>NC_141756.1:95896372-97340408 GCF_982258835.1 Parasteatoda tepidariorum | reverse complement strand
CTTCTTTACGCATATCGCTTACACCCGCACCACGACTCACACTTTGCTTCCACGAATATATAGCTTAAAGAACTTCCTTCCGGTTAATTAACAAAATCTATTTTGGCACTTTATGAGCCCCCTAATTAGTGTATAAAACTTCCCTTTGGTACTATTGTTCAGCATATAAAAGTCTTATTTCTGGCAGAGTTTAAAAATTATAAGTTAATATTAAAGGGAGTTACGAGTGAGTTGTGTGAGTAGCTCCGGAGTCGAAATTTATCCGTTTTTCAGCTATTATTCCCTCTTTCCCAAAGAAAAATAATTATTTTTATATATATCACACTTTTTTCACGTTGAAATATCGAAAAATAAATTTTAAAAAATAAATTAAAGTAAATAGAAAAGAAATTGCAAATTAATCCGTGACTAGGACCGAATCCCTGACCACCGAGACTACAAACTTCCTTACCCATGGAGCTAACAACCACCCCACGACTCACACGTTGCTTCCCCGAATATATAGCTTAACATTATTTTATTGCGTTTTATCATTGAGGGGTCACCGTTCTCTTCACAAGTGAAAAACTTTTCAGCTCCCGCGAATTGGAAAATAAAAATTTTTGAATATGAAGTTATAAGCATTTTAGTCTCATATTAAGTCGTTGATCATTTTTGTTTTGATGCTCTTCTGAGACCTTTCTTTCAAATAATTGAAAATATATTTTATAGCTACTGCATTTTTTTGTTGCTAATTTTAGTAAAAATAACTCATAGGAAGGTAGGTAGGTACTTTATTGACGTCGCATTAGAGCTACACAATGGGCTATTGGCGACGGTCTGGGAAACATTCCTGAGGATGATCCGAAGACATACCGTTGCAATTTTGATCCTCTGCAGAGGGGATGGCTCCCCTGCTTTGGTAGGCCGACGACCTGCGCACAAAGTCGAACACTTTATGGTAGAATAGCTTAACGCGGACCGATACGGCGCATCCTCGGTCCCTTCGCTGGCTGATCAAAGTGGTTACCCACTCGCACACTGACAGCAGCCAGTGATGCTTAACATCGGAGTTCTATCGTAAGTAAATAATTTAAGTGTTTTTGCGTAAAAATAATTTCAGCGGAATCATTTTGAAATTTAAATTAAATTCTTAATTAAATATTTTTCTTATATTTTATTTAAGAAATTTTTTGACAAATTTTATCAGAGCTGCGGTAGATAGAGCGTTCACCTCTCAATGATATGCCCTAGTTTGGAAATCCAGAGGTGCTGCGTGATTCGAATTCCGGTCCCGACTCGCACCGAACACAGTGCACTCGTAGGATATCCTCAGTGATAGATGGATCAAGGGTTAGTATACCTTAGCCTTCGGGCTAACGGTGAGATATTTTCGTGGTTTTCCTCTCACTATAACGCAAATGCGAATTAGTTTCATCAAAAAGACCTCCGCGAAAGCTAGTTCGTCCCAATGCTTGATCTATGATTTCTCTTATCTTCTGGGCTGGGTTCAAAACTACAAGGCTACGTAGTTGAACATAGATAGTCGTAAACTTAGAATTGCGTCTACTGCTCAATGCCGGCAATATAATAAAAATGTTATTAGGTAGACCTGCAATCCACCGCCTGATTTTTTCTTATTAGTACTACTATGAGTGAAATATTTTTAAAAATCTAATCACATGTACTTTATGAGGTAACAAAAAATGTGAGGTAAAGTATATTTGAAAAACTCCCTTTGAATTATCACGTATAGTTTTAGTTTTCTAGTAACAAATTTCTAAATTTGAAAAATAGTATATTTAATTAAGATAAAGAATAAATCCTTCTTCCAAATTTTCCGAAAATCCATAACATCTTTTAATCACCCACAATCTTATTAGGTCCCTGCAGAAGGGCTTCACCGCCTACTGCAATAACCCCCCCCCCCTGTCGGGAAACTATGACATACAAAAAAAGAGAGGAATTGAAAGGCCATTATAAAAAGAAACAATACAATTTTTTCAACAATCTGACTGGTTTGGATGTTTTTCATCTTACCTTCCAATATCCATTTATCATTGAGGGGTGAGTAGCCAGATTTTTCAGCAAAAAATAAGCACCGTTTAAGTATTTTTCACGCACTCAACAGATATTTTTAATCACTTTCCAAAAAAAAAAAAAAAATCATAATTAGGATCTATGGAGTAATAAAAATTATTTCTTTATATCTTTTAAAGTTCTTTTTATAAACATAAAACCAACAAAATTCAAAAACATCATTTTCAAGGACTCTACATAAGACTAATAGTAACCGACCTACCCCCGAAGGAGTTTTCGGATAAGGGTTTCACCCGTTGTCACGTGAACTAAACACTACAAATTACAGTAAAGTAAAATCAAAACCAAAAAGATTGATACACATAGGAAAAAATCACGAAATCGAAAAGATCAAACAGATAAAAATGAAACAGAATCCTCAAAAAAAGTCAAAAGCGCTTAAAACACCTAAAATTAACCAGCAATAAAAGTGTCAAAAATACAGGTAAAAACGCATAAAAAGTTAGGTCAGGTAAAACAACAAATGGTAAAAATACGAGAAATCTCTTTAAAAACATATAAAACAAAAATAAGCTTAATAAAATAAGACTTTACATAAGCATGATAAAGTAACTAGTTTCTGATAAATTTTGCAGAGAAAATTATGAAAATCATGCATTTTTTGTAATTTAGAACAACAATCGATACGGCAATGAAAAAATCTCCTTTTAAAAGATAGAAAATCAAGCACTTTTTACAAACCCCGGATTAAAAAAAGCACCTTTAAGGGCTTTTAAATAACGTAAATAAAAAATAAGCACTTTTTAAAAACGCTATACGCACCCTGGAGAAAACGTAGCGATTGACCATTGATTTAACATTTCGATGCTGTTTTGTTTCTACCTATGGGGGGTGCCTCTAAATGATGTCACACGTGGAGGGGAGGAAGAGGGTTCGTGAAATTGTGACAGTTTCTAACAAAAAGGAAGGGTAGTATAATAAAGTTTGCTTTAAAAAAAAACATTTAAAGCAATAAATTTAAGCACTTTATTTTTTATCAAAATAAGTTTATAAATAAAATATATTATTGTTATAATCACAAACGTTATTGTTACACACAGTTGTTTAAAAATAAAATAGGAAACACAATCTCTAAAATAATTCTTTATATATTTTGAGAGCTACAAATATATTTTTATGTAGTAAGTGACAAGAGGAGGTAGGGGTGAGTGTGACATTTGGATATGGATGGTGAGTGTGACATTTTGTGATAAAAGGGTGGCTGAAAAGTACTTGGGAAAAAAATGTGTGAGACATCATTTATGAATGATCTCCTAACCTAAATATTAATTTGTGACCCACAAGATGCATATTTTTTTACATCATATTTATCAAAAATTCTGAAATTGAGCACACATTTTAGAATTATAGAGGGAAAAAAAATGAGTTATAGGAAAGGATTATTCTAGGATTATAGGATGAAAAAAATTCATTGAGAAGGCCATTTTTTTCCCACACTATCTAATTTATTTACTGCATTAACAAAGTCTGAAACTTCATCTAAGAATGAAATTATTTAAACTTTGTAGCTTTTAATTCACAGATTAAATTTTTCAAATATTGAAGGTTATTCAGAACAGAATACCACGATTTTAAAATGGCAGCTTTCTTAACTTGTTAAGCGTATTTGAAATTCTTATGGGCAGCGTTTTTAAAAAGAAAAAAACAGAATTATTCATATTTTGTTACAGTTATATCTTGAAATTATAAATATATTTGAAAAACTCTTCTTTACAAAGTCGCTATTTTGTTTAACTCGTTGACCGATTTAAAATTCCAACACATGCTATTTAAAATTTATAAGCTTAGAATTACAAAATACACTCAAAAGATTAAATTTATAATGTGACAATCCTAAAAATATATCAATTTTAACTCAGTTTTAAATTTCACTCAATATCACTAAATTTTAAACTAAAGGTTAAAACTAAGGAGAAGAATCAAAGGATGAACCTAACTTAGTTTGGCAATCTGCCAGGTGTTGCATAAGGGGGATAAGAACGAAAATTATTTTGTCTTTTAGGGAATTAATTCTATTGTCATTTTAATTTAACTGTCAAAATACTCACGGGTGAAAAAGAAAAAGAATGCTGAATTTCTATTAAAATCATTTTGCCAAATATATATATATGTAAAAAAAACTTTAAAATGCAATAAACAAAAAAAGTACGCTACATTAGAAACATGCATAAGTTAAACAATCAGTTAAATTTTATGAATTTATCTGTAAATCAAACCACGTTTAATCTTTTCGAAAGCTTATTTCATCTAAAGCGTGACGTCAATAAACTACTATGAAAATATGTATATAGTAAGGTTCTTTATAGTTATAGTTTTTTCCCCTCCCGATTTTAAAATGGTAATTGTGTTCTCCCTAATAACCTGTAATGTTACGTAATTTATCTTCAGTGGTAGATGGATCATGGGATGGAGTCAGGCTAACCATGGGACATTTTCGTGGTTTTCCTCCCCATGTAACGCAGATACGAAGTAGTTCTATCAAAAAGTTCTCCACGGAAGCAAATTTCTCCCATTACTGTATTCAAGAGTTTCCCTGTCTTCTGGATTGAGTTCTAAATTACAAGGCTAAGGAGTTGAACATTGATGGACGTAAACTCAAATTTGGGTCTGATGTTCAACGACGGCTATAAAGTATAAAATAACCTGCAATGAGCTTTGGGGGCTCAAGGGATAGAGTATTCGCCTTCCAATGAGGTTGAACTGGGTGCGAATCCTAGAGATGGCTGGTGGATACGAATACCGCACCCGGTTCGCACCGACCACAATGCTGATGTAAAAATATCCTTAGTGGTAGACGTATCATAGGTTTGAGTTCCCTTGCTGTCAGGCAAACCGTGGTCAGACACCACTTGTGCAATACATCTGAGCAGTCTTAAGAATCTCTATAAGTTGGTGTTGCTAAGTCTCGAATGTTGGAGCTCCAGTCAATATGTCATCCATGTATAGGTCATCCCTTATGAAAAAATCGAGGTATAAATGAGGTATAAACAAGGTATATTTTAAAGGTATAAAGGAGGTTGTTATTTAAAGACGTCGTTGAGGTTGAAAAGGGTGCAAATGAATACCTCAAAACCAACCTCAAATATACCTTAATATATACCTCCAGAGGTATATATGTTTCAACTTGAGGTGTTTAATTTTACATCTGGGGAGAGGTAGATATTTACTACTTTAAAGTGTTTCATTTTCAACCTTAGGTTATTACTTATCAGCTTGAAGTATATTTATTTACACTTGTGGAAGTATTTATTCAACAACCTAAAGTGTGTCATTTTACACTTCAGGTTATTATAAATCAACCTCAGGTGTATTTTGTTCCACTTCAGGTAATTATTTTTTAACCTCAGGTATCTAATTTTATGCTTGTAGAGATATATATTTTTCAACGTATGGTGTGTCATTTTACACTTCAGGTTATTTCAAATCAACCTCAGGTGTATTTTGTTCGACCTTAGGTTATTACTTATCAGCTTGAAATATATTTTTTTACACTTGCGGAAGTATTTATTCAACAACCTAAGGTGTGTCATTTTACACTTCAGGTTATTATAAATCAACCTCAGGTGTATGTTGTTCGACCTCAGGTAATTATTTTTCAACCTCAGGTATCTAATTTTATGCTTGTAGAGGTATATATTTTTCAACCTGAGGCATGTCATTTTACTCTTCAGGTTATTTCAAATCTACCTCAGGTGTAATTTTTGATAGTTGGAAAGGTGATTTTTTACTAACGTAAGGTGTATTATTTTTCACCTCAAATATAGGTTTTTATGCTTGTAAAGGAAATTTTTTTAATCAAACTAAAATATGCCATTTTTCCCTTCAGGTTATATTTTTTTATGCTAATGCTGGTAATTAAATATAATTAAAATATTTCTCCTTAGACTGCTAATTTTTAACCTAAAATATATATCTTTTCACTTGTAGAGGTATTTATCACTCTGATGGAGTTTTTAATGTTACACATTAGGTGGTAATTACTTATTAACTTTTTACGGTCTGTCTTAATTTTCACTGCTAATCCTGATGCTAAGAAACTATTTTCTAAACACATAGGCGGAATACGGATGAATCTTTCTTTCGAAAGAATTTTCGACTGATTTCCATGTATTGTGTGAAGAAAAGTAAAATGCAATGCAAAGAATATATCTTCCTTTAATTTTGAAATACAACCCATTGGAATGTATTCTTCCTCACACAATTCAGAATAGGAATTTTCACTTAACGCCTTTAATTTATAGTTTGTGAACCTTGTGCTAATTTGCAATTAAATAGTTCATAAAATTTATTAATCTTGAATTAACATGTAGAGTTGAATAATGTTAAGAATGCTGACTCATAAACCTTAAAAGAACATTTCAAATGTTTCTGTAATTTTAATAATTTCAATTAAACTATCGTGAAAAGAGGATACATTTGCTTCAGAAAAATGTGGGAACTCATTTATATAGAACAGATGTTAAAGGCGCTAATTTTTTGTAAAAGCGAAATAACAGCAAGTTTAAATAATTTAGCCAGCTTACAAATAAAAACTTTTATTAACAAAAAAAAATTAATTTTTCGTTCAAGAAATCAAAATTCTTGACAATTACTCTGCTTCTTCTGCAAGTTTGCTGTGCTTACGTTATTTGGAGCATTGGAACCTATAAATAAAAAATTTGAATTAGCGAGAGTCATATTTACATTGATAATGACAAATTTTAAAAGATTAGAATAATATTTTAAAGCTTATTTCGTTGCATAAATCACCTTTTATTATTATTTCTATTCAATTTTGAATAAATAAATGGTTTTTTTAGTAACAGCAGATGAATAAGAATAATAATAATGACCTGCAAAACTCTCCTCCCAGTATATTTCAATTCTTTATTTTGACTGTTTAAACATATCACTTAAAAAGCTAATTTTTCTATAAGATGCATATAAAAACTGCTGTAGAAATAACACGCTTATTGAAATTCTTAATTTTCAAATAATTCAACCGACCATTTTTAATTATGGATTGTTATGCTGATATTTAAATTTTTTTCTCAGCAAATTTTGAATAAATTCAATTACACTGGCCTGCTTGTTTAAATTTTTAGTCCAATTTCGCAAAAGAAATTGTACTAAAACCAATTCTCAATGCTGCTGATTCCGAAAATAATTGTCTATCACGTAAGGTTTTTAAAAACAAAAGGTCATTTTCAACCTTTTATTTAATGTGATCAAGAATCAATCATCTTTTAATAAAAGAATGTAGAACATCAATGTTTTGTGTTTTTCATGCCCCATCGAAATAAAAGCAACATTAAGTTTATATGTTTACTTGCCTGAGAGAATAATTTAAGATAATGCTATAAAATAATGTTTTCAAAAATCAAAGATCATGCAAACTTTATCAGTAATTTTTTAGGTGAAAAGATTTCATTGAATCAAAGGAGAATAATTTACTTGTCTTTTTTCTTTTTGGTGTATATTTAGAGTTACTCCCAGGGGAAGGCTCTCCAGTTACTAGTCTCCACTTCCTCCTAGCTGCAGAGCACGTATTATTGACAGCCTTATTCAAACCTTGAAATTCTGGATGCCATTTACGGAGCAGCTCTGTAAAAGTTGCATGTTCAAGTTGAGTAAAATCAAGTTATATAAAAGTTGCATAGCAAGTTTCATTTGGAAATTTTCAGATGAGATTTTTTTTTAAGAAATTGAAGGAAATTGAAATATATATTTATATAACTTTGATAAGTTACTAATGTTGACAACAAAAATCCAGAGTCAATAATACTTTTAAACTTTTTTAACTACAATATAGGCAGATTAAGTATAGGTTCACCAAAATGATTTTAATATTTAATTGAAATAATAAAATTATTTTTTTGGAATAGCTGTCTCAGTAAATTTGTTTTATACAATATTCTTTGTGGATTAAAGATAAAAACTATTTTATTAGAGCACACTATTTATACGAAAAGTTTTCATGTTCTTTTAGTCTCTTTACGAGTCTTATTAAAAATAAATTGAAAATCATTCCAAAATATTAAACTGCATCATGTTGATCTAGAATAATATTCAAGATTTTGCCTTAGCGGACTAAAAACTAAAATAAAACTAAACACAGTGGCGCGACAGCCCATGGAGGGTCAAGGTCTACTGTGCCCATTTCAGTTTTCTTGACCTTGGGCTCTGGGATGCAGGAGCAGATGTTCCGGTTAGGTGGTCAGCCGAACGCGGAACCCCCAGTGTTTAGTTCCCATCATTTATCGACCCACTGAAGGGATGAAAGGCTGAGTCAACCTTGCCCGGCCCAAGGATCGAACCCAGGACCTGTGGCACGGAAGAGCGGGGCGTTGCCTTAGTGGACTAAACGGACAAAAAGTTTGAATTTTGCATGAGAATTTTTAAAGTGGATGCCAGTTTTCCTTCACCTATAGTTGCCTTTTTGCTAACTAACTTCAGATATTATTTAATAGGTGATACACATACAAATACTTTTAAGATACTCAACTAAACCAAGCTTATGTATAAAAGGGCAAGTAAACTTAAACTAGGCTGCATTAATTTCTTCGTAAAAATTTTAGTAACTTGTACTTGTCAGAATTCAATATGCTGTTGCTGGAATTATTATGGTGTTATTGAAGAAATGATTTCTGGTGAAAAGATGCGTTCTCTTAATCTTAATTTTAATGTTGAACTAAGCCATATTACACAAGTAACTAATTCTGGCAACTTTAACTTAATTCCTGTGACAAATATATCTTCTGTTTGTATTTCCATCCAGTGCGATGACACTGGAAAAATTTATTTTGCTAATGTGGTGAACAATCTAGAATTCGAATAACTTTTTTCTCTCTAGAGGCAATGTATATGTAAGTTCAGTAATCCCCGCTTATATATAATGTAATCGCTGTTAATATCAATCACTTATTATTACCGAAATTATTCGGTTCTGATTTTTTTTTCATTGATATTATAGTTTTCTGTGATCCTTACATAATTTAATGTTATTAGAATTTAATTTTCAAAATTCTTTATTTATTAGCGTTATATTTTTATTTACTCTGCACATTTAAAAATAAAAAAAATTCTTTTCTTTCTCTGCGATAATGTTAGAATTTCCAATTTCTCATCATTTCTGGAGTTTAAAAACAAAATATTTTTCAGATTTTGAAAATTTATGAAGTTTTCTTTATTAATTTGTGAGGGGGTTAAAAAATTAGTTCACTAAAATTAGCTTGAATCTTATCTCATATTACATATATTTTTATTAAAAAAAATTTCAGATTTTATTAGGAATTCTCATATATTTTTTTATGAAATTTGTTGATTTGATATGGTAAACTTGTTTCCTACCTTAGAATCACCTGTTAATAGTAAACATTAATTTAAAAAAATGAATATTTACTTCGAAAAACAGGATTGTTTTTTTTCTTCATGTTTGTAAATATATATTTTTATGAAAATGCAACTTTTGAAGAAATATTAAAATTTTTGTGTGATGTATTTACCCTGATTGCAATTTTTATTGTATATGTTTATTTTATTAGTTAAATATGTATGTTAGATTTTTGTTGAAGGCAACAAATATGCATTTCGTTCCTTACAATAGTATTATTTATTTGTTTTATTACCTGCAATATATAAAAACTGTTAACTTTCAATTTTCAGTGATTTATTTATAAGAGAAATTATGAACCTTTTACTCAATCAGCTTGCATACTGCTACGTTAAAACATATACATTTAAGCAAAACAAAAAGAATAGTTATATTTGAATAAATTACAAACAATAAAATATACTGTGCGTAACCTGCTGTAACGATTCACCAGTAACGTTACCCTAAACAGCGACGAGAAATATTTAGATTGATCTGTCTTATTGCTAAGCCTACAACAATAGCCTCAAAGAATATCCTCCGACTTAAATAATGTAAGATCAGGACGCGTCTTTAAAACAAAAATAATGAAATTTAAGTTTGAAAATTGAAGCATATTTGATTAAAAGTGACAAAGCTAAATTAATAAATGTCGAGCACACTTACCGAATTTTAAAGAAACTTTCGATTGTAAACACACACGCCATTTGCCGGCTAGCACGGAACTCTGGGAAGTGAGCTAGTTGATATGAAGTGTACTTTAAACAACCTTAAAACAACCTTAGGTATAAATAAAATGACTTCATACATCTCAATAAAGACCTCACTCTCTTTAGTTGAAAAAAATTATATTTTTTATACCTCGTAAATACCTCTTTTGTTACAAGTGTAAAAAAAACAACCTGGTGAACCTTAAAAACTGCCTCATGATTCTGGTTGATATGAAGTGAATTTTAAACAACCTCAAAATAAGCTTAGGTATAAATAAAAGGACTTCATATACCTCAATAAATATCTCACTCTCGTTAGTTGAAATAAGGTCAATTTTTTTATACCTCAAAAATACCTCTTTTATTACAAGTATCAGAAAATCAACTTGATATACCTTAAAAATCACCTTATCAGTCTGGTTGATTTGAAGTGAATTTAAAACAACCTCAAAATAAGCTTAGGTATAAATAAAATGACTTCATATACCTCAATAAATATCTCACTCTTTTTAGTTGAAATAAGGTAAAAAATTTTACACCTCAAAAATACCTCTTTTGTTACAAATGTAAGAAAATAAACCTGGTATACCTTAAAAATCACCTTATCAGTCTGGATGATTTGAAGTGAATTTTAAACAACCTCAAAACAAGCTGAAGTATATATAAATCAACCTCGTACACCTTAATTACAACCTTTACGAGGTATAATTTTTATTTCTGTTTTCTCTGCAACCTTAAATATACCTCAAATATACCTCAAAACAACCTTAATACCTCAAAAATACCTCAAATCAACCTTAAATATACCTTAAATTTTCATAAGGGATTACACAAAACTGATGCGGCTAATGGAAAATTTTTACCCTCGTGGATGGAAATTCGCTTAAGAGTTCTCATTGCTAAATATGGGGCACTAACAGTTCCGTATGTGACGGTGTTTAGCTGCTCCTGTTTCCACAAATTTCTTTTTAATTTTCTGTGATTCTCTTCAATGTCAATAAGCCGGTGCATACGACGAATGTCTGCCGTGAACGCACTTTCCAAATCTCACTAGCGACGAAAAAATATCATCCTGAATGACTCCACTATTGTATCGAATGGAGCTGAGAGAATTTCGATCAGGTAGTTAAGGTCGATGCATTGAATACTATTCGTAGTTTTGTTGTGCTCTTTTGAGCCTTATAAATGTCATAATGGGGCATATAATACGAAACTTTGGGTTCATTACTCTGGCCTACTTCAGTCATATGTCCTCATTCTTCATATTCATTCAAAAAGTCTCAATACAATTTTAGGTAGTTTTGGTCACGAGACAAACGAATCCACAGCGATTCAAGTATCTTAAGAGCTATGTACCTCGAATCTCACAAAAACTGACCAATGCTTCCGAAATGGTATGGAAACTATTTTTTCGTCTTACGCGTTAACACGTAATGTTCTTCGCATATAGAATTTTTCTTACTTTTAGGTAATTCATTTCCTATCTCATCGATCTTCCAAAATTTTCTCAAATTCGAATTTAATTCATCTGTACCTCATATTAAAACGCTATAACTAGAATTAAGTTAATCGAATCTGGAGACACTAATTTAATATTTGCTTTCTTTCGTTTTCTTTGAAAAAGGTTTTCGCTTAATATTTCTGCTAACCTAATCATGACAGCAAACAAAAATGTAGAAAATAAGGTTTATAATTTGCTTGTTTTTAACCTAAATAACAATATTTTTTAAAAAAGATTTAAAAATCATTTAGTTTTCCTTTAAGGAGGAAAGGTTGGAAATTGAAATATTTTTACGTCATTGAAAAAAGGTTTTTACTGCAAATCTTTTCGTGACAATGAAAATAAAGTTAAAACACAAGGTTGTCGTAAGGTTACACGCTTTCTGAGATTGTTTTTGCAATGAACTACCGTTAAATGTAGTTGAGGAATTTTCATTTTCTTAATTTAAGAAAATATATTTTAAAAGTTCCATTCTCTTTTCTTTTAGAACTAAGTTTGATGTAGTTTTCAATTCCATATTATTTCCAAACTTAAAAGATTTTAATCTATATGAAAATCAAGAAAGACCACCAGAATAAGTATGCCAAGGGTGAAAGCATGCGATGTGTTGCCATAGGTAGACAGTTCTGCTCTACGCCATCTGTAGTCCATTTCGATAATCATCAATCCTACTTGTGACCAGGAAAGTTTGAATATCTACGTGGCAACAGCTTGATTTTTATTTCCCCGGTGAATTGCTGCCATTTTTTTTCTCGTCATTTGTCGTCATTTACTAATGTTATTGTAGAATGTGTCATTAATCTGTAGTGTAAAAGTTTCGTTTAGTTTTTTAAAACAAATTAAAACTATATTTAATGCCTTTATATTAGAAATGCACTGGTATGTTATTTTATAGATATAAAAGAACAAATGTATTAATTAACAATAGATTCACTTTGCAATATTTTCCCCCATCGCTGTGTTTATTTACGGATCAGCGATTTCTTTCATTTAATTAATTACTCTCATGTCTAAATGTTTATTGAATAAAATAAATTGCGAGAAATTATAGTTTTCATTTCATTATAGTTTTCTTGCATGTGTGACGTGAGGGGAAATATTTGTCTCCATATATGCCTTTAACCTGTCACATGCAATTAATATTTTGTTTTTGGATGTTTACCGTACTTAAAATTCTTAGTGTGTTTACGATCTCATAATATTTTGTCATTAAATACTTTTAAGTTTGTCTCACATGAGCGATTTCAAGATATTTTAAATCAAGCTCGAGAAGTATGCAATCCTAATATATTAAACAAATTTTATGCAACGTTATTTCTAGCTCTTGACAATAAAAATTAATATCTAATTCTCAGTAAAATGTAAAATTTTTATCACTTGAAAGTGTATGGACAAGTAAATCATTTAAATGTGTGAATCACAATTTTATTAATCTATGCTTTTTTTTTATTTTTAGGTTGTACATAAAGCTTGATTATAAACTTATTTGAATATGTTAGAAAATAGTCTTTAAATTATTGTTAATAAATGATTAAAGCAGTGTAGTAAATCTGATTTATTTTTAAATAAATGTCCTTTACTAATAATAATTACAAATTTAACTTCAGTTTTTTATTAATATTTTGATACTTTAAATTATTTTGTTATGCTTAATATTAATTTTTTTACATGCAACGTATTTGATGCAATTCTGATACGTAAAGTATCCCATTGCATGGTTGATATTCTAATGCAGGTAAAATTAATAAATTAATTCGTGTTTAAAATGATTTATAAGTTGAATATTTTTCAAAAACAAAAGTATTTTGAAAAAGAAATATTTGTTTTGTAAATGTTTTCTTGTTGAGGTTTAAATTTATTAACCCTAATAGTAAGTATAAGTGTTTTGTAATATATTTTATGTGTGAGAATAAGACAAAACCGAAATATTGATGATGAAATTTATGCAACCGATCAGGAAAAATCAGGTTTCGATAATTCTCTTATAAGGTTAGGAATTTTTTTTCTAATTGTTTGTGTTGGGATATTTTCATATCATTTATACTACAATCGTTTTCTTTTACAATCAAATAAATTTTTTTAAAAGGGTTATCCCAGTGGTGAGACAAGAGTCATTAAAGGGTTATTAGTGGTTGCCACATAGCAACTAAATTAAATAAAGTAGGCACCACAATAATTATGATTAATTCTCCATCAAAACGTTTATTTTTAATAGTTTTGTTTATTTTAGAATTAAATGCTTGACAAGTTGTAGGGTAATGAATATCCTGTAGGAAATCTTTATACAGGCTAAATTTAAGTGCAATAAAATTCAATCCATGCCTTTTTTTCAATATATTTAAATGTGTTTTATTTTTCATTATCATCTAATGCATTATTTAATGAATTATTTTGTCCTCTTTTATTTATAGTCTGTTTTAACAATTTTTTAGATGTGGCAAATTTTGTTTTATATCGGGAGAATTAAGTAGAATTAATTATTTATATAAAGAAACTCCTTAGGCTAATGTTAGATTTTGTTCCTTTTTCCTTTGTTGAAAGATGAAATGATAAAAAATATTTGTCTTTAGCTCATCCGTGCAAAATGATATCAAAGTGGAAAAGAGAATGACAAAACTAGTAAATAAATTACAAAAAATTATATTTCCTAATAAAAAGTTTAACAATAAATTTAAAATAGCATGTGGCAATGATTAAAGGATAAGATTTATTTAAAAAAGTAGAAATTGAAAAAGGCAAAGGTGTGCGATATCAGTCCTCGTGAAACTGTTAAACCATAAAGTGCTGAACTTCGTACACGCAGGTCGTCAAGCGACCAAAGTAGAGGACCCAGTCCCTCCTCAGAGGATCAGAAGTGTGATGGTATGTCCTCAGGGATGTTTCTCATACTGTCACCAATTGCCCATTGTGTAGCTTTAGTGCTACGTTAATTAAATAACTACCTACTTATAGTATTTTATATTTTGTGACATTATTTTAGTAAATTTTATAATATTTTACAATTTATCTTACTATTAATTAACTAAGAAAAATATTTTTTTATGAAGATTTAGATTCAAATTAATTATTAACCTACTTATAATGCAGAAAGTGGTCACATCCGATAAGTTTCCAGGTCATACCCTTTACGAGTTATATCCTTCAAATTAGACCTATTCTGTGATTTTTTTATTATTATTTTTTTTATAGTTTCGTAAGCAAATACCGAAAAGTCACCAAGACTCGGCAACTATTTTGTTGTAGATTATATTAAAACTGTCCTGTTTGTGACTATCCTGTGATAGTATTTCTAATTGTTGATTATTTTTACTATAGCAGCCATGGGAGATAGTGATGAAGAATATGACAGGCGACGTGCTCGCGACAAATTTCGTCGAGAACGAAGTGATTATCAAGATAGAGGGCGAGAAGAACGAGGTCGAAGGGATGATTGGTCAGAAAGGTATTTATTTTTGCGTTCTAATTAGTATATTATTTGCTTGCTCTGTATCAAGAATTATGACTAGCACATAAATGGTAATTTGCAATTAACAGAACAATGCTTTATATACTGTATGCTATAGTTTACAAATTTATTTTTTAATATTGTCATATTTTTTTTATAATCAGATTTTTATTAAAAAAGTTGTTTGTTGAGAAATTACTGAAGGAGAAAGTATATAAACTTCCAATTGAGCCAGTTTTAAAAATAAAAAAAAATATTAAAATACCTTTTTTGTATATAAAACAATTTATATAATAAACAGTCTTTTGTTGTAACCATTCTGTTTTCTATTTGGATACAAGCACTTATACTTATATTTATTATTTGAGTTTATAAGTAATGAAGAAAAACTTACTCTATTAAGAGAAATTTAAGATTTTTTTTTTTTTTGTTGTTGATCTAAATTCATTATTGATTTGTAATCAATGTAATAAAATTTTTGAGCTGTGAATTGTTTTAATAATGATCTAAATTAATGTTTTTTGCAATACATTATCATTATTGGAAATAGTTTTTACACTCATTTGTTAAGCTCTAAAACTTGCATAAGGTTTTGGAAATTTATATCCTGGCAAGCAGGGTTGGCAGGTTTTTGACATGTGACAGTTTAAACCGTCACGTCAAAAACCTCACTGTCGAAAATGTCAAAAACCTATATTCATATGTGAAATTTAATTAATACATAAAATTTATATATTTTTTAAAGGATAGTGTTTCTAAATATATTCTAGAAAAAATAAATTTTAAATTTTGAAGAAACACTTATATTTTGAATAGTAACCAAAATCTTGTACTTTTGAAAACTCACATCTTTTGTAATATTGTGTATATTCATTTTCATGTGTTATTGAAAATCTGCAGTGATATTATTAAGATATTTATTTATAACCAAATTTAGTGTATAGTATAGATTATACACTAAAAATTAGACATTTTTAAAGATAAACATTAGCAGTTTTGTACATTAGACATCTTCTTTTAAAGAAAAATCTTTTTAATATTCTTTTAAATCTTCTTAATAATCTTTTTAACATAAAACAATACAAATTTAAGTGCTTTCTGTTAAATACACAGAGTAGTTAGTGTCGATTTACAGTATATTCAGCCTATTTATTTACTATGCTGAAAATTTAGTTTATCCAAATACTTGTGAATTTCATTTTGCTGAATACGATATAGTTTTGTTGAATATATAATATTCAGCTGTTGAATAATTACTTCTTGCTTTCAAGATATGCATTATTTGTATTCTTAATACAAGTGGAGAAAAAAAATTAAGAGATAAAAATTGTTTTAAAATGATAAGTGTAATAATTATAAATGAATATAATAAACAATATGAATTATAGTTATCATTATTCATAAATATAACTACTTTTAAATTCAAATTAACATACTGGATAATAAAGATATTCGGTACATTAAAAAAAAAAATTTATACACTCGTATCAAGTTTGTATTTATACAACATAACTTGTAAGTTCCTTATAAATATTAGTTATATGTTCCTTATATGTCAAAAATGCATAATAATAAACTTTTAATTTTCTTAAGTATCAAAAAGAAGAAAAAATTTTTTTTAAATATAAATATTTAAAAAATTTTTGTGCAAAATTTTTCTGCACATGCATTTGAATATAAATTTCTGAGATTTTAAATCTGTTATTTTACCTTAATTTTAATTAAAAAATATTTTAAAACCTGCTGATTACGTATAGTATAATTAAATTTCAATATAATGCATGGCAAGTGTTGGTAGTTTTGAAGTTTATATAATTTCTTGGCAAACTTCAGTTTTTGACATTTTTGACGGTTTAAACCAGTATTATACCCTTGTCATGTCAAAAACCACTTTTTGACGTCAAAAACCCAACCCTGCTGGCAAGCAAATGGAACATTGAAGCTAGAGTACTTTATTCTGAATCACAAGCTTTGTACTGCTGATTTGTTTTAATTAGTCAGGTTGCATGTCAATTTTTTCGTTTATCGATTAAGAAGGTTTTTATATTTTTTGTTTCTGTTTTACTATAGTGCAGCAATTTAACCGAGTGTTTTTGATAGATTTTATTCCTTTATTGACAATTATATCCTGTAAAGTTATAAAGATAACCCTAAACATAGAAAACTGTGATTTTCAATGATAAAGTTATGTTTTGAGGGTTAAGTGGGAAAGTTAATCTAGGATTATTAGTGGTTAAATCTTTTATTCAAAATTTATGAATGATTTTATGTCTTGGCTTCTGTCTAGTTTTGGCAATTACGAGGGTTTCTTGTTTTGCCGATTAAGTGGGTTTCTCTTAGATTTTATTCTTTTTTCATCACTTTTTCTTGCTAAAAGGATCATGGACAATAAGCATTTTCTTTCTCCCTAAAATTTTATTATGACTAAGTGCCCCTAAATTTAAGTTCTGATGTATTAAACAAAATTACATGTTTTAATACCCTCTATAAGTCATGTGTTTTACTAGTATGTTAAATTCATTCAGTCAAGTTGTTTTTACTTAATAAATTTAAGTATTGTTAATAATGACTTTCGTTATTTTTAGTTTGAATGGTCTTAATATGGTGTCATAATTTACTCTTATAATTTTTGTTTTTCTGTTTAATTAGGGAAGGTAGAGGTAGCAGAAGAGAATACAGAGATTATGATCCACGTAACAGGCGGGATCGGTACAGTCCAGCTCGTCATGAAATAAGTCCACCTATGAAACGAATGAGGCGAGACTGGTAAGTAGAAAAAATTACAAAAAGAAAAGGCACAAGTTTATGACAGGGTTACAAAAAATTCTAGAATTCCAATATTTTCCCGGAGATATTTTTTTTTTTTTTTTTTTTTTTTTTTTTTTTTTTTTTTTTTGCTATTGTAAGACTTGTTTTTTTGCAAAGACGAATTGGAAGAATTGAAACTAGGTTATTTTATACTGAACCACAGGTTTTAGTGCTTCAGCTTTTTTAAATTATATTCAAACAAGTCAATTTTGTCTTTTCTTTTTTTTCATACTACAGCAGTTTAATAAGGCGTTTCTGATAAATTATTTTTGTATTATCACTTTTTCTTTACATTTATTTAGATAACTGGTAACATAAAAAATTGGTTTTCAGTGATAAATTTTTATTTTTTTATAAAAACTAATAATTTATTTTTCTATTTTTCTTTTGCATTTTTTTAATAACTTTTCTTTTTATTGGTGTTTTTATTATTGCACAGCATTTTTAAAAAGAACATTTCTAGCAATTTTTTTCTATAAGTATAGCAAGGTCAGAAATTTAAATTGAGATTTAGAGCATAAAAAATTTATCTTTTTTAAAAATAAATTTTCTTTCAATCGATGTCTTTAATGCAACACAGCGATTTTTACGAACATTTAAATGAGACTTCATACTTTTTTCTTCACTTTTTCTTGAAATATGGTAATTGGAAGAATAAGATGTTTCTTTTCGTTTGAGGATTAAGATGTTTTTATTTATTTTCATTTTTTTGTTCTGTTCATTATGTGTGTTAAACATAAATATTACATGTTATCAACTATAAACTTAGCATACATTACAATTTTTAAACTTAAAGCATTACATTATTTATCTTTGCACCCAGCATGATAATTTTTCATATAATATTGTCCATAATATTACAATGATTTACTTAGAAAATCATCAGATACGCATGACTGTCAGCTCTTGGATTTTCCAGTAGGCTACTGGATTTTCCCACTTTCTACTGGTACAATAAAAATTCTCCTATTTTAGAAAATTCTCTATAATTGAGTGAGTTTTTGAAAAAAGTCCTTTTTAGACTAAAATTTTTTTCAGAATTTATTGTTTGCTTGACTATTTAAATAAATATTACAAATACATAATTAAATGAAACTCACAGTATTCAGTTTCTTTTCAGAACTCCCTTTTTAAATTATAAAGTCTTTTAACTATCAATAATAATTTACTTGTCTACTACTATTTAAAATGATGAGTTAACATAATAAGAAAAGAGTTTCAAATTCATTTAATGCCAAATATAAATGGAAAATATTGCAGAATTAGTGTAATAAAGTTTTTATATTTTGATGACAATAAAAATTCCCTATATGCAACAGTTGGCATGAAATTTATAGTGTTTCATAAAATCTATTGGATTTTTTCCCTATCCATGTTGGCATCTATGGCTAGGTAGATGAGAGAAGTGACTTTTTTGCATTTGTATTTCAGGGAAGATCGAGGTGGTGGCTATGGAAATAACTTTGAAGGAAATTTCCCTGGTGGTGGCATGATGGGAGGTGGAGGAATGCATGGTAGTGGTTGGGGTATGCATGTTGGTGGTGGAGGAAATCAAATGAATCCCCAAAGGTTTGTCTCTTTCTTCCAGCATCACTACCAATTTGTCTAAGTTGTTGTACTTAGAATAGAAAATTTGTATGACGAAAACACAACTGGTTTATTTGCTCTATTTCTTTATTGCCAAGAGAGTATAGCAGGGTTCGCCAAGTGGGCCCACCTTGAAAAAACCCACTTGGAAGGATTAGTGGGTTTTTTCAGCAGAAACATTTTTTTTTAAATTAAAACTTAGTGATGCACTATAATTTATTGTGCAGCATAAATTTATCTAATGGAGTAGCAAGATTTATATGACTAAGTTTTAAATATTTGTAAAGTAAAAGAAACTCAAATCTATAATTTTATAGTACTAATAATTAGTTTTTTTAAGCCAATGAAATGGATATTTTTTATTACCTTTCTAACTGTTTAGTTTCTTGAGTCATTTGAAAAATGAAGGAAGCTACCTTTACCCGGTTTGATTGTGAAATGATTGATTAAACCTTTTAAAAGTGATTCTGACCTTAATGTGAGAACAGTGTTTTGACTTTTTCTGGTACTTTTTTTTTACAAAAATCAGATCAGTAGTAAAATTTATGCAAGTCACTAATTTAAAGATATGTATGATAATTAAATATTTTATTATTAGTAAATATATAATCAGTTACTGATTCAGTAATTAAGTTTGGTGTAATTTTGCTTACAAGAACAAAATTCATTTGTGGTGGTTGCCTTGTTAATTATACTTTGTTATTATAGTATTATATCTGAGCAATAGAATATTATGTTTTTTTTTTTTTTTTTAAATTTTATAATTATCTATTATGTTTTCTAAATTTTATAATTAAGTTTGAACTAGATAAATCTGGGACTGTAAAAATTTGCAAATGATTTTTTTACAGGGATGTCGATGCAGGGATCACTCAACCTCCGATGATGACTTTTAAGCAATTCCTCTCTTCACAAGATGATGGGATTGATGATCAGGAAGCTGTGAAAAAATACAATGAATACAAATTGGAGTTCAAAAGACAACAAATCAACGAATTTTTCATGAATCATAAAGATGAAGAATGGTGTGTTTGAGCTATTCATTTCGTTTTCTTTTTTTCTTCTGTTAAGACCTGTAATTATGCCTATTTTCTTAAAAACAAAGGAAGCATTAATGCGTACAGTAAAATAATTTTTTTTTTTTCAGTTTTTTTAGTTTTTTTTTTTTTTTTTTTTTTTTAGAAATTTTGTTATTTATGAGTAACTAAATTTCTACAAAATGAATTTGAAAAGCACTGTTAATTATTGATTCCAAAGATATTAGTTATTTTTTCCCCAACTGTTTAGAAAAAGTCAAGGAAATACAATCCATGGGGTTGGGATTTTGTGTACTTCTCATTAGGCTATCTTTGGGTATATATTTTTTAAAGAATTCTCCATATTTAATTAAATTTAGATGGGTAATCGAAATTAACCAATTTTTAAAATGCGATATCTTAAATTTGTTATTGAAAGTATTTTCATATTAATTGAAATTGGTGTTAGAATGAATAATAATTTATTCTGGCAGCTACATGTCTTGTTTCACATGGGCTACCTAAATATGTACTCTTAGTTTATTATCTAATTTTTTTAAAAATATATTTTGCATCGATGAAATCTGCATAGTCAAGACAGTTCTAAATTTTAATTTAAAAGTCATAAAAATTTTTTAAAAAAATTATTAATTTTGTTTACTAAGGTTTTGGTTGAATTAGGATTTTTTTTTATTGCTTTCATTTTTAAAGAAAAGCTGATGTTATGGGTAATACTAATAAAAAGTTTTATCTGCCTTAATAAATTTTTTGTCGGTCTTAGGTCAAAACAAATTTAGCTAGCTTTCATTTTCTATTTTCTGGTTGAATTAATGTCTTAGATCAAGTTTCAGTTAAGCTTTAATTCTCTTCACAAACAATATATACATATTTATAAGCAAAAAATAGAGCCCTTGTTTGTGAAATGTTTGCCAAACTCAGACTGTTAGGGTGGAGTTATACAACTTTTAAAACTATTGTGGAATAGTGAGTGTATGATCAGGGCTCCCAAATGGTCCTTTTATCCCTTCAAATTCTTTTTTTTTTTTATTAAGTAAAGTTGATTTTTGTCCTGTTTTCAATAGTTTGATCCTCTAGGTCCTCTTTTGATTGATTTGAGGTGCGACAACCTCTTTCCTTATCATTCAGGTCCTTTGAAAGCTAATCATGTTGAGGGTAGTTTACATTGCACTGTTGTATTTATAGATCGTAACCACTGTTATTGAACCTGGGAATCAACACTAATCAAGATTTTAAACATATGTTTAGGGAAGTAAATGACAGCAAAGCTTAATTACTTCAAAATTTTCGTATTTCTTTTATTCCGTAAAAAGCCTACCAAAAGAGCAGTTTCTGAAATCAGTGTTATTTAAAAATAAGTTACCAAGTTGAGAAACTTATTGCTGCATTTCTATCTCTTAGGATCTTGTATCTAAATTATTCCTGTTCAGCTGCTTTTTTGGTATTTATGTAAAGATCGCTGACCAAATAATTTACTGTGGTATCTGAATATTAATATTTCTCCCGTAACTCCTTTTTAATTACAAATGATCCACTGTTTACTTTTTCTGTTGTTAAAACATGTTGGAAGCCCTCGATGGTATGTCTCTGGTCCATAGTTTGCGATCAAAATAGGCACTTATATGATTGAAGTCCAGATTCACTAAAGTTTTAATAAATATAGAACTTTAAAATGCATGGTTATATATATTTTTTTTTAAGAATTGACTTTGTTTTATTGATACGACCAGAACCATTTTTTAAGGATAAAAAAAGTTTTTCTTTTTAATCTATAATTTTTTTAAATAATTTTCTTAGTAGAAAGTGTAGAGCTATGCTTCCTATTAATCTTACTATTTACATAATGGGATTATGAGATATTAATTTTATTTTTGCATCTGAAAATTAGATTGTGATCAGAGTTGCTTAAATTATACAAATTTGTTTGTTATATTTATGATAAAACTTATAAAAAATTATTTGAAGAGAAATAAACTTGCTAATTGCATTTTATTTTCAATATCTTTGTGCAAGGCATGTTAGCAATTTTATTGTCTTTTCTAGTGTTGTAAAACACCAGCTCCATGGAGGCTTTTTAATATTATAAAAGGAGTCATAACTTTTAGTAAAAGATAAGTAGTGCTTTTAGTAGGTTAGTACAGTAGTCCCTAGTCCCTCACTATATTGTGCATGTTAGTGAAGGAAAATTTAAAAAAACATGAATTAACAACAAAATTTTATTATTATTATCTAAGTAACTGTTGCAAAATAACAAAAATTACTCTTTTATTTTTAATGAAAGATGAATTTAAAGTGATCCTATCCATACTTATGAAATAGTGAACTATGGACCATGTATCGTAGTTTGAGAAGAATTCTAATACAGTATGGGACCCCTAATCCGATAGGACTCGAAATTCGCCATTTAATCCGATCTATTGGTTTTTATGAAATTAACAGTATAATTTGAATTATCGTAATGTTTGGGGGCTATATTGGAATTTCCGAAATTCGGCATATTCCAAACTACGGATTTTAGTTGCCAGATTTGGAGTCCTATACTGTAATTTTAATTCTAATGAATTCTTAAAACAAATTCTCATTTTTTTCTTTCTAGAAACTGAAAAGTTTTTTCGTGTTTTTAAAATTATTATATATAAAAGAAATTTTAGGCATGTACGAGGATGTTGGAATTTATTTTCAATATTATTAAGAAAGGGGAAAAGGGCCACAAATCTAAAATGCTTTATATAGCAAGGGACTATTGTATTGATATTTTTATTAATAGACTCCTTGTTGCAATATATTACTTTGCCTCTTTTGTGCTGGAACAAACAATGTGTTAATATTTTTTCCTTCACACAGTGAGCATGTTGACTCTGCCTCGAAACAAAAGATGTTTTCATCTCTCCTCTACTTTCACGATATGAACTGTCTAAATCATTCTTTTACTCGTGATGTTGATTTTGTTGTGTAGTGAATTGAATGAAATGAAAGTTGTATCATTGTGATTATGCGAAAATAAAAAGAGAATTTTAAATCGCTCTAAAAGTTATGATTAGGTTTAACCCCCGTAACGAGGGGTCGCGTTCAGAATTTTTACTCCTGCTCTTCGAGGAAGATCTATGTAAGTCAGATGTTTGAATTCTTGGTAAAGTTTTAATTACTGTTATACATTTTTTTATTCTTTTCATTTTTGTGTGCTGCTTTGTTATCTATGTCTTTGTGTAACTATAGTATAAGTTAATGAATTTGATAAAGTTTAAGTTTCCGCCTAAGAGAAATATGTATTTTGTAGTTAAACTAAAAATACACTATGCATATTAAGATTTGTATTTTTAATCGTAAAAGATTTTTAATAGTTTTTTGGCATGTAATTAATGAATTTGGGCTCATTTTTAAAAAAGAAAAATTTTATACGATAAAAATACTTATTAATAGTAATGCTATGAAAGCAGGCAAAATAACGACATATAACGACTCTAGCGACATAAACAGACCTATCAAGTAAAATGTTATCCAAGATACTCTTACTTTAATATTTATAATTTAATCAATGCAGTGACTGCAAGCAAAATATCTGATAAATAATATCTAGCCTAATAGTGTAAATTATAATAGAAATGCTGCATATTATCAAGCAATGTATGTTTTTTAAAAAAAATTTTAAATCAGTTGCAAAGTTAACTTGTACTGAAGAATACAAGTAGCAAAACCAGGATTTGTTCTAGCATTTTTTTAAGACAGAACCACAATACATTTTGCGATGCAATAAATGCATTATCATTATTAGGGCATATTCCATCGAATTCATTGCTGAATGGTTAATAAATTAATATTGTGCATTTAATTTGACGCAATTTGAAGAAGGAAATTAAAAATGTTTGCAGAAAATTAAAAATTGATGCAGTTGTAGCTGAAATAACTATTGTATTGCAAGTTGCCATATCGATTGTCATTCTAAATTACAAAAAATGCATGATTTTCACAATTTTATTTAACTTGAAGACACATTTCTAAATTTGTAAAATTAATATCTGGTATAAAATATCAATATTTCAAAAATACTTGTGGAATTGTTCGGGGGGGGGGGATAATTATCTGTCACAAAACCGTAAAATGATTGAATGCAACAGAAGTGAGTAATAACATAGTATTAAATTTGAAATTTAAAAAAAAAAAATAATAGTGTGATAACAGCAGCTATTAAATCCTGAAAATTGATCGGAACCATAGCAAATTGAGCGCACTATTAACTGTTATAATTAACTGTCACAAAACCGTAAAATGATTGAATGCAACAGAAGTGAGTAATAACATAGTATTAAATTTGAAATTTAAAAAAAAAAAAAAAAAAAAATAGTGTGATAACAGCAGCTATTAAATCCTGAAAATTGATCGGAACCATAGCAAATTGAGCGCACTATTAACTGTTATAATTAACTGTCACAAAACCGTAAAATGATTGAATGCAACAGAAGTGAGTAATAACATAGTATTAAATTTAAAATTTTAAAAAAAAAAATATAGTGTGATAACAGCAGCTATTAAGTCCTGAAAATTGATCGGAACCATAGCAAATTGAGCGCATCACAAAGTGATGATTTAAATTCACGTGTCGTTATAACATTGTTTTTAAAATATCAGAGTTTGAAGAACCGCATGAAAAAGGGCTGTAAAAACGAAAAGCAACTCCCGATATAATGATCAAAAACAGTCTTAGATTAAAAATGTAATTGTTGTAGATCAAGAGCAAAAGGAAAGTATTACTGCAGTTATCATAATAATGAAACTGCAGTAATACCATAAAGAGATGATGAAAAAAAAGATAAATAATAGTTCAACAAAACATTTTAAAAAAATTATGTTAGTTTACGACTGAGTCTTAATGAATGATGCATGTCAGGAAGTAATAATTCAAAATTACTGAGTGGCTACTGCAACTTTTAAGAAAATATCAAAATTTTGAAAAGCCGCATTCGATAAGACACAAAAAGGATACAAGAACTAGATTTAGTTTGCAAGATATCAGGTTTTTGAAAGTTTTGCTACTGATATTTTTCTCTTAACTAGCATTTTCTTTTTTTTTAATTAGGTATATACTAGTCTACCAAATCTCCCTTCTATAACGTTACAAAAGGGCCGGTTAGAATATTATAAATGGTTTATATAATACGCTGTTTGATTTTGATATAACGCTGTAATTTCCTTTCATAGGCATAGTTTGCTAAGCAAGCCCATTTATCGGGAATAGTAAAAAGAAAATTTTAAAAAGATTTCGAGGCTAGTCTTTTTTTATTGTATTAATATTAACCATTTCTTATTTTAAAAAATGTTTCTCTGAAATTTTAGGTTTAAACTAAAACATCATCCAGAAGAAAGCCAAAAAAGGAAAGCTGAACTCCATATTGCTTTAAAACGCAGGCTTGATGTCTTCATGGAATTATTTGAGAAAGGTCTAGTGGAGAATGTTAGTGTAGATCAGGAGAAAACTGACCAGATAGTGAAATTTTTGGATGCAGGTAAATTGACTCCTTGAGGTTTACCATCAGGCAAATGCTATCTTATAATCCCTACATTTGAGGGTTAACCCATGGTGCATAGCATTTTTAAAAAAGTAGTTAAAGGTACTTATTTCCGTTTTTTAAAAACCCTTAAAGGAGCTTTTTTTCATTGGTTGTTTTTAAAAAGTGCTTAATTTTCTCTTTTCAAAAATGAGGTTTTTTTTTCTTTACCCTGTCAATTTTTACCATGTATAATGAAAGAGCATGCTTTTCACATTGTTCTATCAACATTTTCACAATTTATTCAACCAATTGTTTTACATGTTTGATGAAATACTTGCGAGTTCATGTGCAACTCTGCTGCATTTTTCAAGATATTCTCAATTTTAAGCTTCATTTTCCACCCTCTGATATTGAACTGACAAATCTCTTAATCATTTTATACTGGCTAATATTATCAAGGAAAAAGTTTTTTGTCAGAAACTAGTTATTTTTATCATGATCATGTTAAGTCTTTGAAAGTTATTTTGTTAATGTACATAGTGCTTAAAAATATTTTTTGGGTGCTTTAAAAGTACTTAAGAGGTGATTATTTTTTCCACCCTCTGATATTCACCCTATATCCTTAATTTAGAGCGCTAATTTAGCTATATTGAATTATTTTTTAAATACATATCAAAATTATTACCGAAAAAGTTAATTTACATTAAAAATGACTGAAAAATTTCATTTCTGTTTTATTAGTTTTAGAAATAAAATATTTTTGTTAAAGTCATTTACTTGAACCACTAATTTTTGCTGCTGAAACAGCAAAATTTTTGCATTAACTGACATACCTTTTATGTAAAAAATAAAAGTTTTAAATGGTTCAATCATTTGTATAAATGTTATATTAATGTTAAGCAATAAGAATGTGCCCAAAGTATATGAAAATATTTCATTTGAAATGTTTACATGTCTAAATATCCCCCCCCCCCCCCCAGTATAATTTATTAGCATACAAATCTATCAAGTTTTTACCAAGAAATGTTCTTAAATAAAGATAATTCAGTTGTATCATGGTCATAACAAAATTTGACAAACTAAATAAAAGAGAAATGAATACATTTTTTTCTTCTTTTCATTATATTGTGGATTTTTATTTTTGGTACAACGGCAGACATTACAGTCTTGTGCTAGTTGTAAAAAATAAAAAACGTGATTTCTTCCATTTTTTTTGTTGAAAGATTTCAATATAAAAAGAAAATTATATCCTACATATATACTTACTGTGTGTATATGTTATGTAAATTTTTTTTAATGTCATAAGAATGTTTTTTTTTTTTTAAATGATCTTATTTGAATAACAATTGTTTTTATATTTTAGTTGTTATCAAGTTGGAAGGAGGAAACGATTTTGATTTGACAGTCCTTGATGCTCCTTATGAAGAAGAAAAAACGAAAGAGACTAATAGTAATCAACCATTCACAGGGTATATTGATTGATTGATTAATTATTTGCTATCCCCCAATGATATTATAATTTGTGTATGTGTGTTAGCAGCATTACTGCTAAGACCCCAGAGGATTTTCAGTGCAGTAATATTTTAAATCAGTACAGTTAATCAGTACAGCTTTTTAAACAAATTTTTCTATGTTAGAGGTGGCTGTATTCCTATAAATAGAAAATTTAGAAAATGTTACTTTCAACCCCTGCAATGAAATAATAGTAGTATAAAAAGGGGGGAATCTTTATGGCTTAAAAGCAATAAAGAACATGGGAGGGGAGATCTTTAAGACATAAGAATTAAATGTTTGAGGTGAATTATAGGCAAGAAATTTGTAATTTTAGCTTGGTTGTATATTGGTTAATTGATTTTTCAATTATCTGATTTTCTAATTTTCCCTTGTAGTTCTGAAAAGAAAGATGATGTGGACATGGATGAAAAGGTAATTAATATTTCTTCCTTTAATTAAACTTAACTGGTTCAGATTTTTAAGGCTAGACTAACAATAAATTACCACTCTGAAAATTATATAATTGTTAGCTAGTACAATAGATTTTCCAATATGAGATGATAGTTTTAATTTTATGCACCCGTTTCCCACTTTTTTTTTGCCAATATTTCTGAGAAAAATGTGCTGTTTAACAACTTGTTCACAGTATTTAAAAGCGTTAAGCATGAATGGGGTGAAATATGACACAATGTAAAGGAATGCAGATTATTTGAAGTCCCTACACCTGCAAGCTTAAGGCTGAAAATGAAATTTGAGTCCACTATATTATAAAAAAATTGAGTCGACTGTAACCAAACTACTAATTTCTCTGCTGTTCTTTATAAGCGTTTTAAATAACATTGTTAAATACGTAACATGTACGAAAATAATATACTTATTTAAAATGGTCAAGTTTATATTATCTGAATAGCAAGTAAATCTGATTGCCATAAGTAAAAAATATATACATATTATTACTTCTAATAAGCATTGACTACTTGCTACAGTTTTTTGGCAAATAGCATGAGATAAAAATTTATTTATTTTCAGTTATCAGTTACATTTTCATGCAGAAATAATAAGAAATTAAAAAGAAACCTCATCTCTTATACTCTGATCGTTAATAATCATTAAATGGCAAGGTTATGTAATTAGTTTTTTTCTGTTTTATTTGAAAGTTTGAAACCAATTTGAACAGTTTTAATTGAAAATTTCATTATTTTCAAATTCCTTTTTTAACATAATTATTATTCTAGTAAAACTTAGTGCAAATTTTTAAAGTTCTTCCGCTTCCTTCTTTAGTTGACTTATGTTCCTGCTTATTGCTATTGTAAATGTGGTTTTTTCATTTTAAAATGTTTTAGTGCAAAATTAAAATTTCGTGGGAATAAGTTTAAATGACTGGCAAAATGTATCAATATGTTTATATGTATAAAGAATAATTCTTATTAAGTTAACCACTATAGTTTATTTTATTATTCAATTGAATTAATTTTTTTTTTTGATCTTAGGTGGATGAACCTAAAAAGTCCAAGAAAAAAAGAAAACATTCCCACAGTTCCCAGTCTGGGGAGGACAGCTCGTCAGGATCTGAATCGGAGGTGGAATCCCTACCCCCAGGTTTGTTTATTGTTTTTCTATCTTCTTAACTCATGATGCCCGGCAGTAGACTGATCGTAAAGACACAATTCTGAATGAAACGCCAAAGTCAAGCATCACTGGGTGCGTTCAGGTAGCGGTTGGGTGACAACTTACTTAATAGTATTGTATCTTTTATTTAAAAATAATAATGGAAACGTAAACAACCACCATGTTGCAATAGAGATTCAAAAAAACTTATATGTATTTCATCCAACAACAAAAACATATCATAAAAACAATTTCAACAATTACTTTCAAAGTACAGTCAAACCCCGCTATAGTGAACTCCCGGATATAGTGAAGGAAATGTTCGGTTCCGTGCCTTGCTATACATGTATAATGTTATTTTTTGTGGATATAGTGAACCCAAAAAATGAAGAAGTTGGATATAATGAACTTTTGTCTGTCTTCGACTGATTTTTTTCTTAATTTTTTTTGTAATAATTTTGAAATTTCTACTTCAAAATAAATACATATACTGATTTTTTCAACAATCTATAGGTGTAAGGTGTCAGTAGGATCAATATGCATTTTCTGTCGGGGGTAATGAATAATTATTCATTATTGGCAAAGGGTTGGACACTAATCTGTGTTGATAAGGCAGGGTTCCCACGGTCCTTGAAAGTCCTTGAATTTTTTTTGTGCTAAATTTAGGTCCTTGAAAGTACTTGAAAAACGTCTTAGGTCCTTGAAAAACTTGATAGGTCCTTGAATTTGTCCAATACTACCGGCGGCCCTTTTTATAAAACACCCGCGGATCTTTCTCGTTCTTTCTGTTTTGTTTCCGAGCTCACTCACGTGGTTTTTAACGCCACCGTTTCTAACCGGGCCTAGTGTCTTGGTGTCTGCCAAGCGCGCGGAGCACGGCAGACAATCAATGCGTTAGGGGCGAGACTCCACTTCATCTTCTGTCGCATATGCTTAGATCTTCTTTTTTCTTATCGAAACTGGAATGCTCTCGAATTTCGTAACAATATGTACCTTGTAGTTTTCAATAAATTTGCCGTTTTACCATCCGCACTTGTCCTTACGTTTGCGTCATTTCAAAACTTTATTGTGAAGCGTATTCGCAAAGGCACGGCTTTGTATTTGTGTTGTGTAGTTTTTACTAGTTATGCCTGGGAAGTGCTATTTTAATCCCCAATGGATGGATAATCAAGCTTATAAAGTATGGATTTTATCGATGCCCGAAAAGAAGTTCAGAGCCAAGTGCCGATTATGCATGAAGGAGATCGATATCGCGAAAATGGAAGAATCTGCTCTGAAATCACACATGAAAGAAAGGTAAAACAAAAAAGCAGTCTCATGCCTTGAGTTCTCTTTTTCCAAAGACATCAACGTCTAATTCATCTGGTGTAAATACTCCTTCAACATCGTGTGCCCCATGTGAAACAGAAACTTTAGTGGCCGAGGTAACATTGTCTTCTTATCTGGTCAAAAGGAATGTGCTTGATGCTGAAATTCTCTGGAGTCTGAAGTGCATCACTAGTAATTATTCATGTAACTCCTGTGAAGGGATTAGTAAATTGTTCTCGAAAATGTTTGCTGATAGCTGTATAGCGAGACAATTTTTTTGTAGTGCCACAAAGTGAGACTATTTGGGCTCCTTTGGATTGGCACTATACTTCAAAGGGATTCTTATAAATGAGCTGAAGAATGTTGATTGCTACACTGTACTCTTTGATGAGACGTTAAATCAGTCTCTACAATCTAAGCAGATGGACATTATGGTAAGGAATTGATAATAAAGTTTGCACTAAGTATCTTACCTCCCAATTTATGGGTCATGGAACTGCAGAAAATATTTTGTCCTCTTTTTACAAATGCATGGATGATGGTTAAAAGCTCTCTAAAATACTTCAATTATCCATGGATGGACCCTATGTCAATTGGAAATTCTATTAGAAGCTTCAGTGTGAATTAAAAGAGAAATACTCCTACCAAGTCATATTCATTGGCAGTTGTGGATTACACATAACGAATAATGCTTTTAAACATGGTGAAAATGGGATATGTTCCTTCTAATTTTTATTTTCAGAAATAATTGTTGCTGCATAACATTTAGAGAAGGTTGTGTAAATTATGGATGAATAATTTCAGAAACGATGTTTAATAGAGGAGAGGAGGGGGTTATGGAATAGTCATGGAATATGGAATACCTAAGATTTAGCTCTGTCCTTCATGCAGCCTTCACATGGAAATACACAGGATTAAAGGATTTCACCATTAACACCTCGTTACCATTAGTTACAGATTGTGCTGAAAATGATTTTGTGAATTAATATGTAAAACCAGTAGGGTTGTTTTTGAAAAAATATAAATTTTAGTCCATAATACATATACTCTCTTCTCTCTATATAGGCAAAGCATTTAGGTATTATATTTGAAATTAATTATTGCCACAACAAGCATTGTTGCTTCTAGTAAAATAGAAGAGAATAATTTTTAAAATTGGTCTTAGATTAAGGTCCTTGAAAATTTTGTTGAGGTCCTTGAAAAGTCCTGGAAAGTCCTTGAATTTCAATCTCATCATAGAGTGGGAACCCTGTAAGGCCTTCATTTCAACTCCTTTTTGCTCTCAGTTCAGTTTAAAAAAGCCTGCAACGAAGTTTTTCACATTTAACTATGGCGAGCAGTAAACGTAAAACATTCTCTATTGATGATAAAGTGGACATAATCAGAAAAATTTAAAATGGATGTTATCAGGCTGATATTTGCAGGGAATATAAACTATCCAAATCTATAGTTTGAAAAATAACAGTAATAAAAAATAACACAATTTTTGCTACTACATAATATTTTTCAGTCATTTATTTGAATGATGAGTAATCAAAGGAAGGAGTTTGGGAATCATTAGTTAAATTGCCTGCATTACGGATATAGTGAACACCCGGTTATAGTGAACCGAAAATTCAGTCCCTTCTTTCCATAAAAATGTGCATGAAATATAATCTGTAACATTCATTTCCAAAAAGAAAATATATATATATATTTATGCAGTTCACATGAAGATGAAAAGAGTGACATCATTCAAGACATAAAATGATTAAAAATTCATTCTTTTTTATTTTTATTTTTTTAAAGCTAGATAGGTGATAACAGATATTTCGAATGTCAACTGGAGATTCTGAACACATTTCAATGTTACCTAAAATAGCAAGAAATGTATTAAATTTTTAAACTAATACTGCATATCCTGTTGTATAAGTAGACTGCTGAAAAATTTATGAAGTTAAGTTTCACTGGTTGCTTTCAGTTAGCGGGTGGGTGGCCACTTTGATCAGCCTGCTTGGGGACCGAGGGTGTGCAGTATCGGTCCTCATTAAACTGTTTTACCTTAAAGTGCTCCACTTTGCACTCATGTTGTCAGGCTACCGAAGTAGGGTTATCCTCTGGGATGGTTGTCTCCCAGACCGTCACCAATAGCCTATTGTGCAACTCTAGTGCGACGTAAATAAAGTACCTACCTACAGGTAAAACAAATTTAAAGTTCATGAAACAAAGTCTAAATGATGTCTTGCTGGTACCAATATTTCTATGCTATATTGTCAAGTTCCATAAAAGATTGATCAGTTTATAGATTTGAGACACCCTCTTTAATTTGACAAAATGTTAACTCTTTATGGTTTATATTTGTTAGAAGAAAGTAGGGATGACAATGAAGAGTTGACTGAGAACGGCATCAAAGAAGAACCAGTGTCTCCAAGGCCGGCATCTAGATCTGCTTCTGAGAAGGACAAAGATGATAGTTTAGACAAGTCTGATATTGTTGACAAAGAAGCTTTTCCAGACAGTGAAAAAGTTGAGACTGCAGAACCGGGGGGAGAAGAAGACGCAGATAAAGCAACAGGTATTGTGGTTTGGCAAGTCCCCTATTTAAAATTCTTTTAAGATTTTGAATGATGTCTCAATATTACATTAATTAATTGACAGGGAAGAAAATTTATGTGTATTTAATGTAAACATTTATCGTTATCTTTGTCTTGCTAAGCGGGATGTAATGCACGTAAGATGTTAAAAAGCAAACGAAAATATTTTATTGGATTAGATTATTCTCCCCCAAAGTTTCTCTAAGATGGGGGGCAGGAATTCTAGAGTCGACAAGAATTATGCAAACGTGCATATATATATTAATTATAATTAACTGTAAGGAAGGCAATTAAATATTTTAGAAACCTTCTTCTGCAAAAATAAATCACGATCCCCCCATTAAAAATTTTTAACTCCCTGTGATTTTCTCTGATATTTGCTTTCATTTTCTTGTTAAATGTAATAATCTTGATTTAGGATTTAGCTCAAATAAGGGACTTTTTGTGCAGATTTGACAGCAATAATGCTGTTGGTCACGAAATTATGGAGCCTTAATCTCCAAGACCCCCACAATGGGCTGTTGCAGAAATGCTTTACTTATAGGATGACTTAGCATGAAACAGAACACGTCTTTAATTCTTTTTATGAATTTTTGAGTTTATTATTGCTCAAGAATCTTTTGTCTTCCTGTAATCAAAACCGGGGTAGTTTTTTTTCCCCCAACTTTTTCTTTACCAGAACTTTAACTCTTATTCGAGTTTTTTCCCTGTTAAGAATATTTTAAAAGTCAAGTTATTCATGTGCCTTATGTAAGCTTATATTTCTCTTTCAGTAAAATATATACAACCATAAGCACCATTAGGCGCTTACTTTATATTTATATTCAGACTCAGACAGACTTAATATTTAAACAAACCCAGGGTTGTTTTTCCAGGATTCATTTGACCCTTTTGACCCGACTTGCAGCATTAAAATTTCAAGTATAAAAAGCAGTTCATGCTGACATATTAAAATAAGTATACTATGAGTTTAAAGTTTTCCCAGAAATCTCCTGAGACAATATGTCCCAATTGTCTTGAATATTGTGAAAATACCTATATATTGCATGGGAATAAATAATGAAAATAATATAAATGCATCAAATTATTCATTCTGCAAAATTGGGATCTGCTTATCCATTAGGGATTAAAGTTCAATTTTAGGAGGGATGTATCCTATTTCGGTCGAAAGGCTTCGGGGAGAAGCCATAATTTGGGAACTTATATTCAAATAGAAACTTTTATTTTAAAATGTACATTTTCTGCATTTTTAATCTTGTAGTTATTCAAGTGGTAAACAACTGTTCTTTCCAATTCTTTTTTAAGCTCTATTTATTTTAAACTATAATTTAATTATAATATTATTTAATATTTAATTATAAAAGAGTATAATAGTTGAACTCTGGAATAAATCTTGTTTAATATTTCATGATTTTTTAGATGCTGAAAAGGCTGAAGGAGAAGTGGATGAGGAATCATCTGAACCAAAACCAAGAGCACTTCATAAAACTCATTCTATTTTTCTACGTTATTTAGCCCCATCTATCACAAAACAAGAAGTAGAAGCAGTAAGTATAAACCTGTGTAACCATTTAAAAAGCAAAGAAAGAAATGTATGTCGAATTCCAAGTAGAAGTGGATTGATAATCAATATTGTTTTCTTGCTATGAGAGTTAATTTATTATTATTTTTTAATTATAATCTTAATAGTTAAAATGATAATATTCTTAACGTGTGTAACATATTTTTTCTTCAAAATTCCTCGGGGGGGGGGGGGAATTTAAACTGCATTTGAGTTGTTAAAATCTGGACTTTTTAGTATACTTTTAAAGGTTCTGCCAAAATTTCATTTTCAAATATGTCTCTTTAATTTAAGGTATAAGTAAGGTATTAATATTTATAGCATTATTTCTTTCACGTGACTAGTCTTTGAATAGAAACTGATGCTTTAGTTTATCAACTATAATTTTCTTCTGAAAACTAAAGACAAGAGATTCTACACATTAAAAGTTTTAAAAAAAAATGTTTTTAGATACATTAGCTTTTTCAATAATTATTATAATACAGTCGTATCCCACTTTAGCTCTTTCAATAATTATTATAATACAGTCATATTCCACTTTATTGAATTCCTAGACACCGAAGCTATGCAACCGAAAGTTTGTTATATTGATATTAGGAACATTAATCAAAACGTTTTAATTTTTCGCATTTAAAAAAATTTATTTAATTACACTTTTGATCTATTTGTACTCTACAGGTAGAAAATAACAAATCAATATTTTGAAAACTCACTAAAACAATTAAATTGAAAGAAACAATGGATTATTTATTATAACTTACCTATCAGAAATTACATAATCGGCAATTTTTTTTTTCTGTTTAAATGATTTAGAATCGATAGAATTTATAAACTTCTCCAAATTGCGCACATTTTCAAACAACTGAGCTGGAGATCACTATTTTGGAAAGCCACATGTATTTTTACTTCTTCAAACAGGGGTGAAAGTTTTCCGTCTTTTTTAAAGAACCACAAGACGGAACGAAAGGGAATATTAATATTAAATAAATTCTAAGTTCTTTTTTTTTTTTTTTTAATTTGATGCAATTCAGTGGGAAAAGTCCCAATCGCCCGATTAATTCTTTCTTTTCCCCAGTTCCGTAAGTAGCTTAACGTCAGAGGAGAGAACTGGTTTCCTCACCTTTCTGTTTAAAGTTGATCAGTAAGTTCCACACTTGCATGAATAAATTTCCTTTTTTATTTTTCTTTAGAAAAAAAAATTGCTATTGGTTTTGTTTATACTCCTGAACGATATAATAAATATTGAATTTTTATAAGCCTTATTCGTATTTTGTGTATTTTAATTTTTATTGAAAAGTTCACAATTTTTATGAAAAAAATTCATATATAATTTTTTGTTTACTTAAAATTATTGGGCGAGACATGCCCACTTCTGATTTTGATATTTTCAGTCTTGACAATTTTTGAAACCTTCACCCCTGTCTTCAAACATGAATGGGTTGGGGTTTAGTCTTTTCAGGGTTCGGAGTCATTCGTCTCTTTCGACATGTCCCTTTCATATCTGAAACTTTTTATTTTGAAGATGCAGAAATATTTGTATTCTGAGATCATTGTGTACTTTTGAAGAATGGAAAAGTGTTTTGATCATGAGAAAAATCTAGAATTTTTGCTTACTTTCACCTTTGTTAAATCGGATTACGAATTTTGTTATGTCAGTATTTTTAATTCATTGTTTGTTTTTATGGAGATTCATTTGAGGATTCAGAAAATATTTGTTACATTAAAATTTTTTGCTTTTACAGGATTTACTGTATTTTTAAAGCTTTTCATCATTAATATCATAATTGAAATTAGTGTTTTACAATTTTTTTAAAATTGCCTTTAAATTAAGTAATAATATAGTAATTTTCACTTTTGAAGCATAAGAAGGTGAGTTTTGTTATTGTAAAATTTAAGTTGAGACATTTGTTCAAAAGTTTTAAAACTGGAATATAATAACAAAGTTGAATCTATTAAAATTCAATTTACATAAGTAGTATTTGATTGGGTGTTGCAATAAATTTTTTTATATTTTAGATGTGTAAAAGATTTCCAGGATTTCTTCGGGTGGCCATAGCTGATCCACAAACAGAACGAAGGTTCGTGCGAAGAGCTTGGGTTACTTTCGAAAGATCGGTCAATATTAAGGAGATATGTTGGAAACTTAATGGAATTAGGGTAACTAGGATTAGTCTTTCTATATTTATGCAAAATTGATCTGTTTCTTATAAATTTATAGAATTTTTTTTCTTTCTTCCATACCTAAAACTGTTATGTTTTCAATCTGTATCTAAGATTAAAATTTTTTCTTTTAGCTTCGCGACAGTGAGCTTGGTGCGATTGTGAATAGAGATCTGAGCAGACGTATTCGATCTGTCAATGGAATATCGTCACATAAGCAGGTTGTTCGTGCTGATATAAAGTTAGCAGCGAGAATTATACAAAATTTAGATAAACAGAAGAAATTGTGGGAAGACGAGGAAATAAAGAAGGAAGAATTGGATGAAAGGGTAATTATTTCTCCTATCTTCCTACTGTTGCTATTTAACTACCTTTTTTTCTCACTCCTTTTTCTAAAATGAATTAGTTTTAAAAATGTAATGTATTTTTTATAACTATCTGAAAAAAACCTAGTATCTAATAAATTGTTGCTCTTTTAAAATTACATTTAAAAAATTCTGATTTCCTCTTGTTACTTAAATAGGCAAGTAAGGAATGAAATAAAAATTTCATGCAGTATTTAATGCACATATAGCTGTTAAATTTACTTAACTGAGAGTTTTCTTTTTAAAAAAAAAAATAGGAATATAACGTAAATTGATTCCTTGAGAACATAGAATTGTTAGGGAATTTTTTATATTGGAAAAATCAGATTGATTTTCTTAATTGTAATTGTTTTACCATCCGTTACTCCCACCTTTTTTTTTAGATGAATATTGATCGTCAAACAGTTGGAATATCGTCAACTTGGCAATACTTTGCTTGCATTAAAATTTGATCCAGTATAACCCTGTTAAACTAGAATGTAGAATGTCACGTGAAACTCCCATGTTTGTTAAATGAATTTAAAAACCTTTAACCGTTTTGGAGACTGTGGGACTATGTAGTTTAAGAAAGACATGTTGTGGTGCTGGTGGTGGAAGAAGGGGTTAGGATGTTTACTGCTGTTTATAAAAGTATGTTTTTTTTCTCCCAGTCCCTGAGCTGAATCCATTTATCATTCTAGTTTGTTTTTATGCTTTGAGTTGTTTTTTTTTTTTTTAATTTTTTCTATTTTTTCTCTATTTATTTCTTTTTTTTTATTTCTAAAAATTAGTTCATTATAATTTAATAATAAATTTTATCCTGCACTCTTTTTCTAAAGGCTTTTGTTCACCCCATCCAATGAAATTGTTGAATTATTTTTTCCCAGCTAAACCAACCAATCACTCATTTTCTTACAATCGCTAATATCAATGTTTGTTGGCTAATCGTTACAAGTGCAGACGTGCCAACTCTCCCGCATTTTGCGGGAGTCTCCCGAATTTTGAGTTATTCTCCCGCCCTCCGGAGTTGATTTGAAAAACTCCCGAATTTTACTGCGATCGACGGCCAAACTCAAAATTACCTAATTTTTCCGCGAAAGTAAGTTTTTCTTTCAGCTTGAATTCCATCCCCTCTTATCAAACTACCATCTGCCTGAAGCGTAGCTGAACATGCTTTATTTTCCCCCCTCTTCAACGTTACCTCTTAACACTCCTATTTCACCCGCCCCCTTACACTGGGGGCGGGTGAAATCTTCCTCTTCTTTCGTGTGGAGTTGAATGCAATGACGTCACATGTCGTTATCGAGTGACGTCCGTTCAGGAGTGGGGAAACTCGTACTCTCGATAGTTGGAATTGATATTGTATCTTGCTGTTTTTATAGTTTTTAATGCGTATTTTTCCACGGTTGGCAACAAGCTCGTAAACTAGCAACGTGATATCAATTATTCGTTTAGTCTTCGTATATTTAAAAAAAAAAATTTTTTTTTTTCAAGGATGTCTTAAGTCGAAACGGAAGTATGGATCAATTTCAACAAATCATGTACCAATGACTTAAGCAAGACTTAATAGCGGAGAGCTAAGTCTGCAACTCTTTTTTTCATGCATACTGTAGAGAACCATTTATCTGGTATCCAGATAATCCGGAAAAAAATTTGCTCGGTTCTCCCGCCATTTTGAACTAAAACGATATGAAAAAAAAAGCAGAAACTGGACTAATCCTTGAAGTTGAGTAGAGGAAAATGTGAGGAAGGGAAGAATTTTTTTTCCCCGTTTACCCAGAGAAACGTCATTTCTTCCGCGACCTTGAAGATTTTAGATCTTTATTCTCTTTTAGGTCGTTAAGCTCAAAGGAGTGGCATGATGATTTCGTTTGCTGTTTGATTTACGAGGGGGTGGGGAAAATGCATTGCACATGCATATCAGTGAACAGAAGATGAAAGAGAAAATATATTTATCTATTTGACATCGATTAATGAAAATAAAATGTTTTTCTTTTGAAGTGCGGTATCATTCGCAAGTTTTTCTTGATGTGGAATCACACCTACTTTAATTAAAAATCGCGTTTTTATAAAAATAAAAAAAGGAGAATTGTTTATTAATTTAAGCATACAATTATTTTATGAAGCAGATTGCAGTTTCGTTTTTCTGATTCCACTTTCTTTTTTTTCTTTTTCATGATAAATTTTGCACTCAATAAAATTATTTGTATTACCAAATTTTTTCATTAGTTTTTTTTTTAAAGTCCGTTGATCTTGCCTTGTTCTAGGTTTTAATATTTATGCTAGTGCCGTTTTTTAACTATCGTTTCGGTTCGATAATTTTCAAGTGTTTTTATTTAGATTAATAGGTTTTCCTTTTATTTTCGCCCCCCCCCCCCCCCCATGAAATATATTGCGTTATTTAATCATTGATTTTGTTTATTAGTTGATTTAGGAATCGTAATTATTTTTTAAACTTGTTTTTCTTGTCTAAACTTGCAAATTTTTTTATTCTTTTAAATTTTATTTTACTACAATTTTTTTCCTTTTTAGATTTAGGAGTGCTTTTCTTTTTTCTCTTACTTTAAAATGTGTTTAAATTTTTTCCTTGTAATTTGGGTTTGATAAAACATCGATTAACGACACTTTTTTGTCGATCCAGGAAACCGGGAAATTAAGACATCCGGGATAGCGATGGTCCTGAGCATCCCGGATAATTGGTTCTTTATTGTACAGACATTAGTATTTTTATACATTAGTATTGAATTGGTTTTTTAAAATAAAATAGTTATTCAATTTGTTTATTTTTTAGAAGTTTTTGTGCATTTTTATTACAGTGTCAAGGGTTTTTGAATAATGTTTTATTAAGGAAATGGTATTTATTTAAAGAGTATCTACTTAATATAGTTTTGTGTTGCTAAATCTGTGTTTAATTATTTTATTTCCATTTAATATTTTTAAACAATTATTGCTCTATTAGTGTGTAAAATTTCTTGCATTCTTATATTTAATAAATTTTTTACTTAAAATTCCTTAGAAGTGCTAAATGTTGCATACCATGCACCTTTTTTTACCCCTCCTGAAATCTCCTGAATTCTTGTTAGGGAAACTCCTGAATGTTAATTTTGCTAGGTTGGCACGTCTGCAAGTGTTGCATTGATGCTTAGATTCTTAATTTAATTTTAACTTTTTATAAAAAAAATTTTTTAACAAAAATAGATCTTCCAACTATATGTTAACATTTAATTATACTGTTTTGTCCCCTGGACTGGTAGACTGAAGTAGACCAGTTTCGCCTGGTCTACTTCTTTAATTAAAATTCTCCTAGTTTTTGTACATTTTATAAAATTCCCTAAAATTGAGCCCTGCGGCAGAATCGTGGCGACATTGTTGCAGAATGTTACTGAGTTCTTGCAGAAAGATTTTTCCTTCGGTATGTAAAAAACTTTGATTTTCTCTTCTGCAGAGATTTTCGAAAGATTTTTTCTTTTCAGAATTCAAAAGGTACTTTTCTCGAGCATTGGAGTGGACATAAAATGCTTGTGATTTTTCTGTTCTCATTTGAGAATAATGAAAAATAGTAATGAAGTAAAAAGTTTAGGTTTTCTTTTCTACAGAAATTTTAGTTCTACTTTTTTATGCAATTATTACTGTTGATTTTCGCATAGCTTCTAAAATCAAATATTTTTAATACTGTATTATTTATTACAACCACTGAATCTCAAAATAAAAACATGCATTTAATAATCCCTTTTTAAAGAGTCTGATTTTCGTTAATTATCGATCGATCTTTTTTTTTTCTTTGGTAGTTACTGCTATGAATTTCGCGGTGATTTTTAATGGGATGATGAAAAATACAAAAAAAATTGTCTTTTCCCCTTGCAAAATGTAAGAATATCAACATAATATTAGAATTAAAAAAATATATTACACATTCAATGAAAAGGTTTTTTTTTTCTTTGAAGTTGACGTTTCTGTTACTTTAAATTGGTAACATGTACATTTGTAATTTTTAAAAGTGTCTTCCAGAAAGATAGAAAGATATTAGTATTAAATTAGAGAGGTGTGTCGCAGATTATTGCTTGCTTGAATATTTAAATAAGTATTACTAATACATGATGAAGCTAGCCTCATTTACAGAGATTAGTTCAAAACTTTTTTTATTTAGAACTGTCTTTTTTAATTAATTTTAAAGAAATCTTTTAAGTATCTTTGATTAATTAAATGCCTGTTAACATTCGAAATTATGAGTAAACAGACTTCATACATTTCAAGTATGTTTAATGTCAATCATAACTGGAAAATATTGCAGTTTTTGCTATTTTGATGACTATAAAAATCTAAAATTCCCTATGTTTGAAACATTTTGTACATCTTGCTACAACTACAGTAGGGAACCGATTATCCGGAACGATCGAGACCATCGCTATTCCGGATAACTGATTTTTCCGGTTTTCTGAATCGCTACAAAAAGCTGTTTTTTTATTGTTAAACCCAACTAAAAATAGAAAAATATTTAGAAATAATCTTAAAAACAAGAAGAAAAAACGATGAAGTAATACACTAATGATTATTTCTAAAATGATGGTAAGGTAAACATCTTTCAAAAAAGAAAGAAAAATCCTAAAATCTTATGAGGAAAAAAAAATTTTTTTTTTTTTTAAATAGCGGGAAAATTTATCGAATTTCATTCCGGTTTTTTGGTTTTCTGTTTCCGGATAACGGGTTCTGTACTGTATCATGAAATTCATATTATTTCGTAATATCTACTGGGACTTTTCCTGTTCATGCTGGCAGCTATACTTCTAATTCTGTAAGAAAGATAGTGGGTGTGCTTCAAGGTTGCTACATGCTTAAAATAATTCTTATTTCATATATTTAGGGTGTTCTGCTTTCATCTAAAAATCCTCTTCTGAAAAATATCACTGACTATTTGATTGAAGAAGCCAGCGCAGAGGAAGAAGAGCTTCTTGGCATGGCTGAGAATGAAGCTCGGGATGGCGAAGAAGGAGGGTGCACTCTTGAGAGAGATGAATCCTTGATCAAGGTTTTTTATTTTTTTAATAAGTTTCGATTTTGTATTTTTAGAAAAAATTATTTAAATTTAAGTGTTAATAAAAAGAAATCAGTGTATAATGAATGTAATTCAATGTCATCTGATATTTCCCCATTGTTGAATCAAATGATATTTCGAAAAGGAAAAAACAAATTTTTTAATTTAAAATTTAAGTTACCTTTATAAATTCTTTTTCTGTTCAAATTTATTCCATGGTATTGAATTATGACTTGTAGTATTGTATAAACTATAGTTTGATACTAAATTCGGGCACCTGTGATTACCCAAATTTTAAATAATTGATATCAATCAATAATTGTATCAATAAATAGCCATGATATTCATATTCCTGATTTTTTTTATTATTATTTTCCCCTGATTTTAATTTTTTTTTAAATCGTTCATGTCGTAAGGTTGTTAAATACCTCATTACTGTAAATTTTTTATTATAAATGTTTGAAAGCTTACCTTTGATTGATAATGATTGAGGTTGAGTACTATCAAATTAGATGTTTCAGTGTGGATTATCAGGTGATTATTCACTGATTAGTTTACAAAAGTTTTGTTTTGTCAATCAAGCTATTTTCAATTTTGCTATCCGAGTCTTTCGTGTTTTATCAGTAGTTTTTTATCTGATTGTTTAATCTTATTTTATATATTGTTATAAATTCTTTTTTTCTTCTGTAGTTTGATGCTAAATTCAGACTCCTATGATTACCCGAACTTTGAATAATTGATATCAATCGATAATTGCATCAATAAATAGACATGATATTTTTCGTATTCCTGATTTTTCTTTTTTATCACTTTTTTCTGTTTTTATATATATTTTTTTTTTTTAATCTTTTATCCATTTTATGTTGTAAGGTTGTTAAAAACCTCATTACCTAAATTTTATATTTTAAACGGCTGAAAGCTAACCATCGATTGATAATAATTGAGGGTGAGTACTGGCAAATTAGATGTTTCAGTGTATCAGGGGATCATTCACTGAATAGTTTACATAAGTTCTGTTTTGTTAATCAAGCTATTTTCAGTTTTGCTATCTCAGTGTTTCACGTTATTTTGGTAGTTTTTTATGTGATAGTGTAATTTTATTTCATAAATAAAATTTAATCTTATTTCATGAATGAAACTTATCCAGCATTTGTTTTCGACATTTGCTATTTGTTATTAGTAAACTAGGGCTAACAGCAATCTTCTTGTCTAAATGACTTACTATAAATTATTAACCAATGTCGCTCACTCAATCGTCTTAGCAGTTTTTCAAAAAAAAAAATTTTATTATTATTTTACTTAATTTGTCACCTTTTTTAAAAAATTGACTGACCCGCCGAAAAAAAATTATCACCATTTCTCTTGAAATTATAATAGGCGATACCAGCACTATTAAAAACTTCTACAACTTCCTGGCAAAATTGATAAAGAAATACAGTATAGGACCCCAAATTCGGTACTCACGGGACCGACAAAATTCCGTATTTCTGAATTTTGGATCTCTTTCGGAAATTCCAATATGGCTCCCATATATTACGATAATTCAATTATCCTCTTAATTTCAGAAAATTAATTAATTCCGATAAATTTAGTTAAGTTTTGATCGTAGATTATGATGGGATGACTTTGAAACTACTCCATCTTAAGAAATTTTATTAATTAAAATAATAATCTATGTAATAGAAATAACAACATATATTTTTTATAAGCTAACAACTAATAACAATTTAAAAAAAAGCTGACAACTAATAACGATTTTAAAAAAAGCTATCAATTAAAAAAAAAAAACAAATTAACAGCTAATAACTAATAAAAAAAAACAAGAGTATAATTTACATTGAATAAAAAGAGCCACAAAGGAAATAGGATTCATTTTGTAGTTTCAATGTCCACTGGGTGTGGTCAATTTATGGTCAAATGTGAGAGGGACAAACCAGTAGAGCACTTGCACAGCTGTCAAGATTGATTGATCAGTTTCTCCAAACTCGCATTTCTTTATTTTATTCATTGGAAGTGCAAGTGTTTTTACTTTTCCCTTTCACTTTAATTTAAACTGCTATAGGAACAGATGTTTCCTTTGACACAGATTTATTTTTTTCATGTTTTATTTATTTTTAAGAGATAAAATAAAGTTACTTACTTCAACAGAATAAAACTCCAAATAAATCGAGAATATAACTGATTTTTTTTTCTCTTATCAAAATTTCTTTTAGAAAAAAAAAACATTTTAAGTGCTGAATTTCTGGATGCGGGATTAGGAGCCCCATACTGTATAACAATTTTGGTGCAGTATATTTTTGTTAATGAATCTGTTTTTATGCACTAGGTGTTGGACAAGCTCCTTCTGTATCTGAGAGTGGTTCATTCGGTGGATTACTACAACAGCAGCGAATATCCCAGTGAAGACGAGATGCCCAACCGTTGCGGCATAATGCACGCCCGTGGTTCTCCTCCATCCAGTAAGGTTACGCAGCAAGAGATCAATGACTATATTTCACACTTTGAGATGAAGAGTCAGGTGTTCTTGCAAAATCCAACCCAGCTAGATGAAGAAGAATGTGTGAAACTTGGCAAGAGGGATCCAGACACTGAAGTGGAGAAATTCATACAGGCAAACACTCAAGAACTGGCCAAGGACAAGTGGCTGTGTCCTTTGTCAGGGAAAAAGTTCAAGGGTCCAGAGTTTGTCAGGAAACACATTTACAACAAACATGCTGAGAAGATAGAAGACGTTAAAAAAGAGGTATGAACTTAGAAAGAATTATACTCAAGATTGTACATAAATGATTGTTTTTTTGTTTTTCTTTAATTGGGATTTTTGTTCCCATTTTTTCTCTTTGTCTTAAAGTGTTTTTGATAAGACATCTGTTTTAATATTTTATGGATAATTTTTTTTACAGAAAATATTTCTAGCATTAAAATCTTAAGTTTTGATTATTTCTCAATAAGGACTAAAATTATTTCGTTATAAAAACATTTGAATGTTTCTTTTAAAAAAAAAAAAATTGCTACTCAGCCAAATCACTTTCTTCATCTCTAATATGTATGTGTGCAGTGTAAGTATCTCAAAAAATTAACATTATTTTGGCAATTATTTTATGCATTTGGAAACTGAGGCGATTATTTATTATGTCTTAACACAGTGACGGTCCTTTAAATGAAATTTATCTACATTATACTGAAATTTATCTTCATTATTAAGTGTGCTTATTTTATGAAACAAATAATGTAAATATCTACTGATTTTAAATACTGTTTTAACTTAAATGTGGGTTGTCACGCTTGATGTTACACCCTCTTTGTCGAAATTTCAATTTCCGTCCCATCATTTATGAATGGACCGTGATGTCAGGAAAAATGGTATTAATTTCTGCAAATTATCTTTAGATAATTCTGATAATTTTCATGTTTTGTTGCTGGATATAGTTTTGATACGAAACTTTTAATATTTTTAAATGATCTTCCAGGCGTTAAATATAATTCTGTTCTTGGATCAGCTTATATTAATAATGATGGAGTTAATCTTTCTTAGAATTTGAATTAATTAATTAGATTGTGGTTTCTGAATGGCAAGTTATTATTTAATAATACAATAAATGTTTTATTTCTGATAGTTTTTGTTCCTTTTACTTTTTAAATTGCTAAAAGCTGTTTAATTTTTCTGAGTAACGTATTAAAACTTGCAAATAATTTTTCCAAAAAGTAAAATATTCCATAACTGATTTTTGATTTATAAATGATTTTTATGATTTTTGATTTATATGACTAAGTTTCACTTTCGTTATCTGTCTATTTCAGGTTGAGTATTTCAATAATTATTTGATGGATCCTAAAAGAGCTCAACTACCTGAGCACCCATCGAATAAAAGCGCTGGAAGTGGACCTCGTAACGACAATTTACACAACATGGGTGGTGGACCACCATTCCATGGAGGACCCTTCCCTCCACCTATGCCTCCTTTTGGATTTCCTCCAAGAGGACCTAATCCTAATTTTGGTAATTTAAATGTTTCCATTTTACAGTGTTCGTAAAAGTTCTTTTTAATTTTACACGATAAAGTACATTAATATTTTTCTATAATCTCTGGCAAACAGTTGTTCTTTGCGATTGTTGAGGCTGAAAACTGTTAAAATATTTAGCGATCTTGATATATTTTCATAGCTGCCAACTGTTCCGATTAAATCTTATTTGTTGGGACAGGGTGCGTAGCGTTTGTAAAAAGTACTTAAAGGTGCTTTTTTTTGGATATCGTTTTTAAAAGCTTTTAAAGGTGCTTTTTTCAGCTGGCGTTTTTAAAAAGTGCTTTTTTCCGAATAATTTATTTTTCTTCCCTTCAGTGATATCTGGTGGATCCCATGCATTTCACAAAAAATGGGGAGTTTGCTACGTAATCATTCACGCGGACTTCATGTCGTACCCACGTTATGACTTGCGCATGCGCGCACACTTGAAACCGAAACCCGAGTGCTCCAATTCGGATAGAAAATATCAGATCCTTATGAAATGTTTTTCTTTTTAATTTATTTTAATTTTGTTCTTGTTTATTTTATTTTACTTCTAACACCTTTTTTGACGTAGGGGGTAAGGGTACTTTTGTTCTGAGTTCAGGGTCAAGTTGAATTCACTCGGTGATGTGGGAAAGTACTGATTGTTTCGATTTACGCCCGTTTCTTTTTGGTTTTTTTTTAACGCTAAAACTGTTTATAAAAAGTTTTTGTTTTTCAATAATATTGATTGAATATAAATTTTTTGAGTGCTTGAAAACTTTTGTAAAGTGCTTGAAAAGTTTTTAAAAAGTGCTTATTTTTGATTCAAAGATTTGGCTACGCACCCTGTGGGATTTTTTATCTCAGCAAATACGATTTTACGTGAAAATGTTCCGACTTTTCGGTGTTCTAGTACCTTCACTCCTCACAGTGATTTCTTTCAACCCAGGGTGGATCTAAAAACTAGAAGCAGGGCGTGAGATTTTCCCCACAAACATCGCAGAATTTTGAGATCATTGGTTCGCTTTGCTCCGTAAATCGAAATTTTATGATCCCATGAAATCTTGAAACTTTTGCTAAATCCCATTGATGAGAAGTTTACATACATGTGATTCTTTCACCAATGTGATTCTTTTGGTTTAGCAGGCTTTCGCCATTTTGTTTTTGAAACTGCGCCGGAATCTGCTGATATTGCATTTCTTAATCACGCAATTTAAAAATCATATTCCTGTACATGCACATTAAAAATCCAATATCGTGTTTTATACTGACACACTTTTAAAACCCAATATCGTATTTCTTATTCACTTGTTAGTAATATAAACATCAATTTTCATATTTCTATGTAATTGAGAAACTACATTTTGTGATGCATAGGGAAGGGGAACATTTTTCTTTTCCTTTCTACATTATTTTTCGAGGAAAGAAAAAAAAAAAAAAATTCTGCAAATTTTTTTTTTTACGCATTTGAGAGGAAGGAAATAATCATGATTTTTCGATTCTTACTTGAGAGTTTTTTTTTAAAAAAAAAAACAGTAATGACTGACTTCAGCTAGAAATTCGAATTAATATAAAATAAAAAATACAGATATTACGAAAGTTTAAAAAATTATTCGCTCTAGAAATGATGTTCTTTCTTAAATTTTTTTATCTTTAAAGAATCCTATTCGCTTGATTCGTGATCTTCATTTTGGGAGTTTCTGCACAGATTTTACAATTTTTAATTCATGTACGAATTTTAATTTGTTTAATTTATTTGCGAATTTAAATTTATGTAATGATTTACAAAATTCGAAAGAGGAGATAATTAGTTCATCTTTCCGCTTACAAAACGCTAGAATATCGCTTGTAATGTTGAAATTTTAAATATATAACTTTTACAATTAAAATTTTTATGCATTTTTATTCTATACTTTCTTCAGTAAGCACAACGTTTCTGTTACTTTAAATTAGCAATTGTTATAATTAAAAGTATCTTAAAGCAAAATATTGGTGCTAGCGAAGTTTGTCGCAGAAAGCCCGAAAAAATTCTGCTACAGTGGTACGAGGTGGGGGGAAATTAAGAAACATGCAGAAAAAAAGTTGTATATTCTTGTTGCTATCTATCTGTATGTAACTGTTATTGATAACTGTGTAAAATAATATTTTCACATTTAAAAAAAAAAATCTTATATCTAGGTTATGGACAAAATTATGGAAGAAATCCTGATATGTATAGAAATAATTTTGGAAAAAGAAATTTTAATCGGTAAGCATACACTTTTTCATGTTCAAATTCTATTATATATTCAGTTCGGTAATTTATTATTTTTTTTCATCCCTTCAATTTTTAACTAAAATTCTAAGGATTAAAGGTTTTCATAAAATTCACAGTTATTTATGAATTCTAGCTCCTAAAAATAGATTGGAAAAAATGATTTGGTACTAAAAAAGTGGACAAGCAAATTTATTAAGATTTGAAATATGTTTTTTGACACAAAATTTTTTGATATAATTTACCTAGTTTCAATAAAATAAGTTGATTGTTCTATAAGGTTCATTATTAGTTGTTATTCAGGACCATAATTTGTTTTGCAGGGAATAGTCCTCAAAAATTTAATACAGAATAAGTTGGTTTATGTAAAATGTTTTTCTGTTATGAATTACTAACTAATGATATTTGACTATGACTTGCAGGTTATATTACAGAAACACGGACATGCTTATAATGCCGCTATTTTCTGTTTTTTTTTTTTTTTTTTTTTTAAATAAATACTCGGTTAAAAAGTTATCTGTTGTATACTGTCCAAAATATATCAAATCCGTTGATTTTGTCTTGTGCTATCTATGTAAATGTGGCATATTGACGTTCATTCACTAATTTTTTAATGGTTGAATTTGCTCTTCAAGTCTTTTTTTCATGGCAGATTATTTTTCTTTGTTATATATTTTTAATTGAATTGTTATGTTATAGATTTTTCTAATAGCTATGATTTCTCAAAATTTTTAAAAATCCATTTATCAAATTGCAATTCTTACAGATGCTCTTTATAAATCACATTTTACAATCTTGGCCAGGTTTAAATTAATTAGTCGTATTTTGTACTTGTAATGTTATGTCAATGAATTTCAATTTTACAGCCATACGTCAATTTTTTTTTGTGCTGTACTCATTTCTAAAGATTTCTATTTACAAGTACGATTTGCGCACAGATCATTTTTACTGCAATGATCTTTCGTTTTATCTTTTCCCTTGGGCATGCATGTAGCTTCTCTTTTACGCTGCCAGCGACTAACAAAAACGAACGAATTTTTGCAGAATGATTTAAAAATTAAATCATAAAATATGAGCTCAGTTATAATTTTTTTCCAAATTGTTGACAGCAAGCTGAGTCAAAAAAATATAATAGGATCTGCTTACTTTTTCTTACACAAAATTGGCATGTTTGTTAGGTGAATATTCATTGTTTGGTTCTGAAAAACTGATTTTAATTTAAATCATCTGAATCAGGGTTGCCAGTCCACAGGGAAAACCTGAAAAATACAGGGAATTTATATCTAAGTTTTTTCAGCCATTATAATTAGTATAGATAGCCCAATACAGCTTATTTAAGAGCACAATGATTGTGTGTTTCTTCTTAATATCTTGTGTAACGGGGAAAACAGGAAATTTTTTTCCTTCCAGATTTGAGTAGCAACTCTGTAAATGGAAATTCATGCCATCTAAATGAATATTTTTGAAAGTTTTTTCATGGTTTAAAATAACTTTTGGGTGACTGCTGCCAATAAAGAATTTACAATCACATTTTTTTTCTTCATACTTTTGGTAAGGTTTGCATCTATAATGATATTACATTAGACCATCCATGAAAACTTAACATAAGATAATCAGTCTTTTGGTGACTAAGAAAAGATTATTAAGTTCCACTAAGGCCAAACATATTCATTCTTCATTTTTAACCCTGTCATAAGGTCTGAAGTCTATAATTGATTGTTATAGACTTTATGAATGATGTAAATGTAGCTTATGAATCACTAATTGCAATTCCTAATAATATATTGCCATAACATTGTTTCGAATTTGTGATTATGAATGCAAAGACAGGGCCAACATTGCCAGAAGATTCTAGAAAATTAGAAAAATTTTGCAAGGGGAAAAAATATCATTAAACTTGTACTAAATATGCACTAGAAAACATAGATATGGTTAAATTCAATAAAAGTGCTGAAGCTATTATGAAATTATTCTCATTTATGCGAGAAACATAAGCATTCATCGCTTAACGCATTTTTGTACTTTGAAAATGATCTTTCATCATCAAAGCTTTGTGTTGGTACTTAGGAAAGTTTCGTATAATGCTCCGGCTTATTTCTGAAACTATCATTTCTCCTCCCTAAACATGTAATGCATTGACCATTGCTTTCTAACCATCAAAATAAAATTTGTAGCTTCAAGAAAGCACTAGTTGCCATTAAAATGTAAGTTTTACAATAAAAAACAAAAATGAAAATTCCTATAAAATTTTCACAAAAATCGTAGTATTTTGGAAAATTAGTGTGGTTTAGAGATAGACTAATTATTTATAGAAATCAGCAGAAAAATTTGTACCCCGACAAACATGTAATCAAAATTATGATTCATATTAGCGCAAGTTAAATATCCAGCTTTGCTATCAAGATAAACGTTATCCAAGTACAAATTGCGCATTATTCTAGTTTACATTGATGCTAGCACAATTTAATTCAAATTCTTTCATCCTGAGAGTTGTAGCTGTTTACGAATTTAGACCGAAAGTAGTTTTAACTTGAACTGGATAGTTTTTTCTTTACATGACAAAAACTTTTGTAATACTGAGGTTTGTACTTTCAAGATTTGACCACATTACTAATAAAATAATTGTTTAGAGATTTCTACTTAGTTCTTAGTATATATTTAGCTGTATGCTTTATTTTTTCAGCTATTGCTTATCGTGTTTATTAAACATGATATTTATTAATAAATGTACCATTTGCAAATTCTTTTTCTCAATCAATCTTTACTTTCTCCTTTTCATTTTATTTTACAACTCTGTTACAGCTCTGTCTTGGTTTTTTAATCAGCTATGTACTTTTAACATTTTACATGTAAAATATTTTCATTCTTTTGAATTTAAAATTCTTACAAAAATTCACATAGATATTGCAGCAGGCTTTTAAGAGTAAACTGTTTGAATTTTGTTTATTGTTTAAAAACGATAAAATTGGACGAAATGAAATATTTTAAAAGACTGATAGATTTGAGTGACCTTAAATTAGGGCAATTGTTGAAATCGTTTCATTTGATAGTTTTCTTGGTTTAAAAGAAACTACACATTAAATTTTGATGTATACTCTTGTTGAAACGAATACATAGTTTATTTCTGCAAAGTTTAAATGTTTGTTATTATCTGAACTGACGTTTTAATTTCCATATAAGGAATTTTTCCCGTAGGTTTCCTTACGACAATGCTCGCTTTTGAGTTCATGATTGGCCGAGAATAAAATGTATGTAAGCTAACTTCTGGTACAATTTAATATTTGAATCTAAGTTGCTTTCATAAAAGTGTTTTTATATTTTTATGAATTCCAGATAAAAGAATTTTATAATATATACAGATTAAATTTTTTCCCTACATGCCAATTTAATGTCGTCAATAAGTTTTTTTTTATTATTATTATTTTTCAAAATCTATCAGGCCATTACAAAAAAATTTTAAAAACAAAAATAAAATTCTTTTTTTCTGTCTTATGCGAACTTAATCTTTGCGAACAGTTTCTTTCCTTCGTCTCTTGCAGCCCACGACTGGACCCAAGGGAACTTGTTGGCTACCACGATGTGGACGCACCTCAGGATCTGGACTATTTTTAAAAATTTCTCTGTGAATGCTTTTCCATAATAGTGTCTCTTATGGATTTCAAGCAACCTATGCAATATTTTACTCTATACATATATATATATATATATATATATATATATATATATATATATATATATCGCTGCCAACCGTTCTGGTTTAATCTAAAATCCTCCTGATGTTTGTATATTTTTTAAAATTGGGAATATGTCAGAGAAATTCCAAATCAATAGTTTTTTTACCCAATGTGTTTTGAAACAAATTATTAACTCCTTTAAAAGAAATTTTTTTTTTAATGATTTGTAGTTTAAAATTTTCCTTTTTAATTCTTTTGTATTTTAAATTCTGCTTCAAAATATATTAATTTTTTATTATGATAATTTTTCGGCTACATATTATTCAATAACAAGTTACAAGGCAAATGTCCAAAATAAATTTAATATTTATTATTCAAGTATATCAAACAATCAAAAAATATTGCTGACATTATAAATTTATAGCAGCCTTGTATTTGATTTCCCTTTATTGATTTAAAAGAAAAATATGGAAGTTTCTTAATCAATGAACTATGCAATATTTTTATTTAATAGTGCATTTTTATATCTATCTTTTTTTTATGTTTGTGGTTATGCATACATTTTTATTTACAATAAGTTATGCGATTGTGCATATTTTATGGTTATGACTATTTTCAATTATTCATAAATAATTACTTTTATACAACTTTTGTGTGTTCATGCCTCTGATAACCTTTTTGATGGTGTATATAAAATGAATTTTTAATTTTTAAGTTATTGATTTTTAGAGTGATTTTTTTCCATACCCTGTTGTTGTATCTATCATATGTTTACTGTAATTATATCCTATTTCTTCCAAATATTGTGTCTTAATTGTTTCCATTTGCAGAAGAAGTCCTCGTTCTGATTCAAGAAAAATGATAAATTACAGAGACCTAGATGCCCCTGATGATTTGGACGTCTTTTAGTTGTGTATTATATTTTAGTTTCATTTATTTGCTATTTCATGTCAGCACTATCAAATACCATTGTTGTCATTAAATTTTTTTATATTTAAGATGCGTTTATTTTTGTCTTAATTTTATTTTTCACTGAAACTACTATGTATTTTTCTGAAACGGGTGTATTTTTCAAGATTTTTTTTTTAATCAATAAAAGCCTCTCCTTATACATAGTGCGCAGCATTTTAAAAAAGTGCTTAAAGGTGCTTATTTTCAAATTTGGTATTTTAAAAGCCCTTCAAGGTGCTTTTTCCATTGTGTGTTTTTAAAAGTGCTTTTTGAAAATGAATTATTTTTTCATCGCCATGTATTATGCGAAAGAGTGCTTTTCACATTGTTCTATTCAACGTTTTCACAATTCATTCAGCCACAATCCATTTTGGCTTACCGTCTGTCCATAGCCTATGACAGACGGTAAGCCAAAATGGTTAGTTTCATCCAATCATTTTACATGTTTGATGCAATACTTGCGAGTTTGCGTGTGCTTCTACTGAACTGGGTTTGGTTAAATTATTACACTCTCTTGTGCAATTCTACTGCATTTCTCAATTTCATTCTTCATTTTCCACCCTCTGATAGAAAAAAATCTCTTGATAATTTTTTAATGGCTCATATAATCAAGAAAAAAGTTCTTTGTCAGAAACTAGTTATTTTATCATGATCACGTATAGTCTTTGAAAATTATTTTGCCAATGTATATAGTGCTTTAAAATATTTTTTGAGTGCTTAAAAGGTTCTTTTTTTTTTTTTCTTGAAAGATTTGGCTACGCATCCCTGTTACATGAAAGGCAAAATTTTAGGATGGAAATCAAAAATATTTTCTCATCTGGGATTAAAGAAAAAAAATGTAGGAAGATTTATTGATTTTCAAATAAAAATAAATAATAATTACCTGTTCAGTACTAAAGATTTCTTTAATCTCCCAAACTTAAAGCATGCCTCAAAAATGTCTCCGATTCTTTTATTTGAAAAAAGGCTTATTGGCGTCTTTGAACCCAATGGCAAAGTCTTGGTCTTTCATCCTTCAGGCATACACTACCCTAAAAAATTGCTTCAATTAATGCTAGTGTGAGTAGATTCATACCAGGATTAATTGAAGATTTAGTGGTCCAAAAACTAACTTTACAATTGCATGAACATGTTAACATCCTTATGCAACTGAAATGCGCTTCCTCAATTCGAGCTTGTTCAAGAATGACTATCGGCATGACATTAGATTATTATCGGAGTAAAAGGGTTGCCTGTCGAAGAAACTTATCTGTTTCTGTAGGGGTATTTTATCTGCTGTATTTTTTCTCTGCCAGTGAAAAAATTAATGCATGTTTTCTCAACCATGAGCAGGAGAGAGTGTTCCCCAAACCATAACTCTAGGTGTCTCTACGACGAAGACAAGTCGGTAGCAGGCGCTCACCTCGCCCTTTAACCAATATACGGCTTTTAATGGCATCACAGACTTTCATCAAATTACACAGTAGATCTCCACTTGACTAAACACCATTCGCGTCATAAACGGCAATTGTTTAGATTGAGTGGAATGCAAGCTTCATGACGTCTCAATCGGAGCTGTACATGGAAGTAGCCGATTTTTAACAGTTCGTTCTGTCACTGCAGTGCAACTCAAATTTCAGATGTAGTACTGTGGGCCACAGTCGTACGTCATACACAGTGGTCTGCCCCCAAGAGTAGTACCGTCAGAACCTGGTCTTCTTGAACCAGTACCTTCCCTTGATTGCTGCTGACAATCGTGCACAGTTCCGTGAAGTCTTCAATAAAGGTAAATTTCTCTTAATACTTGATCTAGAAGTTCCCTTTATCTTCTGAATTACAAGGCTACAGAGTTGAATCGTAAACCCAGAGCTTGGGCCGGCTATAAAATAAAATCATGCATAGTAGCCGTGGTGGCTCAGGGGATAGAGCTTTCGCCTTCCAATGAGGTGAACCGATTCTCAGCGATGGTTGGTCTATATGAATTCCGCACTGACCACAAAGCTGGTGGAAGATATCCTCAGTTTTAGGCGGATCATAGGTTAGAATCCCCTTGCCATCAGGCTAACCGTGGGAGGTTTTCTTCTCTGTGTAATGCAAACGTAGTTTAGTTTCATCGGGTTCAAAATTCAAGTAGTCAAAGGCCCAAAATTGGGTCCACTGTAGAACACGTTTTAAAAGCAATCCTGATTTGCATGTCCGTAGTGGCGCTACTGACCAACACCTAGAAGAAAGAAGGCCTTAGCAAGGCGCGGAATTTGAATAGACAATGAATTATGTCGTACAATAATAGCTGGCAAAAAAATTGAAATAGCAGGGATGCGATTTTTTTCGCGTTTGTCTCACGATATCCCGCTTTTTCTGAAAATTCAGTCGTTGAAATAAAATAATTATTTATTTCCGGTTTTCTCAGATAAAGAGAAAATTCAAACTACGTAGTTGCCAACCCTTCGGCCTTTTTACTTATTTTAGCTATTTTCACGCTCAGAAAATTTTACCCGCTGCTCCTGTTTGCTGGCGTGAAAGCAAACAGATCAAAAAAATAGTGGAAATATTTATTTGCTCATTCAATTAATCTTGTAAATTTTTATATATTATGACTAAAGTATTGTTTAGTATCCTCAAGCCTTTTAGAAATCCCAAACCCAGAATCTGCTAATATCTCGATTCTTATTCACGCGATTTTAGTATCGTACATTGCGATTATTTATTTAAAAATCCAATTGTAATGCATTTTTAAATTCTCGATTTTATTATCAAACAGCGATTTTCGTATTTACCTAATTTAAAAGTTGCGATTTAAATTTCTTAGATAGCGATTCTTATTTACTAGATTTAAAAATCAAATATCGCGATATGTATTTAAGTGTTTTTAAAATCCAATGTCGTGATTCCTTCATACGGTTGTAATATCAAACATCGATTTTCGTATTTATACGCGATCTAAAAATTAAACATAGGGATTTGAATTCACGCGATTTAAAAATTATGCATCGTGATTCGTATTTACGCGATTTAAAAATTACGCATCACTATTTGTATTTTCGAAATCCAATATAGAGTTTCATATTCACACGATTTAAAAGCCACATATCGGGTTTCATATTCTCTCAACTTAAAATCAAATATTGCAATACTTATTCATACGATTTTAAAATTATGCAATTTAAAAGTCGCACTTTTTTTTTTGGATATCATAGCTTCGACAAATTATATATACGAGTATATCTACATTCTTGGATTTCCTCTTTTTTACTTTCTGATTACTGATATACGCGATTTACAATTTCCTTGTCGTAAAATGACATTAAAAATTAATTCTATCTAATAGTAGCCAAATTAAAAAAGGGGGCATAGATATCACATTGATTAAATAATACTTCGGAGGAAAAAAAAGTGCTGGTACGAGCGAAATAAATGTCTCGATAACGAGTTTTAACCTAAGTTACGAAATTTAAATTATTGATTCACGGAAATCCGCGAATCAACGGTCTTGAGATTCTCAGAGTTCCGCGAATTAGCAGAAGAATCGCATGCCTGATAAATCTAAAATTTATTATATAAATTTTGTTTTGGTGCAAAATTTTAAGAAATATATCGGGAAGTGTTGGACAAATTTTCCACTAAGTTGCTACGGATTAGCCCAATCTCGCCTTTTCCCAACTGTTCAATATACTGGCGTGGGGGAAAAAAAGAGCAAAATTTGGCGAAATCATGGTAACGGAGAAGAGAGTAGGGAAATCGCGTAACCTTGAACCACCCAGTCTATTTACAAAGAGTGTAGCACAGATAAATAGATGGAAACCTACATTTAGGCTATAAAACTCATCGAGTCATCTGCAAAAACAGTTAGAAGGCTAACAATGCACTCTTTTACTTGGCCACCAGGATCCCCATATAGGAGGTCGTAAAAGATCACGTGCCTTCGGGCTCAATGACCATGAAGTGTTTTGAAAGCATGTATCACAGCTGTGTTGCACTAAGTTCGGCAAGAATTACATTTTGGACTCTGTATGCCTGCTGTATAACAAAAATAACGAAATTTTGAGGGGAGTACATTTATAACTTGTTCATATACAGTCAAACCCCGCTACAGCGAACCTTCAAGGGACCGAAATTTAGGTTCAATATAACCGTACTGCAAACAATTTTAAATAATTTTTCCGAACTGTTCCCTTTTATTACACATTATTTAAATAAATGTCAAAGAAATACAAAAATGATTAAAAATCAATACATAGTAACAAAATATGAGTTAACTTTTATTTTTATCTTCGTCTTGCGCACAAAAAATTTAGGGATGGAAAACTGAGATAGAAGAAGCAAACAAGAAAGAATGCTTATGGCTACATTCCACTCAATAGAAGGTTTTAAAAATCGGAATGTATGTTTTATGTAAAAATTTCAAAATTACCAAAAAATGAAGAAAAAATCAGTCGAAGAAAGTTATAATACCCACTTTCCTTTCTTTTGGGTTCACTATATCCACAAAAAATAATATATATGTATAGTAAGGCACGGGAGCGAACATTTCGTTCACTATATCCGGGAGTTCACTTGACTGTATTACATTCATCATATACATTTATTTTGACTCCCCCATTATATTGTATTTGCTAAAATAAAAAATTATGAGTCACGAATTTGAAACTTTTGGATCTTAAATAAAAGGAAGCAATTTTTAGAAATTATTTTATTACATTATAATCATATACAAGGCAGTCTCAAATATATCTCCAGTAAAGGGCTTATATTGCACGAGTGTGCCATCATATAACTTCATAAAACTTCAAAGTACAGCTGTCATATAATATTGTTATAAAATCTATAAAATCATCAGCAGTTCAAAAAGTGTTCTAAAAATCTAGAAAGCAATATATACATACATATGAACTTTTAAAAATCTAACATTATAATGGTTATATTTACATGAACAGCAAAGATTATGTACATTATGTTTTTTCATTTCTTTTTTTCAGTTAAAATAAACCCTTTAATATAATTAATAATGCAAAGATAAATTGGACTTGTTAACTTTAATGGTATTTAATTTTTCTCACTAATGGGTGATTTTTAATTATCAAATCGTACATGGACAAAGATAACGAAAATATAAGTTAGTAGTTTTAAGTTAAAAATAAGTTTGTGATAACGGAAAAATAAGTAATAAATTTGCTTTAAATACATAAATATCGTAAGGTTAAATCAATCTCACAAAAAATATTAAAATAAATTTCAAATCATAATTACAAAGAGGTATAATATAATACCAAAAATTAAAAACTACTTATGACCAGGGCGCTAGTCAGTGTGGGAAAAATTTGCTCAGCTTGGACGCTGGTTAGTTACAGGTAAAAAAAAAAAAACTTTGATCTCGTGCAAATTATTTAGGCAAATAAGTATCATTCATTATGTAAGCAAAGATGTTGTTTAAATGAATATAATAACAACTACTTAAAACCAATATTTGCTGAATTATAACAGTGGTTTCCAACTGGCGACCCGCCAAGCCATTTTCTGAGGCCCACGAACTAAAATATATTAGATGTCATTTTTTGCGGACAATTTTCGTAAAAAACCTATATGGGTTTAAAATACTCTTCTTTCGTTTAAAAAAAAACCCTAATTTCTACGTTTCTGGGAAATTTAACAAACCAAACAGGCAAAAAAATTATTTCTCAGGTTTTGCATCTAAGAAAATATTTATTCAAATACAAAAATAATCGTGTATGTTGCTTAAAAATCTACGTCAAATTTTAATTTGTAATTCAATACGTTTGCTTTGCACAACTTGATAAAAATCTGACAGTAATTTTTAATGTTTCTTCAAACATAAAAGAGTCCTAGATAAAATTTTGATAAAGTTGCGGCCGCCATTTGACTGGAGTTTTTAATTGCGGCCTCCAGCCTCATGTAAGTTGGAAACCCCTGACTTATAAAGAAGAACATAGAAAGTGGTTCAATAAAAATCGAGCTCTCATCTATAAGTACAGAGAAAAAAGTGCTATAATAATAAAAATAATCAATGGAAATCTGTATCAATTGCCACTTTGGTATTGTACAGTTGTAATATTTAGTACAGATTTATTATATTTTTTTATTGTTTCATAAACATTTTCAACTAGTTAAAAAACATAACATTAAATGTTTAACTTCAATTTAATTCGCACAATTTTTATAAATTAATTTTATTTTATTTAAACTCTGGGATATTACGTAACTACATCAAAGACAATTCTTTTGGAAAAACACCCAATACTCTTTCCTACCCAGTAAACGTTTATTTTTTAATTTAGTTTTAACCATTATCAGTAGAGAAAAAAAAGAGTGCCTTTTAACATTTACTCATCAGTCACACTTGCAATTAGAAAAGTAGCTTAGAACTTGTTTGGGCCAAATTGAGAATCAGTTTCGATCTCAGAAAAGCCAATAAGCTTGTTAAAATTGATAGACACTTAAAGCATTAAACAGAACTTTAATTAACTAAATGTGACATTCATTTTATTATTACTAAGCCGATACACCATTAATTATAGAATTTTCTTACAAAATAAATACGTGATATCATTAAGATTTAAAAAATAAATAAAAAATAGTCTAAAATAAAGAGTATAATGTGCTTTATTTCTGCTACATTAAAACATTTTTTGTTCTGCAAAATTTCATACATTTCAACATAGGGAAGATTTCAAAAAAAGTTTTATTAAAAAGTTTTTTAAAAAAAAAGTATATTAAAAAGTTTTGGTCTACAACTTATTAGAAAGCATTCACGATTATTAGCTTAAAAATTGCAGAATAATTTGAGAAAAATATTCAAAAAATATGTGAAATTATAATAGCTGTAGTAATAAGAGGGAAAAAAAAGGCTGGTAAACCAAGTCCCTTCTTAATCAATTTTGAAAAAAATATAATCCACAAAAATATGGGTTTTATTGGATTTTTTTCAAACAAAACAAATAAACCTACCAGAGTTTTATTTTTTGGAGGGTTAAGCAGGTGGGTACACATTCCTGTTCTTTTTAAATGCCTATTAAATTCAAAGATAAAGTTGAAGAAAGGCAAAGGTTTAGTATGGTATAATGTAAAGTATTTCCATTTTGATTAATATCATGAAAAGGTTATCAGTTAATTAAGTATCAGGACAAATTAAGTATCAAAAAAAGGTCCCACAATTAATGCAACATTGCTGTCTACATTGGGTTTTGAAAATTCTTGTTGCCAGAGTTAGCGATTGCAAAATGAAAATAGTAATTTATCCGTGTCGAAAGAAAAGAAATATTTTTCTAACTTTGAATTCTAAAAATTGAGATTCGGCCTCATCTATAATGTTGCATGGACATGTACAGCACTTAATAAAATTTCCAGACACATTTTATCTTAATGAAAAAAATATGCTCTTTTTCAATTAAGAAGCTGTCTGGCGTAAAATCATGAGTGTTTCTGACATCTACTTTTTTTTTGGGGGGGGGGGAGAAATTGAACAGTTACACCAGCCTGAACACCAGCTAAATTTCAAGGAAAATTGAGATAATATTTTATATTAAATGGGCATGGGAACATTTCATTTCAACTAAAATGTGAAATTTTTACAACACATAATTGTAATAGATGTTAGAATTATATAACTCAAATCTCAGTAACTGATTACTGTTACCAACAATTTTAAGACTGGTCATTTTCCAGGTATGTTATAGGAATATTCAAGGTTTCTGTGAAAAAAATTACATTTTTTCCTGATTTTTGGAGTTAAATTAAAATTCCCTGACAATTCCAGGTTTTCCCTGTTCTCCCTGACTCTTGGGAGCCCTGTTTTCATTTATTAATTTAGCTAAATTTAAATGAAAGATGGTTCAAAAAAATTTATTTTATTTGTCTAAAATATTGAGGAACTTTAAGAGATTTTTAGGTAAGAATAAGTCCTTATGTCTACTATGATCATGTAATAAACAAGCTTTTTATTTTTCTTAGAACTGGCCAGTACTCAATGATAGAAGTGTTTTGTAGAAGTGCACATTTTGCTCTTGTATTGAGAAAAAAAATTGTGCTTGAACCCTTTTAAAATTGAATATAAAATAAATCGGGTGTCACAAGTTTTCAAAAACTGTTTATAACAAAAATTTGTTTTAGTTACATTTTAAAATTTTATGTAAAAAATGTATGTTTGTGACCTTTTAAATATAATATATATAAAAAAAAAATGTTTTTGCATCTTTCTTAAAATTGTGTATCAAACAATTGGGTTAGTGACCTCTTTAAAAATTGTGTATATAAAAAAAAAATCATTTAATATGGAACAGCTTAATATGTTGAAAGAGATATACTTTTAATATCAACATAATAAATTGACATTAAACAGTTCAATACAAAAGAAAAAGGAGGAATGTTGTGATATTTTTAGGGATGGGAGAAAAAGTTCATTAAAGAACACACACACACAAAAAAAAAAAAAGAAAATATACAAACATTTAAAATAACAAAATTGATAAACTATATACACTTTATGACGGAAATGAATAAAGCAGCAAAATTATACATTTTAAAATATATTTGAAAGTTGATTTAACTCTATGCTTAAATCTTATTCATTAAGGAAAAAAAAAAATTCGAAAATGCATTTATTTATGCATATAATCACTCGTTTTTTCATAAAAATAATTCTTTCTCATCAGTTTATATTAAAAGCATAAATTAGTTGTTTTGAACCTATAATTCTTAAGGATTAATATAAATTGCTCAAATAAAATGAAAATATAAAACAAAAGTATCACCTTATTGTTTTAAGAAAAAAAATTCTTAAAGGAATTTTTATATATAAAATACATATAAACAATTTTTGATATTATAAAGAATTCTTCAAGAAAATCAATTAAAAACCCTGATTTATCAGGAAAATATCAAATTTCCCTCTCAATATACAACTCGGGAATTTCAGTGATTTTGTTCCATTATACAAATATTGCAATTTGCTGTAATAAAAAAAGCCGACTGTTTGACAAAACATAACCTATCCACTTGATTCAAGGTGCAAAATTTATTTTATTCCAATAATAATATTTCCAAATAATTAAAATACGTTCAACGTAATATACATATTTCAATCATCCTCATCATTTAAACCAAAAATTATTCAAATAATTTTAAGCTTGAAGTTCAAATTTACATAAATCATGTAGAAGAAATATTAAATTAAATATTAAAAATAAAATAAAAATTGGAGATAAAATATGTTTTGATCATTTACAAATTTATACTATGAAATGGTTCTTGCAAAAAAAATATATATGTATACATATTAAAAAATATTAATAAATATATTTAAAAAAAAAACTTAATCTAAGTTTTTTTCAAAAAAAAAATTTAAAACTCAATTTTATACATTTAAAAAAATCAGCAATGAAAATTGACACTGAAATGAAACATATATATGGATAGAAAAAAAAATCAAGTAATTAAAGTAATCAAATAAGCATCCTGGGACAGGTGTTATTCCATATTCAAAACTTATATTTAAAAAATATAAGTATTGCACAAACTTTTTTAAGGTTGTTCTCAAACAATGTCAGAGAAATCAAATAAATCTGGTACATTATCAAAAAGATCTAAATTAATATGCCCACTATTATTCCTGTTAACAATGTCTTTTGGTCCACTGTACGTTGCCATTGGACTAGTCGGAGTTCCGTCGTTTCTCATTACATCCTTAGGTCCAGAATACTGCCCCATTTGACAAAGTGGAGAAATCGTTCCATCATTCCTGATCATTTCTTTAGGTCCGACATACGATCCTAGGGGACTCATGGGAGAAAGTGTTCGATTGGGGGACATGGAATTGCTCGTAACACTCATGGAAGAATGCTGATCTAAGTAGGCCATCGTGGGACTCCGCTGACACTGAGAGATGTTCATTCTTTGACGCATCAAGATGGCATTGTTGGGCACACTGTCAGGTCTTATAAGACGGTTATTGGCTAATTGATTTCCAGACATCGGAATCTGATTTCTAGGCACTGGTATTTGATTTCTGGGTCCTGGCGGCCGATTTCCAACAGCCGAGATTTGATTTCCAGTAACAGGCATTTGATTACCTGTTACAGGCATTTGGATTCCAGGAGCTCTATATTGATTATACAGAGGAGATAGGGGTGGTCCTGTTGACTGCAAACTGTAATTATTAAAATTTGTCAAATTTGTTCGGAATCTATTTTGCACGGGTATAGATTGGGGTAAACTCCTCATATTTGGCCTCCAATTATGGGTCGCAGAGGCGAGAGCTGTGCCGTCGGACGATATGGTAACATTAGGGGGACGCTGCACTTTACCGAATTTGGTATTTTTGTTTGATTGGTTATACATAGGCTGCAGTAAATTATTTGACTGTTCGACGTGCTGCCCGGATATTAAACTGTGATGGGCTTTGTACTCTGGGGGTGGTTTGGTAATAGTTGGAGAAAACTGCGTTGTGTAAGTGAGGGATTGTGACACGGGTAGTGACTGAGACAACGAAGGGTTGGTTTGTTGCGGCTGAGAGTAATTATTAAAAACGTTTGAATGTGGTTGCATCTTGTCTAACTGTTGCTGCTTGAATTCTTCAGCTTGGGACTATAAGTAAAAAAAAGAAATGAGTTAATACATTGATGTAGTAAAATATAATGTAGTAAATATATTTTTAAATATCCCAATATATTTCAAACTATATGGAAAATTCGAATCGTGCATTTGAGTATTAACTTTTTATGGCAGTAATATAGCAAAACTCTATCGATTTTTTGGCTGCTATTGCTGCTGATTTCTCCATAGTTTTTAAATCTAGTGCTTTTTATTTGATATTATTTATGACAACAATCTAATCTCGAAACACACATTTGAGTTAACATTTTTTGAGAAGTCCAATTCATTGTATTTCGTCAACAATCTTTTTTTCGGCAATTACTATTATGACATTTTTTTGCAAAAAGATTAGCTGAATGTTGTAAAAGTTTTCTTTCAGAAACATGTTTTTTTCATATGGAGTTAATAATTTTGAATTCTTCTTTTTTTTAAATATTATTATTGTGATGATTACTTCCAAAATGCGAAGGAAAAATGAGTGCGTTTCAACCCCTAACAAAATGCAAAACATAATTCGCCCATAATATTAAAATTAAAAATAATCAAATGCTTCATTAAAAAATTTTAATGTAATTTTTTTTGTAAACACAGCACTTCTGTTATTTTAAATTAGTAACCAGAAATGTTTGTTATTATTAAAAGTATCTTGCAGAAAGATATTAGTGCTAGATATACGTGCTTTTGTCGTCGATAACTTGAAAAAATTATGCCACAGGGTTTATAATTACAAGTATATAAATTTAACGTGAACCGAGGTAAAATAAATGTTTTGAAGTTGTCACTTAAAATGTTTTTGAAATGAGAAAATTTGAAAACACTCAGTGGCTTATGTACAAAATTGTGTAGATACTTAGGGCAAATTCCTCATCTATAAATAACACTGAAAAAATTTATATTAATAAAAATGTTAATTTGTATTTTAAATTCATTTCTATGTAAATTTATGGAGGAATTATTTTAAGGTAATTTTTTTTTTAAATGAAGAGAAAATTCAAATTTCATTAATTATAACTTTTTTTTTTTGCAAACCTTATTAAATATTATGAATTATGAAATATTTTATATATAATATATGAAATATTTTATATATTGTAATATTTTATAATATTATGAAATATTTTCTTTGAACCAAGTGTAATTTGGTAATAAAAGCAATTGTTACAGATTTAAAATATTATCGTCGTTAGTCTTTGATTGGATGTTCTCATTTGGCTGGATGTTTCAGACAGTTGCTCTTTTCGCATGCATGGTTTCACAATCAACCATCCATAGTTGGGATGATGTAAAACAAAACACAAATTAATACTTTAATGATTTAACAGTGTGCACAGCTAAATTTTTCAACAAAAAATAAGCACCTTTTAAGCACTTTTCAAGCGCTCAAAAATATTTTTAAGCACTTTTAGATTGGGGTTGAATTAATTGTGAAAACGTCGAATGGAACAATAGAACCAGTGTCTTTTTACATAATACGTGGCGAAAATCAACAGAGTAAAGGAAAAATTAAGCACTTTTTAAAAATACCCAATGAAAAAAGTACCTTTAAGGGCTTTTAAAAACGCTATGCACCCTCTTTAAAGAAAAAGATTTCCGACAGAGGAACAAAATGTAATCATAGCTGGAAAAAAGAAGTTATAGATAAAAATTAAACTAACCATGTGAATTTGTTGAGGCTGCTGTGGAAACTGAAATCTTAGATCTGAATTATTTTGGATTTGCCTGTTTCCTCCTCCTATAGGACTGTGTGGCACATACTGATTACTATTTATGGAATTGAGAGGTCTAACTTGAGCGTTCTCAGAATAATGGCTGAGCAGTCTTGTGGTGCCATAAGGAGGCGGCTCCTCCACTTGTTGTTGCTGTTGTTGGTTCTCTGGCATTCTTTGCTTACTCATATCAAACCTATTATTGGGGCTAGACTGCTCACAGTTGGAAGGTAAAGTTCCAAAGAATTCCTCCGAGAGACGATCCAACGTGTAGGCGCTTGAAGTGGAATTGTTAGCTCCTTCACTGCTTTGGTTAACAGTATTTGTTCCATTCAAAAAGTTTGATGAGTTCTGGGATTGGTTGGCGAAAGGATTATCTTTACTAAAGGATGGTCTGTTGACTAAGGATGGATTAAATACTTGTTGCTGCTGCTGTAAAAAAATAAAATAAAGAAATAAATAAAAAAAAATATGAAACCTCTTGTTATGTACACTTATACAAAACAGATGCTTTTCATTGTAGAAAATTTTTAAATTACAGTGAATCTTCTATGAAAACACCATTATGTGCCTTCTCCACAAAGTGGACACTCCCGTAACCAGATGCGGTCTGTCATTCATGCCTCTAAACATTATTTTCAAATTAAAGACCACTTTTTCTAAGCTTAAAAAAAAGAATTAAAGTTTCAACTTAAAAAAATGCCTCTTTCCACCCTTCTTAAAATATAGATGTAAAATTTTTTTTAAGATTGTTTGAGTACAAATTTCGATGTCTAATCTTTAAATCGTGCAAATATGAATTGAGATGTGCAATTTTAAATCAAATGAAAGTAATTTTAAATTGCATTTACATTGGCAAGAAAATAAAAAATAATTCTTTTTTTTCCTCCAGGAATCTGAAAAACAAAAAAAACCTTCTTTGAAAAAAAATGAAATTTCCTTTCTGTTAAATTGAAAAAAGAAAATAAGCTCCAAAAACTTCTACTTTACTTAAATTAAAATTTAATTAATATTTTTACATTATTTGTTTGAATCAAGTATAATGAAGTATGTAATTGACTAATGATGAACAATCATTAGTCAGTTATATACTTCATGCCTGATGATTTCTGCTATTTAAAAAATCAATACATACATAAAAAAATCAATACATATGATCGTTCATCATTAGTCAGTTACATACTTCATGCTTGTGAAATACTTCACATACTTCTATATATGAATGCATGACGATCTCTACTATTTAAAAAAAATCAATACATACTTGTAGGCTTTGATGTTGCTCTGCCAGTTGTTTGAGAGTGCGAGCAGCTAAACTTCCGGTTGGCTCAGCAGTCATTTTGTAATTAAAACGTATATTAGTGTTCATGTACGAAGGAGGTAGCCTTTGAGCCGGTTGATTGTAGAGAGAGGATGTTGGAATAGAAGGAGCAGACAGGGTGGAGATGGGAGTTTCATTGCTTCCAGGAAAATTTCTAAATAGACCTAAATATAATAAAAAGGAAATGCTCAATTACAAACAATTATATAACTAACACTCCTTAGTTATAATTCTGCAATCCCTCAATGCTAATTCCCAGGGACCATGGAACGGGGGGGGGGGGGCTTAAGCTCCGTCACATGTTATAAATGAAGGGATACAGCACCTAGTAATATTACAAATTTACAATACAAAAAAAGATAATTTTTTGGTATCCAAAGAAATTCTAAAAAAAAAAGTATATACAGAATTTCTAAAAAAAAATATCTCCATTTCAAGTGAGCTTTAACATTTCTTGGTGAAAACTGTACCAAATAATCGTCCCAAAGAGGAAATTTGATGTCAGAAGAAACTTTTTTCAGATTTTTGCACCAATTTATTTGTATTAATTACACTTTAATTACCTACATGTTAAACCAATTCATAAAATTAAACTTAATTATTAATATTAAAATAAGCTTTTTTAAAATAAGGTACTTACATCCCTGCCCTCGCTTTTGAAAAAAACCCAATTAAACATGAAAAACCCAGAAAAGCCCAATAAAACCCGGGTAGTGTTTTGCTGGAAAAACCCGGGTTTTTTGCAACCCTGGTTTTTTCCCTAAGGAAAACATTTCATTGGTAGGTGGTAAATGATTATGTCAAGAAGAAAGTTTTCTTAAAAATTTTAAAAAAATAAAAAATCATATTCAAACGGAGCTCAGTTTTTTTTTTTTTTTGTAATATTGAAAAATTTCTGATTTTAAAGTTTGCCCAAACAAAGGTACATCATTCTACGTAATCTAAACACAGTTTTTGAAACTAAACATTAGTACAGGTAGAAATTAAAAAGTGAAAAATTGTAATTGTTGCTCACTGGTTTGAATAGGTACTAATGGAACTTCATCTGATTGGAAAGTATTTGGAGAATCTTTCACTAAGTCCGTAATTTCTTTACCAACCATCTCTTGATCCTTCAAGCCACCATCATCAAAAAAGTCAGTCATCAAATCTGAATAATCAGGATTTTCTGTCATGTCTTTGATTAAATCGTGCAGGACTTCTGGTGGAAGCATATCTTCACCCGAATCGTCATTCACACCAATGCTAGGAAATGTGTCCGACAAAGAATCGCAAGAATTGCCGTTGGGGGTGACTGTCTTGAATTGGCACATGTCCGACGGATCGTTGTCCTTTTCCTGCTTGCACTCAACGATAGGATTGCTGCAGGAATTTCTACCGGATTGGGAGTTCTCGTCTTTGCTTATGCACACAGGTTTTTTGTCGGTTTGGTTGTTTTGTGGCAGTGAAACTTGAGCAGTAAGTGGAGAATTTAGGGGTTTTTGAACAGTCTGCTGATTGGTGAAATTGGGAACTATTTGCACCGAGAAACTAGAGAGTTTTGATGTTTGTTGGGATGATTGCTGCTGCTGAGACTGCAGAGATGCATTAAGGCAAGAAGTTTGCTGAGAGAGAACTAAATCAGGCTTCTTATCAGGCAAAGAATCAGTTCTAGCCATTTTGGAAGACTTTTCAGATTCTTCATTGCTAGATGCTTGAAGCTGGGGGAGTTGTTCTTCGGCAGCTCTTTTCACCGATTTGGCCTGCAAAAGAAAGAACATATTTTAATTAGCTTAAAAAAATTCAACGCTCTCAATATTCCTGTATCAAAAATGTAAAAAAAATTTTTTTTTAGTTATGCAAATCTCTAGAATAATTTAAGAATCAATAAAAAATAACAAAAAATTATTAACGCAGCTTAAATACGTATTTAATTAAAATTAACACAAAAATCTAACTGCCAAAAACTGAACTTACAATAATGATATATAGTAATTAATTGCAAAGAATGAGATAAGTTAGGGGTGCACAATCTGCGGTCCGCGGGAGCTTCTGAACACAATGAAAAGAATTTTTATTTATTTATTTACTTTTTGAAAATAAAATAATATAGAAAATTTTGAAGCTCACATTTGCGTCATAACTTTGTGATGTGTTCAATTCGCATACTCTATTGTAAATCTACGTTGTTTCACGATCTTTTTTTCAATGGTTATTGGTACAAAATTTCGTATGGTTTTAAAAAACCAAATATTTTTAATACTATATTACGTTACACGAATTTCGAATTTGAGTAATCACATTTTGACTCCTTTTATGTTTGCCAATTTTATTATAAATCCCAGCGACAATTCGATCACTTTTTTTTTGGGGGGGGGGGCATTTATAACAACCATTTCCTAGTGGTTTGTAAAATCCCGATACATTTATTACGATTACAAATCGCGCATTTAATTGATCACTTTTTCAAATGCTTTATTTATACCGATTTCATCGTAAACCTAAATAACTTTTTGATTTCTTTTTCTAAAAGCAGTCATTGCCACGCTTTTAAAAATCCCATATTTTACTATGATTTTATCATACTATGATATTATTTACGACACGGGAGTTTCAAATCGTACATTTAAATAACTACTTTCTGACGAGCTTCGTTTTCGCCAATTTCATCGTCAGTCCAAATTAATTTCCAATAATTTTTTCGGCAGACCTTGCGATGTATTCCCGAGTGGCTTTAAAAAATCTGATTTTTATAGCGACATGCAAATTTCAAATCACGCACTTAAATAATTACGTTATTGACGAGTTTTATTCGTGGTATTCACTTGATTTTAACTACGATGTTCTTTACAGCACGTGACTTTCAAATCGCCCATTTAAATAATCAGTTTTTGATACAATTTATCAGTGAATTCATTGTAAGTATAAGTTATTTTTCCTTCGTTTTTTGTGCAGTGAGCGCCATGCACTTACACGTGGTAGGTACTTAAATTCCACGATATTTCATACAATGCTATAGAAACATCAAAATTTAGAAAAGTGAAGGAAAACGCGAAATTTTAAACTACTTATTGTTTGTAATTTTGTTAATTTTTTATAGCTAATATGATTTTTTTTTAAATGAACCAAAAAAGAAAAAGTTACCGATTTAAAATTCATAAAACCTCTAATAATTCAAGAAATAGAAATATCTGAAGTATAATACCTAATGAATATTGAATCTTATTTTGTATTAAAATGGTTTTGTTTAAATTTTTGATTTTGGTTTAAGACTTAAAAATTTCCTTCGGTTAAAATATTTAATTCAAATTTATATTACTCATTAATATAAATATTACACTTTCATTTTATGAACATTACAGTTTTTTTGTTTGTTAATATCAGGGGTCTGTCCAGACATTTTGTGAAAGGTCCGTTTTTCGTGAAATTGTGAAAAAATTAATCACATTCTTTCAACCAGGGTCCGCTTTTAGGAATTTGTGCAAATCAGGGTTGGAGTTTTTGCCGGCAAAAAGGGGTTTTTGCCAGGACAGTGGCAAAAACCTGGTAAAAACCGGCAAAAACTGGTAAAAACCGGCAAAAACCAAATTATCTAAATTGCTGATTAAATATTATTACAAAATACTTGAAACAAATTTAAATCAATCATAAGGAATAATAACTTTGATACATTACATGAAAAAATTATTTTTAACATATTAATAATTAATATAATGGTAATAATTTTTAAAAGATTGAAAGTTTGTGATCTCTTTTCATTTTAGAATCCTAAAATAAATGTTTTTTTACAAATAAATAAATATTATTATTTGCATAATATTATTATTTATTATAAAAAATTATTATTTGTACAATAATTAACTACACATATTGATAGATATTTTATGTTTTAAATTATAGTTATATTAATTTAAAATAAGTTCATTTCACTGGAAAAAAAAGAATAATCACAAATTTTCCAATCAATAATGTTTTAAACTACTAAAATGATATATTATTACATTATCATTTAATTATGGAATAATAATTTTGTTAATTTTTTTGTAATTATTTATATTTATAGTATATATTTCAATTTTAGGAATAATTTTGTATCAAAAATGTGTTTTTGTCCTCTCATCTTGGAAAATATAGGTTTTTGCCACTTTTTGCCAATTTGATTGGCAAAAACCTGTTTTTGCCAGGACGGTTTTTACCGGTATTTACCATGGTTTTTTCCACCTGTGGCAAAATCTTGCCAACCCTGGTGCAAATAGGGTCCGTTATTGCAAAAAAAAAAAAAAAAAATTTCAATGAGTTTTTAAATTGTAAAGACATACAAGATTATGCTCAACACTGTAAAATTATAATTAAAAAAATTAAATTTTAAAAAATAACCAACAATTGCTGCTTCATAATTAGAGATGCAACATACAAATATTTGGTATTTAACCTATATTGCTGAACGCAAAATATTAATTTCGGACGAATATTTATTCGATTAACAAAATCATAATGAAGATAAACAAATTTGTGAAGGGTACGATTAAAAGAAAAATCATTTTGTGAAGTTAGGTCCGTTTTTAAGTTAAAATATTTTGTGAAGGGTCCGTTTTTATGAAAAGATATTTTGTGAAGGGTCCGTTAACGCAGTGTTCCCCAACCCCCGGTCCGTGGATCAAATGGTGCCGGGCCGCCCATTTCATTGAAACTTAATTTATACCCCAAATTAAAAATATCTGCGTTCCATTAAAATTTTATTTGTTTAAAAATAGGGCCCTCGAAGGTAGTGACATAAATTTTTGTAATGTATCATTGTCTCCAATTACCCCCAGATGGAAACGTCTCATTGCAAAGAAAAAAGCTTAGGGTTCTCATTGATTTAACGTTCTAGTAAGTTGAAATGCTAAATCACCTTATATTTATTTTTTGGTGCAACTGTATTTTGTTTGGAAGGCATGTTTAATTACAATTAAATTAAAATTAATAAATCAAAATGATCTAAAATATAAGAAATCAACACCCCCCCCCCCCAATGGGCCGCGGTAAAATTATCAAACGTTAACAGGTCCGCTGTGATAAAAAGGTTGGGGAACACTGCGTTAACGGACCCAAATTTCTTCTAAACAGACCCCTGAATATAGATATTTTTTCCCAATATTTATATGTTTTTTTTTTTTTTTTTTTTTTCAATAAAGCAATTATTGATAAAAATAGAAATTTTTTTTAAAAAAACAGTATGAATTTTTTCATTTTTGAATGAATTCTAATAATTTTATATTTTATTTTATAACCGTCGTTGAACAGCAGACTCAATTTAGGGTTTACGACTAGTTCAACTCCGTAACCTTGTAATTTTGAACCAATCCAGAAAGACAAGGGAACTACTGGATCAAGTATTAGGAGAAATTTGCTTTCTTCGAGGGCTTTTTGATTGAACTAACTCGCATTAGCGTTACACGGAGAGGAAAACCACGTAAACATTCCACGATTAAGGGACTCTAACTCATGATCCGACTACCACTGAGGATTAAAAAAATTGTTCTTTAATTTGAGTAAGAAAGAAACTTATTTTAAGACAATGATAGAGAAAAAATGAAAAGAAAAAAAAATTATCAAGAGAGTCTTCAGGGTTCTTGCTCAATTATTTCAAAAAAAAATTAGGACTTTTTTAGCACTTTTTTAGGACAAAAAAAAAAACTAGCACTTGATGTAAAGTAAAAATAACATACTTAATCTATACATGATATTAAAAATGTACAAATAAAGTGTTTAACGATTCATGAAGTAAAAATTACATAATTAATCTATACATGATGCAAATTGAGGCTTAATTTTGTCAATCTTTTTCCTCAATTTTCTTTTTTTGACTTAAGTAATTTAATATGTTTCTCATTTTTAGAACACACTTGCTTTTGTTTTCTTGGATTGATGCAAGCAACATTTTTTACAACAGAATAGTTTATTGGACATTTCTCCAGTAAAGTTTCTAACATTTTGGTCATAAACTTTCTGCAATCTTTCTTTATATTCATATGATCCCGATCAGAAATAACTTTTGAGGCCAACAGCTGCTTTAAAATTTGGTCACCTTTAAAACCTACACTGATTTTTGTCAGAGAGACACAATTCATCATAATTCATAGACATCACAAAAATTAAAATGGCACAGTTTCTCCAGAGAATTTAAGTTTTCTACAGATTCTGGCTTCAGAATGTTATATAATTGCACACTATGTAATACCAAATCCTGGATATCTGCAGCAAAAAATGGTAAAAGTGGCCGATCTGCTTGATACAGTTTCAAAAATGGTGAAACTAGCTCCGACACATTTAGGAAAAAGTTCAGCTTAACAAGAATTAATTTGTCTTTTATTGCTTCTTGTAAAGTTAAAAAGGATTTACATTTCACTTTTCTAAACTTGCCAACATTTTTCACATAAGATTTCAGATCATTCCAAAGCAATATTGCTCTTTCAGCTGCAGGTGCATTTTCTAGCCAACGGTGGTTACAAAATCTTAGTGGTAATTTGTTCTCAGTTGATTGATTAATAAAATCTCCCTTTTCTTGTGGGTGAATCTTTAAAAAGATAGAAGATTGAGCTCAGGTTGGAACCAATGAGCCATTCTGTTTCAGATTCACCTTTGTAGAATGCATTATTTAAAATATGAAGCTCACAACTTCCTATTGCATTGCATTGAACACCATGTTCTTTTAACAAATCTTCTTGAATATTATTATAAAACTTCCAATTGACAGCACGACCGTCCATAGAAATCTGCAATAATTTCTTCAGGTCTACATTTTTGACTGATGAATAAAAGCAGGCTAAAAGGTCATCTGCTGCAGAATGGCCCACAAAAGCTGATGTTAAGTATCGCGTCTCTACAATGTTCTTATCTGGGTTCCAAAAGTGGATATGTATATCCAACTGCTTCTGCTGTGTCGCTTTGTTCAAAGACTCATAAAAAAGCAATGTATAAAACTTGGCATTATCAATGCACTTCAGAAGTAGCATGCTAAAATGAAGAGCAAGTCCAAAATGACAGAGATATGCACACTTAGATTCACTGCAGGTGAAATGACGTGATATTGAACTGTCTGGAAACATTGTACTAAATAATTTTCCAGTGTCTTTGGAAGAATTGTAGGAGTAGTAGCTTTCTACAACTTTTAAAGCCCATAAAATCTCAGAAGAAAGAACTTCTTTCCCCAAAGCCCAAGAATCTTCTAAAAAGATGGAGGCAGCAGAAGAGCCGAAGGCAACAGAATTTAAGGATTTAGGGAAACCGATTTAAGGAATCCGACCGCTCAAAAAAAATTTCAAAATGCCAAAATAAAATATATTTAGAACTTTTTTAGCACTCAGAAGAAATTTTAGCACTTTTTAGGCCCTAAAAAAGTTAGGAAAATTTTAGCACTTTTTTAGGACATTTTAGGACAGCAAGAGCCCTGGTCTTAAATATTGTTTCAAGTTTTGCCGTCAATTTATGTAAATTTTTTTTTTTAATTATTCGTTTTAATCCTGTTCAATCTTGGAGCTGAGCTTATGGTAGTAGTACAGTTAATTAATACCATGAATAATAACCAGGGTTCGTGATATTTTTTGATTTATTTTTAAAAAGTAAAAAAAAAAAATATTTTTTGATTTAAATCGGATTTTTTTTAAAAATTCAAATACAGTGTAAGAACTTTGATTTATGATTAAAAAACTTTATAAATGTTCAATCAAAATTAAATTAATATTAAAACTATATTATAAGGATATTTTAGAAGCTCTAACTACCTAAAACAATTATTCATTATAATACATAGCTTTGAATGCATAGCAGCCCTTTTGAAACAAATGCATGATTGAAATTTAAAGACTAGATGAAATAGAGAATTTAAAGAATACTTTAACTATTAAAACTAAGTTTCAATTACCAAACCATAATTTTAATTTAAAATTGTGATATTTCCCCCCCCCCTTGATTTTTAAAAGGACAAAATAAATGTAACATATTATGTTAATAAATGTAGTCATTTATCAAAAAATAAATAAATATTAAAGCTATATAATTTTATATTAAAATATTCATTTTTAATCCTATATCAAAATAGATAAGTTAAACTAAAAACAAATCTATGTACTCAGTGAAATTTGTTTTTTCACTAAATTTCTTTATAGAAAATCTGATGATGTCAAAGATACTGTAAACAGGAGGGGGAAAAAAATACTTGAATGTTTACTTTAATCTGTACTTCTCTACTACAATCTCTAGAGTAAAAAGATTTTTAAAAATGTAATTTCAAATGTATTGGAATTTAACGCATACCAAGAAATACTATATTTCTAATATAGTTGATTTAAATCAATGATTTTTTTTTAAAAAAAGCATTTGATTTAAATCATGATTTAAATCGTGATTAAAATAAAGCTGATTTAAATCAACAAACCCTGATAATAACGTCTTTGGACAGACTTAACCATCAAGATAATTAGGGTAATATCAGTTCAATTATTTGGTTCTTCCAATTCTGGGAATGGAAGTTAAAAATTTACAACATTAACTAACGAAAAACTTACAAGTTTTTTTTTTTTTTTACTTTCATAGTTAGTTTTTGAAAAAAAAAATAGTTGTCAGATTGTAATATTTGTAACTAAAGAAACAAAATATGGAATAAAATATTATTACATAAAAGATACATTGTTCCATTAACATTTGGGAACTTACAAAAAATAATAACTTTTTATCAATGATTTATAGAGTATTTAACAATCTTGCTAGACGGATTAAATACGTCAAAATTCGGCTACTTTGTAGTCTTTACATGGCCAATATGATGATGAAGATGATATGAAAATTCACTAATATGTAAAAATGTTAGCAAAAATATGCAGATTTAAAAATAAATATAAAAATATTTTTAAAAAAAAAATTTAAAAAAAATGCAATTAGAATTTTTTTTATTTTTAAATTTTATTATTATTCCAGAAATTTGTTTCTCAAGATGACATATAATTATGTGTGGTATAAGGCATAATTTAATCACAATTCATTGAGCATTTACTTTTATTTTAATTCAGCCCAGAAGAAAAAAAAATATTTTCAGAATTTGCATAACTGCCAAAAGAGAACGAAGAAAGAAAAAAAAATCTCGTGTCGGTGCATTACGAAATAATATGTATTTAATGCAAATAATTATGCAACATAATTATGCCACGCATAAAAATTTCAAGGATTTCAAAATCAATGAACGAAAAATAAGTGACTTCACTAATAGTTAAAATTTAAATTTATTGTAATATTTTCCGATAGTATATTCACTGTAACATGAATTTTTGTTTTTCAACTTTAATTAAATATTAAAAGACATTAAATTCATTTAAGATATCTAATCAGAAATCCAATTTACATATGCAAAAAAGAGACAAAGAAGTAAATTAACTATTATAATATTAAATCAAATTGGAAAAGCGCCTAAAGCAGCTAAACCTAAAAACAGACACACATATTCTATTTTATTACTTTTTCCTACTTTAAAACTTGTTTGAATTTCTAAATTCATTTAAGATAATGTTATAACTGAAGTTTTAATAAAAATGACATGATTACAAAGATTCTACATTTTTAAACTTATTTCAAAACAGAAAATTTTCGGAAAAGAAAAAAAGTTTTGAAAGATTAAATTGAAATATTTATGATCAAAATAAATTACTTTTTCTTACAATTTAATTTAGATTCTGACTCAGTAATTTTTTTAATGCTAGTTTAAATTCTTATTTAAACAGTAATGCATAAAATGATAGTGATTTTTTTACGAAACTTTCCTAATGTTAGATAATTCTTCTAAGGTATATAAAAAACATAGTTTTTTTATTAAATCAGGAGAAACTGGGTTTTCATGCAGGTTGACACTTAATGAATATGAACTCATCTTTTCCTCAATGAAAAAACTACGATTTCGGAGAGAGAGACAATGATGTTCTATCTTTAATTTAATTCTATTTCTGTTTTCATCCCATGCTATACACGCATGTATTTTAATTTTAAATGATGAAACACTGTAAATTAGTGTTATTTAAGAATTGACCACTAGTTTTAAAAAAAGTGACTGTTGAAGAGTGAGGAAATAAATTTTACTCTGGGGAAAAATGGTACTAATTTTTTGTTGTCTTTAAAAAGAATCAAACGATCCTTAAGTAAATATTATATGAAAACGATCCACATATTCATTAAAAAATGAGAGTGTAAAATTGAATAGAGACATTTCATTAGTTTCTTCCGATGAGGCCAAAGTAGCGGTAGGGCATGACGTCAGCTCATCACGTGACACCTGATATGGGGAAGGGGGAAAGGAAGGGAAGTAACAGGGAGAGAAGGAAGAAGCTATCAAGCGTAACGCAAGAGAAGAGGGGGGAGATCGGACATCAGGATTCCAATTGGGCACCCCACCAGACTGGACTGGCACATTTTCCTTTGTAAAATTATTTCTCTTGGTGAATGAGACGTAGGAAAATATAAATAGTCTATATTATCAATCCAGTGTTAGTCTCAAACTATTCTGCGAATTTGAATTGGATGTTTGCGCGAACAAAAATTAGAAGTTGATTTTATTTTGCTAGCAATTTCGTATATATAAAAAAACTTATTAAGAAAAAAAAAAAAAAAAAACGGAAATACATAATAAATAAATAACAAGATTTTATTTATTTATTTTTATTTCGAATAATACTGTTAATGCTTTTTCAAAGAACATATTAACTGCGAAAATTTTTCATACAAAATAAATATAAATTTTTGTTATTTTAAAGCAGATTTATGAATATTTTTAGTGTCGATCATAATAATATGAGTTTAGTCTGTGCATGTGTCTCTTTCAGTAACGTTTGTTCTATTAGCCTGAAATTAGGATAACAGGTGAAAGGAGTAATTTCAGCCCAGATTCCTAAAAAAACGTTCAAAAATTTAAATCAAATCGTTCGGGAGTTGAAAAATGGAATTCTCTTATAGATTCAGAATTAGCAAACGATAAAAATATAGCTTTTTTTTTTTTAAGTATTTAAACGATACCACCGGTGATGGTTGCTAGCTTATAGCTCTCATTAATAAAAAAAAACTTATAGCAAGTTCTTTAATAATTAATTATTTTTTATTAATTATCGACTATGTCAACCTTCATCTAGGTACCTCAAGATAGAATCAAGTTAACATGTCTTATATACTAGTGATTTAGTACTTAATATTTGTAGTGGTAGTTCCAGAATTATACCTGTGGTAGAATTCGATGAACGAATACCACTAGTTGATTCATGCTGTTTATTTTTTTATATCAATTTCGCTCACCTAATGGACAACTAGAAAATTTTTTCATTCTGTGACTCAGCTAAGTTAACCAAGCTTAAAGCCAAAAAAGTAAATATTTCCCTTCTAGTCTCATCTTTGCTGTGAATATAAACAAAAACCGTGCGATAACTGACGAAGATTTCCTCAAACATACATAAAGCATAGCTCGTTGCGTAATAGAATTGGCTCTTTCCTGACTTCGGAGATCTCAATGTGAGGAAAATAGTTTTATTGAAAATGAAATAGTTAAGAGACTCCGCCCATTTTTAGTTGTACATTCGTTTAAGAGAAGTGATAAAAATCTCCACACTATTATTGAAGCCAACGTTGCAATTTTGGTAAGAGGTACTTTTGGTGTTATAGTACTTGGTTCAGTTTAAATATAGATACAGTGGAATGAGACTTATACAAGCCCTCGAAAGTAATAAAAGTACCAGAAATAATCATTTGATTGTGGTTAAGTAGATCTCGTGACAATCATGAGTAGCCCGCTAGCAACAGCATTATGCGAAATGCTTTTATTTTGATGGGATGAACACAGAAAACATGTTTTCTTAATCTAATAATGTAAAGCCACCGGGAAGGTTTTAAAAAAAAATGGAATTCTTTAAGTTTTAATTATTGTGTTGGTACATGCCCTTTACTTCTGAGCATAATTTCGTAGCGTTGTTTAGTACATATTTATTGATTACTTTCTTTTTTATTCACCCTGTAAGAAAAAAGCGTATTCAGGTAGTTCTTATTAAATAAAATAAAAGAACAAAAAATAAGGTTGCTAAGGACAAATTGTGTGTTCAAAAAACGTGTTATTTTTATTTATGAATACTTTTTGCAAACTTAATAACTCAACAGGTCAAAAATCTTTCAAACAAAATACCGGGGAATAATCTTAAAAATAAATCACGAACTATTGAGAAATCAAAGAAACTATTTAAGATACCCTACTATTTTCTGATTCAAGTACAAAATGCATTATTTCTTCACAGCTACTAAACCAAATTGACTAATTTTAATAAGTCTAAAAGAAAAGGAGAAAAAAAAAACGATAAATTTTACAACTATTCTAAAAGTTGAAGGGATGAAATAAGGGAAACCGTATTTAATTTATCACTTTTAAAGTAAGAAATATACCACAAAAAATGATCATTCTAATGAGGGAAAATACTTTAAAAAGCAATACCTGACGATAATGATGCAGAAGACGATAAATAGTGAGAGAACTTCATGATTGTTTTTGTAAAAAAAGAAACCATAGCACTTGTGTTTACGGTTTACTTCTCAGAAAGAAGATTTCATTGAAATGGTTTGAACAATAGAATAAAGAATTGTATGTAAACAACCTCTTGGCAAAAATAAACACTTTTTAAAATAGATTATTATCGGTTAGCCAGGATTTAAATAAAGTGATGAATATACTATTTCAGAGTAGATTCCCAGTATTATAAAGATGTCAACACTAAAAAATTATTTTAGCCGACATTACAAATTGAGGCAGCGCCTGTCAGCAGAGCGCACAACTAAGAATCTACAACACAATGTCTGCTAATTTAATATTTTTTATATGGGAAGCTTGTATCTTTTTTTTATATATATTAAAATATTTACTTAGATGATGAGCACAGCTAGCAGCATGGTATCAAACAAAATCACGCTATATCATTTTCATCATAATTTCTTTTTAATGGACATATTAATGGGAAAATAAAGGTAAGAAACATAACAAGAACTGTTTCTCACCTTTATTTATCCATTTTCGCTGGCATCTGCACGTTTTATATTTCAGATCACTTTGTTTCTCCTCACTAACGCCTGGCAAGTGGGAGCTTATAGTTTGTCTAAAGTAAGAGCTCCCCTATTGTGTTAGTCCTAGAGTGAAAAGAAATTACCCTCCCTAAAATGCGCTATTCTTGTTTCCATAGCAGCAGACGGCCTCAGATTTAGTGGCGGGGGGAGTTCTTAAAGCAGACAAACTATATTTTTGACTGCTTAAAACATGTCGACTGCTCTTTTCAAATTGTATACTTTTGAAGCGAATGAAGTTTTTAATTAACTAATGAATAAAACCTTAATCAAGACCTTTCGTTTTAGACTAGCATCAATATTTAACATATGAGATCATTAAAACACAAAACTACACATCCAAATTCTGCAATAAGAAATATTGCAAACACTTCATTTTTTTTTTTTTTTTTTTTTTAATTTTGTAATGAATGGGCTTTACTAGGGCTGGAACATTGTGAAATATGGATGCTATTTCAGCATCAGCTATAACGATAGATTTAAAAGTATTTTACGACATTTCGTGAGTAATATGCTGTATAAAATTTTTTGAATATTGATGCTTTCGAGTAAAATAATATCGTAAGTATTGCAGATACTAATAATTAGATATAATCGCGAGGTTGACAAATTAATTTGAGTAACAGAAGTATATTAATTAAATCCGAAAAATATTACATTATCACTTATCGAAACCTCAGACAAAATAGAACGGTATTAAAATTCCATTCTCGCCTAAATTTTACCTCTGAAAATCTTGAAATTCTCTATTGAAGATGATTTAATTAATGCACAGCACCAAGTATTTTTTAGAATTTCACTATAATATTTAGAAGAAGAAAAAAAATTAAATATCGCCTACAGAGACAGTTTTCAGTAGAAAGTATGCTATGGGCAAAAATTACACACACCTGTAGAGGTAATTTTGCCCAACGTCGTTGCTGTTTCAGAAAATTTTTGCAGTGAAAGATTCCCAATCTAATTACGTGCAAACTATTGAACAAAAAGAAAAATGTAATTTTGCATATTTAAATGTTAAAGGGACAACCTGATATGAAAATGTTATAGATGGTGGTCATTAGTTTTTTTTTTTTTTTTTTTTTAGTTAAATAGTGACAAAATTGCAATTTTTATTTATTTATTTTTACGAGCCACGTAATTATATAATTTAGCGAAAATTGCAAACAGGAGAATTATGATTTATTTGCAGCTTTGTACGCTCTCGTTCGAAAACAAACAAGGTCGAACCCAAGAGGTCGTGGGTTCGATCCTCGCCGGCCTAAGACTCCCCGTGTAGTAAATGGTGACTAAAGCACGTTAAATATGTCGAGTCTCAAAGTCCTCCATGTACCCATAACAAAACAATACCTCTGGGGATACTGACCCAGGAGTTCCCTTGTCTTCTGGATTGGCTCAAAATTACAAGGCTAAGGGTTGAACATTAGTAGTCGTAAATCCAAATTGAGTCGGCTGTTCTACGACGGTTATAAAATAAAAAGACATTATACTTTGTTTGAATTATAAATGAATTCAGGAGCAATTTAATAGTTATCAGTAATTTAATAGCAGTAGCCGGGATAGCCTGGTTGGTAGGATACTGTGCTCATGTTCAAGAGGTCGTGGGTTCGATCCCCACCGGTCTAAGACTTACCGTGTAGCAAATGGTGACTGATGCACGTTAAATCTGTCGAGTCACAAAATCCTCCACGTTCCCATAACAAATCATACCTCTGGGGGTACTGATCCAAGAGATCCCTTGTCTTTTGGATTGGTTCAAAATTACAAGGCTACAGAGTTGAACATTATTAGTCGGAAAACCAAAATTGGGTCGACTGTTCAACGATGGTTATGAAACTTAATAGCAGCGAAAGTTTTAAAATCTCATAACTCAAAAGCTATTGAACCATGGGAGAAAAAATGAAATTTTGCATATTTAAACATTAACGGGGCATTCTGATATGAAACTGTTATAGATAAGGGTCATTAGTTTTTGAATTAAATAGTGTCTAATTTTTTTCTTTTGTGAGCCATAATTATTTGGATTTCGATTTTATTACTTTAAAAAAACTTTTGCTCTAGAAATATGAAAAACTTTAATAACGGCGATACTTTCACTCGCATTTCTAGTTTAGTTTCTTTTAAGAGAGAAGGAAAAAAAACTAGATTGATATAAAAACCGAACTATGAAGATAAGAAGGGAGATAAAGAAGGTATAACAAGAATGTTGTGCACTATTGAATCATGAGTTATCTCTAAAATGACATCCAGAGAAAATTGTTTACACAAAAAAATTTCATTGCTATCAGTAGGATGAAAATATTTAGAATATAACAATTAAATAACATAAATACATGTCAATTATTTAAAATTTAAGCATGCCATGAGGGACTAAACTTTAAAAAAAAATTATAAATCGTGCATAAATGCACACTAATTTAAATTTATTCAACACCATATTAAGAATTGTGTTCTCTTTGTATTATAAAGCAAGAGAACACAATACAAATATCTCTTTTGTCGCTAATCATGCAAGCTGTCACACATCAAATTAGTTAACAAATTACAAAAAAGAAAAGAAAAGGAGAATTAAAGAACTGTTGACATAATTTAAAGATTAAAATTTTTTTTAATCATTGATTCAAATTGATATAAAAGAAACACATTGATTTAAAGTGAAGATATTCTCTTTAAGAACGAATTCATTGGCATTGAATTTTTTATGCATGGAAAAAGTGCTTAAATTATTATTTGATGTTTAAAAAATAGACTAATAAATATTAAAATAATAATAAGAGACCAAATGAGGTTAAAAGTAGCTGAAACTTCAGCTAAAATTGACCAATACAATAGTTTAACGATAACTAATAAATGAGGGTTAAATTTTAAAAAAAAATTTATATAGGTCAAAAAGTAAAACTTTTCTACTTTTAGATTACAGTTTTTATAATTAGCTATCCTTATTTTCTTATAAAAATATATATATGCACACAACTTATATTATCTTTCTAGATAAATGCATGCACTTATATTTAGAAAGTTTTTTTTCTTCTTTTTTCAATTTACATTTTTTTTACTGAATATTCTGTTTAAAAATTTCAAAAGTAAGAAAAAATAATACTTGATGTAATATTATTCAAAAATGATTACTTGGCTAAAAAGTTTTCAATAAGTAAAATTTTTAAAGCAATTTGTTTTTTTTTTCGGGGGGGGGGGGGAAGGGGGGACAATATATTTATTTTTTATGAAATTTTTGAAATTAATTTTGTTTTCACTTAATTTTTTTCTTTAAAACTGAGCTATAACATTTATATATGAAAGTTTTATTTTTAAAAATAAAACTTTAACATGCTTTCAAGCTTTGAAATTGAGAAAAGTTATATAAAAAAGAGAAACAGTTATATGTCTCTTAATGTATTTATTCGTATAAGAAAATCCTATGCAAAATACTGTAAAGCTATCAAATGTAAAATGAAAAACCGAGCTATAACATTTATATATGAAAGTTTTATTTTTAAAAATAAAACTTTAACATGATTTCAAGCTTTAAAATTGATTACCACTTAATTTTTTAAAATAAATTTAATGAAATTGAGCATTGATTTGAAAATGAAAATTCGGTAATTTGTGAATAAAAATTTATTTTATTGCATAAACTATAATTAACTTATGATAGGTATGTAAAAATACAAATTGTATTGAAATATTTATTAATAAATATCTTTATGTAAGAATTGCTCTCAGTACACAATGTTCATCCAGATAGCATTTTTTTAAATAAAAATCAGTATGATGTAAAGTTTCTTTTTATATAATTATAGAATAAAGTTCTACTTCACTTTTTCATGTAAAACATTGAAAGAAGCGCCAATATCAATATAATTAGAAATTTCTTTAATTCATTTTTCTTTCCTTTTTCATTTTATTTTCACTTATTCAAAATTGATTTATCAAATCACTGGGAAATAATGCTATTATTTAAACAAGATAGCAATCATAAACTGTTTAAAATTTTAATTTAATGTTTGATATTTCTTCATGTTTAATGCTTTCACTGTGGATATTACTTAAATCCCTTTAGTATTTAATTTCTTTATGTTTCATACTTAAATTTCTTTATGTTTAATGTTTTTTATTATTAATGTTTGATATTTCACTCTGGAATAAACTTGTTATCACAGGTTAATAAATAATGAAGTTGTTCTGCAAGAATAACTTAGAATAATGTTTCCTGATTATAGAAGTGGGTATTTATAAATGGGTGTTTACTTTTGTCTAACTAGATAGCAATTATAAACTGTTTAAAATTTTAATTTAATGTTTGATATTTCTTTATAAAAAAATGCTTCGCACATTTCTTCCATTTGAGTTGGAAGAAACCTATTTCATTCCGGGCTTTTTCTTTACTATGGAATAAACTTGCTATTGCTGGTTAATAAATAATGAAGTTGTTCTGGAAGAATAATTTAGAATAATGTTTCCTGATTATAGATGTGGGTGTTTATAAATGGATATTTACTTCTGTCTTAGGAAAATACCCAAAATCCTGGTTTTTATAATTTGTTGTTCTTTTTAAAGCATATAACGAAGATTTGTCTTACTTATAGTTCTGGCTTATAGTTCTTACTTATAGTTCTTCAATTTTCAAAAATAAACAGTAAAGCTTAAAATACATAAATTCCAGAAAAAAAAATTTAAACAAATTATTAAACACCCAGTAGAGGAGCTACATTATCGCATTACAAAGTAATGTAAAAAGGTTGCATTGTGTTATACACAAAGTAGACACTATGTTAAGTGATTTAAATGAAGGTTGGGTGCTTTTCAAGAAATTCCAAGACTATGGCTCATGACATAGATTTTTTCCAAAACTATGGCATAAACTGGATGAAATGGAAGAAATGAATAAAAGCAGGCAATGAGTTTAAAATTTCTTAAATTGTTCCTTTCTATAAATTTAATATAAGTAATAAAACTAAAACCAGAAATGTCATATCTAAATTTAAAAAACTAACAAACTAAACAACTATTTTATTTAAAATAAATTAGTTTTTTTTTTAATGCAAGTTTAAAATTATTTGCTATTTTGCTTAAATAGTTTTTTTTTCTTTCTGCATCTTATTAAAAATAAAAAATATAACTTTTTTAAAGTCAATATTTTAGAGAAATTTTAAAATTTCATTTTCAACACAGAAAATACTAAACTATGCAATTTAATTTTTATATTAATGAATTATTTTGAAAACTATGAGCAAAACACTATTCAACCTTTAGACTACAAGACAATTTAACAAGAAGTAGTTATTGTTAAAAAATAATCATATATTTAAGTTAAATTTATTAAGATCTTGTATAACTGTCATCAATTCTATACAGCACTTGTCATGGGGACACCTCCTGTTGCAGGTGACCTTCCTTCTTCGATTACGCCTAGTGATTATATGTCACTAAGATATGCTTTTCATAAGCCTTTCAATGTCTATTTTACTTCTAGAGATGAATGGCTCAAATCTCCTAGGTGGCTTATGGGCAATAGTCACCGATAGATCTAGGATTGATCTTAAATCAGGGACAGGTATTTGTTCCTATGTTGATACCAAACTTCACTTTCCTCTTAGTAGTTACGCCACTGTTTTTCAGGCTGAAGTCTATGCTATAATCTTTTGTTGCAGGGTGTGCACTATCTAAATAAACCTATTTACATCTGCTCTGAGAGTCAGGCTGCTCTTCTATCACTAACAAGGTGTAAATTCACCTCTTCTTTAGTGAAGGAGTGCTTCTCAGTCCTTTGTGACCTTTCTACTCGTAATAATGTATACCTACACTGGGTATATTGGTACTCCTGGTAATGAGCTGGCTGAAGAATCAGCACAGGTTGGCTCCAGTAAAATTTTCTGTAGCCCTGAACCAGCTTTGAGGATTTCGCCTGCATAGTTCAGGGCATCTTTTTTCAAGCTCTATTGAGAAATTACAAATGAGCATGATGGTCAAAGGCAAACTAAGGAGTCAAATCGTGACTGTCCTGGTGTACATTAAAGAGCTTCTTAAACTTAACAGGAATAGCTCGAGGAAGATCATTGGTCTTCTCACTGGTCACTGCACCCTCAGGAGACACATCTACAACATGGGCATTACACCCAATCACGGCTCTTGAAAATCTTTGTTTTTTAATTAATTATTAATAAATATATAAAAACTGAAAAATTTACAACCAATTTAAATTAACACATTAAACATATTGTGCAAATATCATTGCAGCACAGCTATATATGGATCCGAGAAGGACAAAACTTTTGTAAGATAAATTATCTAAAATAAATTACTTAAAATCTAAAGAAAAAAATTTGAATTTAAAAATTATCTCAGTTTAGATCTAGTTTTGAAATAACAAATGTTGAGAATCATGAATAGAAATGTGAACTGCAGGATGATTAAACCATAGCCACTCTCAAATAAAAAATTATACAATGCTTCCAATTATTTACATGTTTAAGCGACAGAATTTTTTTTCTTGGTAATTAACTATATAATTATTGCATGAAAAAAAGAGAAAAAAAAATCTTTGACTTTTCCAGGAATATAAGGTGAATTTCAATGAAAATTTATATCCATGCGTTAAGGAGACTAAAAAACTTTTCATCAGAAACCTTTGATTTTTTTATATTTCAAACGCCAAATATTAGTAGATTTTGTGAGTAAAAGATATCATTGAATAAGGATTGGAACATGGTAGTTTGACAAAAATGTCAATTTTTACAACAAATAACAGGGTGCATAGCCAGATTTTTCAACAAAAAATAAGCACCTTTTAAGTACTATTTAAGCACTCAAAAATATTTTTAATCACTTTCCAAATTAAAAAAAAAATCATAATTAGGGTCTGTACAGTAACAAATTTTTTTTCTATCATTCAAGTTTTTAATTTATAAATATCAATAAAATTGAAAAACATTTTCGAAAACCTGACATAATCATGACAAAATAACTAGTTTCTGATAAAACTGTGAAAAACACGCATTTTTTGTACTTTACAACGACAATCAACAACTCCGAACAAAAAAAGCACCTTTAAGGGCTTTTAAAAAAATGTAAATTAAAAATAAACACCTTCAAGCACTTTTCAAAAATGCTATGCACCTTAAATAATTAGAATAGATGTTACGGTACTTTTCCAGGTATGATATAGGAATTTTGTTTCGGCAATTACTTATAATTTTATCAGTCTTTTGTGTATGGTGTTTAAATTTTTATAGGATTAAATACGACGTTTAAATTTAGAAGTTGATTTATAATTTTTTAAGGTGTCCGATTTTTGACAATTGACGTCGTTTCCGGCAATTTCTACTTGTTTTTCTTTACTCTGATAATTTTAATATGGTGTTATCGTGAAAAGCGGAATTTTTGATTAATGGAGTCACTTTTTGACATTATCAATTTCGATTGATTCTATCGTAAATCCACATTGTTTATGGATAGCTTTCTCTACAACTATTTGCTGATTCTTGACTATTTTCTGGTACGTTTTTTTTCCTTCTAATTCCGATGTAATTGATACGATGTATTGGCTAACGAATTTCATATTTTAGTAATAACTTTCTTCTCATGCGTTTGAATCATGATGATTCCATCGCTTTTTTAGCAATTACTTATCGTTTTTTCATTCACTTTGATATCGTTTTTTGAAATCCTGACAAGTTTGATAAGTTATAATTACGACATGCAACATATGAGAATTACGTTCATTTTAAAACTAATTTATACAATGTGCAAATTTAACTAAGGAATCATTTTTAATTTAAACTTTATCTTTAAAATAGATAAGATTTTTTAATCATAAATTTAAAAACTTTTAATATTTTAGGCGTCTTAAAGGTTATGCAAATATTTGTGAACAATGCCCTTTTTTGTGATAGGTGCCCCTGCTCCTTTTTAGGGGTAAATAGTGCCCTGCCCTTTTCAACATCTAGAATGTACACTAATAAGTACTTGCAATACGCAACATCGTCAACCATTATCATCGAAATTGTTCAAATTTAAATATTTTATCTCATATTTTTATAAGTTATATTTGTATTTTATCTAATTCTTTCTAATGCTCTCGGGGAGCATTCTAATTCTTTCTAATGCTCTAATTTATCTAATGCTCTCGCTCTCGGGGATGCCTGTAACTCCTAGAGAGAGCGTCCCCAGGTGGCGGATCTGGGAATGCCTCATTTGGTTTACCACAGGGTGGTTCTGCGGACTAAAAGGCAGAAGTCCGACCTTTTCGGAGGCAATGTCACCCCTCTTCTATGAATAGTGCAATAGACCGTGTTACTGCGTCCGGGGTAGCCGACGCACCAGGAGCTGATGTCCGGGCACTTGGCGAGAAGTTTGCGACGAGGACACTCAATATCTTACAAATCTTGTTATCAAGATTTTTGGAGGACTCTAATCTTTGCACTAGCACTGTATGCATACACAAGATAACAACATCTAATTCTTTATAATAAATCATTACGTAAAAACAAATTTGGAAGATACCAAAGTGACTTCGGGGCAAAGTTAGCTCAAATGGTCGTCATAATACACAAATAACTAATATTATTGTGATAGCTGAAAATTTTTATTTGGATAAAAAAAAATATTGTGATAGATTTTTAAATAATCGATATTTTTTAGAAATACAGTCGAACCTCATTAACGAGAAATTGCTCAGTGTGAAATACCACTCAACATGAAACAAATAATTGGTCCCGTGAGTCAGCAATCAATTATTATTGTGTATTACATGTTAAGCATGAAATTTTCATGCTGATTATTACTTAACATGAAAGGAAACTAGACACAACACAGATTCATAAGCATGTGAATTAAGTGCCAATTATTTATTTTGAACAATCGTAACCACCCATGTTAGAAGTAGCAGATGGGCAAATAAATCGGGGGTCTGTCCAGGTCGAATTTACTACCGTTTAGCGCAGTGTTTTCAGTACAGCGCGAGAATCTCGCTTATTTTTTACTTTTCTCACATTAAAAAATGATAAAAAATGATAATGATTAACGTGAGAAGATCGCACACCCTATTAATCAATTTCAAAGAGTGCGAATCTCGCGAATTTTGGAAAAATTTCGGCTTCTGCCATTTTGAATAGAATCCGTTTAACTTCTCTTTCTTGATCTTTCATTATTTTCAACATCGATGCTTGTTATCCAGCTTCCCTATTTACTAGTATTGTTTCGAACAGGTGCGAACAGCAAAACACAATAACTTTTTGAGATCTCGCCCTATTTTTGAGAAAGGGTGAGAAATTCTCTCTCATTTTTTTCTGTAATGAAAACACTGGTTTAGCGGTACCTTCACAAATTCAACTTTAGGAAAAACGGCAGTTTCACAAATTCAATTTTAGGAAAAACGGTAGTTTCACAAAATACTTTTTCTTAAAATTTTATTTTTGTATCCCTTAAGAAATGATAAAACCATATTTTTGAGTTGATTTTTTAATATAATTTTTCACAAATTTGTCTTAATTTTCACAAAATAGGTACCTCTCAGAAAAACCTAGACAGACCCCTGTAAATAAAATAGTTAAATAAAGTTATTAAAATGTTTAAGCTTAATTTAATTTTTGGTACATAATAGTATTGTTTAGATACATAAATCTACAGGGGTCTGTCAAGGTTTTTCTGAGAGGTACCTATTTTGTGAAAATTTAGACACAATTTGTGAAAATTAAAAATTATATTAAAAAATCAACACAGAAATATGGTAAAAATATGGATTTATCATTTATACAATAATAATAATAAAAAGTATTTTGTGAAACTGCCGTTTTTCCTAAAGTTGAATTTGTGAAAATAAACGGTAGTAAATTTGGCCTAGCCAGACCCCTGATCTAATACATAATATGTATTAATAATACATAATAAATTGTCTTCATAATGTATAAATCTGGTTAACAAAAATAATTATGATAGCTAATACTATCAGGTTAAATTAAATTTTGTAACTTGTAGGTTACGGTGACCAATATATGTGCTGGTGACAACCCGAGAAAACATGGTTTCTATACATTGTTAGTAGCAAAATCAAATAATACTTACCATAGGTGTTTTGTTGCTATCTGATATGGAGTCTTTGTATGAACGATGATGATCACTTTTGTTTTTAGCTTTTTTGGCTTTAGATTCCAGAAACCTTTGTCTGAGCAATAAAGTCTCTTGTCTCTCTGTTTCCCGACTGTCATTGGCATTTTGTTCGTATTTAGGAAAACGATCACTGTGAACAGTACGATAAATTTCAAATCGACGTTTTAAACGCTCAACTGTCTCTCTCTTGGGAGGCAAAACATCTCCCATAATTTTGAAATTAAAAAAATTGAACCTTTCTCCAGATTGTTTTTCATACAGTGATGCTTTTCAAGCTGTTCACTAGACTACAATCTTCATTACACATTTTTCAGATCTTGGACGGAATTAATTCAATATTTTTTTTTTTTTATAAAGTAACTTTCAAAGCTGTTTTTCTTGAATTAAAGAAGGTTATGTTTCATAACACAATAACAATGTAGTAATTAAATCTATTCATGTTATAGTGGTTTGGCACATTTTAAGTGAAAATTTTTTGAAAAGATTTCACTACGGAGAAAAAAAATAAACACAACATTCAAAGAAAAAACAACAAATACACGTGCTATGGTAAATTTCCCATTTAATCGATGGTGCTTTCAGACACAAGTCAACGTCCCATAAGCTTCTAATGACCAATCTGAACCATTATTTCCAATCTGTCACATTCACAGTAATTCTTTTCTTAAGATCACAGGAAACAAATATAGAATAAAATTCACGTACTAAACAAAATTTCATGGTAAATTTAGATTGTACCACATCATAAAACACAAAGCATCTCCACGTCCTAGTTAAAATTTTTATGTTGTTTATTTGGGTTTCATCGTATTTTCTGCGCATGCGTTGTTACTGTAGGAGCACTATGGATTAATTTTGAATACATTCAAACAGAAATATAATAAGCAATTTTCGAATAATACTTCAAAGAAACAAATTATTCTCTTTGTTAGATCAGGTCGACATTACAGAGATTCGTACTTTTTTTTTTCCAATGAGCAATCAATTCATTGAAAGATGTTTGCAAGAAATACTGACAGTGAAAGCGTAATCTATCAGTATTTGTGACGTCATTAAAAGCCGCCAAAAGAGATTCTATTTGGAAGGAAATAAAGAAATCAAGAGCAGGGCTTAATAATTACAATTACATAAAAATTTCTTGATTTCAAAAAGAATTTGTATCGTGTAACTAGAAAGTTTTTAAAACAAATTCCTTACGTTCTTTAGACGATAAATGCGCCAACATTGGCAACAAGTGACATACTTTGATTAGCTCTTAAGAGAAACACATTATTAAAGATACCACCTGATAAACATCGCCAAATTTAATCGCCAAGATTACTTTACAATTGAATCCAGCAAGGGTATGAACTGATTTATGAAGAAAGACCGGCGCTGAGCAATTTGGCGCCTGAAGCTAGAGATAAACGACACCTGGGAAGTTTGAAACGAGGGGAAAAATGAACCTATGAATGTTTGGAAGAATGAGAATTAAGGGGATTTGCTTTATGTTATTAATAATTTCAATCATGGAACAGACGCAAGATTTATCGCATTTTTTATTTCCATCAAATTTTTTAAATTGAAAAGTTTCTTTTAAAAAAAAATTTTTTTAAATTTAGTTTTTTTTTTTTTTTTTTTTTTTTTTTTTTTTTTTTTAATTTATCATCTTTGAGAAAATCACGTAAACGTAACTAAAACAAAATTTTAGCGAGAGACATTTTCCGTAAATAGTTGGAAAAAAAATGTTTTTACTTACAGTTAAAATTTAAAAAAAAAACTATAGAAAATTGCAAGTTAAAATTGTTAATAATTTTAAAAAATAAAAAGGTTTAAATTTTTTTTAAAACTAATCTAAAAGTTATCGAAACATATTTCATATAATTTGTTTCAGAGATATAAATAATTAATAAAAACTTTAAAATAATGAAAACCCTTAAAGAAATAATGCAAATTTTTAAACTAATAATGCAAAATAATACAAATAAACATAATTATAAAAAAATAATTTCTTAAGCTATTCCAATTTCTTTAAATTATCTGTAAACATTTTCTGAATGTATAAAGTTAATCAACAATAGTCCATTCTACATTAAAATATTCATTTCATAAATTAAGTTGCACGCACTTAAGTTAAGCAGCGCACTTTCACAAAATAAGCAAGCCTTTTTCGACGGATGTTGTGGGCCCCTAATTTGTCTATAATTATTTCCTTCCATACGGTAGTATAGTATCTTATAATGCAGGGGTTTCCAACTGGCGGCCCGGGGGCCGCATCCGGCCCGCGAAGCCGTTTTGTGTGGCCCGCGAACTAAACTATATTAGTTGTCATTTTTTTGCGGACAATTTTCGTAACGAATCAATATTTATTTCTCAGGTTTTGCACCCAGAAAAATATTTATTCAAATGCAAAAATAATCGTGTATGTAGCTCTATTTTATTTCATTTTTTTTTTTTTTTTGTATTTTGTGAATATAATTTAGCATGTGCGTATCAGAAATTTTCTCATAGAAATTATCCGATTTAACTTTTTGCAACCACTCACTCATTTTGGACGAAAAAATTTACACACACATTTGTAAATTTTAATTGTAAATATCTATTCTCTGGTGGTTGCAGCAGACATATCTCAATTTTCTCATTGAATAATTTGCGTGCTACTATGTAAGTTTTAATACCAACCTTTTTAAAGTTTTGTATTTTTACAATTAGATATCTGTTGCACAATATTTGTTTAATACATAGGTGCACATTAAAGTTATTGTAGCCCGAATTTTTATTATTTATTTAATATTTTTAAAAATATTATTAATAGCTAATAAATCTGACAGTAATATTTAATGTTCTTTCAAACATAAAAAAGTCCTTCATAAAATTTTGATAAAGTTGTGGCCCGCCATTTGATTTATATTTTTAATTGTGGCCCGCGGCCTCATGTAAGTTGGAAACCCCTGTTATAATGTAAAACCTAACTGAGTTTGAATATTATATGTTAATATTAAGGGTAGTTACGGGGCACTTAGAAATATATACATCGATACTTAAATACTGTGCCACATTGTGGGGCCAGCTAATTTGTCTATAATTATTTCCTTCCAGTGGCGTAATACACCCCTGCGCCGGGGGGGGGGGGGAGCGAGGTTTGAGGGAGCACGATGCATGATCCAGAAATAATACACTATATTATGTTATAGGGGTGCACATCCTACAGCCTGTCAGCAATTGACGTGCGGTCCGCGGTAGCACTTGAAGATAATAAAAAGAACAATTGTAATTTTTTTAGAGGGATGGGGATTTGCGCATTTAAGTTTTTATGGCGCAAAATCTAAATCAATGTAGTTTTTCAATCGTTTTTTCCCCCCTAAAAAAAATCAATATTTTTAATACAATGGTAACACAAAACACGAAATTGAATGTAGGTTTTCAAATTGTTTACTGCTTTTGAACTTCGGTTCCAGTTTTTTGTTGCTTAAAAAGTCGTTTTAAGATTTAACAATCATAAAATCTAGAATAATTTACAAATTATATTATTCCAAAATAAAAAATATACCGAACAGAATGTTGTACCTTGGTTTTAGCTATAATGTGTTTTGTTTTATTTTAAATCATTTTTGACTCCATAAAATTTCTTAAATTAAAATATTCATTTCGAATTTATGTTGCTCAGTAAAATATTTATCTATGTTTTATCTTTCCATTTCAGAACATTACAGATAATTTATTTTAACTTTTTTGTTAAATGGTGTGATAAGAAAACTATTATTTTTCCCCCATTTTTATATTTTCCCATTTTTAATCAAAAAGAAATATATTAATTTTTCAAAATATCAGTTTAGTTAATTCAGTTTTTAATAAATATTTGCAATATTTTAATAAATATAATTTTTGCAGAATAAAAAATGGGCTAATAGGGGGTATGGTCCCCTCTTATACAGGCCTTGTAGCGTGATTTCATACTTGGAATAAGGTAGTTTATCATTTCCTGGGGCAATTGGCATGAATTGTCCTGTGAGGTGACAATTTCATATCATCCGACTCCGACGAGTGTTACTTACGATGTATTACAATTGTTGAATGGTTATTTGTTTTGCATTGCATTAATGTATGTAGTAGGGAAGAGTGGGGTCAATTGTATCAGGGTACGATTGTAACAGAGCAAAAATTTCGAGTGTCGGGTTCTAGATTTGGTTCCTAGGTGGCGCACAAGGTGTATTTAATAAATCTACATGTAAACCCCTGATGGCAACCATTTTTATGTACTTTTAAAAGAGTTACATCACAAAAGATACTTTCACGATACGTAAGTACTTTTTTTGGTATTAGAATATTATATTGTAACAAAGTAATTTTGTTTAAACAAATAAAAATTATTAGCCGAATATGTAAGTGGACACCTTAATTAACATTTCAATAAAATAAAAAAAAGATTAGTTTTGCTAATTAACTAGCATTGTTTTTAACAAATGAAGCTAAAATGGCGTCTTGGGGACAATTGTAACAATAAGTAACGGGACGATTGTAACAGCTGAAAATAAATAATCTTATGTTTACAAACCATTACCTAACTCTTTAAGAACCACCAATAGTTTTCTATATCATTTATATTATGTTGCATGTGCATTATTTTATTTGTCACCTTTCACAGCATAAATTAAAATTTTTAATCCCTTAAAGTTAAAAGTTTAACCCTTTAGGTCTCTGCTCATTATTATTTTTACTCCTAAAATATCACTACTATTTTGATCAATAAAAAAATATATCACAACTATGATACTATGTATAATTAACTATGTTTTAGTTGAATTTATGAACTGTTGCAATTGACCCCGTAAGTGAGGACAATTGTAACAGGTGCACGACTGCCAAAAATTGTTAATAACTAATATAATAATATTTAAAATTAGGTATTTATTTTTTTTCTAGTAGAAGATAGTTTACTTTACTCGTCTGTCAATTAGTACTAATAATATATTGAATATTTTGTTAGTTAAAAATAGTTAAGTAAAAAATTTTACAATTGACCCCACTCTCCCCTACATATCAAATTTCATTAAAATCGGTCCAGTAGTTCTGGAGATAATCGACCAGGTCTGCAAATTCTCTTAAATTCTTACACCAGTGTATTAAAGGTTAAGTTTTTAAGCTTGAAGCTCCAATTTTTATCTGTGTAAAAATACATTTCAAAATGCTATTTTAGTACACGTATAGTTTGTCTAAAATAAGAACTCCCCCAGACATTCGTCTGAACCTGTGGCGGTGACTATGGTAACGAGGCATGACTATTTCAAGTAGGGATGCGGGGTTACTGTTTCGGAGTTGTTTCGGCTTGGGTCGGTAAGAGAAAGTGAATCCCTATCTTCGGTCTATTGTGTTCCTCCTAGAGCAGTGTTTCTTTACCTTTTTGATATAATGGACCCCTTTTAAAATTTTTTTAAGAAGTCACGGACCACCCCCCTGTGAAAAAAAATATTTGCAAAAAACATCAATTATTAGCAAACATTTAATTTTATTATTTTAGTAGTATACAAAAATTTTAAAATTAAAATTTTTAATGTGAAGGTTGCTGCTGCTTTTCCTTAATTAATAAATTTAATTGAGGGATGGTTTTCGACAAAGCAACGTGTATATCATGTTCAACATTCAATCGATTTCGATGTTATATTTTTATTGTCACAAGTGTGGAAAATTCCGCTTCGCAAAGATACACTGTAGCAAACGGAATTATAGCTGCCATAGTTCGATTTACAAGCAATGGGTAGGCTTCCAAACGTTTTAAAAATTAGGAGTAGTCAGCGGACCCCCAAAATATAACTCATGGACCCCTTAGGGGTTCATGAACCACAGGTTAAGAAACCCTGTCCTAGAGTGAAGCTACCCTCCCTAAAATCCGCCGTTCTTGTTTCCATAGCACCAGACGGCCTCAGACTTTGTGGCGAGAGGAGTTCTTAGCTTAGACAAACTATAGCTTTATGTCAAACAACTATTAGTCCACTCCAAATTGAAAGCTTTGAACATACATTGTCCATCATTTTGTCCAAATATTAACCAATAATCTTAACACATATATTTGTACAACTTTTATCTAAATTACATCCAGGGCCGGATTTACGTATAAGCTAAATAAGCTATAGCTTGGGGCCCCGAGATGTCAAGGGCCCCCAGAACTAACTTTTTCCTTCTTTTTTTAAAGTTTTATTCGGAGCTGGAGCCCTCTGAAGCCTAAAATAATATTTTTTTCTTTACATTGGCGAACGCTTTTTAAAATCTAATAGAAGTGTTTACAAACATAAAATAATTGTTACTCTTCACTTTTTTAACCAAAAGAGCAATAAAAAGGCCTTTTGACTGATGAAACAATCCTGTAGCTTTCGTAGCTACCAGTGATGGGAGTAGTCCATGAATCCTAAAAAGCGGTACTCCATGGAGTAGTCAAATAGCCACCTCAATTTACACTGTGGGAAATGTTTTCAGCTTCTTTAAATTGCTGTGGGCTCATTTGTCCACAGAAACACCCTTTTGTCTGATTTCTGGGCAAAAAATTTCTAGGGCTGTGGGAGAATCTTGTTTAGGGTCACTCTGTTTCGGGATTTCTGTTGTGTCTCATTGTCGTTAAAGAGCTTCTCGTTTAATTTTAACTTTTCTTTTTTGCAAAAATATATTTTTTCCAATTTATTACAAAAGCTTTTTTTCCTTTTAATTATCCTAAATGTTTTAACTAGCTTAATTGTTTAATTTACTTAATTATTGTAATTGATTTTAATTTGTTATTTTCCAAATTAATCGTACATGAATCCGTGAACTCCTTTCTTTATTTATTTAAATGGTGGGCCACTATTCAATTCCCTCTTTGACAGGCCTACCCGCCAAAATTCCTGATTTGGTTTATTTTGGATGAAATTGAGATAACAGATGTGGTTTTACTTTAATTTTACTTACTGCTAATAGACAGAAGCAACATGTGATATTGCTTGATAGAGCATTGAAATCAAGTGATCATCAGCTAAACAAATGTTTAAATATATATGTAAAAAATATTGTTCGAACCTCCTGTCTGACCAAATTTTCCATGTATCCCCGAAATATGAATTATGTTTAATTTGTAAAATATGATACTTCGTACACAAAATTCATTTATTTAGATAGCTTATGATTTTATTGTTTATTGATCATACTTGTTTCTATTTTTAACTCCCTGATTTTTGTTGTTATTATGTGTTTAAAGTTAATATGGCATCTAAATTTTTTAATTTATAAGAATTTCAAATTTTTAAAGCAAAGTACAAATAACTTCTTAAAATTGTAAATTGAAACTATTTATTAAATTTTGGCAGATTTGTTTTTATTTTAAATCTGGTGCATTTAATTTAATAAAATAAAAACAAATAAAAAATAAGTTTAAAAAATATAAATAAATGACTAGATAAAATATAAAACTGTGTTGTCAATGAAAAGGAACATATCTTTTAAACAATTTCAGCATTAATAAATTATTTAAAAATAAACAAGGTAAATTTTGTCCCATCATTTGATCAAGAGACTATTTAATATCTGTTTCTAAAAAACAGTAGGTCGCGTGTGGTTGTGTGGATGATGTAAGTAAAAGAGGCATACAAAAAAAGCCAATTTAACTTCAGTTAATGCCGTCGATATTATAATTTTAATTTCCTCGCAAAAATGTAGTAAAAAAGTTATACAAATTAATTGTCGCAAACAAATTAATATCAGGTAAGAACGAATCAAAAATGATATCGAAATATGCTGAATCACTAATGAGACAGGCGGGATGAAAGACATCGAAACCAATTTGATTAAATAGTAAAACTAGAAAGTGTTTCAAAAATCCGGACATGTATCAGGCTTCAATTTTTTTCACTGCCACAAAATTTATCAGGGACAATTCGTTAGATTTCAATACGGGTTATGTTTTTTCTTTAATTAAATATTATTAAACATTAACTAATATTTGTCTTTCAAAGCTTTTCATTCTGTAATAACGAATGTCAAGCATTTAAAGTAAGCAGTTCAAGAATGTCAAGTATCCAAATAACTTCATTTATTAAATTTAAAAAAAATAATAATAATAAATAAATATCCGCAAGGCAGGTGTGTATATTTGGGGCTGATGATTATGAAATCTAACACAAAACTGTGAGATCGCGGGTTCTATTCCAGCTGATGACAGTTTTTAATTATTATTTCTTAATGCTGAAAAATGTATTTCTTATTTTTTTTAAAGTATGCATGTTAAAAACTAATAATTTAGCAAGTATTTAAAAAACTAGAAAGCTACACCCCCTGTTCATTTTGCACACTAACTCTCATGGTTGCTTCTGATTAATCATTGCAGATTAAGAGGAAAAACGGTTTATTTCCATCTTTTTATTCTACAAAAATTACGATTGAATTTCTATTTACATTTTGAAGATGACTAAAATTTGGCAAATCAATAAAATTGGTACCTCCTGAAGACTTATTACCCAGTGAAGATGGACTCAAGGGCACTGAGTTCGAATCCCAGTGTTGACTGGTCGATACGAATTCTACACCCGGCTTACACCAGCCGCTGTGCCGAAGTAAAATATCCTCAGTGGTAGACGGATCATAGGTTAGAGTCCCCTTGTTGTCAGACTGACAGTGGAAAGCTTTTGTGGTTTTCCTCATCATGTAACTTAAATGCTGGTCAGTTCTATCATAACGTCCCCCTCCAAGACAAAAATTTCTTCCAATACTTGATCCTGGAGTTCCCTTGTGTTCTGAATTGAGTTAAAAATTAGAAGTCTAATAAGTTGAACATTAGTAGTCGTAAACTCGAAATTGGGTTGGCTGTTCAATGACTATTATAAAATAAACTAATAATTTGGCCGGGCTAGCCTGGTTGGTAGGGCGTTGAACTCGTGTGTGAGAATGGGATTTCGAATCCAGCCGGCCGAAGAATACCCATGTATTAAACGGTGACTGGTGCATGTTAAATCTGCCGTGGTCACAAAGTCTCTTCTTCTCACAAAAAATCAATACCTCTGGGTACTGATCCAATTCTCTTGTCTTCTGGATTGAGTTCAAAATTATAAGGTGATTATTCAATATTATACGGAGTTAAACATTTGTAGTCGTAAACTCAAAATTAAGTTGGTTGTTCAACGGCGGTTATAAAAAAAATAAAACTAATAATCAAATTGTATTTTCTTATGTTCTTTCTAACACCTTGCTCATTTTTGACACACCTTCATAATTTCATGTTTCTAAGTCATAGAGCAGCAAAGCGAAATGTAGCGCTAAAAAAAAAAAAAAAAAAAAAAAAAAAATTTAGAAAAAAAAAATTCGCAAAAAAAATATATCATTTAAAATTTCAAATAACATATATTCAGAATTTCAAGAAAAAAAACTCTGTTAAACATATAATGGTTCCTCTAACATGCCAAATCTTTACTCTGTGCTTATGATGTTCTTAAAAAGAGTTTCTGTTTTTTTCCTCGTTCAAAAAATATGTGCAATAATAGGAAGGCTTTACATTATAGTCCCATCACATTCAATATATTTAACAATCAAGCAATATTATCAAATTTTTAATAATATAATGTTAATATTCAGCAATAAAAAATACGACAGTTTACTTTAGGTGTACAGAAATAGAATTGAACTTAAAAGGGCCCCATCATTTTCAGTAGCTTAGGGCCCCGCCAAGCTTAAATCCGGCCCTGATTACATCGTTTCAAAATTATAGACAAATTAAAGGGCACAATTAGATTTCTTCGTATTTAGATCTTTAAACGATGACTAGTCATTAGAATCATGATCAAGCATAATACGTATAAAGTGAGCCTTTCTGACTGTAGCTGCTCAAGATCGCACAGAACGAGATCTCAACTCGGTACTCTAGTATTAGTACGTAAATCCTCGGAGTTCGCGGGCTCTAAATCGAAACTATAACTACGAAAACTTGCTACCACCACACAAATTTACGTGATCCGTAGCAACCCTGTTAAAAGAATAGCTGACATTTAAAGCCTCATTAAAAAAAAGACAATTTTAAAATATATGTAATAAATGATTTGTGCACATTGCGAATTTATTTAGATACATTCAGAGACGAACTGGCCCACTAGGATACCGGGACTTATCCCGATGTGTCCTTTCAACTGGTGCCCTACGACTTGATTATTTTCTGTTGAAATAAATTTTCAGCTAGCAATAGTCATGCTTCGGTAGAACCTCACTGGTTATGATACTGCCTGAACCATCCCCTCAGCAGAAGACCAAAATTGCAATGGCATGTCTTCCGATCATCCTCAGGGATGTTTCCCAGACCGTCGCCAATAGCCCAATGTGTCACTTCAGTGAGACGTAAATAAAGTACCTACTTTGAAATAAATTTTAAAAAGAGACTAAATAATTGACATTAATTTTGCTTTGAATCTTCTTTTTAGGGAATAAATTATAAATGAATAATTTATAATAAAATTTTATTTTAACGTTCACCCTTTTCCCATTGTTTACTCTTCTCAAAGGAAAATAGTCTTTTTTTCTTTCCTTTTGTCCCATTTGAGGGCAATGAGGGAACAAAGAGGTCGTAGGTCACAGCATAACCGCATGTAAGTTCTTAGAATCGAACAACCACCCCACCTGCTTGATTAATTTTTTTCCCATCAGAAACAAAATATTCGGAAAGATCCTTTTGTTATTAATATGAAGAAGAAAAAAAACTTTCTTTCAAGGGAGCTGAAGCATTTCCTTGATAAAACGTGAGGTTCAAATCATCCCCTTACTCATCTTTCGTCGAGGTGATATATAGTTTGTCTACGGTAAGAACTCCCCCCGCCACAAAGTTTGCTGCTATGGAAACAAGAATAGTTCATTTCAGGGAGGTTAGCTCCTTTTCACTCTAGGGCTAACACAAAAGACCGAAGAAAAATATTCCCTTTCTCTCGCCGATCACTACTTGAAATAGTTATACCTCGTTACCATAGTCACCGCCACGGGTCCAGACGAATGGTTACGGGAGTTCTTACTTTAGACAAACTATACGTTCCTTTGCTTGCCGATGGAAAAATACTTAAATTCAAATGTCACTCTATTTTACCATTATTGCTTCAGGAAAAGTTGTTTTACTCCTTTCTAAGCTTTTGATTTTCATATGTCTACATGGTCTTTTGTCCGAAAGAAACTTTCCTATTTCCTTTCTGTGGAAATTTCTTTAGAATTGTTAATAAAAAACTACAGAGAAGTTTCTTATCTTCCAACTCGAGACTTCAAATGAAATCACAAGGAGGGTCAGACTTTTTGGTCATTCTCTAAGGAGTTTTGCTTCAGCCATGTAGTCCCTCTTTTGGTGAGTTAAGAAAATGCTTTTTTCTATATGTCAAATGTTATAATCCATGTATGTATTATTTATTTAACTTCTATATTGTGTTATGTATAAAAGACGAATTATTTGAGTCTTATAATTGAAGAAGTTCGCTTTAAACTTGTTTAAGACAATATCACTCAATTTTATTTCAAGGGTAGAATTTTTTAACGGATGGTCAGGTTATTGGTCAATAAGATATTTAAAATTTTCAGTTTCTCCTAATTTTTTAAAGATAATTAAAGTAACTATATAATCTGCTTTAAAATTACCGTTGTCTACTTTACTTTTAGACTTCATGCTAATAAATCTATTCACTTCAAAAATTTAAATATTTTTAGGAACTGATATATATTAGTCTAATGTATAAACAGTTTATAATCGTCATTAAAGAGGTCAAGTGGCAAAATGACAGTCGCTTTAATATTTTCTTACTATTGATTATCTGTTGGCTGAAATGAAACAATGTTCGCCTGCCCATGTGATCGCCGTACACGGAGGTTTAAAACGTGAACGCTTTTAAATTATTGTTATGCGAGTCACAGAATAAGTTCAAATTATTTGTGTTTTATTAATGAAAAAAGTGGTTGGCCACCAAAACCATTTTAAATAGACTAGAATTTTCTAATTTTGAACAAATTCTACAGATTACAATAAAAATGAATTAACTATGTAATTAGACAACAAAAGTATTCTTTTTCTAATAGTTGATTTAGAGCAGTGCTTATTGAAAAATTACCGCCAATTATTCCGAGAGTTTAAGGCTAAAAAAAAAAAGACTTTATTTAATATATAAGATTTCTAACTTATATTTCTTTAAGTAAAAAATATAAAGTTTTTCACTAAGTTTTAGTGAATCAGCATAATCGTAAGAAAATAAAATCTTTATATTGTCCGCTGGAAATATGTAGCAAATATAATAATAAACTAATTACATTTTATAAGAAATGCTCGCCAATCTTAGAACTACTTAAAGAGTTGATCTGGGGCAACTTGCCTGTAGACTAGTAAAAAAATCAAGATGTTGGAGTAGCATTAGTTCGTATACAAAAAATACTACTTTGCAATTTAATTGTTTGAAAAGTAATTAGAAATATTAGCAAATTAAGACAGATTGTTCCCCTTCAGATCATGGACGAAAATTCTATTGTTAATAATTTTTGCTTAATTAAATAAAGGAATACGCCTCCTGTTCGCTTTCCAACCTTTTCTTTTTTTAAATAGAGAAAGAAAATTGCTAAAAAAATGCTAGAAGAAAAGAAAATCAGGAGATTCAGCAGCTATGCAATATAATAGTTCCAAAAGTTATTAGAAATTTAAGCTAAGTAAGACGTATTGGTCATTTTCAGTTTACCCGCAAAATATACCAATTTAAGCAGTTGGCTGTTTATTTCCGATTGTTTTCGTTCGCTTATTGTTGAATACCCCAGTTTCTTGGAGAATATAAAAAAGCATTGATCACTTAAATCACAAATATTTGATTATTTCCTGGCATTTCTTAAATCACTGACGAGAAAAGCATAGAATTTGAAGGCTAAACGAACAAATTCGTAAAAAGTGCTTTAGAATAAAAAACTATTTCATGTAAACATGAATTAAAGGTTCTCAATATCTCCTCATATTTAACCAAGCCAATTTTTTAATCAAAACCATTCTGAATATTGGTGAAAATTAAGTTCTCCAGTTAAGTTTGGGCCCATATCCAAGAGGTCGTGGGTTCGATCCTCGCCAGCCGAAGAATCCCCGTGTAGTAAATGGTGACTGGTGCACGTTAAATCTGTCGAGTCTCAAAGTCCTCCAAGTTCCCACAACAAATCAATACCTCTGGGGGGTACTGATCCAGGAGTTTCCTTGTCTTCAAAATTACAAGGCTACGGAGTTGAACATTAGTAGTCGTAAACCCATGAAATTGGGTCGGCTGTTCAACGACGGTTATAAAAAAATAAAATAAAAAGTAGTGTCTTCGATAAGTAGTGAGTTTGTAGTCGCTACGTTAAAAAAAAGTAGTTGTAGTTAACTACAAAGAAAATGTAGTTTTTTCGACCACTGGAATCTTCTAGAAGAAATGTTTTTCCAAAAGTTTGTTTTCAAATTTTTAACTTTTAATTTCTAATTGGATGCTTTTTTAAGTGTAATTATTTATTTTTCGAAACACTTTTGTTAGAATGTTGAATTCTGAAAAAAAAAGTTTCTAGAATAATGAAATTTTAATGACATTGCTTATACCTTCCTCCCCACCAGCAAAAATAAGTAAATCACAATCCTCTCTCTTTGTTAGTTCCTTATATAATATTTCATTGTTTACGCTTTTTATAACCAGCCAAATTAATGAAAGGTTTTCACAACATACAGAGCCGGATTATACCTTTCATAGGCCCTAGGCATAGCCGTTTTTGGGCCCTCAAAATTTTCTTGCATATTTTTTTTTTTACATTTTTATTAATATGGATTTCAATTTACGAATTTGTTCATCGAACTTTATCAGCAATACCGACAAGTGTAATGCATAAAGTAAGAGAAATAAGAAAGGTACTCCTAACTTTAAAGAGAAAAAAAAAATGGTAGAAATATAACATTTAAAAGAATAAAAAAATTTATAAGTTTAGACAAGAAAAACAAGTTTAAAAAATACAAAATTCTCATTTTTATTTTTTAAAAATAATTACAATTCCTAAATTAACTTATATAAACAAAACCAATGATTAAATAACGCAATATATTTCATACCTAATTAAACGGGGGGAAACAATAAAATAAAAGGAAAACTTATTAATCTAAATCAAAACACTTGAAAATTATCGAACCGAAACGATAGTTAAAAAAGGCACTAGCATAAATATTAAAACCCAGAACAAGGCAAGATCAACAGAATTAAAAAAAAAAAAAAAACTACTGATAAAATTTTTATTGAGTGCGAAATTTATCGTGAAAAGAAAAATAAAATCAAACGTAGTGGAATCAGAAAAACAAAACTGTTTTTCGGATTCCACTACGTTTGATTTTTTTAAAAAATTTTTTTCTCCCAAGTTTTTCGTAGGTCCTAGGCACGTGCCTAGTGTGCCTAATCCGGCCCTGACAACAATATTAACAGTTTTTAAAAATCGAATTTTTGGGCAAATTGTAGAGTAAAGAAAACTGTAAATAATGAAATAACAGAATAAAATACAACCAAAGCAAAACACACATAATTGTTAAATCCAAAAGTTTTTAATTTATTACAACTCAAACAAAGTTTTGTTGAAGAGGCTTAACAGTGGAACTTATTTAAAGTTTACAATATAATACTTAGCATAACAAAAATATAACTTAAAAAAAACACACACATTTGAAATTTGTAAACAACTTATTGGAAATTTTTCTTCTTCAAATATTTAGGGTGTAGGGACTAGACTAATTCAGTAAAAAAAGGTGTTAGGTTTTAAGAATAAATATTGTAAACCATACAATACTAATTCATTATGTTAGTCAAGCAACAAACAACACTAAGACATAAATGTAAGCTACCAAGAATGCCAAATATCATACATTTTGTCGTGGTATTTAAAAATTTTGAAATTAAGAATTTTGAATTTTCTCATTTCTTAAATAAACTAATTTTTGAGTCTGATAAATTTATTGCTGATCCTAATTTAATTATACGTTTAATTTTATCAGGGATTATTCTTATAAATATGGTTAGTTAAATGCTAAAAAAAAATCATATAACACTATGTTATTCAGAGCTCAACAATAAGGCAAAATAACAGAATTTCATTAGTCACCAGAAGTATCATTTTTAATAGTAGCCAGTTTTTTCAAAAATTAAAAATTCTAAACTATTAAAAACATTATTGATATTATTAATATGAAGCATTTCTTAAAAACTCTAAAATGAAGAAAAGTTAACCAGACCCCTTCAAGTAGTAAAAGTAAATATCAGATACAACGTTTTCAACCAATAACATTTAGGACTTCAGTTTTTGAAAACCAATAAAATTTATGTCTATTAACAAAGATAAAATTTATTCATTACAAAAAAAAATCTCATATAATTATAATGGTGAAATTATATTAATTAGATTACCTTTAAATATTATCGACTGTAATTTTTTTGGTTTCAAATATGAAACTAACTTGAACAAGAATTAAACCTAGTGTATGATTTCAGCCTCCTGAAATTTGGAACTAGTGCCAAATATCCTGAATGTTAAGTGGATGATTACAGCTTACATGTGTAATAAAAATTAAGGTATGTCTTTTTTGAGCAAAAGTTTGCATTTTTGGGGAAAAAAAGTGGCAATCAGGTTATAATAATTTTTTTTTATCTAGCAGTTTTGTGGCGACTGTCAATTTTCCCTTATACTAACTTGGATTTAATAAGAAATTTTTTTTATAAAATATTTAAAAACTATATCATGAAAAAAAGTATCAGAAATAAAAGTATTTGACTGTATATGGACATTTTATTGCTTTCCTTAAAAATAATTTCCAGATCCTAATTCCTGACGCTCATGTCTGACTGCTCTATTGTTTGTGAATAATTTACGAATGAAAAAAAAAAGATTTTCAACACCCTTTGCCAAAAAATACAGTGATAAGCCAGTAACGTCAATTACGTTATCATATGAAATAACTGAACACAAATTCATACATTTAGCGTAAATATTCATGAAGGTATGGATATTTTTATTAAAAACTAGTTTTTTTACTATAACTATACCTGCAGTAATGTTCGATGACATCAACATTATATCAGACTACGCCCTATTAAAGTATATTTTATTTCACGATACCATCACATTTTGTTTTATGATACAAAATAACTTAGAGCTTTTTATAAAAAAAAATACCAAAGCTACGTAGAAATTTATAAGAAACTTTTTAAATTTTCAAGATATTCAAATTGGAAGTTTTCATAAGTTACCAAACACAATTTTAAACAAAATTATGAAAAAAATATTAATTTTTTTTTCTTCGGCTCCTGTGCAGTATGAATCAATTACTTTAATAACTTATAATTTGTGCAATTAGTAAAGAATTTTTTTTTCAAATTTTAAAGCGATATTTTTATTAGGGTGCATAGCCAAATCTTTCAACAAAAAAAGCACCTTTTAAGCACCATATACATTAACAAAATGCAAAATAATTTTCAAAGACTTTGCACGATCATGGTAAAATAACTAGTTTTTGACAAGGAACGCTTTTCTAAATTATATATATTACCCATCATAAAATACTCGACAGATTTTTCAGTTCGATATCAGAGGGTGGAAAATGAAGCCTGAAATTGAGAATATACTTCATCAAATTTATAAAATGGCGCTTTCATAGGCTATGGACTGACGGTACACCAAAATAGATTGTGAAAACACTGAATAGAACAATGTGAAAAGCACGCTTTTGCATAACACGTGACGAAAATAGACACGGTAAAGAAAAAATCTCATTTTGGAAAAGGGAGTACTTTTTAAAGACACCCAAAGAAAAAAAAAACACCTTTAAGGGCGTTTAAAAAAAGAAAATCAAAAATAAGCACCTTTAAGCACTTTTTAAAAACACTATGCACCATGTTTATTATTAACTCTAAAATTTTTTAGCTAATTTTATTAAATATTTATGCAGTTATAGTATGAAAACCTATGCCCAAAATTTTTTTTACAAAAATGTCTAGGTCTTGAAGAATATTTATACTAGGTTGACTAAATTTTGAGCAGTTATTTTATATAATAATCAATGTAATTGACATTAGTTACATGTTTAGCTCAGTGTTTTTTTCGGCATAGTTTGTGGAAAGCATTTTTTCGTTTATAATTTATTGCCAGTCCTTCAAAGCTCTAAAAGATTTGAACTTTATTGATATGTATGAGAAATTGCAAGACTTAAACATTTCTTAAGTTTTAAAATAATTCTCTAAGTATTTTTTGAGAAATATAAAAAATGAGTCAGTATAAAAGTGTTTAAATTATTTTGCCCAACTGATATAAATATATATATATATATGTGCGTAAGGCAATTTTAGGAGCTTTTTTTTTCACTCTCAAAAAAGTTGGAACAATGCAAGCAGCAGGTAAAGCTATATGCCTGAATTATGTAGATAACTAGTAGACTGTTCCTAATTTAGAACAAACAAATTTATGTTTTTTTTTAAAAATTTTTTTGTTAAAGCATTGTTAATTAAAATAAAATAAAAAGCCAAATAGATTCACATATTTGTTCTTGTACAATATGGCATGTTCTAAACACTAAAAAAAAAAAAAAAACTATTTTACAGTTTTGACTCAATTTTTCTTTGTGTATAAACCTGTTTTTTTTTTTTTTTTTTTGTATTTTTTATGGCAGATTAATTTGAAGCAGTCCTTATAATATTTTTAGTATACAATTATACTTACTTATCATTAATTTTTGCACAACTAAAAACATAGAGACTTGTTTTAAAGTTTGGAACAAAAGCAACTTAGCGAATAATTTATTGTTTAATTTAAAAATTACCATGGATAATTAATTATCAGTTTTAAATATTAAAAAATTGCTCTGTAATGACAGGTTGGCATTCTTGTGCTTTCAATAAATCAACATCAACAGAAACAGTCCCAGACATTTAAAATTCTATGAAATATTATTAAGATAAATGCACATTGATATATATATATATATATATATATATATATATATATATATATATATATATATATATATATATATATATATATATATATATATATATATATATATATATGAAACACACATATATATGTATACATATATATTGAGTAAATTAAGGCATGTAAAATGAAAATAGAGAAAACTTCAACATGATTTAACAACATTTTTCTCTAATCAATGGCTTGCATAGTTTTCTTTTTATATATATAAAAGATTCATTAACATAAACATGCAAAGTAAAAATCAGTAAAAGACTGATGCTAATTACAATTTAAAAATGTTTCTGATATATAACACATATGCTTTTCAATGATTAATTGCTTGTATGTACATAAGTTAATGAGAAAGAATGGAAATATTCTACAGTGTGACGAAACATAGTTTTAACAAATGACTTTATACAAATATTTCAGGTAATGCATCATCAATCCCTTTTATCAATTCATTTTTTTTCCCGTTTTTTTTTTTTTTGTTAAGAGATATTTCATCTAAAGATAAAAAGAGTAAAATCTTTACACACACAATAAGAAACATGATAACACTTGAAATGTGAAATTTACAGAATTGCATAGGGGTATTCACTTATGTACAATATGTATAGGAGATAATGCATTCAATTATGGGTTCAAATAATTCATACAGAAAAAATGCATTCTTTCTGGCACTTAATGTTTATGTACAATACACCACAAGTTTCTCCAATAAGTTAAAATTGATTTTGCCAAGAGCTTTAAATGCACCCAACGCAATAGAAAAACCATGGATCAGTTTCATAAATTATTCCTGTCCTGTCCTTTTCCAGAATAACACTATACATACAAACTGTACATAGACATGTACAATCATTATAAAACTATATTTGACCTTTAATATATATATATATAAATATATACAAAGTCAAAATGATACTAGTGTGTGTTTGTTGTTTCACCAAGTCATTGTTCATCACTGGGCTATTGATTTAACTAATGGTAAAAGCATTAGGAGGATGCTTTAGATTTAATGATAGAGGGTAGAATATTTTTTTCACCACCCAAGTTGTCAATCCGAAATCCGTACTCAGTGATGCTGAACACAAACTGTAAGCAGCCACACTGTATGAAACTTCCATGGTGAAGAAGAGCCGTTCCTTCCCAACCGATGCTGGTATTCTCCATCCCATTTAAACCAGAGCACTGGCACGGCTTGGGATGCTGAAAGATAAAAAGAATGAGCTATTGAGCACAAAAATTCAAAGAGTTAGGACAAATTTTACTTTTTAAATTATAGTAAATACGAGCTTGATACTTTTGAAGTAAATACGGGCAGTGTTTGCCTCCCAATGAGGTGAACGGGGTTCGAATCCCAGAGAGGACTGGTTGATACAAATTCTGCACCTAGCTTGCACCAATCGCAGTGCTGACGTAAATTATCCAACCAGTAGTTCAGGGTGCGTAGTCAGATTTTTTCATAAAAAAATAAGCACCTTTTAAGCACTCAAAAAATATTTTTAATCACTTTCCATTAAAAAAAAATCAATACTAGGATCTGTGCAATAACAAAAATGAGTTTTTTTTCTATCCTTTTAAAGTTCTTAATTTATAAACATAAAATCAATAAAATTCAAAAACATTTTCAAAAACGTTACATAATCATGATAAAATAACTAGCTGTTCTGATAAATATTGCAGAGAAAATTATAAAAATCATGAATTTTTTGTAATTTAGAATGACAATCGATACGGCAAATAAAAAATCTCTTCTTAAAAAATAAAAAATTAAGTACTTTTTACAAACACCAAATAAAAAAAGCATTTTCAAGGGCTCTAAAAAAACGTAAATCAAAAATAAGCACCTTTAAGCACGTTTTAAAAACACTAAGCACCCTGTAGTTGTATTAATATGAAATTAATTAATACAACTACTGGTTAAAAATGATTGGAATGTTAAACATAGCTAAGCTAGGTAATTTATCAAATTGTCTTTATAAGTAAGTGGTTTTGATGAAGAAAAAAAATTGCGGAAAAGTTTTTTTTAAAAACTGATTTGGTAATGTCCGAACACGAAAATATCTACGAATATTGCTAGTCTCCCAATAAGGTGACCCAGACTCGAATTCCAGCGAAGGCTGGACGATACGAATTACCACCTGACTTGCACCGACCACAGTGTGGACGTAAAATATCTTCATTGATAGGCAGATCATACATTAGAATCTTCTTGCCGTCAGGCTAACCGTGAGAGGTTTTCCTGGTCTTCTTTTCCGTGTGCAACGCAAATGCGGGTTAGTTCCATCAGTCCTCCGTGGAGGCAAATTTCTCTCCAATTATTAATCCAGGAGTTCCCTTGTCTTCTGGATTGGGCTCAAAATTACAAAGATATCGAATTGAACATGACTAGTCATACACCCGAAAAATTAAGTCGGCAAATCAACGACGGTTATAAAAAATAAAATAAGTAAATATGAAATGAAAAGTAGTACAAGCAGGGTCGCCACTGAAAAAAATTCCCTGTGTTTTCCCTGTACATATTATACACAATACATTAAGAGGAAAAACACAATCCCTGTACTCTTGTATGAGCGGTATTGGGCTAACTATACTAGCTATAATTGCTGAAAAAGACTTAAGGAAAAAAGGAGCAGCTGAACATAAATAAAACATGCAACGATACAGTAAATGAACTAGTTTAATACAGCTGAAATATCATCCTTAAAAATTCCATACATTGCACTTTGAGTGGTTACCATTTTTTAAATGACGAAATTAAGAAAAAAAAATTCCTGTATTTTTGCTTAACGAACTTAAAGAAAAAAGGAACAGCTGAACATACTTAAAACAAATAATGGTATAGAAAATGTACTAGTTTAAAATAGCTGAAAAATCATCCTTAAATATCCCATAGATTGAACTTAGGGTGGTTACCATTTTTTAGAAGAAGAAAATAAACAAAATTCCCTGTATTTTGTCAGTTTCTAAAAAAAAACCCCCCTCAAAATTCAATGCTATTTTAGGTGATTTTTAAATTCTCTGTATTTTCCAGGTTTTCCCTGTTTAGTGGCAACTTTGATATACAGCATTACAACAATGTATTTCTTTGATCCTCAAAAGAATGTTGCAATGAAGTTTTGCTGTATAACATATATTTTAAAAAGATTCTCACGCCATTTCCTCTAATTGCATACCTGTTTATCTCTTGCAGTCACCAATGATTTTCCAAGAGATGGAACTGGCTGTGGTGGAAGATCAACTACTCTTGATGATGATTTTGCTAGCTTTCTCACAGCAGCGGACAAAGAATTATGAGCCGGAGACATTTTATGCTTATCAGAATAATCAGAAGCGTAATACACATTATCTACAATAGTACCATGAGGACTATAGTTTATCAACTCATAGTACTTTGTGACCTGAAAAGAAAAAAAATTAACTTAGCACACATAATAAAAATAAAGAAAATTGGCTACAACTCTAAACTGTTTTATTGCTTTAGAGCTAATAGAATTATGTTAAGAACAGGAACAAAATGTAATGACCTCTCTCAACAGATTATGGAAAATTTCCTAGGGAAAAAATAAAACCTACAAAAAAGAAACACTTTTAAATAGTATAATTTATTTTACTTTTCAGATACAAAGAAGGATATATTACCAATAAAGCAGCAAAAACTTCAGATATTGAAATGAAGAATGAACGAAAAAAAATTTTGCGAGCAAATTTACACATGTGAAATCGAAATTATCATACTCTTTTAAAGTCGGTGAGATAATAACTGTCTCACTTATCCTTGCCCCATATTGTATTTGATCCCAGGAAGGTTGACTCAGCCTTTCATTCCTTCAGTGGGTTGATAAAATGGATACCAAGGATGCTTGGGGACTAAACACTGGGGGTTCTGCGTCCCAATGACCACCCAACTGGAACATCTTCCTTTGCACCCCAGAACCCAAGGTCATGAAAACTGAGTTGGGCACATTAGGCCTTGGCCTTTAATGGGTTGTCGAACCATGAGTTAAGTTTAGTTAGAATGCTTCAATCAGGAGATGTATAGAAACATCTATAACATGAAGACAGCAGGTTTAAATCATGCCTTAACCCTAGATGTACCTTTGTAATGTCCTTCCCAAATTTGCGTTATTCATTCTTAAATTTGACATGGATTTAGAAGTAGGGCTGTTTGGTCGGCATGGAAATGATTGACTCCCTCACATATATATATATATTTCTTTTATAACCGTCGTTAAACAGCCTGCCAAATTTTTGGTTTTACGATTACTAATGTTCAACTCTGTAGCCTTGTAATTTTTAACCCAATCCATCAGACAAGGGAACTGATGGATCAAGAATTGGGAGGAATTTGCCTTTGTGGAGGACTTTATGTTGGAACTAACCCACATTAGTGTTACATGGTGAGGAAGACCACGAGAACCTTCCATAGTTAGTCTGACGGCAAGGGGACTCTAATCCATGATCCATCTACCACTAAGCATATTTCACGTCAGCACTGTGGTCGGTGCAAGCCGGATGCGGAATTTGCATTAACCAGCCATCGTTGGGATTTGAACCTGGTTCACCTCATTGGAAAAAAACACCCTCTCCCCTGAGCCATCACAGCTCTCCCTCATACATATGTAAACATATACACATGTGTTACAGCTTATTTATTAATTTTTTTTTTAAAGAAAAGAAGCAACAAATGCTACAGAAAACATTGATGTCATAGCAAATTATTTATATTAATTAGCCTTTATTATGAATTTGAAAAACTGACAAGTAATTTCTAAGAAACTGTACATCTTCTGCAAGATCTTCTTTGATAAAGGACCATAGATCCGATTTGATAAACTTTAGAGCTGAGAATTGTCTTTCCACACTAACTTGAGTAGGTGGAAGAGCTGTTACTATTGTGGTTACTTTTTTAAGCTTTTCAGGGTAGATTAGCATAAGTTCTGAAAAAGGTCTTCAGATTTTTCTATTTCTTCAAATGCGGTGTAGAGACCTTGTTTATATTAACTCATTCTTATAATCTAAAAGCTTTCGTTTCTTTTACTTCCATTTGCTTTACCTTAGCCAGTGTTTTCACTACAGCGCGAGAATCAAGCATATATTTTTCTTTTCTCGCATTAAAAAATGATTACCGCGAGAAATTCGGGTATTCTATAAATCAATTTCAAAATTCGTTGCATTTAGGAAAAAGCTTCGAATTACGCCATATAGAATAAAATCCATTTCACTTTTTCTTTCATTATTTTCAACATCTGCCTCGTTATCTAGCCTACCTATTTACCAGTATTGTTCAGAACCTTTTCGAACAACAGAACACAACCACGGAACCCCTTTCAGAACACATTTCTCTGCAACCACGTGTTTACCGTAGGTAAGGTTTTGTTCACGTAAGACGTTCAAATTTTTTATGTGCTAATGTAAGATGGACAAATACCTTGTAAAGGCAAAATCTTCTACGATGATGCACCAAAAATATTCAATGCTTTAAAAAATAGAAGACGTTAAAAATGTATTATAATTAAAGAAATGTTTTTTTCTCTCAAGAGTTTGTGTTTTTTTAGTTTTTAGAAATCTCACCCTGTTTTTGAGAAAGGGTGAGAAATTCTCATCCATTTTTTTCCTACAATGAAAACACTGTTAGCCTTTTTAATATTATCAAATTGTTTCTGAAAATCTAATTCATAACTGGAAGACGACAATAGAGACTTAGTTATAATGTCTGACTGTCCTGATTTGAATACTGCAATTGTTATAAGAATAATTTTATTTTTAGTGAAAGTTCATAGACAGATTTGCCTTTGAATTTGTTTGTCACCCAACAAAGCTCAAATTCAAATCGTTTAACAAAAACTAGAGTCTGAGTCAACAGGTTTTTAACAAACCCCTGACTAAAACTCTTTTTACCCCAAAACCTGCTAAAATTCCGATTTTACAACACCGCATATGTATGTATAACAATAATCAAACAGACATTCAATAACGTCAAATCTTATTGCCGTTATTGACAAAAAATTCGGTTATAATTCTTCTTGCCACACAAAGGGTTTAAAATATATTAGTTTATGTGATTTAAATTTTACATGTTATTTTTTTTAAATAATATATCACAAACCATTGAACGTTTAAAGCACTTATTACGAATAGTACAAGTAATCCATGATTGATTTCAATATTTTAAGTTAAAATGAATAATTTTGGAACTCAGTTTTAAAAGCTTTTACCTCATCATAGAAAATAGATGCATGCTTTGCAGACACATAGTTACAATATCCATAATTGGGAAAATAGATATCCATATCAGCACCTATAAAAAAATGTCTCCATCATAATTGGGTACACAATATGATGTAAAATCAATTTCAATGTATTTTTAAATTTCTTCTATAGAACTCAGATAATTCATCCTTCTCACACTTAAAAAAATCATGTTTAAGTGTACAAAAAGTTAAAACTTTAATGTGGATTCTTGTTTTTTATGAAATTACAATGATGTTTTAAAGTGGCTTGTTGTAAACTTTTTTCCTTTTTTAAGTTATTTTCCTTAATTTGTAACCAATACTTATTCTGAACTTAACATTGTTTAACACATGTTTGATACACTTTTCAACCAGCATTGACACGATTTAAATAGCAATCTGAGCCACTTGATATTTAAAAAAATAAATAAATAAAAAAAAAAACATTGATCTGTGCCATGAATATTTTTAGTAAGTTTAATTTATATAAACATATTTCTGGTCAAGGTCTGGTTTTTTTCTTGTTTTTAAAATTCACATTTTATTGGTATAGAATTTTAAGTCCAAAGAAGAAATAATTAGGTAGGTTAACATATGTAAGTTAATATTTGATGTTACAATAGATTAATAAATAAAACTTCTAAACTATAGCTTTTCATTGGCTGTTTAATTGGTCCTTTTAAAGATTTTTAAAAGCAATTGTTGTCGAAGTTTCTATTTAACTTTCTTTTTTAAAATTTTTGTTTTTATAGAGGTTTTTAATAAGACGTGGCAGTTATCATGTTTTTTTTAGATTATTCTTTTTTCTTCACTTTTTCTTGAAAATATAGTAATATGAAAACTAAGATGCTTAGCCTATAATTTTTTTCTCCAAAAATTAAGATCTATTTTTATTTTTTCTATTTTGCTTTTGTTTATATTTTTATGGGAGTTTATATGACTGCAGGGCATTTTCAAAAGCCTTTCTGATAGACTATATATCTTTTAATGTTACATTGATACTTTTTTACCGGAAAATATTATTTTTACCATTAAAGTCTTGTTTTACGAATTAAGAATTTTTTTCAATCAGTTAGCCAGTTTAATGTAATAATTAGTTCTAAAAGTTTTAGGTAATAATTATCTTTATTACCTTATATATTTTTATTATAGTTTTTTCTCTTTGCCCCATACCAAACAAATAATATAGCTAAGTTTTGAATATTTTTCAATAATGACTTAACCTATTTATATATAAAAAATATTCATCAATGTTCTTTTTTTTTTGTTACATGGCTTACAGGCTTTACATAAGCTTGGTTTTGAAAAAAAATATGTATTTATTGTACCAATGCTTAAAGATGTAAGAAAACTGAAATTATTTATTAGAAATCTTTATAATCAAAAACAGATTGATTAAAATAATATTGATGAGGAAAAAAAATCCGTAAAAGTGGGAACTGGATAAGTTTTAAACTATACTATTTGATACATAAAGTGCAAAATAATAATTTGATATGTTTCTTCCTCCGTATATATAGTGATGTCATATTCATTGAAATGAATATGACAACCAATACTGCTAATTGCTGAAATCCCCCCCCCCAAAATTCATGTTTTCCTTGTCGTCCAGAGTGAGGGGCCACCCTGATATGAGCAATTTAAAATGAAATAAAAATTAATAGCCTTAGATAATAACAAAAAAAAAAATAATAATTTCAATATTATTTATAGTTTCTTACCAAGGCCAAGATTGAGTGTTCTATATGACATTGAAACAGGAAAACCTTTCTTGTCAATCGGGCATACTACAGCTCTTCCTCTGACTTCTTGAGAAGCTGAAAATAAATGGGAAAGTTTAGAATAGAAAACTTAAAGAAAAGCAAAAGACAATTATTAACAACATTAATTTGGTATTTAAAAAAAAGTCCTTTTCAATTAGAAACAATATTTTTATAGCACAAGTTAAAATATTCATTTGTTTAGATATTTACTTTAATTTCTGAATAAGAAACTCTTGTTTGTACATAAATATCACTGACTTACTTCCAACATAGTTTTCTGCAGAAGTTTTGTCATCAGTTACTTTGTATTTCTTCTTTGGAAAGATCTGCTCTAACCTTTGTAAAGCAAGTAAATGAACAAGTTTCTCATCCACTTTACTAATTTCAAAATCTGAAACAAATACATTAAATAATCATTATCAAGTTTCCTGTCAGGACAAAAAGACAGAATGCATGTTAATTCAATGAATGCAAAGGAATCTTTTCCAATGCCATTTAATTATTTTTCTTAGCTAGCGTAAATATCTTTCCAAATTGATATTTCCTAAGCAACCATGTTACTAAAGGATTTTTTTTTTTTTTGGGGGGGGGGGAGAACTTTTTCTTCAGTTGCACTGAATTTATATCAATAAATAATAACTTTATTCCTAAGTATATACAATAAGAACAAAATTATTTTTTTCTTAAATGATAAAAAAAACAAAGAATATATATCGGGGGTAATTGTGACTTGGAGCAAAAAGCCCTGAACATTTAATGTGCAAAAAATAGATATCAATTCATATACCATCACATTTAGGTAACATAATTTTTTGAACTAAAATTTACAACTAAATAATCTACTAATGAAGATGAGTAATTTACTCAAATACTCGATTCAAATTTTGATTGTAAGAAGATCGGAGTTTCAAAAACCACGAGAAAAATCAATAAATTGCATTAACTGCAGAAGAAAAACATGAATTGAACATAGATCAAAACATGGATTTACGATGATATTAAGCGTGTTAAAAAGTGATTACAGAAATGCACAGTTCGAAATTTCCATGTTGTATGATCATATTAAAAATTTATTTGATCTTATAGTGAGCAAATAAAAAATGAGGTGAAAAACATATCCTATTGATTATTTTTTCTGTTATAAATCAGAATTTGCAACAAAATTGTTACATATTAAAATACAAAATTTTAAAAAAGGAGAAAAAAGCTTTATTTCTAGCGAATGATCATTTAAATGCTTGCCATTTTGAAATTACTTTTTTGATTACAATTTTATACTTTTGTGATTGCCTCAGTGATCTGTGTAAAAAAAAAAGGTTATCGCGAGAATGAGAACTTAGGAAGAATAAAAAGAGGGCGCTGGTAAAGGTGGAATAAATGTCTGGTTAAAAGATTTTGAGTAAGTAACTAAATTTAAATTTTAGATTAGAGGAACTTCGAGAAAAATTTGGTCTGAATATAAATTGATTCATGTGCGAATGAGAATTTAGGAAGAAAAAAGGTCTATGTCTTGTTAACAAGACTTTGCGTGAGTAATGAAATTTAAATTTTAGATATGTGGAACTCCAAGAAAATTTTGTCGGAGTATAAATTATTACTTCGTGTAAGTCAACCAGTCTTGAGATTCACCAAGTCCCGCGAATTAGCAGAAGAATCACATGCTAGCAGATAACACTTGCTAGATAAAATATCAATTTTAATATTTCAGAAAATTTATATTATACTGCATAAATAAATAAAACAACTCAAAATTAGCTAATTAATTTTATCTGGAAATATAGAGATTTTTCTGTAGCATCTCAGGATGAGTCTGGATGCAGTTTAATTATTACATTGAAATCCTTTAAACAAATGTTAGGAGGAATTTAAATAGTAGTTAAGAAATAAGATTTTCTCTGATACTGTCTGACTCGGGTCGCTCTCTACAATATTTGCTTTGGTGTTGTAAACATATTTCTATTAAATTGAGAAAGGCTAATCTTTTTAAAATAGTTAAATTTTTCCTTATAATGTAATTTTAATGCTGTGTCAAGACAATCTTACCATTAGAATTTGTAACAGTAGCTTGAAGATTATTGTACAATTTCATCAATGCATTTGAATTTAAGTCATGGTTGTTAGGATGAATTTTATCTGAAAATAAATAACAATGAATAAGTATCCAAAATACATAAAATAAATCTATTATGCAAAAATGTTTCACATTTTAGTAGCCTAGTTGTATAACATTTACTTTTTTCTTCATAATGACACTAAAATTAAAAAAATTGACTAATGAATAAAAGATTCCCCCCACACTCTTAACATATGAGCTAACGTCCGTAACTAGGACTTTTTTTTTTTTTTTTTTAAATTGAGTCAAATTTCAAAATGCACCCTAATTGTAGTTTTAGTTCAAAAATTAAAAAAAAAATTCTTTTAGCAGCTTTTCAAAAAGAGCTCTTCTATGAATTTTTTTTGGGGGGAATTCAGTGATATGATGGTAAGTAGATTTCTTTAATTTGGTTGATTCCACTAATTATTTCTTTTTTTTTTGGCATTTTGTAAATTGTTATCACATTAAAAAAAAAAAAAAATTAAAATCATATGACAGTAACTGCCAAAAATTTAGATCAATGATGAAATCACATGAATAGGACTTTAAAAATGGGTTACTTGAATCCGAATCTCTGCGTGCTTCGAGAATCGCTTATCGTAATAAATACAGAGCTCATTCTAGGCAGGGTAAACAGGGCGCAGCACCCTGCTGCCCTTTTAGCCAAAAGAATCCACCCTGTTGCCCCTGAAGTAAATTAGTGCCCTGATGTAATAGACTCCATGCCCCTTTTTTCCTCAACCCTTCCTTATTTTTTCCCCAAACTCTACAATGGATTTCTTAAACTTTTGTTATTTTCAACTCTTTTATTTAGTTTGTCATTGCTGGCAATACATAGTTTTTATTGACATATACATATATATATACATGCGATGGCTATTTTTCGCATATACATGCCAAAAATAGCCATCACACCCCCTTGTTGCACTTGTCTTTGAAAGTTTGCAGTAACTTCCACTATCATTAAATCATAATTATTATCAATCATTTTAATTATTAAATCATAATTACTGACACTTAAAAACATACATTATTTTATTAATATATGCATGCATTTTAAATAAATTACTAAGTTAATTAGCTCATTAACTCGATATATAAGTTAATTTATTAATAAAAATTAGTAATTACAGTGAATTCGCGATAACTCGAATCTGATAGGACTGACGAAAAACTTCGACATATCGGAAGTTCGACTTACCGTTAGTTTCGGTTTTGGACTTTCAAAATATTGTCGGATTATTTAATTAATGCTTATTAATTACAAATCTTCTAATTGCTTACAATATTTAAGATCATTTTTCTGACATGCCATTTACGATAAGACTGTTTGAAGCACTTTATGTTACCCTGGTCCATCGGCTGCAACTTTGCTGTTGTGTTTGGAGGGAGAAACTGCAAGTTTACTGCTTTCAAATTTGGTAGATCACTATGCGCTGTGCATTTATCCATAAAGAGTATCAGTTTTCTTTTCTTAGCGAAGAATTTCTGATCCAATTTTCTTACATAGTCTTCAAATAAAACTGATGTCATCCAAAACTTTTTGTTAGACTTGTAATCCAAAGGATACGTTTTTACATTCTTGAAACATCGGGGGATTTCGGTATTTTCCGATAGCAAGTAAGGGCAATTTCTCTGTCCCAGACGCATTTCCTCCAACTAGGACAGTCAAACGTTCCTTGCTCATTTTACCCCCTGAGCAGTTTTCATCCTTAAATATCATAGTCTTATTTGGAAGACATTTAAAAAATAAACCCATTTCATCAATATTGAAAACATAATTTTCACTGTATCCTTGAAGTAAATTTGGTAACGTTTCATTTAACCACTGTTCACATACTTCAAGAGGGACAGCTTTAGCTTCTCCATGAAGAGTGCGAAAGACATTGTGTGTGTGTTGCAAAGGAAGGGACAACATATCAGCTCCTAGGTTTTTTTTCTTGCTTCAAAAGATCCCAAAAAAATCGAGTTAAAGGGAGTAAAATTCGAGTAATCGAGAATAATTAACATGAAATTGAAGATAAAAGGGTCGGGACCTCATAAAAAAATCGAGATATAGTAATATTCGAGTTATCGTACTTCGAGTTATAGCGAATTGACTGTAATATGATTGCCTTGCTACTTTTAGTAAAGTAAAAAAAAAAATTCCTTTACTAATTGACAATGTTTTTTAATAGAACGTGTATAGCCCATATAAAGAAATTATTGCCTTTTTAGAATAATAATGCCCTTTTTTAAACTTCTGCACCCTGCCCTTTTTTCTGCCTAGAATGAGCTCTGAATAAATAATAACTTATTAAAAATATTGGATATTAAAAACTATGTGGAGATCAATAGAGTTAACTGCCACAAATATTGATCGAAAAAACGACGAAAAGTAAAAACTTAAATGCGCATTTCAAATCTATCATGTACTTATCCACCGTTTTCTTTTTTTCAATGATTAACATTATGACATATTATATAAAAACCTATAAGAATGGAATTAATTTTTCAGTCGTAATGCAGAAATAAATGCAGTAGATTTGATAACTATGAAAGCAATTTTTCGTTATTGAATTAGACCAAATACTACTTATTTACGTCTACACTTAAAAGATTTCTAATTTATTAATTCCATGCTTAAATTTTTAATTCTTACCAGTTACAGGGTTATCCGCTACATTTTAGATTTTTAAATTCATGACTAATTTCTACAATTTTTCATGACTTAACGAAGTTACTATTTTTTCCGACAAAAACGCAACAAGAAATTCAAAAACGCATTATAATAACATAAATTGAAATGATAGGTATAACCTGTTATACTCTGCATCTTCATATTTAAAGATTTTAAATTTAAAAACACAGTGTAAAAGAAAGAGTTGAATCAATAAAATAGCTGAAAAAAAAATACATTTTTTTTGTGCAGAATTATATTCTAAAGATACTTTTCTTGTTCATCCGAAAGGAAAGAAATACTCCTGATTTTTCTGTTCTCATTTCAGAATTAAAAAAAATTCGCCAATGACTGGCTTGCTTCAGCTAGAATTTTAAATTGATAAAATAAAAAGTAATAACAAAAATTCTGAAATCACAGAAATTTAAAAGATAATTCGCTCTAGAAATGACGTTTTTTCTTTCATTTTTTTGAAAGAACACCATAACTTTTAAAGAACATGATAAAAACATTTTATATTTTAATAAAATATGACTGTGAGTGGGGGTTTTATTACAAATTCAGAACACCATGAAATGGGGGCGGGGGTACTTTTAGATTCCATTTTAAAAATTAGATTTTTTAGCGACCTAAATCCATGACTTTCTTTAAAAAAAAAATAGTTAAAATCGTGACAATTCATGACAAATTTTGTTCAATACCGAAATTCATGACTTCCCTGGTGCGCGGATACCCTGCAGTTAACACATAAAAGTAAAAACGACTCATATAGTTTGTCTAAAATAGGAACTCACCTAGCTATTTGTCTGGATCATTAATTTTAAGTAGGAGTGTGGGGTCACTATTTAGGACAGGTTTTCGGTCGTGTCGGAGAAAGGAAGATAATCTTTTTATCTGGTCTATTGCGTTAACCCTAGAGTGAAGAGAAGCTACCCTCCCTGAAAACATCATATACCATATCCGTGGGGCTATCATATACCTTACACGTTTGACATCATTTGTATATTGGTTGATCTGGTACCCGATATTCTAAGGAACATCCGATTTTCTAGACCAGTGCTTTCCAAACTTATGACTTATGTCTACCCTTTCTAAATTTTTCGTAACGCTGTGTACCACTAATAAAAAAATGAATGTATTTTTTACTATAAAAAAATTACACAAAAGTTAAAAAACACGACTGGCTGTTGACACCATTAAATATTAACTGTTAACTCTGCAAAATATAGCCAGAAGAAATATTCGTAATCGTAAATTTTCATGGCTAGCTTTGTTTTTAAATAAAATTTTTTGAAATTTCCTTGCAAAAGAACGCCCCCCCCCCCCGCTAAACTGTTCCCGTAGCGTACCACACTTTGGGAAACACTGCCGTAGACAAACCACTCACACTATTTAAAAAAAATAATTTAAACTTTTACCTTGACAACAAGGCTTTAGAGAATTCTCTTTAGAGTTTGTACTGCTGTAAGAAGAGTTTAAGCCACTAGATGATTTACACTGAAACACATTTATAGGAGCTGAGCACTGATTCAGTAAGCAAGAATTTTTTCCAGAATTCATCTTGCTAGTTCGGCTGACATTGTTCAATTTGGAAGATGCAGACAATTTTGATGACATGAGGGAGTGAGATGAGCTAGACACACACACAGACGTAGGAAGGTGACAGTCGAATTTCAGTTTGGCATTGTTATTAGAGCTGTCAGCCTCCCCATTCGTTTCGCAGTGTGGCCCGTTCATTACTCTGCGAGGCTGGCTATAATGGCCAGTCAGTTTCATTTCGGAAATGAGTGATTCACAGTCCATGTCTGAGGGTGATGGTTTAGTGTTGGTGATTTCAGAAGATTGCAAAGTGGCTAGATCAGTTTGGAAATTAAGAAGAAATCTAAAGTACTGAAAAAAATAATAACATATTAGAAATCGATACATGAAATTTTACTGTAAATTTCAAAGAAAATAATCGGTAACATAAAAACTTAAAAGTATTTCAGAATAGCAATCAGGGCATATTTTTTGACAATTTGCGACCCTCCTCTGCCACCCATGCGATCCCCCCGGTGTTTTAATACACTTTTAATGTAGTAATCTAATTTGAGGGTTAAACTGAAATAAAATATGCAACTTTGTATAAAACAAAATGTAAGTTTCAATTTATTTTTTTACATTTGAATAGAATTTATAAGATTCGGAATTCTATCAGAATTCTTTGTATTTTCTTTTTCAGTTCGAAACTCTTGACCTCTAGAACCCCCCCAAAAGAATTTTTGTCTTTTCCTGAATTCATCTTTTATATCAAATTTTATGCAGGAAACTTTTCCTGACATTTCTTATTCTGCATTTTTAAAAAAATAATTACAAACATTGGGATATTAACGTTTTGCATAAGCATAGCTCATATACCTCCTCCCTCGTCAGCCAATCACAAGCTCCTTTTACCGTTAGCTGACAACGAAATAATTGAATGGCTCCTTTTACTTTTCTGAAGCAATTTAACAAGACAGTTTTATACTCTCAAACTAGTTTTAAATTATAATTTCATCCCAACTGCAACTCCAATTAGAAATGAAGCCCCCCTTTCAAAACCATATTTTTCCTAGCAGACTATTTAAAAAGCCTTTTAACCCTCCGCGTTCGGCTCAGTTTTTATACTTTCCGGTCTTGAAATACAGGGCGATTTTTAAGTTACTTTAAGTTTAGTATTTTTCATTTTAAGTAATTTTTTCACCACTAAATATAAAAAATTATAAGTATGATAAGAAATGCAACGTTAAAGCATCAATCTACTGGTTACTATATTAAAAAGTAGGCTTTACTATCTTCCATCAACGAATTTTTCTATATAATTTGCGAAATTCCCGAATCATCTAGTGCCACCTAGTAGCGAAAATAAGCATCAGATGATGGTCGTATGCGGGGAAATGGGGGGATCCGTATTGAAACTAGGGAAAAAATTTCTTCGCCCGCGATTTTCACGTGACCCGCAGTGGGGGACGAAACAGATACCTCTCAAATCGCGGGAGCCGTACGCGGAGGTTAATGATTTTCAGGAACACTCTTAAAAAATACTCATTTATTACTAGAATTTTTATTTACTTGAACTGTTTTGTTAAAAAAGTTGAAACTATTCATATAACTATTCATATAAGACTACAATACCTTATTTGATTCATCGTCCAACTCCATTGCAGAGGAGGAAGAACTTGAAATTGATACTTCGCTAGTTATTGGTACATCAGTTACTCGAGGCAACAGAGGTAAAGGAGACTCATAATTGTTTCTTATTGCTACTGGAACCTAAAAGTATATATTACACAGTTTAAGATTAAAAATTTTAGTTAACAGTTAAGATTAAAATTACTGTTGAAAATAAATATCGAAGAAACTCTTCAGTATAGCTTTCAATTAGACAAAACTTTTTAAGAAAATTATTTTCTGAATGCAAAGACTGATTTTAATTAATATTTGAAATTCACATTTATTTTGGGTGGACTTCTATACCACACAAAGATAATTAGTTACAGTTTATTTATAATTTACAGTTCATGAAAATAAATTTCGAAGAAACTCTTCAATATAGTCAGCAATTGGATAAAACTTTTTTCAGAAAATTATTTTCCGAATGCAAGGACTGATTTTAATTAACATTTTAAATTCATATTTATTTTGAGTGGTCCTTTATCCCACACAAAGATAATTAGTTCATTTATATTTTTTAATTAGCAAGCAATAAACGGATACAGTAAACTTTTTTTCCAAACAAAAAGTGAATACTTGTTAGAAACTTGAAGATATGAATATGATCTGTTGAATAAAGATGAAAGCACACATTATTAGTTGCATACTTACAAACAATTTTGGACGTGGAGGTTCCTTTTGTTTGCGCCTGAAAGGTGGATTCCTTTTATTTATCTTGTTAAGAAAATGCAATTTGATGGCATCTTGTGATATAGGACCAGCAAATTTATCCCATAACTTTACTCTTTCAGTCAAACTAACAGATGTGAGTATTTTTGAGTCCTATAAGAAAATAAAATAAATAAAAGTGTGATAAATTATAAATTACGTATATTACTAACCTCCAGAATTTCATAAAAATAATGTAAGGTATAATCCATAAAGCAGTTAAAAATAATTAAAGCAAAGCTTACTACTACAATAACCTATATAAACAAGGTCAGTATAAAATAACAAATGAATATATCTGTCTACCTCAGTTCAGTTAATTCTGTTACAAAAATTACACAGATCTTAGGGTTGCAGTTACAGAATTTTCAAATGCCAACATTTTTTCATTCATCGCAGCATAATTCTCATAGTATAAAAAAATTAAAATGGAGTTACCACTAGAAACTTTGTCAGTTAACTGCAACCAAGAGAACTGAACCATCCCTTTAAACGCTATTCTTGAGTGCATACCTTTAGAATACAATACTCGCCAGAGAGATGGAAAAGTTATCTTCCATTATAAAAAAAAATAAATAACACTGGAGCACAGAATTCTTTGATTTTTTTAAACTGATTTTCATTTTAATAATTGTTACCAGCTTTCACCTAGCATAATTAAATTTGTACTTGGTGTAATAAATAGCAGCCTTTAGAAAATGAAATGTTAAAATTATTTTCTTGTACTTTGTGAACACTAGTACGCCTGCAAAAATTAGTTAAATATAGACTTCTTTACAAAAAACATGATGGTAATAATGAAAATCCTACCAATTTCAATTGCGGTTTATTTGAATTATAAAATTTAACTCATAATGAATTAAAGATTTTCAAAGTATTTTAGAAAATCACAAACTGTAGTAGAGTAACAATCACATCACAAAAATTAAGAAAAAATACTTACAGCAAAATGTTCAGCATGATTGGGACACATCCATCTTCCAGTGGGCAGACTTGTGAGTGGTGGATCCACACAATCAATATGGAGCAATAGGGGACAATAGTCACACTGGATGAGAGGTGCTTTACGACAACTCCTACAAGAAAGGAAACCAATTACAATAACACCAATTATAATAGCTTTTAATCACAATTAGAATAAAATTTTAAAAACATTAAGGGGTGGGGAAAAAAAAGCCAGCAGGGCAAAATTAAATGAAAAAAAAAATAATAAATAAAGAAAAAAAGGATATTTTCCTACTAGGGAAAAAAATACGCAAGAAAATGACAAATTTAAAACAATTATATTGATTTCAGTTTAGATTGCTGCCACTGAAAAATTTAAATTTATTTAGTTTTAAATAAGGAATCACTTTTAGCAAAAAATGTCTAATGGAATTACAGTTGAAACCCTTAACTTAACAATTATTTCACACTGAGTTACCCCAGGTTAAGGTTTAAAGAACTGAAATTTAGACGAATTTTTTTTAACATTAAAAACTGACATTTCACCCATATCTAGGCAAGGCAAATGGTGATAAGGGTTTCTAAATTAGGCTAGTTTGAAAAAGATATCTTTTCACACAGAATATCGGTAATTTTTTTAAGAAGATTTTTTTTTTACTTAAGCGGGACTTGAAACATACTTTCAAAAGGAGAAATTTTGAAGAATAAACACACTAATTAAAAAGAAATTTTAGTTCAACACACTTTTTGCACAGGTTACAAAGTTTAGCTGGTATATGAACGATTCCAGAGTCAAGTTCATGAGTTCCTCTCCGACCAAACCTATTACCATCTTTAGATTTCGATTTCTTGCTTGAACCTACAAATAAAGAATTTATCATTCATGACGCAGAAAGAAGTAATTTATAGAAGTAGTTAGAAGAGGGTTAAGTGAAAAAATAAAGCAAAAGTAGCATAACAATTTTATTACAACAAGAGTTACTGTACTAATTACAACTATAAGTAGGGTCATAGAAAGGTAAAAACATAAAGTATCAGCACACACAATCTAAAATTATCTACAAGCACATATTCTTTGAAAATAGAATCATTTTTATTAATTATATGAAAACAGTTAACTATTAAATTTTTTTTATTTATTCTTGGCAAAAAATATCTATATATATGCACATTAACATTAAACACATTAGAGAATAATAAATATTAATAGCTATACATAAATAGGAAATTTAAGTACTGCATATAAAGTAATTAGTATATGAAGTAATATTAGTAATTTCGCTCCAAACGAAATTTCATTAAAAGATTTCCTACTGTCACTGCAATTGTTTATTTTCGTTTGAAAGCGATGGCCACGTTGAGTAAAGTTGTAAAAATCTAGATGATTGTATGCTTGACCGTTAACTGTGGAATGGCTAATATTTGGGCTAAAATCGCAGTTATATCTTTTTCTCATTGGGAGCAACGTGCATACAATTAAACAATTTCTTGTAACTTTCATAAATCATGATTATGTCACCTACTTTGTATCCCCTCCCACACTGCAAACTATTTTCTTTGTGTGCACAGAATTTTCAATACTACAAAAAATATACGCAAAATTTTAGAATCGCCACCAATGCATGTGGGCTAGTCTTTTCAAGAAATCTATAAGGCTTAAAGCAGTTGTACTCTAACTTTGAAAACTAGCTATCAGTAATTATAAGTACAATGACACAGACATACACACTTAGACTTGAGACATTTTGGATCAGTATGTTAGTGAAATCAAATGATTCCAAAGAAGGTGGTTCAATGAAATCAGAAAAGCAGTAAGTGTAATTCGGAGAGCAAGAGAAATTTTGAATTAAAATTCTTAAAACGATTTGGAGAAGACTATAAAATAAAAGCTTTATAAGCTGTTTCTTATAAATAATAAAATTTTCTATTTATAATTGTCTACTAACTTTTTTCATAATCAATTTATTTTCTTGGAAATCATGATTAGTAGTATTAAATTTATAGGACATTAGAGGAACTAGATTCTAAGTTATTATTTATGTACTTATAGAGTAAAAAATTAATGGTGTAAGCAGAACAAAGATTGTCAAGACAATCTGAAAAGCAAACTTTACCAGGTAACTGAACTGTGCACAAGAATTCAGATGGTAATTGATATTGAGTAGGGTTCTGTGTAGAGAGAGATTGTATTAAAGTAAAGAGAGGAGTTTTTGACTCATCATCAACTTCCATGTTCTCTAGATCCGAAGAAACTGAATCTTTCGTTAATGAAGACCCATTCACAACTGACTCTGAAAATTGACCACTCGATGAAGCTGGATCAACCTAAAAGAAATATTTCAATCAGAATGATTATTTATTTTTTTTAAATTTCTCTATACATCAAAAATTTTATAATTTTTATTACATAAAACATTAGTGTTATAAAAAATCTATGAAACTTTATTTTCGCGTAAGAAAAATTGATTGGAAATCAAAATATCAAGCAAGTGAACATTCATAAGCACGATAACTGAAATGTATATGTTTACAAATTTCTAGAGGAAATAAATAAAAATACATTAAAGTGCCTTAATAATTTAATTTTCCTTTCTGCGGAAATTTTCGTGCGAATTTTTTGTGTGTTTAGTACTGATTTCCACATAGCTTTTAAAATCCGATATTATTTATCACATCAACTATATCCCGAAATGAAAACACTCATTTTAACCCCTTTTTGAAGCGTCCGATTAGCGGGATTTTGTCATAGATTTTTTCGGCAGTTACTACTGCAGACTTGATGATTTTCTAAAAATGTGATGATGAATTACAAAATGCGAAAAAGGAAATAATTAGTGTGTTATCTTTCTTTCTACAAAATGTGAAAATATTGCCCATAATATTAGAAAAAAAAAATCACAAATTCAATTAAAAATTTATTCTATTTGATCAATTAAATTTTTTTTTGAAGTTAATTTTCCGATTAATTAAAATTAGTAACATGTATATTTGTTATTTTTAAATATCTTGCAGAAAGATATTAGTAGATAGGTACGTCGTAGAAAGCCCGAAAAAGTTTGGCCACAGGGACTAGAAATAGAGCAGGGCTAGAATGTCATCAGCTTGCCTCTGGAGTCAAATATCATGCGAATTTTGACTATATAACTAAACTACATAAAAATAAAAAAAATTCTTATTAAACTGAAGGAAATAAAATTAAAATAAAATAATTGTGCTATTAACTTAAATTAATCAGTGCAATTTTCAACAATAAATGAGTTACTAGAAATAAATTAAAAAAAAAAAAGAATAAAAAGAAAGAAAAATTTAAAGAAAAGAAAGAGAACTCAATTACTTACATCAGGAGTAGTCTTGCAACTGTGACACAACCATTCTCCAGATGGTAAATCATCTTCTGACAAAGGTGGATCACTGTTATATCATGTAAAAAGAGAGAAAGAGTGTAAGACTATACCTCCAAAGATCAAAATGTGTAATAAAATATTAAAACTCGAAAGAAAAAAAATCATTTAAAGTGAAATAAAAATTTTATCATTAAAAAATGTGTCAACTATTTAGCTTTATGCAGTGTAGAAAATTATATACAATGAATGGTATTCACGTTTTATTATAACTATTTTCATACAATTAAATCTTCATAATTTCCCAATTCTTATTTCAATAAACTCCCTAGTTTATTTTTTATTCTTATCGAACAATAGTAACACAAAATGACAAACAGATCTCAATAATTTTTGTAAAGTGCTTGTTTGTGCACTGACAATTGTAAAATTGCAGTATATATATATAGCAGCTGTTGCAAATTGTATAATTTACTAAACAATGGTATTGAGCTACTTTTTCCTTAGTATATAAATTCTCTCCTTTAAATATACAAAACATAACACATTAACTATGGATCTATATTGAAACTCAATAATAGATTTTTAATCTAATCTTATTTTAAGCAATAAACAATTGATTTCAGTTAATTATTAACAATCCCAGGTGATTCTCGATTGCATTTGTATCAATCACTTCACTTATCACAACAGATTTACATAGTTTTCAACCCCGTGGTTGAATGGCTGTGAAATTGTCACAGAATTCTTGCAGAAAGATTTTTTCCTTGAGGTATAAAGCACTTGTGTCTATTCTACAGAGTTTTTTCCTCCAGAATTGTATTCAAAAGAAGCAAATCCCGCATGCCATCGGGTTTCAATAGGAAATGTTAGAAGATCTCAAATCGAAATAAACAAGCAAACATACCGCTGATTAACTCAATAAATAATAATAATAGCATCCGCACTGACAACATAACATCCGAAGTATTTATACATAATAAGGTTGCAGTAACAAGTTTAGTTGTGCATAATCTACTCTTTAAAATAAATATATAAATATTTAAAGAGTAATATAAAAAGGTATGTTACTCCTCTAGAAAAAGTAACAAACTTGAACATAAATTTCATTTCTCATGACAGGTGAGGAAAAAGCATAATAAATGGTTCTGTTTAGTCACACTATTTCCAACAAAATCACTCTTTGACACACACTGTCTGCGCCAATAATCCTTGTTGATCCATGTGGTGTTTCAATCGTTCTTTCGACGGATATCGCTAAGAATTTTCTTATTTATTAAAACAAATCCTGATGTTCTCTACAGATGCTTAGAGATAAACAACTAGCAGAGATTCTGCTTATTTGACGTTATTATCGATCAGATTTCCAACAATAACTCATACCGGAAGTCACGGTTTGAATCAAAACTACCAGACTAAAAAATCATGTAAAAATGGTAAATAACTGATTGGTTGATTTATTAAAATGCATTAAAACGGGCCATTTGACATAATTGTTACAAAACTGTATTTTTTTCAGTATTAAAATCACAATGACAATCTTAGCTAAGCCACCAAAGGGATTATTAAATTACAAAATTTTATAAACAAATTTGTAGTGATTTTTCCTCTAGCCAGTAAAAGCAATTATCCTTTTCAAATTGGTTCCTTTTTATAATGTTACTTTCTCTTTTTAGTTTCTCAAAAAGTACTACCTGGAAGTCAAAACTTTGCGATTATTTTACGTAGTTACAGACTCAGAAATCTTTCCCCGATTTATATAAGTTGACCAGATTCTTTTATTTTAAACTTCTCTTTGTATTACAAAGAGCCTTGTTCAAATTATTTAGTACCATCTGCCAAAAGCAGTTCTAAAAATAAAAGATTATTTTTTTAAATGATTAACATCTAAATTAAAATATGCTGGTCTACGAATTAATGAATGAATTTGTGATGAATTAGATTTATTACATTAATACTGGGAATACTTCCATGTGGCAGAATCGAAGCGTCACAACGACATTGTCACAGAACGATAGAGTTCTTGCAAAACAATTTTTCTTTTGAAAAGTAAAAAAAAAAAAAATTGTTTTTTTTTTTTTTTGACAGAAGTTTACTTGTAATATTTGAATCTTGCATTTAGATAATCGCTTTTTAACACACTCAATTTACGCTGATAGTATCGTAAATTGATGCAATGTTTCGATTTTATTTTCAGCAATTATTGATATTGATTTCCACATAGTTCATAAATATCCTGATATATTTCAAACAATCTGGAAAACTCAAATCGTGCGTTTGAGTGCTTTCTTTCTAAGGCAATAATTATATCGAATTTTCTCAGTTATTGCTCTTGATTTCTCCATAGTTTCTAAATCCAATATTTCTTATACAATATTATTTATTATTACAACCTAATCTAGAAATGAAGCGCGCATTTGAGGCGTCCGATTCTCGGGATTTCGTCGTCTATCTTTCTTCTTACTACTAGTGATTTCATGATTTTTAATTTATTTTTTATTGCGATGATTATTTATAAAGGGCGAAGGAAATAATTTAAGTGACCCTCCACCAGAAGGCCAGAATAGAATAAAAAAATTATTACACGTCCAATTAAAAAAAAAAACATGTATAGTTTTTTCTTTTGTAAACACAGCGCTTTTGTAATTTTAAATTAGTAATATATATGCTTGTTATTATTAAAAGTATCTTGCAGAAAGATGTGCTAGAGACTTTTGTCGCAGATAGCTCAAAAAAATTCTGCCACAGGGCTTCCATGTTTCGATCTACAGCAAAATAATCGCCAAGGTTTGGCAACTTTATGGCAGTGGTCCAACTAAAAAAAAAACACCAGTCTAAACCTCTGAATGGAATATGATACCGAAAAACACTATATAGAGGTATCCTTTTAACACACAATAAGACAAGTAACTAAATTTATTGTTCTGATACAAATTCATAATTATAAAATAGTTTTTTTTTTTAATACATAAATTTCGGACAGAACTATTTTTAAAATAATTGTAGAAAAAAATAAACTGTAGAATGTATAATGAAAATTATTTTAGATAATTTATCATTAAAATTTTAATTCATTAACAGGACAAGAACATTGATAAAGCAGCATATATTACACTTAACTACAGAGTTAATGAGAAAATACTAAAAAAAAATTTGAATTAAGTTCACTGGATTAAAATTAAATTTGACAATAAGTTTCAAATGCTAAATTTACTGTTTTCATGCAAAAAGTTTTATTTCATAAATCATTTTTGAATTGCTAAAAAAATTAATTGTACAATATAAAAAGAATTATAAAACTAATAAGTCATCCAACTATATTATAATTCATAAACAAGACAAGAGGGTTTAAATATTCGAACAGAAAACGCTTAACTACGTACAACTTGACATATCAAATGTCACAGGAAAAACATAACGCTATTCACATATCATATAATTTCAACAATTGCAGATTGAAGAATAACAAAATGATCTTACTGGCATGTTAAATGGAAAGCAGCAGGACATCGATCACAACATATTAAATCCCCGCCTTCTTTACAGCTATCGCAGGAATCGTGGTTAATTGTTCTGCCAGGTTTACGATATCTTCGCTCTCGATCCTTCTTTTTCTTAGAAGATTCTTCAAGTATAGGAGGTTTAATAAGTTCCTGAATTTGCTAGACAAATAAATGATTATGAGTATTAACAATTAAAGCTACCCCAATTCATGTAAGTAAATATAGCTGTATTAGCATAAGGATCTTTAGCTTTCTGTCAGAAGATGCCATTTTAGGAAAAATGTTTTTTGAATTTTAAGATTCTATTTCACTTACCGGCATTAAACCACCAGAAGTATCCAAATCATATTCAACAGAAGTCATTTTTTTAATAGCTCTGGAAGTAATGACACAAGAAATAGGACATCGGTAACTAAATAATTACCATTAGATAAACTTATAAGACTGTTTTACACCATTAAAATTTTGACATCTCAAACCCAAACTACTCACTAACATAAATAATGTGCTTTAAAGAAAAAGAAAGCCTCAAAACCTATCTCAGTTAAGTGAAATTTCGCATCACTGTCATGTTTTATAAATCAAAATTAAATTTAAAACATTTTGTTTGTTGATTAATCCCCATAAAGCTAATAAAATATAGCAATTAAGCCTTATTTACTTACATCAAAAATCAAATTTTTTTATTATCTCGCAAAAGAATTCAGCAAACGTCTGTAAATTATCAATTTTTATTTAAAATTTTGACTAATTATCTAAAAAATAATTTCGATTCCATTTGATCATAAATTATTTTAACGATTTTATAAAATATTTTAGCGGAGGAAAGGTAGACACAGCTCAACTCTTTGATATAAATATGATTAATCGATACACTAATTATATACGATATTTCATCGTTATTTTTGTGAATTCGATAACGATTTACTTCACGGTATAGTCGATATAAAATTACTTAAAAAAAAAAAAAAAAAAAAAAAAGAATCTAAAAATTTCAAAGCATTTTGTTTGGCAACAATCCGTGTTGACTGACTGACAAATAAGCATATGCTTTTGTTTATTAATTTCTAATCGTTTATTGTTAAGAATGAACAAGCCGCAAAGTAATTTATCACTTAATTTAAATTGTATATTTTTAAATTCTTTTCAAATATCATAACTTTTGAACTCAGGCCGTGCTAATATCTCTTTGAAATGCCACTAATCACCGAGGAGGTGTGCTGATTTCTTATCTACTTAAATTTTCAATTCCTTAGAAAATATGGAGGAATCAGAAAATGAAGTAATATCTCGCGACCCTAGTGTCAGCGAAACTCAATCAACAGCTGACAATCAAACTAATGGCTGTTTTCTTTTCGCTCTTTGCAATCCCCGGAGAGGGGCTCACAGATACTTCGCCTTAATATTCATGTGTTTTCTTGGCTTCGGAAGTTACTTCTGCTATGACATTCCTGGTGCTTTACAAGATCAAATAATGCGTGATATGAAAGTATCTACCTTCCAATATACCAATTTGTACGCTTGGTATTCGTGGCCCAATGTTATATTATGTTTTTTCGGCGGCTTTCTGATCGACAAAGTTTTTGGTATTAGGTTAGGCGCTATCATATTCAGTATATTTATTCTGGTGGGTCAACTTGTCTTTGCCTTGGGTGCTACTGTCGACAGATACTGGCTGATGGAAATGGGAAGATTCATCTTTGGCATTGGTGGCGAATCTCTTGCAGTTGCTCAGAATACATATGCAGTTAGTTGGTTTAAAGGCAAAGAATTAAATATGGTGTTTGGAATGCAGCTTAGCTTTGCCAGGGTCGGTAGTGCCGTCAATTTCAACGTAACACCTGCCATATACAAGGAAATGGCTAAACACTATTCGTCTGGTTACGAGGTTTTGGGCGCCACTTTATTCATCGGTGCTTCGACTTGTGTCTTGTCGTTGATCTGCGCTTTCATTATGGGTTTCTTTGATTGGCGTGCAGAAAGAATTCTCAATAAGGCTGCTGGCAAAACTGGAGAAGTTGTACAATTACGAGATATCAAGGACTTCCCCCTTACATTTTGGGTTATCACAATTATATGTGTCGCTTATTATTCTGCCATATTCCCTTTCATCGGTCTCGGAAGTGTGTTTTTTGCGAGGAAATACGATCTCGATCCCGAGACTGCCAATTCCGTCGACAGCGTCGTATACTTAATTTCTGCAGTGGCTTCGCCTCTATTGGGTTTGTTAGTCGATAAAACTGGCCGTAATCTGACGTGGGTGTTTATTTCTGTAGTCCTGACACTCGTCTGTCATCTCATGTTGGGTTTCACCTTCATCAACCCGTGGATACCGATGGTCATAATCGGTCTGACCTATTCTCTTTTGGCCTGTGGACTTTGGCCAATGGTTGCTTTGGAGGTGCCACAACATCAGCTGGGAACTGCCTATGGAATTATGCAGTCGGTACAAAATCTTGGCCTGGCCGTTGTGGCCATAGCTGCTGGAGCTATTGTTGATTATAAAGGCTACGTTTTTTTAGAAATATTTTTTGCGTACTTTGTGATTGTGTCTATTGTTGCAACTGTGGTATTGTATGTGTTGAATGCCAACAGGGGTGGAAGATTAAACTTATCCATAAAAGAGAGAATCGCTAAAGAGGATGAACTCAGACAAGCGGAGTTACTCGAGAGCCAGAGACTTTTAGCATCTGGATCGATGGCTGACGTCACGCCTCACGACTTGCTGCAACCAAAATCTGACTTTTACATTCGAAATAGATTTCTTTCTAGGATTGGTGCTAAGCTTCCTGCTCATTATGATATAACCACCTGTGCACTTATACATCGTACAGGACTGAAATGATGTCTTTTTAAATTATTGAGAGATCTATTTGTATATTAACTGAATAGTATTACATTTAAAAGCTGCCTAAAATCAATATTTACTTCATAATTGAAATTTTTACAAGCATGTTCATCTTTTTTGTAATTTATAAATATTTATAAAGTGACATGTTTTAACTTGTGATAATTTTTTGTCTTGTTGATGTTCGTATAAAATGTGACTCTTTATATGGCTCTGTGTCTTTGTTCTTGAATTTTATTAATTTCTTATTTTTTTATATTTCAAATTGATGAAATGTATCCTAAGTATAAAAATGTTTGTTACTTCTATATATATACATGTATACATTTTCTAACAGGATGTTATCAGTGTAAGATTAAAAAAAATAAATCTCCACATACTATCCAAAAGTATTTTCTAGCTCGTTACATTCCTTTATGACAACAAAAACGCTAACTGCTAAAAATATCAAACATTTGTTTAACAAAGAATAGAAGGAAACAATTATTTCTCTTAGAAATTAGTTCATATCAAATAATATTCTCCTACAATTGCAATTTTGTTTTTATTTTACAAAAAAAAAAAAAAAAATTTTTTTAACAAATAAATAAATTTTTCAAAGTATCCATAAAATTTAGGAATCTCTGTGAATGTATCTGCAAATTATCTGAAAATATCAATAATTATATTTAAACAATTAAAATAGACAATTTAAATCATGATTTTATTCTTAGAACAGACATAGACTTGACTCAAAGTAACAAACAATGACTAAAATAGATTGTATTGATTTTAATAGACAATAAGAATTACAATGAAGCATTGAAAATTTGTATGCAAACTGACAACAGTAGACATACCAGGGGTCCGTTAACGAACCCTTCACAAAATATTTTAACTTAAAAACAAACCTTTTACAAAATAATTTATCTTTTATTCGGACCCTTCACAAATTTATCTTCATTATTGTTTTATTAATCGAATAAACCCTTTCCAGGAAGGGAGAAAGACAGATGTAAACGAGCTAAGTTTTGTCTTCGGCAGGCGCTTCTTCCTTTATTCGTCCAAAATGAATATTCTGCTGCAGCAGTATAGGCTAAATGCCAAATATTTGTATGTTGCATCTCTAATTTAAAAGCAGTAGTTGCTGTTTATTTTTTAAAATTAATTTTTTTAAACTATAATTTTAGAGTGTTGTGAGCATAATCTTGTATGTCTTTACAATTTAAAAACTCCTTGAAAAAGTTTTTTGCAATAACAGGACCCTATTTGCACAAATTCATAAAAACTGGACCCTGGTTGAAAGAATGTGACTTAACACTTATTTTATATTCACAAATTACGAGTAATTTTTCCACAATTTTACAAAAACGGACCTTTCACAAAATGTCTAGACTGACCCCTGCATACTTACCACATTGAAATGAAATTAATCCTAAAAATATGAGAAAATAAACTCACTATCTTACAATAATTATATTTAAATTTTAACTAAGAGTTATTTTTATTTGCAAAGTGAATTAAAAAAATATTTTTATTGCAATTTACCTATTTGAATGAAGGGCTGTCTGTCCAAGTATTTTGACATGTTCAGCAATTATGATAATTTTTATATAAACATTAGTGTTTCAGACTATTCTTTTCATCAGTTAATTTTGAATAAAATCACATTATTTAAATTCATTCAAATCTGATACTTTTCCTCAAAAAAGAGTAAAAGTTATGGCTTTTTATCACATCATGTAACAGAAAACTGTATTTAAAAAAAAATTAACTTATATGTTCTTGAATTAAAGCAAAAAAAATTGTAAATATTTTCCTGAGTAACATAAATGCAAATTAAATATTTTAATTAAAGAAATTGTATAGGGTTTAAAATGATTTAAAGAAAACAAATGCGTTATAGCTCTAAATAAGATTCAACATTCAGTTGGAATTCAGTTCAGTATATTTTTAACTTTAGAACATATTTAGTGAATTATGGGGAATTTTATGAATGCTAAATCTTAATTATTATTTTAAGCTACAAAAAATTCGAAACTAAGTTCAAAAGCAGTAAGCAATTTAAAAACCCGCATTCACATTTTGTAATAATCTTGTAAAGTGTCGATATTTTTTTTTAAAAAGAATGGAAATTCGTAGAACCGAAAGAAACTATCGGAAAACAATATAGATTTTTATTAGGTGCTTCCAAAACTTAAATGTGTAGTTTAAATTTTTTTTATTTTTCAAAAAAAAAAATTACAATAGTTTTTTATTGCTATTATTGGGCTCTGATGCTGCTGCTGCTGGGCTATGGGTTGTGCACCTCTAGTGTGTATTATTTCTGGATCATGCGCCCTCAAACCTCGTGAGCCCCTCTTCCCTTCGGTGTTGTGAGGGTGTTATTTACGCCACTGCCCAAAATATAGGGGGTAGCCACGATTTTTGAAATATGGTCTCAATAATTCAGCCCACTTAATGTTATTTTCTACCTATTTTTCTGAACCCCGAGAACCTTTTAAGCAAATTGAAAAATTTTTGCATACAATTATAAAATTTGTTTATCCAAAGATAATTCCATGTAAAAATTAACTTTTAAAATAAATATTTTATTTTATAATAGTAAAAAAAATTTTGAATTGGAAGAAATGCAATTTTTTACATCATTATAAAGAATGTAATTTTATAAGGCAAAATACAAAATTAGAGTGACATCGATCAAATAGTTCCTCAGAAATCTACCTTTAAAAAAATCCATGTTTTTAAAACTTAATTTCCTGTTAATTATGCTGTTTAAAATGATGTTTCATTCCTTACGATCCAAAAAGTTTCATTCCTTACTATCCAAATATTTTTTCCAACTATTATTAAATGAAATAATAAATATTTAGTAAAAGTTATTTTTTGTGTGGAATCATCTTTGGATAAACGAATTTTGTCGTGTGCAAAAACTTTTCAATTAGCTTAATACAGTGTTTCCCAAACTTATGACTTTTGTGTATCCTGTCTCGATTTTTCGTAACGCTGTGTACCCTAATAAAAAAATTAATGTATTTTTTACTATAAAAAAATAACACGAAAGTTAAAAATTACATCTGGCTTATGACATTACTAAATATTAACTGTTAACTCAGCAAAAAATAGCCAATAGAAAAAAAATACTTAATTATACATTTTCATGTAGAGCTTTGTTTTTAAATAAAAATTTTTGAAATGTTCTTTTGTTGTAAGATATTCGCATAAGAACGCGTACCCCCGCTAAACTGTTCCCGTACCACACTTTGGGAAACACTGGCTTAATATAATAAGTTCTCGAGTTGTAACAAAAAACAAAATTAACATTTAGGCGTCCAAAATTTGACAAGCAAAAGTGGCCTGATCATGCTATTGGTCGAAAATGACGTCACTATGTGTGGGAAGGGAGATGGTGTGTATTGGATGGCGTTTACTTAACTTCGGCTACTGGTTTTGTTTTCATGTGACCTCTGGACATATTTCATTTTTGTAAATTTTCATACTCGTATAATATCAGTATTTAGTTTTATTTCCACGACTTTTGACTCAAATAAGAGATTATCACAAAATTGTGTAAATTGTAATTAGTATTTCTTTTCCACAATTCTAATAACTAAAGCAAATATTTATTTAGTCGTATGCATTATACATTCTAAGCATTTGTACCAGAAACAAAGCAAAATACTGTCTATAGTCACAGTATTTATATGAACTACCTCTCAGGTCTTATAAAAACTTAACCCCAGTAGAAATGCTACTATTTTTCTTGTCACCAGTGCCTTTTTAAAATTCAGTAAATTGCATTGCTGTTTTCTACTGAGCACTGTTATTTATTCAGTTTGAAGCTAGCACAATTTAGATTTCAAAAATAAATATTTTTTGAAAATCACATAATAGAAAATAAACTATTCTGGAAGTCAAAATATCATTTCTTTATCCTCTGAATGTTCTTATCAATTGGTGTGGAGAGGATATTGTTTATAAATAATAAATATTCTAAATAAAGTTCCCAATTAAGTCAAACAAAATTTTAAAATTAATAATTTTGCAATGTTTAGTTTGAAATCAACAAATGTTTAGTTTGAAATTTTTTTATTTTTTAAACAATTTTCTTAAAGAAGAAATAAAGTTTTTCAAAAATGGAAACAAAAGAGTCAGAAATCTATCTAAAAAAAAATCTATTAATACTATATTTAAAAGAATTTATAGGAGTGTTTTTATTTTGTCAATGTTTATTAATTTACAATTTTTGAGCATCTTTGAGAGTAAAAAGTTTATAAAATATTTTAATAACAAATAAAATAACATGCTTTTTTGCAAGTTTATTTCTAAAAATTTGCCATTTATCAATTTAGTTGTATGCAAGATTACAATAAATATAGAAAATAAGATGACAAGATCCTTTTTTTTTTTTTTTTTTTTAGAAGGGATAGTATATTTATTATAACTGGAAATATTTGAAACAGTTTACAACATGATGAAATCATTGAAATATAAAGTTTTAATTTTGTAGATAAATCAAAATTCATATTAGCTTTAAATTTATATTTTTATAAATTTGCTGCTGAATTGCAAGATAAAATCACACATGAATGCTATTATTATAAAACAGAGAAATCAAAAGCAGCACCTACTAATTTAAGATAATTTTGTAAAATAAAAATTTACAATAATAATTATTACTAAATTTAAAAATAATATAAGGCAGAAAATGAATAAAATCAAACAATTATAAGATAAATATGCATTTCTCATCGGAAACAGAATAACAAGCATGTTAACCATTGAAGTCAATAAAATTTTAATTAAATTTAAAACTTTAAATTAGGAACATAAAATGTATCAATGCTGAACTTAATAACTATGAAATGCCAGTTTTGTTTATATTTATTGGAAGACCAAAGCCAGCAAGAAGCCATTGAGCATAAAATTCAGATTATCAATGATTTATTGCTATTGCATTATATAATTTCCAAAATACATAAATTTTTTTAAAAATCATTAATATAAGAATTTAAGAAAAAAAATTGTAAACAGTACATTTTTGATAAATCAAAGTGCAATAAGATAAAGTTTGATTTAGTCGAAGATTTGATTAAATTTCAGTCCATTTATTATTTAGCTTAGAGTAGTCAATACTCACATTATTCTAAGAGTGCCACAAGTATATTTGTATGTATATATATATTTACAAATAAGGTCATTGTTGTAAATAACTTCATAAAAAATATTTATATATTATAATAAATATACATTGAAAATATTAAATTTACTTCAAATTATTTATAATTTAAAATAATCTAATTTCTTGTATTTTTTCGCTCTTTTAAAAATTTATTTTTTTCTATATGCATTTATATTAGTTATTGAGTAATATAATTCAAAATTTTTCATAAATAAAAATATATTGTATAAAAATATTCGGAGTCAGAAAAAAAATTTCTTTTTTCTTAAAAGATGTGATAAAAATATTTTGCAATTGTAAACTGCTATCATTTACAAGACAAAATAATAATATGGATTTTGATAATTTCAAAAATATGTTAAGTTTGTTGCCAGTATGCTAAGTACTGTATTCAAAACATTAATAGTAAATATAAGTTACTTTAACATTTCAATTTACAAATTAATTTCCTGATCCTTTTGAAATATTTTATTATTTCTTTTTAAATTTTAAGAACTTTAAAAAGTCTTCAAATAATTAAAATGTAAAAATTTTCTATGTACAGCTTTCTTTTCCAGTTACAAACTTTACTTTAAACCAAATTTTATTTAAAAAATGAAATCAATCAAAGTAACAATAATATGGAAGAATTTTTCTTGGCTTCTTAGAATCATAATTTCTCCTCAAAAATTTAAATGTATTTCAGTAAATTGATTTTTAAATAATAGAAAACAGATTTTAATTAAAGAATGTATTTTTTTCAAACAATAAATTAAATAGTATGGATAGATTTTGTTAAGAATACCAGGATTTTACTTCATCATCATTTTGTTTCAACTATTAATAAGTAACATTTATTGCCTGGGTCCTAAATTGAGCACACATGCAACTTCTATAGTACAGATATGAAGCCACCATACTAAGGATATTCCCCAATGAAAAAACTTAAGATATCATACTTGGTATCTATATTTATACTTTTACTACAGTTTTTACAGGAGAAAAAACATTTGTTAGCTTACACAAAGGTAAATTCATTTAGGAAAAGACAAAACAAGGCAATGGAGCTTTTTTGAAGTACATTACATTAAGAAAAACAATCAGGTAAATCACATTCATGTTATTACGCACACACTTATGAAAATAAAAATAATATAACAAAAAAATTGTTAAATGCAAAAGTTTACAGTCTCATAGCTGAGCCTTACAACAGAAACATAATTGCTGAATCAAATGTCCAACTACAGTTATTTGCAAACCTTAACCTACACTACCCTACAATATAATATAGTTGATATTTTTTTAAATTTCTCAAAAAAAAAACAAAAAAAAAGTACTCAGAAGATTATTTTGTAACTTTACAGTTGTCTAGTTCATGCAATTTTTCATACTTTACAAAAAGGTTTAAAGTTTTCAGAGGTTTGAGAGGCCAACAATAAATTACGAAGGAAAACAAGTTTTTTTTAACCACTCTATGCCGATGTATCCATTACTTTGGTTTTTATTTGTTGCATAAAATTTCAAAAGCTTAGCCTAAATATTTATAGAGATATGGACATTTTTATAAAAAAACTAGTTATCTTACATTCTCTTACCTAGCTTGTCTTATGTTCTTTTGCTATAACTTTAAAAATGTACAGAAAAATGAAACAAAATTTGTGGAGTAATTTAAAATTAAAGATAAAAAATTTTGTTTTAAAATTTTAAAAAGTTTGATTGAAACTACGCAAGCATTTAAAGTAGTTCTTTTGTACTGTGCATGCATAAAAAAATTACATTCTTTTTTTTTATAATTTTGTTGTGAATCATACTTGGCAACTAATGAAAAAAGTCTTATTTGAATATCTTAAAAACGTAAAAAGTTTTGAGCAATTTTTTATGCGGTTTTGCACTTTTTAGAATAAAGCTTCAAAAATTTTATTTTGTTCTTTTGCTGTCAGCTTATAAGGTAGTATCATTTGCAATTTCACAATTAGTAGAAAACCTCTGATCATTTACTTTAAAAGAATACAAAAACTACATAGAAAAGTGCTTGAAACCTTTTACGTTTTTACTATATTGAAACAAAACTTTTTTCATCAGTTGCGAAAAACGATTCACTACAAAATCATGAAATTTTTTCCCCCCGTGTGCACTGTAAAAAAAGAACTACTTTAAATACCTTTATCTTGCGTAGTTTTAAGCTAACTTTTTTCAAAATTTTAAAACAAATTCTTTTTATTTAATATTAAATTGCTCTAAAAATTTTGTTTAATTTTAGAGAATATTTTTAAAATTATAACAAAAAAAACAAGACCAAAAAATTTAGTTTTTTTATAGAAATGTCCATATCTCTATAAATATTTAAGTTATAATTACAAAATTTTATGAAGTAATTACAAATAAAAACCAAAGCAATCGATACAAGTTACAAGTTTATTGCTTGATTTCCTGGCATAAGGTGTTAAAAAAACTTGTTTTCTTTCATTATTTATTGTCGGTTCCTCAAACCTCTGAAAGCTTTAAACTTTTTTGCTAAATATGAAAAAATGCATAAACTATGCACTTCTAAAGTTACAAAATAATCCTTTGAGTATTTGAGAAATTAAAAAAAAAAATGTCAAAAACTGAAAGTGTTTCATTCATTATTGTAGGGCAGTGTATATAGGGGAGGATAGAAATAAAAAATTTAAAAGCATAGTCTAGTTTCATCTTTTTGACCTGGTCACTTTTGGCTGTATATTCAGTATAGCAGTATATTGAAAAAACGTTGCCGCTATACTTAACTATTTACTTTTTCTGTATCAAAATCAATTTAATTCCATTTATATGATTCATATTGAAAGGTGGTAACAACTTTCAGGAGAAACAAATCCCCAGATTCGCTGTTTTTTTGTTCTTGCTGTTTTTTTGTATATGACGACAAAAGCTTAGTTAATCTTACTCTTTTACATAAAATATATTGTAAAAAACTAGCTTCTCATTAAAGTTGAAAATAAATAATTTAATAAAAAAATCTTACAAGAAATAAATAAAAAAACACATTATATTTAAAAGACTCAGATAGCAGTAAGGAGATGTAATTTATAGTACATACATTATATTTTCTTTTGTACAGCTACTATTTATGATAACATTCATTATGCTTTTGCTAATTTCAATTTAATCTTATAAACACAGATGTAATAATAAAGCAAAAAAAAATCCTTTTTTAGCTGATATCTATATTTATTAGGACATATATCAGGACAAGTATCAGAAAATAATTTAACTTTTTTTTTAAATATTGTATTAAGGTAATTGATATTTAATTATTCATAAATTTAATTGTACAATAATATTTTTAGTATCGCAAATTAATATCGTTTTCCAAATTTTTTTGGAACATCAATTAAACTTTTAAATTGATAAAAATTTCCAGACTTTCGGCTTTCTTTGTTCCGTGACCACCCCTGCATTTCAATGATTATCTATTCATATTTAAGAATAAGAACTTAAACATAAAAAGGAAAATAATAAATTATGATATTATATTAGAAATTAATAGAGAGAAAATAAGTCGAACAATGCATACAATTTAAAAAAATTAAACTTACATCTATAATAATCATTAGTAAGTTGAAAAATTAACATTGATTTATTTACAAGAAAAATGAGCCAAATAAGCTTCTATGTTATGTTATAGGTTTCTAAATAATTAACAAACATAGTAGAAACAAACAAAATAATTAATTGCAAAACTTTAAAGAAGTATCAGCAATTAGTTTTTATTTGGCACATTATGTTCAGCAAAAAGTAATTCTCGAGGCCCAAGTTCTAAAGTTTCAAAAACAAGCATAATGTAGAAAAAATATCACTTTTTTTTTAAATAATTGGGTAAATAAAACAATTTGATAAAGGAAGCTAAAAACAGCATACAAATGCAATAAATAAACACCATATATGAATAAAAGAATAGAGTATATGAAAGCAGCAAGGGTAGAAAATTAACACATACAGCAGAAAGTCCAGTATTTGGATGTCTTTTTCTGGAAAGGTTCATTTCTATATCACTTTCCAAAAATCAAACCAAAAATAAACAAAGAATTTTCTTCCGTTTTTTTTTTAATAAATTGAAAAATTATCTCCATGACTGTAAATTAACTAGAGCTGAAATCTGAGCTAAAATAGATGTAGGCAACAAAAATTAAAGATTTGCTTGAAACATTGTCAATTTTGTGCTCCTCTTTAGTTTTTATCATTTCGATAATATTTTTACATTCAATATTTATCGTGAGACATGTTATTAATGTCGTATTGTGAAAATATTTATTTAAATATATTGTTATTACAATAACAATGTATAAAAAATATCAATGTTTCATGAAATATCATCTGGTAATAAAATTGAGTAAATATCATTTCATAATTGTATAAACTTAATTTTATATCATATTCATTCAATATAAAATAATATATATATACATATATATTTGGAAAAATTCTTTGGTCACAATTGATTATTTAAAAAAAATTATATTCCTGATGATTCCTTATACAAGACTTTCTACTGTAATAAAAAAAAAAAAATTAAGTAGTATGCGAACAAAAATATTTTTTTTTCAATCTTCAATCTTTGCCAGCAAAGACTAGTCATCTGAAATGAGATGATACTTCGTGTAAATTATAAGATAAATTTTATTTTTAAATATAGAACACAGATGCAAGCAAATTTGAAATAAAATAAAATAAAAGAAGAAAAAAAACTCAAGCAGATGACAGGTTAGTGGCTGCCAATTTGGAAACTCATTGTCTCACTTTAGTACAATAGTAGTAAGTCTGTACAGCAGTCTTTAAGTCTGTTGAAAACATATTAAAATGTATCCCTTTTTCCCCTTTGTGCCAACTTATGGCAATTCTGCAGAGTTTTTCTTGTGGAGATTGGACAGTGCTTATTACAGGGTATCTGCTACATTTCAGATTTTCAAATTCATGACTTTCCATGACTAAATACAAAATTTTCTCTGACAAAAACACAACAATAAATTTAAAAAAGCATTATAATAATATTAATTGAAATGATTGGCATAACCAAAACTGTTATACTCTGCAGAATCATATTTACAGATTTTAAATTTAAAAAACAGAGGAAAGAAAGAAACACAGAGGAATACAAAAGTAAATATTTTTTTTTCTGCAGAATTATATTCTAAAGATACTTTTCTTGTTCATCGGAAAGGAAGAAAAACTCCCGATTTTTCTGTTCTCATTTCGGAATATTTTTAATTACTTCCATACAGGCGAAATAACTTACCAATTTGTAAGTAAACATCTCGTATGCATTAGGATTGTAGTTAATCATTTTGTAAACCATCCGCAGGAGGAACACTCTCAATGGTCTTTGAGTGGTGGTATCTCTTTCTAGAAGCAAAATCTGCATTGTCTTCAGTTAATTGGGCTTCTTTTACTTCCATTTCAGGCAAAATTGGAGCCACGACAATTTGATCGTAGTTAATTATTTTACATCTAGGAATTTAAAAATCACATTAGATTCAGTAGGAGGAGACACAAGACCATTAAATTTTTATGTTAGAAATTTTGGTAATTTTTGTACATACAAAACTGTAATACAAAACTTATGTAAATGCAAAATATAACTTTTGTATATATAAAATTTTGTGTATACAAAACCTTATATATATATTTTTTCATATATACAGCTTTGTATGTACAGTTTTGTATATACAAAACAAAGCTTATGCACCAAATTAAAATAAACAAATAAATAAAACATTGGAAAATTAAGGGATTGATACCTAATAATAGAAATTCTTACATTTCAAGTTATTTCAAAATGATTTTAATTTTTTAAAAATAATTTTAATTTATCTAAAAAAAAATCGGATCAAGAATAAAGTTAAGAACAAATGTTACTTGAAATACTTTCAAAAACATTTGATTAAATTGTCGGGGGAAAAAAAACGCAAATTTAAATTTTTATGTTAAAAAAAAGTGAACAAAATACTAATTAAAAAATGGCATTTGAAAAGATAAATCTTCATATCATTTTATGCAATATTCATTCAAAAATTTAATTATAAACAGAAATTATTTGAATTTGCTAAAATAAATGAATTTCTCAAATGAACACATCTCAATTGAAATAATAAAATATGTTCACAATAATAAGAAATTTAATTTTTCATTAAAGCTTATAAAAAAGTGACACGAAGTGTGTATTTTAAAAATAAATTTATTTAAAATTATAACTCTTGAAATCAGTGCATTCTAAATAATAGTGACCAAAAATTTTAAAAATTAAAACTGTCTAAAAAAAGTTATTGTATAAGGGTAATTTTTAATTATGTGTAATTAAATAACTCTATTAATTAGTATCTCATTACAACATACTTAAATATGCATAGTTAACCAAATACATTGGTACATAAGTGACCATAGACACTCGATTCCCGATAACTCTGAATCAGAGAGGATTAAAGAAAAACTTTGACTTTAGTTTGCATTTTTTGTTTCTTAATGCATCTTCCTCAAAGTTCATAAAATCTGCACTTACATTCTACTTCGTTAAGTCCATCTACTTTCACAAGCTCTCTCTCTTATTGTTCTTTAAAAAATCCAAATTTTCGGGGGAAACAAACTTTTTAATTGTCATTTCACTTACATCATTATTCCAAGCACAGGAAACCAGTTGCATGGCTTCTACATCAATTTTAATTGGGACATTGCCCTCAATATCTTTTATAGTTTTCTAGACTTGTTTGTCTAAAAAGTTAGACAAGTTTATGATGACTTAGTCAAGACAAGTTATGTTAGACTTAGTTAGTCATGTTAGACAAGTTATGTTAGACTTAGTTTTATGATGTCCTGATCCATCAGCTGTAATGTCTCTCTAGTCTTTAAAACAGAAATTGCAACTTTGCTTTCAAATTATACAGATTACTCTAAGCATTAAGTTTATCAGCAAAAAGTACCACTTTTTTGTCTTTTAACTTGAAATATTTCAATTTCCACATAAAATCATTAAAAAAAAGTTGCTCTTATCCAGAGGAAAAGTTTTCCCATGTTTTAAACAAAAGGTTTTTTGATACTTTCCAATCACAAGCAAAGGCAATTTTCCAGTACCTGAAGCATTGCCTTTGACTAAGACTATCAAGCACTCCTTGTTCATTTTGTTTCTTGAGTAATTTTCAACTTTGAACATGATTGTCTTCTTAGGAAGATATTTGAAAAACAGACCTATTTCATCAATATTGAAAACATTTTCACAGTATCCTTGAAACAAAATGGGCAAGTTTCATTAATCCACTTTTCATATATTTCGTTAGAGACTTTTTAATTCCCCATGGAGAGTTCAAAAAATGATGTTATGTCTAATTTTAAACTTTTTAAGCCACCCAGAGCTCATGTTAAAATTCTCAATCGTCAACAAAGCAGCAAAATTCTTCGCTTTATCCTGCTCCGCTAATAAGAATATCATTATTTGAATTCCAGTTTGTTTTAAGATTAATTTTTTTTTAAAAATTCAACTGATATTATAAAATATCCTGCTTTGCTCGGGGTTTTAATATTTACGTTAGTGCCTTTTTAAACTATCGTTTCCGTTTGGTAATTTTTGAGTGTTGTTTTTATTTAATTTGATTAATAAGTTTTTCTTTTATTTTATCGTTTTCTTTTTGCCTTATAATTAGATATGAAATATATTTAGATTTTTTAATCAATAATTAATAGTTAACACTAATTAATTAGCATATTTGAAGTTACTCCCAGGAACCATTAAGATTGACACTCAGTACGTGAAAATCACATCATTAGAAAGAAAGTTATTGCCAAATATAAATAGCTTCCTAAACCCTCAATTTATGATCTAATCTTCTCGAAATTTTGTTTATCCTCCCCTATTTTGCGCATTAGGAATTCAAATATGTAAAAAAACATATATATATTTTCAGAGAAAGTGAGTTTTTGTGTCAGATTTCAACTTTATTAATAGTTAATATTAATTAATTATCATATTTGAAGTTACTCTCAGGAACCATTAAGATTGACACAGAGTACGTGAAAATCCGATCATTAGAACAAAAGTTATTTAGGGTGATATCTTTTCTATTTTGTGCACTGTACATATGGACATGGGGTAAGCATTGTTAATCTGTGGTAATTTTGGTTTTCTTCACATGCAAGACAAAAACAATAAAAAAAGGGATCTAGCTGCATAGTTTAATGTAAAAACACATGTTATTAAATTAGGAAAGTAACGAAAATGGTAAAAAAACATACAACAAGGTGGCCACTCAAATCAGATTTCAAATTTCCCTGATTTTTCCGGATAAAAATCTTAAAATTTCCAGGTTTTTGCTTCTTCTTTCTTATAAAGTGTAGGATGTGTACAAGAAAAGTGTCTATATTATAAAAATTTTTACTCAAAATGTTATTTTTTTAACATATCATCTTGAAAAAAATAATTCATTTTGACAATTTGGCAAGATATTTTTTTGTTTATTTTTTAATGTTTTGGTACAAAATTTTGAATCAAAAATCATATATTGACCAACAAAAGACTAAATTAAATATTAATATACAGTTGGTTCTTAAAAAAACTTTTTCTTTTTAAATTAAAATATGTTATAAAAGGTTAAAATGAAATAAAAAAAATTAGCATTATTAATGCAACAATTGTAACGATTTGTCGACAAACATTGCTGATAGCGATTGTAAAAATATGTGTGATTGTAAAAATTTGTGAATACAAGGTTTGCTGAGAAAAAATAATTCACAGATTTCTTTGAATGGGAGTAGAAAAGCTTTCAGAAAAAGAGTGCAAGATAAAATTTATTATCATTAAATTATAATCAACTAATTTTTGGAGAATTTTATAAAGTTAAAAATACAAAAACATTTTGTCAAAATAGAAAAACCAAACCACCAAACAGGGCTAGAAAAAACTCAGAAACTTTACCCGTCCCCGAGGACGGCCTGTCCAACAATGTACCTGTCCTCCTTTGACCTGTAGCTTTTAAATAAATGAGAATTTAATTTTCTCTTATTTATTACAAGCATTTATGTAAATTGCACAATGAATTCGTAGTTACTAAGATTACATTATTCAATAATAAAAGAATTAACGGGATTTCTAGATTAGAGGGTCATTTTAGAAGTGAGGCTCAATAAGACTCTTGTAAGATAACAAAAATTGAAAATGTATCACGAACATTAATGGGAAAATGGCCGTCCGTGCGGACGTCGGATTCGAGAAATTAGCTGCCCGCGAGGAATTTTTGACCGCCGAGGACGGGCAGTTTTTCGAGCCCAGCCACCAAAGTATCGGAACAAACTTAAATGGATTCAGCCCAAGGACAGAATTTAAAAACAGAAGCTAACATCCTAATCCCTTTTTCCACCTCCACCAGAATCTTTCCTAAATTGCATGGTCCCATAGCGTTCAAAGGTTTCTACATTCGTTTAGCAACCGTGGGAGAATTTTATGGGGCATTCTAGTTTAACAAAGCTGTAATGGAGCAAATTTTGATGCAAGCAAAGTATCGCCAAGTTGATGATATTTCAACTGTTTGGCGATACATTTCCGCTTGAAAAAAGTGGGTAGAATGGATGAAATAATTTAAATTACGAAAATTAGTAAATAATTTAAAATAGTGAAATTAAAAAAAATTATCAAAGAAAAAATTTCCAGCTTTTCTTTAAAATTCCCTGATTTTTCCGGGTTTTTATTCAAATTTCCCTGATATTTCCAGGTTTTTTCCAGTATAAAAAAAATTCCCTGATAATTCCAGGTTTTCCAGGTGGGTGGCCACCCTGTACAATTTATGCGTCATCATATTTTTAAATTTAAAAATGATTCTTAAAACCTTTTTTCTACAAGAAATGTGTCTCCCATTTTTAATAAAATTTAAAATTGCCTAACACAAGATATTGATTTAAAATAAATTAATATTGAATAAAATAACTTAATATTGAACAGAAACTATAATTACTAATAACTTATAACAATTACTAATTACTTATGACTTAATATTGAATAAAAAATTTTGTATCTGAGACTATAGCTATCACTGACCCTTGTTTTTTACTCTTTAGTAAACTCTTTAGATTTATTCGAATTATTATTCAGATTTATTATTTAGATTCAGTTATTAGATTTAGCTTAATGTTTTGCAATAAACAAACAAACAAAAACAAAAAACATTTTTAAAATTTAAAAAAAAGAACTACATATCAATTTAAAATTGCGCAGTAAAAAAATATTATTTAAATACTACTATGAAATATTAATAAAAACAACAGAAATATATATATTTATCATTTCAAATAAAGTATACAAAATAGTAACAAAAAAAATACCCCAAGCATAGGTAGAACAAGTTTTTTAGCCAAGGAAATAGTCTAAATTCTGCTATACCTGAAAAATATATATATATATAAATAAAAAACAAAAATTAATTTGACATTGAGGTTTTTAGTGTAAAAATTTAATATAAAATAAATACCACGAAAATTTCCAGGATTAACCTGCCCAATGTAAAACCACAAAAGTAACAATACTGCAAACGCAGCGAAAGCATATATCCACTGAACTAAAAACATCATGGCTATCTTCACACAAGCCTATAACAGAAAATAAAAAATATGTGTTGAATAGATTTCACATATTATTTTAATATACTATAACTTAACTGCCGAAAGAAATAATAATTAATAATCACCCCAAATAATGCAAGCCATCTGTTACAAAAAATAGTATACCATCTCTTTTGTTTGCTTGTTATTTCATTTCGATAATATTCAGCTAAAATATTTAAAAAAATACTGATAAATTTCTTAATACAGATAACTTCATTGATAAATACTTAAAAGGATACTAATGGGAAAAAAAATAAAGCAACTGAACTGAATACTTAATGTATGTTAACAAGAGAAAAATTTAATATTCAAAATATAGATATATAAAAATATTAATAAATATTTTTAAGACATAAACAAGGAAATTTACAAATATTCTTAATACAATTAAACAATATAAATATAAGCTAAGTAAACAGCCAATCTATTTACACATTTCCTTACATTACATTCCCCCAAAAATTATTAGGATTGAATAACAGCTGCAGAAGCGGTGGAACAAATAACAAATTACATTATTTAACCCCTTTTATAAGGTGATGGGAAGTATATTTTCCACCACGTAAAATCAATTTTTAAATGTCTATAGGAAGCTGTTTTGCCACTTATAATTTGCTGATCAGTTCAGAAAATGCTGTTGTTTATTTATGTTGCACTAAAGCTGCACAATGGGCTATTGGCGACGGTCTGGGAAATATCCCTGAGGATGATCCAAAGACACGTCATCACAATTTTGATCCTCTGCAGAGGAGATGGCACCCCCGTTTTGGTAGCCCAACGACCTGCAGGCGAAGTCGAGCACTTTACGGTTGAACAGTTTTAACAAGGACCAATCCCACACACCCTCGGTCCTTACAAAGACTGATCCAAGTGGTCACCCACCCGCACACTGACCGCAGCCAGCGATGCTTGACTTCGGTGATCTGCTGCAAATGCAAAAAAGAAAAAAAAATTCCAGAGAATGGCTTTGCTCATATACATAAACATGGCTAACAGTAAAGGTTAGTGTGAGGTCAGGAAGAGAGGCTGACATTGGGGCACTATTTTATCTTGTGCGTCATATGTTCATTCAATCATTTTTAATAAAGTAAAAAATATTATAAAGTTTTTCATTAACTACTTCTTATTCTTGTTAAAAATATAGTTTCGTATCGAAAAATCATTTCTTATTAAAAATATTATAAATTATAAAGTTTCTTTGTAGAACACAATATTATAAATTTGGTCATTTATAATCACAGAAGTTCATGTTTATGAACAGTTCTTTAAAGTAAGTAATATTTGAAGAATCCCACCCACCTACTACTCCACAAAAAAATGGTCTAAGAAATCAATTTAAATTTAAGCAAAACCCTAAATTAATTTCTTTGTATAATCAATCTCAATTTCCAAAATATATAAAAGTTAAAATTATATAATGAGAGTGAAATATGAATTACGATTATTGCAAAGTACTCATAGAGTAAACTAAACAACATAAAAGGGGTGCATTTATAATTTCTGTATTTATTATAATTATTGTCAAAGGAAGTGCTACTAAAGCGTCCAACGAATGTATATCAATACATTACAAGTGTTAAAGGGAGCTGCACTCTAGAACACTTGTGACAATTTGTAAGTAAGCATAAAGTGTTTACAAATGAAAATATGATTACCTTCACCTGGAGTTTTTGCTGCAGGTTGCGTAACACAAATTTGAGAATTTAGACTATCAACACTACGGACAGAACTGTGCTCATCAGGAGATGTTAAAGGAGAGTCCGTAGGGCTCAGGCTCATGCTACTCCCTTCTCGAACTAATCCACGTTTATGATGCGGCACACGCTCTGGAAACAGTTCGTCTAAGTCGGCATCAGTCTAAAAACAACAATTCACAATAATAAAAAAAAGAGAAAAAATCCTAATTTTACTTAACAATACTTTTTGCAGACAAAAATTTCAAAATAAAACTTGTTTAACTAATGAAAAAGATTTAACAATGTTTGCTTGAGTAATTAACATAAACCAGGGAATTGATTGGCCAGGTAAACAAATTCTACAGACAACCTACAAATCGGTTAAAAAATGTCCTATATATGTATTTCTATAGGTTTTTCCAATGAAATAATTCTTTATTTTGAAAATTTATGTTTGTAAAAAAAACTAAAATGTACAAAATGCAACTGTATGATGCCATATTTAAGCACCCCAAAACAGATTCTCCGGTAACTGAGTGGTAAAGCTTCGCACACTCCTGCCACAGGTCCTGGGTTTGATCCTCGAGCTGGGCAAGGTTGACTCAGCCTTTCATCCTGTCAGTGGGTGGATAAAATCAGTACCAAGCATGCTTGGGAACTAAACACTGGGGAACACCTAAATGGAACATCTGCTCTGGCTCCCCAGAGCCCAAGGTCAAGAAAATTGAGATGGGCACAGTAGGCCTTGGCCCTCTATGGACTGTTGCACCACTGAGTTTAGTTTAAAACAGATTTTATAACAAAGTATCATATGGGACAAAATTTTGTGAGTCCAAATTCCTCAGATTAAAAATAAATCTCACATTTACAAAATATTTTGGTACAGAATTTCTAACCAATGAAATGCAAGCAATCACTAAAATTTGTCCTAGCATCAGTCTAAAGTAAAAAAGAATTGTCTAAAAATTATTTAACTCACTCACACTAAGCCACTTTTAATAACAAAATGCATTTCTTCATTTTTATTACAAGCCTATTTATAAATAAAGTTAAAAACTGTGTGTAAATAAATCAAATTGTAAGGTGAAAATAAAGTGAACATACCTGCCAATATTGGAGAAATAAAATAACGGAGATTTCACTAGCGACATTTTTTAGGCTAAGAGTTAAGTTTTGATACATGATGCATATAAGCACTTACATTTAGCAAACTAAAAAATATGTATATGAATCTTTATCTAAAGAAGATTTTTTAAAACCATTTGTAATTACTTAAACTACTTTTTTTTAATATTTTCTTTTATACGTTTAACAGCTTTTTTGGGGTTCACGACTACTAATGTTCAACTCTGTAGCCTTATAATTTTGAACCCAATCCAGAAGACAAGGGAACTCCTGGATCAAGTATTGGGAGAAATCTGCCTTCATGGAGACATTTGTGATGGAACTAGCCTGCATTTGCGTTGCATGGAGAGGAAGACCACGAGAACTTTCCAGGGGTAGTCTGACAGCAAGGGGACTCATACCCATGATTCGTCAACCACTGAGTATATTTCACGTCAGCACTGTGGTCGGTGCGAGCCGAGTGCGGAATTCGAATCAACCAGCTGTCGCGTCGCTGGGATCGACCACGGCTCTTACTTAACCTATTTTTTATTTATTTTATAACCGATGTTGAACAGCTAACCCAATTTTTTGGTTCACGACTACTAATGTTCAACACATTAGCCTTGTAATTTTGAATCCAATCCAGAAGACAAGGGAACTCCTGGATCAAGTATTGGGAGAAATTTGCATTCATGGAGGATTTTTTGATGGAACTAACCCACATTTGTTCACTACTTATGTTCAACTCAGCCTTGTAATTTTGAATCCAATCCAGAAGACAAGGGAACTCCTGGATCAAGTATTGGGAGAAATTTGCGTTCGTGGAGGATTTTTTGATGGAACTAACTCGCATTTGCGTTATTTGGAGAGGAAGACCACGAAAACCTTCCACAGTTAGCCTGAGGGTAAGGGGACTCCAACCCATGATTCGTCTACTACTGAGGATAATTCACGTCAGCACTGTGGTCGGTGCAAGTCGGATGCTGAATTTATATCGATCAACCATCGCCGGCATTCGAACCAGGTTCACCTCATTGGAAGGTGAACTCTCTATTCCCTGAGCCATCACGGCTTATTAATACTATAAAGAAGTCCTTTTTATCATTTTTTATTTTAAAAATCTATGCAGCCACCTATTGGCCACATCTAAGTTAGTGTTTATAAAAATGTGCACTATTAATGTTGTTTTTTGTAATTATTGTCACACTTGTATTGTAAATATTGTTTAAATGTTTTATTTAAGGTCTGGGTAATTATAACAACCAATTCACTCCCGCCATGTTGAAAGGAGATATTGAGGGAGAAAAGATAGTACAGCTTTCCTGTGCAGCTGATAGTGCTTTAGCAGTTTCAAGTATGACTTCTGTTCTACTTCTATTATCAAACTTAAAGCAACACTTTAAATATTTTTAAATATTTTTATATAGCTTTGCTAAATATTTTTAAATGCTAATAAACTATATAATGTAAAATTTGACTTACTTTGAAAATTTATTTTGTTGTAATAATTTAAAACAGTATTTTTGTTTAGAGTATATATTATGTTATTATTATTTTGATTTAGTTTTTAACTATTAACATATACTTGGAATATATAACTTGCTAAAAACCTGTAATGAGAAATAAATTTTTAGGTATTTTTCTTGAATTATTTAATGTACATTATTGTTTTACTATAGCAGTTATTTTTACACAACAGTTCAAAGCCACAGCTCTTTCTCTTTCCTCATTTACAATTTTTTGTCCTTATTTTTTTCTTTCCGATTCCAGGTAAAGGAGGTGTCTTTGAATGGGGTTGGTGCAAGCTGGATGCGGAATTCGTATCTACCAGCCATTGCTGGGATCGAACCCCGGCCCACCTCATTGGAAGGCAAAAGCTCTATCCCCTGAGCCATTGCGGCTCTACTTAAACTATTAACACTCAACATACTGCAGTACTGGCCATAGCACCATCTATTGAGGAATAGGAGAAGTATTTTTGTCATCAGTGGATATTTTATCGCCAATTTTTTTTTTTTTTTTTTTTTTTTTAAGTTTCCACAAATATGAAGAAATTTGAGAATATGTGGGTATACAGGAGATAGTCGTAAAATACAGGAGTCTTCGTTAAAAAAACAGGAGACTTGGCATGTACAGACGTGATTGTGAGCCCAACTCAAAACACCTGAAAATTTCTCCAATAAAATCATTAATTACGTATTGCAAAAAATTAACGTCTTTATAAATTTAAATCATTGATATTTTCAAAACATGAAATTCTAAATAAATTATATGCAGCATAATTTAAATTAATAATTATGCACAAGTTTACTTTTATCTCTAATCACATTTATTATTCTACTAGAAAAAATATTTACAAATTAAAGAGATGCCAAGTATAAATTCGAGTTCTTATATTTCTAAATAAAACAAAAAATCTTTTTTAATACATAAATGTGATCAATAATTTCTTGAAACTTTCGGACCTCGGATTTCCGGATCGCGTTTGCCGAAAAATCCGGAAATCCGGATTTTTTCTGGAGCACAATCATCTCTGCACGTATGAGTGAATATAATTTAGAATTTATGATAAAAAAATGCCATAAATAGCGAAACAAAACAGATTTCATTCAAAAAATTTAAACAGTAAGCAACCATATTTGTTTTACCTTGGCTGAACCATAAGCTCGCTTATGGTTTAAATCCACTACAAAAGATGGACTCTGAACCTTTTGCTCGCTGTATCTCTCTTCTCGTTTTCTTTGAATATCAAAACTCATGGCAAGGGAGAAATATGCATACTCAACAGAGGCATAAGTGAAAAGAAATGGAATTGTGACTATTGGCGCCAAGGTATTGATGCTTCCAATCAGAACAAATATAAAGGTAACACTAGCAAAAAGTATAAGTGAGTATATGGGTACTTTGTTGGGCCCTTTCTGAAATCAAATGAAAAAAAATTATTATCATTAGAGAAATTTTATTTGAATGCTACAATTGAAGACAGTAAATTTCTATTAAAATTTTATTTGAAATGAATTCATTTTATAATTCTTGATAAAATTGTAAAAATAAATTTTTTCGAGCACTTTGTAACAGGAAACAAATTATCACAAGAAAATAGAAGCAAGAAATAAACTCAATTTCACTTTTATTAAATCGTTTGTTACCTGGTTCTTTCTAGTTTCTGACCAGTTTCATAATTTTTATCATACTTGTCTCCTTCTGACGAGAAGCAACATGTTTTGGATGCCATAAACACATGAAGCTTTTTACTAATTTTTATTATGAAAGGAAAAAAAGAAGTAATTGTTTCAAGCACTTAGTCAAAATTTTAACAAAAATATTAAAAAAATTAAGGAAGAAATTAAAACATAAATTTTTAATTTGATTAAATAGAGCGACATTAAAGGTCTGTTGGCGCAAGTTGGAAAATTAACTTAAAACAACTTAATTTCAAACATGATCTACAAAGGGAATAATACTATAATAAATTAGTAATTCATAAAAATACTTTAAGCATGAACACTTTCTTAATGCACTTTATTTGTAACCCTTCAAAAGTTGTGCAATAATTGTAAAATGGCTTAATTTTATATTAATAATGAAATCTTCAATTGTAAATTTATTAAATTGCCAGGAAAAAGATATCATACAAAGTTAGTTTTCTAATTTCCACTAGATCAGAGTTTGAAGTAACAAATACTATGGGGGGGGATTTTGAATTAAAAAAGAATTTTTAACATTGGTAGGAATAAGAAATTCTAGAGAAATAACTGCCACTTCAAATTAGTTAATATGGATATTTTGTTATTCATATGTGAATTAAAGACATTAGTTATAAAATATAAAATGGTTCAATAAATGGAAATTAATTATAAAATATAAAATGGTGCAATAATTATAAAATGGTTCAATTTATATATTAAATAATAATAAAATCTTTGATTGTAAAATTATTAAATTGTCAGGAAAAAGATGTTATAGAAAATAGAATAGTTTTCGGATTTCCACTAGATCAGAGTTTGAAGTAACGGAAACTATGGGGGGGGGGGGTGATTTTGAATTAAAAAATAATTTTTAACATTGGTATGAATAAGAAATTCTAGAGAAATAACTGAAACTTCAATTTAGCTAATATTTTAAGTTATGCCTACTAGAATTAAAGAAATTTCACTGTATTTTATAAATATATACTCTGTTTAAATAAAAATTACTGTATACACAGCGAATTCTGACTAAAAATTAATTGCAATGCTATTACTGTATTTTAAAAAGATAATTTAGTTGATTCAAATTTTATCAATCAATGTTTTGTTGGTCCATTAAAAAAAATTTGTAATAAGATCTTTACGTCGAAGTGTGAACTAAAAAAAATACTAATATTCTAAATTTCAATTGATACATTTAAAAAAAAAATATTACAATTCAAAATTTTGATTTCATTTTTTAAACAAGTGTGTATAACTTCAAAGATAATTCACAGAACAGAATTCATGAAGAAAGAGATACATACACCTTTGCCCAAGAATCTTAAGAGTGGTATGACATTCTCATTGGCCATACTTTGAATAATCCTGGGTGTAGCATAGAGAGCGCCCAGACAGGCAGACATTGCAGATATATATAGACCAGCTAAGAAGAGAACACCAATGGCAGACACCTACATTATAGATTAACTCTAATCAAACAACTTTTAGGTACCACAAATTGGTAAACATGAAAATAAAAAATAAACAAGCAATACAATATATTTTTTTTTTTAGTCATTCCCTACTTAGGTCAACTAAGAAAATTTTTATTTTAGTTACATTTTATTAAATACAGTACAGAACCCGTTATCCGGAAATCAGAAAACCGGAAAACCAAAAAACCGGAACGAAATTCAATAAGTTTTTCCGCTATTTTTAAAAAAAAATTTTTTTTTCCTCATAAGATTTTAAGATTTTTCTTTCTTTTTTGAAAGATGTTTACCCTAGCATCATTTTGGAAATAATCATTAGTGTATTACTTCGTTTTTTCAAGATTATTTCCAAATATTTTTTTTTTTTTTAGTTGGGTTTAACAATAAAAAAAAAAACGACTTTTTGAAGAGATTCAGAAAACCGGAAAAATCAGTTATCCGGAATAGCGATGGTCCCGATCGTTCCGGATAATCGGTTCCCTACTGTATAATTTAAAAAACATTTCTGCCATATAAAACTAAAATTAATTAATTAAATTTAATTAATTAATATTTGAAAAAACCGTAATAACATCAAGTGTCATCCATTTTTAAAAAAAAATGTATTTGAACTTGAATGGATGAATAAAAAGTATTTTATTAAATATTGAAAATTTGAGAAAGATATAGGAAGAGTGTGAATAGTTGCGATGCACAATATTAGGAATAGTGGGAATTGAAAAAAGAGAAGGAAAAAAAAGGCGCGTTGTATCAGACAACTATAAAAGTATAAATTTGGTGACGTGGACCACACGTGCTACCACATAATGTTCATTATTGAATTTATCTGACACAGCGAATATAAAATAATTTAATATTTAAATGTGAGCAATTAACTATTTTTTTGTTCAAATAGAGCTATAAGTTAGAAATTATCTCTGATGTTATTTTAAAAATACGTGAAAAACTGATTCGCTTATACAGTCAAACCCCGCTATAGTGAACCTTCAAGGGACCGAAATTTCGGTTCACTACAACCAGGAGTTCACTATATCCGTTCCGCAGGCTATTTAACTAATGGTTCCCAAACTCCTCCCTTTTATTATACATTATTTAAATAAATGACTGAAAAATATTATTTAGTAGCGAAAAATGTGTTATTTTTCATTACTCTTTGTCTTCTTGCTTACAAAAAAAAAAAATTTGTAATCTTTAGCTGATGAGCAATCCTGACAGAAAATTCATATTGATCCCACTGACACCTTACAGGTGCACTCTATCTGCTAGGGTTGGAAATATCTGCTTGGTTTGTTTAGGGATGGGAAAGTGAGATAAAAGAAGCTTATCGCTAAATTCCCCTCTATAGATGGTTTTAAAAACCGGTATATGTATTTATTTTAAAGTAAAAATTTCAGAATTATTACAAAAAAAAAATGAAGAAAAAAATCAGTCGAAAACAGAAAAAAGTTCATTATATCCAACTTCCTCAGTTTTTTGGTTCACTATATCCACAAAAAATAACATTATACGTGTATAGCAAGACACGGGACCTAACATTTCGTTCACTATATCCGGGAGTTCACTATAAACACTGTTCACTATAGCGGGGTTTGACTGTAGTAACATTTAAAACAATGACAAACGCTTAACCAATCAGAAAATTCCATTTCGCTCTTCGCTATTTAATTAATGAATTAATTGTTGAAAAAACTGTATTAACATCAAGTGTCACCCACTACAAGTTCAAAAAAACTTATTTGAACTTCAGTGGATGAATAAAAAGTATTTTATTAGTGCTTGAAAATTTGAACAAGATATAGGGAGAGTGTGAACTAATAGTTGGAATTGGGGAAAAAAAACGATAGCATTCTCCCGAGGAAAAATTAGACTATCTGTTTGACTTTTCATACCCAAATAACGTAAAAACCCTCTTTGTTGCTAAGACATGTGCAGGAAACCGAATTTATTTCATGCATAGCGACCAGTACAAATTAAAGCTTTAAAGATTATTTTGAGACACTATTTTTTATATAAAATTCTGAATTCTTAGATGTAGAAAAATGTTCAAGTAAAAAAAGTAGGGAAATAACAATTTTATCAAATTAATATTCAACAACTCAATAAATTAGATCTGATCAACGCCTTATAGTCATTTAAATTTAGCGGCTGTTCCTACTTTTGAGAAATGAAATAATAAACCACATAATTTCTTGGATTTGTGATACAAGCTTTTCATCAATAGGATTATTAGATAAGAAATAATTGGTGGGATTCATTTTTTTTAAGTTGCATAACTGAATTTTTTCTTATTCCTTTTTTTTTCTCACACTTTATGAAGCATAGCAATCAACTATTTTGTTAATGAACTGATATTTAGCACGAATTCATGAATGAGTAAATTAGTGTAAACAATAACAAGATTTCAAATCTGCAACTGAACATTGAACACATCCATTTTATCCCTCTACTTTTCTATGTTTACCACACAATGTGCGCATACCCTCGATACTAAAGAAAATTTTATTATGGAGATTTGCATTTAAATTTGTAAATTCTAAATAGTCATGAGTTATATATTGATTTAAGGAAATTAATATAACATCATGAATAAAAGTAAAGGTAGCCATGTTATCTTCAGTTGTAATGCCCTCAGCTAAAGTTAAATAGAATTTATAAACAAAATGTTAAAGAATACACTTCATATTTTAAACTGTACAAGAAAACATTAAAATAGAATCATCATCATCATCATAGTTGGCTAGACAGCCTAATGTGCCAGACTTCCGATTTATCTTTGATCTCCAATTTTTTTCATTAATTGCGAGAAAATCAGACTCCACTGAGTCAGCCCAGCTCAACCGCGGCCTTTCCCGCTTTCTCTTTCCAGTGGGTCTAAAAAGCAGTATCTTTTTTATTGTGTTGTCGTCACTCATTTGAATCACGTGGGTGATCCAATTCATTCGATTTATTTTATTAAAATAGAATGGCATGACTTATTAAGCTTAGGCATAAAAACATAGTAGAGATAGTAACCTATAAGTCTTATTAAGACTTGCAAGCACAACCTGTGCTTAGCTTTAGATGGTTCTTTATCCATACAACAAAAGTTTTCTTAGTTAAATAATTGAGAAGAAAAAAAAAACATTTGAAAAAGTAATCTAAAGTCAATCATAACTTAATATAGGTAGTTAGGTGTTTTATTTACGTAACACTTGAGCTGCACAATGGGCTATTGGCGATGATTTGGGAAACATCCCCGAGGATAATCCGATGACATACCACCACAATTTTGATCCTCTGCAGAGGGGAGGGCTCCCACGCTTTGGTAGTTCAACGACCTACGTGGGAAGTTGAACACTTTATGGTAGAACAGTTTAACGAGGACCAATAGTGGTCAGTGGTGCTTGATTATGGTGTTCTACTGGGATCTGTGTATTATTATTAGATAATATAGAAAGTAGAATAGTTTTCTGATTTCCACTAGATCAGAATGCCCTCCCCTGCTTTGGTAGTTTGACGAAATACACATGAAGTTGAGTACTTTACGGCAGAACCAATACCGCACACCCTTGGTCCCTACATAGGCAGATCAACTATGGAACTATGTAGTAAATTAGGGAAATGTCACAATTTTCATAAACAATGGATTAAACATAAATTTCATTTTAAATATTCCTTCACATAATATAATTTTTTGATATTAGCTATATCAAAATTTCAATATTTACTTTTTCAGCTATCATGTAATCAGTATGTAAAGCCCAGCGTTGGCAGGTTGCTCCTAAGCCCACAACAAACATCATGTAAATAAAAAAGCTGAAAGGAAACAAAATCCACACATAAAGTAAATAACATTCAAAATTTATAATAAAATTCGAGATAAGAAAGTTAATGTTATTTCTTAGCTACACGTGTACATTTGCCTCAAAACTAAAAATATTGTCACTGAGTAAAATAGTCATAGAAAGTTATTATTCTGAAAGTGATATTCCAATGCATAAAAAATTCATTAGATAATTCCTAGAGAAATTTTAAAACAGAGTTTCCATTCGTTCAACAAAGTAAAAATTAAGGATATTTTTTAATTTAAGGACAAATCCCTTACCTAGTTCCAACTGATGCAAGCGTCCCAGTTGGAATGTCTTTGGAAGGATTGTGCAAGTCTCCACTCATGTTGATTCCAGCCAGTATGCCTGTCATGGCTGGAAAAAATACTCCAAACACAGTAAACCAATTTTCCCCATCATTATAATCAGGACCAGTGTTGTTCTTCAGATTAGCCAAATCATAGCCAACAACTCCATGAACTAGATTTCAAAAAGGGAAAAGAAGAAACACAATTTACTAGAGTTAGGGATAATTAAAGGTAATTGTTGCACAAAGTGAAAAAACCGGAATATTTCATGCATTCATACATGATTCACATTTAACATAATTTTTTAAATTAACATTTATTAAACTACCTACTAATGCAAAATATATCCCACCTTCAAAGTAATGAGAAAAAATATCTTTAAAAAATCGTGATATTGAATTTCAAAATCGTGGGAATATGAACAACGATATTGGATTTCAAAATAGCGTGAATATGAATCGAGATATTGGATTTTAAAATCGCGTGAATATGAACCGCCATATTGGATTTTAAAAACACAAAAATATAGTATTGTGACACTGAATTTTTAAATCGCGTAAATATGAAACACTGAGCAAAATTTTTCGATTGCATAAATACGAATCACAATGCGCAGTCTTTAAATCACACATAAATACTAAAATCTATGTTTGATATTACAAACACGTGAATACAAATCGCAATATTGGATTTTAAACTTGCGTGAATATGAATCGTGATATTAGGCTTTAAAAACGTATAAATGCAAATCTCGATAATGGACTTATAAATCATGTGGATAGGAATTGCGATGTACGATTTCTGACACGTATGAATGCTAATCGCAGCGCACAGCTTTCATATGAATTAAATAAAAAAATCAATGTTTGATAGTAAAATCGCTTGAATAAGAATCGCGATATTAGATTCCGACGCAGTTCCAAACATTCTAAGTGGCGAAAATTCGCCAAACCAAAAGAATCAAATTGGCGGGAAAATGTATGTAAGCGTCTTATTAACGGGATTCAGAAAAAACTTCAAAATATTGTCGGATTATAAGTTTTGAAATCTTGGAAGTCATCGAACTAATGGCCTTGAGATGCGCGGAATTCTACAATATTCACACAAAAATTACATGCCTCGCTTCTAGTTTTTAGACCAGGGAAAATGTGAAATTTCAGGGTACCCCCTGAGAAAATTTCCCCTGGACAAGAAGGAAGTACAATACACCCAAACATGGCTATAGTAAAATAGTGAAAACACTTATGTGTAGAGAGCAAAATAAAAAAGAGAACACCTTAATTCATTATAGACAAAGCATAGAAACAGTATGAAATGTGGCCTTATTTTTATTGAAAAATGCTTAAATTACATTCATTAAGGCATAAAAAAAATTTCATGCATGAAAATAGTTCTTTTAAGAAATTAAAATAGTGCCTATCTGCACCATTGACCAAATCAATCAACAAATCATTTAGTTGAGCATTATTATTATTTTTTTCATGAAATTTGCTTTCATTTTTATTTTATTTACGTAGCTTGCAATTTCAACCCATCATAAAACATATTATTAATCTCAAATGGTATGATTATACATTTTACAAAATTTGAATTTGTCAATAACCGTCTCGTCTCAAGTTAACATAGCTTCCAACATGGATAGGAAAAAATCCAGTAGACTTTATGAAATAACATAAATTTCAATAATTGTTGCATAATGTACTAAATATTTTACACGTAAGGAATTTTAGGGATTTTTATAGTCATCAAAATAAAAATACTGTAATATTTTCTAGGTATGATTTCACATTAAATGATCTTGAAATGTTATGCATTATGTTTATCAACAATTTTGAATAATAATAGGCATTTAATTCATCAAAGATAGTTAACTAGATTTTATAAACGAGGCTTACTTTATTATGTATTAGTGAGACTTACTTAAATATTCAAGCAAACAACAATCTGCACAAAAATTCTACTTCAATAGGGATTTTTTAAGGAAACTTACTCAATTTTAGGAATTTTTCTAAAATGTACAGAAATTAGGAGAATTTTAATTACGGAGAAACTGGCAAAATCCAGTAGAGTTGGCAGCTGTGAGTTAAGAAACTAGAATTGTTAAAAAAATTCTCAACAAAAAGTCTACACCCCAATCAAAAGTAATAAAACTTTATAGATGACTTCCAAACCCTTAAAAATAGCAGAAAAATGAAATAAGTGAAAAATATACCTCACAAGGCAAATAAAATATTATATTCAAATGGTGCGTTTATGCACCTTTGGCCGAAAATGGGTTAATAGATTTAGATATTAAATTTTCCTTTGATAAGATGCTATCTTAATGGTTTGAGAGGCTAAACTAAATTATACTAATTAATTTTTAGAGAGAATATTTTGAGTTACAAAATCAGACACAAAAATTACTTCTGCTGGATCTTTAATTTTCAAACTATGGCGGGTTGCTTGCTTTAAATAGACTTAATATTTTGTATGGAATTTTTAAAAAAATGAAGTAATACTGACTTGAATGTAATCAGTTGAATATTCAGTATTTTAAGTAATGTTCTAACTGAAAAAAAAAAGAATAAAAAACTCAAAACTATTATCAACAATCGAACTGTCTCTTAATTTTGTGTCATTTATTTTATTTCATTCTGCTCTTCGGGTTTTGAGTAAAAACTTTTGCCTCGTTGATGTTGGAATATGTTTGGAAAGCATCATGAATATCCAGAAGAATATGTATGTAAGTGAATTGATACATATTTTTATTAATTTCTTTTCTCACTTTTTTTAAATTGTTTTTTTTTAAAAGCAGCTATAGTTTTAAGTTTCTTATTCTTTTTCTATGCATATAATAAGTGTAGAATCGTACCAAAGTCAACTTGGATAAAAGTACCAACTGCAAAGTCAAGTGCGGATAAAAGCAATAAAATCAACAGTCCAAACTGCAATCGCACTACCCATTTGACACCAGCCAAATTAATAGCTAGAAAAAATAAAAAGCTAAATTAACAAAACTTCATACAAATGACATGTAACTTATTTACTAATAACAAATGACAAACAAACCACTTTATCTATTTAAAAACAAAAATATCTCTAACACACTGCTTTAGATAAGCAGTAGGCAACAATAGAGATGTAACGGATAGTGATTTTAGCCAAACTTTTATATATATGAATATATATACATATATATGAATATATATACATATATATGAATATATATACATATATATGAATATATATACATATATATGAATATATATATATATATATATATATATATATATATATATATATATATATATATATATATATATATATATTTATATATACAGGGTGTCCCAAAAGGTCGTTTATAAACTTAACATGCTGGTCTGTCATATCATGATGAACAAGATTTACATAGGAACTTGTGTCCGAAAATTAAAACTGCGACCACTAGAGGGCAATAATTGCACGAAAACGGGAGAGTGGGAAAAACAATCATTTCAGGCGTGGGCGTTGAAGGAGAAGGATGAATGAGTTTAGTAACGCAGAAATGGCCGACATGCATTACATATACGGCGCCGCTGATGGAAATGGACGAGCCGCGGCACGGACGTACCTTGAGCGCTTCGAAACAGACGTCAGTCAAGTCATGCTTTGTTTGGACGATTGCACCGCAGATTATGTGAATCAGGTGCTTTCGTAGCCACATCGGTCGAGAACGTGCTACACGCACACCTGTCGTAGAGGAAACCGTGCTACAGGAGTATGCCATCGACCCGCAAAGAAGTCTCCGAGAAGGCGAACGTGTCTTAGGTGTAGCTCGTTCCACCATAATGCGCATACTGCACGATGACATGCAACACCCTTACCACTTCCAAAAAGTACAGGCATTGTGCGCTGACGATTATCCCAAACGCATTGCATTCTCACGCTGGTATTTGCAACAGCTGGTCGCACAGCCAGATTTCCCATCATGGATTTTGTTTTTTGATGAATCCTGCTTTACACGGGATGGCGTCGTGAACCTGTGCACAACATGCACGTATGGGCGCATGAAAACCCAAGATGTACACGTGCCTATGCACATCAACAACGTTTCAGCGTAAACGTTTGGGTTGGTATTATCGGTGACATGTTGATTGGCCCTTACCTTCTACCTGAACGCCTAGACGGAAATACCTATCGCATTTTTTAAGAAAGAGTTTTGCCGGATCTGATGGGTGACGCTCCAGCCGCTACACGCCGAAGCATCTGGTTTCAGCATGATGTAGCGCCTGCCCACTTTAACAACGCTGTTCGAGAATACCTCGATAGGATTTATCCTAATCGCTGGATCGGTAGAGGCGGACCAGTCCCATGGCCGCCGCGATCCCCCGACCTGACTCCCCTGGATTTCTACCAGTGGGGACACATGAAGTCCATAGTGTACGAGACACCTATAACATCGGACATGGATCTTATCGCCAGGATCGCGGAAGCGGCAGCACGTGTCCGTGACACTCCTGGCCAATTTGAACAGGTTCGTGAATCCATGCGCCGACGCTGTGAAACGTGCATTGTGGCGAATGGAAGGAATCTTGAGCATTTGCTGTGATGTTTTATAATAAAAATCATATTAACACCGCTATCGATATCATTTTTTTCTCCTCATCCAAACCTGCACTTATCGCCCTCTAGCGGTCTCAGTTTAAATTTTCGGACACAAGTTCCTATGTAAATCTTGTTCATCATGATATGACAGACCAGCATGTTAAGTTTGTAAATGACCTTTTAGGACACCCTGTATATATATACACACATACATACATAGATACATGTAAAATGATGCAGTCGGACTGATCAGGAAAACAGACACAGGATTTTAATGAAAGCAAAAGAGTTTTTAATAGATCATTTTCAAATGGATGAGGAGCGAAAAGTGAAGTTCACTCTATTGACGATCAGTCTGTCTGGTAGGGAAAATCTTGCAAAATATTACTATTGGTTTATGAAAAAGGTCGTACGATTCCCACAAGGAGAAAAATGTGTTTACATTTAATTATGCATACTTGAGCGAAAAACAGATGTAAGAACTTGGATGTGGATTTTTAAAAGTATGAGAAAGTTTTTCAATTTGAATAATAAATTAGGAATTGTTTTACAGCAAAGAAACTAATATAAAAAGATTAATAGAAGCTTTTTATGTTTTATATATATATATAGTCAGACCTCGATATAAGGTCACCCTAAGGGAATCGCAAAAGTGACCTAATAAGCGGGGTGACCTTTTAACCGATTCATTAGCAGTTCGTAACTAAGCATGTAAATAGTACACATTATGATTTTTATAAATGGTATTACAAGTGAAAAATAAATATTTAAGTCAATAAATTAAAATATTAATATTTAAGTTAATAAATTAAATATTTAAGTCAATAAATTTTAACAGAACTAGTAAAGAATTAAAGAAAGTTAGATTTTTTTTTAAAAACTTAATTTAAAATAAAGCTGTTTACAAATTTCCTCAAAGTGTACATACATACATTACATCTTACCTTATTTAAAATAATCATTTATGCAGGTCTGTCTCGTTTTTGGTTTCATTTTTCGAACAATGTTTTCTAGGTTTTGTAACTTCTCAAAATGTTCCTCAGCTCCCTCATGGTTTGTAAAAAAAATTTGTAAGACATTTATTGCATTGAAGGCTTCCACTTGGGTTACAACTACAGTCTCAGGATCACTGTCATTGTCCTCACTGTCCACAATTTGTGAAACTTGTGAAACAATTTCAGAAATTGTAGCTCCAGAAGTGGTGGCAATTTCCTCATCAACCAAACCATATTCAGCCTCCCCTTCAATGGCATGGCCACGATTTTTCAAATATTCCATCAAAACAGATAGAGGAATATCGTCTTCTTCTTCGGTTTCGTCATCCACGATATTCAGAGAACTCACAAAACCAGCATGACAAAAACAATTCGCTATGCATGTGGTGGACACCATGTTCCAACTTTTGTGAACATAGAAAATGGCATCCAAGACAGTAACGTGAAACTCCTTTTTTTGGTCGATGGCAGCGATTAAGTTCTTCAGGAGGAGCTTACGATAGTTCACTTTTAGGGTTTGAATAACTCCTAGATCCAATGGTTGGAGAATGCTGGTCACATTGGGAGGCAAGAAAACAAGCTCAATCGAGGCTAACTGTGGGATGTTGGTATGAGCTGTGCAATTGTCTGCTATGAGTACAACTTTTTGCTTCCTCTTCACAAACTGCCTGTCTAAACACCGTATTGTTTTCTCCCAAATGGTGATGATCATCCACGCTTTTCTGTCAGCGTCGTAATCCACTGGTAAAGATTTAACGTTTTTATAGCAACGTGGCTTTTGGAATTTACCAATAACAAGAGATCTCAATTTTTCAGAGCCATCCATATTGGACCCTAAAAACACTGTAAGTCTTTCTTTACTTTGTCACGTACACATTTCTCATTTTCGAACGCTAGAGTTTTTTCAGGTAAGACTCGGAAAAAAAGACCACATTTGTCGACGTTGAATACATCGCATGGCTTATACCGTTTCAAGATGTCATCTTTTAACAAAGATTTCCTCCAGTAATTCAAAACGGTTTCGTCAACACCTCCGGCTTCACCGCATACTGTCTTGAAAGTTAAAGCATGCCTTACTTTGAATCTCTGAATCCATCCATTGCTTGCCATAAAATTAGGTTCTCCCAATTCCGCGGCTATTTGCAGAGCTTTTTCCTTCAGTACTGAACACGATATCGGAACATTTTGAGCTCTAACCATTTTTATCCATTGGAGAATGGCCTCTTCAACTTTCTCACAAGGGGAAAAAAGCATTATTTTTCTTTTTCCATTTCCAATGCGATGAGAAGACAGAATATTGTTTAAGGTGGTGCGTGGTACATCACGTTCTTCCGCAAAACGTGCTTTTGATAAATTTGAATTTTCAAAATCCTCAGCAATTTTTTCTTTCTCTGATAAAGTAAACGTGTTCCTCTTTGCCAACATGATGACACTATGAGAGAGGTTCGAATGAAATTCTTTCCTCTGGTGTGGTCAGCAAATGGTCACGTGACGCGATGGGAAAACTTATCCATTGTTCTCGCCCGAACGGCGAAATCCCCCCCTTCCCTGGAAGTATGGACAGGGACGAGCAATTAATGGCAGTGAAAGCTGGGATTCTTTGTGAACTGGGGGTGGAAACTCTCTCGAGAGGGGTAATCGCCTTGTAAGGAAGTTAAATAGGCTTTTGTTAGAAAAGAGCTCCCCTCGCCTCAAGTAAAAATGACCTTATAAGCGATAAAGGTTTTTGAAACATGACCATATATCCGATAATCTATAACAAAGAATTCCTATTCAGTGAGCCCGGACTTTGGAAAAGTGATCTTACATGCGGGGTGACCTTATATGCGGATGACCTTATATCGAGGTCTGACTGTATATATATCATTTTATTTTTTAAAAAAATTACCTAAAAGTAAAGTTATCATTCCAACAGCAACACCTCGAGTGGCCCAAGCATCAGTGATGGCAACAACTTGTGAAAAGGATTCTGCAAAGCCCATAACATGAAGTGCGCAACTTACAGACTAAAACATGCAAATTATCAAAGTTAATACTTGAAAATGGTATTCAAAACATGCATAAATTTTCTAAAAAATAAAGTCTAATAATATATCTTAAAAAAATTACAACAGTATTTTTTTAAAAGAAAACAAAAAAATAACTTACTGTTAAAAAATTCCATTAAAATTATAATTTTGCAGCACTTACTTATTATCACAAAAGGCTAAACAAATATTAGTCAGAAAGTTAAATTAACAAAAATACTAGAGTTTCAAATTTCAATGGAATGATTCAGAAATAGTTACCAAAAACCTAATTACACTTTTCACATCAATTAGAATTAAGATAAATTTTATTACTCCATTATCTAGTACATTTTTAATTATAATAAAATTTTTATAAAATTTAAAAACAGAAAATGACAAAAAGGAATATCAAGCATCGAAGAAAAAAAAAACAAGTAAAAATTAGTTTCACTATAAAATAAGAAAATACAGCTTGTTTTTTATACTGTTAGAGGTTTATAAAAAAAGTTTTAGATAAAATCTAACGTGATAAACAAATTGATAAAATTTTAGAAATCCTGAGAGAGGAAGAAAACAGTATTAAAATTAAAAAATTATTTTTCTAGAAAAGAAGTAAAACAAAAACAGGAAAAAAAAAATAAAAAGAAATGTTTCATCTGCCATAAAATGAATCACCAAATTAAAGACTGCTATTTCTGCAATAAGAACCATGAAAATTAAAACCCAACAACATAGTGTTTTGTGTCGTATGAATGATAATGGACAAATTTTATGATACATCAATAAAGTATTTTTTTGTTATAAGAGAAAAAAAAAGAATCAGTACTATAATGAAATTGCACATAAATGCAAAAATTTTATAAATTAGAAATGCAGAAACAGTGATTTACGGTTTATACATTTCAGAAACAGTTATTTGTGTTGTATGAATGATAATAGACAAATTCTTTGATATATCAATAAAGTTTTTCTTTGCTGTAAGAGAAAAAAACGAATCAGTACTGTAATAAAATTACATACAAAAGTAAAAATTGTATAAAATGTATAAACAGAGGTTTACTGTTTCACAAAGAGAAAAACTTTCTTAAAAAATGTTAAACTGTTATTGGAATTTTTTAAAAAATTTAAACTAAACTCAGTGACACGGCAGCCCATAAGCGGGTCATGTCCTACTGTCTCCACCTCAGATTTCTTGACCTTGGGCTCTGGGGTGCAAGAGCAGATGTTCCGGTTGGGTGTTCAGCCGAGCCGAGTCCCAAAGCATGCTTGGTACTCATTTTATCGATCCACTGAAAGGCTGAGTTAACCTTGCCCAGCCTGAGGTTCGAACCAAGGGCCTGTGGCACAAGAGCGAGAAGCACTACCATTTAGACACTGGGAGTCTTTAATTTAAACTATTAATTAAAAGTGCTTTTTAAAAACTTTAAAAAAAAACTGTTGTATCGATACTTACTTGACCGAAACAGTAGATGAGGCTGATGGCTCCCCCAGTGCGTGCTCCGAATATGTGTGAAAGAAGGAAATTCACGCCACCCCTTTCCAGATGACATCTATCACATATACCAATACCAGACAAGACTGTAGTTATTCCAATGAGGACAGTGATGATCACAATTCCTACTGATTGAACAACCCCAGCATTACCCTACATAAAAGCAATTTCATTTTTCAAAACAATATAGCTTAATAACACCACAAAGCACCAGTGAAATGATATCATACCATAATTTAAGGTCCCTAAACAACAAGAACCATCCTAAACTAAATATTTGATGTTTAGATACTGAGAAAGGTTCTTGTTTATAGGACAAACAATAAATTGTCCATTTCTGTACCTTTTTGTAGTATACTTAGAACAAAGTCCTCCTAATAAACAATCCTCTTTTTTTAATATAGCTTAATATTTTAATCTACCCAACTTTAATGACACCTAAATATAATAGGTATTGAATCTAATCCTCTTTGTAGAGATTGTCATCGTGAAAAGGAGACTTCAAGACATACTCTGTGAGTGTGAGGTCTATTCTGCTCAGAGATTTGAGCAATTAGGGCAACATTGCATTAGGGCCTGGGAACTGCAAGACGTTTCTGTCAGGTGTTTGCTGAACTTCATTTCAGCCATAAGGCTTTCTTGTTAATCATGATTTAGGGTTTGGGTACAATAGATCTTTGGTCGATGTGAACTGCTCCTTGGAGCTGCCCAACCTCTAAGTCTTAATGAAAATTGCATTTTCAAACTTATTTGCTTTTTTTAAAATTTAGGAAAATTTTTGAGATTTTAAGGTGTTCTTTTAATTTTAAGGCCTTTTTTGAAATCTTTAGAACTACAAGGTCCTTCTTCGAACACACATTTACTAATAATTAATCTCAGAAGATTGACTTTGCTTGCTAACGTACAATAGAAGAGCTCTGATGTAGCTCAAAGAGCCAAATTCACTCAAAATATTATGGCTGTGATTAAAATTCACTGACTTTTACCTTAACTTTCTATTTTTAAAATTTTTTTCTCATCTAAACACTACCTTATTATAGCATTTAGTTATCGTTTAATTTATTTTATATTAAATTATTTCATATTATATTTTAATAAAATATGACTGTGAGCGGGGATTTTGTTACAAATTCAGATATTTGGAACACCATGAAATTAGGGGGATAAAATTCCATTTTAAAAATTTGATTCTTCAACACCCTAAATCCATGACTTTTCATGATTTTTTTAAAAAATAATAGTTAAAATCATGACAAATTTTGTTCAATACCGAAATTCATGGCTTTCCATGATTTCTCATGACTTTCCAGATGCACAGATACCCTAAATCTCCCATTTAAACAAATGGACTCACATCATGATTTGGTATTCAAATATATTAAAATGGATAGACAGTATATGCGCTAGTACAAAAAAGTATAAAACCACTTACAACAATCCATCCCACTCGAAGAAATATGATAACACTAAACAAGTTGATCATGCATGAAGTAAATACACCATCCCAAACGCCAAATAAAACTGGTTCAGACAGGAAGAAATTAGCTTTCCACCAAGGCTTGCTGTTTGCTAACTGAAATGAAAATAAAAAACAATATAAGAGGACACTTCAAATTAAACAGCAATAAACTTTTAAGGCAGCTAAAAATATTAAATATTTTGCTAAATTTGCATCTGAGAGATAGTGATATATTTTCTGAAAAGCAAACAATGAAAAAAAGATCTTGTTAAAAGAAACAAAGATATATCTATAACCATTTTTGTAGAAAGATATAATGGGGAAAAAAACAATGTAATTTGACTACGTAAAACTGTAAGAAGAGCAGTAAATACTTAATAATAAATTTGGAATTTGGATTAATTGGAAATTTCATAGATCAAAAAAATTACAGAAAGAGATTTGATTTGAATGTGTTGTAAGGTTAAGAAAAAAAAAAATTAAAAAATACACGATTACAAAGACAGATTTTTAGAAGACATTCTGTTCTCCAATAGCTAATCATTGTTAATTTACCTATCACTATCAAAGTTAATAACATAAATACAATGATAAAATTGAATAGCATATCTGACAGATCCAACAAAGAATACGAAAAAAAGGTATAGCAAAATACAAGCAAACATATGATCATCGACAGATATAAGCTATTCCAAATTGCAATGATTACTCACAACTACTGCTTCATTTGTTGCCATGCCATAGCTTCAGAATTTTTAATAATTTAAATTAATTAAAATATACATTATTTCAAAATTATAAAAATAAACAACAAATTCAGTGGTAAAAATTTATATTTATCTATTAACTTTTACAAAAATAATTATTGTTTTTTAATTGATTAATCATTGCACTATCTTTTAAAAAAATGAACTAAAAATGTTCTCTTTTCCAAAGAAACATTTTGAATCAAATTTGCGAGAAGTGAGAATGCTGTTCTTCTATTGGTTGTAAGTGGCCCTTCCACATTAGACTATGTGACAGGAAATATTCCGTTCACAATGCTGTAAGGGTTAAGGAAATCTGGGGAATTATTTTTATATCTCTCTCTAAAAAAAATCATGATTACTGGCTAATGAATAATTGAAAAAAAAATAAAATTTCAAAACAGCCAAACACAAATTCCAAATCCACATACAGAAAATGGCCGAGGTACTAGTCTGGTTGGCAGGGGGTTGAACTCACGTTTGTGAGAACGGGAGCCGGCCAGCCTAAGACTCCTTGTATTGTAATTGGTGACTGATGCACATTAAATCTGCCTGGTCACCAAGTCCTCTATGTTCCCATAGCAAATAAATACTTCTGCAGGTACTGAATTGTAGATTGATTGTCCTCTGGTTCAGGTCAAAATTACAATATGTGGATGAATGAATGGATGTATGAGTGGGTCCGCCCTATAAACAGGTGTGACAGAAATCCTATTCTTGGCCATAAATGGCACCACTGGAAAACAAAAACAATCACAAACACTCTACCTTAATGGCAGACGACAACAACATATAGAAAAAAATTACCGATTATTTATGTCTTTCATAATGATATAAATAAAATTACCTCATTTTCCTGAAATAACTCTTCTTTGGCTCCTCTATCATGAAAGTGTGAGCTGCCTTCCCTCTCTCCCCACGAACCCAGAAGTGGTCCCTGCTCACTGGCAGGTTCACTACACAGGCCATATCTCTCCCAGTCGATTGGTTTATTAGTTGAAGAAACATCTTTGTCAATTGTCATGTTACACAGTTAAAAATGCTAAAATAACAATTATAAATGACTGTGAGTCTCAAAAATTATATTGGTCAGATTAATACAGCTATAGAAAACAGTGCTTTTAAAGACTGTTCTTTTAATGGCAATAAAGAATTGGTTTAATTGTAAGGTGTCGATGATTTAAATTGCTGAATTACAGTCTATAATTAAAAACCAGCAGCTTTATTTGTGGTGCCTTACTAAATGACTTGCAAACAGTTTTAAACTCCAGCGATTAAGTACTATTTTTAAAATAATTTTTTGGAAGAAACAAAAAATTTGTAAGCCATGTTATAAATTTTCCATGCAAAAAATGGTACACAGCTTTAATTTTCTTTTTTTTTTAACTTTCATAATTTATAACAAGCAAGATTTTTCACAATTCTGGAAAATAATTACTAATGGCACTAATATTTTTAAAAAACCTTTTTATACCAAACTAATGCTTGCAAAGCATTCTTGCAATATTTACAAAGCAAAAATGGCATTTAAAACATACTGCAAATTCTTCTAATTTTAGACCTTCATATCTTTTCTGATGACATTTACATTGTCTTAACATTATTTAATTTGTTAAAAAAGAATTATTAGTATTAGTAAAACCGAAATTAGGTAAATGGTTTTTTTAAAAACTATTTTTCGACAAAGTGTTTTTTTTATTTTTAATTTGAATAGATTTAAGAAAAAATATTCCACAATCATATTTTTCACTATACATTAGAAACAGTTCTTACACATATTTAAGTTCTAAAACTTTCCAATTTATGTTCTACAAGACAAATGGAAAATTAAAGAATCCAAACAAGATTACTTTATAAACAAGATTAGAAATTTGAACCACAAGCTATGCACTGTTGCTTTTTTTAAAAAAATTGCATTCAGATAAGTCAATTTCCTTGCTTTTTTTAACACTTTTTTTTTAAGAGTTGAGAATGCATTTTTTTCTGTTTTAATAATTACATTGCATTTTATTGAAGCGTTTCTAATAGGCTATTCTTTTATAGTCATCTTTTAACTCTACACTAAGACTGATAATTGATAACATAGAGAACTGTGATTTTTAATGTTTTAAGAATTTATTAGGACAATTCTAAATAATATTAATATAATTATGTTAATATTTTAAGAATAAACAGTTTTTTTTTGTTTTACCTTTGCTTTTTAATAGCAATTATTTTTATCAGCGTTTTAATATGACACAGAATTTTTCAAAGGCATTTCTAATGAAGGTTATTTTTTTATCATCACTTTTTCTAAAAATACTGCAATGTAAAAGAAATAAAAATTAAGATTTTTAACGTTGAATTTTTCGTTCAAAAATTAAGAATGATTTTTTGTTTTGGTTTCTATCCAGCTTTATCCTTTTTAAAAACTTTTTTATCAACCTTTTTATTATTGTACAAAAATTAAGAGGGTTTCTATTTGACTTTATTTTTTTCATTGAAAACACTCTATTTGGAAAATAGATTTTCAGCCTTAAAATTTTCCTTCAAAAATTAAGATTGATTTCTACTTTTTCTGTTTTGCTTTTGTATAAAATCTTTTTTCTTTCTTTTCTTTACCCTTTTTAAAAGCGTTTCTAATAAACTATATCTTTTTAGTCTTCTATGGATATTTTTTTCTGGAAATTTTTTTTAAAGTTTTGTTTTCAGAATTAAAATGATTTTTTCCATTCTTCTTTTTTTCAACTTCACAACTTTAGAGTTCTTTTAATAGCTGTTAGCCAGTTTTTTATTTACCTTAAATATATCTAATGAATAATTATTACAGTTTTTTTCCTTTCATCCCAAACAAATAATGGAGTTTAGTTTTGATTTTTTTTAATAATAACTGAACTTATTTATACACAAAAAATAAAATTTATTAAAGATTTAAAAAAAAAAATTTTTTTTTTTTTGCTATTTGGCTGCAGAATATTCAATATTCAGTAGATTTTCTTTGCCAAATATTCAATATTTGGCTATATCACTGTTCTTTATATCCCTACTCAAAATTAATATATACTTTTCTCATGAAGTACTCATTTATGGCATATGAAGTTTTATTACTTTATTTTTTTGATACTTTATGCCTGCTTGCGAGAGATAGGTGATTAACACATGTCACTTTGTGATAAAATACTTGTCAAAATTTTATTTCTGCTAAAATAGATCCTAATATTTCAATATTTTTTTTATCATATTTCTCAAATAAACTATTGTAATTATTTATTTCAAAGAAACAGTGCAATTATAATATTCAAACCTTTCAAGCAAATATTAGCAACTAAATCTTTAGGGATTTCTAATTCACAATTCGAGCACAAGAAATGAGTTTAAATTCCTTCCAACATCTTGAATTTCTGCTGCTTTATCAACATCTATTGGTTTGAGAAGTGAAATGATTGAGAATTCATGGATTAAAAAATAATTTATAAAAGCTAAGAAAGCAGTTCCAAGGGTTATCATGAAAGTGATTGAGTGATTTAAATTACCTTACAATTTTATAAGGTATTTCATTACTAAACAGTAATGAAATATCTTACAATTTAAATTTAAAAAAATATCAATGATATTTAAAAAATAGACAATTGAAAAAAAGAAAAATTTACTATGCAAGCATTAAATAAATAAATAAGTAATTTCAAGATATTGAGCTAAAAAAGGCAATTAAGCAAAACATATGGTAAGGAAAGTTTAGAAAATTTTGTAATAAAATTTATAAAATTTCAATACAAAATTATTAAATATTGCAAATAAATCTCTTTTTTTCTTATTTCTAAAAAAGTTTTCAATGCTTTATAAACTTTAAAGAACAGAACAAATAAATTATGAATTATTACGAAAGAGAAAAAAAAGAACTTAAGAAATTATTAAAATATACATCTCAGAAAAAACTAATGAAAATTCCGTATTAATACAAGATAAAATACTTTATTCTATAACCTCAATAAAATAACAATATAATTTTCTGTTCGCAAAATTTTTAATTACCATAATGAAATCAAAGAAAATAGCTTGCTCAATCATTAAAAAAAGCAATAATACCAATTATTGTTAACAAACAATAATAGAAATTAATTACTTCATGAGGAGCAGTGAACCATATGGTCTACTTGAATTCAGCTGTCATTCACTTCCACAGGTGAGCCATTGAACTTTAACTCCTCCATAAACATAAAAATCGAAATACGAAAGTAAAACAAATATAAAAACAACTGCTTTATTAAGTACGATTCGAGCTACCTGTTTCTGTAAATTTAAAACTTCGCTTAAAACAAATTTTTCTCAATTGTGTTTCAAAGAAGATATCTAAATCATGCTAATCCCCACTGCACATTATTCATGCATACTCCATCAATCGGGTATAATATAAAAAAAACACAACTACTTCCACTTAGTAGGAATAACATTTACCATGACGCAATGCTAAATTCTATGCCACTATCCACATAAATGCCACTATCCACATAAATCAATTATTAATCAAAAATCGAATATCAATTACTTTATAATGCAATAAAATCTGGCGAGCAGCTATTTAAACGATCAAACACTTCGTTTGTTTATTTGTGGCTTAAAGTTAGGCTCGCAGAAAATGCCGTTCATGGGTTAAATTTAGTAGGAATAACACAACCTGTGACGTAGGCTATAGTATACCCAATTGAATCTCGCATAGCAGGCTCCTTTGAAAATCTTTTTTCCCCACTAGTTATTTTTCTAACTGGATTTCTTTTAAAGCTTATTAATTTCTTATTTGAAATTTAAAGATCAGAAATCATAATTAAAAGAATTGTACCTGCAGACCCCAAACTTAAACTCCTTTCACACAAGTCATAAAAATTTTAAAGATGCAAACTAATATGATTTTTTTTTAAATGAAATTAAAGAATAAAAAATATGTTATGGTATATTTCAGACTAGAATCTGCTACAATTAAATATCCTGCCATCTAGGGATTACTTTTCGATTTACCCAAGTCTATTCGCGTAAGCAACGCTCGAATACGCGATTTGGGGAGAAGATCAGCTCAGTTCTTGATTTTCTAATTCAGGAACGCTTCAAGAACCACTCTCCTGTTTGACAATTTTTTCTAATAGCGGGTGTGATTCTTAATTTCACCGCCGTGGGGAAGGGTAAAGGTTTTTCTTTCTTAGAAGAGAAACATTTTGTTTTGTCTTTCTGCTCAAAATAATAATAATAATAAATAAATGAAGCTTAACCCTATCTGCCCCCACAGGAGGCATCCAGGAAAACCGGTGGCCCGGTGTTGCGCAAGTACCTCGAATCAATACAGTGAACCCAGTGGCGCATGGACACTAAGGTGCATGACCCGAGTCACGCTATACAAATAGCAACACTAAATCACGCAAACAGGCAGAGGAGACTGAAAAGGAGCAAGCTCCGAATTCAAATCCACAGGGCAGCGGTGTCAAACCAGCTGCAGGCCCAACAGGAGAGACAGCCCCCAGCCTGCTACAACCTGCTGGAAAGTTTCTGAAACCTTCTGAACTTTATTGATTTCAACCAAACAGAAAAAGCGACCACCAACTTGGTGGTCTTACAAACGTGATGGTATTTACAATGAATTTGCAACCTTGGAAGAGGTTGGAGGCCATCTTGAGTCGGCTGGAAAAAAGAGGGATAATTAATATTTTATGTTGCCTTGGAGTCTGGCAACTTCGAGTTGATTCGATGGACAAAATCTTCTATTAACTGGATGGTTGGTATTTAAATCTAGCCCTTACTTGCTGTTTGCAGCAACACAGTTCACACACTTACTTTTGGCTTTGCAGGTACTCATTCTATGTCTTTCTTCTCCGTAGTTGGCTCAGACCTTGGCAGTCCTTCGCCATATGTCCGAACTTGTTGCATTGGTTGCACCTCAGTAGTCTAAGGAATTCCTTGACCTTATAAATGTTCCAACCGAGTTTAAATATTGATTTTCGCATCAATTTCTTACAAGTTTTCGGATCTAATTCCATTATCCATTGGTTCCCCTGTTTACTTTTGATTGAAAAGCAGATTTTAAATTTTTTCTTTCTCTAGTTCTTCATTTTGGTCTTTCAGCTTTTTTTCAAGCTCTTCTCTATTCATTTCATTTTCGATGTCAAAAACAATGACTCTTGGTAATTTTTGTTGTTGATATTAAGTACGTAAAAACGGTGCCAAGGCCCTGTTCTTCTATTTATTCCTTGATTTCCCACACGTCATGTCATGATTTTCCACACGTCATGCAATTCCTCCGTTTCTAATTCTCCTTACTCCTTTAACTTCAAGTTAGAGTTCGGTGGGATCTATATGAGCTTTTATAGACCCCTCGGTCTCCTCTGAGGTGCAATCCAATGTCGGACGAACAACGAGGGCATGATCCGACCCAGCCTTAGGGGCTCCGGATTAAATGTTGGTCTTAGATATTTTTGCATACAATTTTTGCACTTTTTTGGTACTTTTCAGGATTATTTCGTTTAAAGCACTTTGCGCTTCATCTTGGACGCCCTTCATGTAGGCCAGGATCTCATTTTGCTTATTAACCAAGTCGTTGTAGTTGAAGGTGATCTTCGTTAGCTCGTTGTCTAAGTTGCAGAGAGTTGCTGTCAATTTCTTATTTAAGTTTGCTTCAATGAATTTTAAAAATGGCGCAGTTTAAATCAACGTCTGCTTTTGACCATTATTTTTGCGAAAGGTCAAATGACTCGTCAAAATCCTCCGAGGTGGAATCTTCTTCCTCACTACTACTCATGATGGAGCTTCTGACTTAAAGCTCAAAATCTCATTATTCCTTATATAATATAAATAATAGAGAGTTAATAATAATAGTCGAAAATCGACATTCAGTAAGCGCGTTGTTTCGGTGAGTGAGATGTCTCAACAAAGTCATTTAACCGAAAATGAAACTTTGAGAGTTGTTGGCCGGTTAAAGGGGGGACAAACACAAGTCGAAGTAGCAGAAGCCATTGGAGTTTCTCAAAGTATGATTTCCAGGATCTGGAACCGTTTTTTAGAAACTGGAATTGGAGGCTGAAGATCAGGGCAAGAACGTAGATGTGTAACAACACCCAATGAAGACCGTTATTTAACGCTAACTGCTCAGAAACACCGAAAAAAGCATGACACTCTTCTTCAGCAACAGCTTCCCTCAGCTACTGGCACCACAATTTCGACACAAACTGTCCAAAACTTCCTTCAGGCTGTAGGTCTGCATGTTCGCCGACGAATGGTATGTGTTAACTTTAACAGCAAGACACCGTTGCGCCCGCAGGGAATGGGCAACAGAGCACGTGAACTGGAGAAGAAATGAATGGCGCTATATTCTTTTCTCTGACGAGTCCCGTTTTCCTGTTCATCCGCACAATAGGTGTATTTTCAGCTGGAGGGAAGGTTGCACCGGAAATATTCCCGCATTTGTGCAAGAAAATGTAGGATTTGGCTGTGGGAGACTGATGGTCTATGCTGGCATCTTCATTGATGGGCACACCGATCTCCATATCATTCGAAATGGAGCTCTGACCGGTCGCCGATATAGGGATGAGATTCTGAGACCTATTGTAGTCCCTTACGCTGCAGTAATTGGAGATGACTTCATGTTAACGGACGACAATTAAAAGCCACACTGTGCTAACTTGGTGAATGATTTCCTTTTGGAGGAAGGAAAGATACGATTGGATTGACCAGCGTATTCTCCGGACATGAATCCAATCGAGTATATTTGGGATATTCTAAGCAGACAAATTGCTGGAAGCCTACACTCTAAAAACTGTACCTCTGATTTCAGAGGCACATTTGAATCATTTGTGCCTCTGAATTTTAAGGGCACAACGTACCTTTAAAAATGAAAGGCACAATGTACCTCTGATTTCAGAGGCACATTTGGACCGTTTGTGCCTCTGAATTTTAAGGGCACAACGTACCTTTAAAAATGAAAGGCACAATGTACCTCTGATTTCAGAGGCAAAATCAGATGTACCTCTTAACTTGGAAGGTACATTGTACCTTAGATTTTGTTTTTATGTACCGCTCATTGAAACAAGCATTTAGTGGTACCAAAACCTGTTATTTACCAGATTTGAACACATTTTTTTTTACCTATTTGTAATTTGCTAGCACTTTATATAAAAAGGGACTTTCTGTTTGGTTTACACTATTACCAAGATATTAATTATAATAATTCTTAATGAAAAATATTTCTCAATTCTTTGAATATTGGCCACTTGAAAGTGATCATTTCAAGGGATTCCATATAAGGCTTTTTCATAGACAATTATAAAATATGTAAATTTATACCATTTCTTTAATTATGTAGCGTTTAGTGATACTTCAACAACTACAATGATGCTTTTTTAATCAGATATAGGTACAAAAAGATAATATTTATTTCTGTTAAGCCAAGTCAATATAATTCAAGGATTTTTTTTCTTTTCCAAAAAGCATCCTCAAAATGGAAATTTATTATAAATTTAGATATTTTTTAAATATTTAGAGATTTCATAAAATAGTTTTATAAGGATCAAAAATTAAACACTAAATATCATGAAATCTAATATCTTTTATTTTCACACATAAAGAACAATTTTACATAATTTAGTAACAGTTGCAATATGATGTATACAGTTGCACAAATTTGGAAAAACATAGAATATTTTAAAATGATAGATCTAGATTTTGACAACTTGGATATTTTATAACATGAAATATGCTTAAACAAATGACTTAACAAGTGTAAAATAAAAGATTTCTTTCCATTGAAATGAATTTTTTAAAATCCAGATTTTGGCGAAACATATTAACCCGTTAGGCGCAATCATTCCCATTTTGGGAACATTAGCTTTCAATTTTTTTAGAAGTAACTGTACTTAATATTATTTAATCGATGATTTTATTTGAGCTCAGAATATATGAAAAGCCTTCTGCAATTTTTTTGGAAAGCTTGCTTCAGAATTTTTTTTATTTTATTGTATTTTAAAAAACGTTAAATTCTGCATTTTTGCCCCAATCATTAAACATGCATTTGTTTTATAAATATTATTAAAATAAAAATTACTTTCGTGCTTAAACTTGATTACAACAATCGGATATAATTCTCTTTTCTATAATCCGAATTTCGATGTCTACAGTATTTCTTAAAATGTCCTATTTCACCACAATAGAAACATTCACGTTCAGATCTAAATTTCTTCACAATACTTGGCGAATTCCATTTCTCATTAAAATGTTCTTTCTGGCGATCGTTATTACACGGAATAGCTTGTGGATCATACTGAAAATTGGCAATGAGATTTTCTTTAAAGTAATAATAATTATCATCATAAATTTCTGACCTTTCAGCAGGAATAAGCTGTAAAGCACACGAAAACCAAAGATCGAAATTCACACTAAATCTCTTCGCTTTCTGTTCAAAGAGTTCGAAGTACCGTCGAATTCCACACTTCTTGGCATCAATTTTAAACATCTCATTCACTAATTTTTTCTAAAGTAGGAAATCCTTAATAACAATAATATTTGTCACCAATTCTTTCAAAAGCTTAATAAAACATTTCTGGAACTGATCCCACCGCTGCCACCAATTAATACATAGCTGTAGCGTATCAAGCTATATTAAAGAACTGTTCAGTTTTTTTATAAAAGCATTTATTTCACACCACAACAAATACAATAACAAATATAAAGTACCCGTAACGGGATAGTTAAATCTTATAAAGGAAACTAGAAAAAGTGCCCGTAGCGAGATATATGAAAACTCACCCGTAACGGGATAGATAAAATATCATAAAACAAACTAGATAAACCCGTAACGGGTAATATGAAAACTCAAATTCCACACAAAACTAATTCTAAAAAATCAACAACTTTCTGTGTTCTAATTTTATCGTCTGCTTTTATTATTTGTATTTCGTCATAAAATATTTCGTTGATGTGCGCATGCGCTTCTTCTCCGTTACATCGTACCGAAGAAAAAAAAGGGAAGCCCATTTGAAAGGCACAGGGAGCCGGTAAAATCCTTTCGTACCGCGCATTGACTCGCGTTTGCTTTGGTGCCTTTCATTTCTTGTGGTGCCTCTCATTTTTAAAGGCACATTAGTTATGTGCCTCTAACGCGAGAAAATAAAGGGTACATTTAGCTTGTGCCTTTTATTTAAGAGGTACAGTTTTTAGAGTGTATCATCCCCTCAAACTCTTTTAAGAACTGGAAAGAGCTCTTCTAGAGGAGTGGGACTGAATACCCCAGCCCCTCATTAATAACCTCTTTGACTCGATGCCTCAAAGGTGTTCAACGTTGCTGGCCGCCCGGGGAAATCATACCCCTCAATGAAAACGATTTTATTTTAAGGAAACACCTTTTTTATTTTTCTTCATATGCACAAATATCATTTTTATCTCAAATAGACTACTACGTCTGTCGATAACGCATCAACCATTCAAACAATTCCTCAGGTGCAAGATCAACCCACAACCTCAATATCCTTTAATTGTTTTGAACAGTGTATATAAATCTACGCTTGAGGTTGAAAAATAATTACCTATAGTAGAACATCGAACACCTCACGTTCATAAAAAAAAACAACCTATTCAACGGTCGAAAAATACATTTGAGGTTGATATGTAAAATGACGCACATTAAGTTTCTATAATTATCAGGTAGAATATATAATTAATATAATATATCTGATCAAGTTTCAAAATTATAGGTTAATTTTAAGGACAGATATGGGGCATTATATAGATTCAGATCATGAGCAAAATTTTTCTAATTTTTTACGCCTCTATTATAAACGCACTTTAAAAATAAAGGAATATTCTATTAAGATTGATACAGTAAAATTTTTTTTCTTCTATCTTATAGGATTTAGCAAATTCAACGACACCTTGAATCACTGCTCACGGGATTAGCAGCTTGGTCGCTTCGAATCATACCACGCACTATGGCTATCTGACTATCAAACACAGTTAGAAGTCATTTCCGCGTTTTTTCATAGATTGCACAGTGGGACCAAATTATGCCCCATTTCGTGGCCCTAACTAGTCTATAACTTTGTAGCTTGGTATAGCAGTATATATAATTACCCATATAGCAAAAATTCTTCCGTAGTAGCTCCCACGGAGGAATCGCTCAACCTCCCCCGGAGCTCCCGACTTTTCCCGAATTCCTCCCGCGGAGCTCTTCAGTAATGCAAAATGTCCGCACCTTTCAATTCCTCAGTTCCTCCGGCGGGCTTCCCGAAAGTCACTCCATAGGAGGAACCGAGGAAGAATGATGAGGAACTTTCAAGGTCTCATACTTTCCGATGGCTTTCCCCGGGCAGTCTCCTAAGGAAGAACTGAGGAAGTTTCAAGGTCGCATACTTTCCTCGAGTACTCTCTTTAGGAAGTGCTGAGGTAGATTTGAATCTTATGGCTTTCCCTTAGGCTACTAATACATATAATTATACTTACTAATACATCTACATTATTAGATTCCCAAAAACTCCAAGTTGTTTGTGGAAATCAAACGATGCGGCTTAGAAGGGGCAATAGAAGGAAAGACTTGATATAAAAATAATAAACAAGTTCCCTCACTAAAGCCCCACTGAGCCAAGCAAAATAATAAACAAAATACAAACAAAACACATACAAAATAATAAACTATCGTATCTTTAAAATAATACTCTTTTTAATAACAGACATTTTTTATTATATCAAAGATAAAATCGGAGAACAAGTATGTTACTAGGCCTAACTCAGTAACGTGGAAATCATTAACTACTTTAACACAGATAATTAGAATTATAAAATGTGGTAAACGTTTAAAATACATAGATACAATATTATAAACTGAAAAAAATTATTCAAAACTATTAACTTACTTTATTTACTGAATCATAAATGAAGAGCTCAAAATTACAACAGTCAACATAGCTACACTTGATTACACCTGTAAGCAACAAACTATGTATACCTCCGCGCAATTTCTTCAGCAGAGTTACTTTTCAAAAATTCTTTGGTGAGAATTAAATTCTAGTCAAGCACATCTAGCGCATGCGCAATTGCTCAGCCGGTTGCACGCACAGACATAAGTAATTATGATGCTCCTACGGAATAACCAGGGAGAAAAATCCATTGGATTGATTTCTAACGGATGACCGGTGGAGGAATATCCGTAGGCGATGTTTCCGAAGGACTTCCTACGTATCGTTATCCGTAGGAATGTTAGAATGGAATTTCCCACGGCTTTCCCCTATTTATCCGCGCCTTCCCTCGGAAGAAAGGGGTGCATTTGGGCGGTCCTAGGGAAAGGTTTCGGAAGATGAGTGCTATATGGGTAATATGATACATTTGAGAAAATTTCAAAATTATGGATGGTTTACCGTGTAAAGCTAATCACAGATAGCGCTAAGGGATAAAATTCATAGTAAAACTTCCGGGTTACTACTTCCGATTGATTTTTACGCCTAAGCTTGAAAAAGGGCGCCATCAAATATTATTATACTTGTAGTGTTTACAATGGACGCGTTTTTTAAATTTAAATTTCGACAAAACAAACAACATAAGAATTTGTCAGACTCCGCAAGCATGCAAGATGGAACCCCAAAAAATAACTAGCAGTTATATCTTACACAAATATAGCCAAATAAGGGATAACACTCAAAACATGGCAAACCTTACTCTTTATTTATGCTGTGATATTAATTTTCTTACCTTTGTTTCAGGCTCTCAACCAGTTTATAAATTATAGGAAACTCTTATGAATGGTAAGATTAAGCGCGAATTTAAATATAAATCACATTAATAAATCTTCCTAGAATATTAAGCCTGTTCACACATCGTAACATGAGCGGAGGGATACACCGGAAGTTTTCTAAATTTCTTCCGCTTTCAAGAAGCTTGTTATTGTTTACATTCAGTCAACCATCCATAGGATAATAGTATAGTAAAACCCATATGCATACATACCGCATATAGGATGGTCCATATTTCTCTTATATGTCCCGCAGTGGACTGATCGTTAAGACACGGTTACCAGCAGATGCATCACTGGCTACGGTCAGTGAGCGGGTGGGTAACCACTTGGATCAGTCTGCGTGGGGACCAAGGGTGTACGGTATTGGTCCACGTTAAACTGTTCTACCGTAAAGTACTCGAATTCACTTGCAGGTCGTTCCACTACCGAAGAGGGGGTGTCCTCCCCTCAGCAGAGGATCAAAATTGTGATGGTATGTCTTCGGATTATCCTCAGGAATGTTTCCCAGACCGTCGCAAATAGCCCATTGTGCAGCTCTAGTGAGACGTAAATGAACTACAACAACAACGATTTCCCCTGTATATTAACTTATAATATTTTTACACTTAGCCCCATTCATTATTACAATTTTTACTATGCCCCAATCCAAGACACAAAATTTAATAATAATTTTTTATAAAACTTGTTGAGTATTGAAAAAAAGGAAGGTCACTTGTTTGTTGGCAATGGTTACGTGTAAACAATAAAGGAGAGAGGCAACTGATTACACAATTGTTATGTTTTTAACGAAAATCGCCGATTCGAGTACAAAGTAATTTAATATGCATATATGCAGGTGTATTTTCTTGTTTTGAAATTCGGAACTAATGCGTTGAATGTCATACACATTCATCCGCATTTCACGTCTCTTTTCTAAGTTATGACGTAAAAAAAAGTATTTCCATCGTTCACCTGTTTCAACAAAGTAGTGACTGGATAAACTGAATATGTCACACCATGTTATGCATATATAAGCAGAGATAACGAACTGTTTTCAATTAATGTTCCAGTTTAATTTAGTACTTTCGGATGGCATTCGTAATATCTCTTTTTAAAATAATATTTTAAACTTGTTTTGGTTACAAACAATCGAATTAAATTTTATAAAAGATCATATTTGCTGTTTTGTTACTAACTTGAATCGAATTTAAATTGAACGAAAATTATTTAAAAAAATTATTTTTGTTATGATTTGGAGAAAGTGTCCCAAAAGGAATAATATTTATTGCAAGACAAATATTACAGATAATTAAAGTTAAATGCTTTTACATTTCTGGAAGAAAAGTGATTATACAATGCTGTTCTTGTTGCTGTAGTTCATTTACGTCGCACTAGAGCTGCACAATGGGCTATTGGCGACGGTCTGGGAAACATCCCTGAGGATGACCCGAAGACATGCCATCACAATTTTGATCCTCTGCAGAGGGATGCCCCCCCCCCGCTTCGGTAGCCCGACGACCTACAAGTGAAGTCGAGCACTTTACGGTTGAACAGTTAAACGAGGACTAATACCACCCACCCTCGGTCCCCACGCAGACTGATCCAAGTGGTCACCCACCCGCACACTGACAGCAACCAGTGATGTTTGACTTCGGTGATCTACTGGGAACCGTGTCTTAACGATCAGTCCACTGCGGGACATGGGATACCTGCAAGTGACGTAGTGTGGGAATCTATCTCGATCCTGATTGATTGTGGAAACGTGGCATTTGTTTACATTAGCAACTGCTCTTTCCTTTCCATTTCGAGTAAGCCAAACCCACCAAGTATCAATTCTCTTAAGTAATTCATTCTATATTCTTACGCAAAGATTCTTTCACAAAGATTTCAATATATATTTCTTACTTACCACAAATACAGGCATGAAGTCATGTAGAACATAAGCAAATTAATTAACCTTCGAAGTTGCCAGGTATACAAAATAAAAATATATCCCGGTTACAAAATACATAACCAAATAATAAATCTAAGTTAAGTAGAAGACGTTGTTGTTGTTAATTTACGTCGCACTAGAGCTGCACAATGGGCTATTGGCGACGGTCTGGGAAACATCCCGGAGGATGATCCGAAGACATGCCATCACAATTTTGATCCTCTGCGGAGGGGATGGCACCCCCGCTTCAGTAGCCCGACGACCTGCGCGCGAAGTCGAGCACTTTACGGTAGCACAGTTTAACGAGGACCAATACCGCACACCCTCGGTCCCTACGCAGCCTGATCCAAGTGGTCACCCACCCGCACACTGACCGCAGTCAGTGATGCTTGACTTCGGTGATCTGTTGGGAACCGTGACTTAACGATCAGTCCACTGCGGGACCATAGATGAGAAGGAATTATAGTTCAATAAATTCGTTGCGCGACACGGCGCTGTATTTAATTAACTTCCTTTAATTGACATTCTAACTTATGTGGAGAAACTTAGCTCAATTTAAATGCTGGTGTCAAATGTCCACATGTGTGGGCATCCATGATCTTCTTCTTCTTGGAGTGCAAGTACCCAATTCAAAACATGTTATTTATTGCCTTTATTTTTTTCAATCAAAAAATCCTACTCTTTTTCGACCGCTTCACTTAAATTTTTGGCTTTTCAAAACACAGTTATATCTTATATACACTTTCTTTCAAAATTATTTTCTTTTAAATACTTTCAAAATTAGCATGCATTTAATTTCATTTAGTGTTGTTTATTTTACTTCATAACCGTCGATGAACAGCCTAATTTGGGTTACTACTAATTTTTAACTCCGTAACCTTGTAAATTTGAGCCCAATGCAGAAGACAAGGGAACTCCTGGAACAAGTATTGGGAGAAATTCGTTATCGTAGAGGATTTTTGTTGGAACTAACCCACATTTGCATTACACGGAGAGAAAAAACACCCATGGTTAGCCTGACGGCAAGGGGACTCTAAACCCATGATTCGTCTACCACTGAGGATATTTTTATGTCAGCACTGTGGTCGCTGCGAGCCGGGTACCGAATTCATATCGACTAGTCATCTCTGGAATTCGAACCGGGTTCACCTCATTGGAAGGCGAGCGCTCCAACCCCTGAGCTATCACAGCTCTCCCAGAGGTATTTTGTTTTATTTTATAACCGTCGTTGAACAGCCGACCCAATTTTATGGGTTTACGACTGCTAATGTTCAACTCCGCAGTCTTGCAATTTTGAACCCAATCCAGAACACAAGGGAGCTCCTGAATCAAATATTGGGAGAAATTTGCCTTCGTGGAGGACTTTTTGATGGAGCTAACCCGCATTTGTGTTACATGGAGAGGAAGACCACGAGAACCTTCCGCGGTTAGCCTGACGGCAAGGGGACTCTAACCCATGATCCGTCTACCACTGAGGATATTTCACGTCAGCACTGTGGTGGGTGCATGCCGGATGCGGAATTCGTATCGACTGGGATTCGAACCCGATTCGCCTCATAGCGGCTCTGCCAGAGGTATTGATCCCGTTTTCAAGAACTAGAGTCCAACGCACTACCGATTAGTCTATTCCTACCCAATAAAATCTGATTGTAAGAACAGAGTTGATTTGAAGAGCGTTTGATAGAAACGTCTCCAAAATTTATAAGGCCAATAAAATAGTTTTGATTTTCTGTCGCTCCGCTTTCCTCTGTAGAGATACGGCACATTTTAATAGCTCTCATTTTCACCTAAGTATTACTTTAACCCCTTAACGATCGTTTAATTTTCAAGAAAACGGTCATAAAAGTGCCTATCTTTTATACACGTATTTGATCAGTGCTGACATTTAGTTTAAAATAAACTAAATATCTACAATTACCTTAAAAATATTCTGTTGCTGCCATCTGGTGTGTAAAATGAGAAATAAAATGTTTTCCGAGCAAAAGAAATGAATTAGTTTTATTCTTACTGGCGCGTTACTACTTAACATCCCAGCCCGTCAATATCACGGGAGTGAGAATTTGAGGGCGAAACCTCACCCCGTCATTTTCACGGGAGCGAGAAGGAAGAGGTTAAAAGTGCGGATACTTTTTTGCATAGGTTGAGCAATTAATTTTCTAGAATGCCACTAAAAAAAAATATTTTTCCTAAATTAAAAATTCTAGATAAATTATACAATGAAACCTCCCGGAACAACTATCTCTATGTAGCGACCACCCCTATTTACGACCATTTTTGAGAGATACGGAATTTTTTTCCCATAGACTTTGTGTTGAAGAAAACCTTTAAGAGAGACCATTAAAACCTCTCCCAGCAACCGGGAAAACATCTGAACCAAATGCTGTAAAGGTCAAATAAGGAAACATGTAAAAATATAAAAACAAAAAATTTAACGAAACAAATAAGTAGATTAAAACGTAATCAACATATTTGTACGAGGCTCTTATTCAGAGAGCTCTTTTTGACGATACAAACTCATGTTGCAGCCAGAGTGACTAAGAAGATGCTATTTGATTTACTTTTAGAGTTGAAAGTTAAATTAGAAAAAAAAAGTTATTGTAGAAAAAACAAACATCTCATGTAAGCAAACCTCCTCTCACCTTTTAAAGCTAACTAATTTTTACGATATAAAATTAAATGCAAATTTAAAGAAAAGTGTTTATTTACTTAAAGTAGCTTTATCATTCATAATTAGCAAATTTGTCTTTACACATAATTATATCAGTTGGGATCATTTTTATAGACGCTAAATTTAAATCCGTCTTTTCATGACGTTCACAGAAGTGGCATTTCCACACCAAGTAAACGACACTTACTAAAATTAAAATCGTTTGCGAATAACAATTTCGAAGTTAATGGAAATAACCTATATTTTGTCATTGAACAACCGACCGAATTTTTAATTTATGGCTACAAATGTTCAGCTTCGTTAGCCCTGCAATTTTGAATCCATTCCAGAAGACTCCCGGATCAAATTGCCTTCGTGGAGGACATTTTGATGGAACTAACCCTCATTTGCGTTATATAGAGACGAAAATCACGAAAACCTCCCACGGTTAGCCTGAAGGCAAGGGGACTCTAATTCATGATCCGTTTACCACTGAGGATATTTTACGTCAGCATTATGGTCGGTGCGAGCCGGGTGCAGAATTCGAATCAACCAGCCATCGACGGGATTCGAACCCGGTTCACCTCATTGGGAGGTGAGCTCTCTATCCCTTGAGCCACCACGGCCCTTCATTCCATGGATTATGGCCACCTGCCTTCCGAATTCAATTCAAGCTTTTTAAGTCATTTCCGCGATTTTGCATAGGTTGGCATGCGGGACTATATCATGACCCATTGTGCAGCCCCTAATTTTTCTGTAATTATTTTCTTTAATATGGTAGTATATTATATTTTAGTATAATATCTGACAGAATTTCAAAATTATAGGATAATATCAAAGGGAAATAAAAGCGGGGATATATATATATCCTAATTTTAACGCTTTTATTATAAATGCATTTACAAAAAGAAAAAATAAATAAAATTAGCAAAGAAATATTTTATTTACGTTACAATTTTGAAAAATAAGTTTCCAAAAAATTATTTTTTTTAAATATAATTTTTAAAAACTGGCTGTCACCGGTTTTCGAACCACGTTTCCCCGGAAGTAGCAATTTGTTTTTTGATACCACTTAACCCTACTGGTTCACCTACGTGTCAGATTTAAAACAAGCTTTTAAAGTAAATAATTTCTGCGGATTGTCGGGGGAACCATATGAATGCCCCCCCCCTAAATTTTTCTATAATTATTTCCTCTGGTATGGTAGTATATATTATGTTACAGTATATCCGACGGAGTTTCAAAATAATAGGTTAATTTTACGAGGAAATATGAGGCATTATGTATATTCAGAACATAAGCTAATTTTTCTAATTTCTTGAGCTTTTATTATGAACGGCCTTAAAATAACAATAAAGAATAAATCGGGGGGTCGAACCTTATTGGCTATAGAATTGCGGCATTTGTTAACACTCCAATTCAGCAGCAAATCAGGTTCGACACCCTCACATGAGAGGTCGTTTAGGTACCTTATTAAAACAGATCCAAAAATTGGCTTAGTGTGATAATAAACCATGCCTGTAAATTTAACACCCAGGGCTAAAGATAATAGAAGGGCTGGTTCACTCCTTTGAAGAAACTCTCGCCGTGCCAATCCTCCGATTTTCTCTAGTGACGTCACTTTGGCGCAAAGCTCGCACTTTTACTTTAAGAACAGAGCGTTCGGCCTTAGTAGCTCTAACTAATATTGGAGCATTTCTTTTTGTGACATATTCAAAGACATTTGTTATTTCCTATAATGACTTTCCTCAGTTTTTGCCGTGAATTTACAAAATTTTAAAACTATTAACGAAATGCCAGTTTGCGCGATTGCAACTTGCAAAAATTCTGATAGAAAAACAAAAGGAAAAAATATGATTTTCCACGTATTTCCTAAAGTAAATGAAAAACTATGTAAAGAATGGATTCCGAAATGACACAGTTAATATAAAACAGCAATACGTTTTTTCTATCGTTAAGAACTTTTATAAAAATTCGTTATCTAAATAGAAACCGCCTCGTTACTTCAAAAAGAAAGGCAGGTGAAAAAAATTAAAAAATGGATAAAGTCAAAGAAAATTAAAACGTAAGTAAAAAGTATAAATAAAATACATAATGTACAGTTGAAATTCTCCTAATTTCATAACTTATTTTTTTAATGTAATTATTCTAAATATTTATGATTCTTTTAAAAATTATATTCTCATGAATTTAAATATCTATAAATTATATCATCTTAAATTTAAATACCTATAAACAATTGTAAAATTTCTAATGTCATTATGAACCTAAATTATTATTTTGTTTCAGTAATTAGCGTTTAAGGTTGATGTTTCCTAATGATTAAGTATGAACAAATTGCTATTAACGATATATTTTAAAATCGGGGATTCTTAATTTAACTCAATTTATTGTTATAAAAGAATATGTAGATAAAAAAGTGTCGATATATGCTTTCATTTTTCTTAATAATTAAAGTTAAAACTGAACTTTTTAAAATAAAGTATTTATAGTGTCATTTTCGCCAACTTGTAAAATATTTTTATAAGTTTAAAATGGTATTTTTTTAATATAATGACCAAGAAAGTTTTTTTAAACTATGTTTATGAATGGAAATAATGTGTTGATTACGTAAAGTTTGAAAGCTAATAACCAGAAAAAGTCTAATTTATTTTTACAAAGAGAAAGATGCAAAGTTATCATAATATCTTTGCGTGCGATTTTCCGAGATCTGTGGACACAGTGACGTCATGAGGAGGGAAATTGTAGCTTCAGCTGTAAGAGCGGAGTGAACTAGCCCTCTTTAACACCCATCTTGTTAACAATTTCAGTAATCTCCTTCTTCTAGAGCAGAGGTTTCCAACTGGCGGCCCGCGAGCCAAAATATATTAGTTGTCATTTTTTTGCGGACAATTTTCGTAGAAAATCTACATGGGTTTTAAATACTTTTAAGTTTTATATCTTAACTATTTGATATCTGTTGCACATCAATTGTTTAATACATAGGTGCACGTTAAAGTTATTGTAGCCAGAATTTTTTAACATACAATTAAATATTTTTAAAAATCTACTTCTTATTTTAATTTGTAATTCAATACTTTTGTTTTGTACAACTTGATAAAAATCTGACAGTAATATTTAATGTTTTTTCAAACGTAAAAGATTCCTATATAAAATTTTGATAAAGTTGCGGCCCGCCATTTGACTGGTCTTTTTAATTGCGGCCCCGGGCCTCATGTAAGTTGGAAACCCTTGTTCTAGAGGTTGCAATTACCCAATTACTCTTAAATGTAAAAATATTTTGAACGTTTTTTCGCGTATCGCTTATAGAGAATTTTAATTTAAAAAGAAAAATAATGAACAAAACACAAAGCATAAAATGCTTGGTATACTTAAATCCTTCTAAAAGAAAAAAAAAAAGATTGCGTGATTCATTTTCGTTCATGTTCCGTGAAACATAAATGGAATAAAAATTTCCCGTGCAGTATCATTTCGCTAAATCTCACTTTTTATTTTTGATTTCTTCACCAAGATTTTACCTTGCATTCTTGATCAATCGATAAACAACAAATTGTTTGTAGATATGGATAAAATAAACAAAATAGTTGAGGAGAACAGGTAATTTGCACCCGTTTTTCCTCTTTTAAATCTAGAACAAGATTTAAGACTGAAGCCTCCATCGAGACAGTTCAAATGTTACGTAAGCACTATTTGCCTTGTTTGTTGTCTTTGAGGATGTCTAACTTCCACGTTTCTGTTCTACTACTGCCCAGCTCAATTATTTATTTTTAAATTATAATTAACATAATTTGAAAGGCTCATTAAAAAATTTTTCATTCATGAAATCAAGGTTCAACTATAAAAGAATATAAATCTTAAATATATATATTCTATCAAAACATATTAGAACTACATCAGTTAAAAAATAAATAAAGGTGAAAAAGAAAGAGCACATTAACAAGCGCAAGCGATTTCAAACATATTTTGCAAAAATTAAAATCTTTCTAACTTGCGGACAATTTTTTTTTCTGATCGAAAAATTCGAAATTGTATAAGTTTATAAGCTCAAGGGAAAAAAAACAAAACAATTGCATGTTTTTGTACAAAATGATGAAAAATTACATGATATTTTCTGTTCATTGACAACATTATTTGATAAATCTTTTTTTGGAATGGGTTGTAATGAAAATTGTCGATTTAATCAATTGTCAACTATTCCATTGATTACGTGTTCGAAGAGAGGTGTATACATCAATTTCCAGTTTACAAAAAAAAATTAATATGCGTGTGAAAAAAAGGAAATACACACACTCTCTGGCCAAATTATTAGACGGACTACAAGATTCAATGTAAAATCTTTAACTATCAGGTGATACTATACAGCTTTACTGTTTTTACGCGGCTGCAACCGGTTTGCACTTGCTTACGTTTGTGTACCAGTTGGCTAACATTGTGATGAAATACGCTAAAAATAAATATAAATAGGAGATATATGAAAATTCTCCTGAATAAAAACCCATTACACTTATGTTTAAACATAAATGTATTGTATATAAACTCGTGCAAAATAGGCAATTATTAGAAAATTACAGTGAGTCTATTAATTCGGCCTAATTATTATAATATAATACCCGATATAATAAATGTTCTTCATTTATATATCGTCTAATTTAACCAATTTATACGCGAACGTAAACAAATTCAAACCGGTTTCAGCCGTGTAGAAACAATAAAGCTGTATATACTGATAATTAAGATTTTACATAGAATCTTATAGTGCGTCTAATAATTTGGCCACGGACTGTATTTATACATTTATACAGTCAAACCCCGCTATAGTGAATCTTCAAGGGACCGAAATTTTGGTTCACTATAACCGGGAGTCTACTATATCCGTTCCGCAGGCAATTTAACTAATGGTTCCCAAACTCCTTCCTTTTATTACACATTATTTAAATAAATGACTGAAAAATATTATTTAGTAGTGAAATTTTTTTTATTTTTCATTACTTTTCGTCTTGCCTACAAAAAAAAAGAATCATTTAGTAATCTTTAGCTGATGAGCAATCCTGACAGAAAATTCATATTGATCCCACTGACACCTTACAGGTGCACTATCTGCCAGCATGGTTGGAAATATCTACTTGGCTTGTTTAGGGATGGGAAAGTGGGATAAAAGAAGCTTATCGATCGCTAAATTCCCCTCTATAGATGGTTTTAAAAATCGGTATATGTATTTATATTAAAGTAAAAATTTCAAAATTATTACAAAAAAAAATTAAGAAAAAAATCAGTTGAAGACAGAAAAAAGTTCATTATATCCAGCTTCCTCATTTTTTTCGGTTCACTATATGCACAAAAAATAGCATTATACGTGTATAGCAAGGCACGGAACCTAACATTTCGTACACTATATCCGGGAGTTCACTATAGCGGGGTTTGACTGCATATATAAAGAGGCTTTTATAGATGGCGAGAGCAGACAGGCGACTCCAGACGCATTTTCTAAATTTTTTTTTATCATTTAAAAAGAATTTATTTTCTTTACTCCCTCAACGTTACATAGCTCAGGTTCTTGCGTAATATTCGCTGAATCCCTTTTGGTTGCTATGTCAGTAGGTCGAACTGAGCGAGGGGTCAAACTTCAAATTTTAGAAACTAGAACGACAGACGAATTCAGTAGGGTTCCAACTTCTAGGTTACAAAAGAACCATCACTCTATATGTATTTCAGTTTATTTTTTGACTCTTGGGTCGGAGAGAAGGTCACCAGAAATATTCCACGGCCAAAAGAAGTCATTCACATACACGCACATAATTCGGGTCAATGCACACCTAAAGCAAACGATAATTTCGTCACGAGTTTAAGTGTCTTATACTAGTTTAATCCTACTCCAAACGATTTTAGCGAATTGTGTACAATTTCTTTTTTACATAATAACCATTCAATTTAAATAAAAAATAATTCCATTTACTTAAATCTTTTTTTAATACGTTGTACAAAACTGCAATGTAGAATGTATATAGAACTATTAATGAAATTATTTTTGGGTTAATAAGTTTCATAAAAGAAAGCGATTTTTTTCTTTTTTTAAAATTACGCAGTTAGTTTCAAAGATATAGTTAAAACTTGAAGTGAAATTAAAATTTAGTGGACCAAACTTAATCCGCTTTCCTGGCAAAACTATTAGGACCAGAATTTCCAGTTCAAGCAGCTTCATTTTTTGAGCAGCAGCCAATTTAAAAACATACGATTCTCTCTTAATACTCAACTAACTTCAATTCTTTTTATTTATACGTTTGTGAAATGATAAAAGGGCGCAAAATGTCCTAAAAAAAACGCTCCTTAGCGTTTAAAATTTGAGTTTTTATGTGTATTTTAGAAAAGGTTTTGGCTTTTTTTGTTTGCTTACAATGGCGGGTATAAATTTTGTTAAGTTTCAAATAGCATAATTTGAAAATGAATTATCAGTTTTGCAAACAAATGGTGTTCCGTAACGTTACATTAATATACGTATTTTAGATACTTCGCGAAAAATGAAAGTAAAAAGGAATACACATGGGTCACATCTGAATAATTATGTGTAGAAAAACAAAAATGGCCATCAAATCACTTCTGAATAAAGCAGGTTTGAACACACACAAAAAAGCATGGAAATGGAGACGAAATAGCGATCATTTAAATGACCCCATAACTATCATGATCGTTGTTTCATCGTTTAAATAAAAATATTTATTTGCAACCCTAATGTGTAACGATATAAAAATGAAGAGTAGATTTTCCTTTTTAAAAACATAGTAAAGGGTAGTCATTAAATTTCATAAGGGCAGTTGCAGGGAATGGAAATTTTGTTTCCACAGAGAGCGTAGCCAAATCTTTCAAAAAAAAAAAAAAAAAACCTTTTAAACACTAAAAAAAAATTAAGAACTAAATACATTAACAAAATGCAATATAATTTTCAAAGACTTTACATGATTATGATAAAATAATTAATTTTTGACAAAGAACTCTTTTTCTTGATTATATTAGCCATTAAAAAGTGATCAAGAGATCGGTTCGATTTCAGAGGGTGGAAAATGAAGCATGAAATTGAGAATACCTTGCAAAATGCAGCAGAGTTGCACACGAGAGTGCAATAATTTCACCGAACACAGTTCTCTCTACGCACTCGCAAAGTATTTCATCAAACATGTAAAATGACTGGCGCTTTCATGCGCTATGAACCGGCGGTAAGCTGAAGTAGATTGTGGTCACATGAATTGAGAAAACGTTGAATAGAACAACGTGAAAAGCACGCATTTGCATAATACGTGGCGAAAATCAAGCATTTTTTAAAAACACACTATGAAAGAAGCCCTTCCAAGGGCTTTTAAAAAAAGAAAATAAGCACATTTAAGTACTTTTTAAAAACGATACGCACCATGTTCCATCATAGAAACAGCACAGCAGTGAGCCCAAACTTCTTTTCAGGCATGTATTTACTAATAACATACTTTGGTCTTTGTGCATTGCTTTTGTTCATAAAATAATCCCAGAGCACAAGTACATAATAACAAATTTATTGTACAAAATTTTGAATGAAAGTTTGGAATACAAGAAGAAAGCACAGATGATAAATACACAAAAAGGCATTCATGCCTGAAAAATTACTGGTTCAGGCACACAAGTGTAAAAAATTTGCATATATAAAAAAAGAATTAGACATCTTTTAAGTCATCTGGTAAAGGCATTTTAGGATGCTTGTTTTCAAAATGTTGTTTATGGGTTTTAGGATCTGGCATTTGAGCCTAAAAAATAAATAAAATAAATTGATATCATATAAAACAACTATTTAAGGCTAAAGAAATTTTTTTTTTATAACAAATTTGCTTTTAAACAATAAAAAGCATAGCAATTTATATAATTTTATTAGTTGTACTTGTCTCAATCTTATGTAATCCATAACCTTTTACTTTTTATGAATACAAAACATATATTATGCATCTAATTTAAAAGCAAATAGAGGATAGAAATAGCATGTTTAGCAAATAGAGGATTGAAATAGCATGTTTAGCAAATAGAGGATTGAAATAGCATGTTTAGCAAATAGAGGATAGGAATAGCATGTTTAGCAAATAGAGGATAGAAATAGCATGTTTAGCAAATAGAGGATAGAAATAGCATGTTTAGCAAATAGAGGATAGAAATAGCATGTTTAGCAAATAGAGGATAGAAATAGCATGTTTAGCAAATAGAGGATAGAAATAGCATGTTTAGCAAATAGAGGATAGAAATATCATTTTTAGCAAATAGAGGATAGAAATAAGGTGATATCGCGCATAAAAAAAAAGCATTGCATACTGTAAATATATTCTTGAGTAAAGAAATGGTAGCAATTACACATCTTTTATGCAGGATTCACAAAAACCCAACAAAAGCGGGATTTTTCATTTTTTTCTTCTTGTTTCTCCCCTACATGAATAAGATAGAATATACAGAAAGATTTTATTTTATTTAAAGATTTTATGCGGGATTCACAAAAACCCAACATACACGGGATTTTTCATGGAAGGAAAATTTTTTTTTTTGCCCAAGTGTTTTCTTTCTTTTTTTGAAATATTTTTTCATGAAAAGAGCCAATTCCCCCCCCCCCCTTACATGAATAAGATGTAGAATATACAGAAAAGTATTGTTTGATTAGAACCAAAGGGATTAATAAAAGAAATAGAGTTATGAGAATATCTATTTCAGTTATCTCTTTGCCTTAAATGTATAAAGAATAGCAGATTGATTGATAGTTTATTAAAATGATTCTTTGTAAAATGTAAAGCATAAGTGATTAGTTTTAATTTATAAATTCGTTATACATGCCTTGCATATTATTACAACTTTAATATTTCTTTTTACTTTGAAATGAATGAAAAAAGACGAAGTTTAAGCGTTTGTTTTCCAAGTATATAATTTAAGATTTCGAATCAACGTTTTCAATTGTTTTTAAAATAGGGAAAACACATTTCAAAGAGCTTATCTAATGAAAGTTATTCCTTTATATGGTCACTTTAAAAAAAAATGACATTGTGAAAAATTTAAATTGAGATTTTTAGCATTAAATCTTACATTTAAAAATTAAGGAAGATTTTTGGTTTCAATCAAGCTTTTTCGTCTTTTAAAAAGCTTCTGTTTTTACAAATTTTTTTTATTATGAAGCTGCAGTTAAAAGGGTTTATATTAGACTTAAAAGTTTACTTTTTCTTGAAAATAAGATAATTGGAAAACTGAGACGTTTAGCTTTAGAATTTTCTTTTTAAAAATTAAGACCGATTTTTATATTTTCTGCTTTGCTCTTGTATACATATAGATATTTTTATCGACGTTTTTATGATAGCATTGCATGTTTAAAAGTGTTCTGACAGTTTAACGTTTTTTTTTTTTGTGTGGATATTTTTAAGAAAAATATTAATTTTAGCATTAAAGTTTTGTTTTGAAAATTAAGATAATATTTTCTTTCTATTTATCTTTTTCTTCTCGTTACATCTACAGTTATTTTTGTGAATAGCCACAAGTCATTTTCTTTTATTTATCTTAAATATTTTTAATTATTTTAGAAAATTTTACGAAATTTTATTCTCTTTACCCCATACTAATACAGCTAAGTTTTGATTATTTATCAAAAAGACTAAATTTATTAATAGAAAAAATATTTACTAATGAATTAAAAAAAAAAAGAAAAAAAGAAGTCACCGTTTGGCTGCCAAATATTCGGTATACGGTTAAATCACTCTTCGGTACATCTCTAGTTTTAAAACTATTTGTATTAAAATAAACATAAAACCAAATCAATAACATAGCAACAAGTTTCTAAAGTGGCAGATTTTGTTTTCAAATAGCTAATGCAGTGTTCGCCCTTGGAATAAAAAAAAGTCAGGGTGCTTCCTCTCAGAAAAGAACACATTGAGTTTTAAAACGGAACTCACTCAGGGCTCCCAACAAATTTCAGGAAAAGAATTTTCTAGACTTTTTCAGGTAAATTTCAATGGAAATCCATACTATATTTTATCTAAACCATTTATTAGAAAACACTGAATTTTTTAATTGGAATAAGGAATATCAGATTTTGAGCAAAAACAGAATGAGAATAGAAACATGGAAAAGTTTCTCTAAAAAGTGGAATTTTATAAAATAATTGCAACAGATAGTCACTTGTTCAACTTGAATCTCAGTGATTACTGTTATTGACAATTCTAAGACTGGTTATTTTCCAGGTATAATATAGGAATTTTCCAGTTTTTTTTTTGTAAAAAATTTCCCTGACTATTCACTGTTTCTTCGAGTTAAAATAAAAGTCCCTGAAAATTCCAGGTTTTCCCTGTTCTCCCCACGACTCATGGGATTTAACACTGTAAAAATTTATCAAATATGTGATAACTAAATTTGATCCTTAACAATTTATAAATTACCCTCCAATAATATTTCTTTCTAACAGATTATATTACCCGAGCCAAAACCTGCCCTAAACAGTAACCACACACCCCTACTTGAAATAGGTATACCTCGTTACCATAGTCACTGTCACAGGTCCAGACAAATGGTTATTGGAGTTCTTACTTTAGACAAATGATAGATATCCTTTCTTCCATTATTATACTCCCTCAAACAGGATATTTTTATACAATCATCTTCTGTACGAAGTACAGTAGAGCGCCGATTATCCGAACTGCTGGGGACCGAGCACGGTTCGGATAATTGTTCTCAGATTATTATAATTTACGCACTAACTTCCCTTCAAACTTTTTCTACGCTTAGGACTGGCAGTACTATCTAAAATAGCTCTAGCATGTTTAAAAGTTTTTTTTTTAATTTTGAATTATTTTTATTATATTTCACCTTTTTCTGATTTTTTTGTCAATTACTGATTTTAAGACATTTTTCTTTATTTTCTTGCAAAAGAAATCCAGCAAAGACTTTTGTTTCAAAGAAGATGCTCTTTTTTGAGCTGCCATATCCCTTATTCTTTTCAAATAAAGCAACTGAACTGGATCAACATCATTTTGACGTTCTAGCCAATTCATTGCAATATCTAATGAATTGCACGCTTCTGCATGAGGTCCACTATCTTGAACATCTACTTCTTCCTCTTCGCCTGCGGAGTCCCAATTTTAATTCAAAATTTCAACATCATTTTAAATCCTGGGTCGTTTTCAGTGTCTTGGCATCAGTCTTCTATTTCTTCTGCTGTATAACTTGGCATCTTTTCACCCGGAAGATCTACTGGTTCAAAAAATTCAATTTCGTTTGTTTTTCTGCTAAGAATTTTATCCCAAGCACTTTAATCACTAATCATTAAAGCCCAGATTTTGATGACATTTGCATTTTTTGTCCTTTAGAGCATTTTTTAAGATTTATAGGGCATTTTTCTTTAAATTTTGGGGCGTATTTTGCATTTTAAAGTATTTTTTAAGTTTTTTGTTAATTTTTTCCAATTTTTATTATTACACTGGCTTCCAAACAACGAAGAAAATCTCTAGGATATTAACCAGTGAAGCAACATCTTACTTTCAGACAGGAAACACTAGTTTACATTTCAAATTACCAAAAAACATTTAATAATCCAATGTAATTCTGATATTTAGTAATATTATGAGATAGAAGTTCATATATTCATTAAAGTTTCTATACAAAATGAAAATGCTTCGGTGTCAATATATTTTCCTTTTTTTTGTTGTTGTTATTTTGGGATATAAACATATTCTTCAAACTGATGAACGTAGAACATGTATTGCATTGCTTTATATTTATAAATGACTTATAATAATTTTAAAGAGTAAAACATTGTTTTAGTTCACTATTTTTACTTTATTTAAGACATTTTTAGGGGCATTTTTTGCACTTTTTAAGGGCATTAGTTGAGATTTTTGAGGTCATCAAAATCCGGGCTCTACTAATCATTAACCATAAGGATAAGTGACAACCACCCATCATCCAATTGTAGAACTTCAGCACTTATCTATTCATAAGCTCCTTCCTCATTCCAACCTGTGTAGACTGTCAAAATGAAGCCCACATTCTTGGAAGATAAAAGAAGCGAATTCAGACATAGTTCGGATAATCGGCGCTCTGCTGCATCTGTCTAACATAAATTTAGATTTTTTATCTTTTCCCTTTCTATTATTTCAGCAAAAATTGCCCAACTGTAAATATATTCTTTGTTTTATTCTAATGGCCTGTAAGCTTTCATCTGTTACATCATTCAGAATTTTCCTGTTCTCCTTAAAGCAAAATATCCTCTGCTCTGAATAAAAGATACTCACTATATTCAATAACAGAATTTCTAACAGGTTTGTTAGAACTGTTACTGATACACACAGTGGGCAATGTGTGTATCAGGAAGTAAATGGATATTATTACATCTTTTTGTAAGATCTTTGAATTTATTTACCCTTTCTTTTTGAAACAAATGCCACTTTGATATTTTGGGTATTTTTTGCAGCAACATTTGCATTTTTTTCTGCAGTTTTGACTAATCTTCTAGTCAAGATTTCTCTAAATCAGTTTACAGCTAAATGTCTTTCCCCATACCATATTTTCTGTCCTTCTGTTACCATTAAATAGCTACTCAAACAATAACCAAATAAAATTTTAACTGTTAAATGCAATTTGAATTAAAAAAATAATTCTACCTTACATAAAAAAAAAACACTAAGTTATATTTCTAAATATAATAGCCCCTATTTGAGACAGTAGGGATGTAGTATTTTGGTAATGGTAGGACAATCAGTGTGTCACTAAATAATAGGACTGGTGGTTAAAAAATAAATTTCTTCAAAATTACTTAAATGAAAGCCTACTTGGATATTTAAAAGATAAAAGTTAATCTATACATTATTGATGGGAAATAAATTTATTCAAATGACAGTATGTAACAAAATAGAAACTTTCAGCATTGCATACCTGCCAACATTGGAGAAATAAAATAATGGAGATTTTACTAGTGACATTTTTTGGGCTACATGTTTAGCTTTGATATATTATACAATCACAACCATAAGACTACATTTATAAATTATCCTAATACAAATAATTTTACTTAAAAATAAAGGAATTTTTTTTAAAAATAAAAACATTCTGTTGATTTAAATCAAGCAAATCCTGCTGTTAACAACTGATGGATAGTTAAGGGTAAACTGATTTAGATCTGATAGGTTGGACACCTAAATAACTTAAAAATATTTATTTTATTATTACTACCTTGCACACAGTGCACACATGAGTTAGTGCTTTCTGTGCTGCAGCCTTTTGATCATGCCCTTGTTGTCTCTTAGCATCCTGTACTTTTTTTGCATTCTTTTGTTGGGATTGGATCTTTTGCTGACCACGGGCCATGTCTAAAAATGAATAAAATTATCAGCATACACTGTACATAACATAAAAAAGACTAGGGGTCTGTCCAGGCCATATTTAATACCGTTTAGTGGAACCTTCATAAATTCAACTTAAAGATAAACGGTATATTCACAAAATATTTTTTCTTAAAATTTTATTTTTGTGACTCGTAAATTACGATAAATCCATATTTTTGTGATTTTTTAATATAATTTTCATAAATTAAGTCAAACTTTTCACAAAATAGGTACCTCTCAGAAAAACCTAGACAGACTCCTGAAGACATCTTTCATTGATGAAACAAAAATTGAAATTTACAACTGAGCGTTCATCTCCAGATGAGGTGACTCTGGTTCGTATCCCAGCAGAGACCTGGTCTATATAAATTCTGCTTCTGGCGTGTAACGACCAGAGCCGACATAAAATATCCTCCGTGGTAGATGATATGTGTTAGAACCCCCTTGTAGTCAGGCTTACACTGAGAGTATTTTCTATCTATGTAATCCAAATGCAGGCAGGTTTCATAAAAATACCCTCCAATAAGGCTAATTTGTCCCAACCCTTGATCTATGAGTTTATTTGTCTTCTGGATTGGGTTCAAAATTACAAGGCTAAAGAATTGAACATTAGTAGTTGTAAACTCAAAGTTGGGTCGACTGTTCAATGACAGTAATATGAAATTCAAAACTACTATTAAATAAAATTTCTTACGATTTCAGTTAAAATTAATTTAATTCACGCTTTTTACCACAACAGTTTTGGTATGTTACATTAATAATGATAAATTCATTATGAATATTGTTGCTTTGTAACAAATATATGATTACTATTGGCTTAGTTTTACATATAAATAACAAGTCATTATTCTAATAAATTACAATGTGTATTTGAATTATTTTGAACTAGCTGCGTAATATGTATTTAAAATGTCTGAAAATATTACATTCTTAATATGGTAAAAATATGCATAACCTTCTTAACTTAAAACAATAAATGCCTTTATACAACTATAAATGCAAATTCTAATACTGCTATTTTAAGAGAATGGTTTAATAAAGAAGTATAATTTAAAATAAGATTTATAAAAAATAGGTCAATAAATTTGGTATATGCTAAGGACATAATTAGGGATTTGGCAGAATATTTAGCAAAAAAAAAAAAAAAAAAAAGGCTGAAAACCAAATATTTGGTGGCTAAATAGCAACATTTTTGTATTAAAAAATCAATAAATATTACTAATGATTTTTTTTAACTATATAAATGAGTAGAAATAGTTTTACACATAAATAAGTTTAGTCATTATTGAAAAATAATCTTAACTTAACCATGTTATTGGAATAAGGAAAAGGATAAAAACTAAAATAAAAATATTTAAGACAAATAAAAAACTGAGTAACAGTTATTAAAATAACAAGAGTAATAAAGTTGAAAGAGATATAATCTATAAAAATACAGAGCTATCATAACGCCTATATATAAAAAAAAATTTATATGCTAAAGCAAAACAGAAAAAATAAACATTGATCTTAATTTTTGAAAGAAAATTTTAAAGCTAAAAATCTCAGTTTAGGGGATAGTTTTCCAGCAGGATATTTATATTAAAAACTAATAAGACTTTGATAGTACTCTGTTCAAAGGAGAAATAATTTTTATTTATTAACCACTCAAAAATTCTTTAATTTCAAAATGTATTTGATGCACAAGTATTACTTTAATTTAAAAAAAATAAAAAAACATTTGAGAATATTAAAACGCAAAAATATTTATGCTTAGCAAATACATGCATTTTTAATGTAAATTTCATTTATCAAAGATATATTCATAAAACAAAACGAATCGTGACATATAAATAATAATGCAACAAACTCATTGATATTTACTAACGACATAATATACGTACGATACAACATCCGACACAAACAAAGTACTAGCAGTACATACGTTTAAAATCATTAAAATAACAAAATGCCTACTAGAATAGCTTTTAATAGTAACTAAGAAAATATTAATTAACAAAATAATTTAAAGAAAATTATGTGCAGAAAAATGACAGAAGTGTAAAACAAACAATAAACGTTTGGCAATTAATAAGTCTAATTTTAAAAGTGATATTTACCTGATTATAGGATATGTTCTTGTAAAAATAAGATGTAAATGTTATGTACAAAAATAGTTTCAAAGAATACTATTGAAGTAAGAAATTATTTAGAAAAATATTCGCAATATACGTCCTGTTCCCGTGCTCCCTAATATAGATCCAGCATAGAAAAGAATAGATTAAAAAATATCACCATCCACTGAAGCCTGAACTTCCGAGAAAAAAATACACGTTTATAGATTTGAAAGTGTTAGCCTCTCGGCTCGCTTGTAATTTAGGCCAAAATAGAATATGTAAGCTCTAACCAAAATGTGAAAATTCACAACACGCTAAGTACAGGTTCATAATTAAGCAGAAATAGGTAGAACAAAGTCTTTTAGATTGAAAATTTTAAACGGAGTGTCTATTGCACCGATTATCGGCGCAGTAAAATTCATTTTGCTATCTTACCGATCAAATTTTTAACCAATCATAGAGCGTATCTGTCCACGTGACTCTCCGATTTTTTTTTCAAAAATAATTTAGCTCTGTTTATCGTAGTCAAGGCAGCTACAATTTTTGTAGCATCTTGATTTTCTTCATATGAAGAATAACAAATAGCCATTCATGAATTTGAAAAAGAAAAAAGGACGATCTTCTGGAAGAGAGAAGCGAAAACTTTACAAAATGCTTCAAAGAAATTTAAAAAATTTGATAAGGCTCCGCTGGAATTGAAATACACATGGTGGAAGAATTCATTAAAAAAAATGTACAGATAACAGTCGCCAATACACATGGTAGGTAAATTTTGTATTGTTTAATTAATTTTTAAAATGTGTTATTTAAAATGAATTATTTAAAATGTGTTAATCGATTAACAACATCGTTCCTGATGTCACCATGTCAATAGTCACTATACACCTTGTAAAGAACAATTTAACACTCTTGTTTTATATGTTCTCTGACCTGCAAGCCCTTATAGAGTTTAGTTTATACATTTTTTATACGTAGTTTGTTTAAAAAAAATTTTATTTTCCAGAACCTTTACTCAAAATTGTCCAGCTGCTGTCTCCAGATAAACAATTTTTGCAGATAAAATCAATGAATGAGGATCATGACCATGTCCTCTCCTAATCTTTGTTCCGTTCTTCGCCTAAAGAAAGCCTGATACCTGTTGAGCACCAAGAGAAAGTTCAAAAATATGTGAATCTCCAAGTATCTATATTTCTGTTCCATTTCATATAGGTGCAAATTTTTCCTACATTTACTCTAATTATCTCCATTTTCTATCATAATATTGTTTGTATAGTTAAGAAATTATTTTGTTACTCAGAGTGATTTACACTGACTTACGTGTGAATATTATAATATCTATTTGAACTTATTGTTGTTGCTCAAACTGTTGTTAATGGAGATTTCTGTATCGTTATCTGCGGCAGAGTAATCTCAAAGTCCAGGAAACTTCCGGGCAGTGACCCGCGAGAGACTAAAAGAAATGTCATAGAAAGGGACTGACTCGTAAGGTATAACTTGTAGTTACCCCTAGGCAATTATCTACATATATTTTTAAAAAATTTGCAAGTTTAAAATCTGTTTGGCACCTTGGCAATTGTAGTTGCTTCGCCAGATCACAATACGAAATATCCCCTGTTTTTTTACCTTGCCATAATGTCAAATGTATTTTAGTTATATATAAGAGCATAGTAAATTTTCATATGCAGTCCTTGCTTTAAATTTTATGTATCCATAAAATATGGTTAGAAGCAAAGACACATAGAAAATTCAAATTCTGAATTTGTTTTTGACCAAGTAAAATAAGTTTTGAGGCAAATTTAATGTTTGTGTTCTAAAAATAAATTCAATGAAATACTTGTAAGTAAAGCAAGTACATTGACTTTAGTTATGCAAACTGTTATAACAATGTAATTTTTTTAATAATTTAATGCATGACCCTTATAATAGTATTATATTAGTAAACAATTTGTTTCCGATTGAGGAAGAATATATTCGGAGTGTTATTATCATAAATAGTGATTTTGTGCTGACATTTAATATAATTCATATTTCTTTAAATATCTTTATTCACTTTAAATTATGACATAGTATTTTTTATGATAATGATCTTTTTTTTATAAGTTTTACTGTGTAAATATTTTTATTTAAATAGTATTGTAAAAGCTTAAAAATAGAAATAAATCCAAAAAGTTAATATAAAATGCATATAACAAAATTAAAAGGAGTTTAAATAACGCATCATCACCAACTCACTAATACATATACAGTGATACCTCGAGATACGAGTTTAATTCATTCCCTAACCTTGCTCGTATCTCAAAGCAATTTTGCCCATTGAAATGCCATTAATCCGTTCCGTCCCCAAAAATGCTACCCTCAATTGTTTTTGTTGTGTGTTTTTGAATAAGGAAAATGTATTTATAAATGACAAATACTATATAAAAACATAATAAAAGAGAATGTAAAGCAGAAAAAACTGCTTTTATAAAGTGTACATGCATATTTGTATTTTGGTTACTTAAATGCAACTTACACACAACTTAAATGCTACTATATGCTTAATTTTAGTCACTGCTTTTCTCTTCACTGGTCTTTGCTTTTTTAGCCAGATTTAAAAACTGTCCAAGGAGGTTTGTTTCTTCCTTTTCAGAATGCTGGAGAAATGAGTTAGGCAAGTCTCATTAAATAGCTCCGATATACTACCAGTTTCAACTTTTTCAGGGTGTTTCTTTTCCACGAACTGTGAAATTCTCTTCCACATTCCCAAGAATTCTTTTATCTCATTTGTAGAGATAACCTCCTCCACCTCTGGTTCTTCCTCGAATCCAATTTCTTGCAGTACGCCCGAATGCTCACCCATCGCCAGGTCCATGGATTTTCTCAGAGGCACAATCTCCTCCTCCGCTGGCACTTCGAGTTCGAATCCTTCAAAGCTACGGACTTAGCCGACAGCACAATTTTCGGCTATAGACTTCGGGGCTCGGTGGGTGAACGGGAGCATTGTCGAGGACGAGAAGGGCTTGCAAGGCCATTCCTCGTATCTCAAATAACTCGTATGTAAGGGCATTCGTATCTCAAGGTACCACTGTATTTGAATCTTTTTTATTGTTAAAGACACAATTTTTAACTCTAACATTATAAAATATAAATGCAACAATAATGTGAAAGGAACAAGTATATTAATCTTGCATTAAAACAATTTCAATTTGGTCAGATTTATTATTTTTTTCCCTTCCTTAGCTTTTCTAACTGCACAATTTAGCAAATGAGATTACAATACACAATTCAGCAATTCTTTCTAAAATTTAAAAAAAAAATTTCCCTTTTTTTTTTTTTTTTTGCATATTTAAAAAAAAAATCCCTCATTAAATGGCCCAAAAATTAATTCTATTATTTATGCCGGGTTCCCATCGTCCTTAAAAACTACTTTATTTTTATTTTAGCAATTTTTATCTTCTGCAATGATTTCTTTTATCTAGCTTTTTTTTTTTTTTTCTTAAAATATTTTATATTTTTAGGTTTAACGACAAAAGTTATTGGTTTGAAGAGGAAGAAAGGTAATAGGCCCACTCCTTTTACAAGAAAAGCAGTTTTGGAGGGAAAAAAATATGCTTATGAACTGCTTTGTAGATGAAGAGACATTATCGAAGACCATAAATAAAGGCATTTTGAAGAAGAAGCTGCTATAGAATGTGGTATAGAAAAGGTTTCTTCTTGTATGGAATCATGTGTTGAAATTAATGAAGTGAAGCTGTTCTTTACTTCTGATGGGTGGCTATTGGTTAAAAATGTGATTTTACAAAATCGAGAATGATGACATGGGAATGTTATTCATGCAAACAAGATTGCGGTATGGTGATACTATTTTGTGCGACTCTTATTCGCAGTGGTATCACTATTCCTGTGTCGGCCCTCTGCTGCCTCCAGAGCAAAAGTATTGCTCAAACTCTAAACTTTTTAGACTTTTTTTTTTAAGCTTATTTTGATTTTCTTCCTGTGAGATATATTTTGAATAGATATTTGTCATGTGTAAGCCAATTTTGAATAAATATTTGTCATGTGTAAGCCAACTTTATATTTTTTTTAATTTTGAAACAAACTTTATTTCTTAATTAGTAATTTTTATTGCCTTTTTTTTAAAAAAAAAATATTTGTTTAACCATTGTCAAATTTCAAGTAAATGTCCACATAAAAACTCATCATTTACCTTTCATTATTAATTTCTGATGGACTTCAATGACATAAATTTTCCCACCAAGTTGTTAAATAATTAAGTTTCTAGGTATAGGTGTTACCTATTTTGATAGAATAGTACTTTACTTTCAATAAATTTGCATTCAGTATGTTCCTTTTAACTGTAATTTATGTAGTATATGTTTCTTTCAACTTTGTGATTGCTTGCTTCTAATCCTAATTGTATAAATTTATATTTAGTTTTTTAAATCTGCTACATTTTTGTCCAATAAAAGTTATAGTTTCTTCCTGCATTTGTGTTTGATGAAATTTTGATAATATACAAGGTTTTGTATTTATAGAAATGTTTCGAGAATAAATTTTTAAAAAATCTACTCCTTTCTTTCCTACACTTAATCTTTAAATATTGATTATAAAATTCCTATTTATCAACTTCCTCTGTTTTATGAAGATTTTACTTTGAAAATTATCTTTTATATTTGATTCTTAATTTAAATAAGTGGAACTTAAAAATTGTTAACCTCCACAACATATGTATAATATCAAACATATATAGTACCAAACATGGTATTACTTTGATACAGGCACTGAAAAAATTAAATCGTATTTAATTAATTTTAAATCTTAAATGACAATACAAATAAATCTGAGTTACTTAAGATTCCAGCAGTTTATCTTCACACAATTTTATTTTTTAACTTATTTTTGTGTCTACTCCAGGTTAGTGAAAGGACATTTTATACTATGTCCCAGGTTCAAAAAACAAGTGCTTTAAATTTCTCAAGAAATACTTAAAGGGTTATTTTGTAACTTTGAAGATGTTTAGTTTTTTGCGCATCAGACACAGATCTATAGCAATTCAGTTGAAATTTGAGACTTCTACCCGTAAGGCAGAAAAAATTCTAAGTTTATTTACAATAATTCTCTTAAGTGGTAAAGTGACAAATTTAGCTTTCAGTGGTACAAAAGTTATCGTAACTTGTTTTGTCAATAGGCAGGGCTGATTACGCTCTGGAAAAATCCCGAATTTTTCGCTAACAGTGATCCTAAGATCGAAGGTTCAGACGTTTCAAAAAATCATTGATCACAGAAGTTTCTGGAAATCAAATTTTCAAAGGCGAAACTTAAAAACACAGTTTATTTTATTTGTTTGTAAGGGAGAGCCAGATACTTTATAAGCTTATATTCCTGATAAATATTTATTTTTTATTAGTAAATGGTTATTATAATCATAAACTCAAGAAAAACATACAGTAAAACCTTTTTTTGTGCGTTGGATAGGGACCGCATAAAAGAAATCATACTAAAAAAATTATAAGTTATTACGTATAACAAACAACTTTGTACGATATAGTACCTAAAAAAAAAAATTTATGCGGTGCTTAGGGACCGCATAAAAAAAGTTGGACTTAAAAAAAATACATCAATGATTTATGAGAGAATGCTTTCAATTAAATTAGACCTAAAGAAATTTTAAAAATAATTAATTCTTCATTGTCCATGTACATGGAGAAGTTTTCAAATTATGCGTTAAATAGTTTGCTGCTACTCGTCGTAAGCAAAACGCGCATCTTCTGAAATGGTTAACAATAGCTTGAAGATAGGATTTCAATTGATTTGTTTCTTAGTACCATAAAATCGGTGATCAGTTTTATGACGACGGTTGACTGGTCAATTGCTTGTAAACCTCATGAAGTGTAACTTTAAACACCAAATTGTATCTCAAAAATTTCAGAGTGACCCTCGTATGTACGTAACTGACTCTGCCTTATCAAGAGATTGTTTAAAATAAATGAACAGAGCATCGCGAAGTCCAGATACATCGTTGTCAAGGAGAGACCACGTAATCAGAGTTCGTCCACAACATGTATATGTACATTGATAGGAAAAATTAAACTGGCGCTAACGCCGCTAAGATTCATATACCGCATAAAAATAAATCGCACAAAACCAAAATCGCATAAATAAGGACCGCACAGAAACAGGATTTACTGTATTTGTAAATTTTAATTACTTCTCCTGGTCATCATAGGTATGTATAAAATTTTAAATATATTCTAAGTAAACTAAGAAATATTGAAAAAAAAAGGAAAAATCTGAAATAGACTAAAATTATGGAAGAAAAAAAACTTAACGCTTTTTTTTTTTTTTTTTTTTTGCATCCTGACTGAATTAGGAAGTAATATGACCCTTCATCCATTAGTTACATATGTAGTTTTAGTTTAACACAAAAGAGAAATTCTTGGAAATTGATCATGATCCGATCTAAAACTGTACAAACAAGTACGCTTTTAAAACATTGCCCCTGTCCCTGAAGCTGATATGCCTTCAACCATCAAGATTAGAAGCAAAGCTATTTTAAACTGAAAATATTTTGCCATAGTAAAAACGAATTGACTATCCTTTAATGGCAGAAAGGGATGTTTGTCCTGAAATGTATCGTAACATACATTCCATTCGTTTTTCAGCCTGGAATGTACAATGCGCAACAAAAGGAAAAAAACAACGTACTGGACCACCCTGAATAACTTTTGATTTGATGATAAGATGTCTAGGACTTGCAAGTCTGTACTAAAATTAGCACATTTGAGGTCACCATGGTGACCTCAAATGTGCTAATTTTAGTACAGACGATATTTTAAGTGCCAAAATTAAATAGAAATCGCACTTTCTTCCAATAAGCATACCATTTTTGACGGATTTGGATTTCTAGACCCCAAAATATACGGGTAGCAGCAGTCCATGAAATATGGCGGTCAAGAAAGTGCTCCAAAGTTTGGACCTCTTAATGTTAATTTTACTTTACGCATTGTGTTACATCAAAATTTTTTAAGCGAATCGAAGAAAATTTTCACACACTTATAAAATTCATTTATCCAAAAATAATTTTTAGTAAACTTTCATTATTTTTTATTATTTTATTCAATTTTGGTAAAAAAAACTTTTGAAAAGTTATCAAGTTTTTTTGCATCAGTTTTTAAATAATATAATTTTGCATGGCAAAATACAAAATTTGAGCGAAATCAGTCGAATAGTCTCTTGGAAATTGAATTTCAAAAGGGCTAGATATTTAAACTTCGATCTCTCAGGAACTATTCGATCGATTTCGCTCAAATTTTGTCTTGTAAAATTATAATTTTTAAAATGGGTGCAAAGAATTGTATACCTACTTTTAAAAAGTTTTTCAACCATTATTGAATAAAATAATGAAAGTTCACTAAAAATTAATTTTTTGCATAGAATTATCTAATTTGCTTTAAAAGTTCTCGAGATGTAGCGAAATACACAAAATAGTAAGATTTATTACATTAACTTCTCCTGGCTATAAATTGTTGCCGCTTCCACCTATATTTAGGGGGTTCGTAAATCTGTCTGTAGCCTTCCAAAAATGGTATATGTTTATTCAGAGAAAGTACTTTTTTTTTTGTCTGACTTCTTCGTAACTTAAAATATCGTCGACTCTTATTAATTAGCATATTTGTGGTCACCCATCTCTTGAACCATTAAGATTGAGCCCTAAGCGTGAAGGTCTCTGATCATTAGATCAAAAGTTATTTAGAGTGCCCTTAAGGATAAATTGAGGTATTTTTCAAAGGTAAAAATGAAATTAATATTTAAATATGTCATTAGGTTGAAAAGGGTTCAAATGAATATCTCAAAATTTACCTCAAATATACCTCCAGAGGTATATGTAACAACCTGAGGTGTTTCATCTTACATTTGAGGAGAGGTAGATATTTACTACTTTAAGGTGTTTCTTTTTCAACCTTAGGTTATTACTTATCAACCTGAAATATAATTCTTTACACCTAGCTATGGAACTATTTGTTCAACAACCTCAGGTGCTTCATTTTAACACTTCAAGTTATTCTGGAGCTGCCTAAAGTGTATTTTTTGACAATTGTAAAGGTAATATTTCATTAACGTGAAGTGTTCGCTGCTCTACTCATACTCATTACAGATATATCGAGCCTAAAATAGCTATTTTTAACGCAAGTAAGTAAGAATGTTGGGCCCAAGCATTATAAATGTGAATGCACACTTTAAATATTGCCAATGATTTCCCCATCATTTTAAATTTAAAAACATTAATCTGAAGACAAAATGTTGAGTGTAGATATAGATTCCTAAAACACGGTTTCAAAGTATCTGTCTTTGGATGGAGCTCCCACTCTGCATTTTTGCATTATAAAACCAAGTGAAAGGTTTTCTTGGACGATGGGTTGGATTTTGTCATTGGAATCCGTCATTCACTAAGAATTTTGGAATTAAATGACTAAGCAAAATTAATTACTTTTGATAGTTAAATAAGACAAAAATTAAATTTTTTTGCCATTAAATCCTCGTTATTGGATACATAGTTTATTGAAAAAAGTTATTTAATCTTCATTTAATTTATAAGTCAACCACCGAAAATAAATTACATAAAATATATTTGATCAATATGAAGTTAATAACATTAATAATTTATAAGACAAAATGTTTTCTCTCGCAGTCCCAACAATTCTCTACAAAAATAAATAACTATTAATATTAATATATTATGTTTAAATGCTAGATGTATTATAAAAAGCTGTATCGCAAAACATATTTTCATATATTTTAATGGTATACCATTAATTCCTCTGTCACTTTATGTAGTGTATTATTATTATTATAAAAACAGTTGAATTTAAATTATAATTATGAAATATTATTATTAAAAAATATTTTTCAACCAGACAATTAAGTTTAATATAATTTATTTAAATAACCGTAATAGCTATCGTCCCTAAAACTGTCTCAAAAAATTTATAAATTAAAAGAAAAATAATAATTTCGAAAATTTTGGTACCCTTTGAAATAAATGATAAATAAAAAATAGATATACTTCACCAGAAAAAAAAGTAGGAAAAGACACCTTTATTTGTACTTTAGTAAAAACTTTATTTAAATTATTAATTAAAATATAAATGAGTCGAAAGAAACAATTAATATATTTAAATAAATCCAATATAATGTTAATAAATAATTTAGTTTTTAAAAATTCTATGAAAAATTTTATACGCTTTAAGGAAAAAAGAAATAATGTTCTTTTATTTTTAAATTTTTTGTTGTTGGTGAAACAATGATAACCCATCAAACAAATGACAACCCATTACCAATTTCACATACACAGGTAGAAAAGCATAACTTATAGCTATTGTACCGATGAATTAGTTTCTGTAAAGTGGCGCTGTTGTCAACGTCGGCGCGATAGCTCTGAGGCTATCTTACCGATAGTCGGTGTAATAGACACTGCCAATTTTAAAATGTTGCATAAGTGTTTGTTAGCATTTATAAAATTTTAAGTTTTTTAAATTTAAATCATTTTAATTTTTGAGTTTTTATGCTGCAAAACCCTTGCAGTGCTGTTTTTTTTAACTAATTCAAAATGTTTGTAAACTTTGTTATTTAAATCTTCATTTTAAACTAGTAAACTTTTATCGTCTGTTTTTACCTGATTGTTTCAGCACTAGTGCCATAAATATAAAGTAGTAAATAAATTAATGAAGAAGAAATATGATACATTCCATAAAGCTAACAAAGAAGAAAGAGATCTGTCCTGTGTTACCTTTATGGTTGACTTACTAATTTTTAGTTAATACAAATCAATTTACTAAATATTAATTGTGTGTTATTAAAGATTGAAGTTAAAACTTAATTTAAAATCAACAAAAATCATTTAACAATTACATTTATAGATTCCTTTTATTTTTAACTAATTCGACAAGACATGATAATTGCTGAAAAGTGTTTTTTAAATAAATTGGTATTTTTAACAATAAAATAGTTTAAAACAGTTAGTGGGAACTTGATATAGTGTCCAGTTTGCACATGATATATAATCTAGGCAATTGAAGGATTTAAATCGAATTTAATGTTAGATTTACAAAAAGTTTTTCGAGGAGCTATGTTGGATGTTATTTTACTATTGAATTCTCTTAGAATAAACATTGAATTATTTTACATTGAATTCTTTTAGAATAAACATGTTTCATAATCGTGAGCAAATATTTTTTGATTTGCAATATTTGTAGAGATAAGCTGAAATAGCAAAAATTGTAATTAAAATTAAGGAACTCAAAATTTTAGCCGCTCTTCTGATTTAAATATTGGGGTCCTTTTTTAAAGATAGTGGCTGTCACCATAATTTAAGGGTCCAGATTCAAAATAAATCATAAAAAAAGTCTATGTTTATTTAATGAAAATTTTTGTGTTTGATTCTATTATCGAAATTATCTTCCCCGCAAATAAATTAGCTCAAGAAACTAATTGCACAACTTAAAATCTTTTCAATAAAGCTAGCAAAATAATTTAAACTATTCTATGCAAAAATATTTAATAATTATAATTTTTATTATTTAATTTAATAATGTTCGAAAATTTTTTCAATGATATATAATATTTTTTACTACACATTTTGCAATTTTAAATAACAACATAGACTATTTTTGATCTTAATCAAATCAGTTAGTAGTTCATGAAATGTTAAAAAATAAAATTGTTCTGAGGAATAAAAATAAATTTTTATTCCTCAGAAGGTTTCATTTGATTTTGTTTAAACATTGAATTCTAACACAATGTAATTTATTTAAAAATCTTTTAATTTAAACAGTAATGATCTCCCTTAAAGCTTATAAATTCTGTTATGATCTCCCATCATTACTGAATTAAATAAAAATCAATAATATTATTTAGTCGATACTATTTCTTACAAATGAGATTTGATTATTTGGTTAATACTATATCTGACATTTGTCATGCATTATTTAAAAAACGGTTTTTTAAAAATTGGATAATGTGAGATAAGATTCGTTTGTAAAAATTTTAATAAAAGTTGGAAATGTTTTTTACCAACGCACATTCAATAATAATGTCGAAAAATACTTTTAATTAATTTAAAGCTTGCTATTTCTTTTTAACAAAAAGAAACAGAGTTACTGCTGCGAGCAAATTCTCTAAGAGATATGTATCGTGTAATCGCGAAAAAAATTAAAAAATTTTAGAAACCTTATATCTGCCTTTGAAAATTTTGGACAATTAAATGTATTTTAAAAATTTATTTACACATTAAAATCAAAATCTAATTAAAGCAGTGAAAATTTCTGGAACATTTTTTTTTCATCAAAAAAATTCCTTAAGAAAAATATACTTTTAAGAGTTAATAAAAATAATTTTTAAATGCAGTCTTTTCATTAGCACTTGTTGAATTATTTTTTATTTCAACAAAATCTTTAATAGTTTTTCAATTTTATAAAATTATTTCAAATTCATTGAAAAATTAAAAAGTTATACATTCAAAATTGTACTCCTATATAAAATAAAAATATATAAGAGAATATACATTTAAAACAGTGAAATGTAACTTGTATTACTGTACTACATTGTATGTATGAACTATATACACTATGTGTATAAACACATTATGAGTAATAGCTATATATTTTATAACATTGCCTACCTTTTAATTATGAGTCTAGAAAAGGTTACTTTCTTGTTAGAATCTTAAAAAAACAAAGTGCATTTAAAACAAATGAACAAATATGACCACACTTTAAAAACTATTTCAACTGAGAAAATAGTTTCTATCATAACGAGGAGTTTTCATAATCTAAAAATTTATGACAAACATATTCTGCATGGCCATTGTTCCATTATGTTCTGTTCCAACCAATATTGTAGAGCAATATATTGTAATAGTATATATTTTATTGCAATAATTTTTTTAACAAGATATATTTTATTTTTTCAGTAATGCTGTTGTTTTCTATCATCTTATTACCATATTTATTAGTGAAAAAAGAAGATGGCTATAAAGAGGACTTTTCATTTCAAAAATTATCTAATCTGTGCTCAATCAAGATGTTATGGAAAACTAGTTAGAGAACAAGATCCCGAAGAAACAACTAAAATGCCTATCTTTGAATATGCTACTGAAAACACTAAACGCAGAAAGCGTGTCTACGTGTGGGGTAATGCCCTGTTTGGAGCATTAGGGAAAATTAATTTTATAAAACCCGCTAATGGCCAAAAACCTCTAAAAAGTATGCATTTTCCTTGGAGGCTATCTTTTGCTGAACTTCATAGAGTAATTAATTATATACCATTTCATTTTTTAAAATTTATTTCTGCACTTTTAAATTACGTATAACTTTTTTTCAGACTTTATCGTTGTAAATATTTGAAATGATACTGATTTATTTTATTGCATTTTTGTTACTGATTTGTTCATACATTTAAAAACTGTAGAAGATCTTTATAACGCAAACCTTGAAATGTGAGGCTTCACGTTACATAAAGTTTTGGGTTCTGGGCAGGGTGTCTGCGCACCTGGAAAGGAATGAAAAATCAGAGAAAGTCATGAATTTTGGCATTGCACAAAATTTGTCATGATATGTCATGATTTTAACTATTTTTAAAAAAAAATCATGGAAAGTCATGGATTTAGGTTGCCAAAAAATCTAATTTTTAAAATTTAATCTCCCCACCCCCCAATATCAAGGAGTTCCGAATATCTGAATTTGTAATGAAATCCCCACTCACAGTCATATTTTATTAAAATGTAAAATGTTTTTATCATGTTCTTTAAAAATTATGGCGTTCTTTCAAAAAATGAAAGAAAAAACATCATTTATAGATCGGATTATCTCTTAAACTTCTGTGATTTAAGCTAAACATACTAAGCTTACTTTTTAATTATTTTTGATTTTAAACTAATAAATATTTTTAAGCTATTGATGTTTAATGAATCACTAATAATCAAATAAAAAAAATATCAATCTCCTTTGCTGTCTAATTAAGCCGCGTGCTTGCGTTCATAATGGTAAGCTGTTAGTAACAGTTCTAAATGGAAATATTTGTACTATTTCTAAATAATATTATTTTCAAATGGTATATATCTTTTTTGTGTGGTGTATAATGGGCATTAAAGGTGTTTTATTTAAAATTAGAATTTTATATTGGAGTAAAATAGTTGAAATATTAGTTTGTCTAGAATATTGAAATGGTGTAAAACAATTTTTAGAAAAGAACTTCTAGACATCAATATCTCTCAATCTAACTTGCACATTTATGACGGAAAGAATCTTTAAAGAATACACTGGAATTAGAAAATTATTACAAATATTATGAATGGAATTCATTTGCTTATCATTTTAATTAACTTTTCAACTGATTCAATTTGTTATTATTATTTCTTTTTTTTTTAACTTATGCACTTTTTATAGTTCTACCAAATATAGACTCAGAAATGTTCTTATATGATAACTAGGACTGAGCGAAGTAAGAAATTTTATTTTGTGATACAGGGCTCGAAAAACTGCCCGTCCTCGGCGGTCAAAAATTCCCCGCGGACAATTAATTTCTCGAATCCGACGTCCGCGTGGACGGCCATTTTCCCGTAAAATGTTCGTGATACATTTTCAGTTTTTGTTATCTTACAAGAGTCTAGCACCTCACTTCTAAAATTACCCTCTAATCTAGAAATACAGCAACATACTGCATATGGTGGGATTGATGTTTTCGCTGTCTGGGAGTACTGTAGTGGTTGAAAGGGGCTTATCAGCAATGAACTTACAAAAAAACACATTATGCACCGGTCTTAAACAAGAAGCGTTAAACGCAATAATGAACATGTACCTAAATGCAAAACCCCTTTCAGATTTCTGTGCAGAAACCTCTGTAAATCATTGGCTTGATTGTGCAACTGGCAAACGTCATATTTGATTCATTTAAAAAAACGTAGTACTCTCGGATAAATTGACATTTGACTTTACATTTGACATTGACATTTGACATTTGACAGATAACTTGACTTTTGTCATTTAAATTATTTCATGAAATAAATACTAGGTTACTATTAGTAACCTAGTATTTATTAATACTAGGTTACTATTAGTAACCTAGTATTTCTCTTATTACTGTATAATGTAATCCTAGTAACTACCAATTCATTGTGCAATTAATATAAATATTTGTAATAAATAGGAGAAAATCATGTTTTTATTTATTTAGAAGCTACGGGTTAGTTTCAAATGAGGACAGGTACATTGTTGGACATGCCGTCCTCGGGGACGGGTAAAATTTCTGAATTTTTTCGAGCCCTGTTGTGATATATAGTCTTGTTAGACATCGCGATATAACATATGTTCGAAAATCATCTATAAGAAATCTTTAAATCAAACAAAACTAAGTGAAATAAAAAATTTTCATTAGAATCTAAAATGTTAATTCTAAAAAAATGCTTTTATAACATCAATAGAATTGCTTAATTCTTTCAGTTAAAATAATAAAGATGGATTGACTTAAGACTGATGTCTTAAAATAAAAACAAATGCAAGCTTCATTTTAATGTTTTTTTCATTTAAAAATGACTTCAGATTTATTGGTTTAAAAATAATAATAAAACTTGAGCGAAATATTTTACATACATGCATTAAAAATTAAAAGGAAAAAAATGTATAAAACAAGCCAAAGAAATGTTCATTTAGTAAAACATTTTTAAAATTATTTGTTGAAAAAAAAATGTGCTTTTGTAACATCGTTAGACCTTTTATTTATTTATTTAAAATAATAAAGTGTATTGACTAATGGTCAAATTCTATACTTAATAAATGTAAAATTAAATGTAAGTTATTTATTTATTTATTATTGTTTTCTGTTTTGAAAAACAAAAATCTACAAAAGATTTATTGGTTTAAAAATTATATTGACTATATAGCAAATCAATACTGACTATATAGCACATGTTCTGCACCTGGTTCGCTCCTACAACACTGCTGACGTAAAAATATCCTCAGTGGTAGACGGATTATGGATTACAGTCCCCTTGCTGTCAGGCTAACTGTGTTAGGTTTTCGTGGTTTTGCTCTCCATGTACCGCAAATGCGGGTCAGTTCCATCGAAAACTCCTCCACAAAGGCAAATTTCTCCCGATACTTGATCCAGGAGTCTCATTGTCTTTTGGATTGGGTTCAAAATTACAAGGATACGGTGTTGAATATTGGTAGCCGTAAACCCAAAATTGGGTCGGCTGTTCAACGAGGGTTATAAAATAAAATAGCAAGCTCTCAATAATGTAAATACGGCCTGGTCAGTAAAAAGGCATTCTCTTTTAAAGTGTGCGGCAGATTTTTTATCTGAAGAATATTTATTTTGAAGATCATGGTGGTTTATCATGTATGTTTACTTTGTAAATGTTAATGCCTAAGATTGTAAGAAGGAAGTACGGTAAAATGATATGCATTTTTTTTTATGGATATCATTAATAAATTACAATTCCACCCATTTTTCATATGATACTCACTTAAGTAACTGAAATGTGGATTTCATGTAATTTTAAACTACATCTAGTTTTGTTATCTTCATTATTAAATTTTTTTTTTAATTATTTGGTGACTTGGAAAATTAAATTGTTGTTATCATTAAATTGATATATTGATTATTTTTGTTTCAGGTGAGAGACATAGCTTGTGGATATGGATTCACAGTTTTTGCAGCATCTAATGATGAAAATGATTTTTCACTTTTTGGTGTAGGGCTTAATACTGATTTTCAAATAGGCTACCATTGTAAAAGAAAAAGTATGAATTGGTAAAATATTATTAAAATATAACAATGATATATAAATTGACAAATATAGTTTTTTCTTTATTTTTATTTAAGATTATTTAAGATTTTTGTTAATACTTTAATAAATTCAAAAATCGAATTTTATAAAATTGTTTTTTGACTTTGAATGAATATTTTGTTTTATCGAATATTTTGTATTTTCAATGAAAAATGGGAATAAACTCAAAATAATCACATAAATTCTTCAAATCATATTAATATGAAATTAATAGAAAATAAATAAATTTTAAGTTATTTAATTTAAAAAATAATTGATTAATTTACTGATTAGTTCATTGATTACAGTTAGATTAATTTGGAAGATGTAAATGAATCAATAACTTTTTTTGCACTTTTTTTAGTGTTTTACAAGGTAGAACACAGGTTTTACAGGCAACAGGACAAACTTTAAAGTAAGCCTCTTCAACAAAACACAAAAAGTTTTACTTGAATATTTTTAGATATTTGTTAAAGCTCTTTCAAAATTATAGTTTAATCTTTGATTCTTGGATCTATCAATTTTCATAAGCTTTCTAATTTCTTTCTTTCTAATTTCCATTTTAATTTGTGCATATTTTTGCTGAAATATATATAACTATATAGGGCTTACCAGCAATGAAAATTTAGTGGTCCAACAGCACCACCTATGTTTTATTCAGTTGTCCAAAAACTTAATATGGTAGACGAACTTGTGGGAAAAAATTGAACCTTACATTTACATATTTCTATTTCATGTTATAGTGCATATTAAAAATTATTAATTATCATTCATAATACTCTGAAATTAATTAAGTTTATTACACTATAATGATTGAAGATAAGTATTTACTGAAATGAATACAATATAAAAACTAAAATGCTGAGACTGAATAAATAAATAAATGAGGAAAATAGAGAAAGTAATAGCTAACAATGTATTATATTAGTAATTAATTATCTAAAAATTATAAATTTTAAATAAAATCAATTCTAAAAGGGCAAAAAATATTGTTTTATTGATGAGCAATTATACTGTCAATACATGAATGCAAAGCACAGCACAATATGTAAATTTGAAATTTAAACATATTTTTTTCGCAATGGAATATGAATAAAAAGGTGGTGTTTTTAAGGGACGGTGGCTTATTTTTACAACAAAGGCACATTTATAGGGATCAAAAAGCAACCAGGGCAGGCTGCTGTTCTAAAAAATCTTAGGAGAACAGTCATATATATATATATATATATATACAGTAGGGAACCGATTATCCGGAACGATCGGGACCATCGCTATTCCGGATAACTGATTTTTCCGGTTTTCTGAATCGCTACAAAAAGCCGTTTTTTCTATTGTTAAACTCAACTAAAAAGAAATATATATTAGGAAATAATCTTAAAAAGAAGAAAAAACGATGAAGTAATACAGTAATGATTATTTCTAAAAAGATGGTATGGTAAACATCTTTCAAAAAAGAAAGAAAAATCCTAAAATCTTATGAGGAAAAAAATTTTTTTTTTTTAAATGGCGGGAAAATTTACCGAATTTCGTTCCGGTTTTTTGGTTTTCCGGTTTTCTGATTTCCGGATAACGGGTTCTGTACTGTATATATATTATATATATATATATATATATATATATATATATATATATATATATATATGCAAATTGGTTTCTTTAAAAGTGTTATTACATAATTTTATTGTGTAAGAACTAATTTCCTTTCTGCAGATCATCCTCTAGAGATAATTGGTGAACCTGTCCCTATAGCATTGCCATTATATAACTCAAATACAAAAGCCATTAAAGTTGCTTGTGGTAGGGCACATACGATTGTGCTCACAGATAAAGAAGGCAGTAAGTTTTTTTTTTTTAAAATGTTGAAAATTATTGTAAATTAACTGTCTTAATGTTATCAAAGAAAATGTTGATAATAAAAAAATATGTCAACAATTTGATGAAATATGTTGCTTATATAAACATGTTTTCTAATGCTAAGAGAAGTATGAAAAATCAAGGAGTATGAGGGATTTGCACTAGTTAAAACAGTTGATTGATATACTAGAAAAAAACTTGTGTAGTATGCAAAGTGTATATGCAGAAGAAAATCTCTTGTGTATCTTCTGCAGGAAGTAAAATAATCATCTAAAGAATTTCATCTGAATTCTTAATTTGTTTTTTCACCTGATTTGTATTTTTTTTTAAATATTTAAAAAGCAAAAAGTTTTTTGTTATTGGGAGTTCGAATATGTATATTTCCATGAATCATTAGGTGCTAAATCAATAGTCACAGGAAACTGAAGCGGATGTATATATACTTGATAACGTAAAAACTTTATTTTCTTCAAGAAATTATGATAAAGTGGACTTGTGTAGGGGGGGGGGGGTCACATCACCCATGTCAACCTTCATCATGGGTGCAAGTCTTCCGTCCCCAGGACGGATTTCCGTCTTTCGAAAATGTTCACGGGTGCAAGTAAGACGGAAACAAGACTGACTCGAAGACAGAAATCGGAATTTTTTTTTTCTGTCCTTAACAATATTTTTTAGGTCTACGTTATTGGTCTACTTTCTTATGTCCTGTTGTTATTTTATCAAAAGACAGATGAATAAATATTTTTTGTACAGTATTTAAACTTGATGTATTATGGTAAAGCTTTCTTAGATAGTTTGCATATGTCGAGGGGGTATTGTGTATGTTTGGTATTTCAGTCAAAAAATTTTCAGTCCTAGCCTTTTTTCCAACTTGCACTCATGACCTTCATATATGAAAAGGTACACCAACATAGAATCTAGGTAACATGTCTTATATACTAGTGAATTGGAATTCTATTTTTTTGTTGGTAGATACACTACAGACTCATTACCTATATACCTTCCTATAGTACTTCCTATATCCTTCCTATATCAAAACAGAGACCCATTCTCAAGACAACAGACATTAATGAGGAAAACAAAAGAGATTTATAACATTAAACGTAAAATTAATGAAGAAAAGTTTATAATTTAAATTTTTATCTATTTTCCTTTTTTTTAATAACAAAAATGTTTAGAACCTTCTTTGTATTTCTCATTAATGTCTAACTAGTCTTCAAAATGAGCAGCTATTTTTGAAGGCACTATAGAGCCCAAAAAATATTCAGCCAACACAAGCATTAATAGTAAAACAGTACAATATTCTTGATGACAAATTTATTGATACACAATTAAAGCTAAATCAGAAATGATTTCAAGAGAAATTTTAAAGTTCTTGGGGGCAAAGGTGATGAAAACATTACGAGCCGAATTTAATTTTGATTATTGTACCATGGAGAACATGGTGATTAAGAATGAAAAATCGGAGGTAATTGTAGAAATGGATCCTGGTTTTGAAAGTTCAAAAAGAAATTGATTGAAGCAAAGAATACGGATCTCAAACTTTGATGAATATTTCTTTATTATATATTATTTTGTAGACTTTTAAAAATCTTTTTTTTTTACCAAATCAGAACCTGTTTCCTATGAAACAAAAGTAACTGATAGAAAATTCAAAATGCATACATATTGTTGATTACTCTTAGATGTTAGATTTGGTGTTAGAAATAATAGCCAAATGTTTTTTAAGTTTTCAGTCTTGGAAACAATACTTATGGACAGTGTGGTGTGCTTTCAAATACAGCTGAAAGAAAGGAGGATCTAATAAAGGTTCATAAAGTTGAAGGAATTGATGAAGACATTGTTGAGGTATATGAGGTTTTCATTGAAACTTAATTAAATGTTACTTTGAATGTTTTTTTTTGGTGTAAGAACCAAATTTACTCTTAACTGACTAAACATTTTACCTTTTTAGTAGTTTGTAGGTTTGACACAGGTTGGGCTTATATGTTTTCTTGACAATAGAGCATTAAAATGATGTGAAAACAAAATGTAAAAAATAAAAAGTTCGACACAACAGAGTTTCAATTTAAGAAAAAACAATTTTAGTTTCAAAAGTTAGAAAGTAGAAAATTTGGTATTTTAAACAACTTAAATCTTGCTTTAGAATCTCATACTAAATTACATTTTGTCAATATTTTTCATGAGTAAAGGCGTTTTTCACAGTTATCGTCATAAATGTTTCGAAGTAATGTGTTTTGCACCTGAAGATCTATCAAGTTCGTATAAATGAGGATTTATTAACAATTTATTTTATCACCATCAGTGAGCAGTCAATTTATGTATATAAATAATGGCCCTGCTCTATGTGATTCGATGCCTTTGAACTTGACTCAGAAGACAAGAAAACTTCTGAACCATTTGCTTTACCGAAAAAAAAAAGAAGAAAAAAACTCACTTCACAATGATATGTCTGGATTAAAGTCATATGGTTTACATACACTGCAGATATTTTGAAAAAAACCTTTATTAATTGAGTTACAGCTCTAAAAACTATATTTCATGATTAGTATTGCAAAAATGAATTTAAAATTATTTTCTTAATAGTTTATTAAATATTATTTATTTTTTTAAGGGAAATGGAATTAAGTTTAATAATTCATATCAAATTACAAATATTTTCACATCATTAAACCGAAAGATTTTAAATTTTTAACCTAATTTACTAGAACATTAAAATTTTTTTGAAAAAAGAAAAATTTAAAAATCAAAATTTGCAGTGTAATAGTCATTTAACTAAATTCAACAAGAATAAAAATATTTTTTAAAAGTTATATGTTACAGATGAAAAGCCAGTGAAAAATAGAAAAAAATTCACATGTAATAAGTTTTGCTTTTATTAACTGCAGAAAATCTATTTATTAAGTTTTTCAGCATTGAACACAATGGATTTGCCGCCGTATCAAGGTATCAAAGCTTTTTTTTTTTTTCGAGAAAAAAGGTTTCAAATTTTTTTTTTTTTTTTTTTTTAGCACTTTAAGTATGAGACCATCGAATGAATTTATTTGTGCAAAAATCTTGATTTAAAAGTTTTGCATTTTTATTTATTCTTGAAAATATACTTAAATGTCATATTTTTGATATTAAAATTTTTTTTTTCTTCAGAAAAATGTATTTACTAATATTTTAATTAATGTTTCTTTGTCATTACAATACAGTAATTTACATGTTTACTTGCTTTTTGATGCTCCTAAAAAGTGTTATACTATTTAATTATTTCTTTTTAATTAAGTATAACCTGTCATTGGAGAGCAGAAGTATTTTTTCCTCTTCAGTGTATAAATTAAACCATTTTATCTAATTTTTCTGATTCTCTAAATTCAAAATTCATTATGTAAGTTTTTCAATACTATTGCTTTTATGAAAATATAAAAGGAAGCTTATAATATTTGTATAAAAACATCAGTATATATCATATATATTATTTGTATAAAAACATCAGTATAAATAAAACCTATTATTCAAAAAAAAAAGAAATAATGCAAGTTTTCTTTTCAAAGCATGTATCAAAACTGAAATAAATGAAAATCAAATTATAAAGCGATTCCATTAATAAGTCTTAACCAGCCGTCAATGATGTAAAGGAGATGATACCTATGTGTTTAAAGGATTCTTTTCTAGTTAAAGTAATAACTACGGTAAAAAAAGAAGCCGGAATTTACCAATCAAGAACTGGTCGCAATTGTTTGGACTAACTTTTTTCAGAAGCTTGTATATTGGATTGGCTTTGTATATTTCAATAATTATATTTGAACAAAGTATTTTTGATCACCATTTCTTATTATTTTATTTTATATCCTTCAATTGTTTACATTTTGATTTTATGTCTTAATTTATAAAACTACTTGCTTTATTTTTCAAACTTTCAGTATGAGCCAGGATGGTTCAGGGGATAGAGCGTTTACCTTCCAATGAGGTGAACCATGTTCGAATCGCAGCGATGAAGGTCAATATGAGTTCCGCATTTGGCTGGCACTGACCACAGTGCTAACGTAAAATATCCTTAGTGGTAGACGAATCATGTGTTAGAGACCCCTTGCAGTCAGGCTAACCGTGGGAGGTTGTCGTAGTTTCTCTCTCTGTGTAACGCAAATGCGGGTTAGTTTCATCAAAAAAATCCTCCACAAAGGCAAATTTCTCACAGTACTAGATCCAGGAGTTCCCTTGTCTTCTGGATTGGTTTCAAAATTACAAGGCTACGTAGTTGAACATTAATAGTCATAAACCAAAAAAAAATTGGGTCTGCAGTTCAATGGCGGTTATAAAATGAAACAAAACTTTCAGTATTTATGTCTTTTGAGTTTGGCTCAGTATTGCATGCTATTATAAGTCTAGCTTTTGTGTTATTAAACACTGCATATAATCCAATCATTTGTTTTGATGCTCTAAAAAATTTCATTCTAACTTTTGTGATATTTTATTTTAATAAAATATGCTTAAAAAATATTTTCACTGAAGAAAAAAAAATACTTAAATCTTATTGCCCATTAGGTTCATGTTATTGTAAGACATTTCTCTCTTGTTTTTTAAAAAAAGCTAACTATTTTTTTTATAGGTTGTATGTGGTCAGGATCACACACTACTTCTGTCAACTTCTGGAAAAGTGTACAGTTTTGGTTGGGGTGCTGACGGCCAAACCGGTAAAAACTCATTTTAAATAGCACTTTTTTCACCTATGATTACACTAATAATATTTATGTACAGTGTCAAAATAAAAAATATAGAATAGCGGAATAACTTTTGAATAAGTGTTAGTTAGATCTTAGTGATTCGAGGGCCTAACCTTAAATATGTTTATTGATTAGTGCAGACAAAATTTAAAATTATAAAATATTATGCAAAACAAACTTTCTCTGGGTTAAAAAATCTTTTTTTTTTCCCCAACAGATTTGTACAGTATCAAAATAAAAGATAGAATCGTTTAATGACTTTTGAAGAAGTGTACTGATTTTCATTTAGTTAGATCTTTTCTTAGTGAGTCGTGGGCTTGACATTAAATATGTTAATTGATCAGTGCAGACAAAATTTAAAATTATGAAATATTATGCAAAACAAACTTTCTCTGGGTAAACAGGTCTTTTTTTTCTCCCCAGCAGATTTGTACAGTGTCAAAATAAAAAATAGAATCGTTTAATAACTTTCAAATAAGTGTTCTGATTTTCATTTAGTTAAATCTTATCTTAGTGATTCAAGGGCCTGACATTAAATATGTTAGTTGATCAGTGCAGACAAAATTTAAAATTATGAAATATTATGCAAAAACAAACTTTATCTGGGTAAACAAATCTTCTTTTTCCAACAGATTTGAATTCTTGACCCTTAAAATATGTGAAAAATATTATTCCAATAGTTTTGACGGGGGAGCATGTTTATATCCATTAACCCACTGACGGTTCTGTGCGTAAAAAGTCAAATTTTAACCTGCAGTCTTCTCCGCAAAGCAAACTGGTTTTTGCATGTTAATAGATAAGAAAATATTGTATAGGGGACAAACATTCTCTCAATTTTGCCCATTTGCTAAACCAACCAGTGGTTTAATATTGATTTTACTTTTTGCACATTTCATCAAATTATGCCCATATTAATTTATCATCTTCAAACTATCTGCTCATAGCTGGAAATTTTTATTTATTCTAAGATAATTCCATGTAAAAAAAATATTTTTATAAATGATTAACTTAATAATTATTTTTTTATTGTTTAATTTAATAATGGCCAAAAAAATAAAATTGTGAGGATCGTAATTTTTTACCTCAATATAAACTAAGTCATTTTAAAGTAATAATTTTTATTGACAATATTCAGAATTTGGAAAATATCAGCTGATTAGTTTCTAAGCATTGAAGTTATAGAGAAGTCCTATTTTTAAATTTTCATTTTTAAAAATCTGTGATACTGCCTATTGGCCTCATCTAAGTTTGTGTTTATAAAAATCACTATTAATGGTGTTTTTTGTAATTATTGTCACACTTGTATTGTAAATATTGTTTAAATGTTTTATTTAAGGTTTGGGTAATTATAACAACCAATTCACTCCCGCCATGTTGAAAGGAGATATTGAGGGGGAAAAAATAGTACAGCTCTCCTGTGCAGCTGATTGTGTTTTAGCAGTTTCAAGTATGACTTCTATTCTACTTCTATTATCAAACTCAAAGCAACACTTTAATCCAATTAATTGAAATTTGCTTTTCTAAATATTTTTAAATGCTAATAAACTATCCAGTAAAATTTGACTAATTTGAAATTTATTTTGTTGTAATAATTTAAAACAGTATTGTTTTTATTACTGATTCAGTATTTATCTATTAACATATGCTTGGAATACATAACTTGCTAAAAATTTGTAATGAGAAATAAATTTTTAGGATTTTTCGTGTATTGTTCAATATGCATTATTATTTTACTATACCAGTTATTTTTACACAACAGTTCAAAACTACAGTTCTTTCTGTTTCTTCATGTACAGTGTGTTGTTCTTTCTTTTTTTCGTTCTTTTTTAATTCCAGGTTTACCTGGAATACAGAACTTGCTAAAAACCTATAATGAGAAATAAATTTTTAGGATTTTTCTTGTATTATTCAAAATACATTATTATTTTATTATGCCAGTTATTTTTACTACAGTTCTTTCTGTTTCTTTATGTACAGTATGTTGTTCTTTCTTTTTTCCCATCTTTTTTAATTCCAGGTTTACTTGGAATACAGAACTTGCTAAAAACCTATAATGAGAAATAAATTTTTGGGATTTTTCTTGTATTATTAAATATACATTATTGTTTTATTATACCAGTTATTTTTACACAACAGTTCAAAGCCACAGTTCTTTCTGTTTCTTTATTTAACAATTTTTTGTTCTTTATTTCCTTTTTTTTTCTTTTCTGATTCCAGGTAAAGGAGATGTCTTTGGATGGGGAAATTCTGAATATCGACAGTTAAATTTAGCTACTGACAAACAACAGGTTTGAACTAAAATTTTCTGAAGAAATATGCATATTTAATTTTAAAAAATGTATCATAGCCTTTTTTTTCTGTTTTAAATTGCATTATATATTTTTATATGCTAATCTATATTGCATTTAAAAATTGATTTTCATGTATTGTCATCATCTTCAATATTTTTAAATTAAAGTTGAGTCGACTCCAAACTTTTTCCAATATTTAGCCCTTGCCTTTCAATTGGGTACTTGCACTCCAAGAAAAAGAAGGCAACCATGTGACCTATGACTAGCTAATCTTTATCAGCAATACGGAGTATTAAAGTTGAGCTAAGTTTCTCTACATACTTATTTAAAATGTTAATTAACATTAAGTTAATTGAATACAGAGCCGCATAGCACATAAAATTTTTTGAAAAATAATTCTTTCTAGTCTACTTCTTTTACTTCTTTTTTGTTTATTCTTTTATTTATTATTTGTTTATATATTTTATTGTAACCGTGATATATATTTTTGTTTTGTGTACCTGGCAACTTCGATGCATAATAAGTTTATGTTCTACATGACTTCCTGCCTGTCTTTGTGTAAATTTATAGTTATAGAATTGAAATCTTTGTGAAAGAATATAAGCTGTGTTACTTAAGAGAATTGGTACCTAAAAGGTTTGACCTACTAGAAGTCGAAAGGAAAGAACAGTTGCTAATGTAAACTAATACTACATTTCAACAACCAATCAGGATTGAGATACCCACACTACGTCACTTGCAGGTATCCCATTTACACCTACAGCTTTTCTAACCTTGTTTTCTTGGTTATTTGATTCCACAAGATTTAGTTTCAGCGATTCTCCAAACTATTAGGCCAACACACTTTAAATGTTTCATTCTCTCAGTGTCATTTGCTGTATTATGCATGGTTCTCACTCTCTTGACTTTTTGGTAATTCTGACCAAGCTTCTAATTATACATTTTGTTTTTATTAACCTTTTTATTAATTTGGTAGTGAGATTACAAATCTTTGATCCATAAGTAAGCGTTAGTAAGACACTGTGATTGAAATTTATTTTTTTCTTTGAGTAGTGTATTATGTATTCGGTATATTACTATTTTTACCAAATGGTTTTGATTTTCTTGTTAAATTTTTGCTAGTTATTTTTTTTTTGACAGCTGTAAAAAAAATCTCATTCTAAATAAATCTAAGAGTGCTTAAAGCATTTATCATGTTGGAGTCTGTCATTCTGGTCCACTTGTTGAATCAAGCAAGAAGTTAATAGAATGAAAATTATAAATAAATAACATGATCAATGAAAGTGATTTAACAAAACATCAAAAGAATCAATTAATAAATCAAAGAATAACAAACTGTGAGAAAAAACTAATCTATTATAGGATAATCAATTCAATGAATGAACTGAAAGACAAATCAGCAAACTAATGAGTTAAATCAGTTATTTAATCTTCTATGAATCAGTCAGTTGTTCAATGTTCTTTGAATACAAGAATTCATAAATCAACAAGGTGCAGTATATTTCTGAATGTAAACCTAATTGTGTATAAGCTGAGAGTATGCTTTTTCTTGGAAAATTCATACAGAGTTCAAAACATGTAAGCCGACATAAAAAAAATTACATGTTATCTTTGTGGTAACTTTCACCTCCCTTTTCTTTTGGTCAAACCAGCCATCTTAATTCTTTTGTTTGCCTCTGTTCAAAAATAAGAAGATCATTGATAGTATAACTAATTCTTTTCCTCCTAGTTTTAATTTTCCTCGTCTCCTTAAGAGGAAGCCATACCTCAGAAGAAAATTTTCGTCGGAAATTCTCTTTCATTATTAATTTAAAATTTAAAGTGTAGAAAAAGTTAGTTCAGACAAACCTAGAGTAAGTCCATAAATTTTCAAATAATAAATCGAAAATTTCAAAATATACAAATGAAAATAAATGACTCTATTGGAGATGATAACTTAGGATTAGGCAACAAAAAATATCTCTTCTAATAATTTGTTTGCATTTTAATATTCTGAAGTATTTTTTTCAGCGATTGAAACTTCATGACTTATTCTAGGTTTGCCTGAACTTACTTTTTCTTTCTTTTAAATTAGTAATAAAGGAGTAAGAGAATTTACTACAAAAATTTTCTTCTGAGGTATGGTGTCCCCGTAAGCTAACTTATAGTGGCATCATCGTTTGCAAAAAGATTAAGTAACTCAGATGCCAATAGTAAAAGCTATCTGAATTTTGAAGCTATAATTTTTTACTTTTACTGTTTGCTGTTTTATGAGAAAAAATAAACGTTTAAAAGCAATTCTAATTAAAAAAAATAATCCTTTTCTTTTGTAATTTTAAAGAATTTCGCTTTATATATTTATATATTTTTGTACATTCAATTTGATTTGGATGGAAAAGTATTTTTGTTGGTGATGTTTGTGTGTGATTTTGCAAATTTTGTGGATTCAATTATGAACAAAACTCCACTTTATCTTTGAACATTTTTTAAAATTCTGGACCTACATTCAGTATGGTATCGTTCAGTCATAATATACAGTAGTTGATTCTTATTCTTTGATTTGTTGTCCTACGCCCCTCTCATTCACTAATTAGAGTTTACCAATTCATTTATTAATTTGCTTATCGATTACTCTGATTGATTCCCTGATTTATACTGCACCTAGGAATTATTTTAATGTATGTATTAGTTATGCATGTGATAAGATCACACTTTCACTGAAGGCAGTAAATAACTGAAGTAAAAATTTTATTTGAATTTTTTTCTTACCTCTGTAATTAGAATGCAACATTTCTGATACTTGCAGTTACTTCATATTTTTACCAGTAATTGTGAGCAAAAAGAAACTTCAGCGATCTACAATAACATTTATGTTATGTGTGCCTAATTAGTTCTAAAGAATGATTTTAAAATATCTAAATGAATTTTGTTATCAGTTGAATTAGTATTTGTTTTTATTATATTCTTTCTTTAAAGGATACTTTAAAAAAAAAATTGGCGTTGCTATGTTCACTATTAATTGGGTTTGTTTGTTTTTTCCCTTCCAGATAAATGTTCCTACTTACCTGAATCTAAATCTGGGCAAAATTACTCAAGTTGCATCAGGCGGGACTATATGTGCTGTTGTGAATGGTAATTATTAAAAAAAAATTTTAAAATCCCTTATCGCAATTTATAACACTAACATTGTGCGTAGCATTTTTAAAAAGTGCTTAAAGGTGCTTATTTTCGATTTTCGTTATTTAAAAGCCCTTTAAGGAGCTTTTTTCATTAGGTGGCTTTAAAAAGTACTTAATTTTCTCTTTTCGAAAATGAGATTTTTTTTCTTTACCATGTCGATTTTCGCCAAGTATTATGAAAAAGCATGCTTTTCACATTGCTCTATTCAACGTTTTCACAATTCATTGAACTACAATCTATTCACCAGTACCATCGGTCCGTAGCGTAGGAAAGCGTCAATCATTTTGCATTTTTGATGAAATACTTGCGACTCCGTATGTGCATTGACTGAGCTGAGTTCAGTGAGATTATTGCACTCTCATGTGCAACTCTGCTGCATTTTGCAAGATATTCTCAATTTCAGACTTCATTTTCCACTCTCTGATATTGAACCAAAAAATCTCTTGATCATTTTATAATGGCTAACATAATCAAGAAAAGAGTTATTTGCCAGAAACTAGTTATTTTATTATAATCATTTAAAGTCTAAGAAAATTATTTTGTACATTGTTAATGTATATAGTGCTTGAAAATATTTTTGAGTGCTTAAAAAGTACTTTAAAGGTGGTTATTTTTTGTGGAAAGATTTGGCTATGCACCCTGACTAAGGATTGTGTAGAGCCGTGATGGCTCAAGGAATAGAGCGTTGGCCTTCCAATGAGGGGAACCAGGTTCGAATTCCAGCAATGGCTGGTCAATATGAATTCCACATCCGGTTTGCACCGACCACAGTGCTGACATAAAATATCCTCAGTGGTAGACAGAGCATGGGTTAAAGTCTCCTTGCCGTCAAATTAACCGTGGGATGTTTTCGTGGTTTTCCTTGCCTTGTAACGCAAATGCAGGTTAGTTCCATCAGAAAGTCATCTTAGAAGACAAATTTCTCTCAATGCTTGATATCTACGAGTTCTCTTGTCTTCTGGATTGAGCTCAAAATTACAAGGCTTCAGAGTTGGAACATTAGTAGGCATAAACCCAAAGAATTGAGTAAGTTGTTCAACAGCGGTGATAATATAAAATAAAAAATAAGTATTGTGTGTTTATTTGAAGTTGATAATATGTTGTGAAATAACAATATTTTTCAAATATTATACAGTCAATTCGCTATAACTCGAAGTACGATAACTCGAATATTACTATAACTCGATTTTTTTATGAGGTCCCGACCCTTTTATCTTCAATTTCATGTTAATTATTCTCGATTACTCGAATTTTACTCCCTTTAACTCGATTTTTTTTGGGATCTTTTAAGGCAAGAAAAGAAAACCAGGAGCTGATACCTTGCCCCTTCCTTTGCAAAACACGCACAATGTCTTTCGCATTCTTCATGGATAAGCTAAAGCTGTCCCTCTTGAAGTATGTGAAAAGTGATTAAATGAAACGTTACCAAATTTACTTCAAGGATACAGTTAAAATGATGTTTTCAATATTGATGAAATGGGTTTATTTTTTAAATGTCTTCCAAATAAGACTATGATGTTTATGGATGAAAACTGCTCAGGGGGTAAAATGAGCAAGGAACGTTTGACTGTCCTAGTTGTTATCGGAAAATACCGAAATCCCCGATGTTTCAAGAATGTAAAAACATATCCTTTGGATTACAAGTCTAACAAAAAGTTCTGGGTGACATCAGTTTTATTTGAAGACTATGTAAGAAAATTGGATCGGAAATTCTTCGCTAAAAAAAGAAAAGTGATACTCTTTATGGATAAATGCACAGCGCATAGTGATCTACCTAATTTGAAAGCAGTAAACTTGCAGTTTCTCCCGCCAAATACAACAGCAAAGTTGCAGCCTATTGACCAGGGTATCATAAAGTGCTTCTAACAGTCTTATCGTAAATGGCTTGTCAGAAAAATGATCTTAAATATTGAAAGCATTTAGAAGATTTGTAATTAATAAGCATTAATTAAATAATGCGACAATATTTTGAAAGTCCAAAACCGAAACTAACGATAAGTCGAACTTCCGATATGTCGAAGTTTTTCGTCAGTCCTATCAGATTCGAGTTATCGCGAATTCACTGTACTAATATTTTGAAAAGGGTTTTCACAATACATCCTGAATAAAATGTCTTACGATCAATATCCAGTGTATAATAATTGTGATTTAGTGTTTGACAATTGCCTGTGATAATATTGTGGTTATTGTCTATAATGATTAATATCAATTACAATTATGTCACAAGTGTTATCATTATGATGATTTCCAGTTCCTGTAATTTAATTATTGAATTCATTCCAATATGAATATCGCATTTTGATAAATTTCGTTTGGGTAAATGGAGGTATTGATTAACATAAAAATGAAACAATTTAATTAAAAGCATAAACTATCAACAATATTTTCTAAAACATTGATCAGATGTTATCTTTGTGATATTAAAATTCCCTCTCCCCATCACTAATATTCCTATGTGAAATTTTGTGAAATTTTGCTAAAAATTTTTGTCTAAAATTGAAATTTTTCTTATAAATAAATTTTAAGAAAAAAAATTATGATTCCAATAATTTTTTTTAAAATTAAAATGGTTTATTTTTATAAGTTTCATAGTCTTAAAAAAAGTATGTGTCATTTTAAATTTTCAGATAAAATTACTTTTTTTATTCTAACTCATTTCAGTTAGCTTATAAAAATACTGGACCAGAGAGATGCAAAATTTTTTGGAGTTGACCAATTTGACTCTAAAATTTAAAAAATAGTATGCAAATTTTTTTAAACTGCAGGCACTGAACTTATTGTTCTTTCGTTATGGAAGGTGCCGGAATTGTTTCTTATTTGGCGTTGCCTGGTAAGCGACTATTGGGAGACTTTTCTGTTCTAGCGATGTTTTTTTAATCATAATTTAAGTTGAAAACCTGCAGCCTGTGGGAGCTTCTGAACACACTGTATTTTTTTTCTTCAAAAATAAAAAGTTTTGAGAATTTTGAATTGCAAGTTTGAGTCATGACTTATTAATTCGTTCAATTTGCACAGATTGCATTGTAAGTTTATTTCGTTTCCCTATCATCTTCTCAATGGTTATTGCTACAAAGTTGCGCATGATTTTAAGAAACCCAATTTCTAATACGATATTACGTAATATTGCAATAATTTGAGTTGTAGTACCTTTTTACAATATATATATGCATACATATATTTTCTAAATCAATTATTAATTAAACTGAAATTTTTTTAGAAAAGGTATGTATTCTTTTAATAGAAAAGTATTTTTTTTTAATAAACTCTAGTCATTAAAAATATTTAATTTTCTGCAAATATACAAATTTTTTTTATTTAAAAAATTAGTGCTGGAACACTAACGTTTATATAAAAACTATCATATTTGCCACCAACTTGACTAAATGGATCATAGTATATAACGATAAAGTAATTTAATAAAATTTAGTCATATTTTTGAGTAATTTTTGTTCTTATTTAGGCAACTATTTTCATAGTTTTTGTCAATTATTTTCATGCTTTAGGTTACTAAAAGCAACTATTATGTTAATTTTTTACTGTGTAAACCCTGCAATAGGATAATCCATTCCGATCTTCTAATCCAGGGATGGGCAAACTATGGCCCGCGGGCCAACTGTGGCCCTCTGGAAGATTTTATCCGGCCCGCGGATAGAATTTTTATTTGCCGATCAGTGGCAAATATAAATAATATACATCCATTTTCTTGTCGACTATGTTTAAAATTATTTCTGTTTTTCCTTTTTCAACAAAGTACTGATGAAGTTTTTGCTTTCTCTATTTTTGTTCTACAAAACATAAATTGATGGAATTCAATTGGTAAAATGTTGAAAGCAGAAGTTCTTTATTGAATAGCCATAGATTGGCTCCAACTAGCGCTTGTCTCTCTCGAGGAGCTGACTTATGGAATCTAATATAGGTAAATTGCACTTCACATTTGGCAGACTGCGCATTTTACGCTCCAAAGAGCGGACAATCTAACAATCATTTGAAGCAGTCGTTTCTAAATATTCCAAAGTTTTACAAATCATTACCAAAAGCTAGTTTCCGAAATTTAATATTTCATGCTCAGAAAGTCAGTGCATGTTTGCTTAATCTTATATATGTGAACAAGTGTTTTCAACTATGAACCTTAGAAAAAATCATTTCAGAAGTAGACTAACGGCAAAACATTTAGCCTTGTTCCTTAAATTAAGTACATCTCACTTCCAACCTTAATGTAAGGAACTTTTAAAAATGAAATCGCAATTTCCTTCATCTCACTAAATATTTAAATTAAAACTTGTATATCACCTTTTTTTCTTAAATTTTGAAGTTTTTACTTGGCCCACCAAAAATTTTTTCTTGATTTTTGGCCCCTCGACCAAAAAAGTTTGCCCATCCCTGTTCTAATCAATCAGTAACATGTCATTATGTTTGATTTATTTAGAGAAAGGAAATGTCCATGTTTGGGGTTACGGCATTTTGGGACAAGGTCCAAATGTCTCTTCGTCAAAGATTCCAACTTTGCTACCTCAACCATTGTTTGGTGCAAATGAATTCAACTCCGATGTGAAAGTGAAGCAGATTGTTTGTGGGCTGAATCATTTTGCTGCTCTTACAAGTTTGTGAAGATTGTTTGTTACTATTAGTTAACATTGTTTATTTGATTTTAATTATTAACATGCTTTAAACTTACAATTTTAATCATTTGGTTTATCCCCATCAGGACTAGGAAAAGAAGCACTTGACCAGAGGCCCGCACGTTTTGAGTTTGTACACAATTACAAGATGTAATTCAATGTACCATATTAAGATCATGTCTATGTGCTCTTGGGCCACTAAAATTGAAAATGTGTGTTTCCATGGGACTTGAAGGAATCAAGATCATGATCATGTTGATGTGATCACTGTCCAGAAAGTGTTAAATTATGATTTAAATTGTGGTTTAAATTTCTTGAATTTCCAAAAAAAAAAAAAATCTTTTATTTAAATTACTTTTTTTAAAAGCAAATTCTCAATTTAAATTTAGAATATCTTTTAATTTTTAAAAATACAATTTAATATTATATGTAATTTTTGTAATTCTCTTATATATTTTTTTAAAATTCTAAAATCAATGACATTGAATTTTTTTTGTAGAGAATTATGCATGAGTAGGTAATTATTATGTATGTAAATTATAGTTAAATGTTCAAAGCAGACTTATAAATAAGGAGATTAAACGTGTATAAAAGTGATGTAAAACTTTTAAATTGTAAGTTTTCATAATTTTAGCTTGTAAAATAATTAGCAGTCTTATAAACATTCTTCCATCATACCCATTTAGTTTTATGTTTATTTAAATATATGCTTTTTTAAGCTTATTAAGCATGTAGTTTGTGTAAATAAATAATAAAAAAATACTAATTTTGAGAAGAGTATTTTAGAGTAAATGATTTTTTTATGTTCCCTCATCTAAATTATTTTATTCTTAATTTTTTTAATTTAACTGGCAAATAAAGCCTAAGGGTTTTGTGCTTGAATGAAAATAGCTTAGATTGTATTTATTCAGGGATAAGTTTTTAATAATTATAATACATATAATTTTAAGCATTTTAGTAATAATATTGTTTTTAAATAATACTAAGCATTATTAACTCATTTTATCAGAGCTTTGATTTAATAAAAAAATATAATTCAAACCAGAAAATTTCGATTTTTATTTTTATATTCTTAACCAAATTATGATTGTTGCCAACCCTGCTTTAATTATTGATTTTGCGATATTCATATAAATTTTTTCTGCCAATCCTGTTTTTCAAAATTATGTATCTTATTTACTTCTGTTCATGTTAAAATGTGCGCATCTTTCTACGTAAATTAGCAATTGAAGGAGCTTATTATTTTAGATTGGAACTTTGTCTTCATTTAATTGTGAACAAAATATTTGTTTTACACTTGGAAAATAAATTCACTTTTATTTGGCAGATTGTTTAAGAATTGTCAGAAGTAATTTTTTTACAGCATCATTTTAATTTGTGATTATCAGAAACTGAAAGGCGAGAAAATGTATAATCTATAAAATAAATAATCTAGAATCTAAATAATCTAGATAAACCTTATACCATTAAAAGCAAATTAGTGATAATTAAACCTAATCCTTATATATTTAATCCGCAGTAACCTTTTGCATGTTGTATAATTGTTTATTTCAGGGTTACTAATAAAAAAAAAAATAATATTTAAATACAGTAAAATTTTTTGTGAATGACCACTCTCCGTTCCACAGTAAAATAGTCGTTGATGGAGGTTGGTCATTCTTAAAGGTAACCTCTATTGACATCAAAATTGTTATGAAAAGCGCACGATTTTTTGCAAACGATTTTATTTAAAGTCAGTGTCATTTTCTTGGTGCTGATGCCACTTCTGTTAGCGTCATGAAAAGACAGATCTATGAATAAAATCTAGCATTTATAAAAATGATCCCAACTGATATAATTATGTGTAAAAACAAATTTACCAATTATGAATGATAAAGTTATTTTAAATTAATAAATAATTATGTTTTTTGTTGAAGTTAGTTTTATATCTTAAAAATTAGTTAACTTTAAAAGATGAGAAGATGTTTTTTTCTTTTCTTATTAAACTTTCAACTCTGAAAGTAAATCATTGATATCATCGTCTTTAGTGCATTCTGACTGCAACGTGAGGTTGTATCGTCAAAAAGAGCTCTCTAAATTAGAGTCTCACTCAAGTATTTTGAATAGATTTTAATCTACTTATTTTTTGTTTTGATATTTTTTAATGTCTTCTTATTTGACTTTTTCCACATTTGACTTAGATGTTTGCCCGCTCGTTGGGAGAGGTTTTAATAGTCTCTCCTAAAGTTTTTCTTCAACACAAAGTTTACGGAAAAAATTCTTGCATCCCAAAAAGGGTCGTAAATGCAGATGGTCTTTCTTGGAGGTTTAACTGTACTAATATTGCAAGTTGATAATCTTTTTCTTATATGTTTAGATCATCACCATTTGTTTATGTGGGGAAAGAATAGGAGCGATTGTCTTGGGCTTGGAAAGAATAGCGGAGATCAGTTTTTTCCTTATAAAGTAACTTTTTATTTCTACTTTTGAACTATTTATTAAGTAACTGCTATTTATTGTTCTTTTGCAACATTATTAGATTCTTATTATTAGGATAAGTTATTTTCTCAATCTATTAATTTTTGCCTCCTTAAGCACTGTTACTTGTTAAAATATTTATTTTCTTTATTTAATGGTACGTTTTGCTTAAATTATTCGAGAAGAGTTATAAAAAATGTGCATCATACTCATTTTGCACTTAAATAATGTTTTAAAAAAATAAATTTAGGTAAACTGTCATTAATGTCCCCAGCAAACATTTTTGAATTTTTTAAGTAATTTACTATATTATAAAAATGTGACAGAGATAAATTCGTACATACATACCTCCCAAGTGTCCTTTTTTTTTAACGAAGACTCCTGTATTTTTCGACTATCTTCTGTTTACCTGTATTATCTCAAATTTCTCTGTATTTATTGAAGAAACTAAAAAAAAAATTTTTTTTGTCAATAAAATATTCGCTGATGGAAAAAATATTTCTCTTACTCCTCAACAGATAGTGCTATTGTCAGTACTGCATTATGTTGAAGACTCCCCGTGTAATAAATGGTGACTGATGCACATTAAATCTGTCGAGTAACAAAGTCCTCCATGTTCCCATAACAAATCATACCTCTGGGGATACTGATCCAGGAGTTTCCTTGTCTTTTGGATTGGTTCAAAATTGCTACGGAGTTGAACATTATTAGTTGTAAACCCAAAATTGGGTTGGTTGTTCAACAACGGATATAAAATAGTTTAAGTAATTATAAATAATGGTTTAAAAAAATCTTCTATAGATTAAGATTTGTATGCACATTTTTTACTACACTAAGTGCTTATATTATTTCCAGTTTTGAATTTCTCTTTTTGACTTACATGATTATGCATGATCTATCAAAACTTTACTCGTAGCCTAAAAAATGTCGCTCGTAAAATCTATTCTATTATCAGAATATGTAACATATTCTGATATAGTAGGAATGTCTACTTGAATATTTATAATTGAATATTACAATTGTAGGCATATAATTATAAAATTCAGGTAAAATGTAATTACTGTCTCATGTCCCCAACAAACATTTTTGAATTTTTTAAGTAATTTACTATGCTATGAAAATGTGACAGAGATAAATTTATACATATTCTGATATACTATGTTTACTTGAATATTTATTATCTTAGAATAATTTGTATGTGGTCCCCATTTCTTTGTAATAATTGTCACAAGTATGAAAAATGCCAATAAAACACTATAGAAAGCTCTAATCGAATGAAATATAACTTCCATTTTATAAAGCACACTCTTCACTACAGAACAGTAAAATTGTAATTTTGCACCAGTGCCATTTCTTATAGGGTCAATAAGCATAATTGTACCTTAAAAAATCTTTGGGTAACTTTATTGAATGTTTTGCCCCCAAATTTTTATTACAGAAATTGCAAACAAGTAGAAATGTTTGATTTGTATGAAACGTACTAACTTACTTTTATGAAATATGGATAGTTTAACTAAAGAAATGTAACAGTTTTTCATCTATTTGACAAAAACTATCATTTTGTAATAATAACTGTCCCTACCTGAAATGCTTTTAAAGGGGACAGTAATTACCAAAGAGTGTACAATTACTTTACTATTGGGGAAAACTTTTAATATGTTTGATTCATTTGGTTGTGTTTGATTACATATTTAGTTTCTATTTTTTTAGAATTCAAACAATAGTAAAAGAACGTTATAATCTGAAAATAGGAACTTTGTTTTGAAAAAAAGTTAAAATTTACTAACAAGTGTTTAAATAGTTATGAATGTATTTTTTTTTATTCAACTGCAGTTTGATTTATGAAATTAAAACGTTAACTTTTCAAAGTAAAATTTAAAATGAATTTTTCTCTCAAATGTTAACTGCATTTTTATTTTTATATATTTGTATGGAATTTTAGTTGACATTTTTGGTTTCATTTTTTACTCTTATTAAGAATTGAAAATCTTTGCATGATTGCTTTAAGTTTTAATTTTAACAACATTATTATCTAAATTTTGTAATTTTGATTTTTTGCCAGTGTTTATTAAAAAAATTTCTGTATAAATAAGACTGGTTACTTAATGATTGGTTATAATTAAAAAAAATTTTTTTTTTAAATGTATTTTAGAATTTGTAGTTTCAGTTTTAATTGCTCATTGATATTTTTTAATTTTAGATGAATTGTTTAAATATAGATGATTAAATGGTCAAAATAAAATTTCTAGCAGCGTAAAAAGCTAACTTAAATTTTACTGGACTGTTTAGAGAAGAAGTTTCATTGGTAGCTGGCACATGGTTTACAAAAAAGAAAATGTGACATTTTAAATGCCACTGAAGCCAATTTTCACCCATTTTTAAATTATGAACAATTTAGAGGAAACATATAAATAATATTTCAAAACAATATTTGTCATGTTCTTGAATTATTAAAGGGCAAATGGCCCCCTGGCAGAATCACGGTGACATTGTCGCAGAACGTTACAGAGTTCTTGCAGAAAAATTTTTCCTTCAGAAAGTAAAAAGAAAGTTTTCTTTTCTGCAAAAATTTTCGAAATTTTTTTTCTCTTAAATTATATTTAAAAAATGCATTTTTCATGCATCGGAGGGGATAGAAATGTTTAAAAAATATTTTTCCTCCACAATTATATTCAATAGATGCCTTTTTCACGCATCAGAGGGAAAGAAATGCCCGTGATTTTGTAAATTCTTATTTGGGAAAAATAAAAAATAAATTTTTTTTTTTTTTTAAATTTTTTTATTTCACGGATTTTTAATTTTTTTATTTATTAATTTTTTTATGCGATGATGACTTACGAAATGCGAAGAAAGAAATAATTAGTGTGTTCCCTCTTACAAAATAGGAGAATATTGCCCATGATATTAGAATAAAAAAATATTGCATAATCTTTTAAAAAAAATACCCACAATTATATCCAGATAGACTTTTTTTGTAAATACAACGTCTCTGTTACTTTGAATTTTAAAATTTAATGAATAACATGCATATTAATTATTATTAATAGTATCTTGCTGTAAGATATTAGTGCTAGAGAGATTTGTCGAAAAAGCCCCAAAAAATTCTGCCAGTGGCAAATGGTATTGTTAAGATAAAAATACATCTTAAAACCAAAAAAAAAAAAAATGTGTTTTTTCAGTTAATTTTCATTACTGTCCCCATACACAAAATCACATTTTAAAAGAAGAAACAAGGATTCTGGTTTTAAATTATGTATTTGCTAACAAAACCACTTATTGAAGATAATTTAAAAATAAGTGATAGAAAGATATTTATACAATGGAAAAGTAAAAAGTCTTATGAAAATGCTTAATATTTCTTCCTAATTTCAAATATAACCTATTTTCCCCAAAAAATATGATTTGAATTTTCAATGAAATATGATTTAAAATATTTACCTTCGTTTACTTAGTTATTTATTGATGTGTTTTTAAAGCGTTGAGTGAGGGGACAGTAATTACATTTTTACATGGAATTAATTACTAATTAAAACTGTCTCAAAATTTTTATTTATAAAGTTTTTTCATTACTGATCATTTGTTTGTAAACTTAAATGTATGGTTTTAATGTAAAAATTATCAAGTAAAATTTGAGAATTTTTTATAATTGTCTTTAGTTAGTGTGTTTGAGCAAATCATCCTATTATGTTGCTAAAATTGTATAAATTAATTAATTAAACCTAAGTTAATCTACTGAGGCTGCTTAATTTTAGTCTAAATTGTAAAAACAAATAGTGCATATTAGGTAATACTTGATATGATGAGGGCTAAAAAGGGGCACTAATATAATTTTTACTTAGACACATAATAAGTTTATAAACTTTTGGCAACTGTATAGAATTTACTTGAAAATTTATTAGAAGAGGTTCCAAATTCGTAAGATAAGGTTGATTTTTTACATAAATTTATACTTGTTATGATGTATAAGACAGTTGCATAATAATTTTGAGAGGAAAACTAAATGTAATGAAAACTACCTCAATATAGGTTTTAAATTGTAAGTTGAAATTATGAAAATTGAAAATGTAATTTAACCTACTACCGCTTTCAAATGTCTTCATTGACTATATGTCGTAGGCTAATTGTATTATCCAGATGTTTATGAATAACAACTATCTTTCTGTAATGTCCCAGGCTGATTGGAAAATTTTTCAATATTTTCTATTCATGCAGTTGTTTTAGAAGTTCAGGCAGCTCACAATAAGCCTAGATTAGTAAAGAATCATTATAAATAGTCTTAATAAAGGTTTATTGCAATTCGCCCATTTCTCGATTAGCAAAAAAAAATATATATATATTGGATGATTGTAGTTAGCCTAAAAATATTAGATAAAAAATACTGGAGACTCTTCCAATCAGCCTAGCATATTAGCCTAGCTCCACCCCCTGCTCACTTTGCTCACCAACCTCCGAAATTGCTTCTCTTTCATCCTTGTTTCCACTATAATGCTTTCGTTTTTAAAATATATAACAAGGTGCTTAGCGTTTTTAAAAAGTGCTTAATGGTGCTTATTTTTTATTTATATTTTTTAAAAGCGCTTAAAGGTCCTTTTTTTTATTTGTGGTTTGTAAAAAGTGCTTAATTTTCAATCTCAGAAAGAGGTTCTTTCTTAGTCGTGTCGATTGTTGTCATAAATGAAAAAAAAACATGATTTTCACAATTTTCTCTGCAATATTTATCAAAAACTAGTTATTTTATCTTGATTATGTAAAGTTTTTGAAAATGTTTTTGCATTTTGTTAATTTTATGTTTATAAATTAAGATCTTTAAACAATGGAAAAAAATTTAATTGCTGCATATATTCTAATTATATAATTTTTTTTTTGGAAAGTGATTAAAAATATTTTTTAAGTGCTTAAAAAGTGCTTAATTTTGTTGAAAAATCTGGTTACTCACCCTGTATAACTATTGCAGCTTAATGTAAGAATATTTTGTTAATGTGTTAAACACAAGGAAATAAACAATTGCTAAGCTTTGAGAAATAATGGTGTACTTAAGAAAGAAATTTAAAAAAATGCAGATTATGTGACTCAAGAGAAATAAATGAGAAGCTGACAGTAAAATTACATAAAAGCACTTAAATTTGCAATAACTTTTGAACAGATTGGTATTTTGAAACAAAATTTTCACTAAGTTCACAAACAAAAATATCTCTTTCTGCATCTCTAATTTCAACCCAATTTCAACAGGCCAAACCAAACATAGTGTTTTTTTCCCTTCCAGTTTAGCATTTAATAATTCTTGAACTAGTTGTTGAGTTTTTTTTCCATCGTACACTCTGCACATTTCCTGCAATCCTTCATAATTCTAAGTTTTATTGTTATGTGCAGCAGAACAAAATGTATTGTTAAGATGAACATGCAAAACAGCAGCTGCGGTCTTTACGATTTTTTAGTATAGAGAGATGGTTTAAAATGCATGGAATGATGTCGGAATTTAATTATCTGCAAATTTACTTTGAAAATGTTGTTTCACGCAAATGTTATGCTCTTTCAATTAAATTGATCATTTTTATTATTATCATGTTTAAGCTAATCTCATATTTATTAATTTTAGGTTCCGGTCCCGTCTGAAGTTTTGAAAGTTAGCTGTGGTGTTGATCATACAGCTGCTTTATGTAGATCTTTTATATAGCTGTAGAAAATTTTTTAAAAAAAATTTATCTATTTATTACTTTTTGTCATGTGATTTTTTACAAACTTATTCAGTGAAAACCTATTCTTTTGAATCGTGAATAATTGTATGTTGTAAAATATGCAGTACATAATTAAAATTGTGCTTAATTAATAAAAGAATATGCATCTTGAAACGAAAAAAATGATGTTTCTTTCTAAGAAATAAAATTTTTATTGTAAATACTGATATATTACAACAATATTAAATAGTCACAATGTAAATAAGTTACATAGTAATTGCATTCGCTCAATAAGTAAATTGTGTAACCATAATACGCTGAACTCTATAAATCTGCACAAAAATTCCCTCTTAAATCTGCACAGATTTTAGAATATAAGTAACAAACTAGTGGTTAATGTGAAATATCAAAAATAATATAATAAATAAAATGCATTATGCAATACAATTTGGAATAGTATTTTATTTTTAGCTAATAAAAATCTTTTTTTTTCTTCTTCTTTTTTTTTTTTTTTTTTTTTTAGGTTTACGCAATTTTAAATAACATTTATCTTCTTTTTTTTTTGACTATCTGAGATATGTATAAAAAAAAAACTAGAAAAAAATTTAATTAAATATACAATAGTATACAATTGTTATTGATACTATGTATATTAAATATACATAGTATCAATAACAATTCAATTTGGTTTTTCTTTTAATATTTTAACCATCATCTCTATATATTTTAATATAAACTAAAAGTGCACTATTTAGGCAAATGTACAAAGGATGTATTACAAAGGATCTAAAATCTGCTAAGTTTATGAAGCTTTTGTACCCAAACAAAACAGATTTCAGAGAAATTGCAATGATTTAATGACGCATTTTATGCACCAATTATAAGAAAGAAATTACAAATTGTCCATCCAAAGATATGAAATAATTAAATTCTATTTTACTAAATTTAAAATTGAACAAAGCTTGAGAAGGGGTGTCTGAAAAACGAAACACCTTGAATACCAACACCTTGAAGCTCATATCTCTCTACTTCCCCATCACCACTATATGATTACTGAACTGTTTTTCACAAGGAATTCTCGTATTTTACTACTACTTAGCGATTTTCCATATTTAGACTATTTTCTCCTCATTTTGAAAAAAAAAGTTTTTTTTTTGTGTAACATTGTGTGTGAAATTTTTGAGTTTTTTTTAAAAAATATTTCTTTTTTGTTTTAAGTATAAGAACCACTAAAACTATTACTAATTGTATATCTGCGAATCCTTGCGGTATCGTACAAATTTTTTCAATTAGAGAATCAGCGGTCTTAAATTGTCCTCAAGTTTGGAGGCAATTTTGTCCTTAATTTTTATATTCTGGACTTCTAGCCTTGTATATGTTATATGAAACCGAGTATTTTCATTGCAGGTTAATATTTAGAGTCAATACAGCAGACAAAAAACAAATTTTAAAACTGGTTTTCTTGCTTGAACTTGTCAGATATGTGGCACCTCTGCATTTGTTGCATTTTGTACCATGAAAAAAACTGGTGTTGGTTGATCAATGTATGCCTGGATTTTACATTTTTTTGATAAAATTAAATTTCTTAAAAATGATCTAAAAATATTTCTTAGCAAAATTTGTTGTTTTCAGAAATTTTGATGCCTATTGCTTCAGGTTCAAATGAATCCAGCTATACAAAAAATTTACAAAGCGGCGGTGGTTCAGGTGATAGAGCACTCACCTTCCAATGAAGTGGCACAGGTTTGAATTCCAACGATGGCTGGTCGATAAAGGGTTGCCACAGGCTACTATTTTCGGCATGAGGTGACTATGGCAACTTTTTTTTTGCCTGAAAATGCTAAAAAAGCAACTATTTTCAGGAAAAGGAGACTATTGGGAGACTCCTAGCAATGTTTTTTTTTTAGCATAAATTGGGTTGAAAACCTGCGGCCCTCGGGGAGCTTCTGAACAAGATTTTTTTTTTTTTTTTTTTAAATGAAAAATTTTGAATTGCAAATTTGAGTCATCACTTTTCAATTTGCACAGATTCCATTGTAAGTTCATTTTGTTTCTTGATCGCGTTTTCAACTGTTATTGCTTCTAAATTTCGCATGATTAAAAAAAAAAAACAATTTGTAATACGATATTACAATGCGTGAATTTTGATTTTGAGTTATCACTTTTCACAATATATCTGTGAATATATATATTTTTATACATATATATTATTTGCTAAATCAACTATTGTTAAAAGGGAAAATTTTTTAGAAAAAGTATATTTTTTTAATGAAAAAGTATTCTTTTGAATGCCTTCTAGCAATTAAAAGTATTTAATTTTCTGCAAATATACAAATTTTTTGATATAAGAATTTAGTGCTAGAAATCCTAAAGGCTTATTTAAAAATTATATTCGCTACCAATTAGACTAAAAGGATCATGGTATATGATATTGAAGTCATTTAATCAAATTTTAGTAATATTATTAAAAAATTTTGTTCTTATTTTCGCAACTATTTTCATGCTTTAGGCTACTAAAAGCAACTATTTTGCAGTGGCGTATCTAGGGTATGGCAAGTATGGCGAATGCCATGGGCGCATTATTTCAAAAAGGCGCAAAATCGATCAACATCAACGATTTTTTTACTTAAAAATTTTATTAAGTGTTTTTTTTAAATTCATATATATATATATATATATATATATATATATATATATATATATATATATATATATATATATATATATATATATATATATATATATATATATATATATATATATACACAGAGAGAGAGAGAGTTAGTTAGAGGGCGAATTAAAATCAAGTATACAACATTTAACCATTTAATGTGGGCTCGAAAAGAAGACATCGTCTTTTGAGGGACTCTTTTTGTCACTGGGAGAGTGAAGTATGAAAGGGAACCGCTAATCGTAAAACAAAGTAGGTGACAAGCGTCAAACAATTCAGGTTAAATATAATTTGTTAATGTTCATGAATACATTCACGTTAAATACTAAAATAAGTAACTGAAAAAAATATCTTTGTCCTTTCTGCTGTTATATTTACGACGATTTCGGCAAAAACAAAATTTTAATTATAAAATCATAATTTAAAGAATAATGCTTAATTTTTAATAATTATTACTCTCGTTGCTAACTTTTTGATACATTCCAATTAAAATATTTTTAATTTTAGAAAATTTCCTAAATAATTCCCATTTAATTTTCATCAAAATCCTTTTACTAAAAGTCTTTTAACCACATATATAATTTCAAATGCATTTAAAATTTTCGAAAATGTAGCTTATCATTGCTTCACAACAAGTCAAAGCTGTAATAGAAAGAATTTAAGTTATCGCCAGGGCCGGATTAAGAACCTCAGAGGCCCTAAGTAGTACTTATATTTTTGGATGCTCCTTAAATATAATTAAGAAGATCAATATAAATAAATAAAATATTTTTCTTAAGGAAAACTAAAGTTTACAAAAATAAATAAATGTATATAACTGCAAAATTTAACACTTTTTGCAGAGAATCTGGTGGAAATCAAAATTTTTCAATTAACTCTGTGAATGTTTTTTAAGACTAATCAAGTATTCTTCGATTTTAGAGGAAAATTAAAATAATTCCTGGTATTTCATTTTTAAAAATTCATTTTAAAAATTGCCTTTCAAATCTATAAAATATAACCTAATTTTATTTTCAAACTTTCCGGGTGTTACGTAATGTTTTCGAATATGCTTTTTAAATTTTTAATAAAAATATTTTCACTGCGGGTGTCAAGTTAATATTCACGTAAAAAAAAAAAAAAATATATCGAACTTTAACCAATTTTTATGGAGAATACAAAAGGTTAATTCAGTATATAAACGAAATTAGTAATTAATAAAAATAACAAACAACTCTTTTTTTTCTATGTCCTAGAATGTTGAGAAACCTGAGACAGTTCTCCATGAATTAGTAAAAGATTTCTTATTATCTACCTCATTTATTATTATTATTAATTCAACTATTTCGCTTTTTGTGTCAAAATCGGTTTGCTTCCACTCCTTTGAAAAACGTAGTGTTAAGTTTATTTTACATTATTATTTTATTCATAATAATCAATCAAAAATATTCTATACATTTAATGTGTTTAATGTAAAACAATTTAAAGTTCTGAATTAATAATAAACTTAATTTATAATTAAACCGTTACATGCTGCTTCACTTTAATTTCATGTTTGTGAAAATTAACAACAGAAAGTGAGTTTTGTATATAAGTGATAGTGTGATTATTTTAGAACGCACAATCATGGTTATATATAAAAAATAAAATAATTAACTAATTAATATAATAATTAACTAATTAATATTAATATAGTTTATATAGCCTGTGCTATGTATGATGTTATAGCTTTTGAGTAGTAAATATATCGATATATCAAATTTCTTCTTCCTCGGCAATGCATAACGTATTTATTTAAAATCATGTACTTTTCAATAATAAAAAAAGAATACAAATCCTAAAAATATTTATTGATTTTTATTTAGAATAGCTTACTTTGATATTCATTTCAGTTTAAAATAATTTAGTTAAAAAAATGCTTTCGACTTAGATTATTTGATATTATTTATGTATATTTGAAAATACCATACGTTAAAATTAAACTTTAATAAAGAAGCTGAATCCTTAAATTTAAAATATTTATCTATATGAAAAAATTGAGTAAAAATATAAGAGACTAAAAGAAAATGAAAGACGAACGAACGAATTTTAGGATGTTCAAAAGTGGGTGAGAAATGTAAAGAAACTTTTTCTCCTTATCTAAAGGAAAGTGAGACCTCCCATAGTGCAACCCACTGTAACTGTACTCTTTCTTTTGAAGAAGTCCCCTATTCTTAAACAAGAAAAGATAAGAGAAAGACCAGAATGCAGAGAATCCATGATCCCTGAATAAATTTTTATTTTCTTTATTTTTTCACTATCACAAGCAAAGAGAAAATAATTTGTTCCTCCTCTTCGTATCACATTACAAGATTGTAGTCCTTCTAAAAAGGCAATTAATCAGGGAACCCCTTTAGGCAGAGATAGATCTTTGGTGATGACCAGAGGACAGAGAAATGTAAAATCCATAGGGTGTCTCATGCTTGTAAATCTTCAGTTTCATCAGGGGTTAAAATCTCTTTGAAAAACGTTTTCGGGATCTGTTGAATAGATTTCAAAAAGAACCCCTGCTGTAAATTAGTGTAAATCCTTCCAAAACAGGAAATATTTATCATCCATGGTGGGAATTACCTCCACAAAAGTGTGAAATACTAAAAATGGGAGGTGCCTCTGTCTGGTAGTACACCCCTCTATTTTGAAAAATAAAGACAGACGTAATTGTAAGTTGTTAGGTGTTCACGCTCCTATGAAAAATTCTGCTCGTTCTAGTTGTTATTTCAAAATTTAATTCAAGAAAATAAATATTTATAGTCGATTTTGGAATTTTATAATCTAATTTGATAGGTTACAGCTTTTTCAGATAGGTTTTTTAATTCATTCAACTATTTAAGTGGTAAGATTTTTTTCCTTGATTGTAAGTAATCATTTCCTAAATATTTAAATAAATGTATTACGCATAAATTATTAATTAGCGTTATAGGCGTTCGTTATATTTTTTAGAAATGATTTCTATGTGAAGGGATGCCAACTGCTAAGATTTCTCAGAAATATTTTATTAAGTGGTGGAAAGTTAAAGACCAAAGCTTGCAAACGTTTGGATAATTTTGGTTAAATTTTAAATGCTTACAACTAGATAACTGGAATGAAATTGTGTTTAACACGAAATTCCGAATTATACATACGTAGTGGCTTAAAAAATAATTTTATATCAAATTTAATAATTAAATAATTGTATATCTGCATAAACCAAGAAACAAAACATAAATTTTGCTACCACTAGAAAAAAGTTTCCCATTAAACAGAGCAAGTTGTCATCTCTATATACATATAGATCGAGAGGGACATTTGGCTCTCCCCCCTTTTAATTTTATAAATTAGAATTTATAATATTTTTTAGTTTCTATTATTGCTGTTTTATATGAAAAAACATTTAACATGCACAAGGAATTTTTTGTAGTAATAATAAAACATTGTATAATTAAATATTCGTTAATGCTTTATTATTAAAATTAATATGTAGTAAAAAAAAGATAAATGTTAAAATTTCAAATGTTATTGGGGACATAATTTTTTAAATTTTCTGAAAATTTATTGCGATAGGTAAATAATTTTTTGTTTACAAGTAAGTAACATTCATGAAGTAACATGCTTTTTTATTTATTAATAGATAAATTTTGAATTTAACCACTTGTAAAAGTTTGATCTTTTTTTCTTCCTTTGAATGGTTAGGAAGCATATCGTCAGTTGTTGGCATTTTTTTTTTTTTTTTTTTGTACTCTAAGTTACAGAAGTATATTCACTCACAATTTTAATTATATTTTAATGCTTTAAATGTGAATTGCAATAATCCTTCTACTTACAAATTGAAATTTTTTCTTCCAATTTTTAAAGACATGTTTGTTCTGAATTTTTAAATTATATTCAGTTAATATTTATCAAACTGTCTTTGACTTTGAAATTGAATCAACTTCTTCCTTATTTCTCGGCCACAAAATTTCGCAAATCTTTCTCCTATATTATTTCTTTTTTTTTCAGATTGCCATTTTCTTCCCTTTTTTTTTAAATAAAAAATAGATAAAATAAATACTACTTTTTTAATTTTATATAAATACTACTTTTTTAATTTTATATAAATACTACTTTTTTAATTTTATATAAATACTATTCTTTTAATTTTCAAGTGTTTTACAATATATGTTACTTACATTACATTTATATCATCCCATATCACATTGCTTGAAAAAAATTGGTATACTATTTTCAAATGGGTTTATTAAGTGTCCTCCATTTATATATTATATTTATTTCTTATAATCAAAGTAAAATGGTAGCAAAATAATATTAATGTTATAATGTGTAGTTTATAACCCAATCATTACAACAGTTTAGTAACTTGAAAGAAAAAGTTATCAATAAAGTGATAATCACAATAATATTTATTCATTAAATTATTATCTTTATTTTAAGAATATATTTAGAAATGTATTTCCATAAAGATGCAAAAAGTCATCTTCTCGAATATTTCAATGATTTATATTTTTTTCTTTTTCTTTAAAAACAACTTAATTTACACAATTATAAACGACCTTTATAATTGCGCAGAATTTTTTTTTCACTTTGCTTGAAAATCTCGCTAGGTACTTCTCAGATTGCGATTACCCCCTAAATTTTGGGATTCAGAAATCCAAATCCGTCGAAAAAATGGCATGTATAAACAGAAACTTCAGAGAAAGTACGTTTTAGTATCTGATTTCGTAACTTAAAATATCATACCTGCACCTATTAATTATCATATTTTAAGTCACCCCTTGAACCATTGAGATGAGAAGAAAGTGAAGATCTGATCATTAGATCAAAAGTTATCAGGATGGTCCGTTTATTTATTTTTTTGCGCACTGAACGTCTAAAAATTCATAATTCAAATTTGTTTAATATTTTGCTTTATTTTTAATTTGTTCCATTGTGATGCGAAGAGAATTTTTCATTTTTTTTTTTTTAATTAAATATGCTAGAATGTATTCTGGTCTATTTTTTTACTTTTTGCCTTTTTTTTACTGTTAGCAAAAGAATTATTTCTAGATATTCTTAAAACTAATCGTCAACTTCCCCTAATTTATTTCTCAATAAAAAATGTATTATTGTCGTTATTAAGTCTTTTTTTGTATGTAATTGTGTGTATATTTTTTCTTATTATCTGTTTTTATATAAGGATTGTAAAACGTAATTATATTAAGAGCATCGGTTTTTTTATTTTATTGAACAGTAAATAAACTAATCAAAATATATCTTTTTTTTTTATTGTTGCTATTTTATTCATAATTATCATAACAAATCGTAATTATTTACACTGTAATCTTTAATGAATTTATTATATCGCGATGATTTTATTTTGATGTTAGCAAAGCGTGATTATTTAAAAAAAATCAATTTCCTTCAGTTTTAATTTTGAAAATGTTGAGTAATCATCCGGTTATGTTATAGTTCTTCTTTAACTCAGAGCTACATTTGCTGTGTGTACGTAATTCTGTTACCAAATTATATTTGTAAAACTTTAAAATATAATTGTGCTTAATTAAACAACTTCTTAGAATTTTTATTGACAATTGAAAAAACGCAATAGAATCTTCTATAAATATGATAAAAAAGGTATTTTAATTTCTTACCGATGAGGATTTCGAATACACGTGAATGCATAACAATTAAAAAGAGATAATTTTATTGTTATATTTAATATTTATTTATTTATAAATTTTTTTTTTTTAAATTCAATTCAATCTTTTTGTGATATTGTCAAAAGAATTAAATACTTCAAACAATGCTTTTATTTTGTATTGGATAAAAAAAAAAAGAATTTTAATATTTTAGTAAGGGCGCCAGTAAGAGGTTTGCCATAGGCGCTTCTTTCCATAGATACGCCTCTGCTATTTTGTTCACTTTTTTCTGTGGCAACCCTGTCGATACGAATTCTGCCTCCAGCTCGCACCGACTGCCGTGTTGACGTAAAATATCCTCATTATTATACTGGTCATTGGTTAGAAATCTCTTGCTATCTTGTTAACCGCGCGTGGTTTTCCTCTTCATTCAACGTAAATGTAAATTACGTCAAAAAGTCTTCTACGAAAGCTTAATTTGCTCCGATGCTAGATACGGGAGTCTTGTGTCTTCTGGGTTAGATTCAAAATTGCTAGGTTACGTAATTAACGTTGATTATCACAAACTCAGAAATGGATTGGCTGTTCAACGCAGGTTATAAATATAGGCTTAAAATTCTTTTAGGAAGTTCCAAAAATTTCGCTTTTTATGGACGATATGATGTCCATACTTTCATATTATGCCAGTTTCAAATAAATTCTGCCTTATAAGAATGTATAAAAAATAAATAAAATATATTAATTGTTTGCTTTATGTCACCAAATAAGCAAGCATGTTTTTTTTGACAAATTAAAATTTTTCAAAAATGCTCTGTAAAAGACAGCATTCCCGGAAAATGAGAAGAGCATTTTTTCATATTAAATCAGATTTAAAATGAATTCTGTGTTGCGAAAAATATGACATTTTTTACATTCGCTCGTATTTTCTATGAAGAAAATTTCATTTGATAGGAAGGCAGATTATGATAAAATTTCATTTGATAGGAAGGCAGATTATGATAAAATTTCATTTGATAGGAAGGCAGATTATGGTAATGAAACACGTTTTTTGTCAACTTAAAAATAGCTTCCAGAAGATTTTAGACAAAGTTGATTTTCTGAATGCGTTAAAACATCGAAATGTTCTTAGTTTGTTCTCGTTCTTTGGAAGCTTCGTGATGCCTTTCAGACATTTCAAAAGTTGTTTTTTTGCCGAAGCGTCAACATGTTCTTGCGAATAAGTTCTTCGTAGATGCTGTACAGATACATATAATAGAAATCTATGAATAAAACATCGAATGATGCAGATCGAAATATTCCAAATCCTTTATCTGACGCTCTATTTTATTTGCTTAGCTGTTCCAGATGTGAAAAACGTGTAATTCATTCGAACAAGAAACAAATTATTTTTAGGAATTAAAAGTTTTTCAAGAAATAGAGTAGGAAACATGTTTGAATAGAATCATTAAGTATATTATCTTAATTTTAATGTACGGGAAAGTATTCTGAGGCAGTGGGTACCATGAAATTTTTCCTTCCATAAATCGAAAAGCACTACCTTCCAAAAGTTGCATACAGATTCGTATATCACTCGTGGCGCCATCTTCATTCCCCGCAAATATTAAAAATCTCACCATTTGAATCAGTACTGTGGTTGGTGCGAGTCGGAAAAAGAATACTTGCCCAACCGATATTCGAACCTGGATCGTCTAATCGGGGAGTAGGCACTCTATCTCATGTGATAATAGGGCACTACAAGTACTGTTTGGCACCCAAAAGAAAATATTATATTTTTAACCACTATGTAAAAAGAATAGAAGAGCTTTTTGTGAATGTCGTCATTTTACAATATTTTAATTTGAAAAGTCTCCTGCATTTTCTATGTAGCCTAATATTTTCAGGCTTATTACAATCAGCACTTACGACTTCATGTAATTAAGCCTTAATTTGTTTGGGTTTATGACAATGAGCTTTGTATTATGCCCGGCTCTTTAAAGAGATATGTATTGTGACTCATCCAGCAATGGATGCTTTATTTTCGAATTAGATTAAAATTGCAGTGATAGTTGTAAATGATCTGAAGTAAATCAGACTAAATGAGTAGTGGTAATTCTAAAATTACCCGAAGCTACTGAGATTAAAAAGTGTTAGGCTGATAAGAAAATGCAGGGAATTTTTCTAGTACGTCACAAAGTGACAAATACGGTTTGCAAAGAGTCAGAGTTTTCTAACAGCCGTTTTTAGGCCAAGGTGGCTCAGGGGATAGAGTGCTTGCTTTCCAATTCCATGACCCATGTTCGAATACCCTTTGTGGCTGGTTGAAACGAATTCTGCTCTCGGCTTGCACCGACCGCAGTATTGACGTAAAATAACCTCAGTGGTAGACAGATCATGGGTTAGAACCTCCATACCGTCGGGCTAGCCGTGGAAGGATTTCTTGGTTTTCCTCCCCATGTAACGCAAATAGGGTTAGTTCCATCATAAAAAGTCCTCCACGAAAGCTAGTTTGCCCCAATGCTTGATCCAGAAGTTTCTTTGTTTTCTGGGTTGGGTTAAAAATTACAAGACTGATTGTCGTAAACTCAGAATTGGGTCGGTTGTTCAACGCTGGTTATAAAAGAAAAGAAAACTAACAATTCTTAAAAAAATATATAAATGATATAAATTATTTTGTACTTAAAATTTTTGACATTATCTTTCGCAGTAAAGGAGGAATGTGTGAGTCTGTCTGTGTGTTTTCTCTCTCTTTCTGAACTTGTTTAGAAGATGCTGGAAGGCAGAGGGGGTGCGATTGTTCTTATTTTTCAGTGGCAACATCTATGACCAAGAATTTGATTTCTGCCACACCCATGCGTCACAGCCGTTTATAGGGCGGACTCACATATACATTCATATATTCATTCACAGATCGTAATTTTGATCTGAACCAGAGAGCGAGCGATCTCTAAATCTGCATCCTCAGAAGTATTGATTTGTTATGAGAACATAGAGGACTTTGCGATCTGAATTATTTAATGTGCACCAGTCACCATATACTTATACAAGGAGTCTTCGGCCAGCTGGATTCGAACTCCCGTTTTCACAAACATGAGTCCCGCGCCTTATTAATCAGGCTGTCCCAGCCATGTTGTATTATGAAAACCTTTCTGTGCTTAGATTTTGAACTGCGGGTACAAGGGGAGATTTAATCCCCAATCTTAAAAATCATAAATTTTTTATTTTTCTGCTCTGAAGAGACGCGTGAAAAACCAATTTTTCTTTTAGTCATTGCTGCAATTTCAACTCCAGACATTTCCCCCCTTTCAATTGTTTTATAGATAACATCAAATATGTTTGCTCACATACAGCTCTATTTAGTTAAAAACAAGTTTCGCTGACAGTTCATTGCAAGTTCTTAATGAGTTATGTATCTTTATTTCTTTTTTACGTCACGTACGCGCCAGTAATATTAAAGTAGATGGCATGGGTTGGCGATGTCAACAAATCAGTATTTTGAAAGATATTTGAAACCACGTGTCCATAGTTACGTTTTTGGAAAGGGTTTCCCTAAAAGTTTAGACAAGAGCTGAGGTCCGATCTTCTCAGGGGATAGAGCGCTCGCCTCCCAAACCCAGATTCGAATCAAGTGACCCAGGTTGGAATACCAGTGATAGATGGTCGATACGAATTCTGCATCCAGCTCGCACCAACCCGAGTGCTAAGATAAAATATGATAAGCGGTAAGCGAATTATTGATTAGTAACCTCTTGCCTTCGAGCTAACCGAGGGAGGTTTTCCTCCCCATGTAACGCAAATGCGGGTTATTTCCATCAAAAATTCTTCCACGAAAACTTGTTGGTTCCAAGGCTACTCGGCTGTGATAAATCTAAAAAGTGTTAGGCTGATTATAAAATGCAGGAGATTTTTCCACCTAACCTAGTACGTCGCAAAATAAACAGTTAGCTAAGAGTCGGAGTTTTTAAACTGTAATTTTCGGGCCATAGTGGCTCAGGGGATATAGCACTTGTTCTTCAATGATGTGATCCATGTTCGAATTCCAGCAGTGGCTGGTTGATACGAATTCTGATCTCGGCTCGCACCGACCGCAGTGTTGACGGAAGATATCGTCAGCGATAGACAGATGATGGATTAGAATCCCCTTGACGTCGGGCTAGACGTGGAAGGTTTTCCTCTCCATGTAAAGCAATTGGGGTTAGTTCCATCAAAAAGTCATCCACGAAAACTAGTTGGTTCCAGTGCTCCATTCACGAGTTCCTTAGACTTTGGATTGGGTTTAAAATTACAAGGTTACGGAGTTGATCACTGATAATCGACAACTTAATCATTGTTGTTGTTGATGTATGCCTGTTTAGGCAGAGGGGGTGCGATTGTTCTTGTTTTCCAGTGGCGCCATCTATGGGCAAGAATTCGACTTCTGCCACACCATGCGTCACACCCGTTTATAGGGCGAACCCATTCATACATTCACAGATCGTAATTTTGTTCTGAATCAGAAAACGATCGATCTCTAATCCAGTACCCCCAGAGGTTTTGATTTGTTATGGGAACATGGAGGACATTTGCGACTCGACAGATTTAACGTGCATCAGTCATTTTACTACACGGGGAGTCTTCGGCCGGCGGGGTTCGAACCCACGAACTCTCGGACATGGGCCCAGCGCCCTATCGACCAGGTTATGCCAGCCAAACCCAATCGTGATTTCAATATATGATAATTTTAAACATGTAAGATTTTATAGTCAACCCTGATTCATTGCGATTAGCGAGGTTTACGTTAACGAATCGCAATTAAAAAATAAAAATTTGTTCTGTTGCTGTAAGAAAAGTTGCTTCCAGCGCATGTAATATCCTGCCTGAAATAAAATAAATAAATAATAGATTAAAAAAGTGTTGTGGTATAAACGGAATATTATCGAAGCTTTTTATATTCACGAATCTTCTGTTCCATTAAATCTTCAGTGATGAAATATTTAGCAACATCTCTATTTGCATTGTATGCATGCAGAAATCTTTATTAAACGCTCGTCTTTTTTAAAACAATACAGTCATAAAATGACTCACTTGTTCTGCATATGTGATTAGCAACCCTATTTGCTCATCTGCAGAGAGAGTGGCGTTTTGACACTCGTGCGAGTAGCATCTTCATTCTTTAACTTAGAACCTCTTCATAAAGGTAAGTACTTTTTTTGATGAGGGTTTTATTAATTAACGCAAGCGTACGTTATAAATGTAATTTTTGTTAGTTTATTTTTATAGTACTAATAATAGGTTATTTTTACGAGGGTTTTTAATATCTGTGTTACTGAGCTGATTAATGTCAAATACTGTCCAACTCGGCAATGATTCCCGGTATCTCGGATTTAACGAGGAAATTTTCTATAGACGTCAAAAGTCAAAGCAAAGCTCTTTCTTTGTTAATAAAATTGCACTTAATGTGGTAATTTTGTTAAATTTCTGAATAATAATTTTGTCGATGTTATCAGACAAAATAATAATAATAATATATTTAAAAACTACGTTTTTATAGCGGAGAATAATAATTAAAAAACCAAAAATTTTGAAAAACGAAAAACGTGGGGAGCATGAAATACATAACAGTAGCAGTATGTGTGCTCATAAGAATATGTGCATGTATATCTGTAATTGTATCTGAATGTGGATGTGCATGTGGTTGTGCATGTGTATGAGTAAGAAAATGTGTATACGTACTGTTATGTATTTCATGCCCCCACGTTTTTCGGTCTTCAAATTTTTGTTTTTTAATTATTATTCTCCACTACAAAAAACGTAGTTTTTAAAAACATTATTTTAATTTTTTTTGTACTCACTTCCAAAATCTAAATTTTTTCACTCACTGTACACAAAACTTTTCAACTGACATGTGACACTAATTTGAAATAATAGAATCGACAACAAAAGACAATCGCGAAAATATTAATTTTTCTATAATTTTAATTTTATTTTACTTTGTATGTCTTTTTTCTCTTCATTTTCATCCAATTCTGAACTATGTGCCAAATTTGAAGTCTGTAGGTAGTCGGGAAGTTAGTTTAAAATCGATTACAAAATTTCACCCGAACAGACATACACGAAGGCAAGTTGATATAAACGTGGTAAAAAAGCATGACTTTTTAGTAATATTACTTATGTATATAGAATATCTATATCCTTTTGAAATCATTAAAAAACAAACACTTTTGTTCAAAAAATTGTACGCGACTAAGCAATGAAAATAATAGAGGAAAGCCTTTATCATGATTATACATTTATGTATATTTTTATAATGGCAATTAAGGGCAGATCAATGAATAAAGAGTGTGATATTTTAGTGATTTTCGCTTAACTAGCTTGTAAGTTTAAATGTTAAAATAAAACTAATGTCCTCATGCTTCTTACCCTGATTTAAACTGTTCGCGTCATAGCGTTCTCAATAATAGAGATTTTCTAAAGTTTTTCGTCAATTGTTCGTAGACAAATGCGCTTGGATTCTTATTCCGTTATATAAACACTCAAAAGCTGTCACTTAAATCCTTCATCCATCAAGATTTTGAAGATTTAATGTCTTAGCAAAATATAAAAAAATCAGTCTTGTATATGTTTGTTTAAACAGGATTAAATTATCTTTTTCCACGAATTTTTTTAAGCAACGTTAAAATTAAAAAAAAAACCAGGGCAACTGTAAATAAACTCGAATTTCATTGCAGATTTGGATTTTTCTTTTAAAAAAAATTTCCTCAATTTAACCTCAGAATGTTGTATTCGGATTGCGTGTAATTCGTTGAATTTAAATTATATTAATTGCTTAAATTAAAGATATCTCGAGAAGTGCTTGTCACAGATCGAAAAAAATCAGAAGTAGATGCTTGATATTTTGAAAATATTTATCTAATAACACTAAACATGACCCCCTCCAGGAAAAATGGCCGAGGTTGAGATATTTCTGTAGAAAGCTGTTTAAAAGTCAAATTACCAAGAGATACCTATGCACAGTTGCCACTCAAATATAGAAAAAAAAAATCCTGTATATATTATATAGCAATATATAAAGAAGAAGCTCACAATCACTGTGCTCTTGTGTGTGAGTTATATTGTGTTAACTATACTAGTTTTATTTAATTTGTACAGTAGGGAACCGATTATCCGGAAAGATCGGGACCATCGCTATTCCGGATAACTGATTTTTCCGGTTTTCTGAATCGCTACAAAAAGCCGTTTTTTTTATTGTTAAACCCAACTAAAAAAAATTTTTTTTTTAGAAATAATTTTAAAAAGAAGAAAAAACGATGGAGTCATACACTAATGATTATTTCCAAAATGATAATAAGGTAAACATCTTTCAAAAAAGAAAGAAAAATCCTGAAATCTTATGAGGAAAAAAAATTATTTTTTTTTAAATGGCGGGAAAATTTATCGAATTTCGTTCCGGTTTTTTGGTTTTCTGGATAACGGGTTCTGTACTGTACTAGAAAAACTTTTAAGGAACTGATAAACATACTTACAGTCCATGACCAAATTATTAGACACACTATAAGATTCTATGTAAAATCTTAATTATCAGGTTTAGCATTGTAAAGCAATACATTGAAAATAAACACAAGTAGAAAGTATATAAAAAATCTCCTGAATAAAAACACGTTACATGTATGTTTAAAGATAAAAGTATTGCGTACGAACTCGTGCTAAGCATGCAATTATTAAAAAACTACAGTGCGTCTAATAATTTGGTCTAATTACTATAATATAATAATCGATATAATAAATATTCTATATTTGTATAATATATCGTCTAATTTATCTAATTGTTTAATTTATATTATATATCGTCTAATTTAATTAATTGATACAACAACGTAAACTAGTACAAACCGATTTCAGTCACACAAAAAACAATACAGCTGTATAGTATCTCCTGATAATTAAAATTTTACATAGAATCTTATAGTGCGTCTAATAATTTGGCCAGGGGCTGTATATATATTATAAATAGAGCCCGGATTTTGATGACCTAAAAAATCTCAACTAATGCCCTTAAAAATAAAAAAAATGCCCTTAAGAAGGGCCAAAAATGCTCTTAAAAATGCAAAAATTGCGCAAAAAATGCCTGAAATAAAGTAAAAATATTGAATTAAAAAAATATTTTGTTCTTTAAAATTATTATGAGTCATTTAAAAAATATAAAGCGATGCAATACTTGTTCTACGTTCATTAAAGTTTGAAAAATATGTTTTAGATCCTAAAATAAAAAAAAAGGAAAATATATTGACACCAAAATATTTTTATTTTGTATAGAAACTTTAATGGATATAACAACTTCCATCTCATAATATTACTAAATATCAGAATTACATTGGATTATTAAATGTTTTTTGATAATTTGAAATGAAAACGAGCGTCTCTTGTCTGAAAGTAAATTTTCATTCCTGCAGAAGCTTCTTTCAACGTCTACTGATGTTATAGGTGCGTACTTGAAAAAGACGGTCTCTCTTACTTACAATTCTTCTTCAATTTAAAAAGATTTTGCTTCACCTGTTAATATTCTATAGATTTTCTTCATTGTTTGGAAGCCAGTGTAATAATGAAAATTGATAAAAAATAGTAAAAATTGGAAAAAATTAGCAAAAAACTTTAAAAAATGCATTAAAATGCAAAATACGCCCCAAAATTTAAAGAAAAATGCCCAATTAATCTAAAAAAATGCTCTAAAAGACAAAAAATGTCCAAAAATGCAAATGTCATCAAGATCCGGGCCTTAATTATAAATATCCCATAGATAGCGCTTTGTGTGGTCACTATTTTTTAAAAGAGGAAAATAAGAAATAAAATTTTCCCAGTTTGTAAGGAAGAACTCAAATTTCCCAGCATTTTCCTAGTTTTTTTAGGTGATTTTTAAATTCCCTGCATTTTCCAGGTTTTTCCTATTTTCCCCGTGGAGTGGCAGCCTTGTTATGTGAAGCATAAAGGAAAAACAATACAAAATTTTTCTAAAAAACGGTCATGCATGGTTTCTAAAAATTTATAAATTTTTTTTTTACAAAATGTTTGATTTGTCTTGTCACCTGTGACGTCATCCAGTTATTTGTGACGTTTCAGTTCTTCCGGACAATCGGGTTGATTTTCAGGTCGGGTCAGTTTGAAAGCATCCAATTCGCTCAACCTGGAAGCGATTTCGGTGATCAAAGGAAATTGTGACATATCAACGGCGAAGCGATTGGCATTGTAGATCTGAGGTATGAGGCATACATCGGCCATGGTCAACGCATCTCCCACGCAGTATTGACCGTGGGTATCTCCTAGAATCTTTTCCAGGGAAACAAATCCCTTCTGTATCCAATGCTTTGCCCACTGCTGAGAATCTTGACCCACGTACTTCAGCACTTTCATATTCTGAATTGGCTGAATACCTGAAGCTATCGTATCTACAATGGCTCTCACCTAAGGAAGGAGATAATCAATTAATTAGACTTTCAATCAATATGCTTTCAATTAATATTTAGAATATTTATTAGGGCCGTTAGCAGTGAGCTGCACTCACATTCGTGAGAATGGGAGTTCGAATCCATTTTGCCGAAGACTCCCCATGTGGTAAATGGTGATTGGTGAGCGTTAAATTTGTCGGGTCACAAAGTCCTCCATGTTCCCATAACAAATTATACTTCTGGGGGTAGTGAATTGGAGATTGATCGTTTTCTGATTCAGGTCAAAATTACGATCTGTGGATGATTGAATAGATGTGTGAATGGGTCCGCCCTATAAAACGGATGTGACGTATGGGTGTTGGAGAGAAGTCGAATTTTTGGCCATAGATGGCGACACTCGAAAACAAGAACAATCGCAACACCTCTGCCTTAATGGCTGAGGACAACTTCCAACATTAACAATCTTTAATTATTATTCGCATTATATAATATTTCGTAATTTATATATCTTCAATTAATATTCATATCTTTAATCATTTTTCAAAACAAAAAGTTTACTTTTGGTCAATTTCTGACTGCGAAGACACAGAGTTGTTAAGGCGTCTGACTAGTGCAAAAACACGATTTGGAACAAAATTTTCGAAATTGAGTTTATTATAAATTTTGAATCCTTGAACACTTAGATTTCTAAAAATACTTTACTTTTGTTTGTACTCTAATTATTTACAAGGTTATAGAAGTTTTTCTGCAATTTGATAATGCTGGATAGACTAGTGATTTTAAGTCTTTAAATGCGTTTATCTCATAACAAGTCTCTCTTTTTTTTTGTTTCTATGAAATACCTCGCAGTTTGCTTGATTGTTTGTGACTAAGATATAAAGATACTTCCACACCAGTTGTCACCGTCTACCATACACATCTACATATACGTCAAATATGAAACTACTTTGTACTTCGTATAAAAATTTTATCTTTTTAAAAGATCACATTTTACACCACCTTAAACACAATATCTAATATTGTTTTTAAAATAATTGTCTACAATTCTTCATGAGTGTTTATGATGATAGCACTCATATTTTGAACAACAGACAAAGAGGATATACTTTTTTATGCATATTTTTCGCAAAGACAAGAAATTTTTAAAAAATTACTTTTTTTTAACTGCATTGATCCCTAACTCAGCAGTATATGCACTTGCTTTTAACTTAATACAGTCAAACCCCGCTATAGTGAACCTTCAAGGGACCGAAATTTCGGTTCACTATAACCGGGAGTTCACTATATCCGTTAAGCAGGCAATTTCACTAATGGTTCCCAAACTCCTCCCTTTTATTATATTATATTCATATAAATGACTGAAAAATATTATGTAGTAGCAAAAAATGTGTTATTTTTCATCACTCTTCGTCTTGCGTACAAATAAAAATTAGTAATCTTTAGCTGATGAGCAATCCTCAACGTCAGATATGGAAACACTTCCCGACTCTCAGATAATTTTTCCTGAATTTCTGTTATTCCGCTTTTTAAACCTGTCTAACCTGCCATTCGAGCACATAAAAGTAGTTTCTATACATGGTTTTAAAAATCGCTATATGTATTTATTTTGAAGTAGGAATTTGAAAATTATTACAAAGAAAATGGGGGGGAAATCAGTCGAAGGCAGAAAAAAGTTCATTATATCCAACTTCCTCACTTTTTTGGTTCACTATATCCACTAAAAATAACATTATACGTGTATAACAAGGCACGGGACCGAGCCTTTCGTTCATTATATCCGGGAGTTCACTATAAGCCGTGTTCACTATAGCGGGATTTGATTGTAGTTCAAAACGTAGTTGATAGCCTTCTAAATAAAATCCGGAAAGAATTTTTTGGAACGATAAATTTTATTTTTACACTGTCTTGCGGATATGCAAGAAAAAAAAAGGGGGGGGGGGGAAGCCTTATTTTTACCTAATAAAAATAAGACCACGATCTCGAGACCAACGGTATCATGATTTTAGAGTGGTCAGCATTGCACACCGGCCACCTTTATTTCGCGGCCATTTTAAAAAAAAGAAAGAAAATAATAAATTAATAATAATTTTTTTGCTAATTTTAAAAGCTTCTGCACATAGGGAAACATATAAACTAATTTTTATTATTTCTTTTAATTTTTAAAAAAATTTAATCAAAACTAGTCGGATACCTTAACTGGAAGCCATATCACGGATGAAAATTTTCCTCGCAAATTCTCTTTTTAATTCATTACTAGTTTAAAATGTAGAAAACGTGAATTCAGACAAACCTAAACGTAGTTTCAAATACTGAAAACAAATCTCTTCGAATAATTTGTTTGCATTTTAATATTTTGAAGTATTTTTTTTACAGCATTTGAAACTTTATGACTTACTCTAAGTTTACCTGAACTGATTTTCTCGAAATTTTAAAAAATCGATAGCATTGAAGAAGAATTTACCATGAAAAGTTTCTGCCCTGGTATAGCTTCCTCTTAAGATACTGAGCTATCATTGTGAAGAACCATAGTTTTAACTTTGATGATATAACTCAAAGATCAGATCGATGGGTCTCGAGATCGTGGTCTTATTCTTAATGATGTCCTCGGTTCACATACAACTCAACGTACATGTTTTACTTTTTCTTGTTATAAAATATTAAATAAATATAAAATTAATTAAAAATAAATGAATAAAATATTTATAAAAATGTTTATTAAAATTAAACATGTTTAAAAAAATATAAACCAGCAAATATTTAGTTTTTAGTTAAAATTGGCGCAAAAGATTGGAAATTAATATCTTATATTTATGAACATTGATATTTTAACAGGACTCGAAAAGACTCAGAAATTTTGCCCGTCCCCGAGGACGGCTTGTCCAACAATGTACCCATCCTCCTTTGAAACTGACCCGTAGCTTCTAAATAAATAAAAATATAATTTTCTCTTATTTATTACAAACATTTATATAAATTGCACAATAAATTAGTAGCTACTAGGATTACGAATACTAGGATTACATTATACAGTAATAAAAGAAATACTGGGTTACTGATAGTAGCCTAGTATTTCTTTTATGAAATAATTTAAATGACAAAGGTCAAGAAGGGAAAATGGCCGTCCGCGCGGACGTCGGATTCGAGAAATTCGTTGTCCGCAGGGAATTTTTGACCGCCAAGGTTTCGGTTTTTCTAGCCCTGTATTTTAAGAATCAAAGGTAGAAAACTGCAAATATTATCAGAAATGTTTCGGTAACTGACTAAAACATCTCTTTTTGTTTGCATAAATCATAGGAATTAGGGCCTTTAAAAAAACATTAGGAAGTAAAAATTAGAAATAAAATTAGGTCCCAAACAAAAAATCTTTTGTTGTTTGCAATTACTTTTTTTCCTTTTAAATCGAAATTTTAAAAAAATGCAAATTTCGTCAATATAAGTTTTTAACTAATAACAGTATGAAATTTAATAAAATAATTAATATAAAAATAGAATTAGGTTAGTGACAAAAAAAAGTTTGTTAGCTAATTTTTTTCGTTTTTTTTTTGTAAAGAAAAAGAAAAAAACTAGTAAGGTCAACAGAAGAAGAGTCTTAATAATGTTAGAAATAATGATTCTATAAAAAAAAAAAAAAAAAAAAGTTCTGATAACGAAACTTTTTGGTGTATACCAACTTTTCTTCCTTTTTAGAATAAAAAAATTATTCTTATAATTAATTTGAATAAAAATTAAGATCGGCTCACCTGAGCTCGTACAACTGGATCCTTGGGCAGAAGAGGTGGAAGGGGAACAGTTTCTTCCAAGTATTCAAGAATGGCAACGGAGTGGGTGATCGTTTGGCCAGTGCCGGTGACTAAAGCCGGCACTTCACCGCATGGATTCAATTTAACATAACTCTCAGATAAATGCTCTCCCTTAACTAAATTAATAAATCTCGATTCATAGTCAATATTTTTAAGAGCCAGAGCAATTCGTACTCTCCAAGAACACGAACTTCGAAAATAAGAATATAAAACGAGTTTGTTGTCCTCCATTACGAATAATCACGGAACTAAGAGAAGATTCCTTCCTCAAGGTCGCCTTTTAAGAGAGGGTGCGGGTAGGAACACTTGTCGCTTTATCAATTTCCTTAATCTTGATAAAAGATTATGAAGAAATCTACACGTTATCATTCAAAAATATTGACCCTGCTTTATTCTAAATACATCGTTCTTCTTTCTTAATGCTGTTTTTTGAAGGCTCCGTTGTCATATGAAATAATGTTTCTTTTTTGCGAATAATATGATATTTTTATTATAGCTATGAGTTTACAACATTTACTCGTAACTGTGACTGATTTCTGACAAGTTTAGACTCAGTGCGGTATATGCTTCTTCTGCAAATGGCGCAAAGCGTTAAAATGAAGAAATGTCACAATCTTGTGAAAATAAAAAGCGTTTGCTGTCTAATTTTTTAATATTTAAAAACTTACTCCAATGCTGCATTAACTGGGCTTATAGAAATTTACGTAAACTGGGAATATGGCAGCTATATTGATATTTTTCAACTAGGTGGGGAAAATGTCGCCAAATTGGCGATTTAAAAAAAAAAAAGGTTTAATAACTTTTAAAATATTTAAGTTATTTCTCCGTTCAAAAGCCAGCCCAGATAATTCTTCACAGCGAGATGAGTTATAAAGTAGTTTAAAATCGTTAGTTACTTAAAAAAGTGTAAGGCACTTGAACTGTGGCTTTTTTAATTTATTTTGGGTGACAGAGTTTCCAAAAACCATGTTTTAACATATTTAAATAATTATATATATACTTTTTAAAAATATAATTAAGATAAGTTATCATAATCCTATATCAAAATTTAAAAGTTTAACCAACGTGCAGTGGCGTAGCGAGCTTAACTCGCGCCCGGGGCACAATATCTCTTTAGCGCCCCCCATTCGAAAACCATACAATATAATATGCAAAATATACTCGCAAATAAATAAAGTAAAATAAATAAAGTCATAGGCTCAATCTAGGCTTTAAATTTGAGGCAAAAAATGCAGTTGAGAAAACAAGACTAGATTTTGAAATGTATAAATGGTCATCTAGAATTAGTTCAAAAGATACCTATTATTTATTTTTCATATTTATAAAGAAATATTTTAAAAACACGCAGTTTTAAAACAATAAAAAAGTAAGCATTTATTATCTCTAAGGAGATACATATATTTAAATGATTATAATACATTAATAAAACTAATTACTATACATAAATTTTCCTTGCTTTTGATGAAGCAAATTTATCAATAATATCATCAAAGCTGATAATCTCAAATTTTTCTCCTTCCACACTTAAAAATACTAGGTGATCTTGGTCACTTAGGTGATCTTGTCCCATCGTTGATCGTAGATATGTCAAAATTAATTTTAATTTGCTGAATGGACGTTCGCAGCTAGCAATTGATACTGAGGTAGTCAGGAGTATTTGAAGTGCCACTCTCAGGTTTGGAAAATCATCTTCTCCATACGATATTATAAAAGTAAGAAATTCTAATGGAGTTTTAGGTTCGATTTTTTTTCTACTGCGAAGTAACATTTCGCAATCACATATTTCGAAAACGAGTTCTATTCCATTGAAATCTATATCATAAAATTAACCCAAATTTTTAAAATTTTTTTCAAGGTCGTTATCAACATTATCCTTGTTTAATAAATTTTCAACGTCTAGCAGAAATGCAAATTTGAAATTAGGGTCACTTAATCGTGTACATATTTCTTGTTGGAGACGATCAAGAACGCTTTCCATAACACGAGAAATTTCACTTTCTGCGGAAATACCAACATCTCAATTCTCCGGGCATTTTGCGGCGTTTTCTTACACGTATTGTTGTATCAATATCACATTTTTCACAAAGAGACTTCGCTTTTTCTAATGCCTCTTCACAGAGCTAGTCTCGAATTTCGACTAGTTCACTAGTTAATGATTCAAGATCATGGAACGCTTCTCTAAAATTCATTCTAGGATCTTGTAATCTGAGCTGTGCACAATCAATCCTCCTTAAGATTTCACACCAGAAATGAACTTAAGTTATGAAACTAAAAGTTAGTATATTTTGCTACAGAATTGTAACTTCATTTCTGGTGTCACTTGTAGTGGTTGTGTCCTCTGCTAATTTTTCTAATAGTTCTACTATATTCTCTAGCACATCGACGATAACGATAACCGCTTGTATTCTGGAGCTCCATCGTAACGTTGAACGTGAGAAAAATAGATATATGTTTTCAATTATTCCAAAACATGTCACAACGATTGGATCTTGTTTATCCTACTGAATTCAATGAATGGTTATCACAATTTACAAATAATGCTTTATGATTTTTTTTCCATTATTCTTTGTTGAACGCCAGATGTGTGACCTGCCATCTCGGCAGCATTATCGTAACATTGTGATCTGCAGTTTGTTAATGAAATTTCATCGGAATTTAATTATTCTAAAATTGTATTTTCGATCAAGGCTGTATCTTTATCGTGTATTTCAATGATACCCAAAGAAGATTCTTTGATGGAAACTTTTTTATGGATAAAATCAGCATCTACATATCTAGCGACTTGGGACATTTGTTCTCGATGAGAGATATCAGGAGTTAAATCAAACAAAAGTCCATAATATTTATTTCTTTTGATATCGTTTATTAGTTTATTTCGAATTGTAGATGCCAGAAGATGAATGAATTCATTTTGAATCTGTGGTGACAAATATGAGACAGTTTTTGGAGTTTCTGTAGTAGCGGATCAAACCGAGATACAAATCTAAATAAAGAAAATAGGTTTCCTACATTTGTACCATCTAGAAGTACTTACTTGTTTTTCAACATGGCCACGTAGAGGAAGATTTTGTATAATTAAATACCTCAAGCAAGCTAATATTCTTTTAAATATATTTCGCCACCGTTCTTTTTCGGACTGAATGTTCGCTTCTAATGATACATCATTTCCCGTTCTACTTATTAATCTTCGTTCTGTTTCTTTCCAAGCCGTAAGTGATTTTCACTTCTTTCATGGCTAATCAATTCATCTTTTTTCTTCCATTTATTAAAACCTGCAGATGTTACGAAAGATGATTGTGTAGCGGAATTTTATGTAATAAACAGTAAGCAACAAAAGCAGTACGCTGCATTATTTTCTGGTGAATATAATAACCAGGATCGATTAACTTCAGTTGCTTCTTCTTCATTACCGTCCCGTCGAGAAAACCAAAATTTTGGCATTAGACGATTAGTTGACCGTGACTGTACATGTAAGTACATTAGAGTGTTATTGTTACTGTTTTAAAATTACAAGCGTAAGCTACATTGCGTTTCCAGAACTGAAAAAAAAATAGTGTTCTGAAAGGAAGAATGTTTGTACTGTGTACACTGCAAATATTTATTGTAACATATTATTTTATCAGACAAATCAAGAAAGGAGATAATTTATGTAACCACACAGCGTAGATGCCATAAGGAAGTGCTGACAGACACAGGTCGCCCTGCCAGTAGAAAAGACGTGCCATTTCTATTATGAATATATTATTACAGTTTGATTTAGACTATTAGTGTTCTTTTTTATTTCCGAATTAACATTTATTATATTACACTGGCACTAAATTTAAAATATATTTTCCAGAAATCAATTATAACAAAAATTATTCAGCAATTTTTTGTTTCGCGGACCATTTGGCGCCCCTTTGTGAGTAGCGCCCGGGGCATGATGCCCCCCCCCCCTTGCCCACCCCTCGCTACGCCACTGCCAACGTGAAAATATCTGCTCTAATAATGAAACACAAATTTCAATACGTTTGAAGTTCTTAGGACTGATTAGGATTTTTTAAAAATTAGTGAGGTAAAATTTAAAAAAGAATTTCTTAGTTTTTTCTTTAGAAAAGAAGTTTATTTATTTTTTTCATTTAATATAGTATGGGTAGATTTTTAAATGATTATTGTGATATCTATTTAATAACTAAGAAAAGTTAAAAAATTTAAGATAAAAGAATAAATTTGCAAGAAAAATTAACATATAAAAAATATATTTTATTCTTCATTAAAGATTTGCGTTTAGGTTCGTCACACAAATAATGTCACTTTTAGTCGGGAGGTACGGGATTCGTGAATTTTTGGCAGTTTGTGACAAGCGTATATAATAAAAAGTGTGACAGTATATATTTTGGATAAAATAAAAACATATAAAGTCGGCTATAAAATATTTTAATATAATTTGTTTTTAAATTTTTTTCATAAAAAAACGAGTTTAATCAATAGTATATTTATTTGTACAAATGTCTTGTGGGGAAATGTTACATTTTGTGATAAAGAGGAGGAGAGCTTGGTGGCTCAGGGGGTAGAGCCCTCTCATCAGAAGGGGATTCGAATCCCAGCGATGATCGTTAGATAAGAATTCCGAACCCGGCTTGCAACGACCACACCACTGACGTAAAATATTCTCAGTGGTAGACGAATCATGGGTTAGAGTCCCCTTATCGTTGGGCTAACAGTGGGAGAGTTTCGGGGGTTTTCTCGCCCTGTAGCGCAAGTGATGATTGGTTCTATCAAAAAGTCCTCCACGAAGGCAAATTACTCATAATACTTGATCTAGGAGTTCCCTTGTCTTTTGGATAGGGTTCAAAATTACAAGGCTACGGAGTTGAACATTGATAATCGTAGATGTACGTAGTTTGCTGGTTACCTACTCAATTTGAGAAAGGATCTTATTTACACTTAGGCATGTATTGAGTATCCAGTAGACAATGTGTATATTATCTAGGTAGTTTGCTGGTTACCTAGGTAATTTGAGAAAAGATCTTAATTTTCACTTTAACGAGTATCTAGGTGATAATGTGCAGATTATCTAGGTAGTTTACTGGTTATCTAGGTAATTTGAAAAAACAAACACTTTTTGACACTTCTAGCGATAACTCTAATTAATCAGTACATAAGCAAGATAATCCAAAGAAATAGATGATTTCTACACTTTAGCGGCGACATATACTCTCAATAGATTAGTTTTATTATTTTCGTTTCCTATAAAATATATATATAAATTCTTTTTTTCCCTTTCCACCACAGATAATGGAGTCTGTTCTGATCTGTTTTTTGCTGATATCAATGATGTATGTTGGCGGTGGTCAAGGTATGTCCAGTTCTATGTCCTGCAGCTTTGTAAATGGTGTTCAAAGATGCACACAGGAGAGTGGAAGCGGAAATGTGGCCATGTCCAGCTCAAGAGCCGGCTCCGGGCCATACAACAGTTATTCCGATGACTTTGCTTCCACAGGAAACACAGGCAATGGAAGAGCTAGTTCTTCCAGGATAACATCGGGTCAGATTATTTATTTACAGTGGAGCATCGTTTATACGACGCCGAAGGGACCACCGAAAAACGTCGTATAAACGATAACGTCGTATAATCGATTTTTACTTCTAAAACTGAAACTAACTCTGTTTTCAGTTAATTTTAATGTTTAGCGTGTTGATTTGCATAAATTTCTAAATTAGACAAAGCAAAACAAACAAATAACCAAAGAAGAAAGATTGCAGTGAGCAATTTGAATGTATGTTACTTTTAATTATATTTTCTTGCTATTAGTCTCTACAATGCAATGCTTTGAATAGCGAGTTGAACTTACTGCTTTCTATGATGAAATTTTAGATTCTAATCACGGCCAAATCTAATGGCTGAAGCGCACTAGCGCAATTTGCAGGAAAAAAGAGAGCTTTTACATTTTCCAAAATAATTAGTATCGATGGGTGCGCTGGACATTGGTCGATGAATAGCAAAATTTTTATTTTTTCCCTCTTCATAACATTGTCAAGTTTTTTCAGTCATCTAGTAAAAATCACGGTCGTCATCCAAGCATTCTTGTTGGCACCCTTTTCTGTATCACTCATGTTGGCAAATTCCGCCCTTTTTTAAAATACACAAGAAAAAAGAAAAAATTAAGTAAACGTGAACAAAATCTAAAAACCGACGTATAACCGATTCTGTGCGTCGTATAAACGATATATTTTTACATTAAAATGAATAGGAATGATTTGGGACCACACTAAAACGTCGTATAAATGTAAACGTCGTATAAGTGATCGTCGTATAAACGATGCTCCACTGTATTTATTTTTTGTTAAATTTTGAAGTTTGATATAGAAAAGTAATCCTGTAGAAGAAATTTTTTTTATATCGGACTACTTAAATGCTTAAAAATTAAGTAGTTATTGATTATTCAAAAATGAATTAGACTGGTATCTACGAACTTAGCTACAACGCCACGGTGGTTCAGGCACTAAGTTGTCATTGGGTTCGATTCCCGATAGCGGCCTATCATCACTCATCTTCATATCGATATGTATCAGCTTGTCTGGGATGTAAAGATGGCCAGAGAGCAAGAAGACCACAAATTGATGATCTCATTTGACCGCAATTTGGTGGGACCGGGATAGCCTGGTTGACAGAGCTCTGGACTCACGTTCGTGAGAACGGGGGTTCGAATCTAGCCAGCCGTAGACTCCCCGTGTAGTAAATGATGACGGATGCACGTTAAATCTGTCGGGTCACAAAGTCCTCCCTGTTCCCATGACAAATTATACCTATGTGGGTATTGAATCGGAGATTGATCGTTCTCTGGTTCAGGTCAAAATTACGATCTGTGGATGAATGAATAGATGTATGAATGGGTCCGCCTTATAAGCGAGTGTGACGAATGGATGTGACGGAAATCGAATTTTGGCCATGGGTGGTGCTACTGGATAGCGCCTCGCATAGATGGCGCCATATTTATATTTTATTATTATTTTTTTCCTTCGCCAATTTTTAGATGCAGGGTTGTAGAAATAAAAATGTCAACACACTTTCAATGTTACCGATTTGCGAAAGTCTGACTTGGTAAAATAAATAAATGCAAGTTGGAAACTATGTCCTGATAGAACTTTTCGCTTCTTGGACATTAGAGATCCAACTTTTTGGACTGATTTATCTTTAAATATGTCTTTATATTGGAAATAAGTTTCAAACTCAGATCCGGAATCTATTTTTGGATTTTTTTCGATAAAAGAAGTTCCGTACGAAATCTATCTACCCATTAGAAAATTCAGGAAAGTGATCCTGGAGGAATTTTTCCCTAACTGGAAACCATTGGGTGATAAAAATATTTCTGATTCGACATATCTACAGTCGAACCTCGATTTAACGTACTTTGATTTAACGAATTCACCGATTTAACGAGTATTACCTCTGTCCCGATTAAAAGGGTGCTAAAATGCTATCATTTAACGAATTTTTAGCTTTGATTTAACGAACAACAATCATTGGAAAAAAATTCACTCAAAAAACTAAAACTTTTAATTTTTCGCTCTTAAAATTTTGAATATTTCATACCCTAATCCATGTGTGTAATTATATATATGTAAAATGTTTTAAATGCAAGTAGTGTTAAAGAATTACGATAATTTTAAAGTTGATTTCCTAACGTATAACTTATAATTTGCAAGCTCGTAGTAAACAATAAAAACTATTTTTCATATCTGTATATCTAAAGGTATTTTTCATTAATGTACCACACTCTTTACAAAAATTGATATTCGATTTGACGAATTGCTTCGATTTAACGAACGGATTTGTCCGTCCTAATCAATTCGTTAAATCGAGGTTCAACTGTTTTTTTAGGGATACATTTTTAGCCACTTGACCAATGTATTTTTTATCTGAATGAATATTTTTAATTTTGCAGGTAATGTTCCCAATCAGGGTGGTTTTGCATTCGGAGGAATGCCACCAGGATTTGGAGGCAAGTTTCATTTATATTCATTCCGCCAGACAATTTTGAAAATCAAATTTTTATTTAAGGAAGTTTAATAACTCCAATATTTAACCAAATGAGGAGCTCTACTTTTGTGTTACGTATGTATAAACACGTATGTATAAACGAAAACAATCTAAATAAATCACGAATAAAGACTCAGAAAAAGACATACTAGCAGAGGTGGCCGACCTGCGTCTCGCGAGCCGCATGCGGCTCTTTGAAGGATTATTTGTGGCTCTCGATAAATGTACCCGAGTTCCCTTTTGATTTTTGTGCAATTATATTTTAAAAAATTATTATCGTTCCGTATGTGTTTCAAAATGTCTTTCAAATTACTGAGAACAAATATGAAAGACTAAGCTCAACGTTGTTCAATTCAAGGTGAGTTTTCCATTTCCAATATAATTATGGCACAAAAAGCATCTGTAGAATTAGAATTAATAGAGATGCAAGAAGATCAAGCTCTACAATTAAAATATAAGTCGACGTCGATTGCTGAATTTTAGAAATTTGTACCAGAATCGAAGTATCCTGAACTAAAAAAGGTTGATTGTTGAATTATTTCTATATTCGGAACAACGTACTTATGTGAATCATTTTATTCCACTTTAAAATTCGTGAAATCCAAAAACCGATCAGCATTAACTAACCAGCATCTCAGAGAATTACTGAGAAGTGCTGACATCAATTATTCACCAAATTTTAAAGAATTATCAAGAGAAAGTAAAATAAATGTGTTTAATTTTTAATATTTAAACTCAATACACATAGTTTGTACTTTTACCTATATGCTCTCAATAAATACAATTTATGTAAAAAAAACGAATTTAATACCTTTTTTCATATCTTTTAAATACGTATTTAATTGCAGCTCGCGAAAAATTTCAAATTTTGAAAAATGGCTCGACTATCAAGAAGCTTGGCCACCCCTGTACTATAGTCTCGATTCTATAAACAGAAGCATTTCTCATTGTTGAAACACAACAATACGACTGAAAAGTAACGAGACAAATACGTTCAAAATTCTTTTAACTGGTAGGAGATGAATAATATGCTTAATTAAACAAGATAATTAAAGTTCTGTTTAAACAACTTTGTTTGTGTTTGTCTTGTTACTTTTCTCTTGTAACGTTATGTTTCTACACCCTGGACGGCATCTGTTTAAAGAATCGAAACTACAGTATTTTCATTTCTGTTTCTTTATTTGAGCAATACTCAAGTCGTGTTGCTTTATACACATGTAGCTTAAAGCACAACTCTTCATTTGGTTAAATATTTAAACTATTAAACTTCGCTGTAAAAAATTGACGAGATTTTTTTAATTATCAGGATTGTCACTGGCGACTAAATTTAAAAAGTGGTGACTAATAAATTTCCAAAACTTATTAAAAGAGATTAAAATTAGCAACCTTTTCTAGCATAACTTTTTCAGTTTATTATTGAAGGCTATTATAAAACATGTTTGCCTTAAATATGAATAATTTGAATTGTAAGTCGCGATGGTAGTCACCTTTGATTCATTAAGGAGATTATAAATAAATAAAAATGAGTTGACTTTCTACCACTTTTTACCTTTTCAGTCGCCTGTGGCATTCTTGAATTAGATGAAAATTGTTAAAATGAATGAGGAATTCTCAATAGTTGAAGTAATGATGCAGTAACTATTCAAATATAAAAAATTGAACCACTATCACAAAATAGTGGTTTTTCTAAATTTTTGCTCCAATTTCATGATTAGTTAGGAGGGCGTTGTACAATGATGAACTACTATCACTCAGTAATTGTGACAGACTCATAACAATTCGCGTGGTCGCCTACAGTTCTCCATTCTCAATGAGAGGACTCGGGCTCGAATCCCAACGATGGCCGGTTGATTCGAATTCAGCAACCAGCTCACACCTAAAACAGTACTGACGTAAAATATCGTCAGTGGTAGACGGATCATGGGTTAGAGTCCTCTTGCCATCAAGCTGACCGTGGGAGGTTTTCATCTTCATGTAATGCAAAGTTAGGGTTAGTTCCATCAAAAAGTCCTCAACAGAGGCCCAATACTTGATCCTGGAATTCTTTTGTCTTCGGGATCGGGATTAAAATTACAAAGCTACGGAGTTAAACATTCGTAGTGATAAACTCAAAATTTTGTCTGTTGTTTAACGGTTTTAAAATAAAATACATTCTATTTTTAACTTTCTTTTACAAACTCTTGAGGAGAACGTATTCATATATATTTTTTATTTTTATAAACTCTTGAAAAGAACGTATTCACAATATTTTTTTTAATAAACTCTTGATAGGAAATATACTATATAGATATACTATACTTCAAAATTGTTACACTATTATCTCAAATTAATATATTATTATCTCAGTTATACGAAAAGTTTTAAAATTAGCTCAATTTTTTAAAAATGATATACTGTTACCTTAATTTTACAAAATATACTCGTAAAATTGAGGTGATAGATGTACTACAGCTTTTCTTTCAATAATTAAAAATCTTCCTCTGCTGAATGAGAGAAACACGAAGACGCAGAAAGAGAAAATTTACAAACAAGTTGCAACAATGAACAAAGTGGCTTCCCTATTTGGGAGTGGAGAACAAGCTTGAGCACGATAATCGAGTAATGATCATGCTTCTTTCCATTCCTTATTTGTTAAACTCTTTTTTCCTTGTTGCAGTTTATTTGAATTTATCTTCTGCGTTTCAAAGTTTCCCTCTCTTATACTGTGTTTCGATTATGGATGGTGTTTTCAATAGAAATGTAAACAATAACAATCTCGAGCTCGGAACCTACTCTTGTTCCGGTTAAAAAGTTTGCAGCTGCTTACTACGTGTTATTCTGATAGGCGATGTTTTCAAACGGATAATTTTGTTTTCAATAAAAGAAATGAATTAGATAATTTCTGAGCTCAGATCTGCCGTATTTCATAAGATATTAATGCTAATATGTAATTCTGGGGAGTTTGGAGTGAAAATTTGCTTTAGTTATTTTGTTATTTATTATTAAAAAAGGTGACATGGTTGCTAGAGTTTGAATAACTCGCTTTTTTGGCAGTCTTGATTTGGCCTCTTTCCATTTATTTATTACTGTTTGTTCGTGTTGCAAGCTGTGCACCATCTTACGTTAGTGTTAACGCTTTTAGTATTGTATACACAAGTATTGTTAGCATTGTAAACATAAGTAACAAGTAATCAAATACATTGTTTGCAAGAATCTCAAAACACAATGATGCCAAATGGCTTCAAAATACAACTGAAACAGTAACTCGGAAATTTAGGCAGTCCCGAGCTTGCAGCGTTCCCTAGTGTAGAAAACACCATCCATAGAAACGAATTTCGATTATAGAAAAGAATTATGATTATAGAAAAGAATGTTTTTGGTTTCAGAAACGGGCTCTATTTACGTAGCATTATTAGTTTAAGACAGCTTATAATAAAATTGTTATTACTACTTCTTTGAAAATGAAATGCCTACTAATATTTTTACGATTTTCAGGAATGGCACCAGGTGGATTTGATCCTTTTGCATTCGTATTTGGAAGACGATAAGGTAACCTTGTGTAATATTAGATCCATCAAAAGTTTCTTTTGTACTTTTTTTTAAAAATTCTTTATAAGTTTTTTTCTTATTTAAACACGCGGTACTTTTGAGATCCTTCAAAATCGATCCTCGTTAAACTATTCTTCCGTAAAGTGCTCGACTTCGCGCTCGGGTACTAAAGCAGGAGAGCCATCCCCACTGCCCAGGATCAAAATTGCGATGGCAAGTCTTCGGATCATCCTTAGGGATGTTTCCCAGACGGCCGCCAACAACATATTGTGCAGCTCTAGTGCGACGTAAATAAAGTACCTACCGATCTACCAAAATACGAGGGCTGTTTTATAAGGGCCGTTTTGTTGGTAATAGGTGGCGCTTGCGTCGCATCGAGTGCTTGTGTCATGTCCTATAATTCCTTGGGAACAACTTTGCTCAGTTACAACTGTGTAGGTAACCTTTACGGGCAGTTCTTTGCCTTTAAAATGTTCAGGTGTAACAAATCTCCCGCCACTATGAGGCCTGTCTGTAAAAAGTCTGTCTGAGCCAAGAAACCTGTCTACATACATTCGACAGCAGATTTGTGAAGTTTACGAAGATTCCTACTGGCATGTTGACGGGAAATTTTGCTACCTCCATGCCAATGACTCTCTTCACAGCTCAGTCCTGAGCTTTGTTGAATTCTTTTGGCTGTGAAGTTTCGGACCACCCCTCAATACAGCCCAGATCTTGCGCTAAGTAATTTTCATCTTTTCCGATGTTTCATACATCATTTTGGCTGACACCCATAACGAAGTCGTAAAAATGGTCATGACCACTTAGTTATCGGAGCAGGTGGCAAGTTACTATGAAGAGGGCATTCTAAATATAGTTGCAAGGAAAGATAAGTGCTCAAGCAAGCTTGGAAACTATTTTGAAAAAAAGAGAAACTTATGTAAAATCGAAAAAAAAATTTTCTTCATGAAAATTTTCTATCGTTTGGTTTTTATTTTCGAACTGCTGTTACTCAAAAAACAGCCCTCGTATATACAGCCATAATATACATTTAGCTGATACAGATGTAAGTAATGCTTAATATTTTTTTGCCAGTCCATCAAATAACGACGGTTTTCAACAGTAAAATGTACCTTGTAACAGGGTTCCCGCGGGTCTTGTAAATTTTAAAAAGTGGTAGCAAAAATTAAACAAATATCGATAATTTAATTTCTGTGTAACTACCACTAAAAATTGTTTTCCAAAGAAAGTATATATGCAGGAAAATGCCAGCTTTTAAACTACTTAACGACAAAGTGGTATTTTAAAATAAGAAATATCTTCTAGAATTAACCTAAATTTACTAACACTACTAAAAATTTTCAAATAATGCAGTCCGAGTCGCCACCTTTAAAAATCCTTCGGGATCTCGAACTAGAGGAAGACCTCCAACTAGATGGCTGGATGACACTGCTAAAGATCTAAAAATATTGAAGATAAACAACTGGAGGAAAGTCGCCATGGACAGGAGGCGTTGGAGGCTACGTGTGGTTGAGGCAGTCAAGGCCTGTAAAGGACTGTCGTGCTGAAGAAGAAGACTAAGAATTTTCAAGGACCGCGGGAACCCTTTTTCAAGCAACTTTCTGCTGTTCTTGCGATTTCTAACAATAATGTTAGAATGTTAAAATAAAATTTTCTCATATTAAATGCTACAGATATGAAAGGGGAAAAAAAAACTAAAATTTCAAACCCGAAACGTCTGTAGCGGAGTTTCTTGTTCCTTTCTTTGAAACATAATTTGCCTGATTTCTTTTTTTCTTTTCTTTTCTTTTTTTTTTTTTTGGTATCTTGTGATTGTTTCAAAGTAATAACATTTTATGACTGTTTATTTGATTATAAATGAAACTGAAATGTAATTTTTTTTTCTTGCTTTTCAGATGGAAGAAAATTCTTTCAAAAATGTGAAATTTTGAATAAAGATATTTAATGAAAATAAATGGCATTTGAATTATTATTTCTATATTAAGCGGCACATTTTATCATTATTTAATTGAAACAATTTATTTGCAATAGCTAATCTTTTTTTTTCCTTCTCATTTTGAAAATTAGGACGATGCAGAAGCATTGCAGTGTGTTTTAGATTTGTCAGGCTACAGATTATAAACCAGATAAATTGTAAGAATCAGGATTATTTTTAAGATATAATATAAGATTATTGCAGATTATTTTCCAGATTATGAGATTATCACTGATTGAAAAAAAATCACTAAAATCCATTTAAAATAAACTATTTGTTAAGTATTTTTATTTAGATATATATGCGTTTTGAGAATATGACTCCCATATTTTAATATGAAATCAGTTTTAAGAGAATTCTGCAATTCAAAATTTTTTAAAAATATCCTTAAGTGTCATTTCTTACGTTATAAAGAACTAACACCGAATTTGGATTAGAAAATCTATTTTAAAAATATTCTTTAGGCATTTATAGTTATATATGATTATTATTATTATTATTATGATTATTTTAATATAAATCTAGTTTTGAAAGAGTCTTGTGTTTCAAAAGATTTTAAAAAATTAGTTAAGTGTCAGTTCTAGTGTTAGTTCTATATACATGTTAGTTCGTTTGCGTAATTTAGAATGAATAAAACTAATTTAAAAATTTTCTTATGTGTTTTTAGTTATATAAAGTGTATTTTCAAAGAATATGACCCCCATATTATTACATGAAACTAGGTTCAAAACAGAGATGGGCATTTGTCATTCAGAATAATGAATAAAGAATTATGAATAATTATTCAAAATCTTCCTGAATAAAGAATAAAGATGTATTCATTAGTCAGAAATATTTTGAATAAACAATAAATCTGTCATTATTTGCAATCATTATTCTTTATTCATTAGTCAAGAATAACTGAATAATTTCACTGCTCAACGGCACGGAATACTCTACTTGACTACGATTGGGACAACTACAACTAAAACGTATTGAACTACTTGTAATTATTTTTATAAGTTACAAGTAACGATTTCAGATAAAAATGATTATGTTTACCAGTAATCACAACAAGACGCAAAAACTGGTATGTGATTACAAATGACCGAAATCTTTTATTTTAAGTTATCAATGTAATCGATATGTACGATTATAAGCAGTCATTTTTACCAGCAATCATAATCTAACGAATACTAGCAAAAATAGTTGCTGCGCGAATTCATAAATATGTTGTACATGCATGAGCACTTAATTTCTCGGTATGTTTATGCGTATATATACACGAACGAGCACTGTATATAAATACTTGCATGAATAAGTAAAAAATAAGTTGAATGCTTACATACATTGCATATACGTACATAGTATATCAGTACTTACGTACATTGTATGCTCAAGTGCAAGTAAATAGGACACAAAAATGTATGTTAGTATGCATGTATGCACGCAAAGTACGTACGTATGCATGCACATACAGTGTACGTATGTACATAATGTACGTATACACATAAAATGCATATGTGTGTATGCGAAAATATACCTACGTACGTACAAATGCGTACGTATATGTGTACATGCAAAATGCATACAAATGTATATATACAATACGTATGTTCATACAATGTACTTATACGTATGCACTTACGTAATAGTGCCGGCATTTTTCTTAATTTTTAATAGGGAGACATTACTTATGATTTTTAATAGGGAGACATTACTTATATTATTATTTTTTTTAAATATTTGAAACTTGTTTCAGTATGCAAGCGTGACGGGAGGAGTTCAAATATTATGAAATACCTGAATAATGGAAATTTCAAGCAAGTGTTCTTTTGCGCAACGCTAGTAAGCAAATAAAAGATTTAAATTTGTAATTTTCTTTCGAAAGTAGAAAAACAGAAATGTTTCCTTTCAGGAGAAAAGTTATTGTTCAATGAATTTAAATGTAAGTTGATACGCAATATAAAATGGTATATATTTTCTTTTTTTTTAATTCCCTTTCAGAAGATGTACTTCTGTCATTAATAGATTAATATTTTGTAATTTAAATGGCTTACGTTATTTTGTATGATCTCATACAACTTTATGAAAAATTCATTACAAATTTTGCAGAAAGTCTTATGAAATTATTTTCCATAAAAGAAGGTTGCATTAATGTCAGTCAATGACCAAGTTTTTGAACATTTTTTTTTAAACTACCTTAAAAAAGTATTTTGGAAATTCAATCATACCAGTGGATTCTGAAAAACAAACAATAAGAATATTTTAAGTTGTATATTTAGTGTAGTATGTTACACAACATTTATCATTTTTCTTTGTGAATGGTTTATATAGTTATCTATGGAATTGACGAGCTTATTCTTAGAACTGGTTATTTCAGTTATAATTGGCGCCAGGAATGGCTACAATTCTAAAATTCTAAACAGACAAAATAATTCTAACAGTCACCTATGGAATTGACATGCTAATTCCTAGAACAGGTAATTTTAGTTATAATTGGCTCCAGAAATGGTTACAATTCTAAAATTGCTAAAATTCTAAACAGATGACATAATTTTAATAGTGACCTACGGAATTGACCAGCTAATTCTTAGAACAAATTATTTCAGTTATAATTGGTGTCAGAAATGGCTACAATTCCAAAACTGCTACAATCCTAAACAGACAACATAATTATAACAATCACCTATGGAATTGACCAGCTATTTCTTAGAACATGTAATTTCAGTTATAATTAGCGCCAGAAATGGCTACAATTCTAATATTCTGAAATAACAACATAATTCTAACAGTCATCTATGGAATTGACCAGCTAATACTTAGAACATGTTATTTCAGTTATAATTGGTGCCAGAAATAGTTGCAATTCTAAACAGACAACATAATTCTAACAGTCAGGTATGGAATTGATCTGCTGATTCTTAGAACAGGTAATTTTAGTTATAATTGGTGCCAGAAATGGCTACAATTCTAAACAAACAACATAATTCTAACCGTCACCTATGGAATTGACTAGCTAATTCTTAGAACATGTTATTTCAGTTATAATTGGCGCCAGAAGTGGCTAAAACTAAATTTCTAAGTCCATTGAAATATATCTGCCCATCGTCATGGCCACAGTCTACGTGCTTATACATAAAATTTCAATTAATGTAATTTAATGTGATCCCACAATTTCAGCGAATATCATTAAGGTAGACGTTTTTGTCTCACTACAGCTAAGAATTAAGATAATATCTGACGCAAAATAAGAAATTCTAATTCATATTTTCTATTAAATAATTAAATATACAGTTATGTTAATATCCTTTCTTATCATTATCATTTCTTAAATAAATAGGAATTTTGCTATGGTGAAAAATTATTTTTATATGTAATTTATGAAATTTAATTCCCGTTTCTCTAACGTAAAACTAAATATATGCATATGCACGATTTCAATACTCTTATAACATATATTAACGCTATTAGAATTAAGTTAATAAAATCTACTAGAATATATTTCTTTCTTTCTTTCTTATTAATTTAATTTTTTTTAAAGAATGAATTAAAAGTTCTGCTGGGATCACATTTTTTTAAAAAGGCTACAGCTTTGAGGAAGATAATTAATTCCCTGCATTAAATTCAAGCTAAAATAAAAAAATAAATTACTTAAACTTTTCTACATTTTAAAATCTAAAACTATTCAATATGTAAAATTTATTCTACGTTTTTTTCATCTAACATGAAAATAATTAGAATAATACCTTAATACTAAGATTAACATGGCTTAAAAAAGGAAAGAACAAAATTATTTTTTATTTATAGCGCATCATTTTACTAAGTAATATCAGGCACACATAACTCATTCTAACCCCTATTTTTACAGAACTGAAAAATCCTTAATATTCAGAACTATCAACTGTAAACATTGTCTCAATGAGCACTATATAAATTATTATATATTATTATTATTAGAAAATATTATAAAAATACGTTGTTTTAAGCTACTTTTTTATTAAGCTGCATTAGGGGCACAATTTATTATACTTAACTTTGTTCTAACATAGTCATTTACCATCTAAAACTGTTGGATTTAATTATAAAAATTCAAACAAAAGTAAAAACGTAATGACTTTCACAGTATAGCATTTGTAAAGGAGCGGCAGATGGGCACGAGTGACGTCAGAGTGAATAATCACGTGACTCCCTGTTTCAGATAAAAACGAAAGTAAGCGTTTTTTTGCTCAAAAATAACTCAATAATTAGCACTCTTAGAAAAGTATTAAATATTTTCTGGTGGTTTTGAGGGATTCTGAATGAATTAAGATTTTTAAAAAAAATTGACTGTAATTGTCCATATTGAACTAAAATTCTAAGATTGCTAAAATATTCTAAACTAAAATTTTAAACTTGCTAAAATTCTAAAACAGACAACAGAATTCTAACAGTTACCTATGCAATTGACCAGCTAATTCTTTGAACAGGCTATTTCAGTTATAATTGGAGCCAGAAATGGCTAAAATTCTAAAATTTTAAACTAAAATTCTAAAACAGACAACAGAATTTTACCAGTTACCCATGGAATTGACCAGCTAATTCTTAGAACAGGTTATCTCAGTTGTAATTGGCACCAGAAATGGCTAAAATTCTAAAAAGAATTTATTAGAAAAATTTTATTGAGTTGGTAACAAAGTTTATTTATTTATTATTTTGCTTATTTTCTTCCACATGTCATCAATTGTTTTCGGATGCTTTTCATCAAATGTGCTTTGGTTCCAGTTAATTTTCAGACCCTTAAAATGGAAAATCAAGTTGAGAAATATGAGCATGTTTCGACAGCTCTTTCTTTTTGCTTTTAATCAAGTTGCTAAGGTTACGAAAGCTACTCGTCACATTTGTGATGTGTATGGTGGGGTTGCATTAGCTGAAAGAATCATTGGCGATTAGTATGCCAAATTTAAAATTGGAGATTTTGAACTCAAATACTCGGTTGCAAACGATTAAACCGTTAAACAATGAAAGAACGAGTAGAGAAAAGCCCAGAGAATTGCCCAGAGCATTTTAAAAGTTTAAAAAATTAACAGCCGGACACTAGTTTACGATTTCAATGATTTGTGAAAAAGATTATACTTGTTACGCCATCACTCACACGTATAGCTTAACTAGTAAATAACGTTAAACACTCTCAAGTATTTGCACGAAATTTGATCTTCACAATAGTTCAGAAAAGTAATAAACAAAAGTCAGGACAGAACGAAAATAAATAAACATAACCAAAGGAGGTAATTTATTGCCACATAAAAGTCGTGCGACACTTTGTACGTCACAGGACTGGTCAAAATGAGGCGCCAGCCACAATGCCTTCCATATTTTATGTGGCATACAAGTGCCAAGCTTACAAACAATCCCCACCTTACGTAATAATGTATCTCATTTGCGCATTCTCAATGAGTTTGGAATAAATGAATGTGTCTCACAGTTTGGGGAGTCACGAAATATTTGTATCAAATATGAGAGGATTCTCCGTACCGGACGATCATTAAATTTTCTTGTGTGTCGCAATAAGAACAATTCGCAATTATTCTTTTGACTACGCTGAGGTGTTGACAAGTTAATTTATTGCCGAGTTGGCGTTTCATCGTTTTTTTCTACACATCTTCAATATATAAATTAAGGTATTGGCGATGCCGTTTTCACAGTTGAATCTTGTTCCTTCCCCCAAAGACTAAAAGCTCTCAACTGAAAAGGTAAAAAAAATTTATATATAGATTATTTCTACACTATTATTGATAATATAACCGCCATAGAACAGCCGACCCAATTTTTGGGTTTACGACTATTAATGTTCAACTCCGTAGCCTTGTCATTTTGAACCCAATCCGGAAGACAAAGGAACTCCTGGATCAAGTATTATACACTCACAATCAATATCAGGTACACTATTATTGATATTATGACTGCCATTGAACAGTCGACCCAATTCTTGGGTTCACGACTATTAATGTTCAACTCCGTAGCCTTGTCATTTTGAACCCAATCCAGAAGACAAGGGAACTCCTGGATTAAGTATTATACACTCACAATCAATATCAAGTGCACTATTATTGATATTATTACCATTATTGAACAGCCGACCCAATTTTTGAGTTTGCGACTATTAATGTTCAACTCCGTTGCCTTGTCATTTTGAACCCAATCCGGAAGACAAAGCAACTCCTGGATCAAGTATTATACACTCGAAATCAATATCAAGTACACTGTTATTGATATTATAACCGCCAATGAAAAGCCGACCCAATTTTTGGGTTTACGATTATTAATGTTCAACTCCGTAGCCTTGTCATTTTGAACCCAATGCAGAAGACAAGGGAACTCTTGTATCAAGTATCGGCCGAAACTTTGAATTTGTGGAGGACATTTTGATGGAACTAACCCACATTTGTGTTACATGGAGAGGAAGACCACGAAAACCTCACACTGTTAGCATGGGGACTCTAACCCCTGATCTGCCAACCACTGAGGATATTTTACGTTAGCACTGTGGTCTGTACAAGGATGAGGAATTCGTATCTACCAGTCATCGCTGGGATTCGAACCTAGTTGATCCCATTGAAAGGCGAACACTCTATCTCCCGAGCCGTCTCGGCTCGACTGTTACGTCATCCATTATGTCCTCCATGTTATGGGAACATGGAGGACTTTGCGACTCGACAGATTTAACGTGCATCAGTCACCATATACTACACGGGGAGTCTTCGGCCGGCGGGGATCGAACCCACGAACTCTTTGGCCCAGTGCCCTACCGACCAAGCTATCCCGGCACCGACTATTATTGATGGAGTTTTTCGTTATTATTAGTCGTTTTTAAAGTTTCTCAATTTATTTTACTCTTCCTTTAAAACTAGCTTACGATGTGAAACTTGGCCAGAGATTATACGAGGAGAAAATTTAATAACATTAAAATAATGCTTGTTCGTGCTATATAATGTAAAAATAATGTTGTAACAAAGGCGGAAACAAAAAAGTTAACTGTTAAAAAGTTTGCTTACGTCAGAGATTAACTCCAGTAGGCGAATAAATTATATTAAATGAAAAGAAATACGTTAGTTTGTGGTTCATAATAAGTGACAAAAGCGAAACTTTTGCATAGTAGCGAAAGTTTTTCATGACAGGAAGAAAATAAGTATTTAGCTACAAGTATTATTTGAACACATCAATATAATGAAAGAGTTTAGCGGATTTGAAAACAGCACATTTTAGTGGATAAAGGTATTAACGTTTTACGGAGTGGAATTAGGTTCCAAGTTTATTTAGTTGGCGAATAAACTCGGAAAGCTTTTGAAAGACGCTAACGCTATGACGCTAGCAATAATTTAAAAAATAAAAAAAAATAAAAAAAGTAATAAAAAAATTGAGCCCTAAAATACTGAACGTAATCTTAACTTATTTTCAATGTAATAATTTATGATCATAGAATAAAGGGAATTACTAAATATTAAGACGTAAACATTTCTATTGGTGGCTTGATGAATCAGAGCAGACGTCGGAATGTTAAGAGTCAAATTATTTGTGTTAGTTATAATAAATTATTATGTAGTCAAGTTATAATATTTTGTTTATTAGGAAACTATAGCATTAATATGCGATAGTTTCCTTTACTAGACACTACTGCAAATTGCCTCTATCGAAACTTTCAAAACTAACATTCATTTTTAATTCATTAAGAGTTAAAATTTAAGAATTGGGTACTTGTATTTCAAGAAGAGGAAGATCACAACAACCACACATGTAACCTATGACATCGGCACTAGCTGATCGTTTATAAGCAAAATGGCGTGTTGTTGTTGTAGTTCATTTACGCCCCACTAGAGCTGCACAATGGCGACGATCTATTGGCGACGATCCGGGAAACATCCCTGAGGATGATCCGAAGACATTCCATCACAGTTTTGATCCTCTGCAGAGGGAATGGCAACCCCACTTCGGAAGTCCGGCGACCTGCACGCGAAGTTCATCATTTTACTGTAGAACAGTTTAACGAGGACCAATGCCGCACACCCTCGGTCCTTACGTAGACTGATCCTAGTGGTGCTGTAGTTTTTCTTTTTATTTTCACCAGCAGTCATTCTTAATGTATTTACATAATAATAATTTAAAGTATTTTTATATTCTTTTTATTATTAACTTATAATTACTTGCTTGGTGGCTATTTCAATATAAATATGAATACTGAAGAAGCAAAAGTATTTTGTGATGTCTTGAAACGCGTATATAGCCAGGATTTGAAAATCAATAAGACGACAAACATCAATTGAGACAGTTTTTGCAACCCATGATTTGAAATGTTGTGGCGTTTAACGGAGTCCATCCAGAAAGAAAGTAGCATTTGACCAATGAGGTACCAGTGATCAAAATAAGGCGATCACAACTTTTTAAATTTTTTAATTATAAAATACTACGTTTTTTTCTTAGTCGTCTAAAAATTTATTAGTAATTTAGTATAGAAATCTTAATAAAACATTTTATTGAATAATTTTTTTTTTATTAAAGCTTTATTAAAAGTGTTAGTAGTCGTATAAAAGCTTGCTTGTGAGGTAATGTGATTATGATTGTGGTCATATTTAATGTGATTATATATTTTTTTGTTTATTTTTTTTCCAGATGACGGGAAAAATATTTGCTTTTGCTTGTGTTTTCCTTCTGATCGCTGTTTGCCATGGATACTCGGAATCTATGTCCTGTGTTTCAGTTCCCGGACAAAGTGCTCCTATCTGCAGGAAGAGCGTCAATCAAAATGGGAACAGTGCCAATGCTGGAGCATTTGCCTACCCTATGTATCCATATGTTTATGCCAATACACAACCAAGATACTATGAAGAAGTACCACCACCAATAATGCAATACTAAGTAAGATAGTTAATAAATATTAACCCCTTAACGATCGGTTAATTTTCAGGAAAACTGTCATAAAAGTGCTCATTTTTTTAATGCAAGTATTTGATTAGTGCTGACATCTAGTTGAAAATAAACTAACTATCTACAATTACCTTAAAAATATCCTGGTACTGCCATCTGGTGTGTAAAATGAGAAATAAAATGTTTTTCGGGCAAAAGAAATGAATTAGTTTTATTATTTTTGGCGTGTTACTGCTGGACACTCCAGCCCGGGAATATCACGGGAGCGAGAAATAGAGAGCGAAACCTCACCCCGTCATTTTCACGAGAGCGAGAAGGATTGTAGTGGGGTTTACCAAACAATTTCATCGAATTACACACACATTTGATCTAGTCATTAAAAATCTTAGGTACTAAATTGTAATTATTATTAAGGAGATTTCGCACTTTTACGTTAGATTCTATACGCTCCCGCACATAGGATTAAAGCAATTGCGCATGCTCGAGTTTATTTAAAATGCTACGTATTCTTATTTTACGTTGGCGTGATTTAAGCTACAAAGACTAAGCTACAAGTGAGCTGTTTATAGCTGTTAAATATCGTTTTCCGTTTAAGCCTAATTTCGAACTAAAAACATGGACATGGAATGTGAATTAGAAATGAATGAATTCGAATGAAATTTAGAAATGATTTGTGTGATCTTTCGACCATTGGTTCAGTTAATAAAAAAATAATTTTATTAATTTTTCTTTAACATTATGATTGTCTAATTTCACTAGTTCCATAAGAAACTAGATATATTTTCTCTGTTTCAAAATTATAAATTATATTTATTTTGATTATACAATTTAGTTAAAAGAAGTTAAATAATCAATAGAAGTACAATAATACTTTTTTAAAAATATTTTTAATAAAAATAATAATAATAAGCGGCATATTTTATCGCTAAATTCATCAAAATTAGAAATCTACCATATTTTTCTGCTCATAGTTCCACAGTTTTACGTGGAGCAAAGAATGTTGAATCATATGTCACAGCTTTAAAGAAATAATCTTCATCCATCGTAAACGTTTGTTTTGATTTTGTAGTCAAAGTTAAAAATTATACTCTACTACGTAGGAGTTTTTAAATTACGGATTTTTTCAAAATCTTTTATTTTCACTTACGTAAGTTTTATATTTTTCACTGGCGCATGCGCATTTAATGAAAACTGACACATGCGCACTAGAAATGCGCATGCGCAATTATTTGAAATCTTACGTACGAGAGAGTACGGAAGCCTAACATATATTTACGAAATCTTCTTATTGTTAGTATTATATTATTATTTTTTATTATATTGGAATTATTATTATTAGATTTATCCATTGTTCCTATCTATTGACAAAATAGATCCTTTCTTACCCTAAACGAATCTACCCTTTATCCACTAGAGCAGATATCTTCCGGATACGGAATTCTAAATAATGAACCTTCTTTTGGCGGACTTTGTACATAAACTTTATGAAGATCTATAAAAAAATTACTTTAAAAATATTTAATTAGAGATTTTTCATCGTTTAATGATTAATAAAGTTAAATTAGGTTTTATTTCCGACAGTAAAATTTGCTGTCCTATCTAGCGAACAATATGAATATCTTATTTTTGGTGAATGTCCGAAACATTTGTTATATCCGAATTGATATTCATTTATTCGTTGATATATATATATATATATATATATATATATATATATATATATATATATATATATATATATATATATATATATATATATATATATATATATATATATATATATATATATATATATATATATATATATATATATATATATATATATATACACCGAAGAGCCATTACATTATGACCACCCTGATAATAACATGTAGGACCACAAATGCTCTATTGGATTAAGGTCAGGTGAAATTGAGGGGTCCAAGACATGACTTGAAATTCACTGGAATGTTCCTCGAACCAATCCATGACGATTCGACCCTTATGACATGGTGCATTATCCTGTTGGTAAACACCACCCCCCGCAGGAAAAACTGTTGCCATGAATGGGTGAACCTGGTCTGCAACTATGCTTAAGTAGCTTACAGACGTCAGGGATTGTTCTATGAGGATTATGGGTCCTAATGTGCCCCATGAAAACATTGTTCCTGGGCGAGAAACCACGAAAACCTGGGCGAGCCCATTGTTATAGATGGAGTGTGGTCATAATGTAATGGCTCTTCGGTGTATATATATATATATATATATATATATTGTATTATTATTAAAATTACAGTAGCTATATTAAGATTATTGTTTCATTGATTAACGTGTTTTATTTGCTCTGTAAAAAAAACCATGATCTTGGATTCTTTAGAAAATAAATTTCTTTACTTATAGATAGAAGAAAAAATTAGATTTGTGAAAAAGTTTTTTACAAACTGATATACTTTTACAGTTGAACATTTCTACAATTAAAACATTTATATAATATAAGGACAATTTAATTCGTTTCTATTTAAATGCCACTTTTTGAAAATCACATCTGGTTTAATTAAAATGACCAAATGCAAATTTTATCACACTAGAGAGGGAAAAAAAATCGTACTTTCATGATTTCCAAATAAATTAAAAATACTTTGCGAATATTCTTTATTATTACTTTTTTTTAATAACCAATTTTGTTTTTTTATTCTAGCATACAGGACAAGATTTGAAAACGCCTCTGAAGTAAAATGACCGGGACCGAAAAAAAACTGCATCTGATTTTTGTTGTAATGAGTGTGGATAATCAAATTTTAATAAAAGTATTGGCTTACTAAGCATTAACCCTTGTTCTTCATTTAAAGAATGAGCAAATACAAGCAATACATTGCGAAGTATTTGTGTGTATGCTACCGTGAATAGCCGAAATCAAGAGAATGTCGACTTTCACACCGGTGAATGTCAACAATCACACTGTCGCTTTGTCGAATGTCTAAAATATTTTTTATATCTGATTTGAGATTAATTTATTCGTTGCTATTATTATATCTATTCGATATTTTAATATCTGTTGATGATAGATTAGGTGAAACATCAGTGTTCGTAGTACCGTTTAAATGCATGCTGGGCATTGCCATATGACCTTAAAATACATTGATGTAGGGTATACCGGGCAGTGGCACTTTTCTAGATCTAGTATATACTTCAGACCTTTACCAAAGCGAGTATGTGATTGTCAGCATTCATCGGCGGAAGTCAACAACTACCTATTTCTGTCATTCACAATAACACGTGTATTTCACTTAATTCCTATTGTTATAGTTTACAAATAAGTGACCATGTAACACTAAATTTTTATCAATATACAAGTTTTTGTTTTAAACTTAGGAACAGTATTTGGTTTGAGAGAAGAAAATGTTTTGCATGTATTTGTTTACACAGGGTATCCGCAATGGCTGCTTCTGTACAATTTTAGAAAATTAGAGAAATATATAATAATAATTTAATATATAATTTTAGATCAGGGATCACAAATTAATATTTAAGTCCTTCCAGTCATATCCCAGACAGTGGTAGTGAAAATTCAGAACGCAATCGAAATCTAACCAATCGCATCAAAACCTTTTTGATTGCCGGAATGAAGCAGGGAAGGCGATTATAAAACGCATATCCAAGTTTTATCAGACTTTCGAAACTGGTTTTTCGGTATCGCTATTAAAACAGAAAGGAAACAGCAATGACTTTTTATCTATGCATTTTATACAAGGAATTACAGCTTTTTTGTCTTTACCTAAACAGAACTTCTCCCCCCTGAAACCAGGTCGAAAGTTGAACGATGTATTGGGATATCTTCCAGTACTTTTAATTTTTTATTTTATTTTACAACAGTCGTTGAACAGCCGACCCAATTTTATGGGTTTACGACTACTAATGTTCAACTACGCAGCCTTGTATTTTTCCAATCCAGAAGACAAGGGAACTCCTGGATCGAGTATTGGGAGAAATTTGCCTTCGTGGATGACTTTTTTATGGAACTAACCCGCATTTGCGTTGCATGGAGAGGAAGATCACGAGAACCTCCCACGGTTAGCCTGATGGCAAGGGGACTCTAACCCATGATCAGTCTAACACTGAGGATATTTCACGTCAGCACTGTGGTCGGTGCAAGCCGGATGTGGAATTCGTATCGACTGGAATTCGAATCCCGGTTCGCCTCATTGGAAGGCAAACGCTCTATCCCCTGAGCTATCAAGGCTCCCAGTATTTTTAATGACAAGTCTGATTATGCTAATATCACTTAATCTATAAAAGAAGTGAAGAACTACGAGCAGTGGTGGCTCACGGGATAAAGCTCTCGCCTTCCAATGAGGTGACTCGGGTTCGATCCCAGCGATATCTGGTCGATTCGAAGTCCAATCAAAGTCCGCAGCCGGCTGGCACTGACCACAGTGCTAACGTAAAATATACTTAGTGGTAGACGGATTATGGGTTAGAGTCCCCTTGCCGCCAGGCTAACCGTGGAAAGTTTTTGTCGTGGTGGTAAATTTTCTCGGACATCTTTCTTAGAAAACTGACCCCCAAGTGGAGCGGCCTACTACTACTGATTACTACTTACTACTACTTAGCTTACTACTACAGTACTACTGATTTCTGAAATAGATGTTTTAAATATCCTAATTAAAGAAGAACAGCACTAAAATGAATTTAAAAAGATTTTCTTGCTTAGCGTTTATTTAAATATTTAATTTTTTTGCAGTTATATATTCATTTAAAAAACTATTTTTCTTTTAACAAACTATATGAACAAAGCTTAGTAGAATCTGTTTTCGTTAAGTTGGTTTCCAGCTGAGTGGAGGGGAGCGTTGAAGCTTCTGGTTCCAGCCAAAGGTGAAGTGAAAATGACCTGAGGACTGCTGTATCTGGAACCCTGATAGGCTTGAGGATTGTCGAATCTTGAACCTTGATAGGATTGAGGACCGCTGAATCTTGAACCTTGATAACCTTGAGGACTGTTGTATCTAGATCCTTGATAGGAGGTTTGAGGACTGTTGTATCTAGATCCTTGAGAATTGTATCCGTATCTTTGACTGACCTCGGGAAAATTCTGTTGGTATCCTCTTCGATACGAATCTCTATCGGCTAAGTCACTCAAAATTCGGCCGTCCCTTTGTCCACCATAGAGCTCTTGAAAATCACGGTTTCTTAATGATTCGCGTCTGGCACCACTGACGTCACCCTATTGTGGAGAAACATAATTAGGTTTAAATATCAGTAGCGAAAAATTACTTTCGATACCTGATTGGATATTTTTTTTTTGGATACCTGATATTGAGTAGGATAGTGATTTCTGAAGTTTGAGGATGGAACATTCGTAGCTGCTTGAATGACAGCGACTGTGACAGCGAGGATAATGTAATACTGAAATAAAATCACACATGTTAGCAAATAATTATGCAGTACTCTGTAATTATTTAATATAACGTGCATATATTGTTTACATCAATGTTTTTACATTTCTCCCATGACCCGGGCAAAAAATTCTCAGGCCCCCCCCTCTGCTGCACTAACTCATTAATGAGGAATTAAACTTTATAGAGGTATTTAAATTTTTCATCTCATTATACATATATAACAGAAAAATTGACTGCAACCTGAAATAGCTATGAAGTACCCCCCCCCTCCAATTTTCAGACGAAGTATCGTTCTGTCCATTTTATTGATTTTCTGACAATTCTATGTCCATTCTGTCGAATGCAGTTCTCTGATTGCTAATTTTGTTATCTAAACTGCGAAAAATTCGTATCCCTGCTCACATTAGGTTGAAATTCAGCTAAATTTTCGCAATGACGATGGCTCACTTAAGCCAATCAGAAGCCTGCATTTTTGTAAACAAATCGCATTTTGCGATATGAAAAAATGCAGCCTTTTGAATGGCCAAATTTTTTCCCAAAAAGAACATTTTTACATAAGTCAGACTCAGGAAGATAGGATAGGTCAGGATTAAGGTAGGATGGAATGGTTTCCAAATAGGTAATGTGCAAGTCTTTGAAGTCACCACTAGGTAATAGCATATTGATGAAAATATGTCGTGATGCTCACCAGCAATTGTTGCCTTTCTCACTGAAATCATGCATTAAGTACACTCTCCTGAGTAATTTGAAAATGTGGCTTATCATTTATATAATCCTTGGCTCTATAATTGAAGAACTGAGTGAATGAAGGTTTTAGATGTTATTTTAGAGAATTCGAGTAAATTAGATATAAAGATAATAAGTTAACCATAGAAAATAACGATTATACTTTGTTTTTATTTCTTGTCTGCAACCTCCGCGTCCAGAGAAATTTTAAAAAAACCATCGGACTACGATTTAACGAACTTCAGTTTTGAGAATATCTCTATTTTTCAATTTTTTTCGAGAAACGAAGAACATTTTGGAAATTTCTTCGTGAAATAATTTCCATATAGCGAAGTGAATCTCCTATTTAACAAACTTTTCTTTGAGAACCACTTTTTTTTCTATTTCCCAAAATATTTCAGAACAATTCAAACTTGTTAACGCATTTTATAAAAATGACCTTAAATTGATTTTCGCAGTCACTTAACTTTCAGAGAAAGCAGTAAACTCCATTTCCCTTATTGTTTGCATTTCATACAGGAGGTTTAGCTTTTATTAGTTGAAAATGTATGTAGCATGATAGTATAATACTGGATAATGTTTTGTTCCATTCTCAATTCCCATGCATACTTCTTTTATGGTTAAGATTTAGTAAATAAATAACAGATAATAATTTGCAATTGCTATTTTAATTATATCTAGTGTTCATGTATTTAAAATCTGTTTTGTGTTGTTTAAGTACAGGGTTATTCATAATTCCCTCCGGGGTTTCGAAGCGTTATAGTAAAAAAAGGAAGACGAATATGACAAAAAAGAACATATGAAATTATTCTGAAAGTATTCAAGTTTTAATTTAAGCAGTTGCCTGTAGATGGCAGTAACATGTACCACTGAAGCCAGTTGTAGTAAACATAAGGTTGTAGTAAACAGAGGGAATTACGAATAACCCTGTATATCAAATAGTGATTTTTTGTTTAACAAATTCTCCATATAGCGAACTTTTAATTGGAATTTAGCGACTTCGTTAAATAGTGGTCCGATTGTACATAACACTCATTTAAACTATTCGCATTACTACTTTCTCATTTCTCGATATTTTAATTTTGATGTTTAGAGGTTTTCTAAGGTTACATAGCAATAATCCAATGCACTTATAGCCTTTGTCCACACAACAATCATTCAAAGATTGTAATTTAGTAACTTAATCAACTCAGATTCAACTTAATTAACTCAGATTCGAGAATTATGAAGACTTGAAATAATAATGTTGTATCGTTAGAATAAGTTAAAATGAAACTTTTTTTCATGAAAAATTCCAATTTTTGTTTAAAAATCAACCGTTCCAATTTTTTTTCCGGCTGTGGAACTTTCTTTTGACAGAACCTTGAGAATAAAGTACATAGAATGCTAAAGTTCATTAAACATAAGATTTAACTAAAATGAACTAACGCATAACTATAATTCATGATGTTAATTGTGCATTAATCTTAATAATTATCTTTTTTTTTAAAAATTTATTTACTTTGTTGTTGCCCTGATTCTAAAAATCGTTCTTTGCACTCTGTATATAAGCTTACAGGATAACGTACAATGCGATAACAACAGCACATATAAAAAGTAATTTTTGCTCTCATCTTTTTAGTAAAGCCATTTTATCTAACTTAAATAAATGAAATGGTGTTAGAACAAAAATGTAGTACAAAATTATGACCAAAATGTTCGAAAAGGTTTAATAATTTCCGAAATCCTAACCAAAATGAAATATTAATCACAAAAAATGTTTTATTTTGAGCGATTTACTATAAAGAATTTGGTTTTTCAATATTTCTTAAAAGTGTTTATACGCTTGTAACAGTGTGACGTAAAGAAATGATTAAAAAACGTTTGCTTCTGACCATATCTTAAAAGCATTTTAAAGTCAAATTGTTTCTCTTTTAAACTTTTCTAAAAACTGAAACTAATAACTAAGTAATTCTGGAATGCCCGCAATTCATTTAAATTCCTTAGTTTTGAGAAAAATACGATTGTTTCAGAAACGATTCTCGGAAGAACGGAATTTTAGAATCGTTTTCTATTTGGCATTTACGTCACATTCTTTGGCAACAAATTTGTAACTCACGTAAATAGTAATAGATTTCAAGTTGCACAAAATATTTGTAAGCTAATCTTTACCCATCACTGCAATTTCGCATTTTTCAAAATTATTTTGAATACTAATTAATTTATTGCATATTAATTGCATAAAATTAAATGTTATGATACTATCTGAAAAAATAATTAAAAGATTCGGTCAGAAAGTCATCGAATTTTAAGCTTTTTCTTTAGAATAATTTGAATATCAAAAAAGCATTTCAGGATCAAAAAGTTTTGTTGTTAATTGGATTTTGCTAATTGGAAAAAACGGGTAAAATCTAATAATTTCTAACATTCTTTGTTCGCATCGCTGCATTTACATTTTTGGTGTTTTAATTTGCTGCTAAGAGAAAAGCTTTCTGAGGAGCGTATCTTTCCAACTGAACCTTTCTTAACTCTAAAAAACTCAAAGACTTTAACTCACTGAGATCTGAAAACTATAGCTAAAGTGCATAGCTAAAGAATTTCTTTTTACAAGAGTTCTCAATTTTTTAAAACTAATTTAAATCCTTTCAATCATCTGCACTTTTCAACTATGAATGAAGACTAATATTAACGTACAACGGCCTAAAATATTTTAAGATTATATCCAAATTCTAAATAATCTTACCTTCATGGCTGTTTCTAGAAGAATCGGGTATTCACACCTAAGACAGACTGAGAGAATGAGGTTTAGAACTTTCGAACTCGTATTTTATATTGCCGATTTCATTTAATTTTTATTCCCAAAAAACTATCATTGGACATTAATGAACGATAAACGAAAGCGACAGTTGAGTCGGTGATCTAGTTCTACCAAGGACGCACTTGATATTTGAACAACGCGGGTCACAAGTGATACTTTTGCCAACGCGGCTCCTATTTCCCTCGCTGTTGTGGGTTTGGTCAGATGTCAAAATAGTCGCAATTTTCTTTTTCCTTGTTCTGAGACACATTTCGAAACTTTTTTTAAAACAAAAATATGAGTTTGAATTTTATTTTAAATTCTATGTACATAAGTGATCATTAACACGTATCTAAATTTTGCCTTCTGTGGTATTGATATTATTGGAAGTGTTCAAAGAAAGATTCTAGATATTCTATGAAACATCACTTCTAGATATTCTATGAAGCACACTAATTTGAGATTCAAAATAAATGTTTATAGTTTGTGATAGAACTAAAACTTTTATGCTTTAAAATCAGTACATTTTGAATAAAAATTACCATACGTTAACGTGCCTTCGCAATTGTTTGAGTTTAAGCTAAAAAAGGAATTTAGAATATTTACCTTTGAAAATATCGAAACTATATGCTTTTTTTACACATTCTTAAGCAAAATTAAAGTGCTTGCAAAGTATTTAAATTTCTGAGTTGCAGTTTACATACTTAACTTGCTTCAGGAAATATTTTAATAGCTAAAAAGATTATTCAAAACTATCCCCTTTTTAAGAGGGCCAAAACTAGGCAATTATTATAGATTTCTAAAGAAATTTCCGATCTATAATACGTCATACGGGTATAGCTAAAAATTTTCTTAAAATGTAACAAAATAAAAACTTAAAACCAGGGAACCTTCCTAAATGATATGATACAAAGTACATTTATTTGAATTGTAAAACGGCACTCTTTATGTTATGTGCAGAACCAACCGAGGTAGAAAGATAATTCCGAAAATATTAAATGTAATGAAAATAAATACCCACATTAATACTCATATAAATCAAAACTTAAGTTAATTTTTTTATTTTATTTTGTAACCAGAGTTGAACAGCCGATCCAATTCTGAGTTTGCGATGTCAATTGTTCCTTTCCGTAGCCTTGTAATGTTGAACCCAACGCAGAAGACAATGAAACTCCTGCATCAAGCATTGAGATAACCTAGCCTTCATGAAGTACTCTTTGATGGAACTAACCTACATTTGCGTTACATGGAGAGAAAAAACGCACAAAAATCCCATAGTTATCCCAACAGCAAAAGAATTCTAACTCATGATCCGTCAACCACTGAGGATATTTTACGTCAGCACCCAGCCATGTATCAACCATTCGAATCTGGAACACCTCTTTGTGAGGAGAACCCTCTGTCTCATGAGCCACCGCGGTTCAACCTAAGTGTTTATAATAGTAGTCTCTCAGTACATGATTCATGGAGTTAATAAATAATATAGGTTTATGTACTGAGTACCCATTCAGCACCCTGACCAGACAAAAATATTTTACTATCCGGCGTTCTCATTTTAGGATCCGGTATCCCACATGATTTTTTTGTTTCCAAATCTGGTACCAAGTACACGGACCCGGCAATTTTTCCCGGGTAACACACGTTCATGTTCGTTACAACCATATTCAGTGACTTAAAAATTATTCACAAAAATGATTGAAATTTTGGAGCTTTATATATTCTATCAGTTTCTTAATAATCAAGCAGAAACTGTTTTATGACCTACATATTTTAATCTTGTGAATCAGAATTCGGGAAAATTTTGGTAACTATTGGAACTGAGCAATATGTTCATTACAGATAGGTGTTCGCTTAGGAGAAAAAATTCTTATTCACAAATCTGTATTTAACTAAATTAATATGACAGTTAAACAATTATGGAATATAGAATTTAAAACAGGTATTTATTTAAAGTTAATAAAACCGTAATTCAAAGATAAGAATAAAATTCAAGATAACTGTTTAACTGTCAAAAGAATAAAATTGAAGATAACTGTAGAAAAATAAGATATTTCACTGCCATGTTTAATATAATTGGTAAATGAGTAAATGGATTAATATGTTGTTATTATTTGCGTTTGTTAGCTTAAAATTTGCTTGTAATGTAATGGACAACAGTTAGTTGCAGGCAAATTAAAAATGTTTTCTAACGAATATAATTTTATATAACATGAGTAATTCTAATGTTTTTACCAATTCATTGAAGATTAATTTTTTGGTAAATAAAAACGCATGGTAAAAGCAAAATAATTGTTTTAACAAAAATTGAAAAATAAATTTTTAAAAGTCGTTTTTATTTTTAAAAGAAAGAAAACTTTTTATTTTTACGCAACTTAACTTGAAGAATTTTATTACACTAGTGGGCTGCGCCCCCTGCTCGCTAACGCCCGCCAACCCCCGAAAATTGCTACGCAGTGTTCTTTGGTTTGCTTCGCAAACAAAGCTCGCTTCGCTCGCTACTAACTTGGGTACATTGCAAATGCACAAAATTCTAAGAATTCAAAACAACCATTCAAATCCATATAACAACTTTTTTTTTGTAAAATAAATTACATCTTTTTAGTAAATACTGAGTCCTTAAAATAAATTTGAATTCAAATAAATGACATGTAATTCGTTAAATCTATTAGAAATGTGCTATAGTATAAAATCTTAATATAAAATTTCTAAAACTGATATCTCTTTAAAAAGGTTAAAATTTCGGCTATAATTAAGTCTATTAAAAATTGAAATAATTGAATTGCAATGGAAAAACCTGCATAAGCAAATAAATTCTAGTAATTCGTGATATAAATCTAAAAATTGTCAAATAAATTCGTAATACAAAAATTCGTGAAAAAAAACCGCTTTCGACAAAAAACTAAAATAGAGATCGATCGACAAAGACTTCTGTCTAGCTTATGCTCTCTCTGGTTATTTCAGTTTCCGTTTTTAAAAGCGCTATATGTTGAGCCATCTTAGCTAGATTTGGCATGTGACATTTTTAGCGGCAATCATTGGTCTATTTTCTAGCGTTGCCATTCGGGGAGTTGTAATGAGGCTTTTTTTTATCGCCGTGTAAGAGAAATATATATATAGATTTTCAGTATCAGTTGAATTTCATAAGATATAAGAAACATCTAATTATAAAAGAAGCATCTAGAAATAAAATTGGCCGAAGATAACTTTACGTTTTTGCTAAAAATTGTGTAACTCGTTATCTCTATAAATTCTACTTTCTATTAGTCTGGATAAAGTTTTTTTACCGTCAGAATAACCATGGGATATTTTCGTGATTGCTTTGCTCCTGTAATGCAAATACGTGCTCATAAGAGTAAAGTGTTCGTTGCTTATTCAACATTACTAGGATACGGATTCCTAACATGGTACAGTGGGCCAGCATCCAAGGTTTCGTGGCTAAAATTAGTATTTCGATAAAATTTGTTTCAAAATTTGGGGGTTTTTTATTTAGGGATTCTTATGTGCAGGTAAATTGAATTCATACAGTTGAAATTTTGAAATACACTAAAAATACCCCAAAAAGCAAAATGACTGCTGAAATATGGCGAGCAAAAAAAATAAATAATATAATACATTTAAATAATTAAATATAGCAATGAAAATATAATAATTTTCGTAATTTTATATTAAAAATGAAAAGCAAATTATATTTCCCAAGTAATATTACAAAATAACGTGAAAACATGGTAAAAAACATAATTTCTGTTTTTGGTATATTTAGTCCTTTGGTATATGAAAGAAGAAAATATTTCTGTGTTCTAAGCATATATAATCGCTTTTTTCGTTAAGGAATTTTTCACATGACTACCAGGTCCCAAGCAAAGCAGAAACAAGTGCTTTTTTACCTTAAAAAATAGTTTAGAGAGAACTATATAGAGAGAACTACATAGAGAGAACTATATAGAGAGAACTATAGAGAGAGAACTATATGGAGAGAACTTTATAGAGAAGAACTGTTTTGACGGATCTAAAAAATCCATTACCGAAGATAGTTTTTCTCTAATTCATATAATCATTTTTTTCATTAAGGTATTTTTTACATGATTACCAAATTCCAGGCAAATGAAGAAATGGGTGTTTTTTCTACCTTAAAATAAAGTTTAAAGAGAACTATATAGAAAGAATCATATAGAGAGAAATATATAGAGAAGAACTGTATAGAGAAGAACTATATAGAGAAGAACTATATACAAATGAACTGTTTAGATGGATCTAAAAAAGTCAATTACTTGAAGATAATTTTTCTGTCATTTATATAATCACTTTTTTCGTTAAGGCCTTTCTTTACATGATTACCAAGCTCCAAGCAAAGCAGAAATGAGTGTTTTTTTCTACCTTAAAATATAGTTTGAAGAGAACTATATAGAAAGAATCATATATAGAGAAATATATAGAGAAGAACTGTATAGAGAAGAACTTTATAGAGAAGAACTTTATAGAGGAGAACTTTATAGAGAAGAACTTTATAGATAAGAACTGTTTAGATGGATCTAAAAAATCAATTACTGAAGATAATTTTTCTGTAATTTATGTGATCACTTTTATCGTTAAGGCCATTCTTTACATGATTACCAAATTCCAAGCAAGCAGAAATGAGTGTTTTTTCTACCTTAAAATATAGTTTAAAGAGAACTATATAGAAAAAATCATATAGGGAGAAATATATAGAGAAGAACTGTATAGAGAACTATATAGAGAAGAGCTGTTTGGATGGATCCAAGAAAGTCAATTACTTGAAGATAATTTTTCTGTAATTTATGTGATCACTTTTATCGTTAAGGCCTTTCTTTACATGATTATCAAGTTCCAAGCAAAGCAGAAATGAGTGTTTTTTTTCTACCTTAAAATATAGTTTAAAGAGAACTATATAGAAAGAATAATATAGAGAGAAATATATAGAGAAGAACTGTATAGAGAAGAACTATATAGAGAAGAACTGTTTGGATGGTACCAAAAAAGTCAATTACTTGAAGATAATTTTTCTGTAATTTATGTGATCACTTTCATCGTTAAGGCCTTTCTTTACTTGATTACCAAGTTCCAAGCAAAGCCTGAATGAGTTTTTTTTTCTACATTTATTATTATGTAGAGAGAACGATATAGTGAGAACTATATAGATAAGAACTGTTTAAATGGATTTAAGAAAAAACTCAATTTCGGAAAATAATTTTTCTATAATATATTATTCTTTGCTTCACTTTATTGTCAGATACAAGGTAATATGTATATTTTTTTTCTGCGTTTTGAAGACGTCTGAAATATTTCTTGATTTCATTCTCAATGTAATCTATACTGACCAGTATCTGGGATTGAAAGAGGGGGAATCGCTTTCAAGGTGTGGCAGCTTTTTTCAAGGCCCTGATGAACTCTCCAAGACAATTGAATAGATGACGTGAAAAATCAAAAAAGAAGATTTTAAATATGTTTAGGTGGAACTTCTTTTTTTATAATTTTCCAAAGAGAACTTCAGTATATAAGAGCAGGCTTCCTGACATGAAATCAACATTGAACTGGAGTAGTGTTTTCTGATAGTACGAAGATGATGAACGCTGCGGTAAGAAATGCACTTTTAGATAAGTACAAAGAGTCATAAATTATTGTTTAGGTTGAATCATAAGCAACTTTCGGAATTCCTTCTGTAGTTTACTATAAGATGATTTTTTAAACTAAATAATTCATAAATAATAATTTACTATAAGTTGCTTAGGTTGAGTCATAAGCAACTTTCGGAATACCTTCTGTAGTTTACCATAAGATGACTTTTAAAACTAAATAATCAATGAATTATTATTTAAGTTGAGTCATAAGCAACTTTCGGAATACCGTCTGTAGCTTACATATAAAAGGTTTTTTAAACTAAATAATTCATAAATTATTATTTCAGTTGAGTCATAAGCAACTTTCGGAATGCCTTCTATAGTTTAAAATAAGACGATTTTTTAAACTAAATAAACTTCTTAAGTTTTATTATTAGATTGGGTCATAAATAACGTTGATACTTCCTGCGGCTCACTATAAAATTTAAAGAGAATTTTTGAAACTATTTAAACTGTTATTCGGTTTAGTCATAAATTATTTTTTGTAGCTTTACATTGGATTTTAAGCGAACATTTATCAATGCACTTTATTATAAATTACCAGTTTTTTCTATAATTTATTATAAATTACCAGTTTCTTCTATAATTTAGAAACAACTTTTCAAATTAATTGAGATTTTTAAGTGCTGTTCTGAGTTTAAATCATAAATAACTTCCTGTACCTTCATTAGCTCATTATAGATTTCAAAGAAAAGATTTTAAATTAATTAAATTTTTAGATGTTATTAATAGTTACAAATAATTTGCGATTCTTTCTGTAGCTTACAATTAGATTTAAAGGTAGCGTTCTAAAACATTTCACCTTTTTACTGTGACTATATCAGAAGAGTCATATATAACTTTCCGTAGTTCACTATGGAATTTAAAGAGAATTTTTGAAACTATTTAAACTTTTTAGGCATTATTATTTAGCTATCAGCACTCCATTGGGCTTTAAACGAACTATCCTAACTGCTTAAACAGTTCAGATATTATTATTACGTTGAATATCTTATAGTTCGTTATGGGATTTAAAGATAACTTTTTAAACTGCATGAACCTTGATGTATCATAAAATTAAGCATTTAAAACGAATTAAATTAAAAAATTCTATTTAAAAAATTAAATAAAATTTTTGTATACAATTTTCTTTTGGAAACTTGTTTATTTAAAATACGAGTTAAATAAAGTTTTTCTAGTTAAAAAATGCCCTATATTGAATCGGTATTTTGGTTGAATACTTTATTTATTTGAATCAAAGACACACATTCTCAATGTTGTTATTCAAATTAATTTTTTTGAAGGAGAAACGTTCTCTCTACTTAACCTATTTCATGATATACAATAGAGTGCTTGTTTAATTTTTTATGAGGTGTCCCATAATTTTTGTAAGTAGCAAATTAGATTAAAAAAATGTTTTAATCTAAAAAAAATTTGACGACTAATTGTTTTCGCAGAAATTTTTAATCACCATTTTGCATTAATATGACAGAAATTCGATAATATAGTGCTTCCAAATTGGGACTGTCGGTATAAATCTTCGATTTTAAGGGGAAAAAAGTAAAAGAAAAGGTTATAGGCGCTAAATTAAGCTGATCAGCCAAATTTCCAGGTAGTAATTTTTCGTCAGAAATGCGTATATTTCACCTTTAAATTTTACTAAGTATCCGTAAAATTTATATAAAGCTGAAACGTCGAATTAAATCAAAAAATGGTTTTCCAAAAAGCGGAAAATTTATGAAAAACTTTACGCAAACAAATTCGTTTCTTTTAAGAATATTTTACCAACCATTTTTTACCAGGTAAGAATAAGTATGTTATTTTTACATAATATTTAAGTCAACAATACGTCAACATTAAGTTGAAACGTCGAATTATAGAAAAAAGTGGTTTTCCAAAAAAACAGAAAATTTGCTTAAATAAATTCGGACCGAAATTTGAACAGTAAATAGTGAATATTCTTCCGTCTATCTTTCGTTAAAATATGCGAAAACAATCTTACCGAAAGGATAGTTTTTGTAAAATCCATTTCGTTAATATTGCGCAAAATATACCAAAGTGTATTGACTTTACCAATTTCCCAAAAATTTACGTTTAATTTACGTATCATGCTACATAAGCTGATTCTTAAAATGGAAAATTTAACGAAAATTGCAACCTTGCGCAAAATTTCACGAATAAATTAATCAAGAAAATAGCCTCAACAGTACTCAAAATATTGCTTAAAAATTGTATTGCTTTTTCATGTAGTTCCTCATTTTTCATAACTCTGAACTATCAGCTGTCCTGCTTACTCTTTTCGCTGGCACAAATGGCCCAAAATTGCCTCTTGAACTTTACAGAACAATGTTGACATTTTCTTTTTGCGTACTCTCAATGCGGAGGTCATTTATAACTTATTCTAATACCACGTTGCATTTTATAAAATTAATATGTTATATAAATAATGCATTTATTTTTCGGTTAAAAAATTAGTAATTTTACAGTTGGTTTTAGGTTGTTGTAGTTGTAGTTCATTTACGTCGCACTAGAGCTGCACAATGGGCTATCGGCGACGGTATGGAAAACATCCCTGAGGATGATCCGAAGACATACCGTCACAATTTTGATCCTCTGCAGAGAGAATGGCACCCCCGCTTCGGTAGCCCGACGACCTGCGCTTGAAGTCGAGCACTTTACGGTAGAACAGTTCAACGAGGACCCATACCGCACACCCTCGGTCCATACGCAGACTGATCCAAGTGGTCACCTACCCGCACACTGACCGCAGCCAGTGACGCTTGACTTCGGTTGGCTTTAGGATATTTTATATTAATATACAAATTATTTTTTAGAAAACAGAGACAAGTTCGTTAATAGGCTAATTACTCTTTTTATATATAAAAAAAATAACCTAACCACACAAATCTTTACAGTTGTTTTTCATGATTTCAGATAATTGTCATAGTTTGTGGTCTGACAGTGGCACATTCGGCCACCCTGAAATATGAGGTGAATGGCTTAGAGTCAAAGAATGACCAGAAGAACTTTGACATTCAGGTAAGTAATATGATGCTTTCACTCGATTTTAACTTTGAGTAACATACTCGATCCAAGTAACTTATCATTTGAGATATATGTTTCTGAGAATGACGGAAATAGGCGGTTGTTGACTTCCACCGGTGAATGTTGACAATCTTACAGTCCCTGTGTTAAATGTCTTAATTAAATACTAGGTCTAGTTAAGTGCCACTGCTCGGTATTCATTTGCTTAGTAAACCCTACACTGTTGTTGTTTTAGGGTTCAGTACCACTGCCCGGTATACATTTGTCCAATACTCCAAACACTGGTGCTTCAACGAATTGATAAATAGTGATAAATTGATATCATATCGGACATTACATATTTTGGACATTAACCAAAGCGACTATGGGATTGTTGACACTCATCAGTGAAATTCGACATTTTCTTGATTTCGGACACTTACTGTGACGTATGCGCTCAATGTCTTATCGCAACCATTTAATAATGCAAAATGTACGATAAACTTCGTTTTTCAACGTTTCTGTCAAAACTCCAGTCATAAAATCTACACATAAGGAGTCAGAAATTATAATTTTAAGCGAAAAAAAATCAAAATCTATCTCATCATTATAGGGGTCATTCGCTGCAATGGGGAAGCTTAAGATTTCAAATTCAGTTTTTATCGGATTAAAGCCGGTATTCATTATTTTTTTTAATTTAATCTTTTTAGTTTATTTACTTGATTCCTTAGTTTTTGTTATTATGTGAATACTATATGAGTGTAAAACTATATGAATGTGAATACTATATGAATGTAATACTACATGATTGCAAAACTATATGAATATGAATACCATATGATTGCTATACTACATGAATGTTATACTGTATGAATACAAAATTCGTATGAATGTAATGCTGTGCAGTTTTTACATTAAGTCGGTTATTAGTAACTCGTTCTTAAAGAAGAAAAAAATTACATCCACCATTTTATATTCAAAATTGTCACATAAAAATTATTAGGGGTATGTATTTAAATAAAAATTTGACGCAGGAAAAAAAATCATGGTGAAAATTTGAACAACAACCTTGCTGAACTTTTTGTAAAATCGATATTTATTTTTTGCATACTTAAAAGTGCAATTGTGTTTATTTGGTTTATGTAAAAGTTGTTTTTAGGGAATCCTAAGATATTTTCCAAAAGAAAGATCTAATTTTTATTTCAAAGCTACTTTTTGAAGCTCTTTTACCGAGGGAAATAATTAAGCTTTTGAATGCCGTAAGCCAAGTAAAAAAATTTTTTTTAGTTATGTACAACATATTCCTGAAACGAATAAACTATAAAATGACAAATAATTTAAATGTTTAAACTTGAGCCGTGATGGCCCAGAATAGAGCTATCTTCTCCATTGAGGTGTCCCGGGTTCGAATTCCAGCGATGTCTGGTCGATACGAATTCCGCAGTCGGCTTGCACTGACTATAGTGCTGACGTAAAATATCCCCAGTGGTAGACGGATCATGGGTTAGAGTACCCTTGCCTGTCAGGCTTACCGTGGGAGGTCCTCTTAGCCTTCCTCTCCATGTAACGCAAATGCTGGTTAGTTCCATCAAAAAATTCTGCACGAAGACAAATTTCTCCCAATACTTGATCCAGGAGTTCCCTTGTCTTCTGTATTACGTTCAAAATTTCAAGGCTAAGAAGTAGAACATTAGTAGTCGTAAAACCAAAAATTGGGTTGTTCAGCGACGATTATAAAATGTTTAAAAAAGTTTAGTTTTTAAACTTCTTTAAGTAAAATCACCTGTTTGTCGAAATTTCTCTATGTGAATATGTACAAATTAATTAATGAATAATTCTCAAATTTTGGATATTTTAATAATCAGTGTTGGTATGAATTTTTCAAACGATCATTTCATTAACTTCTGAAATTAGATTTATCAATTTTCAGTCTACTATTTCATCTATTATGGAAAGCACGACCGGAGTACATCCCGAAACCTTCGCCCCCTTAAGAATCAAAACGGGAAAAGAAGAAAAGTCAATCATGAACGAGAAAAAAATGTCTTCACGTCCATTCCATTCCCAAGAAGATCAATCTCCAGCCTTCCTCCACAGCTCCGGATTAAAAACGGAACAAAATATGTTCCAATCTGGTCATCCAGTTGCCCCATCCGGATTCGACAACTTCAACGGGCAACCCATTTTTCCTGGCCGCGACCAGTTCTATTCCGGGGACAAGAACCAAGAGCAGTTTGGAAACAGGAAGAGTGGATATGAACAGCAATCATTTTATGGAGATGACCAAAGCACACCTAGACAGTACATAGATAACCAAAACACACCAAGACAGTACATGGATAACCAAAACACACCAAGACAGTACATAGATAACCAAAACACACCAAGACAGTACATAGATAACCAAAACACACCAAGACAGTACATAGATAACCAAGACATGCAACAGCAAGGACCAAATGTCTATGGAAGCAGCCAAGAAGAAATTGAGCAGAGAGAATTTTTCGGTAATCAGCAAATTTCCCCCGATCAGCAAATTCTTTTCAATGGCGCTCAATCTCAGAAAAGCCAAGAGAAAGTTTTCCAACAGCAGCCAAGTGGAGAGCAACAGCATTTCTACAGCAGCGGCATGCAAGTTGGCAATCAAGGAGGTATTCAATCTGAATCGCACTTGAAGTCTCAAGTCTATGCCGACAAACAGTCATTTTCGGTACAGACCCAAGGATTGTCTGCATTCGACACTAGAAAACAACCCCTCATGCTGCCTGGTGGATCTTTGCATTCTTCTTCTATGATTGTCTCAGGTAAGTCACGTTAAAAATTTCACAGAATCTATTAACTTATGGATTATTTATTTTATCTCCGTATATTCTTCAACTCAATCTCCTATACAAACTCCTTAAAGATCTTGTAGCTTATTCTCAGTTCGAATTATTCTTTTATCTTATTCTTCTATATTCTATTTCTCCATCACAATAAACTAACATTAAGCATTATTTATTGTTAACTTACTCTCTTTTTTATTCTATTATTCTTCGATGCGCTTCTTTATTACAACAAGCTGAAATTAAGGATTTCTTATTGTCAGCTTATTCCCAATTTAATTCTTCTTCAAGCTTTTTCTCTTATAATTTAAAATACTAATCTAAGGTTGAAAATCTAAAAAGAGCCTTAATATTGTTCATTTTATTCTACAATAGAAGTGCCTGAAGAAATTTAGAAAACGATTTTTAAAATTAGTCGTAAAATGAATCGTTTGCTTAAAATGAATGTTTCTTTATATTTAATAGTTTTATTTTTAAACTAGGATATGCTGATATCAAAAAGTTATTGATGCGATTTACATTAAAATTGATTTATTATTTTTTATTTGAGCTGCGCAGTTAAATATTTAAATTACAGGTATGGAACAGTAGCAAAACCATTTTGGAGCAAGAAAAAATGTGTTTTAGAGCTAGTCAATTTGGCTTTTGGAGCAAATAAAAAATAGATATAAATATATTATCTATAGTGCTTATAAATTTTTTTATCATACTAAGCAGAGCTGGAAAGAAAATGCAATATTAAATAGATAGGCTGTAACCGAAACGCAACAATGAAATGCCTTTGGGCCGGGATGGCTTGGTTGGTAGGGCACTGGGCACATGTCCAACAGGGCGTGGGTTCGATCCCCGTCTGCCGAAGACTCCCCGTGTAGTGAATGGTGACTGGTGCACGTTAAATCTGTCGAGTCACGAAGTCCTCCATGTTCCCATTACAAATCATGCCTCTGGGGGTACTGATCCAGAAGTTTCCTCGTCTTCTGGATTGGTTCAAAATTACAAGCCTACGGAGTTGAACATTAGTGGTCGTAAACCCCAAAATTGGGTCGGCTGTTCAACGACGGTAACAATAATAATAATTAAAAATAAAAAAAAACGAAGTGCCTCTGATGCTCCTTAAATAAATATATAACAGAAAAAATTCACCCAATGAGTTACCTGCTGAAATAAAATGTTATGTATGAATCTGTTTATGTATGCATTTTAAATAATTAGACAAACGAAATGTGTCAATAATATTTGGTAAAAAACTAAGTAAAATGCCTAATTTATATGAAATTTATTCACCATTCATAGAGCATTCGCCTTCCAATGAGGTAAACCGGGTTCGAATCCCAGTGACGGTTGATTGATACGAATTCTCAAACCGACTATAGTGCTGATGCAAAATATCCTCTGTAGACGGATCATGGGTTAGAGTTCCCTTGCCGTCAGGCTAACCGTTGATGGTTTTCGCTTCATGTAACGCGAATGCGGGTTAGTTCCATCAAAAAGTCCTCCAAGAAGGCAAATTTTTCCCAATACTCGATCCAGGAATTCCCTTGTCTTCTGGATTGAGTTCAAATTTACATGGCTTGAACATTAGTAGTCGTAAACCCAAAAATTGGGCCGGTTGTATAACTACGGTTATAAAATGGATTTTTCAAACAATATTCTACTTGACTTAACAAAATAAACAAACGGATCGCTTCAATAACTTTTAATCTAATGAATGGATTTAAACAAACTGAAAGGCAATCTTAATAGCCTAGGAGCATATCTTATATATTTATTAATTTAATGTGTGCGATAACATAAATCACAAAATATATGCTAAAACGTACAATTACGAATTCAAATTATGGCAGTCAAAATATTGAAAATCCGAAAATAATATCTCAATAATATGGTCGAAAGGGTATTGGAAGTTACAAAAAACCATTTAAATGCGAAAATCATCTGTTATAAAATCTAACATTTAAACAAAATCAGATGAATAGTTTTTGAAAAATAATATTAGAAAAATAGAGTTTTGATTATTATAGAAAAATTGGCATATTTTTTAAAATAAATTAAAGTGATGCAAACTCAAGAGAATGACATCCTTACATGTTTCTTTCTTCTTTCCCAGGATTAAATCATCTTCCATTGTTGCCAGCTTTGGTGTACAATTCCAGCCCTGTGCCTTCCTCACACGCTGTTGCCATCGCCAAAGGAGCCGCCGTCCGCCAACACATGCAAACTCCTTACGTTCGATATGTTTACAGTCATCTTCTGTGAGATGACGTCATGAACTTTTTGTGGTTTAGGGTTAATTTTAAATTTTTTTTCGGTATATATAAAGGTGCAAGTCTTAGGAATAATAAATGAAATGCTTTTAAATACCTCTAGAGTGTGTTAAGTGTGTATGAAATTATTGAAAGAGTCACGGCTAATATGAGTCTTAAGACATGTAACAAAGTAAACATATTGCTAACGTGGTAATATATAATATGTAGTAAATATATAGTAAATATATTGTAAATGTACAGTAATAGTAAATATATAGTAATATATTGTTACCATTTAAATTGATTAAGAATTTGGAGACTTTTTGGATTCAAATTTTTTTTTTTTTTTTACGAGAGGATTTGTCATTTATTTACAACGGGGGTAATAATATAAATTCAAAAGCTTAAGTATGCGATTAACTTTTTGCCGCAAGTAAATTGTATTTCCATTAGAGCTAGGTGAGGTATTCATATATCATGAAATATTGATAGTTTTAAATATCGTGATAACGATATTGCGAAGCATATTTCTACGATTTATCACGAACACTATATTTCAGGATGAATAGCGAATATACGATAATTAGTGACAACGATAAATATGGAGTATATGATGATTTTCAACAGCAATAAATATCAAGGTAATTATCGTCTGCAATGCTATAAGTGAGCGTATTTCAAAGCTAGTTTTTCAATTACGGCTTATTAAAATTATAAGGCAATTTTGAAGAAATTTTTTTTTTCTTCTCGATTTAAGAAGTGAAAAATTTTGAGCTTGAAAAAAAGTAATTATTAAAATTAGAAAAATATCCCGGTACATCATTAAATAAAAAAAATTGTATGACAATATACCATGATATCGAAACTCCGAAATCGCCTGACACTACTTTATTATCTTTTGGTGAGTTCTTAAATGCTCTAATGACTGTTTGGCAAGTTTTTCCAGAATTAAGCTGAACTTGTTAATCTTAAAATATGCTGAAAATCATCTTGAAATATGTTGTTTAGTTAAGGCAAAACCACACTGATTCCATTTTTATTTATAACGAGTGACCTGACATTTAAACTTTTTACAAACCTTATTAGTCAGTTAATTAAGAATAGCATTAATTATTTTAATTACAAAAAATTGTTATTAATTCTGCTCACATAAGGGAGAGTTCTTTAATTTCTCGTATTACCTGAGTTCGAATGGTTGTTATCAACATTTTATTGCTGGCAACAAAACTTTGTTATAGCTTCTTGACTATTTTATGCTATGTTTTTTCGTGGATTTGTCATCAAAGGGAAGAACAATTTGTTCTACAAAAAAACAAAAAGAAAAAAAATTGGATATATTATAAGGCAGCTAAAGCATTTTTCTTTGCTTACAACTGTGCACGTTATTAGTATTAACATTTATCTGCAGATTTTAAGTTTGAACTTGCAAATTTGTGAATCTAGTGTTATAATGTAAGGTATCTCGAAATTTATGTTTTTAGTTTTGAATAAAAACAATGAAATGAATGAAACTTTTGTTATTATGTGTTTTATAACTTGTTATTTAAGTCACTCAGAAGCTAATGCGGATAAGTCCAAAACACAACAATTGAGAAAATTAATGTTTTTTGATACATTAGTTTTTAAAATTTTTGGTTTATTAATTTAATTAGAAAAGTGTATAAACTTTTTTTTCGAGGTGTAAACTCTGCAAAAAAACAAGATATGTACAGGATGTGTAAATAAAAACGTAAGTTTTTATTGAAATAATGACAGCATCTTAAAAATTTTAGGACTTATACCTTTTGGCAGTTGAAAAAGATAGGAAATTTGTGTCTTCTAGTATAAACGAACTTCGATTTTTCTCAATCATCACTAGATACAGTGACTAATAGAAAATAAACTGTTGGATTATTTCAAAAATTGTTTTTTACTTCAAAACTAAAGTGGCACTTTTCTTTGTTTTAGGAAATGAAAAAAAAATTTAAAAAAAAATAAAAAAATACTACGAAAAATACAATATTTCTTTTTTTGGTGAAAAAATACTACCGTAGTATTAAAAATACTACCTCTGGCAACCCTGGTTACTATGAATTTCTTGTTTTTCAGTGTTACCAACAAATATCGAAAGAAGAAGAATAATTTAATTTTTATTTCAAAGTTTATGTAAAAAAAATATTGATATAAGGTGGACTTATTCACAATGGCTTCTGAAATTATTGTATAATATATTCAGAAGCTATTAAAAAAATTGCTGTCTAACCTAGAAAAAAGTAACCAACGAGTAAATCCTTTAATAACTAAGAAGATTACTATTTATTTCATCAAAATTTCCTAAAATCAGAAAATATCAAAAAATGGACTTAACCGCATTGGCTTCTGAGCGGCTCATTTGTTCTTTAGATCTCTTCCATTGGATAAATAATTTTTATTATGCGTTTAATTTGTCATGCTTGTTTCTTTTTAGGGAGATTTCTCAAATTTACGTTAGCTTCCATACGCTCCCTCCCGAACATCAGATATCAAGTAATTGCGCATGCGCTAGTGAAAAAATATATAACTTACGTAAGTGAAAATAAGAGATTTTGCAAAAATCCGTTAAAAACGCTAACATCGTGGAATATCATTTTAACTTTGGCCGAAAATTCAAAACAATAATTTACAATGGATGTAGACTATTTCTTTAAAGCTGTGGCAAACGATTCAAGATGCCTTGCTCTACGTAAAACTACGGATCTGTAAGGAAAAAAAATTGGTAGATTATAGATTTTGATGAATTCAGCGATAAAGAAGGCAGCTTATTATTATTTTTAATATTTAAAAAATATTATTGAACTTCTATTGATTATTTAACTTTTTTTAACTAAATTGTATGAGTTAAATAAATATAATTTATAATTTCGAACTAGAGAAAATATACCTTTTCTTATGGAACTAGAGCAATTAGACGACCAAATTGTTGGGTGGATCCTAGAATAGCCCACAACGTGGCGATTTTTTTAAAATTTCGCCAAACTAGGTTTCCGGAGGATATTCGGGGAGATTATTTTGAACGTCCGATCACACCACCAAAATTCTTAAACCTGATTGGTAATTTGATATGTATACCTACGCGAAAGTTGGATTCCTTTAAAAAAGGGGTAAAAGGTATATTTTTTCGCCATTTATACTTCTGATCTCTTGTGGTTAGAATCATCGCTATTATCATATTTTTTAACCGTTATTTCATTTATTACCGTTATTTATTTATCATTACTGTAATAATTTATTGTTTTTTAAATAATCAAAAAGTAACGATGATCCCAGTTATAATCGCCAACTTGGCGAGATTTCAAAATGTCACCAATAGGTGAGCATGGATATTCTAGGATTTTACCATAATGTTAAGCAAAAACCACTAAAATTATTTTTTTTATTGAACGAAATAACGGTTGTCTGATCATACGATTGATTTCTAAACTTCATCCATACATTTCTTCCAATCCGCATTCTATGTCCATGTTTTTAGTTCGAAGTTAGGCTTACACAGACAATAAAATTTAAGAGCTATAAACAGAGTGCTTGAAGCTTTGTTTTTGCACCTTAAATCACAACAACATAAAATAAAGATAAGTAACATCTAAAATAAAAGCGAGCATGTGCAGTTGCTTTAAATCTTACGTACGGAAGCTAACGTAAAAGTGCAAAATCTCTCTAATATCTATTATTTTTCCGAAATATCTGAAGTCTTAAAGGCTGACAAATGAACGGAACGCCAAATAAAAACATAATGCCTTGAATAACTTTTTATTCAATTATCAGATTTTTAATATATTGAGATGGACTCTTTATGGTCTATGAAGTACACTTTAAATAGGTTAAATAATCGAAAAACTCAAAAGTAAAAGAAAGTGATAAACCTCATTTTTTAAAGATTTCACTTTCCTAGTGTAAATAGTTATACCCAACAAGAGTTTTCATTCGGCTCATGTTTCATTACAGAAAGCCAGCAACACAATGCTGTTTCACTATCATAAAAAGCCACATATCTCTGCAGTATTATGAAAATATAATCTATTTCTAGGCTACAAAAAATATTGGTTATATCTTTTTTACTTCTAAAGTCTTCAATTGGTGACATTTTTACTTTATCTGAATGTAATATTTTTTCCTCCTTTGGACTTTTTATTATCAAAATATAGTAGAAGTAATAAAACACTATCTGGTTTGGTGCGGTTTTAGCAGTTTAAACAGGGCATAGGTCTTCTGAACTTAGAGTTCAGTAATTTTATTATTTACTCATAACTGTTGACCTTTAACTATACGAAACAAGAAAATTTTTTTTTGTTATGTTACTTTATTTAGAGAAAAATTAGTGTAAAAAACAATTCTCAATCAAATTATATCCAGGAGAGCTATTTTTATATTTGAGTACTTGCACTTTGGGAAGAAGAAGATCAAACATACCCACACATGTGATCTATGACGTCAGTGCCAGCTGATCGTCAATAAACAAACTATCGTCTCACGTTTTAACAACCAATCAGGTTCGAGATACCCACACTACGTCACTTCAAGGTATCCACAAAATAACAAGAGAACTAACTACTGAGCACTAATTAATGAACGTGATTGTGAATGTGTGAATCATTAAGTACCTTTTTCCCCCACCAAATTTGGGGTGAATGGGTGGTAGTTGCTTTTGTATACCAAATAAATAAACAAACAAACAAACAAACAAACAAAAAAACATACAAGCGAATTTTATATGCTCTTAATAAATTAACAAAGCATTAGTAATTAGAGGAATACTAATCTAGTTTGACCTCGTGCACCCTCATAGGCAAGCCTCCGCGTTGTCCTGGGTGTCAAAGGAATACTCTGAGATGCAGAAGTATAAGGATCTAAAAATGAATAACATTTATATCTAATTATGAATAATGAATAACAATAACGAATATTATCTAAAAGAGCAAAATGTAGTATTTCCTAAAAAATATTTTAACTAAAGAGCATTTTTTAGCTACAAAAACAACTTTATTCAATTAACCCCAATGCCCAATTGGATGCTTGAAATTAATCACATGCTTGTGTCTAATCACGTGGTTGTGCATGGTGTTTTAAGGTTACATCTTTAATGCTTGAGTTAATTTTCACTATGAATCAATTTTCGGTTCAGATTTAGTTGTTTACCTGTAGGCGATGTCACGAGTGTGAGATCGAACCTGATTGGCTGATCATGCATGACGTGACTTGCAAGTTTCCAATTGTCTTAATAAGAGGGATAAGTTTAAGCACATGCATGGCATTGGACCAACGGAATGTGTGAATTTTAGTATTAATAATGATTTTGTTTAACATAACGTCTAAACTCCTTTAAACCTGAGAATTTATTTTGTTTGATTTATAAAACAATCATTCTTTGGAGTCTCATAACTCACTGTTTTATACAAGCGTAATTGCTTCCTTTATGCACATTTAACATATACAGTGCTTGAGCGTAAAGCAGTGCTTGAAGGCCCATACAAATGTGTTGTATTTGAAGAAGCAGAAATTCTGAGATTCAAAATTGGTCACAGCTCTTTAGGAAAACATAGCATCTTACTAAAAAGTAATATGTCATCTTATGTAAAGAGAAAAGTTTTCAGCTAATAAGTGTGACTCACTTATGTGAATCAGGCTCTCACTAGGCTAAGGTTTAGAACAACTAAGCTAACAAACCAAATTGAACTACTAAGGCTTAGAAAAATACAAAGAATTATGCAAACATGTTTATTCGGTTTTCTAAGAAAAGACCGAAAGTAGGTAACATGGATTAGACAGCAAACAATAGTTTTCGACGTCTTTGTATAAATTAAACATTTAACTAGCAAGGGGCTGGTCTTATAAGCTTCGGAAACTTATAATCTTAACTTAAGAAACTTATGATATCTTGGACTGATATCTTCGTGACATTAAATAATCAAAATGGCAATCATAAACAAGACGTTTCAATGAAACTAGAAAAGCAGCAGTTGCAAATTGAAAGGCATATATATATATATATATATATATATATATATATATATATATATATATATATATATATATATATATATATATATATATATATATATATATATATATATATATATATATATATATATATATATATATATATATATATATATATATATATATATATATATATATTATATATATATATATATATATATATATATATATATATATATATATATATATATATATATAATATATATATATATATATATATATATATATATATATGTATATATATACATGCATTACAGGTACTCCGAACACTGATGTTTCTCCTATTCTATCCTCATCAGACATTAAAATATGGAATAAATATAATAATATCAAGGAATATCAATTAAATTAATATCAAATCAGATATAAAAATATTTCGTACATTTATCAAAGCGATTATGCGATTGCTGACATTCATCGAAGAAAGTCGACATTCTCTTGATTTAGGTCATTCACAGTAATATACACCGAAGAGCCATTACATTATGACCACCCTTCATCTATAACAATGGGCTCGTCCAAGTTTTCATGGTTTCTTGCCCAGGAACAATGTTTTCATGGGCACATTAGGACCCATAATCCTCATAGAACAACCCCTGACTTCTGTAAGCTACTTAAACATAGTTGAAGACCAGGTTCACCCATTCATGACAACAGTTTTTCCTGCGGGGAATGGTGTTTACCAACAAGATAATGCACCATATCATAAGGGTCGAATCGTCATGGATTGGTTCGAGGAACATTCCAGTGACTTTCAAGCTATGTCTTGGCCCCCAAATTCACCAGACCTTAATCCAATAGAGCATTTGTGGTCCTACTTGGAAAACCAAATTCGTGCTGCCACGCTACCCCCTCGCAATGTGAGGGAGGGAATTGCAGGACCTGTTGGTGAGCGCTTGGTACCAGATACCTCAGACTACCTATCAGCACCTTGTGGAATCAATGCCACGGCGGGTGCTAGCAGTTTTGAAGGCTAAAGGTGGTCCTGCATGTTATTAGCAGGAACCCTACCATGGGCTCCATGGAATGAAATTCCATCTGGGAATGACGTCACGTTCCAACGGGAATTATTTTTCCCCACCACGAACACCTTGGAAAGAGTTTCTTGGCTGGAATTGGAATCGGTTTCATTCCAACCAGTCTCCGGCACCTGGAATCGTCGTTCCAAGGAGGGAATGATGAATTTTTAAGGACTAAATACGATATTTCGTCGATGAATGTCTTAATTTTTTTCTATTTCAGAAGAGAAGATAACAAAATTTCTAAAAGATAAACGTGCCCGAGCCATTTTCAAGACGATAATTAAAAGAGAAATGTTTTGTTTCATTAGTATGTGTGAGCGAAAAGATACTTTCAGAGTTAACTAAGAAATTACGGCAAACTAAAAATAATTATGCTCTCATTATATAATAATTGTTACTATTTCTATGTTATTATTACGGGATGTATTACTTGGCCAATACCTTTTTCTGAAGTTCCAATCATTTCTTTTTTTAATTTTCTTTCGATGAACTTTTAATTCAACTTTATTTAACATCCTTTCGAACGATAGTTCTTTATACTATACACCAATGGCAGCACATTTAAAAGAATTTTTTACAGGCATGATGTATTATAAAGTAAACAATTTATTTATAATAAGAAATACAAAAAAGAATAAAAACGTTTCAAAAAATATTTATGAAATTTGTATTTTATGTTATTATGTTATTATGTTTTTTTAGTCTAATGAAAACAAAAAACACTATAAAAATAAAACAATAAGTCAAAAATATTATCTAAATAGCAGAAGCTCGTTTTGTTTTACTCATGCTAATGCTGCCAAACTCAAAAAGAAAATCTAAAGTAAATTGTGTGATTGGTTAAATTTTAGCCACGCCCTCAGAGCGAGTTATCGTGGAATGTCAGATTCCAAGGGAGTGTTCATGGTACGGTATTGAGCATTCATGGAACCAAACTTTCCCAGTTTCACTTTCCAGCCGGGAATCTTCATTCCATTCCCGGTAGTTCATGGTAGGGCCCCAGGGTGGTCATAATGTAATGGCTCTTCGGTGTATATATGTATATCATTGGGTGATTACTTTTATCATCCATAATACTTTGGTGGTTTTGTCCAATAGTTATGTTTAAGAAACTGAATCCTGTGCAAGGGATATGTTTTTAAGAGACGTTAAAAATGTGGTTGGTATTTTATGTAATTGAATAATCTTGACTCAACAGGAAATGTATTGCTTCTATATTAAAGGATAATGTTTTAAATTTATCCTTTCATATATTGAAACTGAATTAATTTTGATGTTTGCACTTACCAAATTGTCTCTTCGCTTCATGTTGTCTTGGAGGTGAAAAGTAATGAGAATAATCTGGATGGTCACTCGAAAATACCTTTTCAGAAACTGGCTCACGGCTGTGACAACCGCCGGACGGTGAATGCAGGTACAGATCTTGTTTGGTCACTGTTTTAGAACACAACCCTTTCTGAACTCTGCAACTCTTCTTCAGACATTGCAATTCAGGGTCTTCTGGAGTACACTTCCTCTTAAGAGGTTCTTTCGCCTGCTGCTTAAATGATACTAATGGATCATTTGGATAAAAACAAACGTCAAGGCATGATTTTTGAGGTACCAGATCGGGTGACATAATACGTTCGATAGTGTTCTCGAAATTATGACGCTTCCTTTGAGTGTCAGAAAATGTACTCAAGCCTTGGAGTGAAAAGTCGCGGTTACTCAAACATTCATTCAGCTTATTTAAAGAGGCGAATTTGAGACATCTTTCCTCAGAAGGTGAAGGATATGAGTTCGATTCTTTATATCCATCACTTGATGCATTTGACCTGAGATCAACTTCCATGACTTGGTCATTTGAGTTGCTGTCTGTCAGGTATGGTTCGTTGCATAATCGCTGGACGTCCAGGTTGACTTCTTCCACGTCCATTCCTCTGCCATCGGAATCGTACTCGCTTGTGTCCTGAAGGTTGGGGGAAAAATTAAAGGAGGATTGGCTGGGTCCATCATCTTCATCATCTTCACTCGAACACGGAGTGTTCGACGCGGAACACTGCGGTGTTCCAGGAAAGGTGAATTCCTTGTCCAATGATGAGTAAAAGCACTGGAAAGAGAAACAATTGAAAATGCATTAAATCGCGTAAAATTATCCATGTTTTTAAAAAGTTTCTTTGAATAATCATGTCAAGTTCGTGGACTAAACAAGACAGTGGTGACAGAGTTTTCTAAAACTAATTGGTTCTACTAACTTGTCATGGTCGCTACGAACACCCTCTTTAAAAACCTAAGCAAGTTGTCATAGTTTATGTTGCATTTAGCTACATTTCAAGGTAAATTTAGAAAAATGTTTTTAATTACAGATAACCCTTGATTCGTCTACCAATGAGGATATTTCACGTCAGCACTGTTGTCTGTGCAAGCCGGATGCGGAATTCGTATTGACCAGCAATTGCCGGGATCGAACCTCGGTTCACCTCATTAGAAGGCGAACTTTCTATCTCCTGAACCCTCGCGGCTCCATTTAATATCTGTAGACTTCTAAATATAGTTATGACTCAACATTAAATAGCAAACATTTCAACATCTAGAGTTGTAGGTATAGAATGGTAATTACGCGTCAACTCCCGATTAAGCGGACTAAATTGAATAAAATATTACATTCATCAGGATTGAATTGATTCAAAGGATTAAACTGAATAAATATTATAATAGATTTACTCTCAGGAAACGTTCAGGTACACTGGGAAATCTTTCAGCTAAATGAGCAAAATCCAGAGAAAGTGGAGTCAGTAATCTGTTTTCAGACAGCATTAAGTTCACGCTGAAACATCAAAACATACTGTAAATAATAATACGAATAAACAGAAACAACAATTCGAGTAGGCAAAATGCCGTTATAGCAGTAATATTCTGTAAAAAAAGGAAACCTCCTGAATAATTTTTGAATATGCTGATACATGATGGTAAATAAAAAAAGCAGATCAATCAGATTCAATCAATAGTTCGAAAGGTTGATGTACTTTTATAATGCCAATAGACTGCGACCGGAGTTATTTTAAGTTTTCAAATTAGACAGAAAAGCATACCTTTGCTGAATATAAACATACTGAAAGCATGAAGGAATTTGAAAAAGATATATATTTGTTTTTATAACCGTCTTTGAACAGACGACCCAATTTTCGGTTCACGGAAATGGGTCGTAAGTTCATTTCCGTTGCCTTGTAATTTTTGAACCTAATCCAGGAGACATAGGAACTCCTGGATCAAATATTGGGAGAAATGTTGCCTTTGTGGATGACTTTTTTTTTATAAACTAGCCCTTATTTGTGTTACGGTTAGCCTGACAGTAAGAGGACTCTACCCTATGATCCGTCTACCATTGAGGACAATTTACGTCAGCACTGTGTTCGGTGCGAGCCGGGGGCGGAATTTGCGAATTTGCAATGAAAGGCGAACGCTCTATTCCCTGAGCCACTACGGATCTGAAAAAATATTGTCCTGGTTTAGTCAAAAGAGTGGTCTATGGTTCCAAGACCATTAAGTTATTATTTTTGGTTTTTAAAACGAGCTTTATAATTATGCATAAAAAATTCGTTGGAATAGTGAAACGAAATACCCATAAAGTAAAATTTATGTTACTTTAAGCCTAAACTTTCAACCGTTTTAATATAGATCGTATGTTAGAGATTGTATCAATTCTCTATTTTTGAAAGAACAAAAAGTCCTTTTAACATAAAGTCAGATTCTGTCTGGGAAAAAAATACATAATTATTCGGTGAAGTACATTTGTGTAACTCATTTTGTAACTTGATAAATCGGCTGCACACCAAACTAATCAGTATACTTGAAGTTTACCTCTTGAATTTTCTGCGGTTGCATCTCAGTACATGGAAATTTTGATCATTAGATCGGAAGTTATTCAGATGTTCCGTTTATATTCTTCCGGACTGATTGCTGTGCACAAAAATAAATTAATTAATGTGCGGTTAAGCACATTAATTAATTTATTTTTGTGCACAGCAATAAGTCCGGAAGAATATTTTTGAAATCGCTTTACAGATGGCAAATAAATTAAGAAGACGAGCCTTCTACCACTCAACCACAGATATTTGATTCTTACGTTGCTTATTTTTTACGTTTACCTTTATGCATAATTTTCCATACGCTGAAAGAATTGATTTAAATTGACAGTCAAGAGCCATGATAGCTCAGGGGATACAGCATTCATCTTCCAATGAGGTGAACCGGGGGATACGTCTGATTAATACGAATTCTGCGGTCAATTCATCCGGCTTGCACCGATCTCAGTGCTGACGTAAAATATCCTCAGTGGTAGTCGGATCATGGGTTAGAGTCCCCCTGCCGTCAGGTTAACCATCGGAGGTGTTCGTGGTTTTCCCCTCCATGTAACGCAAATGAGGCTTAGTTCCATCAAAAATGTCCTAGCTGAAGGCAAATTTCTCCCAATATTTGGTCCCTTGTGTTCTGGATTGGATTCAAAATGACAAGGCTACGGAATTGAACATAAGTCGTAAACCCAAAAAATCGGGTAGGCTGTTCACCGACGGTTATAAAATATGAATAAAATTAACATTCAAGTAAGTCATCACCTGCAGTCTTTCTTTTCTCGTCTAATGAACTGATAGATCGTATGACCTTTGACCTGTATCATCCGTATTACCGTTGCCTAATCTCTCAGGACTGAAAATCAAAATCCCTCGGAAAAAGATGGTTTATTTGGGGGGGGGGGAATTAATGAATTATGTGAGTTTTTGTAACTTAAAATTTAGACTGTACCAATCAATTAGAGTTAAGTGGTTTTAAACCCTAAAGATTGTATCCTTGCTCGCGAAATTCTGATCATTAGAAAACAATTTCGAGAGTTTTTCGTTCTTGCTATTCATACGTTTTTTTTTCTGTCTCATTTTCTGCACACTGCTGTTTTTATTATTAAGAAAATTTTTCAATGAGAGAACTATCAGATTTATTTGTTACAAAAGTTACAAGTATTTAATAAAGTAACTCAAACAAAAAAATACGAAAGGATTCCTTTGATTAATGTATAATAATGTATATATTTAACGAAATTAAGATGAATCAAAATTTAAGTCAATGTACTGGGTTAGAAAGAATACATGTTACACAAAACTTAATAATTACGTGATTATTTTTTTTAATATTTTTTTCTTAGAGCAATAAAAATTTTATTTTTTACTTACACAAATGGATTCAATGATGGAAAAGATACGAGAAAGAGTTCTTCCTATGCATAGAAAAAATAATAAATAAACATTTGAGGCATTAAAAGCTCTCTGAAAAATAAACATTGAGTTTAAAATTAGTCTCAAGAACGTATTTATACATTATTTAAATGACATCGACTTATTTAAAGATATATACGGGTGCAGAAATATTACACTAACTCTAATTCAAAGAAAGTTTATTTTTGTACTTGAAATTGTAACATAAAATATCGTCTTCACTAATTAATTAGCAATTTTGAGGTCCTCCCTTTGAATCATTAAGTCCTAGCACGTGAAGATTCAACTATTAGATAAAAAGTTATTTTAAATACCATCATTTTATATTTTTTTGCCCACTATGCATGACCAAACCCACATATTGGAAGATTTATACGTACTTAAATCTTGGCATGCAAATGGGTGGCCAAGAATTAAATTTTAGCTGTAACATAATTTTTTCGACACTTGATTGACTCGAGCACATATATATTTTACTTTTGATTACATAATGATACATTGACACCATTAATGGGGAAGTATCGAAAATAAAATAAAATAAAAAGTATTTTTGTAAGATTGTACTTGCAAAATCATTTGGTAAAGATCTCAAATAGCCGATAAATCTTTAGTACTCAATAATATTATCCTCAGTTTTTTAGATAACTTTCCACCGTTACCATCTTTCATATCGAGTTTCATAAGTTAACATTCATAAGTTTCAATGATAGTTAGCGCCATTAGCTATGCTTAGTAATGTTGAAGCTTTATTAGTCAGCTTGCTGATGCATAAGAACTATTATTCTTAAAAAGGTATGATCATACAAAATAGAATTTTTCTTAAATGTTAAGTACAGAAAATTATTTACTTTCGTCATTTCTTCTTCAAATGTTACACCATAAGTAGAACTAGATTTCAATTTTGAAGATAATCTTGCAGTATTTGAAAGAATGCATTCAATTAGATCAGCCATTTCTCTAACATTTTGAGCAAAAACAATCTATAAAATAAAATATATCTCGTATTTTCTACTTCAACAGTGATTTTACTTGAATTTTTAAATTGTCTTTTTTATACATTTTGTTCAAGCATGAAAAACACATTAAGTTTTAAGCATTTGAAGGTAGTTAATTTTTAAAAGTGCATCTACTTGAAAATAATACTCGTGCTATTTTAAATTTAAAATTCAAATTCATCACTAACGGCAAACATTTGGTAATAAATCACCTTATGCCACTAAACAAGTATCATAATAACAACGCGTTCTTCTGTTCTAGACTTTTATATTTTTATATTTTAACGTGACTTTACATTCATTTTAAATGCTCTCAATCAAACTGGTTAATCGGTTTTACAAAATCGGTGAATCTTTCTTCCGATAGTTTATAACCGTGAAAGGTACCGATACTATCACTATTGCAATTCTCACGCTACTTCGCTCGTCAATCTTTCATTTTTAAATATTAATGCCACATGAATGCAAGCATTTTTTTTCCGTTTAAATTTTTCTCCATACATTATCATTTATCATTATTTGTGGTCACATTATCACTATTTGTGGTCATGTTAAGAATCGATATAGTTGTCATACTGGTCGGAATAAATTTCCTATGATACAAACATGAAATGAAGATAATCAAGGGAAAAATATCTTTCCTTAGAAGGAAAAATGATGTTGTACTTAATACAAAATTTTTAAAATATTTCATATACTTCTGAACCCTATTTATTTAATTAAACAGTATTGTTAAAAAAATGAGATTTGGTACTTAATAATGACTAAGGATAGACGCAAAATCACAAAGAGATGAAACAATAAAAAAAGACATACCTTAAATTTGCAAGTGGCATGCTTTTTACATAATTCAAATGCAGACCAATACAATTTCGAAACGTTTTCTACATCACTTTTTCAAAACATAGAAAGAAAAAAAATTTCATTTATTTGGTTATTTATTTATTTATATTACTGTAAACATTTCCTGAGAAATTGAATTTCAAAAAAGTCAAATATTTAAAATCCGATTTCTCAGGAACCATTGAACCAATTTCGCTCGAATTTTGTATTTCACCATGCAAAATTATATTCTTTAAAATGGTACAAGAAATCGTATACCGCGTAATTAAAAATCGAACATTCTTAAATGTTAAAATATAATGAATATTTATTAAAAGTATTTCTTTGCGTGGAATTAACTTTGAATAAAAAATTTTCAATTGGTTTATGCTTCTACTTGCTTAAAAAGTTCAGCGAAATTATTTGGATCATATTTTCCAGATTGCGGCTACCCCCGATTTTGTAACTTATAATATCGTCTGCACTTATTAATTAGCATATTTGATATCCCCTCAACCTCGAGCCACTAGTCCCAGAACGTGAGAATCCGATTATTAGATCAAAAGTTAGTCAGGGTCCGTTTTTTTTCTTGCCCACTGTACAGTGCCTTAAAAAATCCAAAGAAAAATTATCCAAGGAAAGTAACGTAACTCACATACTTGGCAAAATGAAACGAATTTTTACGAAATTAATCATACTATATTCTTAAACAGACATATTTCAATGTTTTTAAAATGTAACTTTCACTAATTTCATCAATTATAATTATAAACACTTCGAGAATCCTTACATTTTTTGGAACCTTTTCGCAATTTGTCCTACAGCTCTGCGCATAATCAAAACAATTAATGTGCATTTAGTTTTAGTCTAAGGCCTTCATATTTGAATAAGTGAAAACAACTTAATACAAATAATGTCATATGAAAGGTTCATGTGTTCTTGGAAAATCATGAATTATTTATTAATCCATTCTAATTTTAGGTTAATTTAAATTTATTCATTGCTTTTTGAGCAGAAATCAGTCTAAAAAATATCTGTTGCCAAGAAACTTTCTATTAACTCTTAAACATTAAAACAAAAGCATTCCCAATCAAACACAAAACGATGAATGAAAAGGCTTTCAGTTCTAATTTCATTTCTTTTTATTGTCCCAACTTGTTACTTAGCAACGGGGAAACACAAAGTATTTATCCTTCGTCGATCACACAGTTATCTTAAATTACTCCTACTGCTATAATAATATTGCTTTTTTTTGGGTCTGAGCCAAACATATGTAGCTTCCTGGCTCCCCAATTTTTTATCCAATTTTTTTTCAAAACTTCGTCTACCCACCTATTCATGTGTTCATCATGTTATGCATGTGCTAAATGATCACATTCATTCACAGTAACATATATACAGACTAGCAGAGTTATTGCACCTAATTCGGAGAGCTATCACACCATAGTTATTAGATTCTATGTATTTTGATCCATATAGTAGAAAAGAACTTAATGATCTTACATTGTTTCTCTCGTCTCCATTATAATGATCCAACACATTTCGTATTTGAGGTAGAGGAAAGAAAGTTGATGATAGAGGTTTTCTGCTGAATGGATGGAAGAAAGGCCTCTCGTTAAGACGATAGCAGTTCTCTCATCTGCCACTATGTCCGCAAAATAGAGATGTGGTAAAAATGCTCCATAATCCCGAATGTAGAAAGAGATTGTACCTCTGAAAGATAATTTTCATTAATGCACGTCCTTCAAGCATTACGTGAGAGGGGATTTTTGTTCACAACATAAGATAAAATCTTATGTTGTTGTTGTCTTTGGCCATAAAAGCAGAGGGGGTGCGATGGTTCTTGTTTTCCAGTGGCGCCATCTATGGCCGAGAATTTTATTTCTTCCACACCATCACTTATAGGACGAACTCATTCATACATCCACAGATCGTAATTTTGACCTGAACCAGAGAACGATCAATCTCCGATTCAGTACCCCCATAAGAAATAAGGCCGTTGAGATCACCAAGGTCTTTTGGTGACGTCACATAACGTGGTGTAGAGCTGATAAGCGATTAGCGGCCAATTTCAAATATTTGTCATTCATTGAGCAACAGTCCAGTTTGTCCGTCGGATATGTCATTATAAACCATCCATATCAAAAATATACATAGCATTATTTTACAACTTTTAACAATACCATATGCATGCGCAGTTCCAAAATGTAATGGGAACTACAAAAATGAGCTTGAAGTATCAGTTTTTAAGTTTCTGAAAAGCGAGGAAATGAAATGAAAATGGATTATTCCATTAAACGAGACAATTATCAACTAACTGTTAAGAGTCGAGTAAGTGTTATTTATCTTTTATGTTTTAATATTTGTTTTTGAAGACTTAATATTATTATAAAGAAAATTCATTAAGTAATTAAAAAGTTTATGCTTTTTAATTACATAATAAAAGAAGTTGTATTTAAGAATTATAATATTTTTGGTATTTTTTATTGTTAGCAAATATTAGAATATGAAACTAGCAAAGTATTCGTACTATAGCAAAACTTTTAGACGTGAAATAAAACAAATTCAAACATCATTTGCGTTGTTTAAATAAATATATAAACAAGTATATATAAACAAATATCAGATGTCATTAAAGAGTTAAAATTTTTATTATTTAAAAAACTAGTATGAAAAGCTTTTATATTTTTAAAAGAACGAAAAATAATAACAATGTTGATTGGCACTTGAAGTTTATTTATTCCTAATGATAGCTCATGAATAAATTTTGAGTTTGTTCTAGATTAAATATGCTTTTCCTAATTTATTCCCATTTTTATGTCTATCTTAAAAGTCTGTCTTATAAGTCTATCTTATAAGTTTTTTAAAGCTTGGATTTGTCATTAATGGTACTTACTTTGATTTTAATAAGGGAAGAAGATGTAACTCTGATGGAGTGGTAGACGAAACGATGATGGTGAATTTCTTCTGATTAAAGACGGATTTCTCTGGAAAAGGCAACAGCATTTTGAGAAAAAGATCAAAATACATGCTTAAGGAATAATATTTCAAAACTAATTTCAATAACTTAAAAATAAATAAACGAATAACGTGTAAATTAAACAAATCAACTTACTGATGTTTATGAAATGGTTAAAGAAATAAATGATGCCATCAAAGCTTTAACTAAATATGTCCGAATAGCCCAACATATTAATCCATGCACTTTATATGTCAACATTTTTGAGAAATAATTTAAATACATTGCAAAATACTATATGTATTTCTTATTTTAAAAAAATGGAACACTACTATATCACCATTTTTCATTCACAATGTGTTCTGTAAATAATAATATTAATAACCTATTATAGATTTTAAATGTTTAAAACTAAAACGACAAAAAATGCAATTATGCAACATAAAGTTCAAATACTGAGATTTTTCGCATAAATTAGTTTAAAAAAATTATAGCGACTATTAAAAAGTAAGATCATTCAAGGAAAATAGTTTATAATAGTAAAAACAATAATAAAAAAATTAATAAAATTTATAAAAGTGCATGCGTGTCTGAAATATTTTTGTACTTTATGCGAATTTCAGAACAATTTTTTTGATATTTAAAACCTTTAAGTGGTGTGCTGAATTATAATACTTTGTTTTTACTCAACGGGGAAAAAACTGATTCTGCAATGCATTACGTAATCAACAGTCTTAATATATCTATTTAGAATATAAGAATCAATAACGAAGTTACACTAGTAGACGCGAATTTATATTTAAGTAATACAGGAACAAAACGTTATAAGAATCTGACGACTCACTATTGGAAACAGCTGTATCAAAACTTTTAAAACCGGTTTGATTGCTAGAGATGGTCTTCATAACCATTTTTCATCTGGAAATCGAAAGGGTTGTTTTTTTTTATCTTGCCATCTTTATTCATTATTTACCACGTTTTGATAATATTTTCCTTTATTTTTTTTTTACTTTTGAACCACTAATGTGCAATATTTGTCAGCATTAATTTAATATATATATATATATATATATATATATATATATATATATATATATATATATATATATATATATATATATATATATATATATATATATATATATATATATATATATATATATATATATATATATATATATATATATATATATATATGTGTAAAATGATGCAGTCGGACCGAGCAGGAAAACAGACACAGGATTTAAATTAAATCAGAGAAACTTTTATTTGATCATTCTTAGTTGAGTGGGAGCGAAGAAGTGATGTTTACTCCATCAGCAAACAGTCTTTCTGGTAGGGAAAATCTTGCAAAATATCCTAAAATGTCTATATTTAGGGAAAAGAGGGAAATCTCAGAAATTACTATTGGTTAATTAAATAGATCACGCGATTCTCACAAAGCTTAAAAGGAAAAAAAATATCTTTATTTAAATTTATGTATAGTTGGCTAAAAATAGATTTAGAAACAGGATGTGGTTTCTTAAAAGTATCATTAAGTGCTTCGATTTGAAGAATTAAGTAGTAATAAATTAGGAGTTGTTTTATAACGAAGAAACTAACATAAAAAGATTAATTGAAGCTTTTTATGTTACATCCCCCCTCGCCGAAAATTTTTTAACTACTATCAAAAATTTTAAAATTTATCTTTTTGCAAAACTTTCCCTATGATGACACAATTAAAATTAAAAAAAATCAAATTGTACTTTTAACAAGATTTCAAAGTAATATGAATTATAAAAAATACATATAAGTACACAATATAAAAAAAATTTCATGAAAGTCTCGAGAAAAAAAAAATTGAAGTAGCGCTACCATCAAAATGAAGTGTTAGATCTTCATTTTCAATAGTTTTTTGTGATTTAAGTTTTTTTCAGTCCTTTTTGAAATCACAGTAAATAAAGTTATTACTCATACTAACACAATTAAAATAAACTTTCACTATAAGAAAATTTATAAAAATTTTCTAAAAATGCAAATATTAAAAAACATGAAAATACAAGTGATATGAGATATACAAATACAAATTGACACTTTTTCCAAAAAAAATTTCAATCTGAAATTTTTCTTCAGGATTTGTACATCTTGAAAATAAAATGTATAAAGAAAATTTTGACACAATGGTCCTTAATCTGAAATTTAGGATTTCAGTGTTGTTAGGGGAAAATTTTTGCTGGATTAGGGGCTGTATTCCCCAAAAAGAGGAAAACAGTCCAGTTAAGTCCCTAGTCTCAACAATGGTGTGCTGGAAGATCCTAGTTTCAATAGATGCTTAAATTTAAATTTTCTTGGTTTTCACCACAGAGAGAAACTACCATCGCCCCAGATCCTTCAGATTGGGTAAACATTGAACTTGAAGAAGAAAATTTGAAAGGTCGGATCTTCCAGAAAAAAGGGGACCACATGTTCATTGAACCATGTGTAATGTTGTCATATTCGGTGTTTTTAATTTATTTTAACAATGAAAAATCATTAAATTTAATATAAAATATAGTCAATTCCATTTAAATAATTACATGTTTTTTATTCGTGACATAATTTCAGTTTGTCAGGTGGGTGGTACCTTCGCAATTTTGATATATGAACTATTTCTGTATTTTCTTTATTATGAATATTCTTTTTATTTATTTTATAATTAACATCAGAAATTTTTTCAAGAATTATATATGGACCGGAAAAAGTTGGGGTAAGTTTCCTAGTATTGGGGTATTTAAAATCTTCATACATTACAGTATCATTTGGGGAAAATTCAATATGAGTGAATCTTGCATCATAATAAATTTTATTTTTTTCATGATATTGTTTAGTTCTTTCAACTGCAATTTTCCTTGCTTCTTCTATTGGTGGAAAAATTTCTTCAGATAAAGGATGATTAAATGGGAGAGTGCCAAACATTAAATAAGCTGGTGAGAATTTAGTTACCGAATGTGGAGTTAAATTATATTCTTCGGTTACTTCTTTTAATAATTTAGGCCAAGGAATTTTTTTAGAAGAATCATTAATTTTACATTTTAAACGTGTTACAATGGTTTGTCCTAAACGTTCAACTTTTCCATTAGTTTCAGGTCTATGGGCTGTAGTTAACAATTGTTTGATTTTGCTATGTTTAAGAAATTTTTTAAAGTGGGAAGAAGTAAACGCGGCATTTCTATCACTCAAAATACTGTTAGGGGTTTGAATTTGAAAAATTTGGTGCAAAAAATTTACATAAGTTTTTGTAGTTATTGATTTAGATGCAAAAGACCACATATATCGAGTGTGATGATCAATTACTAAAGTTAAATATTTTTTGGTAGAATTGTAATAATTAAAACCACCTACACTATCAATTGCAATTATTTCAAAAGGTTTGTCAACTGGGGGCATTTCCTGAAGTAACCCAAATCTTTTCTGTCTAGGTTTTTTATTAATTTGACAAGTATGACAATGTTTGTTAAAATTTGTTATGTCCAAAGTAATATTTTCCCAATAGTAAACAGGAGTAAGTAAATTAATAGTTTTTTGAATTCCGGGATGGCCAAATTTTTTATGAGTAATTTCAAGTAATTTATGCCTTAAAGAAAATGGAACAACAATTTTGGTAAAACCCTTTTTACGTATACACAAAACATTATCTATTTTAATAAAATTTCCAGTTAAATTATCATTTTGTTGGGCTTCGCGAATTTCGTCTAATTGCAAAAGATGTGAAAAATGGCTTACATTATTTAAATCAACATTACTATTGTGTTCAATATTGTCAGGAATATCACGGGATAACATGTCAGCTTCAAAGTTTAAGGTGCCTTTTGTGTATTTTATATCATAATCATACATACTTAATAGTAAAGACCATCGGAACAATCTACCTTTTAGATTTTTAACATTTTTTAACCAAACTAAAGCCGCATGATCTGTATGTATGGTAAATTTATTTCCAAATAAATAATGATAAAATTTGTTTAATGCATCAACAATAGCAAGACATTCCAGTTCTGTGATAGCATAATTTTTCTCATAGTCTCTAAGAGAACGAGAATGGAATGCTATTGGATGTAAGACACCTGAAACATCTGGCTGTTTCAAAATTGCTCCAACACCACTTTGACTTGCATCAACAAAAATATGACATGGTAACTTAGGGTTAAATATTTTCAAAATTGGTTTACAAACTAAAGCATTCTTTAAAATTTCGAATGCTTCTTGACATTTGGGAGTCCAACACCATATTGTATTTTTCTTTAAGAGATTATTCAAAGGTGCTTTAATTTTAGCATAATTATTTATAAATTTATTATACACATTTATTGAACCTAAAAATCGTTGAAGAGATTTAACATTAGTTGGAGGTTTCAAGTTTTTAATTGCTTCAATGTTGTTGTTATCAGGAGTTACTACACCATTAGATATTTCATATCCCAAAAATTGAATTTTAGTTTGCAAAAAAGAACATTTAGAAGCTTTTAATTTTAAGTTTTCAAATCTACATATTTCAAAAATTTCCTTTAGATGATTTAAATGTTCTTCAAAATTATTAGAATAAATTATGATATCATCAAAATAATTAGCAGCAAATGAAACTTTATGTTTAGTGAGTATTCTACGTATTGTTCTTTGAAAAATACTAGGGGCGTTCTTCCACCCAAATGGCAATCTTAACCATTCGTATAACCCACTATTGGTGACAAAAGCAAGTTTTTCAGTGTCCTCAGGGTTGATTGGAATTTGCCAATAACCACTTACCATATCTAGCCTACTAAAATAAACACTGTTCCCTAATTTATCTAGAAGAGTTTCTATAAGAGGTAATGGTTCTGCATCCGATTTAGTAATTTGATTTAATTTTCTGAAGTCTATACACAATCTACTTTTTTTATTTTCATCTTTTTTATAAGCTAGAGTTACTGGAGCAGAATAGGGAGAAAAGCTTTCTTTAATTATATTATGCTTTAACAATTCTTCAATTTGTTTATCTATTTCCTCTTGTTGTTTTGGGGAAGTTTTGTATGCTCGTAAGGATACTGGTAAGTCTGATGTTAATCTTACCCTTTGAGGTTCAATTCTTATTGTCCCTACATCATATTTATCTTTAGCGAAAATATCTGAAAAATCTTCTAAAATTTCCTGAAGTTGGAAATTTTTTTCATCATCTTGAATTTGCATAATTCCATCAACATGATTTTGACAATGTTGGCCACCATTATCACATTTATTCTCAAGAACATTTGAAAATTCAAGATTATTTTCAGTTTTGCTATTTAAATCTTTATTTTTTATCCCATTTTTCTTATTTTTCCTTAAATTCACTTTGTTTACATTTTTATTTTTGTTTATTCTCACGTCCAAAATTTTATTTTCCATAACTTCTTCCTTTTGTTTATTATTATTTGATTTAACATTTTTTCTCTTATTTCTATTTTTCTTATTTTTATTCTTAGCTTTATTTTTTCTATTGGTATTTTTGTTGCAATCATTAACCTGGATTTCAGGAGAAATGTGTAAAGACAAGTTGCTTTTATAATCCGAAAAAGTGATCAGTTTTCTCTGATTTTGCATGACAACTTGTTTATCACAATCTATCACAAATTTAAACCCATTACATTCCTTTAAACCCAATATGGCATAAGGTAGATCAGTATTTAAAATATAAAATTCCACTGACCTAGCTATATTTCCAATTTTTAAATTTAAAGTACAAGTGTGGTTAAGTTGCAAAATACCTTTTGTTTGTTTTACATTAACACAGTTCTTTCTTTCTTTTAGGACATTAAGTTTTTCAAAAAGTTTAGTTGGGATGATATTTAAAGTACTACCTGTATCAATATTTAACAGGATAGTTTTATTTGTCAAAATCGGGTATTTGTCACTTTCATAGTTGTCATTTTGTATGTATCCGGATACAATTAATTGTCAATTTTTTGGTTGGTCACTTTCTTGTTTATGCTGAGTTTGATTCTCAGTCATAAAAGAATTAGGTTTGTTTACACAATTTTGGCCCCAATGATAAGCATTGGTTATACCAAGCTTATCACAGTATTTACATGGCTTAGGAGGCAACTCCTGGGAAGCCTGGGCGAAATGACTAGTTTGTTGTTTATTTCTTTGAAACTTTTCATTTTGAATTCTAGGTCTAAATTGGGATTGTTGGTTATAACTTTGATTAGGCCGGGAAAAATTTTGATTTTGTCGAGGATTATAATTTGGATTACTTGAGTTGTTAAAGAATGGCCGCCTTGGTACCCAGCCTTGATATTGTGGTCTATATACATTAAATTTAGATTCCGGTAATTTTTTAGTTTCAGTTTGGGGCAAGACCGTAGGTACATCATGAATTATTTTCGAGACAATAGTGAGCCATTCAATTGGGGTTTTAGGTTCTTTTAAAACCAAAAGTGTTCTGATTTGGTGGGGCAAACCAATAGATAGACCCTCAATTATATGTTCATTACTTAAATTTATTTTTCGACCCAACTCTACCTTTTCGGTAAAATATGAATTTAGGTCTTTAGCTTGGCCCGAAAATTTTAAATTTTGAAAATCGTTAAAGCCAAATGGAGGTGAAAAATAATGCTCTTTAAAAATTTCAACTATTTCTTGATATGAATTACAATTAAGACAGTTATTAATATACAATTTCAAAGCTGAACCCTTAATGAATTTTTGAAAATTTCTAACTTTCCATTCGTCATTACATTGCATCTAGAGTTTGTTTTTCGAAGTGTTTGAGCCAGGATGTGAATTGAACACCAATGTCCGGCTCAAAGACTAGTATGTCTGGTTTATCCTGTACACTTTGATCCATACTTAATTTTTGTAAATTATCACTCAATTCTTCTTCAGAATTATCTGTATTGCTTTTGGCATTTTCATCCATTTTAAATTTGTAATTTTTGCCACTCCGTAAGGGCATTCAAATAACCAAAATAAATTTTAACAATTAAATATAGCATTTAGAAGTAAATTAAATCTCATAGTTGCTTATTTATCGTTACTTTACGATAAACACTAATACAAAATTTAAAAAAAAAATATCCAATTGATCCTATTTCATAACATATAATATAATTAAAACGAAACTAAATATCATTTAACATTTTTATGCTAATAATATTAAATCAATTTAATAAAATAAAATTCCTCAAAGAATAAGTAAATTTCAATAACAATAAGTTTTTGAAAATGCAAAAATAAACAATCAAAATAAGAACAATGAATAAAAATTAATAATCATGAAAAATTCATAATCATAAAAATTTATAATCATCACAATGAAATATCAAGAATGAGAAGAAAAAAAATTTCAGAATATAACCAAAATCTATTATTATTTTCGCTGTTCAAACACCACATATTTTGATAATCAAAAAATATTTGTAAATTATTATCAAAACAAAAGCACGGATCGAAGTAAATTTTCATTATATGAATACCATTGAAGAATTTTCCATCGAGGATTATCACTAAACACTGGGAATCACTGCGCGAATCACTGCACTATCACTAAACTGCACACGCGAACAGAATCGTAGCCATTAAGATGAACTTCTGGAAATGTAGAATCGCTGTCACTTTGAAATAAGCAGGAACTCACAAATATGGAACAGATGGTCTTTAGAGGCATGGAATTCTCGAAAAGGGTAAACGAAACATTTTTTTTTTCTTTCTTAATGTTTTCTCCATAGTCGCACCATTCCAAGAGTAAACACGAGAAGAGTTAGTTGAAAAGGGGAATAAACCATCTTCTTCGTTAAGATGAGTCACTGACTAACGCCGAAATTGATAAATTTGCAGACTATGCTTTCAAGGTTCATCCAAATCCAATTAATTTCGCAGCATTGGCAATGAACTGCTAAGCATTCTCTGTGAAGTCTTCGATCCGTTCGTTAAAAGGCTCAAATCTTCCATCATAGTAGAAGTGTGTTCTTTTAGTTAATTTTTTATTTTTATGTTTTGAAGAAGCATTTAATATTATCCTGCGCCCGTTTCATCAGTTCTTAATATCCTGCTCGGCTTGTAAAATGATGCAGTCGGACCGAGCAGGAAAACAGACACAGGATTTAAATTAAATCAGAGAAACTTTTATTTGATCATTCTTAGTTGAGTGGGAGCGAAGAAGTGATGTTTACTCCATCAGCAAACAGTCTTTCTGGTAGGGAAAATCTTGCAAAATATCCTAAAATGTCTATATTTAGGGAAAAGAGGGAAATCTCAGAAATTACTATTGGTTAATTAAATAGATCACGCGATTCTCACAAAGCTTAAAAGGAAAAAAAATATCTTTATTTAAATTTATGTATAGTTGGCTAAAAATAGATTTAGAAACAGGATGTGGTTTCTTAAAAGTATCATTAAGTGCTTCGATTTGAAGAATTAAGTAGTAATAAATTAGGAGTTGTTTTATAACGAAGAAACTAACATAAAAAGATTAATTGAAGCTTTTTATGTTACATATATATATATATATATATATATATATATATATATATATATATATATATATATATATATATATATATATATATATATATATATATATAAAACCCGCTTACAGGTTGGACCACATTCACACATTACTCAATAGAGAGCAACTCAGAGAAAGAGGAACACCCACGTCCTGAGCGGGATTCGAACCCGCAACCATTGGCTTCAAAGTCAGGCGAGCTGACTGCTCCACCAAATATGGAATAAGGGTACTAAAACTTAAAATTTTGTATTTCACGAAATGAAAAATATTCATTTTCTAAATAAAAAGGAAGATAGCGTTAAAGAAATAGTTCCTATATTGAGTTCGAGGAATAAATTATATCAAAAATACGCAATTGCTCTATCTATGTAAAATGTTAAAGAAAAGATGGAAAATGATTAATTACCTGAAGCATGATTGGATTTGATTTGATTAAATGTTTTCAAAGGCAGAGGAGCTAACTTGACAAACACATGAGGAACATGTTGTTCTTCGCACATTCTCTTCCACATGGAATCAGAATCATACTCATATTCGATGACCAGTGTCAGATCTTTCCAAGGTATGTCTTTTGACAGGGAGGAAGCACTTACTGCAAAAACAGATTTATCTTCCACTCTGCAACAAAGAAACACGCACATATGTTATCACAATATATTTTATCACATATTTTTTTGTCATCTCTAAACTAGGGAAGTAGTTTAGAGATGATAAAATAATCTGTTTTATAATTACTGCTCCCACGATATGCAGATATTTTTAGAATCTTTCTCAATGTAGAAAATTGCACTTTAAGAACCCGAAATATGTATTTAGGTGTGTAAAGTAAACATTAAAACGTTATCAAAATTTGACGAATCATTATCGAGGTTTGATCAAATCAAATAGGAACTTATAAACAAATGTATAAGCTATGTCTAAAGCCAAACACTTTAGTGTTTCTTTTTTTTGCCTTTTTAAGTAAGCCTTTTAAAGTGCTATGATGACTTTTAAGTGATTTATAAAGTTGAGTCATCAAAAGTTTCTGGCTTAAAAATATGATGAAAAAAAGCAACAATGTATGTAAACGGAGTTAAATTATTAACTTAAATAATTTTAAACAAAGCTTTAAAAAATGAATGGGAAAGATATTTTACCGAAATACCGAAGTTGAATCTTGCAGCAGAACACTCTCGGGTACTAAAAAGGTAGAGAGAGGGAGCGTGAAATCTTTCAGAACATTCTCTAGTGACGTATAGAACGTATTCAAGTTCCTTTTCAGAATAATAAGAGTCTATATGCAAAAAAAACAAAAATAAATACTAATAAATAATAATTAAGAAAAATAAATAAAATAATAAAGCTTCTTTAATTTGCATGATGATTGTTTATATTTTAAGATATATTTTTATTTATGAACAACGTTTCAATGGTAATCGGTACTTTTCTGAAGCTTTTAAATTGGATTATGTATAACAGATTGACTACTTAAAAAGTTAAACCTATCTTAAAAGTTATGACAACGGAAACACTTATGAGAAGGATTGCAAATGCTTATCGCCGCGTGAATTCCTATGCATTTTCCAAAATGCTACAATTTACGTGATGATTGTTTACATTTTAAGATTTTTTTTAATTTATGAACAACGTTTCAACGGTAATTGGTACTTTTCTGAAGCTTTTAAATTGGATTATGTATAACAGATAAGCAACTTGACAAAAAGTTAAACATATCTTAAAAGTTAGAAAAAAAAAGAACACACTTGCATAATTATCAGTAGGATCGCTAATGTTTGTCGCAGCAAAAATTCCGGCAAATTATCCAAAATGGTATAATTTGAGCGATGATTATTAATATTTTAAGATTGTTTTATCTATTAATAACGTTTCAACGGTAATCGGTACTTTTCTGAGGCTTTTAAATTGATTATGCATAACAGATAAACATTTAAAAGAATAGATCCCTAACAAAATGACATTTTTAAGAGATTCAAATTGGGCGACATAACATGTTAACTTTTTCAACTTTCTCTGAATACGCGAGAATTTTTCGAATCATTAATTAATATTCGTTTTAATCCAATCACCTGTATATTTTAACTCAAAAACCTTTAATGAAAATAGATAATGCTCTGATGTAGAAATACTTATTTAACCATACTTTAAAATGAAGATGATTTTCTTCACAGAAATAGTACTTTTCTTTTAAAAACTGGCACAATGTTTTGAGTTTAGGGTGTATTAAGTGATTGACATATAATTCTGGTATAATATCATTTAGTTGTTTCACAAAATCATCATAGCAACCTAAAAGAAAGACAGGAAAAACCTATTTAAAATAATATTTTGTTGCAAAAAGTGATTTTTTCTTATGAAGGAATTTTTTAGGTAGATAATAAAACTTAATAGCAGTCATTATACTTAACATTTTTGCATGTTAGCCTTTGATGTTTTAAGATAAGATTTATTTATTTGCGAGTTAACAACATTCTATTATTTATACAAGTTTGAAAACTGAAATCTGCATCTGTTCTCTTTCGAATGGGTACAGTTATAAAAGTTAAGTGTACAGGTATAGTAAAGTGATAATACGAAACAGGAATGGAACCTTTTAAAGTGCTACCTGATGGAAAACTGTGGAAGAGTTCCTGTTTCAAAAATATAACAACATTTTAAAGCATGATTGCTTTATCTTGGATGCTAAGGAAAAAATGTCAAAGAGAAGCATTAGTTTTTCAGCTACGACGTAAGGAAATAATTTTCGAAAAAAAAAATTGTTCTTTTCACTACTTGTTTTTTCTGAATTAAAAGTTTCCTTTACATAAATATCAACGGTCTGTTCGTACTTCATGTTATACAACTGTGTAATTCACGTTTTTCCTCTCTCTTGCACCGTTTGTGATAGGCAAATCTAATTTAGAAGATTTTCGTCAGAAGGTGCTCTAAACGTTTCATTTCGTTGCGAATATTTAACTGCTCCAATTTTAAACCTCGTTTAAAACTATAGCTGAAGCCGTTCGAGAAGTGAAGAGAGTGGATATGGATTTTACTAAGCACCTTGTGAATATATTTGTAAATATTTATTTGGGTATTTTTAATTTCGTTTGTTTTTAATATTACTAATTTATTTCATTTGTCCGCATAGGATTTTATGTGAAGAAAACTACCTGACCTTTGGGGCCCAAAAATGGCAATCTTGAGCAATTTTACATTGAGCTGCATCCGAACTACATCCTTAAAATACATCCATAAATATGAGGGTTGCTTTTTAAGTAAGGGCCGTTCCGTTGCGTACACTAATAGGTGACACTTGCGTCACAACGAGTGCTTGTGTCGTGTCCCGGCATTCCTCGGGAACAACTGTGCTCAGTTGCAGCTGTGTAGGTAAACTGTACGGTCAGTTCTGTGTCGTTAAAATGTTCAAATTTGACAAATAAGCAGCCACGCACGAGATGCGGTCTGCGATGCGTTTTCAGTTGACAAAAACCCTATTTGCTGCCTACATTCACTAGCAGATTTGTGAAGTAGCAAAATTCCCTGCCATGTTGACAGGAAATTTTGCTATTCTATGACAATGACTCTCTCCTTAGCTCAGATCCCAGCTTTAATGGACTCTTTTAGTTAGGAATTTTGGCACCCCACCCTACAGCCTTGCACAGAGTGATTTTAATCTTTCCGGATATTTCTCACATCATTTAGGCGGTAATCAGCACAACGATGACGTGAAAATTGTCGTAACCTCTTGGCTATTGTAGCAGGTGGCAAGTTTGTATGAAGAGGGTATTCTAAAGCTAGTTGTAAGGTATAATAAGTGTTTAAACACACTTGGAGACTATGTTGCAAAAAAAGAGAAACGTATGTAGATTCTGAAAATAAATTTGCTTCTTGAAAATTTTCTTTTATTTGGTTTTTATTTACAAATTGCCTTAAAAAAACAACCCTCGTTCATTTTCAAAAGATCTTTTGCTGCGCCAGTTTTATATGATTGGCACTTTCCAATATAATTTGACTTTATCATGCAGATGGCTCTTTTTATTTACAATTTTAAAGATATGATGAAAAGAAATCACATATCAGTTCAAAATGCTTTCCTGAAGCATTCGATGGTGTAGCAAAAACTGGAGTAACTGCTCGATAAAATTCGAGCTTGGAATATTCGGAATTCCATGCGCCGTTGATGCATTGGTGGAAGGAACATTTTCTTTGACCAATGTTACCTTTTTTTGTACATTTATTATTAGGAAATTTCGCACTTTTATGTTAGCTTCCGTTCGCTCCCGCACTTAAGATTTGAAACAACTGCGCAGGTTGGTATTAATTTTAGATGATACGTATCTTTACGTTAAGTTGGCGCAATTAACACTGCAAAGACAAAGCTACAAGCACGCTGTTTATAGCTGTTAAATGTTGTTGTCTCTTTAAGCCGACCTTTAAATTAAAAATATGGACATAGAATGCGTTTTTGAAGAAATGTATTGATGAAATTTAGAAATGAATCGTGCTATATTACTATCAACTTACCTGCGTAGTTTAAAGAAAACTACTGTAAGTTGTGGTTATTTGTGGACCTCATGCGTTAAATAAATTTTTTCATTCTTCGGCCAGAAATCAAAATAATAAGCTTCAGTTTTTATAGCTGATTTCATCAAAATCTACCATTTTTTTCTGCTCACAGAACTACAGTTTTATGTAGAGCAAAGTACCTTGAGTCATATGCTTTGTAGAGATAGCCTATGCCCATTGTAAATGTTTGTTTTGATTTTGGGGTCAAAGTTAAATGATATTCCACTGCATTAGCGTTTTTAACTAACGGATTTTTGAAAAATATCTTACTTTGTCTTACGTAAGTTTGATATTTTTCACGGGCGCGCATGCGCTATTACTTAAAACATTACGTAAGGGAGCGCACAGAAGCTAACTTAAAATTGCGAAATTTCCCCATTAAAACAAATATTCACTTTCGGTCTTTGATATTTTTGAATGCTTGCAGAAAAGCGTTTCCGACCTGCATAAAGAATGCAAGCTACCCTCAAGGAGTTTAAATAAGATACCAACTATCAAAAATTATTTAAACGAAAATTATAAATTACCTTTCATCAGGGAAGCGTGGCATTTTTTAAAATCAACCAAGCAAGATAAAGCTAATTTTGCATCAAAATGAAGAACAAGCTCGAAAGATTTCAAAAGACCGTGCAATGCTAGAAGGTATCTGTAATAGTCTCCTTTGTCACCTTCATATAAAGAAAAAATTACAATCAGAATTACTTGAAAAATAGTTACATTTTATAAATCTACAACACAGGGTAAATAATATATTTCCCGTTTTATTTGAAAAGACAAATAGCAAATATTTATAAAATAAAAAGACTGTAACAATAAATTCAATTACTATTCATTCGAATTTATTTGTCAGATAAATCTTTTCTAAGTCAGACTCAAAAGTAGATTTTAGAAATATCTAGAAAAAAGCGTTACATTTGTATTAATGTTTATAGTGAGCTTTAATTTAATTATGATTTCTTAGTAAATACAATTGACTTCCTCTGATATTACTTTTATAAGTTTTTTAATGTAATTTTTTAAAATAAATTTAATAGACCAGAGAAAAAATTTGAACCGAATCCGCATCCAATATACCGTGGCTAAAACAGGTAAAATGAGTGCGTTTAAAAAAAAAATGCAAATACAGTTCCGAAAGTTGGAAAAAGAGTGAGCAGGTGATTAAGCCGCCCAGTTTTTTTTTCAAATAATTGGATTACCAATTAAAGATAAAACCCATTTTATTGTTAAGCAATCTGGAACTTTTTTCAGCTGTGTTTACTTTAACTCCTATTCATTTAAATGCCTCATTTTACATTACTTTAACACTACTTATTAAATTTACAGAACTTAACATACCTAACATATTTTAACATGTATTATGTCAAATCAAACAAATAAATTAAAGTATAATGCGCAAAAATTAATGGATGACCCTAAATAACATTTGAGCCCTAATTATCGAATTTTCATGTAATTTTAATGGCTCTATGGTGTGGCCTCAAATATACCAATTAATTAGTGCAGACGACAAAGTGCAGACTAATTAATTATACTTAACTGCAGACTAATTAAACACAAAAACGAACTTTCTGTGAATAAAAATAACTTTCTTTGTTATGATTTCTGACGCCTAAAATATAGGGGGTAGCAGCAATCTTAGAAATATGCTACCAATAAATTCGTTTCTCAAAATATTTCCAAGAGAAGTAAAGTTCCTTTATCTATAAAATTCATTTACATAAAGATAATCCCATACAAAAATAATTTTTAATAATTATTTATTATTTTAATTAATAATGGTTGAACAAATTTTGAATTGTAAGGTATGCAAATTTTTACATAATTTTAAAGATTGTAATTTTTACATGGCAAAATACAAAATTTGAATGAAATCTATCGAATAGTTCCTGAGAGATCGAATTTTTTAAAAAGAAATGATCTGATATTTAATCACGAAATGGTTTAAGAAAGAAATACCAATTCACCCACTCGACATTGGATTGATATTGTTGTCGCGACATCTCTTCACTTCCTGGTTGAGAAGGAAACACGTCTTGTAAGAAGGCACATCAGCAACAGTTAATGACAGAGGAAACAATCCAAACTGCAGAAGGTAGCTCAGAATAGGAGTGGCAGAACACTCGTACATTCGCACAACAATCATATAGTCCCCTGTAACATTTAAAAGTTTTTTTTTCAATCTAGCTTCTCAGTGCACACTAAAAATTATTATAGAAGTTCTATATATAGAAGATATAGGTTCTATATATAGATTCTATATATACTATATATAGAAGTTCCATTAAGTCATATTATAGCCATTAAATCAAATCATATTATAGAAGTTCCATTTAAAAAATATCTTTCCATATATTTTTTAAATTATTTTATATTTTCATTGTCCGTCATTCAACAGCCGACACAAGGCCGGGATAGCCTGGTCGGTAGGGCGCTGGGCCCATGTCCTAAAGTTCGTGGGTTCGAGCCCCGCCGGCCGAAGACTCCCGTGTAGTAAAGTGACTGATGCACGTTAACTCTGTCGAGTCGCAAAAGTTCTCCATGTTCCCATAACAAATCAAAACCTCTGAAGGTACTGGATTGGAGATCGATCGTTCTCTGATTCTGGTCAAAATTACGATCGATGGATGAATGAATGGTTGTATGAATGGGTCAGCCCTATAAACGGGTGCGACGTATGGTGTGGAAGAAGTCGAGTTCTTGGCCATAGATGGCGCAACTGAAAAACAAGAACAATCGCACCCCTTCTGCCTAAACAGGCATACGTCAAAAACAGCCGACACAATTTCTGGGTTCATGACTACTAATGTTCAACTCCGTAGCTTTGTAATTTTGAACTCAATCCGGAAGACAAGGGAACTCCTGGATCAAGTATTGGGGAAAATATGCCTTCGTGGAGGACTTTTTGATGGAACTAAACCGCATTTGCATTACATGGAGAGGAAGACCACGAGAACCTCCCAGAACCTGGCTAGCCTGAAGGCAAAGGGACTCTAACCCATGATCTGCCTAAAACTGATGATATTTCACGCCAGCATTGTGGTCATTGCAAACCGGATGCGGATTCGTATCGATCAGCCATCGATGGGTTTCGAACCAGGTTCACCTCATTGGAAGGCGAATGCTCTATGCCCTGAGCCATTGCGGCTCACTCTTTCCATATTGAGTTTTATTTATTTGTTATTTCTGAGTTTTTTCCCTCTATCACAGTGGTTTCCGACCTTTTTTGGTACCATCTAGATGCTGATTGTCACCTACTGCCCCCTCCCCCTCTAAATATTGACTGTTATTTATTGCCCTTATTTATCTTTTTTTAATTTTTTTTGCTCAGAAAACTATGAGTTGTCGCAATAAGCTGAATACTATAACACTAAATTGAAAAAAAAGCAAGCGTTTAATTTTTTTACATTTTTTTTCTTTTAAAAATGTTCATCGTTTCAACGGATTTCTTGTGCTCTCAGTCAAAGCATTTGTCAGTGATCCTCTTTTAAGCAAATGCTCAACCTATTTCTTTGTTCTGAGAGAATCTCGATCCGTTCCTGGAGAATCTGGAGAGATTCTGGAGAATCAGATCTTTGTTAAGCTCAAAGTATGACGAAAAAGTTCAGAAACTTTATTTATTTTATTATTTTTTTAATTCGTAATTCCTTGTCTGAACTCTTGAACGATTGGTTTTGTATACATTTGCAATTCCAATATTCGCTAGCTTTTTATTATTGTTTTATTTTTTTTCTAATACTCGTCGCCCCCAAAGGATTATCGCTCCAATGAAAGGAGAAATCGCAAACTTGGGGGCAATCGCCCCCAGTTTGGGGACCACTTCTCTATTTTTATAAAGAGTAGTATAAATCATGCTTCTCCTAAATCGTGCCATACGAGGGCTGCTATTTATATTTCTGGCCTAATAATGAAAAAAACAAATATGTAGGATCGAAATTGGTTTTATTGTTTTTCAAAATATTCTCCATGAGGATCAATACACTTTTGCATGCGTTTGGACCAATTTTTAAAAGCACTTCTTCGCTTCTCCGCTTCTTCGGGGGTCGAAAATCGTTGTCCACTTAATTTATTTTTGATGTGTGGGAATAAGAAAAAGTCATTGGGTGCCAAATCAGGGCTGTACATAAATAATACAATAATACATATAATACAGTTAATATAAAGCATAATATAAGCAATAATCAAATTTAAAGCATGAAGATTTAATATAAATCATGAAAGTTAATATCAGGATTTCATACCACTTAAATCAACTTGTAAATCTGTAAATTCATGTTTCGTCGTCCGTTCTATGGAGTCACGCTGGTGATCATTTTGAAGGTTGTTCAAAATAGTCGACGAGGATATTGTGGCTAAAAACGCAAAATTTAGTTGATGCTAAAATTGTTTGTATTCTATAAGTCAAATAAACAAAGTGCAATATTTTTTTTAAAATTGCACCTATACAAAATTCCTAAAAAATATCTTAAAAATCGTAACATATTTAAGTATTATCCATTTTCATTCACAGGGTGTTTTATAATGGCCATTCTTAATGTATATGTTACCGGCAAAGTTTGAAATCCGACATTCTATAGAATGCTTAGGCATTCTATAAAATGTCTAAAACTAGCCGGCAAAGCATGAAACCATTTATATTTCACACATTTCCTAGGCATTCTATCGAATGCCAAATGAGAAACCGGCAAAAGTATAAAATCGTCTGTGGTTATGCTAGTAAAGGTGATGAAATGGATATTTTGGGCAATATTTGCTTCTAAATTGAAAATAATTGTGACTTTAATGTAAATTTTAAGTCAGAATTACATGAAAATTTTATGAAAATTTTGTTTCCCTAAGAAGGGCATAAATTATGTTTTGTACAACTTTCATTTTTCTTAACGCATTTTGAATAATTTTTTTAAATGGCACTCTCCTTATTTTTTCAGAATAAAATTTTTATTTTTGAGAAATGCACATCATTTATATAATAACCTCATCAGAATGTTTTTCCATACTTTGCATAAATAGTATTTGACATTCTATAGAATTCCTAGGTATAATATACAATGCCTAGGAAAAGTATGTAATACTTCTCATATTTCATACCTTACCTAAAAATATCCGACATTATATACTGTGCCTAGGCATTCTATAGAATGTCGGCGTTTCATACTTTGCCGGTAACATATACGTTAACACTAAATCTCGTTAATATGCTCATTATTTAGCTAATAGGCAAATATGCAATCCGTAAAAGTGCAGAATCAAGTATTTTCTTCAATTTGCTTATTTTATGTGCGATTTCCTTAACTTTTAAGTTCAAAAGCTTGCTTCTCTTATTCTATCAACAATGTGCTGATTGTTTTGATTTTATTTTTTAGGTATTGAAAAGAAATGGTATTTTGTAAATTTCTTTAGTTGGATTTTTGCAAGCGGTGTCACTAGTGGTTAACCAATTAGTTTCGACACTCATTCGTGACGTCACTTGAAGGTAATCAATTAAAACCTGATCTGAATATTGATTCAGAGTGATATTAAACCTAAGCTTCAAAGCTGTAACATCAACACGTCACACGCAACCATGTGATTAGACAAACTTTTAGCCATTTTTATATCTGTATTAGTTTTTTATTTGACTGATGATTGATTTCTTTAACTAATACGCTGATAAATTAATCATGTTACCTTGATTCTTTTGAAATGAATAATAGTAATAAATAATAGTAAATAAATAATAGTATAGTAATTTAAGCATACAGAATCGTTGATGTTGTTCTAGCAGAGATCTTATTTTCAGTTTAAAGAGTTCCTAGTAGGTAATGTGCTGGTTTGCAGACGATCTGGGTAATTTTTTCAGGCACTTTAATGACTTACCCTAGTTTATCTGTTAAATCTGTAGAATGACTAATTTCTACACGTTAAATCTGTCGGGTCACTAAGTCCTCCATGTTTCCATAACAAATTATACTTCTGGGGGTACTGGATTGGAAATTGATCGTTCTCTAGTTCAAGCAAAATTACGATGTGTGAATGTATGTATGAATGGGTAAGCCCCATAAACGGGTGGGACGTATTGGTGTGGCAAAAGGCGAAATCTTGGCCATAGATGGCGCCACTGGAAAACAAGAGCAATCGCACCCTTAGTGTCTTCCTGGCTTACGACAACAACAACCAGTTTGGTGAGATCGGAAAGTTGTTCCTATCAAAAAGTAAATGCCTTATATTCTCACTAAAGATTTAAAAAAAAATGTTTTTTTTCTTTCCGATTTTAATCCCTTTGCTTTGCTTTTCTGACCTCAATACACATTGGTCAGAGTTCAAAAACGTTTTTGCATTTCATCTCTTAGCTTAGATTTTACGCATTATATTTTAGAAGGATTCTTAAAATATTATTGGGTTGGTCGAAAAGTAATTAAATTTTTTCTTAACAGATGATTTAATTGCAATTCCCCCCAACTAACTTTACCCTTAAGCTGCATAATTATTATATATTTTGACAGCTGATATAGCCAGGATTACCTGTTAGAAAATTCGATTTACTCTACGCAGCAGTTTTTGGTTGAATGGTCTTTCAATAAAATATTTATTCATTAAATCGTCTTTCATTTTGTTTAAAAAAAATTATTTTCCGAACAAACCAATAGAATAAAGGCAGCTAAAAACCTGCAATTGATACAAATCAGTTTCTATTAAAAATAAAGAAAATGTTAGGGACAATTAAATGGTTAATCCACAAATCTTCAAAAAGCAAAGCGAATTTTTAAAAAAAAAAAAACATATTGTTCTTCAGTATAGTTTCCAGAGAGGTACTTAAGAAATTTTCGGGGCTTCTCCTACATAGCGGCACAATACGTAGAATTATCCTATTGTGTAGTTTAAAATCATAGTATTTTTCACCAAAAAGGAGCTCCTAAACGATTTTAATATGTTGCCTTTTGTTATACTGCCCCAAACCTTTAAATAAGAATTAATTTTTTGACAGATTGCTGCATTTATCAATCATATAGATTAATTACTGTTAACACAACTCACCCGAATGTTTTTTAAAATTATCCTTAAGGACAGGTGACGGCAAAGTATCCACTCCGAAACTTCTGATGCTTTTTGCCGTTAAGAAAGATGACAGTAGGTTAACACTCCTGCAAATATTTTGTTTAGGAGTGGATGATTTCATATCTTTTGCGGCTGACTCAACACTCCTACGATAAGCAACTCCTTTGCTTTCCTTATTATTGTGAGAAACTGTATTTTCTTTTCCAATATTGTCTTCTCTATTGTTATTGGATCTGAATGCAGCAGAAGTATCAACGAGGCATCGGTTTTTAACAGCAGCGTTTAGTTTTAGGTCTGAAAGTTTTTCTAAATAGCATTTCGCTTCATTACCTGGAGTTGAATTGCTATCGTAACATTGATCGTGGTTTGATAACAAAGTTTGGCAACGAATTTTTAAATCTGCAGAGTGTATTAAAGGACATGGCGTTGCGGAATCGCGCAAATTAAATTTATTCTGGAAAACATTAATATCTTTGCTTAGCAAAGGATTTGAAAGATTTACATTTTCAGTTTGAGATATCTCACTGTTCTCGCACAATTTTGAGCGTTCTGGGGTTTGTATTGCAATTGGCTTTGATAAAATGTGCTTTCCATATTTAGTTTTTAATTCTGGATGCTCTACAGCCTGTGAGGAAGTTTCCGAAAAGACTTGCCATTCACTTGCACTTTGCAGTTCTGAATAATCTGATGCAAGTTCTGTAGATGATTTTTGGAAGATCTGCTTTCCAAAAGCACTTTGCGATTCAGAATGATCTGAAGTATTTTGCTTCCCGAAGATCTGCTTTTCAAATTCACTTAGCGATTCAGAATGATCTAAAGCATTGTGGGTTTGGGAGATCTGCTTTCCAAAGGCACTTTGCGATTCAGAATTATCTAAAGTATTTCGTATTTGAAAGATCTGCTTTCCAAAGGTACTAGGCGATTCCGAATGATCTAAAGTATTTTGTTTCTCGAAGATCTGCTTTTCAAATCCACTTTGTGGTTCTGAATTATCTGGTGGAGCTTGCATAGCTGCCGGATTTTGGATTAAGTGCTTTTCAAATACACTTTGTTCAGAAATATCTGAAACCTGTCCAGTAACCGTTTTCTGGATGATGAGGTTTTCACATGCATTTTGCAGATCTGGATGGTCTAAAGATTTCTCAGTAACCGGTTTCTGTATGGAATGATTTATAAGTGCATTTTGTGTGCTTAGATTGTATGGCGAGTTTTGTTTTAGGATGTTCTGCTTTTCATGAGTGTTTTGTAATTCTACATGATCAGCAGTTTGTTCTTGAGAAATCTGCCTTTTACACGCATTTTGCGATGCTGATTTCAAAGATTCGTTTTCTTCATGATTTTTTACGTGAGGAGAAGAAGATAAGAATGTCTCAGTGGCTATGCATCGTTCATCAAAAGAAATTTCAAAACTACACTTTTCAAGACCATTGGACTCTTGACTTTTCCTTGCAGTATTTTGACTTGAACATGCTGGCGGTAAATTATCTTCCGAAATATTCTGCACACATTCCATAAATTCGTTATCATTCCACGTTACATTTTCGATGTCTCTTACGTAATCACTGCTCTTTTCGAGTAGGAGCTGTAAGGCAGAATATTTATCATTACTAATTTGTAATTATTCGATTGAGGTGAGTAATTATATGGGATGTGTGAGTAATTATAAGAGATTTCTGAAAAAATAAGACTATGAATAAAGCTTAAAAGAAAAAAAATATGTGAGTGTGTAATGATTACGACAAAGCAGAAATGTTTTGTAGTCGTGGAAAAATATTTTTTTTTACTTTTTTATTCATTTAGTATTTTTTTGCCGCGTCCAAAAGACTTCCAGCCAATTTTGAACAAGATTATTAAGCCTATGGATACAATTATAATAAGAGCTGCAGATTGCGATTTTCCCACAAAAAAGATAAATTAAGACTAACAATTTACCCCCTTTTAAAAAGTATATTAACTTGGTTTATACTTTTTTTTAATCTCTTACTTTGTCTTAAAAAGATAATTATGCTTTTAAAAGAACTGTAACGTCAAATAAGGTAATTTATGAAAATTACAATCACTCATTTTGCTCTGACCAGCCTTGGTATCGATTGGCTAGAGCTTGATAAAGCTTTTGTTATTTCTAACTTTATGCCGGATAGCTGGCCGAGCGGTTAGCGTGCCTGACTGCGATGCCAATGGCTGCGGGTCCGGACATGGATGTTTCTCTCTGTGTGTTGTCCTCTCTTGTGTGAATGTGGCCCACCCTATAGTTTTTTTTAACAAAAATTTATATATATATATTTCCGTCGTCGAGCAGCCGACCCAATTTTTTTGGGTTTACGACTACTAATGTTCAACTCCGTAGCCTTGTAATTTTGAACCCAATCCAGAAGACAAGGGAACTCCTGGATCAAGTATTGAGAGAAATTTGACTTCGTGGAGGAAATTTTTGATGGTAGTAACCCGCATTTGCGTTACATAGAGAGGAAGACCTCGAGAACCTCCCACGGTTAGCCAGACGGCAAGGGGACTCCGTCTACCACTGAGGATATTTCACGTCAGCTCTTTGGTAACCCCAGTTCACCTTGTTGGAAGGCGAATGCTCTATCCCTGAGCCATCGCGGCTCCCACCCAATAGTTTGTCTAAAATAAAAACTCCCCTAGACATTTGTCTGGACCTGTGGCGGAGACTATGGTAACGAGGCATGGTTATTTCAAGTAGGGGTGCCGGGTCACTATTTTGGAGTGTTTTCGGCTCGGGTCGGTAGAGAGAAAGGGAATCTCTTTCTTCGGTCTATTGTGCTAAGACCTAGAGTCAAGCTACCCTCCTTAAAATGCGCCATTCTTGTTTCCATAACACCAGACGGCCTCAGACTTTGTGGCGGGAGGAGTTCTTAGCTTAGACAAACTATATAAACGGGTATGTGTGGCATGGGTAATGTTGTTCGCCTCCGTGATTTACGTTCACAGGTGCCCACTGGGTAACGTTAAATGAATAATACTTCCGGCATCTTCCTAGGTGAAGAACGAAAGTTAAGTGCCTACCGTTAGAAAAAAAAATTTCTAACTTTATTACTAGTTTGCAACTAGCATACACATTTCCCTTTTTCTTTTTAACAAATATTTAAAAATTATGAATCAAATGCGGTCATTACAGTATACAATTTGTAGGGAATGTTAAAGAATTGGTCAGATCTTCCCTTGTTTACATGCCAAATACAATAGGCTACTTCCTACATTCTTCTCTGTCACTGTTCAAACAGGCTATGAGAATAAACTTCTAGGAGCAGTGGTGAACGTGTAATTTGTTATTAATAAAGCGATCTGAAACCAAATCAATATCAGTACTTTCGTTGAGATAAATTAGATTGTACCGGAATGGGTTGTATATACAGTGCTCAAAATAAAATAAAAAACGAGCACCCTGAGCAACTTTAAATCTAATGAGCGGATTTTAACGTACTAAGACTCAATGGTTCGCAGATTTGACCTTAAAAGTGGAAATCAATTAGTGCAAACAATAACTCAATTCGGACATCAACATGTACTTGCTCTTGAATAAATGTAATTTTTTTCAACGAGTTCGGATTTTTGGCTCTCAATGTAGGGTCAATTTTAGAATATGTTCCCAATAGTTTGCTCTGGAGAGTCGTCGAAAGTTTAGATTAATTTATAATTTGTTTAATAGTGAGCAAAAAAAATTGAATTTTATGATAAAAAAAAGTTTTACACCTTCTTAATCTTCGTAATTTTAAAAAATAAAATATGAACATTTTAAGAAAATCGGTCAATTAGTTCTTGAAAAACAAAAATTTAAATATACGATTGATTAAGAAGGTGAAATACGCAAAAAGTGAAATATGGTTAATAGTGAAATATTAAGGGGTTCAAACTTTCGACCACTCTCCTGGCAAAATTATTGGGATCATATTTTCCAGATTGGGGCTTTAACCTCCTCCCCCTTCATATTTTGAGGTTCAAGATTCTAAATGCATCGATAAAAAGTATGTTTAGTCAGAGAGAGCATATTGATTCTGGAATATAAAGGAGGTGGAATTGACGAACACGAAGAGGAAACTTGACGAAACGACCTAGTTAATAACTTCTTCCATCTATCCCATCCACTTATTCTTCTCAGTGAGGAAAAGGTAATATTTGAATATTTGTAACGTGTTGAAAATTTCTTGTTAATATGTACAATAAGCAACAAAAAAAAACGGATTACCCTGAATAACTTTTGATCTAATGATCAGACCTTCGTTCCTAGAAATCAATCGTCTTTCTTTGAATGAACATACCTTTTTTTCTGCGGATTTGGATTTCTGACTCCCAAATGTGTTTCCCTTAGTTTGGTCAGGAGAGCGATCCAAAGTATGGATCTCTTAATGTTAATTTCACTTTTTGCGTATTTCGCTATTTCTCGAAAACTTTCAAAGCAAATTGAAAAAGTCGTATGTTTAAAATTCAATTTCTCAGGAGCTATTCAACCGATTTCGCTCAAGTTTTGTATTTTGACATTTAAAAATACATACTTTAAAATGATGTGAAAAATTGTATACGACGTAATTCAAAATTTTTTCGACTGTTATGAAATAAAGTAATAAAAATAATAAATATTTACTAAACTGATAAATTTACTAATAAATAATTACTCTTCTTTTTCTGCATGGAGTTGTCTTTAAATATGCGTATTTCATATTTGAGTGAAAATTTTTTTCAATTTGCTTAAAAAGTTCTCGAGGTATAGCAAAATAGGCAGAAATTTAAATTAACATTAAGGGGTTCATACTTTGAATCTCTCTCCTGAACAAACACGTTTCCCAAATTGCGGCTACCCCCTATATTTTGGGATTTAGAAATCCAAATTCATAGGAAAAAAGCATGTTTATTCAGAGAAAGTGCGTTTTTGTGTCTGATTTCGTAACTTAAACTATCGTCTGTAGTAATTTATGAGCATATTTGAGGTCACTCCTTCAAATCGTTAAGATTGAGTCCCAGAACGTGAAGATCTGATCATTAGATCAAAAGTTATGCAGGGTGATCCGGTTCATTTATTTATTTTTTGGCGCACTGTACATTGTCAATAAATATTTGATATTCATTTAGTTTTTGTTTTTTATCAACTACAATTATGAAAAAAAAAAAGAAATTCAATTGCGCTTGCAATTTTTTTTTTTACTTCAACAGTATCAAAAGATAGTATACTAAGAAATCTTACTTCTGGTAAAGGAAGTTCCTTTAATTCTATCTCATCGTTAAATGGCTGTTTCGAAATCAAGTCATCCGTGCTTTCTCTAGAAAAACAAACTTAACATAAATAAACTCATGTTTGTGAAAATTGCAACGCCATGAAGGACATACGCGAGTGAGCTGAAATTTTCAGGAAATGCAAAGTAGAGCATAATATGCAAATGATTAGAATTTCACACCCGTAGCGCATGCGTATGCTGAGCAGCTCCCTCTGAACGGCGGATGGATCCGAATAAATAGACGGCTGTAGCGAGGCGTGTATGGCTATCGGCGGTTATCTGCTAGTGGTAAACGTTAGCTCAGACGTTACTTATGCCTCTTCGACGAAAGAGAGCGAGATTTCAACAACTTACGGAGTTTGAAAGGGGGAGAATCATCGGCCTTCGTGAAGCTGGATTGTCTCATCGTGCAGTAGCAGCTCGTGTGCAGCGTAACAGCAGCACAGTGATGCGTGTTTGGAAGCAGTGGACGGACGAGTGTCAGACAACTCGGAAATCCGGGAGTGGACCCCGAAATGTCACGTCAGCTCGCGATGATAGACACCTGGTCCACATGGCGCTGACAGACCGTATGGCTCCCTCTAGACAACTGGCAGCACAGTGGTCCATAGCTACAGGTGTTTCATTGTGTGCTTCATCAATTCGTAGAGGTCAACTGCAGCGTGGACTACGCGCAAGGACTCCTTTATACAGGATAACCCTCACGCTGAACCATATCCGCCTGCGGCTACAATGGGCCAATCAGCATAAGGACTGGCGTACTGATTGGCAGCATACCGTGTTTTCTGACGAATCCCGCTTTAATTTGTGGTACCATACTGGCCACATTCGTGTCAGACGCTATGCCTGTGAACGCCACCTTCCGGAGTGCATTATCGAACGCCACAGTGGACAAACACCCGGAGTTATGGTCTGGGGTGCCATAGCATATCATGGACGATCTCAATTGCTACGAATTGTGGGTAATCTGAACAACAACCGGTACATCAGTGAAGTTTTACAGCCCCAAGCTGTTCCCTTCCTTCAAGCCTTGTCAGACGCTGTATTTCAACAAGCAATGCCCGCCCTCATATTGCTAGGACTGTTCAATCCTTCCCTGCATTGCGGCAGGTACAGCTTCTTCCTTGGCCTGCGTATTCTCCAGATACGTCGCCGATTGAACATGTGTGTTATTTCGTTGGTCGGTGCCACGCTCGTGATCCTCGTCCTGTTGCTTCTACAGACGAACTTTGGGTACGCATGCAAACTATATGGAATGTTCTTCCTCAGACAGACATTCAAAATTTTCTTGACTCCATATACTGCGGTGCGTGGTGGTTACACAAAATACTGATTTCGATCTCTTGTTATTGTTTGTTTGCTTTGAAAGTTTAATCATATACACTGGTTATCATAAATTAAGGAAAATTCACAAAAATCGCGATAACTCAAGAAATTACACATGGAATTTTATGAAACTTACCCACAATATACAACACATAGTAAGGTATTAAACAACATAAAAAGAAATTATCAGACATTAATAGTAGTATAGAAATTAGCACATGTATAAAATAAACAAATTGGAAGTATCGGTTTGCAATAGAAAAAGTACCTTTAATATGGAATATGATTCCCTCCAGAAGCAATACAGCACAAACAGCGATGTGTGATGCTTTCAATTATGCGGTCTATCAGTTCAATAGGAAGTGAGAGCCATTGCTCTTGTAAAGCAGTTGCAAGCGTGGCAAGGGTCTGAGGGGGTGGATTGATGGCAGATACACGCCTCCCTAGAGCATCCCAAACGTGCTCGATAGGATTCAAGTCCGGGGATCGAGCTGGCCACTCCATGCGAGTAATTGTTTCCTGTTGAAGATAATCATCAACAATGCGAGCTCTGTGTGGTCTTGCATTATCGTCCTGTAACAGGAAGCAATCACCAATTGCCCCGGCATATGGGCGCACATAAGCATCAAGGATGTTGTCTCGATAAACCTGAGCATTCACGGTTCCCCTTGGAAAGACATGGAGGTATGTGCGCCCTCCTAAGGATATGCCTCCCCAAACACAGACACTGCCTCTTCCGTATGCATCTCTTTCACGGATGTTTGATGGATGATAACGGGTCCCAGGTTCTCTCCATATCAAATAACGTCTACTGTCACTTTCTAGACTAAACCTGGACTCATCCGTAAAGAGAACAGGCCTCCATTGATCTGACGTCCAGTGGACATGTTGTCGGGCCCACTGCAAACGGTCTCTCCTATGGCGTGATGTGAGCGGCATGCAAATGGCTGGTCGTCTCGCATACAGACCACCTTCGTGGAGCCTTCTGCGCACAGTTGACGTTGACACCAACCTTCCGGTGGCTGCAGCAAGAGAGGATCTAAGATGTGTCGGAGTAGCGGTTCTATTCCTGCGTGCACTTAATGTCAAATATCGGTCATCGGCACTGGTCGTAACAGTTGGCCGTCCTTGACTGAACCTCCTAGATGCCGAATCTGTGGTTTGAAATTGCCTCCAAAGTCTATGAACCACAGATGGACTCACATTTAGCCATCTGGCCACTTCTGATTGACTCTGCCCTGCCTCTAGTCTCCCGATGGCTCTCCATCGTAGTTCTTCAGGCAAATGATGCCTAGAGGTCATTATTACGAATTGGCTATCTCAGATTTTCAATGTCGCAATCACAGTAAAATTTGTGTGCTTTCTCTCAAACTTGGACTTCTATGCTCCAGGCAGATGACGTAAGCCGAGTGCAGCGCCACTAATTTGCATATTGCAATTTTACTCAGCTACTCTTAGTGGACAACATATGCAAATTTTGCACGGTTTGGCTTACTTTTGAAAGAGTTATCGCTATTTTTGTGATTTTTCCTTAATTTATGATAACCAGTGTATTTGCATCACTACCACTCAACCGTGTAGTAAATTTCATTCAATTATGACGATTCCTTCATGGTGTTGCAATTTTCACAAACAGGAGTTTATATAATTTGATAGCCATTGATGTGAAGTATTAATGGTTGTCATAACTAGTTTTCATATTAATGGTTTTACATAACTATGATACATTTTATAGGGTTTTATGCCCTTCAAAAACTGAAAGGAAAAAACCGATTCTTGATTTTTTTAAGAGCAACAACTTTAAATCGAAATGTAAATTATTAACAGTTACAAAAAAAACTTAATTTAATGAGTATCATACAAATTTATAGTAAAAACAGAAAAGAAATTAACTCACGTCATATTATTTATCTCGTATATCTTATAAAAATAAATTATATATCTTCAAAGAAAAAAAATCGCGTTGCAATAACTACAAACGAGAAAATGGACTTTTTTCGTTCCCTGCTATACTCTTTTCGTGATATACTCGCAAACTAATTGTTAATCAGCGCAAATTTTGGTTAAGTAAAGTAAAAGGAAAATTATAAAATTTTGTAAAATTAGTTTTCAAGCAAAAAAATTGTATTTAGTTTATTATGATTTGCCAAAGATGGAATTCAAGTATTTAACCGTAAAAAGAATTTACATTGTATATATATGTATATAAGACAAATATAGAAACTGATTTTTGAAAATGGCAATAACAATACTTAAACTTAACGTCATTTTGAACCATTACAATTGTATAAAACTTCCAAGAAAAGTTGTATGGTATGTAGCTATGATATATATATATATATTTATTTTTCATCTTACAGTTGTAATAGCTAGTTTATTATTTGATTAAATACTTCTTTCGCTTCAAAAATGTACAGAACTAGAAAAACCACAGTGGCCGAGAAGGTCAAATCAGGGTGAAATGCATTTCCACGATCCAATTTATTTATTTGCCGACCAGGTGGCCGAGTGGTTAGCGTGCCTGACTCCGGAGCCGATGGTTGCGGGTTCGAATCCTGCTCAGGGCGTGGATGTTTCCTTCTCTCTTTGTGTTCTATGTCCTTTCTTCCTTGTGTGATTGTGTGAATGTGACCCGTCGTATAAACGGGTTTGTGGTTGTGTGACGTGGGTGACGCTGCTCCACCGCCGTGGCTTTGCCACATTTGCCCACTGGGTAACGAGAAGAGAGTAGCAGTTCTGGCATAAGAGACCAATGAGACAATGCATCCCAGGAGTCCACCATTAAAAAAAAGAAAAAATAATTTTTTTTTTGGAGCGAATGAAAATTTTTATTCTCACCGCTTCAGTTTCTCAAGATTATTTATTTACTTAGTTTACTAGTATAAAACTCTCCCTCTTTTTTAATTATTACTCTTTTACTTCCGTGAAAACACTTTTCAAATAAAACAAAAAATAAAAACAGGATATACTTAGTAGACATTTATGAATTTTTAAAAAATTTAATAAAACCATACTGATAAAAGGGCTCAATTTTTATTCGTTTAAGCAACACGAATATTCAATAAAAAATTCTCTTGTCACGTTCTTTTCCCCACACTGTTGGAATTTTCATTCTGAAATTATGGTAGAATAACCGACAGCAGTCTGTCCATCCGATTAACCGTAAAGTTTACAGTAAAGAGTATTTTTCACTTCTGCTCTTTTGAAACCGTTTATAACTAGTATGGTTATAAAATCATGAATACGAAACTATGCGGGTTTTTTAACCATTTACAGCTACCATGGTTTCAAAACCATAAAAAAGACATTTAACTGAAAATAGCAGCTAGGCTTCTCGTAAGATAATGGGCATTGGAGAGTGCGGGACACTGGATATTCTTCATGTGTGTTAAAGGGAATGGAGGTATCAACGCTGTGATTCGAACCCCCGTTCTACCGATCATGAGATTGGCAGATTAGCTCTCTCGGCTATAATATGTACGCAGTGGCAAGGAACTAAGTTGCTTCATTAGGTGTGCTCAGTTGGAGCAATAAAATACTCGTTGTTTAACAGTTTGAGGTAAAAATAGTTAATAAACGATTTTTCTCACAGTTAATAGTTTCATTATCATCTTATTTATGGTTATTTGTCTGTTTGGTTTAAATATTTTTTTTTTATAACTGTCGTTGAACAGCCGACCCAATTTTATAGGTTTACGATCACTGATGTTCAACTCCGTAGCCTTGTAATTTTGAACCCTATCCAGAAGGCAAGGGAACTCCTGGATCGAGCATTGGGAAAAATTTGCCTTCGTGGAGGACTTTTTGATGGTGCTAATCCGCATTTGCGTTACATGGAGAGGAAGACCACGAGAACCTCCAACGGTTAGCTTGAGGGCAGGGGGACTCTAACCCATGATCCGTTTACCACTGAGGATATTTCACGTCAGCACTGTGGTCAGCGCAAACAGGATGCGGAATTCGTATCGACTGGGATTCGCCGCAAAATTAAATATTGTAAAATAACAATTAAATAGATTATTATTTAGCCATTTCTTCGGAAAAATTTCTAACAGTGCAAATATTGATTAATCACTTACAGCAAACTGATATCGATATTTTGAAAAGAATAATCGATAACAACATCATCGAAAATGTCTTCAATCTCCATGACAGGAAGAGTTTCAAGTAGTTTTGACAGGGGTAGTAACTTTGGTTTGTATTTTAGCAGAGTAAAAGGAATAACAGGCACTTCAATAAGAGGACAGTGACCTGGGGAAAAAAAAGAGGTTATAAATAAAACTTATTTAAAAGATACCAAAACACAAAAAGCTTAAGATAAGTTTTATAAATTTTTAAAATTTTTTTTTAAATATTTTGTATTATACAGTCCTTGGCCAAATTATTAGACGCACTATAAGATTCTATAAAAAAATCTTAATTATCATTTGATATTATACGGTATTATTGTTTTTAAGCGGATGAAACCAGTTTACAATTGTTTATGTTCGTGTATCAATTGGTTAACATTTTAATGCAATACGTTAAAAATAAATGCAAATAGGAAGTATACAAAAAATCTCCGAATAAAAACCCATTACATGCATGTTTAATTATAAAACTCTTGCGAAACATGTAATTATTAAAACAGTTTAATAATAATAATTTGCACTAATTATTATAATATACTAATATTAAACCTGTTATAAAATTATTCGATATCTATACAATATATCGTCTAATTTATCCAATAGTCGAATTTATATTATATATCGTCTAACTTAATCTATTGATACACGAACGTTAACAAGGTTTCAATCTCGTAAAAACAATAAAGCTGTATAGTATCACCTGGTAATTAAGATTTTACATGGAATCTTAAAGTGCATCTAATAATTTAGCCAAGATCTGTACAGCTTTCAAATAATGAATAAAATAGTGTTTTTATCTAAATTCAAAAGTGGTGGGCTTTAGTTTCGTTTTTTCCGTAGTGAATTTAAAGCGATACTGCATTGAGGAAAAAAAAAACTCAAGTAAAATTACCATACAATATGGCAATAACATTTCTGGTGAAATCACCACAATTCTAGTTAATAAAACCAAAATATACGGTCTTTAAGTAATTCATTTGATTAATTTTTCCGTTCTTGGGACAAAGGTTTAGCGAAAATTCTGATTTTCAATATTCTTTTTACCACACATTTAGTTAAAATATACAAAAGTGAAAAGTAAATTTAAGTGATTAAATGGATTTTACGGCATGCTATAAGATATCATGATAGAAGTATCAAATTTCACCACATTAACCCATTTTTTGTCCCTACACCAAAGAGCTTCGTTAAAATTTTTTGTGCTTATTAAAGATTATTAGCCTGAAAACTATTTACATCCGTAATATAAACTAAATGAACAAATAAAATCAAAGATAAATAAAAAGAATAAATGTTCTAACAACCTAGTAAGAGTTCATCAGACATGAAACTACGCTCATTGTTCTCTTCCAAAGGAATTTCATCACTGAATTTTCTTTCAAAATCATTATTAAAGCTAAAAAAATGATAATAATAATTAAGCGCCGAAACAAAGCACATAATTCTGCAAAGAATTCGTTTCCATAAAAAATTATAATATGACTTTGGTGCAATGACTATTTAGATTGCAATCGATGTGAGCAATAACATAACTATTTCAATTGTTTAATGTATGGTTGACTGAATGTAAACAATAACAAGCTTTCTAAAATCGGAAGAAATTCAGAAGACTTCCGGTGTATCCCTCCGCCCATGTTATGCTTACTAGTCGATGTGCAAACAGGCTTAATATTCTTGGAAGTTTTATTATTACGATTTGTGTTTCAATTGACGCTTAATTTTATCATTCATAAGATTTTTTTTAAATTTATGAATTCTAACTGGTCGTGAGTCTGAAACAAATTTAGCAAAATTTATATCGGAGCATAAATAAAGCTTAGGGTTAGCCATGTTTTGTTGGTTTTGTTGCTTAGTTGACTATATTAGCGTAAAATAGCACCATTTGTCATTTTTTGGGTATTACATATATATATATATATATATATATATATATATATATATTCTGTTTTAACGAGATATTTTTACGTATTGTGTTGTGTTCTATTTTATTTGTTGTAATTTTTTTGTAAAATTTTTTGAATGCTTCTCATACCTTTGTATTGATATATTTTACTTTGGTTATATTGATGCAATATTAGAAAGCACTCTTTTTTTCGGATATAATTGTGTGAGCTGAAGAAAAGACTATATCTTTCATTTTCGGGATTTTTCTAAAAAAATTTTCCCGGTTTTTTGCTATTTTTATTATTATTTTTCTTTTTTTCACCTTTTTTCACTCTTCTGTAATTTTTTCACTTGTATTCGCTACATTTATATATATATATATATATATATATATATATATATATATATATATATATATATATATATATATATATATATATATATATATATATATATATATATATATATATATATATATATATATATATATATATATATATATATATATATATATATATATATATATATATATATATATATATATATATATATATATATAATTATTATAATTATTATTAATGTATTTAAATATAATAATTATCACGTGTAACTAATATTTTATTGCATCAGTTCACTACTTTGCAAGACCTAAAATTCTCTGGTCTAAACTCATGTGTTCTAATCTATCTATATTATATAAAACGCTAATACGTACGTATGTATGTATGTATCAATAAAACCGATGATATTTCTTTTCTCGCGCTGGCAACAGTTTTCATTTTTAATTGATTGGATACGGCGCGCAAGAGCACGTAGTGAGCAACCAGATAACAATAACCAGAGTGAGCATTATCAGGTTGTTCAATTCAGATTCATGCACTAAAATCATGACAATATTTAATTTAAACTCAATTGGGTATAATATGAAAAAAACACAACTACTTCGATTTAGTAGGAACAACATATGACGCAATGCTAAACGAATGGAATTTAGTTGTTGTTTATTTAGTTATTGTTATTAGTAGTTGTTGTTATTTGTTTTAGTTGTTGTTGTTTATTTAGTTGTATTTAGTTTCAATAACTTTTCTTTATAATGCAATAAAATCAGGCGAGCAGCTATTTAAACGATCGAACACTTCGTTTGTTTATTTGTGGCTTGAAGTTAGGCTCGCAGAAAATGCCGTTCATGGGTTAAATTTAGTAGGAACAACACAACCTGTGACGTAGGCTATATTATACCCAATTAGGAATTAATTAATTGAAGTGAGAATGCTTTAAAAGGCCGCTGTTGAATTGATATTTTTCTACTGGGAGCTACCTTAACGTCTAAAAAACGTTTAAGTGTTTGTATTGAATGCATTGAATTTTTTTATATTTCGCGTTTTTATGCATTGAATTTTCACGCTTTAAAATGCAGAATATTAGTGAAGCAATATTTGATAGTTTATTTTGCTAATATGTTTCTTATTTAGCTAATGTTTTGATTTTTTCACCATGTACAATCTAAATAGCTAATATACTTTTTTAAAAGCCAATAAGAACATTGGTAGAATTCTTCTACATAAGTACAATACTATGTCTTTGATGATAAAATACTATGTCTTTGATGATAATATATTATGTCTTTGAGCTAGAACATTGTGTTCATTGGCGAGCGAGCGCAGCGAGCCATGGTTCACGGCGTGAACCACATAGGATTGCGTAGCAATTCTCGGGGGTTGGCGAGCGTTAGCAAGCAGCGGGCGGAGCCTCCTAGCATTATATAAAACGCTAATACGTACGTATGTATCAATAAAACCGATGATATTTCTTTTCTCGCGTTGGCAACAGTTTTCATTTTTAATTAATAGGATTCGGCGCGCAAGAGCACGTAGTGAGCATCATATGGCTAATCTATATTATATAAAACGCTAATACGTTTTAAATGATAGGCTTCGGCGCGCAAGAGCACGTAGTGAGTATCATATGTCTAATCGGGTGAATTCTCACCGAATTATTAAAAACATTCTCACAAAATTATCTTCATCGAAGCCGATGCTTTACATCCGGTGTTCAGTACTATTTCATATTGTTTTACAACACATGGTTTTAGCCCTTTGTTGGGAAAGACTTTAAAACAAAACTTACAAAAGTTACTTTTCTCAACAACTGAAATTTAGAATAGTGTGATTAAGAAAAATATGCGAACTGTTTTCAATTTCAAACTAATATTGAAATGCACAGGTTTAGAATTTTCTACAGCGAAAAGTTTTCGGAACTTCAGTGTTCAAAAAAGTATACAAAAGCTAGACGTTAAGAACGTATCCAATGAGCGAGCAAAGCGAGCATCGGATTGCGAAGCAATCCAAAATGAGCTGCGAAAGCAGTTCTGGGATTTAGCGAGCGCCAGCGAGCAGGGGGTGAAGCCTCCTAGTTATATTTAAATGGATTATGAGAAACAGAGGCAAAATTAACATCGTAAGGCTTGATTATTAACATGCATTTACCAAAGAAGATTACACGATTGAAAGATTTTAGGGGAAACATAGAAGAACTAAATTTCATGATAATTGGTATGAATCAAAAATTCTTACGCCTAATAGGATAGTAAACTTACTTGATGAGTGGGTTGGGAATTTTTATATCTGGAATGGAAGGTCCTGTTAAGAAATCCTCCAGCTTTTTAGCTTCATCCAGTAGAAATTCTGTATCTGGTTGAACTAAAAACATTTGCGAATACAATCATACATGCTTTAAAACTAATAAAAAAGTTCAATAAAACGATTAATAATATTTTTATTCAAAAGAAATGTTTTTAAAATGGTATAGATAAAAAATATCGGACATGACTTTAATACAGTAATGTATGCTATATACAGTTATATATTTTAATACAATGATATATTGAGTATACGTTTAAAAAAGACACATTTTCTGCTTCATAATTGAATTGGAAGTAAGCCAAGCATTCTTCGAGCACAAGATGATGACGCTCTTTATTAAGATCATTCATGTGTGGTAAGAATAGAAGTATGTTAAGAGCAATAAAAGGCGAAATTGCCAACCGAAAGCAGAAGTGAAACTTACAAGGATAAAAAACAAAAGAATTGACGTTGGCAAAGGGAGACATATTGGAGCAGAAACCATATTCAAGAAATTGACAAATCATCAACTACCATGCATTGTTTGCACCTTGAGTATAAAATTCGTGAATAACGAAGCTCTTTCTATTTTCGCCACATCTGCTCATCTTGATACCTGTCTTGCTTGAATCATATCAACGCCGAATGAACTCAGTTCCACTTCAGTTCTGCATTGTGCTTGGATACGCATTTTGTTCCGATTTGCCTTCTTTTCCTATTCCTTAACCACTTTGCTACCACTTTTTCTTTTGTGTTTTATCTGCTATTTATTTCTTGCTCTTTTTTTCGTTAAAAACTGTTTTTTTTTCATGTACCGAATTTGCTCCCAATGCAATTTTTCACGAGTTCAAATATTTGAAACATATCGAATTTTTGTTATATTTTAACTATAAAGCAAAATTTAAAAAAAAAATAATTAAATACTTTTTTGCTTTAGATTATTCGTTTTATTTTTATATTTAAAAAAAAAACACATATTGACGTACTTTCGATATATACGAGGCGCATCCAGAAAGTAACTTTCCCTAATTTATGAGAAAAACGAACTCGCACTTTTAGGAACATATTTATTGGCAACAAGTGCAGCAATGTTTGAGCTATTTTTCAACATATCCACCACCAGAATTGAGACACTTGTCATATCGTGGAATCAACTTTTGTATCCCTCTGTCGTAGAACTCTGCCGCCTGTGAATGGAACCAAGCCGTGACAGACGTCTTCACTTCCTCGTCATTGCCAAAACGCTCACCGGAGGACAAGAATTTCTGGAGGTGCAAGAAAACGTGAAAATCACTGGGAGTAATATCAGGGCTGTAGGGTGGATGATCAAACAACTCCCAGCTAAATTCCGTCAAAACAGCTGCTCTGCGTCATGCCGTATGTGGACAAGCATTGTCATGGAGGAGCGCAACACCTGCTGTAAACATTCCACGACTCTTGTTTTGAATGGAAAGTCACAATTTTCGCAGTGTTTCGCAATAACGGTGACGGTAACGGTAGACGTCTGTCACACGCTGGTTCCATTCACTGTCGGCAGAGTTCTATGACAGAGGGATACAAAAGTTGATCCCACGATACGCCAAATGTTACAATTCTGGTGGTGGCTAAGTTGAAAAATAACTTAAACATTGGTGTACTTGTTGCCAGTAAATATGATTCTGAAAGTGTGAGTTCTTTTTTTTATAAATTGGGAAAACTTACTTTCTGGAAGCGCCTCGTACTTTCAGTGCAAGGATTCTCTATATTTAATTATGTTGAAGAAAAATACATTGATAAGTTACAAAATACTATAAGTTCTTACGCGATTTCTTTTTAGGCTCAGTATCAGTACATTAATTTAATAAATCAAACAAAGCAAATTCAACCCTCTGCCACCACTTTTTTTCTGCTATTGATTTCTTGCTCTTTTTGTTGTTGTTAAAAACTGTGTTTTTTTCATGTCCCTAGCTTGTTTCTGTTGTAATCATTCACGCGCTCAAATATTTTAAATATATCGAATTCTTACTTCTATTTCAACTATAAAGCAAAATTAAAAAAAAAAAATTCAAGTACTTTTTCTCTTTAGATTATTCACTTTATTTGTATGCTTCAAAAAGTATGTATCATACTGTACATATATAATTACATATATAATTACTGTTATATATAATTACTGTACATATATAATTACTGTACATATATAATTACTGTACATATATAATTACTGTTGAATAAAAAGGCATTGATAAGTTACTAAATACTATAAATTCTGTCGCATTTTCTTTTCAGGTTCAGTGCATCAATTTGACAAATCAAACGAAGCAAAATTTAATCTAAATATATTGTTTTGGAAATTCCAAAGACATTAATAAAACTGTAATAATACTTAATCGAGAAAAGCATTGTCAAATTTTTTTTTGTTTTAAATAGACTAATTTCATGTTCAGGAACATATCTAAATATTCTATGTTCTATGAAACCGCGAAAAGAATAAATTCAAATGAAAAAATAAATTACATTCTTTCCAAAGTCTTCTGCCTGGTACCTTAATGTTTTTCAAATAGTTATCTACAGATAAAACAGAAGTTTCCGGTATGAGCGCATCAGAAATATTCTCTTCAAAAGTGTCTGATACCTAGAGGAAGAGAAAATTCTTGATTCAAAAGATCAAAATGTAAAATAACACTACATATTTTAACTTTAATAGGGCCATTTTTCTAGTTAAAATATATTTAGTACAAAAATCGGTTAATCAATTTATTAAAATCGATTACATTATAGATTATATTAACGATTATAATTAATCGACTTACTTAAAATTGATTTGGTACTAAAATTGATAAAGAGATTTATTTAATTTATTAGAAATTTAGTTAGAAATTTATTAGAAATTTGTTTAGAAAAGTAATTTATTTAGCTTATTGCCTAAAATAAATTTTTTTTTAAACAATTCTTTTTGTATGGAAAAAAGGTGTGTGATTTCCCCAATTTCTCTTACTGAAAAGAATTAACCATAAACGTAAATTTCCACTGTTATAAACAAGGGAATTTATTAATTCTGTGTTTCGAACTACAAATAAACAGGATGGGATATGATAAAATGAACGAAGAAATAGCGCACAAGAGAAAATAGCTCCCTATTATTACCATTTTCAATACCATGCATTATTGTTTCATCATTATTGTTACCCTTCTGTATATAAGCCCTTCACTGTTTTTTTTTAAAATTAAGTTATAAACTGGGGTGGCTGTACAAATCATATGGATGGTTTTAATTTTATATTTTATATCCGTCGTTGAACAGCCGACCCAATTTTTGGGTTCACTACTACTAATGTTTAACTTCGTAGCCTTGTAGTTTTGAACCAATCCAGAAGACAAGGGAACTCCTGGATCAATTATTGGGAGAAATTTGCCTTCGTGGATGACTTTTTGGTGGAGCTAACCCGCATTTGCGCTACATGGGGAGGAAGACCACGAGAACCTTCCACGGTTAGTCTCACGGCAAGGGAACTCTAACCCATGATCCGTCTACCACTGAGGATATTTCACGTCAGCACTGTGATCGGTGCAAGCCGGATGCGGAGTTGGAAGGCGAACCTCATTGGAAGGCGAACGCTCTATCCCCTGAGCCATCGCGGCTCAACATATGGATGGTTGACCGAATAAAGCTAAGCACAGGTGGTGCTAGGTGTTAAAGTTCGCCGCAAGACATCTGGGTTACTACTTCCGATTGATTTTGACGCTTAAGCTTGGAAAAACATGCCATCCAGTATTATTATACTTGTAGTGTTCACAATCTAACGCGTCCTTACAATTTAACTGTCAATGAAACAAATAACAAATGTATTTGGAGGACTTTGCAAGCATGCTATGATGCTACCCAAAAAAATAGCAACCAGTGATATTTTACACACTCATAGCCAAACAAGAGATAACGCTCAAAACGTGGCAAACCCTACACTTTATTTATGTGGTGATGTTAACTTTCTTAAATTTATTTTCAGCTCTCGACCTGTTAGAATTTATAAATTACATTTATAAATGATAAAATTTCGCGTAAATTTAATAAAAAAAAAAACACAATAATGAAACTTCCAAGAATTTCAAGCCTGTTCACATATCGCCTCGTAGGCACAACCTAAACAGAGGGATACTCCGGAAGTTTTCGACATTTAAAAAAAATGAATGAAGTTGGTTGCAATCTTATAAAGGGTCAATAAGATTCTTTATTCAAGCGAGAAATGTTTGAATCCTTTTTAATAAGAATATACAAGATCAAAATCTAAATTAAAGTTAAAAAAAATACAAATGTTTTTGAAATTATTTTTTTTAAAGTGGTAAATAGTGTCTTTTGCAAACTGATTTCTCATTGGCAGCAGCCATTTTTCTTTAAAGTGCTTTTATATAAAATATTAGTTTAAAAAAAAAGCATTTTTAGAAACATATCTTGACTCTAAAGATTTATTTTCTTATTACCAAACGCTTTAGTTCTATGAAACTACTCTCTAGAATACAGAAAAACATCTCAGCATTTCATTTTTTAAAAATTTTAGTTTCGATTTCATTTTTACCTTTTTTACTTGCATCAATTTTTTAACATTTTATAACCAGCATTGAACAGCCAACCTAATTTTCTGAATTTGCAACTACTAAAGTTCAACTCCATAGCCTTCTAATTTTTAATCCAATCCATAAGACAAGAAAACTCCCGGATCAAGTATTGGAAGAAATTTGTCTTCGTGGAGGACTTTTTGATGGAACTAACTCGCATTTGCGTGACATGAAGAGGAAAACCACGAAAACCTCTCACGCTTAGCCTGACGGCCAGGGGACTCTAACCCATGATTCATATACCAAGGAAGATATTTTACGTCAGCACTGCGGTTGGTGCAAGCCGGATGTGGAATTCGTATCGACCAGAAATCGCTGGGATTCGAACTCGATTCACCACATTATCTATATTAAATTATTGAAAAGAAATACAATCAACCCTCGATCTAAAAGCCTCTGTGGTCTAAACAAGAAAAAGTTATGACAGGAAGCCGATTTTTCGAGAATACATAAAATTAGTGCAATTATTTACTTATATTTTATAAATACTAGACTTATTTAGACAAAAACGCACTTCATTTAAAAAAAAAAGGAATTGGAAACTGGCAGAATAATTGAAAATAACGCAGCTTTAATACAATGCATTGAAGGTTATAAATACATTTAAATCTTTTCAAATGACATCTTTTAATATTGCACAAAAATTTCAGCCAGACATTTGATGATTTTTCTAAACTTTGAACTTTTGTTTCACGGCTCAAAATTGGAACAACCTCTTCTGGTGTTTTGAAGACTATACGAAATTTAAAATTAGAAAATAAATGAAAGGAAGAAATAAAATATGATGCATCATTGCGAAAACTCTTATAATATCATGGGAATTGAACGAGTAGTTTCTGATACAGCGAGAGAACAAATTTAACAAATATTTTTTTCTTAAAACCTTTGATAAGAAAATTAAAAAAATGTTATAATATTTTTATCAGAAAAAAATATGGAGAAGTTAAAGAAGGAAGGAAATTATTTGGTAAAAATTTTAAATATTCATTTTCTTTACTAAATTACACGGTACTTAAATCCGTCATTTGATAATTTTTTATTTTCTTTACTAAGAAATACAAAATTTCTTACTTCTTCATAATAATCGATTCCAAGAAATCCACATGATTTAAAAATTGGATTGACTGCACATGTCATTTCACGTTATATCTATAATAAAGATTTTTGTCAAGAATAAATCAGATGGTCACTTCAATGGCTATGGTAGAATTAGCCATTGAAGTGAAGAGTTTTATTGAATTTTATTGAAAGTTTCATTGATAATGAATATTTTAATAATTAATGAATAGCTTTAATGAATACTATAGATATAAAAGAACTTATGAATATTGAAGAGTTTCCTCGAATATACTGGTAGGTATCGAAGAATATTATGAATAGTGACGATTTTATTTTTAATAGTATATATGAAGAACGTTTTGATCAATATTGAAGTGTTTTCAATTATGCCTTCAGGTAAAAAAGAATTTTAGGAACTTAAAATAGTTTTATAAAATTCTGTAGATAAAGTGAATTATGAAAAAAATAATGGAAGGAAAATTCTATGCTCATTATACCTTTTATTTTATAACCCTCGTTGAACAGCCGACCCAATTTTGGGTTTACGACTACTGATGTTCCCCTACATAACCTCGTAATTTTGCAACTAATCCAGAAGACAAGGGAAATCCTGGATTAAGTATTTGGAGAAATTTGCATTCGTGGAGGACTTCTTGATGGAACTAACCCGCATTTGTGTTACACGGGGAGGAAAAGGACGAAAATCTCCCACAGTTTGCCTGACGGCAAGGGGACTCTAACCCATGACCCGTCTACCACTGAGGATATTTAATGTCAGCATTGTGGTCGATGAGAGCAGGGTGTGGAATTCGTATCAACCAGCCATCGGTGGGATTCGAACCCGGTTTACCTCATTGGATGACGAACGCACTATCTCCTGAGCTACCACAGCTCTGTACATTATACATTGAGGTAACAAAAGTCATGAGATAGCAGTATGCATTTGGCATTATACAGATATATATAATACAGATGACAATAATATCGCGTACAAAATCTACGAATGGGTAATGCACTGGTAGGCACGCGAGATAGACGTGCCCTTAGGACTGTGCGGCGAATTTCACCTGCAATGGAATATGACTGCAGAATTACGACTCGAGTGCCTTTACTAACCGCATATCACGTCCAGCTCTTCGTTAGAGTTGATGGAAGAATACGAGTTTGACGAAGACTCCACGATGCCTTAGACTTAAGGCACTGAGCAAGCTGGCGTTGGCTCCATAATTGTGTGGGCTGCTTCTTCATGGTATGGTCTTATTGCACCAATCATAGACAAAGACATTCATCAGTTACTTAAAAACCTCTTGCAGCCATCCCATGGACTTTATATATCCAAACAACAATGGAATTTTTATGGACGATAATGCGCCATGTCACTGACTGGTTTAAAGGACATTCTGGGCAATTCCAGCGTATGATTTGGCCACCTGTATCATTCAACATGAATCTCATCGAACATTTATGGGATATAATCGAGAGGTCATATCGTGCACAATTCGCAATTAGACATCTATTGTGACTGCATCGCTGAACATTTCTGCAAGAGACTTCCAACTACTTGGTTGAGTCCATGCCAAGTCTAATTGCTGACACTATATTTAGATGTATTTATATTTATAGTATTACTATATTTAGAGGCCCGACACTATATTTAGATGTATCCCATGTCTTTTACCACCTCAGTGTATATCCGCCTAATTTAAATCAATTGAAGCAAATAAAATATATATTTTGAAATGTTATAATTTTTTTAAAAAATTACAAAAAAAATCTTGTTTTGGTGACCAGTGTGAACATACTAGAATATTTTAAAACTGACCACTGTTTACATAGAATTCAACAAGACTAAAATATAATAATATGAATTATTATATATAATAATAATTATATGTTATAATTATTATATATACTAATATAATAATATTTTTTTAAATTGTGATTCGTTTTTCTTCATCTTCAATGTTAGTGCATCATTTTTCAAAAATAACAATTTATTCTTTCAAAAATATAAATATAACTTAAAATAAATCATATTTGGAACTTGTGGAAAACCTAATATGGCACTAGGAGGGTAAAAAAAAGTATTTTGTGTAATAAAGCTCTTATGCAAGTACAGCACACAATGTATACGTAAACACCTTGAATATTTGTTGTTTGTGTACATCCACATTCTAGCAACTTAAAACGCTACATTGAAATCATTGTTTCATCAAATCATTTTTTTTATTGTTTTACTTCGTCTTCGTAAAAAGTCTTAAAAATTTTCGTAAAAGTTTTTCTAATGAAATTTTTTTTAATGCTTTTTTTTGAACATAACAAAAATAGTGGTTAAAGAAACTTTTTTTAATAAATAACATTAATAAATAAATACCAAATAAGTCTCAGTTTGAAAGTATGCTTAAATAAATAAACAAACTTACTTTTTCACATTTACTTCAAAGTGTTCCTAGAATGCTAGTTTAAAGTGGTCGTCTTTTAACATTTGAAAATTTGAAATCCATTAAGTTTCATTTTAAAATTTCAAATATTTGGAACTTTAATAATTATCGTTTGGCTCAAATTTAATTATAATAAAATTAAATATCGTTTTTTCCAAATGTATATTTAAGATGTCGTTTGCCATTAAAGATTTTTTTTTTCGTGTGTGAAACATTTTGTATTTTTGTATGGACCCTTAAGACTTGTATGATATTTAAATAAAATTACAAAGGGTACATATTAAAAATATGAATGGTTATTATTATTATTATTTTAATTTTAAGATATTTTTTTTTAACGATAAGGATCGTTTTATCAGAGAATGAAGTTCCTTCCAAAAACTTTAGTGCTGCTCTCTGGTGTTATGATTTTAAAACAGTACATTATGCTACTCTAAGACTTAGGGTTGCCATTTTTTAATTATCATTAAAAATGTTTGTATTCAATAAATAAAAATATTCACTTTAATCTTCTCCACACATAGTTTCTTAAAAATTATAGGTAATTATCTAAATAATACAATTATTTGACTGGGAAGAGACATGAGATTAGATAGAAAAAATGTCGAACTATTTAAAAATAACGGTGACGGTTCATCAGGTGAACGCCTTTTCTTCTCATATCAAACTGAAGCTTTATTCGGTATTAATGAATAATTTTCTTTTTCCGATCTCTAAAATATTTAAATTTTGAATAAATACGAACTTGCAAAGCTCATAACCGCTAAAAAGTTTCAAATAAAAATTATAAACCGGGAATGGCACCAGTAACGATTGATGACAATTTGAAAACGATTTTCATATTATCTCTGTGGGGTACAAATCACTTAAAAACCACGGTTTCCACAATTTATTCAGGAAAAAAAAAACATTTTATTTATAAAAATAATCATTATTCTGGTAAGAGGCATTTTTAAGAACTCAAAGCTTTAAATATATTTGAGACTTAAATGTTTTAGTTTATCAAAGTTTTAATACATTATTAATAAAAAATTAAAACGGGATAAAAATAGAAGCTACTGTAAAGTTTCTGAATGAGTGATCAGCTTTGAAAATATTCTTCGGCATTCGCTTTAAAATGTCTTCTTCAGAAAAGGCGGGACAAATATTCAAAAACCGCAACAAAAATTAAATAAAAAATAAATAACTGTTTACGGCCATTAACTATTCTTTTCATTTCAATATTGCACTTTACAAAACACGTGGAACAAACAAATCTCTCTGCATTTTTTTTTAATTCATAAAAGAAATTCGCTGGATACAACCCTTCTTCAACATTTATTACAGAATCTGGGTTATAGAGGGCGGACAGTAGGTATTCTTTAGCCTTGACATTTTTTTTATCCTTTAAATTGTAAGTCGTATTTCAACTTTCACCATCAACTTCCATTGACACAAAGGATGAACTATCAAAATCTCTAATTAGATGGGAAGTTCCCCCGATTCTGTGATTTCTACTTTTTTATTATTATTGTTATTATTATTAAGTTGTTCAGTAATTTAGTCATAAATGAATCTCAATTCGCATATTCTTCTTAAAAGACTGTTGCTTAATTTTGATTGTTATCTTCTAACGTCGAAGCTTAGAAACATTCTTGCATTTATAATTTATACTTGACTTATTCCAAGAGAAATCGATGTTGCCGTCATGTCAGAACAACTGAAATAATTTTCGAGCCAAAACCATTTCCAAAATTTTCTCAATTTAAAAAAATGACGCAACGTTATAAAAAGGATTTTTTTATCATTGATAAAATGTTTTTATATCAGTGATAAAATTTTTTGTTTAAAATGTTTTTATCATTTTGATAAAAAAAATATTTTTATCAAAATGCTTTTTTTATTTATTATTACTTAAGAACTAGTTTCAGTATCACTAAAAAGAAAAAAGTCAAAACAAAAAAAGTCAATTAAGCTAAATAGAAAAATGTCAATTAAGCTATTCAAGTGCTGAAAATATTTATATAAGACTATATATATTATCTATATAAAAATAAAAATATTATATTATCCAGAATTTTTCACTGAGAAGTGACATCTTACGTCACTTCAACTTTTTCCTATCCTAATGTAATTATTTTATCCTAAATATCATACTTTTCATCTTAAAAAAATCACAAAAAAAAGAAGAAGAAAAAATAAAAGAAACATAAAAAATTTTTTACAGCACAAAAATAATTTTCTCGACCGTAGTTTTTTTTTTTTTGTAATGTAAAAGGTGATAATTTTCAATATAAAAAAAAAAAATTCAAGTTTTTTTTTTTTTTTTTTTTGAGGTTTTTTTTTTTTTTTAACCAAAATACTTCAGAGAATTTTTATCACAATAGTATGCAAACCTCATTTTGGTCAGCGTTTGCCTTTTAACTATCATTGTTTTGTTCCTTTAAATTCGATTAAAAAGCAATTTTATTTATAAAATATAAAGCTATTATAACTTTATGAATAGTAAGCGCGCTATGCAAGTACATTCTGTTAATACGTTAATCGTAAAAACATTAAAAAAAGATTCCTTGGCTTGAAAAATAATCAACTGTACTTAAAAATATTTTAACTCAAAAATTTCTCTTTATCATATTTATTCATTTTTTATTACTTTTGACACCAAGCCAAAAGCGAGCTTTTAAAGTGGAGATTTTTTATAATTTTTACATTTTATTACCGTCGTTGAACAGCCGACCTAATTTCGGGTTTACGACTAGTAATGTTCAACTCCGTAGCCTTGCAATTTTAATTAATCCAGACGACGAGGGAACTCCTGGATGAAGTATTGGCAGAATTGCCTTCGTGGATCACTTTTGGATGCAACAAACCAGCAGTTGTGTTATATTTAGAGGGAAACCACGAGAGCCTCCCACGGTTAGCCTGCTTCATATCGCTTGCTTCATATTCGACAACATTGTCACCTAATGTCGGAATTTCTTCTTCTCATTGGCACTACAGCCCAGGATGGGCCTTGGCCTTCTCAACAAGCCTATGCCAAGGCATTCTTCCCTTAGCCAAGGTTCAATGTCGGAATTTAGGTATACTCAATATTTCGGAATATTAAAATTTAAGGAAATTCCACATTGTCTTCGTTGTCTCTATTAAAAAACTGTTATGTTTTGATAAGGCTATTGCTCCAATGATAAGTGCTCAAAAAATGTTTTATTTCGATAAGAAAATTGCTTTATATTTGAAAAGCTGTTATCAGCAAGTTTTAAGACTTAGGAAAACTCATAATTTACGGAAATATTAAAATTTTAAAAAAAATCTACATTCACTATCTCTATTTTTAAAAAAAATTGCTACTTTTTGACAAGGCTATTGCTTCAATGATAAATGTTCAATTTTTATTTTTATTTTGATAAAGAATAACAGAATTGCTTAGAATCGTTTTCTTATTCTCATGTTTTGTATTTTTGTAGTTGAATAAAATAGGGCGTATAAATACGCTTTCTTTTTTTTCAAATTATTCTGTAGAACAGTTTCATAAATTGTGTAAAATATATAATTTTAGTATTATCGAAAATATGAATGACTGATTTTATACATTCCATTTTTTGGGGTTTTTTATACCATTCAATCAATGAATATACATCGTCATTAGAATACAACAGCACACTTAAATAAAGAGAATTTCGTATGTTCCTAAAGCTTAATAAAAATTTTGATTTTTCAAAACTTTTCAAAAACAGATAATTTCTAAAATTCGAAAATAATAGAGAAAGAAATAGCTTAGGAAAATAGTAACGTTTTTCATGTATTTCATGTATATAAAAATTAATTGTATTTTTCTTTAATTAAAATCGTTTTTCTGAAGTACAGGACAAAATTCGCTCACAAACAATTTTATGAGTAGACAAACATATAATGAATTTTCATGCAATTTCAGAATTTTTTTTTTTTTTAATTATTACTTTCTGCACAAAAAGGTTAGAATCTTTCACACAATCCTTAATGTTGAGATATTTGAAGAAGAAGAAAAACAAATCATTGTAAAAAGCAAGTTGATTAAGAAAAAAGAAAAGATTAATTTCTTCAAAAGAATACGAATAAACGAGGGACTCCACTTTTTTACACCTGCGCGAGACACTCATATATTTCATTCTTCTTCCGCTCTCATAGAATCGAAATAAAACGCATTCATCACGTGCTAAACGGGTTCAAAGTTCAGACAAACAACAAAATCATCGAATGCAATCATCTTCCGGGAAATTAAATCGAGTTTATTTTTAATCAGAACACATTTGATATGAAAAAGGAAATTTAAAAACTTCTTTTCGTAAAGAGATGGCTTATATTTCATGTTACAAATGCTTCTTCTAAAAGTCAGATACGAGGAAACTTATCTTTAAAAAATGAATTATATTTGTTAACCGATAACTTGTTTTATTTATAATTGATTACTTTAACTGCTTTCCTCAAATTTTGATTACCTCACTTAACTTTATTATTTTACTTTTAAATCACTATGCATTTTAATTTCCCTATTTGGATTACCTTAAATTTATTTTACTTTTAAATTTCTATAAATTTGAGCTGACTTTACTTACTTGAATTACCTTACTTTACTTACTTTAATAACCTTTCCTTATTTACTTAAATAATTTACTTTCAAACTACTTTCAATTTGACTTTATTAATTTATTTAAACTTACAGTAATTACCTTACTTCATTAATTCACTTTTACAATAAATTTGACCTTAATTAACTCCTTTTAGTTACTCAACTTAGCTTTATGATTTTATTTTAAAATTACTTTAAATTTCACTTTATTACTTTATTTAACTTACTGTAATTATCTTACTTTATTAATTTCATTTTACAATTAATTTGACTTTACTTTAATCAACTCATTTTGGTTACTCTACTTAACTTCAGGATTTTACTTATAAATTGCATTGAATTTCACTTTATTTAACTTATGTAATTACCTGACTTTATTAATTTACTTTTACAATAAATTTGACTTTAATTTACTCATTTTAGTTACTCTATTTAACTTCAAGGTTTTAACTTTAAATTACTATAAAATTGAGTTAAATAATTTATTTAACTATAAACTTAAGTACATAGTAAAAATTTTATTAGTTTATTTACAGAGATAATGTATTTTAACACCCAAAATGGGGGACACTAAAAGTTTTAGAATAAATCTTAGTATAATCAAAAACCAAGGATAATTTTTAGTATGGCTAAGCATTTGATATTTTTCGTTACATTTCTTTCGGTGTAAAGCAGTTGCCCCCATTTTAGTGTTGAGTAACATCAAAACTTATAGGATATGCCTAAGGATATACACTATTGAATAAATATAAGGTTATGCATAGGATATATATAAGATATACATAGGATATACATATTCCTATAAGGATATGCACATATGCGATGTATTACGTAAGAGTCATTAAAGTTATTTTTACTACGGCACAATTAAATTTAAGAACATTTAGGATACACTAAATCTTATCTTTAGTTTTGAAATAAAATGCCAATTTTATATTTTACAGTAATGGATTGTGCCAATTATAATAAAAGTTCATACTAACACTTTTTAAACACGAATACTGTTCTGTAAAATGCATACTGTAAATTTCCTTCTCTTATTTTTACTAGAGTTCTTAGCCTATCTTTTTTTTACCGGTTGCTTATAGTTCTTTTTTGAATTAATAGGGTTCCTCGCGTTTCATTCATTCTATATCATTCATTCCATCTGAATAGAGAAAAAAAGGAAGAAGAAAAAAAAATTCGATTCTATCTTTCTTTTGTGAAGAGCCGAAGGACTGATGGCTAGCAGGTGTTTGTCCTTGAAGTAAATGGATAAGCTTTAACCTGTCTGCTGGAAAGTTAATTTTAAATGAAAGTGAATTCCCAAACCTACGGAAGAAACATAATTCCATTCTATTGTTTTTACTTTTTTTAAATCACATTGATCGAATGAAACTATTTTCCTTTTTTTTTTTTCATTCAAAAGTTAAGGAAAGGTTAGGCCGCATAAAAAGTTTCCTGTAAAAAAATGTTTACGCTTTATTTTCGCTTAAAAATCTGTATTATTCAGGGTTAGGATGTTGATATCTTAAAAAAATGTTTCTGAATTCTCTTAAAATTTCTTTTCCCTTAAAGTTTTTAAAAACGTATTTCTTTGTAAAAAGGATGTATAAATATAAATCCTTTTTTGTGTATAAATTTTACACACACAAAAAAAAAGAATTTTCAGCTCGAAAATTATCTCAATTTTACAACTGGCTCGTGGTAGGTTTTATAAATTACAATTTAGCACAATATGTTGAACAAATGCCTTTATATTTGCTTATCAATAAAAAAAGGAAAATATATTATTTATATATTAATATATAAATAATATATTAATATAATATGTATCGGACATCCATCAAAGCGACTATGTGATTGTTGACATTCACCGGTGAAAGTCGACATTCTCTTAATTTAGGTCATTCACGGTACTATGAACTTAGATTATCATCTGAAATAATTGTAAATCTACGGCTTTTTTCATTTTTTAACACATTTTATTTAATTTTCATCTTAATTTGAATGATATAATCAAGAGTTATATTATTTTGTTACAAACCACATTTCTTTGATGAATATATTTTTCATTTCAAATTATTTCGTTTTTTTAATCAATATGAAGAAATGTTACTGATAAAATCTAAACCGTTATTTGAAAACTGAAACTATACATAATTGTTTGTTTAAGATGTCAAAAGGGCGTGAAAATTTGTATACAATCGAAGCTTCTTTTTTTTTTTAATTTTTCCGCCTCTTCACATATTCTATAATTTATTATTGGGTAATACACTTATTCTTTTTGTACTGGACATCTGAGGAATATTAAGCGTTTCCATGTCCTTTTCGTGAGATCGAAATGGCGACCTAATCGTTCCAATTTCATCGTCTGCGGTGATCTTTACGAGCCTCGTTGTTATAGAGGTTAAAATCTTGGAAGATCAGATGAATAATATTTACAAGCATAGGTTGGGCATTTTATTTTATTATTATTGAGTCTACTAATCATTGAAAATGGAAGTGCTCTAATATCATGTAAAGTTTTTTTTATTGTCTTAAGATGTTTAAATGAACTTTCAAGCAATCGTAGAGCTCTTCTTTATATAGGTCAATCTCCCGAACACAATAATTTTCAAATCTCAATGAGTATGTTATTCTTGTTTTGTTACTTATGCAAATTTGTTTTGGGTGGAAAGTTCGAAAGTTTTTTTTTCGATGGAGAGGGGGGAGAGCTGGGGCCTTTTTAGGTTTTTAGTATTTCACCTTATCTTCGGAATGATGAAGTGAATTATAAAAAGGGAATCAAAAAAGTGCATTTTTGCTTGCTAATACAAAACATATTTATCTAAAGATAATTTCGCATAAAAAGTTCAGAGATATTTATTGTTCAATTTACTAATGTTTGAAAGTATTTTGAATCGTAAGGAATACAATTCAAAATACTTTGATTTCTTTAACGTAAAATGACCCGTGAGAAGGGCCTATGTACAGTTCCTGGCCAAATTATTAAAATCTCAATTATCAGATGATACTATACAGCTTTATTGTTTTTACGCGGTTGAAACCGGTTTGCACTTGTTTAAGTTCGTGTATCAGTTTGTTAACATTTTAATGCAATTCGTTAAAAATAAATACAAATAGGAAATATATAAAATATCACCTGAATATAAAGTATTGCATATAAACTCGTGCGAAACATGCAATTATTAAAAAACTACGGCGCGTCTAATAATTTGGTCTAATTATTATAGTATACTAATATAATACCTGATATAATAAATATTCCATATTTATATAATATATCGTCTGATTTATTCAATCGTCGAATTTGTATCATATATCGTCTAATTTAATCAATTGATGCACGAAAGTAAACAAGTGCAAGTCGGTTTCAGTCTCGTAAAAATAATAAAGCTGTATTGGATCATCTGATAATTAAGATTTTACATAGAATCTTATAGTGCGTCTAATAATTTGATCTAATTATTATAGTATACTAATATAATACCTGATATAATAAATATTCCATATTTATATAATATATCGTCTAATTTATCCAATCGTCGAATTTGTATTATATGTCGTCTAATTTAGTCAATTGATGCACGAGCGTAAGCAAGTGCAAGTCGGTTTCAGTCTCGTAAAAATAATAAAGCTGTATAGGATCATCTGATAATTAAGATTTTACATAGAATCTTATAGTGCGTCTAACAATTTGATCTAATTATTATAGTATACTAATATAATACCTGATATAATAAATATTCCATATTTATATAATATATCGTCTAATTTATCCAATCGTCGAATTTGTATTATATGTCGTCTAATTTAATCAATTGATGCACGAACGTAAACAAGTGCAAGTCGGTTTCAGTCTCGTAAAAATAATAAAGCTGTATAGGATCATCTGATAATTAAGATTTTACATAGAATCTTATAGTGCGTCTAACAATTTGATCTAATTATTATAGTATACTAATATAATACCTGATATAATAAATATTCCATATTTATATAATATATCGTCTAATTTATCCAATCGTCGAATTTGTATTATATGTCGTCTAATTTAATCAATTGATGCACGAGCGTAAACAAGTGCAAGTCGGTTTCAGTCTCGTAAAAATAATAAAGCTGTATTGGATCACCTGATAATTAAGATTTTACATAGAATCTTACAGTGCGTCTAACAATTTGATCTAATTATTATAGTATACTAATATAATACCTGATATAATAAATATTCCATATTTATATAATATATCGTCTAATTTATCCAATCGTCGAATTTGTATTATATGTCGTCTAATTTAATCAATTGATGCACGAGCGTAAACAAGTGCAAGTCGGTTTCAGTCTCGTAAAAATAATAAAGCTGTATAGGATCATCTGATAATTAAGATTTTACATAGAATCTTATAGTGCGTCTAACAATTTGATCTAATTATTATAGTATACTAATATAATACCTGATATAATAAATATTCCATATTTATATAATATATCGTCTAATTTATCCAATCGTCGAATTTGTATTATATGTCGTCTAATTTAATCAATTGATGCACGAACGTAAACAAGTGCAAGTCGGTTTCAGTCTCGTAAAAATAATAAAGCTGTATAGGATCATCTGATAATTAAGATTTTACATAGAATCTTATAGTGCGTCTAACAATTTGATCTAATTATTATAGTATACTAATATAATACCTGATATAATAAATATTCCATATTTATATAATATATCGTCTAATTTATCCAATCGTCGAATTTGTATTATATGTCGTCTAATTTAATCAATTGATGCACGAGCGTAAACAAGTGCAAGTCGGTTTCAGTCTCGTAAAAATAATAAAGCTGTATTGGATCACCTGATAATTAAGATTTTACATAGAATCTTACAGTGCGTCTAACAATTTGATCTAATTATTATAGTATACTAATATAATACCTGATATAATAAATATTCCATATTTATATAATATATCGTCTAATTTATCCAATCGTCGAATTTGTATTATATATCGTCTAATTTAGTCAATTGATGCACGAACGTAAACAAGTGCAAGTCGGTTTCAGTCTCGTAAAAATAATAAAGCTGTATAGGATCATCTGATAATTAAGATTTTACATAGAATCTTATAGTGCGTCTAACAATTTGATCTAATTATTATAGTATACTAATATAATACCTGATATAATAAATATTCCATATTTATATAATATATCGTCTAATTTATCCAATCGTCGAATTTGTATTATATGTCGTCTAATTTAGTCAATTGATGCACGAGCGTAAACAAGTGCAAGTCGGTTTCAGTCTCGTAAAAATAATAAAGCTGTATAGGATCATCTGATAATTAAGATTTTACATAGAATCTTATAGTGCGTCTAACAATTTGATCTAATTATTATAGTATACTAATATAATACCTGATATAATAAATATTCCATATTTATATAATATATCGTCTAATTTATCCAATCGTCGAATTTGTATTATATGTCGTCTAATTTAATCAATTGATGCACGAACGTAAACAAGTGCAAGTCGGTTTCAGTCTCGTAAAAATAATAAAGCTGTATAGGATCATCTGATAATTAAGATTTTACATAGAATCTTATAGTGCGTTTAACAATTTGATCTAATTATTATAGTATACTAATATAATACCTGATATAATAAATATTCCATATTTATATAATATATCGTCTAATTTATCCAATCGTCGAATTCGTATTATATGTCGTCTAATTTAGTCAATTGATGCACGAGCGTAAACAAGTGCAAGTCGGTTTCAGTCTCGTAAAAATAATAAAGCTGTATTGGATCACCTGATAATTAAGATTTTACATAGAATCTTATAGTGCGTCTAATAATTTGATCTAATTATTATATTATACTAATATAATACCTGATATAATAAATATTCCATATTTATATAATATATCGTCTAATTTATTCAATCGTCGAATTTGTATTATATATCGTCTAATTTAGTCAATTGATGCACGAACGTAAACAAGTGCAAGTCGGTTTCAGTCTCGTAAAAAATAATAAAGCTGTATAGGATCACCTGATAATTAAGATCTTACGTAGAGTCTTTACAGCGCGTCTAATAATTTGACCAGGGACTGTAAATCTGTAAAGAAACTGTTTTCTACACTATAGATTGTGATTACGTCCATATGAGGCTACATTAGCTTTTAATCAGGACATAAGATATGGGAGGCATTAAAAATGGCAACCGCAGATAACAATCACACTTTTCATGAGAACTTAGTAAAGGGCACGCGGGGTCATCCGAAATTATTAAAATGAGAACGTTTGAAACAATATTTTAATTACTTCTGCATGACCATCCAAGAAAGGGGTCGGGTTTTAAAAACAATATAATCACTGAGAAATTTTAATTTAACTAATTCATTCTCTGCGTTTTAATCCTTGTTACCACATTAATTTAATCTACAATATTAAATACAAGTCTGTTTATATAATTGATTATTCTTACTACTTTTTTTTTTATCCTTCCCTAAATCTTATTAAGAAAGATAAATTTCGTAATTTTTTGAATTTACGAAAAATCATTGTAAATTGCATATGAATATTCCTTAATTTCATTATGAAGAATTATTTAATTATGAATTAATAATAAGAAGAATTTTTAAAAAAAATCAATAATTTGGAATTACCGGTCGAATAACATAACCCTATTTCTAATTTTCATCTAATGCTAATTCTAATTACTACAATGGGAAACTTGCAAGTGACGTAGTGTGGTTATATCAATTCTGATTGGTTGCTGAAACGTGGCATTTGTTTACGTTAGTAACTGTTCTTTCCATTCTATTTCGAGTTAATTTACCCCATCAAGCATTAATTCTCTCAAGTGATACATTCTATAATCCCTCACATAGATTCTTTCACAATGATTTCGATTTATTGACCATATGTTTCTTACTTAACACAAAGGCAGGCAGATGGCCATGTAAAGCAAAAACTTACTAATAATGCATTGAAGCTGCCAGGTACACGAAACAAAAATATATTGCGTGTTTTGATAAAATATATTTAAAAAAAATAAACCTCAGAAAGAATCATATTTCAACAAATTCAATGTGCGATACGGCGCTTTATATAATTAACTTAACGTTAATTAACATTCTAACTTATGCGGAAAAACTTATCTTAACTTTGACACGCCATTTTGTTTATTGACTATCAGCTGACGCTGACGTCAAAGGTCACATGCATAGGTCACATGTTTGATCTTCTTCTTCTCGAAGTGCAAGTACCCAATTATTCTATAAATAATGCAAGCGATATTCATAGCTACTTTATCGTCGAAAATGATTTTGAACTCCTCCATCAAAACAAAGCATTATAATACGCAAACAAAATATAAGAAACTCGCAAGTAGTTAAATAATTATTTAAAAACTACATTTTTAAACTAGCCAAAAAAGATATCATTATATTTTTGTTTGTCTTTAACGAAAACTTTTATGGTTACCTCCTGATTGCGTCTTCAGAATATGATTGCACCTTACGATTTTCGTTTTACAGATAAACGAAAATAAAATTATCTCCATTTAAGTCGACTTGAGAAGCGTAAATATTAAAAAAAAATATTATTTTATTAAATTATGATATCTAAAAAAACCACATCGTAACAATATCCTTTTTTTAATGGAATTAATGATACAATGAATATCTACATCAGACTACTTAATTATAGTTAAGCAGGAAAATCATGTTAAGTGGATAAATGAAAGGACTTTTTATCCCTTTTAATCAATTCGAGGATTTATGAACCTGATGAAGAAAGACGATATCTTTGTTGTGCGGCGGTTAGAAAAGTACGGAAATTCCACCAAATCAGCCCTCGTTTATCAGCAAATCTGCACGACGTCTTCTCCGAATCCGTGATTTTCCCGGTCGAGATTTCTTCCTCCCTCACGATCATGAATGATTTGGATTTTAACCGCTAAACGATCTTCCATCGTGTCTGTGGGGATGGTGCGAAAAATATTTTTTTTTCTATTTTTTTCCCTTCTATTTCTAATGCCCACCTGTGTAAACATTTCGCCAGGTTTTTACAAGGAAGATTTGTTGACCACTCTTTCAGGGGTACCCAATTAGACGGGCCAGCGTTGCTTCCATAGTAACGACCCCTTACCTACTGGAATATTATTTTTTAAAAAATATGTTAAAAAAAAAGGCGGAAAAGCATAAATGGTGAATATTGAACCGCTATGACTCAGGGGATAGAGATTTCGCCTTCCAATGAGGTGAACCAGGGTTCGATCCCGGTGATGGCTGGTCAATACGAATTCCGCTTCCGGCTTGCACCGACCACAGTGCTAACGTGAAATATCCTCAGTGGCAGACGGATCATGGATTAGAGTCCCCTTGCCGTCAGGATAACAGTGGGAGGTTCTAGTGGTCTTCCTTTCCGTGTAAAGGCCTGGGTTCTTAGGACAGGACGCGGTCAGCTGGAAATCAGCGCTAACCTCTGATTGGTCCATTTGTGAGTTTGATAGTATACGTCATCGAACGCTCATCTTGAACTACAATTGCCGTCCAACTCAACTGCAGTTGGATTACAACGTGACGTTAACCACAGAAGCAATGGCGGACAACATCCAACAGTACATTGAAATCAGCCAAGACTTTGATTTTGACATTAAACATAGCTTCTTCATTAAACATAGCACTCTTCATTTAGCTCAGCTATAATGTGTTTTTTCTTGGACAAAGTCATTATTTGTTCTCTAAAACACTGGTCGACAATAACAAAATCAATACAAATTCAAAATAAATATTTGTTTACGTTATTAACGCATGCGCAATGAGAGATAATGTCTGCGTTGGACCGACTGCTCACGCTGAGCTAACAAAAAAGTCTTTTTTTGGCGTCAGATCTACGTCAACTTTCCGCTGACGCCCAGATAAGGCGCTAGTTCTAAGAAACCAGGCCTTGAGCTAACAAACCAGTATTTTGTTGGCGTCAGCGTGACGTTGACGTCCCGCTGACGCCCAGATAAGGCGTTTGTCCTAAGAAACCAGACCTTAACGCAAATGCGAGTCAGCTCCATCAGGAAGTCCTCCACGAAAGCAAATTTCTCCCAATACTCGATCCAGGAGTTCCCTTGTCTTCTGGATTGAGTTCAAAATTACAAGGCTACGGAGTTGAACATTAGTAGTCGTAAATCGAGCTCCTCCCGAAAGTACAAACGAGGAAAATTATGGGGAATTTCTTTTTAAATCAATTCCTAACTAATCACGGACAACATCAGGCCAGGTTTTTTGGAGGAGCTCAGCTGTGCAGTACCTGTCAGCTGTATATATATATATATATATATATATATATATATATATATATATATATATATATATATATATATATATATATATATATATATATGTCTTATTTGTTTTAAAAAAGACCTGGAGTTTGATACCTTTAGTACTGTTGTGCCAGCTGTAATTATATTCTGAGTTACGAACATCCTATATTTTCCATGTGAAATTGTTTCCCTTTATTAACTTTGCACCCCTACTGAATATGCTCTTCTGATTGTTACTGTTTATTTTCTTTGTAATGTTTGTTTGCATTTAGTTTATTTCTAAGTAGCACTGTTTTCTAGATTTTATATTTAATTTTATACCTATTTGTCAAAACTCTAATTTGAACATTTTGAATATGTTTGCTTATGTAATTGAACTGTTGCGCTCACTTCGAACTTTCGGAGTGTCCCCGGATGCCCTCTTACGGGGGCGGGACGGGGTTAAGCTTGTTATTAGTAGTCGTAAACCCAAAAATTGGATCAACTGTTCAACGACGGTTATAAAATATAAAATGAAATGGTAAATATTGCGGAGAAAAATTTTACATGGAAAAGTATTTTACTGTAGTCAAGTTACAGTTATTATTCTAACTTTGCATTCGCTTTTATTTATTAAAAGCATCAAAAGCCAGTTTTAAGCGTAATCAAACTTTGGCAATGTATTGCAGAGAAGAAGAAAAAAAAAGGATCACTGGAACGATGTTTCCTTGAATTCTGAAAGTCACGAAATATCGTAACTATTGACGGTATTAGAAACCAAAAAAAAAAATTCCATTCAGGTACACTCTTTGGCAATCTTCCGAAAGGGTCGGCTACTAATTATTTTTAAATAATAACATTTTAATCAATGTTTATTAAAACTAAACCATCGTGAAAAGCGTGTCGCAAAGTGATGTGATAAAGATGACCCGCATTCCCTCGCTTTGATCTCCATAAAATGAAAAGTGTCAATTTTACATCATCTCATAATGACTAATAACCAGTCTTTCTTTATTAGAATCACGTCCTCTTTCTTTCTGATTATTTGGGAAGTCTTAATAAGCTGTCTTTAATAATGTTTGATTTGCTAACTCGTATTTCATGCTTATTGCTGATGCTGTTTGTACGCAATTGTTGCAATCGTGAGGTCCATTAAAATGTCAGTGAAAAATTGCAAAAGTTGTAAATGGTAATGGTGATATGCAGAGCAACTATCCCATCAGACATGACATTTTGACCTCCGCCAATCCAGAACGCAGGGCAGATACCGGCTAGCAAAAGATGGAGCCCAAGGCCAACTGTAATTTGGGGACCTCTATTCATACTCGCCTTTTATCATCATTTTAATTCGAAAGGCCACTCTTAATTGGTTGATATGATATAATCGATTCATTGCTTAATGCGTCTTCCGATTTTTAATAGTGGGTAGTTAATGTTTATGATGATTTAGATTAATCAGTAAAATGTGGAATACCTTTTATTAATGGAATGAAATAAAAATTTCTCTAACGGATTTAGTTAATTTATTCTTATAAGACCTAAAATAAAAAACATAGAGTGCATCACTTTTTTTCTTCCATCGTAATCTACTTTAATCATAACGCAAAAGTCCCCTCACGCATCTTTCAAAAGTGATGCATCTTTTTTTCATTTTTTGTATGATGAAACGTAATTATTTACTCCTTTTTAGTAAACTTGAAAAAATAAGTTTTTAACATTTTCTTTTAATTATATTATTTTCACCACTTTTGTAGCAATTATTTATATCCATCAAAGTGAAGTTAGTCCAGAAGTAGAATAATCTTTCACAAAATGCTTTTCTTGTGAAAATCTTTACTTTCACTGAGTTGGAGCATCTTATCAAGTCTAGGTTAAAAGAGTTTCTCACTTACTCTTTGTGCTGTTGCTGTAGTTTATTTACGTCGCACTAGAGCTGCACAGTGGGTCATTGGCGACAGTCTAGGAATCATCACTGAGGATGATCGGGAGACATGCGAAAAGAATTATGATCCTCTGCAGAGGTGGTGGCATCCCCGCTTTGGTAGCCCGACGACCTGCGCACGAAGTCGAGCACTTTACGGTGGAACAGTTTAACGAGGACTAATACCGCACACCCTCAGTCCCTTCGTAGGCTGATCCAAGTGGTCACCCACCCGCACACTGACCGCAACCGGTGATGCTTGACTTCGGTGTTCTACTGGGAACCATGTCTTAACGATCAGTTCACTGTGGGACCCTATTCTTTGTGAGCTCGAGTCGTGTACTTTTGTGTAGTTGTAGTGTAGTTTTATCGTGTAGTTTTGAATGAACAGCCTTTATCAAAATTTAATATAGTCATTTGTTCTACACTGTGAGCTGGAGTAGCGTTCAAGAAATTTAATGCCGTATTTTTTAGTTTTTTTTTAATTATTATTTTATTTATTTTTTGTGGATACAGCAGTAAATAGTTGTTTGAAGGGCTCTTCTAGTTAGTTAAAAAATGGTCGAAAGTTTTATTGTAAAAAAATTTCATCCTTACATACATTTAACATCACCGTCAATGTAATAATCAATAATGAATCAGTCGTCAGTACCGGCACAAAACTGAACCAACACAAATAAATATAACTGACGCAAAACTTAAAATTGAAAATAATATAATAAAATAACAATTCTAAAAACTACTTTTTTCACGTTTACTAAAAGAGAGATAAATAATATCTGAACGAAGAACGCAGGGTGCATTATTTACGAAAGACGTGGGTGGTATTTTCGGTGTCAGAAATTAATAACGAAAGTTATGTGCTCTACCTTTCTCGTTTTAGGTGAGTCAAAATTTGAAGTATTTTCTTCTTTCTTAGCTTACTTGAAAAACCTTGACTGTAAATTCTTTAATTTATTATTTTTTAATTTAAAAGAAATCGCTCATGACAATATTTGCTCACAATATACTACATTCTTCTTCTTTGCACTACAGCCCAGAGCAGGCCATTTTATTAAATAAGATGCATGCTGTTTGTAATTAATCGCCTTTTATGTTCTCAACGACGTCAATCCACTCTGAGTGGCGGTCATTTCCGCTTTTTAAAGCTACCTTGCTTGTTAAAAAATGGCCATTGTCCTTAAATCTAAATAAAGGTCCAAGATAACATGATAATAAATGTCCAAGATAACGTTCAATTCAATAACTTTTACTATGTCTAGTTTCATATTAAATAATGCATCAAAATCCATTCTCAGCTTCCTGATCTTTTAGTACCAGAATTAGCGCAACTATATTCGCAAAAGTTCTCGGTAGCTGGGGAAGAAAAAAAAACGTAATAGAAAATGGATGATTTTGAGTTCCTTTTTATTAGCATAACTAAAAGTATATCCTTCCAAAACAATTTTCTAAAGAATTTATAATGAGAGAGAAAAATTTAAATAAACGGTTTAAAATAGTAAAATTAAGAAGACTTTATTCGAATCTATTTTAAAAACTTTTTGAAGAAGAAAAAAATACCTGATTAAAATGCCTAAAATTTCCGGTAGAAAAAGATTTAATTTTAGTTCGTAATACTTTAGTAGAAAGTTCTGATAATCCCAAAGTAACCTTTTCCTAGGCGCGTCGCAGGGTTAAATGTGAATCTTTGTCTAACTTTCAATCAAACACGATTGTATTCTTAATGTCCTATTGAGAAAATACAAATTGAAAAGAAACAAGATTTTTTTATTTCTGTTCCCCTATAAGGCATTAAAAAGCAATTTATTATTTATTTGCGCATCATTCATCAAAAAAAGGTCAACATCGTTTGTTAAAGGTCAGAGGGGGGTCACGAAGTGAACATATGTCGACTTTTCACCGCGTATAAAAATGAAGAGAGGAAAGAGGAACTAACTTTATAAACATTCTCTGCAGTCATCAACGATTAACATAATCATGAATCGATTATTATTATTATAAATACTCATAATTAATTATTGCTTTTTATCTGAAGACCATTAATAAAATAAACGGCGAAATGTTTAATTTATTAATTCGTTTAAATGTTTTTTTTAATCTAAAATAATAATGAGTTTACAAATACTTTTATTATTGAGTGTCGCCCTTGTTATCCTATAAATCAGACTGAAATTTATTTTAAGCGATATCAATAATACTTTACTATTCAAGGTCCCGTAATTGACTGATCAAGACGCGGTTCCCAGTGGAACACAGAAGACAAGCATCACTGTCTGCGCTCAGTAAGCGGGTGGGTGACCACTTTGATCAGCCTGCTTAGGGACCGAGGGCCAGCAGTATCGGTACTCGTTAAACTGTTCTACCGTAACGTGTTCGACATCGCGCAGGTCGTGAGGCTACCAAAGCAGGGGAGCCATCCCCTCTGCAGAGGATCGAAATTGCGATGGCATGTTTTCGGATCATCCTCAGGGATGTTTCCCAGACAGTCGCCAATAGCCCATTGTGCAGCTCTTGTGCGAGGTAAATTAAGTACCTACCTACTACCTTTATTATTCAAGAGTGACCCTCAACTATACCTTTTATGTCACTCTTGAATATCCCCGTCATTTTTGTTATCCTATAAATTAAAAGTAACTGAATTAAGTATAAATTAACGAAACCAGTTTTGTAATTAACGATATCTAGAAAATAAAGCAACGTTGACCATGTCCTCATCTTCTCGAAACTGTGGAGTTTTAACCCCTTAACGATCGGTTAATTTTCAAGAAAACGGTCATAAAAGTGCCTATTTTTTTTTACATCTAGTTTAAAATAAACTGACTATCTACAATTACCTTAAAAATATCCTGGTACTGCCATCTGGTGCGTAAAATGAGAAATAAAATGTTTTCCTGGCAGAAGAAATGAATTAGTTTTATTCTTATTGCGCGTTACTACTGAACACTCCAGCCCGGAAATTTCACGGGGGCGAGAAATAGAGGGCGAAACCTCATCCCGTCGTTTTCACGGGAGCGAGAAGGAAGGGGTTAATATTCCCTATATGCCATTTTGTGCTAAAACAATTCCACAACTTTGTAATCCTTCCCGTTTTCCTTCTATCTCACACAGTTTTCAGAGAGGAACGTTAACTGTGCGCGCAATGAACTGTCTTATGGTTTTAAAGTTTAATTTTGATCCGGCAATCTTAATACTGTTTCAGGAATTCAATACTATTGAATTTGAGTATAAATTATTATGAAATTTGAGTGTCAATTGGATTAAAATTGATGACGTTATTAAATTTTTTCGTTTCTAGATGTTTAAAGAAAAAAAGAATTTTGCTTCGATTATAAATATTTATTTTTGCTCAATTTCCTTTATTAACTATTTTAAGTAAGAATCTAAATATGTTTTACAATATGTATGACTTTAACATTATACTGATAATTATAATTTACGGAGAAAAACAAACTCCTTTTTTTCACATTTACAACTTTTGCTGTCGACTGTCAGTAAGAAATTTTTTTTTTACCACCCCAGTCGTAAGTCTAGTCTCAAGACATCAAAACTTTTTTTTTAAAGTTTGTGTCATACGTCTACTCCCAGGACACCAAAGGATTTTTTTTACCGTTCTAATCGTATGCCTACTATCAAGACACTAAAGTTGTTTTTTTATCCTTCCAGTCGTATGTCTACCACACTATGAAACCATACTGATCTTATAGTATTGAACAGTAAGACACCATACTGATTTTACAGTATTGAACATAAGAAACCATACAGGTCTTACAGCATTGAACAGTAAGAAACCATACAGATCTTACAGCATTGAACAGTAAGACACCATACCGATCTTACAGCATTGAACAGTAAGAAACCTTACTGATCTTGCAGTATTGAACATAAGAACCCATACCGATCTTACAGCATTTAACAGTAAGAAACCATACCTATTTTACAGCATTGAGCAGTAAGATACTATACTGATCTTACAGTATCGAACAGTAAGAAACCATACTTGACTTAAGTTGATAGGCATCGGCGATGTATAAAATTCAATATAACATTTTTTAAATTATTGTATTTCAGAGTGTATTAGCGTTTTTCTTTACTTGAAATCTAATTATTTTTTTCTTAATATTGTGTTCGTACAAAAAAAAAAATAGTGCGTGGAGTCCCTCCGCGCGGAAGAAGTGAAACTTCGTAATGTGGAAATGAAAATAGGAAGGGGTAGAAATTGATTTTTAGTGAAATCATATTGTTTCTTTAAGACAAACTTTATTAACAATGCTTACAATTCGCAATTAATCGCATCTTTTAATTATCATTTTCGAGTTGAGAAATATCCAAATCTATAACATTTACAATGGGATTATGATAACTTAAGTACGATACGAAATGTTTGAGTTCTGTTTTTTTCAATATTTCTTGCAAAAACTGCATAAATGGTAGCTCCCCCTGTTGGATCATTCCTACCATTTATCATTTCCAATCCAAATTTGTCTTTAAGGAAGGTTAATAATGTTTCAGCTTCAGGTAACGAGAAATTCACATTAAAATCTCCTACAAGGTCACAGGCCGCTCGTTGCCATGGTAGCGTTGAACGTTTAACGCAACCTTGTTGGAAGCCGCATTAGAAGTTTCACTTCAAAAAAAATTTATTCCAACGATTATGACGTGTATAAACTGAACACAACCGCAAAGGGTTGAGAATCAAGACATCTTCAACTGAGAGCCGTCTTGTCATGGAGCAACTTCCGCGGTGAGCAGAAACGCAATCCATCATCTGTTTAAATCTCAGCATACATCAATTTCAGAGTAAACATTTGTCAGACAAAGTGTTACATTTTCTTACGTACCTATCGGAACAAATCACAACACGGTGTCCATTTCTAGTATGTTGACAGTGACATTCTTTTTGATAACAAACAACCCGACAGGAATATCAATGAGGTGAAATGGAATGAAGTATGTTTTCTGTGAAGATTCTTGACGGATGGTGTCTGTTGGAAGTAATTGGATTCCGCAAGCTCCATAAATATTGTGCTAAGCTTTAGACATGGAAAGAAAATGATTATATGTCGGACTTCCATTTAACGAACTTCCATTTTGCGAATTTTTTCTTGGAACTAAGAATATGTTGTAAATTTCTTCGTAAAATAACTTCCAAATAGCGAAGTGAATTTTTTATTTAACGAAGTCTCCTTTGAGATCCACTTTTCCTATTTCCCAAAATATTTCAAAACATTTCAAACTTGTTAACGCATTTCATGGAGAAACTGATCTCGAATTGATTTTCGAAGCCACTTACGTTTTAGAGAAAGCAGTAAAATCCCTTTCCCTTTTTGTTTGCATCTCAAACTAAAAACTCAGACAAAATTAACGGATTTTATCAATAGCAATTAAACTTAAGAACGCATGTTGTAATGTAGGTTTTAAATTACCTTGCAATTATAATTTAATACAGCAAATAAATGCAGCTATAATTTTATACATAAATTCAGCTTTTTTTACTTGAAAATGTATAGCATGGTAGGGTAACACTGGATAATGTCTTGCTTTATTCTTGCTTTCCATGCAGATTTCTTTTATGGCTAAGATTTATAAAATAAATAGTAGATTGATTGATTGAATGTAGGTATAGTGGCACAAGGTTCAAATGAGAACATGCTGCTCCAAACAGTACGGTAGAATAAATAAATAGTAGATACTAGTTTACAAGATATAGGTGTATCGATTGTATTCTAATTATGTCTAGTGTTTATGAATTTAAAACCTGTTTTGTGTTGTCTAAGTATTTCAAAAGGTGATTTTCTATTTAGCGAATTTTCCACATAACGAACTTATTATCGGGATTTAGCGACTTCGTTAAATAGAGGTCCGACTGTATATGCTTAAACGTTTTTCTGCAGAATCAGAAGTCTAAATATATATATATATATATATATATATATATATATATATATATATATATATATATATATATATATATATATATATATATATATATATATACACTGGTTATCATAAATTAAGGAAAAATCACAAAAATAGCGATAACTCTTTCAAAAGTAAGCCAAACCGTGCAAAATTTGCATATGTTGTCCACTAAGAGTAGCTGAGTAAAATTGCAATATGCAAATTAGTGGCGCTGCACTCGGCTTACGTCATCTGCCTGGAGCATAAAAGTCCAAGTTTGAGAGAAAGCACACAAATTTTACTGTGATTGCGACATTGAAAATCTGAGATAGCCAATTCGTAATAATGACCTCTAGGCATCATTTGCCTGAAGAACTACGATGGAGAGCCATCGGGAGACTAGAGGCAGGGCAGAGTCAATCAGAAGTGGCCAGATGGCTAAATGTGAGTCCATCTGTGGTTCATAGACTTTGGAGGCAATTTCAAACCACAGATTCGGCATCTAGGAGGTTCAGTCAAGGACGGCCAACTGTTACGACCAGTGCCGATGACCGATATTTGACATTAAGTGCACGCAGGAATAGAACCGCTACTCCGACACATCTTAGATCCTCTCTTGCTGCAGCCACCGGAAGGTTGGTGTCAACGTCAACTGTGCGCAGAAGGCTCCACGAAGGTGGTCTGTATGCGAGACGACCAGCCATTTGCGTGCCGCTCACATCACGCCATAGGAGAGACCGTTTGCAGTGGGCCCGACAACATGTCCACTGGACGTCAGATCAATGGAGGCCTGTTCTCTTTACGGATGAGTCCAGGTTTAGTCTAGAAAGTGACAGTAGACGTTATTTGATATGGAGAGAACCTGGGACCCGTTATCATCCATCAAACATCCGTGAAAGAGATGCATACGGAAGAGGCAGTGTCTGTGTTTGGGGAGGCATATCCTTAGGAGGGCGCACATACCTCCATGTCTTTCCAAGGGGAACCGTGAATGCTCAGGTTTATCGAGACAACATCCTTGATGCTTATGTGCGCCCATATGCCGGGGCAATTGGTGATTGCTTCCTGTTACGGGACGATAATGCAAGACCACACAGAGCTCGCATTGTTGATTATTATCTTCAACAGGAAACAATTACTCGCATGGAGTGGCCAGCTCGATCCCCGGACTTGAATCCTATCGAGCACGTTTGGGATGCTCTAGGGAGGCGTGTATCTGCCATCAATCCGCCCCCTCAGACCCTTGCCACGCTTGCAACTGCTTTACAAGAGCAATGGCTCTCACTTCCTATTGAACTGATAGACCGCATAATTGAAAGCATCACACATCGCTGTTTGTGCTGTATTGCTTCTAGAGGCAATCATATTCCATATTAAAGGTACTTTTTCTATTGCAAACCGATACTTCCAATTTGTTTATTTTATACATGTGCTAATTTCTATACTACTATTAATGTCTGATAATTTCTTTTTATGTTGTTTAATACCTTACTATGTGTTGTATATTGTGGGTAAGTTTCATAAAATTCCATGTGTAATTTCTTGAGTTATCGCGATTTTTGTGAATTTTCCTTAATTTATGATAACCAGTGTATATAACAGGGCTCCAACCCTGTTATCAGTGTTGTATTTAGCTTGAAATAATTGCAGTCATAAGCCATCAGACGTTCTAAACAGGTTTATTTAAATATAGGCTGGTATTGCAAACAGTCACTTCCACACTCCCTACAGGAGGGGAATGGACAAGACTTCTGACAATTCCTGAACAGCTTATCAGGATCAAATCATTATGAAAGGACACGCAAAACTATGCGTTCTTACTTTTTATACCAACACAGATTTGAGGTAAAAAGGCACCTTCGTACATTCCTTGTATCCTTTCGCATTAAGGAAAATCATTTCTGCTTCCTTATATGGAATTGAAAAAGGGAACGATTCTAAAAATAACTCTTCCTTTGAAATATAAATCTATTTATATTTCAATGGTATGTTTTCAGCCTTGAATTCCCAAAATAGAATCTCTCTACGCTTATTCTTTAACAAAGACATTTTATGAAAACGAAAGAGTTTTAGTTCTTTTATTAATACAAAAGTATTTAATTCTTGTATTACATCCCCCCCCAAAAAAATTTTTGGTGAGCCAAAAAAAATAAAAAAAATTTAGAATACTTTAAATTTAAAATTTTTAGGTTGGTACGAGTGTTTCTTTTTCCCTACTACAAACAACATCTTTTCAATTATGAGAAGAAAAAATATTATTTACAATGACGAAAATATGAAAAACATGATTATGCAATTTATCTATTTAGTAACTAAACAGAAAGAAAAATGAAACATTTATATAACTAATCTACTAAAATTTTCAAAAAATTTTTCACACAAAAACATACAAAACTTTTATGCAAAACAAACTGGACAACAAGTGTCATTTAATCAGAATTTAAGATTCTGTGTGGTTAAATGATTATTTACTTGATGAAATATAACTATTCTACTAAAATTTTCACACAAAAATATACAAAATTTTTTATGCAAAACGAACTGGTCAACAAGTGTCATTTATTTAGAATTTAATTTCAACATTTGTGGTTTGTGATATTTCCTAAGCTTTGATACAAGTACTTTTTCAAAATTTTGTTTACTTAAATTTCTTTTTATCTATTTTGTTTTTGTAATCAGTTTCTTGGTCATTCTTTCCTTTTCCTATTATTTTTTGTTCTTGTTATTGTTACCCTTTACATGTTTTTTCGTCGATATTAACCTGATAATGAACGCATCCATTACCTAGATCTATCTTCGAATCATTTGAACTTTTTGGACATTCTTTCTTTCTATTTTTTGATGTTTACTTTTACTGAAACATCCTTAACATTCATTTTTTCGATGCTTACTTTTTTGAAACATCATTCTTTTCTTTTTTCGATGTTTACTTCTTTTGAAACATCTTTTTCACCATTTTTAACCTTAACATATTGAGAATTCTGCTGTTTAATGAGCAAAAATAAGTTGTCACTTTTAGAATTAGCAGAGATGATCAGTCTCTTACCAAATAGAATAACAACTGGCCCGACACAATCAATAAACAAACAAAAATCCCTGCAAGTCTACAACCCTACTAAAGCATATGGTAAATCAGTATTAAATATAAAAACTTAGCTGATTTAAAAATTTAGCCTATCGTAATAGGGGAGTCTCACAAATTTTGTTAAGTGTTAGCTGTCCGTTTGTTTGGGTTTCAAATTTTTTAAAATAGGAATATTTATTTTTGACCAAGTCCGAATAAGTAAAAAATTACAAATTTCTTTAAGTTTGTTTGAAAACTCTTCATTGTTAGGTTCAAAAGAAAGTTTTGAAAAATCTTACTTTTTATGAGGTTAAATCTTGAAAAATCATTTGGAAACAAAAGTTTAAAAAAAAATTAATTTAGTTTGCCGTCACTAGTTTAATTGACGTTTGAACCATATTTTTTTTCTTCAAAAAAAACATTTTAAATGCACTAAACAATATTATATCAATATTATATATAAAAAAATATATATAAACACAAGAAATTCAATCTAATCAAAATAATACTCTATTCCATTATTCAAAATAAAATATTTAGATTACTACTCATATCCAATCCAATATTACTAAAATATTTAAGCATAACATTGAGAAAGAAACAAAAATGAGAGAAAAAAAATATATCTACAGTAAATCCTTTCCATTTGCCACACCATGGTTGATGTTTCTTCATACTTAGAGGCACTAGGGAACTGTAGGGTCATCGGATGGGATACTTTCACTGGTTTCAGTACATCAGCATTTCAGGCGCGACGAGGTACAAGTAGTACGGGTGGAAAATCGCCATCCTTCCTTCAACGTTTTTTTCACTGCCGATTTTTTTCTCCTCCGGGGGTGATGGAAAATTTCCACGAAGCAGTCAAAATGGGTAAACTTCCTCCGCAAGTATTAATCCTGGCGTCTTGTAATAACAGGGCTCCAACCCTGATATCAGTGTTGTATTTAGCTTGAAATAATTGCAGTCATAAGCCATCAGACGTTCTAAACAGGTTTATTTAAATATAGGCTGGTATTGCTTACAGTCACTTCCACACTCCCTACGGGAGGGGGATAGACAAGACTTCTGACAATTCCTGAACAGCTTATCAGGATCAAATCATTATGAAAGGACACGCAAAACTATGCGTTCTTACTTTTTATACCAACACAGATTTGAGGTAAAAAGGCACCTTCGTACATTCCTTGTATCCTTACGCTTTAAGGAAAATCATTTCTGCTTCCTTATATGGAATTGAAAAAGGGAACGATTCTAAAAATAACTCTTCCCTTGAAATATAAATCTATTTATATTTCAATGGTATGTTTTCAGCCTTGAATTCCCAAAATAGAATCTCTCTACGCTTATTCTTTAACAAAGACATTTTATGAAAACGAAAGAGTTTTAGTTCTTTTATTAATACAAAAGTATTTAATTCTTGTATTACATATATATATATATATATATATATATATATATATATATATATATATATATATATATATATATATATATATAATAAATAACTAAATAAATACAAGAAAACACTAAGAAAGTTAAGAAAAACAATAGGTAAGTATCATTTATTGCGCTTAAGCTGCAAATAAGCAGCACTATTAGATAAGTTCAAAATGAAGAAGAATAAAACAAAGAAAAATTATAGACATATGAAAAAAAGGGGGTGGGAAATAATAAGTAAAAAAAATAACTAATAACAGTTTATCCAAAAAAAAAAAAAAAATATTAATCTTCATTTCGAACTTTAATATATATATATATATATATATATATATATATATATATATATATATATATATATATATATATATATATATATATATATATATATATATATATATATATATATATATATATATATATATATATATATATATAGATGTAATTAATTTATTTTCCGTTATTTAAAAAAACGAGTAACTAAAATGAAACAATTCACACATTAGTTGATAGAATAAATCGTCAATCACTTTAAAAGATATAATACGAGGAACAAATGGTTTAAAACTATGGAAATTAAAATAACGTCACTTGCGTATTTTTCAATATCCAAAGAATGAAGACAATAAATACAATCAAATAATCAACAGAATAGTTGAAAGAAACAAATTTCTGAATTTTAACTATGCGGATACCTTTAAATTTCACGTTACCTAGGTGAACTCTTGATTATCTAAGTAATGTGCGTAATTACGGGTTTCGAGCTTTAGCGTTAACATACTTCCTCTCTGAATAAGTTTGATTGCTTTATTAACCCATTCCAAATGAAGCGATAAGTGATTGCTACGAAGACTAAACTTTGGGATAAAGAAAAAAAATAAGCGTCTTAAAATTAATTTAATTTATGAATTCTCAATATCGATATAAATAAAATCGTTTGCACTTATAGAAATATGTGCAGAAATTTATCAATCAGAAATTTATCAATCGTTTTCATTTTCAAATAAAAAATCAATTTAAGTACGATCTAGTAGTTAAGCGAACGCAATAAGTTCACTTTTAAACATTAGCTGTGTCATTCATCGATTCTGCTTTATTACATTACCTCTGACGTATTGAAAAAATTGTTCTTTTTTCACATTAACTTGTGAAAAACCAACAAAAAAAACGTTATTGTTCTACACAACCTTACAAGTGTGGTTGAAGCGTGAGAAAAAATGTTTTTTGTAAAGAATTCTTAGGAAAAAATATTGAAACATCTAATTTAGTTCGAAATGAGAGTTTATTATGTTACAGATTCTTCCACTAAAAAGACAATGGAGTTATTTAGTCCACTATAACGATTATTGTATATTGGAGAAGCAGAATCACCCACTAAACATTAATTTCACTTCAACACCTTTTGTTTATCTTTCTCTTATCAAATCATCAAAAACTTTTTCTTTCTTCCGAGAATCTAATCCGTGAAAAAGATGGACGCTATCATGGCCACATCGGAATATTCTTACTCACTTTTTTTTTTTATTAAAAAAAAATCAAGCGTGATGTGTCTGGAGCATGATGATCTACTCCTACTGAATGAAGGCAATAATTACGCATCCGCTTTCAGGTTGGAATAACTAAAAAAAAATAATAATAATATAAAGTGGAATAATATAGAAGAGCATCAATGTTATCACTTTCAAAATGGCGCGATTTGTTTGTTCTTTTTCTCTTCCATTTAAAGCGATGCCGGAAATATTTAGAAGATTGGATTTAATTGAAAACGATAAGATAATTTCATGACGACTTACTGAGCTTCATTTGACATAAAATGGATTTAAAAACTGGATAACGGAAGAAATTAAAAAAATTGTGGAAAATCTTGTTAAAGAACGTTCTATTCATGCGGAATAGGAAATACTTCTGTACACCTTTTTCTATTTTTTTTTTTTTTTTTTTTTGTGTGTGTTTTTCATGAAAGGCCCCCGAGGTGTTAATAGTTTCCACATTTTACCATCTGTTTTTCCATTTTTTATTTTTCTTTTCTTTTTTCTTATTTATTATTATTTTTATTTATTTATTTTTATTCATTTTTTATTTATTTTATTTATTTATTTTTTTACTTTTTATTTTTTTTCTCTCAAATTTTATTAATAATAGCGTTTAGTTCACTTGCCTTTAGTGCTGTTTACTTGTCTCAACTATTACAACAACTATTACTTGTCTCCTAAATTAGTTTCCTCGTGATTATTATTTTTAAAAAAAAGTTTTACATTTGGAGATCTACACGCTGAATAAAAAACAACCAATATGCATTCGCTTTCAGGTTGGACGAACTATAAAATAATAATAATATAAAGTAACATAATATAGATGTACATGAGTGTCATCGCTTTCAAAAAGGGTCGATTTTCTCTTAAATTAATAGCGATGCCAAAAACATTGAGATTGGATTTAATTGAAAGATTGGATTTAATGGTGGTAATATTATAGATGGCAATATTTCGAAAGAACGTCTGATTTATACGATTATAGGATACCCTTTTTTCTTGATTATTCATTGATCTCATATTATCCATCTCGACCCTTAATGATAGTTGTTTGTAATTTCCTTATTTTGCATTCTATTTTTTTGGGGGGGGGGGACATAGTTTATGACATCGTTTAGTTTCGCTACATTAAGTGCAGTTTGTGTTTGAAGTCACCATTCCAAACGATTTTTCTTGCTCAATTTTTAAAAATCATCAAACTTTATATGCTTATATACTGGACCTGCAATTAGGCTAAAAATTTTATAAAGGTACGCAGAACATGGTAATCGAGTATATTTAGCGATTAATCATTTTTCTGTTTCCTTTCTCAGCATTTTTTAACCCATTGGCAAAATGGGTCTTGGTTTGGATTTAATGACGTCCACACTCTTTTTAACTGTGTTGAAGAGTGATAGTAAACAGTGCGCATGCGTCGTCATTGCATGCGTTGCTATGGCGACCGCTGCTGTTTTTCTTTTTATTTTCACTAGAAGGAACTTTTAATGTATTTACACAATAATAATTTAAAGTATTTTCATTTTTTTTTATTGTTATGAACGTATAATTACTGGCTTGACGGTGATTTCAATATAAATATGAATACTGAAGAAGCAAAAGTATTTTGATTCGTCTTGAAACACGTATATAGCCAGGATTTGAAAACCAATCCGACGACAAACATCAATTGAGACAGTTTTTGCAACCCATGATTTGAAATGTTGTGACGTTTAACGGAGTCAATCCAGAAAGAAAAAAGTATTTGACCAATGAGTAACCAGTGATCGCAATAAGGCAATCTAAACTAAAAAACACTAAAAAGAAATGTAATAATCTGCAGCTCGGGAGGGTTTGCTACAAAGTCAATATGACATTTTTGATAAGTTACGTGCTTTCGCCTCTTAAAATAATCTGCATAGAAATGTAGAACTATTATTTATAAAAAAAAAACAGTTTTCTAACAAGTTATGTCAGACTATGTCTACTTAATAATTCAGAACGTCACCCAGTCACTTCGAACGTTTTAAAAGCACCCACTCGTTCTTTTTTTACAGTAATATTTATTTTGAGAAATGTAAATGATTAATCTTTACTTAGCATATCCTGTTCTTTTTAACTTCTTTTTCAATATTCTTTTAAAGAATATTGTCCTCTGCCCCCTATAGAATAGGTATTTCCTTTAAATAAATAAATTTATTCATTGGCGACATTTTTATCAATATGATGAAAAGTCTTAGTTTCAATTTCCTTCCGGGTTATGAATATGCTTAAAAAATACTGCACAACATGCAAGTTATATTGTACTCGTATTAAAATTCTTAATTATATTTTAAAGTGTAAAGGATGGTTTTATTTTATAGTTAAAATATATTTAATTTGTTTCAAATTGAACAAACACAATTTTAATTCACTGTAAAAAATAAATAAACAGTTTTCACGAAACTTTCTTCGTTTCTGACGCGACCGTTTCTTGGTATATACTCTGAGCAAAAATTTCTCCAAAATGGTTGAATAACTGTCGTCACTTCTTCAAAGAAGCAAATATTGTCAAAATTTTAAAAAAAATTTCTACATTTTGAATTTTTTTTTTTAAAAAAGGGAAAAAAAGTGCGAGGCATTAATGTATCTAACTTATCTAATAATTACTTTATATAGATAATACGTTTAATTTTATTGTGCAATAAAAGTTAAAACTGAAAAAAAATGAAAAACGATTCGTAAAAACCACCATTTATTAAATTTGTTTTTAAAAAGATTTTTTTAATTTTGTTTAAATTTTTAAAAATTATGTAAGTTTGTAATTTAAATTTTTTTGCGAGAAATTAAGTGTATGAGGAAATTCTTTTAAGTTCTAAAACGGTACGTTTCAATTTGCTCAAAATTTGAATTTATTGTAAAATTAAATTGTACAAATTTGATAATTATTCTGACTTCATGCAAAATTTTTAAGATTTTTTACTTTAAACTAATCATGTAATAAATTTTTTAATAATGAATTTTTCAAGGGAATAGAACATTTGCTTCGATTTAATGCATTAAAATAAATTTTCTTTTCAAAATAATAATAATAATAATAAATAAATAAGTAGTAAATAAATAATAAATAAATAAAAAATAAAATAAAATAAAATAAAATAAAATAAAATAAAATAAAATTATACTTTAGATGGGATACTCTTTTTTCATAAGAATGAATATGATAGTAGGTTCTAGATATTAAATAATTCCATTTTAGAGTGTTTTAACTTTCAGCTAATTTTATCAAAACAATTAACAATTATAGAATTGTTATCAAATTTGTTTTTAAAAAAAACTCAGTCTATATTAATTGGTGAACAACTTAGAAAAAAATAAGCATGAAAATCATTTTTGCTGAAATACATTTACGCTCTTTATGGGTGATTAAAGAAAGAGCATGGTAAAATTTCATCTAAATATTTCTCATCAAAAACGCGCGTATCTAAATTAACGACACTCGAATCATCGATAATAATGTTTCCAATCATTTTGTTAGGTTGTCTTTAGCAATAATTTAAGAGTGTTAGATAATTAGTTGTGGATGCTTGACAGTGTAAAGCTAAGCGCAGGTTGTTTAGGAGTTTTGCTATTTGTGGGACTGGAGACGTGTTTTGTACAATTGTATATACCAGTGGTTACCAACTGGCGGCCCGTGGGCCACATCCGGAAGCCTTTTCTTGTGGTCCGCGAACTAAAATATATTAGTTGTCATTTTTTTTCGGACAATTTTTGTAAAAATCTTTTTGTGTTTAAAGTATTTTTCTTTCCTTAAAAAACCTAATTTCTTCGTTTCTGTGAAATTTAACATACCAACGGAGCAACAAAAAAAATTTTTTTCTCAGGTAAAAATCTACTTCTTACTTTAATTTGTAATTCAGTACTTTAGCTTTGTACAACTTGATAAAAATCTGACAGTAATATTTAATGTTTCTTCAAACATAAAAGAGTCCTATATAAAATTTCGCTAAATTTGACCGGTGTTTTTAACTGCGGCCCCCGGCCTCATGTAAATTAGAAACCCCTGGTGATGGTTGAAGAATTTACATAGAAAAAAAGAGTAAAAAAAAGCGAAAGTGAAAGTAAGGCAGATATTTTTTCAGATTATGAAGATGTGACGAAATACAAAGACTAATATTTAACTTTCTTGCATTTGCCCGAGAGAGTTCGGGGTAGTAAACTGATTAAATATTTTTTACGCATAAAAAAATTAAAATTTCAACTTAGAACTTGTGTATTATGTTTTGTTTTAGTTCCTTGTATTTATTAATGAAATTAAAAAAAATATGTTGATTTTTTGCACATTTTTTTCAAAACAATTAGTAAGGGAAGCGGTTAGATTTATTTTTAGGCTTACGACCTGCTAGAATTTATAAACGCCAGAAAACTCTTACGAATGGTGAAATTTACGCATAAATTTAAACACAAAATCATAATAATAAAACTTCCTAGAATATTAAGCCTCATCGCCTCGTAAGCATAACATAAGCGGAGAAAAAAAACTGGAAGTTTTCAAAATTTCTTCTGTTTTAGGAAGCTTGTTATTCATTCAGTCAACCATTCATACGGTAAGTATTAGTTTAGATTAATTTTATTAAGTTATCTTCAGTAACTATTTAAGTAGTGATGAGCAATTAGATATACGTTAATTATTTTTTTTAGATTAATTTTGTTACTAAGAGAACCTTATGAAAATAATTATAATTGAAATCAAAATACCTCCATTCGGGCGAAAAGCTTGTTTTTTAATTATTTTTATTATTATATTTAATTAATTTTAACTAAGTCATCAAGCAATAATTATTCGATTTTAAATGATAGCTATTTTTTTTTTATTTAATTCCGACTCGGAAATAGATTTTGGTAGTTCCAGTAGAAAAAAATATTATGTTTGTTTAATAGTTTTAAAAAAATAATTTTTGCAAGTTTTTCAGAAAGTGAAGGAAATGTTTTTTTCTAAATATCTCCGTATAACTTTCGGCTTTGATGGCTTCCGTTTTTAGCAATACCATTTTTTTAAGAACTCTTTTTTTCATATTTCATTCCAATATATCACGAAAAAGCTTTGTCGTGAGACAGTAATAAACAGTGGTAACAAATTTTCTGTATCTAACATTTTAAAAAGATGACATTCTAAGAGAATATCAAAAAAAAGTTATATTGTAGACATTTCCTCAATGTTGTTGTTGTTGATGTCGGCCGTAAAGGCAGAGGGGATATGATTGTTCTTGTTTTCCAGTGGCTCCATCTATGGCCAAGAATTCGACTTCAGCCACCCCCACACGTACCCATTCGTACATCCACAGATCGTAATTTTGAACTGAACCAGAGAACGATCAATCTCCAATTCAGTACCCCCAGAGGTATTGATCTGTTATGGCAACATGAAGGACTTTGTGACCAGACAAATTTAACGTTCACCAATTACCATTTACTACACGGCAGGGGCGGACCTAGAAATTTTTTGTGGGTGAGTTCATAGACTCATATTTCCCCTTATGCCCTCTTAAATAATTTTTAAAATATTTTATTTCTTTTGTAAGCTATTAAAAAAATTATTATTTTTATTTTATTTTTTCAATTTTGGGGGAGGTCATGACCCCCCCCCCCCCCCGATGGATCCGCCACTGCTTTGGCTGGCTGGATTCGAACGTCCATTCTCAGGAACGTCAAACCAGCACCCTGCCACGCCATATATTTTTTCTGGGGCTTCAATTGCAAACAAAAATATATTTTCGTAATTTTTCATTAAAAAAGCAGTTTTTAATACAGTTAATAGTATTATTAAAGAAACAGTTCTATTTTTATCATTAAAAAATCAAAACGAGTATCGGAAGTATATTTCAACTGAAATATAAATTCTAAAATCGGTAGATGGAAATTTTTATTTTTTCATTCATGTTCGAAAATATATCAATAATTGATTATGTGAATTAAAAAGATTTCAACGATGAATAACTTTTTCTTTCAAACCTAAATAACTGCAAAAAAAATTTCAAATTTAAAAAAAATTGTTGTTTGGAAGTGAGCCATGTAAGGAAGATTTTTACCTTTAACCCAGAAACGGACACCTGCGTGTCACGCTGTATTTTAGAACCATAAATTATTAAAATGCTAAATATGATACTTCGACCTAGACTAATACAAAATAATGAAAAATATGTTTTATAAAAATTCCGTGTCAAAAGGTTAATATGATTCATAATTGTAGACGGCGCGAGTCTAATAACTACTTCAAAATTTCTGCTTCCAGAAAATCAGGTATCGCTGAAGATCGAACATCTGGAATAGTTCTTCTTTTAAAGTATCAGGAAGCGAAGATCTGATTTAATTTAAAACCAGACACCATCTCTGATGAGTCCATTGATGTCGACAACTAATTGTCCAGTAGTTAGAAGGGGAATTCGCTTCCGCGCATCAGAATAATAACTACCCCCGACCTTATGACACCGGTTTTTCTAATAAGATTCCTCGCATTCTGTTAGTTAAAGAGGTTAATAAGCATCGTGATTTATCAATAAACAACACTGAATTTGAATCCAAAAACCAAATATTCGTGACATTTACAAATCCCGGGCATATAGTTATGCGTATTTTCTAATAGAGCAACAGAAATTGCCAATTTAGAGTGTTTTATTAAGGAAATACAGCTATTAAGCTTTTCTTTCAGAGGAAAAAAAAATTCTCCAAGCCGCGATGGTTCAGGGAATAGAGTGTTCGCTCTCTAATGAGGTGAACCGGGCTCGAATCCCAGCAAAGGGCTGGTAGATACGAATTCCGCATCCTGCTTGCACCGATCACGGTGCTGATGTGAAATATCATCAGTGGTAGACGGATATCAGGGTTAGAGTCCTCTTGCCTTCAGCCTAACCGTGGGAGGTTCTCGATGTCTTTATCTCAATGTAACGCAAATGTGGGTTAATTCCATCAAAAAAGTCATCCACGAAGGCAAATTTCTCCCAATACTTGATCCAGGAGTTCTCTTGTCTTCTGGATGGGGTTCAAAATTACTAGGCTACGGAGTTGGTCATTAGTGGTCGTAACCCCAAAAATTGTGTCGGATGTTCAACGAAGGTCATAAAATAAAATATTAAAAAAAATCGTCCGTGGTAGTTTTTAGATGTGTTGACAGTTCATACATTCGGCTCATTTCAGAGGCCGTCTTTTGGAGAAAAAAAAGGACATTTTGATAAAACTAATTCGTTTTTATGTTACATAGCAAGGAAATAAACCTTTATATATATATATATATATATATATATATATATATATATATATATATCCTATATATATATATATATATATATATATATATATATATATATATATATATATATATATATATATATATATATATATATATATATATATATATATATATATATCCTATATATATATATATATATATATATATATATATATATATATATATATATATATATATATATATATATATATATATATATATATATATATATATATATATATATTCCTTATATATATATATATATATATAAGGAAGTTAAAAAAAAAAAGTTCGCAACAGGTATCACAAATTTAATCTTTTATCTGGGAAAATTTGAAAAGGAAAATCGAATTCTAACGATACAGAAATACTTATATACCGTAACTTTCTCAATTCTAAAATTTCCAAAAAGAGCTATTTTTAATTTTTTTATTTATCAAAAGCTATTCGACAGATTTCTTTTTAATTATTCTGCCATTTAAATTATCAAAAATGATACTAAAATTTTTATACCATATAATTCAAAATTTTTTTTGTCTATCATAAAATAAAATAATAAAGAACAAAGAATACATTTTTTTTAAAAAATTGCATGTTTTATTTATCTTTTAATAAATGAATTTTATAATTGCGTGAAAAAATACATTTTTGTGTCCAAATCCGTACCTTAACTAATTGTTAGCCTTAATTAACGAGCATAATTGAGATCAACCTTTGCATCTCTAAAATCAATTTTAGTATATGAAAATTTGATTATAAGAACAAAAGTTATTCAGTGTGCTTGTACCTTGATTGCGCTTCAGTTTTATTGTAAAAAAGTACTCTTTCAGAGCAGTATCTGGTAGCAGTGAATGTGAATATTTTTTGTAAATTGCTATTATAGTCGTTCTATACAAATAGTATTGAGTTTCTTTATAGATTTGTGTTTAGTAAAGACCATCCTAAGGCAAAATTTTTTCATTACCCATTGGCAAAATGGATGTTGTTTTGGTTTTGAAGGCGTGCTCATCTTATTTGGACGACATCACACTTCTCAACTGTGTTCAAGAGTAATAGTAAACAGCGCGCATGCGTCGTCATTGCATGCGTTGCTATGGCGACCGCTGCTGTTAGATAATTTTTTTAGAATTCTTTTTTTCACTTTTAATTTTGTTATGCATCAAGTTGGTGAGTTTATTTTTGAGATATGGGACTAGAGAGATTCCATAAATACTTCTTGAGTTGTGAATAAAAGAGAATTTAATCATTTGAACTATATTTTTGCTTTTATTGTTTAATTAAGAATCAGATATTCTAACCTACAGTTAAAACTGGATCGTTTTCAATACTAATACAGGTGAATATCACAAATAAAGAGGGTAAAAAAAAATTTGACAGCAACCATTTTGCCAATGGGCAGTGATCGCCTATTTTTTATTTATTTATTTGCTCACTGAATCCTTTGAACAAGTTTATATTCTAACATACAGATTTGTGCTGGTCTCGAAAATGACTTTTATTATTTCTAAATGATGTTACAAGAAAAGGAATCAGTTCTACTGAAGAATTTAAATTGCCCATTCAGTCAACTATAAATCTTATTTTTTTCCCGCACTGTAATTAAATTGTGATAATATTTTAAATAAACAGCATGTGAGCAATTATTTAATTTAATTTTCATTTCCAGCTTAATAAAAACTTTTCAATTTGAAACTCGCAAAATGCAGGTTATAAAACGTTTGTTTTTTTAGCCTGTAGTGGTTGTATTGCTTTTAAAGTACTCCCTCGTGTGAATCGTCACTTTAAACAATTCACGTTGTTGTCGAGATCATGAACCCTGCAATAACATAAATCGAAGAATTCAAGTGGAACAATGCGTTTAGAATAAATGGGCGACATTATAGACATTTTCAACAACCTGTGAGGTCTTTTCCGCGTTCACTTTTAATGTTTAGAATCATCATTAAATGGCCGGACGAATTGATGAAAAAGCCCGTATAGTTATTTTCATACTCAGATTTATTAACAATGAAGTGAAATGTCATTTCCGTTTTACTTCACAAGAAAATTATAATACTTTTCCGTAAGCCAGATGCAAAAAAAGTCAACTATTTCTTATCACTATTTTTTTTAAATTCTAATTAGTTTAGTTTAGTTTAATTCTAATTCTAGTTAGTAGACCTTTTGTATTTCTTTAAAGAAATAAAAAAGGAAAAGAAAAAAAATCAACAAAAAAGTTGTGATCGCCTTATTGCTATCACTGGTTACCATTTGGTCAAATGCTTCTTCTTTTTTGATTGACTCCGTTAAATGCCCACAACATTTCAAATCATGGGTTGCAAAAACTGTCTCAATTAATGTTTGTCGTCTGATTGGTTTTCAAATCCTGCCTATGTACGTGTTTCAAGACGTCACAAAATACTTTTCCTTCTTCAGTATTCATATTTATATTGAAATCACCATCAAGCCAGTAATTATACGTTAATAATAAAGAGAATATAAAAATACTTTAAATTATTATTATGTCAATACATTACAAATGCCTGCTAGTGAAAATAAAAAGAAAAACAGCTGCGGTCGCCACAGCAACGCATGCAATGACGACGCATGCGCACTGTTTACTATTACTCTCGAACACAGTTGAAAAGTGTGAGAACGCCGTTAAATCTAAACCAAAACCCATTTTGCCAATGGGTAAAAAATAGTTGAAAATACTTGCACCCAGCTAACGGAAAAGTTTAAATAAAATTTTAAGATTTACACCAAGTTTGGCAAGATTTTGCTACAGAGAAGAAACATGCAGAGCTCAAAATAAAAAACAGAATGTTATGATATTCTTTTAATTGAATAATCATATTTCATGAACTCAGTAGCAATCTTAATGGCAAGAGAGATTAACCTTTTTAAATTATTTATATAGATAATATTTTTAGATATGAATTAATCAGACAATTAAAAGCATTTTTTCTGAATAAACATACCTTTTTTAAGGATTCGGATTTTGAATCTCAAAGTATAGGGGTTGTAATATGAAAATGGGGGTTGCATGTATGGTGGTTGCAATCTGAAAAACATAATCCCAAATATTTCAATAAAAACTGATTAATCTAACTTCAGCTTCATGCAGGACGTAATTTTTTTTAGAAAAATTTACTATTTTTTATTAATATAACAAGGACTGAAATTTTTGTGAATTGTAAGTATAGAAAGTATTATTTTAAACTATGCAATTATGAATGATAATATTCAAAAATTTGGACAAAATTGAATAAAAATGGGTAGAACATTTTTAAATTTTCATTTCTTAAAGACTATTTGATTTACTCTGATTTAAATTTCGATCTTGCAGTTTTAAATTACGTAACTTAAAAGGATAAAGATGACTAAATTAAAACCATTTCAAAATGGTAGAGATGATGACTAGATTTTGTTGTAATCTACCTCTAAAAAGGTAATTAATAATTAACAATCAATAAATATAGAAAAATTAATCTGGAACGAAATTTATATTACAGTCTCAATTAAACACTAACTAGCAAAGAAATGGCAACAAGTCTGACATAAAATCAAACAAAAAATTTTTGTATAGAGTTTAAGAGTGTTGAAATTGAATGTGTTATTAATTTTGAGGCTAATTGAATGGTTCCTAATTAATAGTTTTATTTTACATAATAGAATATTCTTCAAAATAAAAATGTCGACTATAGTTTTTCTGTGTGATACTTCGAGCTATTTTTTTGTACTTTTTAAGTACTTAGTTATCCCTTTAAAGATTAAAGCTTTTTGATGGTTTTAAAAGTGATTGCGGCAACATTCCGCAAATAATCTACGCTTCTTATGGTAATAACTTTTATCAGAAACTCCGCAAAACTGCGCAGCACATTATTAAAGCATCTGCATATTATTTCTCATCTACTACTCTTTACAACAATTGAGTCCCAATTATCCGAGTTTTCCGCTTTAACCGAGCTATCAAAGATTTCAAGCATTTTTTTTTTTGTTCTAGTTGTTTTTTAATTTTTAAAACTGCAGCCAAAAAAAATTCTGAAGTTTATCTTCCAAACACTCAAGAAAACAAGCTGACGGATAACACGAGATTACAGATAAAATGATCATTAATATCATCAATAATGAAAATGAATCTAGCGAAAATGATGAAGACAGTGACGATGAAAGTCAACATATAAAAATCTCTCGAACAGATGGACTTAAAGGCTATCGTAAGTGCTATTGAATAAATAGAACTTCAAGAAGAGGCGACAAAAGCTGTTATCCCTAAAAAAAATGGCGAAGAATTGCTGCAGAAAAGGGCGAAAGTAATGTAAAACAAAGAAAATATTAACACTAGAAAGGCTGAAATTTAGTATATACCTATATTGATCAAAAGCAGTCAAAATAACTGGATTGCGAAAGAATAAGTAATGTGTAAAGAAATTTGCTTAAAATTAATTTTTAATATCTTTTACATTATTTACAGTTATATAACAAGTTATTGGTAAATATTAACAATAAAACAAATTAAATGCTGTACAAAAAGTCACAAAATTCTAAGAAATTGTGTCATTATATACATCATTGTTTTTCTAATTGAAATCAAAAAGCAGTCAAAATGACTCCCTAGGGCAGGGATGGGGAAACTACGGCCCGCGGGCCAACTGTGGCCCACCGGAAGATTTTATCCGGCCCGCGGACAGAATTTTAACTAGCCGATCAGTGGCGAATATATCTACTTTGTTTAAAACTATTTTTGTTGATTTCTTTTTTAACAAAGTACTGATGACCTTTTCACTTTCTCTATTTTTGTTCTACAAAACATAAATTAATTAAAATAGTTAGCACAAACAGCTTTAACTGGTAAAATGTTGACAGCAAAAGTTCTTTATAGAATAGCTGTAGATTAGCTCCAACTAGTATTTGTCTTTCTCGAGGAGCAGACATATGGAATCTAATATAGGTGAATTGTACTTCACATGAGGCTGACTACGCGTTTTAAGTTCCAACGAACGGATTTTTCTGCTGGCTCGAGTTCTAACATAATTTACTGCGTATGGAAAAGTTGCACACATACAATGCCATTGTAAATAATGGTGAAATTATTAAATGCATAAAATGGCTACTGCCTTTTTGAGTTATTTGTAAACATTTTTTATCCCAAAATGGCAACTAAAAAACGCAAAGTTGATGTAGAGTGACGTGCACTCAATGATGAATTGATTTTATTTTATTTCAGAAGTTTTTACTCGGCCCACCAAACTTTTTTTTCTAGATTTTTGGCCCACGACCCAAAAAGTTTGCCCATCCCTGCCCTAGGGCAATCTAGTGTTAAGGACTTTTTTTAGTAAAAACTCTTCAAATCTCGTAAAGTAAGCTTTTTAATTGTAATATGAATTGTATGTGGTGTGCTCGCATAAATTTTGTATTTGTTAAATATATTACATTTATACCTTTTATACTTTTCGCTACCTTTTATACTTTATACATTTTTTTGTACTTTTCGCTTTAACCGAGTTACCGTTAGTCGTTAACCGTAAGCCGTGGTCCAAATTAACTCGGATAATCGAGACTCTATTGTACCAATATTTACAATCTTAGTATATGTACAGTATTCACAGACAAAATTAATGAATCTGTGCTGCGATTAACTCAATAAGACAAAATTAATGAATCTGTATAGTGATTAACTCAATAAATCCAGCTACAAGGGTAATATTTATTTACGATAGTGATAGTTCAGCATAATTATCGTTTCTTCTCTTTTCATCTTAATCATGTTTCTCAAGTTTCCCGCTCAATTGCTATTTTATCGTCTGAGAGTCGAGTATTCCATTACCAGAGAATAAATTGTAATTCCTTTTAAAACTATCGCACTTAATAGGCAATTGAATAATTTTAAATCGCTTCTGATCAGCATAAATTATCGAGGAATAAAGAACGATTATTTAGATTATGGCTTCTAAAAGGAACAACGTTTGAAAAAAAAAATAGGTGTTTTGTTCGAGTAGATCTTCCCTACGCCCACGGAATGTCCTCTCTTTTGAAATCGTTTTCTGCAATTACATTCCTCAAATCGAATTTCATTATTGTCCTCGTCAAACACTTTGACAGATCATCCCATGAATCGATTTAAATAACTTCCTGCTTAAAAAAATAAATAAATAAAAGAAATAAACAGATTACGTGATTAGGAAATAATAGTTTCAAAATTATCCTACTTATTCCTTATCTACTTTAGGAATACCAAGCATGTGGACCAGCGGGCAAAATGTGGTCGGTCGAGTAATCAACTATGCCCCGGGAAGGCTTATAAAAACAATTTTATTATTTTAAATGTCATAGTTTCTTTTTTTTTATTGCTATTATTTCAATTGCATTGTAAACGTAATAGGTTGGCTACATAGGGCAAAATTGACGGTCGCCAATGGCAACAAGAAAACAAATGGCGACTAAAATGTCTGCCAATTTGCACCCGATTCCCACTTTTTTCGTAAAAAATGAATCACGTGCTTCACGCTTATTATTAGTTAATAAACATGCAATTTTTGTGAATATTTATAAAATTCTGAAATTTATTTTATTTCATACTTGTTTGTTATTGCTTTTTTTTCTAATTTTAAAAAAGAATCGTTTAATGTTTACTACATTTTGGAGAAATGATTCTAAAGAAATTACACAAATAATATCGATAATTTTTCAGTCACTTATTTATAATTTTTCATTCCTGAAAAAGTGGCCTCTTGTTTCAGTAGTGGTCATTTGTGTTAAAAGTTCTATAACAGGCAACTGGACAGAAGAAAATTTCTTAATTTTGATCTCTAGTTGGCAACTAATTTTTCTCCTGTTGTTTTCTTTTTTAAAAATTTTAATATTTTGCATAGCATTAAATATTTCTGTTAAAATGTTTTTAGATAATTCAAGGTATGTGTTTTTTTTTCTTTTCCTACAGGAATTCATTTTTTGCTTACTTCTTTGTTCGAGTTAGTTTACGTTAATGTTCCGATAATTAAAATAGTGATTCAAGAATTGATATAATAATATAATAATTATACATTAATTATATATTAATTATAACTGTCATTAATTTAATAATTCAAGTTGACGAAATTAAGCATTTTCGGCACTTATTTGATTCAGCTTCTAATTAAGGTCCCGGAATTAAATTAACCCGGTTATTGAAATTAAAATCATTTCTTTTATCGTATAAATCAACAAAGCAGATATTTTCTTCTTTTATAAAACCCAAATCCAAAAAAATTAAATTAATATTAACATCATGATTACGAAGCAAGGTTAATTCCTCGGGGTAAATATTATTTAATAAAATAGTATAATCTTGAAAATTAAAGATAATTAAATCATCAATAAATCTAAAAACAAATTTAATATTAAGAGTATAATTTTTTTTCATAATAATGCAAAAATAAGTTAGCTAAGAGAGATGAATAATTAGATCTTTGTGGTATTCCATTAATTTGAAGAAAAATATCTTTTCCATTGCAAAGATAATTATTAAAAGGACGAAAATTAGTTAGAATTTCTCAATTATCAAAATGGCAATTAAGGATATTTTTAAAATCATAGTAATAATTCAAAAGGACATCTTTTTGTTTAGAAAGGGGAATGCTATTGAAAAGATCCTGAAAATCAAAAGTCGCAATAGAGTTAATTTTGCTATGTTTAATGAATTCTAAAATTGGTTGATTATTAGTGATAATGCAAGAAAAACTTTGTTTAATAATATTGTTAATAATTTTATTTAAGTAGTTAGAGAAAATGGTGCCAGGTTTAGTTAGGTAAGTATTAGATCCACATGTGATTGTTCTAAATTTTACAGGAATTTTATGAAATTTAGAACTGATAATTGGGTAAGGAAATTGTACATTGCTAATTTATTTTTTAACGTCTTATATAAATTTAAAAATTTCTTAATTGCAGTATTATTACTTAAATTACTAAATTTAAAATTTTTACTGTTTTTTAACTCCGTATTTAAAAGCTCAACATATTATTTTTCACAGAATATAGCATAATTATTGTTAGCTTTGTCTATGGGAGTAATTACAAAATTTTTTTGTAGTTGCTTAATTGATTGAGCAATTTTAGAAAAATTTATTGAATTGTTACTGTTATTTAAACAATCCTTATTATTGAAAGCGAAGTTTTTAAAGTAATAATAAACACTTTCCATTCTGTTAGCATACCTAAAGGTAAAGAGAATCTATTTGATATCTTTAAACAAAAACTATCAATAGATCAAGATGGCAAAAACTTATTGGGACGGCCTTGGCCTGTCATAGGATGTAGTGCCCAGGAAGAAGAAGAAGCAAAAACTATTGAGATCATTAAGAAAGTATTTTAGAATTTTATTAATTGATATATGGTAAATGGGTCTAAAAATGGCGCAAAAGTTAGACCCATTATTCTTGAAACTGTATAATTGGATAACATGTAGGTTTCCATCGAGTAGGCTATCAGATAATGTGATAGAATCGAAATATAGGTTCCCCATAGATCTTTAACTAAGGACTTTAACTAAGGATCTTTAACTAGGATCTTTAACTCCCATAGGATCTTCAAAAAATTAAAAAGATTGATTCAATATTGTAATAAAAAAGCCTAGAATTTATTTTAATTCTTCTTCTTCGCTGGCGCTACAGTTATGGGTGGCCTTCTCTAGGAGTTTCCTCCTGTTGTTTCGCGACTGCCCTCCAGGTTTTTATTTTCAACGTGTTGCTGTCCTTCTCAACATTGTCTGACATCTACCTAAGACGTGGTCCTGTTTCCATAGGTTTTGATGAAAAATATTTTCTTACAGTTTTTCTCAAGATGACAAAATTAAAAGGAAACTCTTAAGGGAGTTTTTCTAATTAGATTTATTTATTTGTCACTTCTGAAATACGAAAATCGCGTCTCATTTTCGACAGACATAATGGGGCCATTTTTAAAAATGGAAGCCGTTATTTGTAAGAATGATATGATTTGAGACAAAAATAGAATTATTTTCTCATTTTACAATAATTGGAAAACGTTTTTTTTTTAATATGTTATTCGATTTTGTTATTTTGTCTTTCTAATTATTATTATTTCCTTTACTTCGCACAGAGATAGAAATTTCGCTTAGCAATAAAATTCAGATAATTTTTGCTTGCATCATTCAGTAAACGATTCTAACTTATGTTAGCATCTGACACATTGATCTAAGTGAAATTTGAGCACTCCAGCTAGTCTAAAAGTGACCAACATTTCGAGTTCATAATTCTATCCTAAAACACACACACACATGTGTATATATATATATATATATATATATATATATATATATATATATATATATGTATGGGAAGCTATTTCCCACCTCTAATTTGCGATTTGCACCAAAATCTGCTAATAGCTTTAAAAAATAAAATATTAATAATAATTTACCAATGATGTTCCTAATTTAAATAAATGTGGACAGCAGTAAAGGTTAGTGAGTGGTCAAGAAAAGATGCAAACGCTGGGACGCTATTTTCTCTTGTGTTTTCGTTTGTTTGATCGTTTATTATGCATTCGTTCATTTAATAATTTCACATGAAGCTTATTTGTATTTATAAACAATGAATTTATAAATTCGTTTATATATAAACCATAAAAGTATAAGTTTGTGGCTAATTCTTTACAGTAGTAAATTTTTGATAATATTTCAAAAAAATAAAAGTCTTAAAAATTAAACTAATTTTCGATAAACGAATTTCTTTTTCTAAATCCATCCCAAAAATATTTTATCATTGCTAGAGAAAAAACAAACAATGAAAAGTTTAAAAAAAGAAAAGAAAGAAGCTTAGAAAAATAATGCTTCCTTTTTTCGCTTAAAATTATAACTTCATTCTTTAAAAAAATAATAATAAATTTCAATCTTCAATTTAAATTAAAATATAAAATAACATTCAATTTAAATTTAAAAAAATTAAATAGCACGAATGTCAATTTATTTTCGCTAATTCAGACATTATATACATCTGAAATGAATCCAATCAAACAAATAATGAAAGAAATAATCTCTAAACATCTTTTACATGGAGTCATCAATCGATGTTAATAATATATTTATTTTCTAAAACCTGATTCTGTTTCAAGATAAGAAAGCAATCCAATGAATGTTACACAAGATAACAAAGATCTCATATTTTATGTCCCTTTCACCCCCGTAATCCCATTAGGCAAATGAAGACAAAGCACCGAATCATTGTTCTTCTTGTAAAATTCAGAATAAAAGAAGAAGAAAAAAAAACCTTTTTCGAAGGTTGTGCAATGTGCGGTCGAAGAAACACCCTTCAATAACAACGTTCTAAAGGGAATCGAATGAATGATACGCTATACTTTAGAAAGAAAATCAATCGCAAAAAGTGGAGGAACTCGCTCTTCGAAATAAGTAACGCCCATCACGCGAAATGGTCACTCTCTCTCTCGCTGCGACGGATGGGGCCCACTATCACGGGTCATCCCGAAAAAAGGTCAAGAGAGAGAGAGAGAGGTTTTGACACAATAGAAAATCTCACCCACATATATATATCTACTTCAGAAAAAAAAAAGGAAGATCACAAAAGAAATGGCGCAAGAATCGTTTTACTATAACAATTGGAAAGTTATTTTGTTGCTGAATTTGATGAGTTTTACAGGAATTGACTAATACCTTCAATACACCGAGTAAACAATAGAAAGCTAATAAAAAAAACATTGAGTTTTCTTTGAATTTAAAAAGTGTGTAATTCATTTCAATTTCAACTATAGTTGAAAATAAATGATGCAATTCGTATCAATATTGTTTTGTGATGCAATAGTGCTTATACAAGCAATTCATAGCCATGCTGTTTTAGTAAACAATATTGCAAGTGACTGTTTACAATATTGTTTTAAGAGGACATATTGTATTTCTTATCAATATTCTTACAGGACATTGTACTCTTATTTCAGATCAACAATCTTACATAACAGTGAAGTTCATATTAAAATTTTTAAATAAGAGGGGGGGGCTAAGCCCCCTGTTCGCTAACGCTCGCCAATCCCGATGATTACTTCGCAATCATTGCTGTTACTTGGCATAAAACAATTGAAATTATTCAACTGAAAATATATGTACTAAGAAGAACGCTTGTGCCTCTACTTCCCACGTCCAAATATTTCCCATATGCTAGGGGAGAGTGGGGTCAATTGTAAAATTTTTTACTTAACTATTTTTAACTAACAAAAAATCCAATATATTATTAGTATCAATTGACAGACGAGTAAAGTAGACTATCCTCTACTAGAAAAAAAATAAATACCTTATTTTAAATCTTATTATATTAGTTATTAAAATTTTTTGACAGTCGTGCACTTGTTACAATTGTCTCCACTTACGGGGTCAATTGTAACAGTTCATAAATTCAACTAAAACATGGTTAATTATACATATTATCATAGTTGTGATATATTTTTTTATTGATCAAAATAGTAGTGATACTTTAGGAGTAAAAATAATAGTGAGCAGGGACCTAAGGGGTTAAACTTTTAACTTTAAGGGGTTAAAAATTTTAATTTATGCTGTGAAAGGTGACAAATAAAATAATGCACATGCAACATAATATAAATGATATAGGAAACTATTGGTGGTTCTTAAAGAGTTAAGTAATGGTTTATAAAGATAAGATTATTTGTTTTCAGCTGTTACAATCGTCCCTTTACTTATTGTTACAATCGTCCCCAAGACGCTATTTCAGCTTCATTTGTTAAAAACAATGCTAGGTTATTAACAAAACTAATTTTTTTTTGAAATGTTAATTAAGGTGTCCACTTACATATTCGGCTAATAATTTTTATATGCTTAAACAAGATTACTTTGTTACAATATAATATTCTTATACCAAAAAAAGTACTTACGTAGCGTGAAAATATCTTTTGTGATGTAACTCTTTCAAAAGTACATAAAAATGGTTGCCAGCAGGGGTGTAAATGTAGATTTATTAAATACACCTTGTGCGCCACCTAGGAGCCAAATCTAGAGCCCGACACTCGAAATTTTTGCTCTGTTACAATCGTACCCTGTTATAATTGACCCCACTCTCCCCTACTATTAAAATCTATAAGTGAACATAAATCATATTTCTAAGTTATTATTTTTTGAAATGACATTTAAGATTAAAATTATATTGTTATAAAAAATTTGGTGAGTTCTCAACTGTAATTTTATATTTTTGTTTATGAAACGGACGAATGTATTTTAAATACAATTTTTGCATTCATCACTTTGTGTATAAAGTTGAAAGTTAAGCTCTAAATCATTTAATGAATACACTATAATCGTATTTCATAATAGTATATTAATGTAATTTGCATCGAAAAATAATAATTGTAAAACCGCTAGTAAGATCAGACGCCGTTTTAAATAACTTTAAATAAAATAAAGTAGAATTACATTATTTTAAGAATAATTTTTGAGAAAAAAATCCTCTTAAACTCTTAATTTAGGAATCATACAAAAATGTCGTAATAACAGTACAGGTAATTTTAACCTCTAAATTAGGGTTTCAGATTTCAAAGTGAGCTTCACTTTTTTTCAAAAATATTTATGTGTTTCAAGAAAAGAGTACTCAAAATTTTTAAGAACTTGTTTACTCATGGTTTGAGCATATTTATCGATAACATAAAGGAGAACGGTTTGCAAATTTTTTAATACATTTCCAGAGAGAAATCCATTTGAAATTTGTGTCAGACATAAAGTAAGTGTCAAATGTTTCAAAAATACCCATTGTTGTGAAGAAATGAATACTCAAAGTTTTTAAGAACAATGATTATACTCAAAAATTTTCCACAAAAAAATTTTTTTTTGTTTATTTCAAACAATGCTATATAAAGAGCATATAAACAGTTGACATAGTGGAGTTTATTTTTTGAATTTTTTGCAATGAGAAATTCATTTTAAATTTTTTTCAGATAAAAAGTGTCTTATTTTTTGAAAATTCTTATATAAGTGAAGGAATATTAACCCAAAATTCTTAAGAAGCATTTGTTTTGTCCAAAACATGCTACGTTAAGAGCATTACTATAGCTAACATAATGAAGGATAAATTTCGAATTTTTTATAATTTTTTTTTGCAGTGAGGAATTTACTTGAAGCTTATTTTAGATTACAAAGTAAGTAATTCAGGATTAATTGTCTTCTATTACGTAAATTATACATAATATATATAATATATAACTCATATATTATACATAATATATATTATATATATGAGTAAGGAAATCCTTTTTAAAAATTACCTTGTTAAGTCACTGATTCAAATTATGTGATTTGGATTATTGATTCAGATCAATGAGTCGAACCAAGTGATTTAAATCATGCTTGATTCCGATCAATGATTCGAATGAATTGATTCAAATCATGTGATTTGACTGAAGTTCTTTTGATCACTCATTCAAATCATATGATTTGACTCTAGTTATTTTGATCACTGATTCAAATCATGTGATTTGAATCAAGTTATTCTAATCACTGATTCGGATCTGTGATTTGGATCTATTATTCAAATCATGCGATTTGGATCATTGATTCGAATCATGAAACTCGGATCAATGATTTAAATCAAGTGATTCAAATCACGTGATTTGGATTAGTGATTTGAATTGAGTTATTCTGATCAATGATACCAATCTATTGAATCAGATCACTGATTCAAATAATTTGATTCGGATTAATTATTCAAATGAAGAGATTCCGATGATTGTTTTGAATCATACGATATAAAGCAATGATTCGAACTGATTTGTTCAAATCTCCATGCGAATCAAGTGAATCAGATTAGTGATTCGATTTAAGTTACTTGGATTAATGATTCGTATGATTCAATGGAATTTTTTATAACTGTTTTATCAACATAATTTTACCAAGCAACATTGTTTTTATCTAAGCAATGCATCTACATGTTGTTCATACGATTCATGTTCATACATTACAGCCCTGCTCTATATTAAACAATATTGTAATTCATACCCAATATTCTTATGCAATATTGTAGTTCAAATCAATAGTGTTTTTCAATTTAGATATTGCTAAACACATTAAAAAATATGCTTGATTTAAAACATGCACTGTACCATGTATTTTATACATCGAATATCATTGGAGTTACCTTTTGCAATTTGTGCACACCTATTCATTAGAACCTTCATTGGTGAATTCAACCAATGAATTATAACGCATGGAATTATAATTGCAATTAAATATTGATGGTTCTGCTTACTTTTCTGTACACCCTGCAAAGTTTTGCTATTTTCTGCAAGCAATAAAATACTGTTACATCCTGATATTTTTAGAGACATGTAAATAATATAGCATAAGATCTTAAGGAATACCTTATAGTCAATTAGTTGACGTTTGTTAACGGTATATATTTGATTGAATTATTGAGATGCTTTTATTTTGTGCTCATATGTTGTGCTCTTTAATACTCTAAAATAGAATTTGATGAAAACTTTGCTTCGCATAAAAGTAATCATTTTAATTTAAATTCGGGAAAAACTTTTTTGTTTGTTTACGAATGTCAATTTGCGATAAAATTAACGACACATTAATTTTACAATATCTCTAACAAATTTTACGGTGTAATTTATAGATTGAGGTAAAGTAACAAGTTCTGTTTTAAAAGTGGCTAGTAAAATGAGTATTGTTATGTAAGTAATGGTGATTGGCTTGTTGTAAGGAAAACTTTCCAAAAATTACATCACAATGATGTGTTCGAAATTGAGGCTTAATAACAATTTATGTTATCTAGCAATTTGTTCCTCAAGATGGTAAAACACACGCACTAGAGCTAGGCGATATATTGTTATTCTTAAATATCATAAAAGTTTTATTTTAAAAATTCATCTATCTAAATATCGTGAACATTATATATATTAAATGAATAATAGTTATCAGATATTAAATGAATAATAGTTATCGACAAAGTTCGTGAATATCGTGAATAATACATATCGTGAACAATAATATCGTGAATATTATTGTTATTGATAAATATCGAATACGATAAAGTTGTGACCATTATTGATAACGGTAATTACAATTCCTACTGCCACAAATGAGTACTTATCGGTAGTGATAGTTTTCGACTTCGATATTATCGTGAATGTCGATAAATTACTGTGAATTTCATATGGATCAATGTAAAAATAATATAAAATTGTTAAGTGAGAAACTTTGCAATATATCCTTAAATACAAATATTTTCTTAAGGAATACAGATATTTCCTAAACAATGTATCGTGAAATACAGATATTTTTTGAAAAAAAAATATGTTCCGAAATACTGATATTTCTTTAACGATATATCGCAATATTAAAATTCCGATATCGCCCGAAAAATTTGTTTAGTAATAGTTGCAGGCAGTACCAAGTAACTGAAGTATGCAGCTTGACAGCCAGATAGAAAAATGAATTTAAAAATAAATAAATAAATATGCTCCCATTTTGTGTGGCCTTTTAGTGGTTTTCACCGCAAAGTTAATTACTTAAGAATTTGACATCATCGTGCGTTGGACAAAAGAATAGCCCAGGAAGCAATTTTCTTCTCCAGACACAACTTTCCCTTTTACAAAGGAATTTGTTTTTACGCCAAAACAAGTTGTTTTTTTGTTGTTGCCATCAAATTGGGCTTTTACGAAACTTTTGCAAGAATAAGTAACCTACCATAATAGTCAGATAGCCGACAAGAAAACGAGTGGGATATGTTTTTATAATAACGATACATTGTTGCGCAGCTTATTCATATTTATTTCATGTGTGTGTGCGATATGTCAATCAAGGCGTGCTTCACTCTTCTTACTTTTAAAATGAGATATCGGTGACTGCTTATTTCTGCTCGGAAATGACGTATGACACAAAATTGTAGTCACGAAGCGATTTTTTTCCTCGGAGCTATCATATAGTGTTGTTCCAAAGAATTCAGTTGAAAACATATTATTCCAAACTTTTAATTTTTATTTCAAAAGCTGAATAACAATGAACAGTGTGAAAAGAAGAAAAAAAGAACCACCTAGATTAATTTTTGATTTAAAGATCGGAATTTTACGTATTCAATCTTAATGGTTCTGTGGAAAAACCACAAATATGCTAATTAATATTTGCAGACGATATTTTAGCTTTTAATATGAAATAGCGGTGACTGCTTATTTCTGCTCGGAAATGACGTATGACACAAAACTGTAGTCACGAAACGATTTTTTTTCCACGGAGATATCGTATAGATATCGTTCCTAAAAATTCAGTAAAAAACATATTATTCCAAACTCTTAATTTTTATTTCAAAAGCTGAATAACAATGAACAGTGTGAAAAAAAGAAAAAAAGAACCACCTAGATTAATTTTTGATTTAAAGATCGGAATTTTACGTATTCAATCTTAATGGTTCTGTGGAAAAACCACAAATATGCTAATTAATATTTGCAGACGATATTTTAGCTTTTAATATGAAATAGCGGTGACTGCTTATTTCTGCTCGGAAATGACGTATGACACGAAACTGTAGTCACTTAGCGATTTTTTTCCACGGAGATATCGTATAGATATCGTTCCTAGAAATTCAGTAAAAAACATATTATTCCAAACTTTTAATTTTTATTTCAAAAGCTGAATAACAATGAACAGTGCGAAAAGACGAAAAGGAAAAGAGCAGCCTAGATTAGTTTGTGATTTAAAAATCAAAATTTCACGTATTCAATCTTGATGGTTTTGTAGAAAAACCACAAATATGTTAATTTATATTTGCAGACGATATTTTCGCTTTTAATATATGATAAACCATCATTTTAATCAATGTAAAAATTAAATAGAAAAATAGAAAATTTAAACGAAATCGGTCTAATGGTTTCTTAGAGGTCGAATTTTAAAAATATGACTATGAGATTCGATTTCTCAGGAATTATTCAACCAATACTAATTAAATTACATTTTTTGCCTAATAAAAAGTTTTCATACCCTACAATTTAATGTTTTTTCCGAGTAAAATTAAATAAAATAACAAAAAGTAATAGATATTAAAAATTATTATTTGCATGAAATTATTGTTAGGTAAACGACATTTAGAGCCGTGTGCAAAAAGTTTTTGATTCATTTAAAAAAATTTTCGCGATCAAACGAAATACGCAAAAAAATAAAATTAACATTAAGGGATCCAAATTTTGACCTGTTTTGGTGACCAAACTATCTGGACCACATTTCCCAGGTTGCGGTTTTCCCCTACATTTTGGGAGTCAGAAATCCGAAACCGTCGAAAAAATAATTTATTTATGCTGAGAAGGTTTCCTTTCTTTTTGGTCTGATTTCGTTATTTAAAATATCGTCTGCAGTAATTATTAGCACATTTAAGGTCTCCCCCTTTAGCCATTAAGATTGTGTCCTAGAACGTGAAGATCCGATCATTCGGTCATAAATTATTCAGTGTAGTCCACTTTTTTTTTCTTTCTGCGCACTGTACGTGTGGCACTTTTTTTTTAAATTTAAAAGTAACTTACAATTAATTCTCAAAAAGTTTCTTTGTTTTTTTCCAGCCAGAAAAGTTTGAAATGAAAATTAAAAAAACAATTTTAAAATTCACTACTTATATAATAGCTTGCCCATATATTTCACAAACGAAAAGCTAATTTTTTACCTATCACAACTAAAACCATAAAAACTATTAAATCCGTTGATTTGAATTTGGTTTTATTTGATTCTTCGCCATAAAAATTCGTCACAAGTAAACTTAAAAAAACATCGTGATAAGTAAACTTTAAAAAAGCATCGTAATAGGTAAACTTAAAAAAGCATTGTCATAAGTAAACTTAAAAAGACATCGTGATATTTAAACTTTAAAAAAACATCGTGATAAGTAAATTTAAAAAAACATTATCATAAGTAAACTTAAAAAGACATCGTGATAAATAAACTTAAAAAAAACATCGTGATAAGTAAACTTAAAAAGACATTGTGATAAGTAGACTTAGAAAAAAACCTCGTGATAAGTAAACTTAAAAAAACATTGTCATAAGTGAACTTAAAAAGACATCGTGATAAATAAACTGAAAAATACATCGTCATAAGTAAACTTAATTTGCTGCTGGTCACCCTGGAAATAAATAAATGTCGCAAAATTGTACTTTTTATACCTAACACCATTAGAAATTCTAAACTATCGGCTTAACAACATTTGGTATCAATTGGTTTAGCGAAAAAATAAAAATGTATCACTATCTCATTTGTTTAGGTAGCTTCTCCCGTATTGAAATCCTACTTCAGTAAATTCAAGATGGCGGCAAAAGCTGTCTCTCAAACTTAAGATACATTTATTGAACTGAAGCCACAACTTAAAAAAAAATTCCAGCTTAATCCCATGCATAAGCAAACGAAAAGTGGACAGATGTGATAGCGTTAAGAATACAGTAGTAAAAACAACGCCATAATTCAGGTCTATAAAGCGTGACTAATCGATTCGCATGAGAGCATTTAAAGTGAATGTAAAATCGATAGGCAGAAAGTGATTGTACCATTTTTGTTTGCTTATGGTTGGCAAAAAACTCACAGATGTCACGAAGCTTCGATTAATCATAATAATTAAAAAAAAAACAGCAATGTGTTTAACCCCTTAACTTGTGCGCTCGAGTTAATTCGAGTGCGCTAAGCAGGCCAAACTGTGCACTCTCGCGATAATTCGAGCAACGTTGTATTTTATGCTGCTATAATTTTTCACACTCAAATATAATCGAGATTTGAAAATAACAATGTGAAAGCTAAGGAAATAAAATCGTTTTATTGATATTTATCGTTTACATAGGATTGTCAGCTATAACACTTATTTAGTCAAGAATAAAATATACAGAGATGCCAGCTTGCTCCGGACAGAAAAAAAATATATTTTAAAGTGGTAGTTTATCGATTGTGATTCTTGGTTTCATAAATTCAATTTAGTAGATTTTTATCCACCACTATTTCTAAGTAATTCGTAGGCTTATATAATTCACCACTTCATAGTACTTATGTCATGCTATACCTTTTAAAAAGCAAGCAAAAATAGTCAAATCTCTGCAAAATTTACTTTGTAGTTATTTACCATATTTTTAATTATTTTGGGGTGTCCGGAGCAGTTGGCATCTCTGAATATAGCCTTTTTCTATGGAACAAAAGCACAGTATATCAAAATTGTCCACCAAAAGAAATGACAATGTTCTAAAGTGTGTGTATTTTTTACATTAAAAAAATTGATTTTTTTTTTTGGCCGGTGCTTTTCGACAAATCTGTGCGTTAAGGGGTCTAGTAGATGATATCGTTTGATTGTCCTGAATCTTAGTGAATCCCGATATTCATTTACGGATATTTTCGCCCAAAACCACTGTTCTCAGTCGTTTATTCTATTCAACAACATTCAACATGAAGGACTACATTCACCATTAAGTCAACATTCCCCATGACAGGCAAAAATTTTACGGTAAGGGTCTGAAATTTTCCTATCTGCTGCCACTAAAAATCATGCTACTGCGCGTTGTTATCATGAACGAATTCATCTTAACACAACTTTACTTTCATTTTCAATGCTCTTATTATAACTGTGTATAATCAGTTTTAGGTTATTTAACTAATTATCAGTTATTTATTAACCGTTGGCAAAATGGGTGCTATTTTGGGTTTGATTGCGTGTAAACAATAGTGAACAGTGCGCATGCGTCGTCATTGCTTGCGTTACTATGGCGACCGCTGCTGTTTCATATTTTTTAAATTTTTTTTCTCACTTTTAATTTTGTTATGGATTAAGTGGGTGAGTTTATTTTCGAGATATGGGACCAGAGAGTCTTACTGAGATACTTCTTGATAAAAGAGAATTTCATCATTTGAGCTATATTTTTGATATTTTGTTCATTTTGCCAATGGGTAACCAGCGATCGCCTTTCGGCGATCACAACTTTTTCTATAATTTAGTTTCATTAAATGTGGTTAAAAAATTACTTAATATTTAATTAGTTATTTACCTGATTTATTAATCTCGAGGGTGGCGCTACTACATATATCTGATGCTCCATTGTCCTTCATTCTATTGTGCCCCCCCCCCTAATTTTTACACTGATTATTCAATACATTATATTCAATACATACATCTAGCTTAAAAATCAATGACCAAAATGTTTTTGTGTAAAAATTAATAAAAAGAAATCTGATGAAAAAATTAAAATAGCACTGAGTAAGAAACAAAAAAAATTATAAAAAAACAGATGAAATCAACTGATCAGTACAATTTCTCTTTCAAAGTTGATTAGTTCCAGTTACAGTCCTTAGCGATATTATTAGACGTACTATAAGATTCTATGTAAAATCTTAATTATCAGTTGATACTATACAGCTTTATTGTTTTGACACGACTGAAACCGGTTTGCACTTGTTTACGTTCGTGTATCAATTGATTAAATTAGACGATATATAATATAAATTCGACGATGGGATAAATTAGACGATATATTATATAAATATAGAATAATTATTATATCAGGTATTATATTAGTATATTGTAATAATTAGACCAAATTATTAGACGCACTGTAGTGTTTTAATAATGACATGTTTTGCACGATTTATATGCAATACTTTTATATTTAAACATACATGTAATGGGGTTTTTATTCAGGAGATTTTTTATATACTTCCTATTTGTATTTATTTTTAACCTATTGCATTGCAATGTTAACTAACTGATGCTCGAACATAAACAGGTACAAACAGGTTTCAGCTGCATAAAAGCAATAATGCTGTATAGTATCATCTGATAATTAAGATTTTACATAGAATCTTATAATGCTTCTAATAATGTGTCCAGGGACTGTAGATTTCATCATATTTTGAAAGGACGTAATCCAGTCTAATAACAAAACAATAAAGAAATTAAAAGTATTTTACGCAAATTATCCTAACATTTAAGCAGTTAAGTATAATATTTCATTTTGCTTTTTAATCTAAACTACGCTTTTGTTTTTTTTCCTTCTTACTTTCGGTAAGATCAAGGTCTTCTTTGCAGAAAAAAAAAAGATCAAATCATTTTTTAAAAAAAAAACAAGCCTACAAAATAATTACAAATTTAAAACAAACGAAAATCAACAATTTATGATAATATCTTCGTTGATTTAAGTTCTTTTGTTTGAGATGGGGAGCATTTTGAAATCGAAAATGAATGTTCATTTGTTTAGAAGCATACTTAGTTCAGAATCTGGGTAAAGTTCAAGCTGCAGAATTAATTATTTAAAAAATAAAATAGTAGATCGCTGCGTAAGATAAAAGAAAATAATTTATTGATTCAAGTTAATGGATTTTATCTAAATTTGAATGAATTTTTTCATGTTAAGGGATTAGGCTACTCTAAAGATGCCAGAAAAAAAAATAAGAATTATTTAGAGTTTTTTTTTCCAACGAGACAAGGCAATAAATCAAAACTAAAAAAAAAATTTCTTTTTTATACTTTACAACTATAATGAACAGTAAAAATTATTTTTTAAAAACTCAAAAATCAAAGCAAAATGAAATGATGCCTGTACAGTTTTTTTTTCCCCAAACCACTACTTAAATTTTTAAGTTAGGAAGAAAAAAAAATTTTTTTTCTCTCGAATATATATTGCAAACAGCTCGGTAAGATTTATTTCGTGTATTTTACGAAAGATTGACGAAAGAATATTTACTATTTAGATTTATTAAATATGATTCTGTGTGTTTTACGTATTATTGACGAAGCAAATTTACCATTTAAATTTCGGTTCGAATTTATTTGCACAAATTTTCTCTTTTTTTGGATAACCACTTTTTTCCATAGCTTGACGTTTCGACTAACGTAAATTTTGACGCATTGCTGACGTAAATAATATGTAAAAATAACGTACTCATATAATAGTACCTTGTAAAACGCGGTTAGTAAGATATTCTTAAAACAAGTTAAATTGTTTACGTAAAATTATATGTAATTTTTCCTTTTTTTTTTTTTTTTTTGGATAACCATTTTTCGCTATAATTTGACGTTTTAACTTACGTAAATTTTGACGTATTGTGGACGTAAATATTATATAAAAATAACGTATTCCTTCTTACCTAGTAAAAAGTGGTTAGTAAAATATTGGTAAACAAAACGAATTTGTTTACGTTTTTTTATGTAAATTTTACGTTTTTTTGGATAACTATTTCTAGCTATAATTGCTATAATTCAATGCGTCAGTTTTTCGTCAATTTAACGAATGTTTAGTAAAATTTAAAGGTGAAATATACGCATTTTTGACGTAAAATTGGTGGCTCTTTGCTATATGTGAAGTACTTCTGTAAAGAATGCAGCTTTAAATGCAGAGTAGAAATCTAAAGTCAATTAGTATAGATTTGTGTTCGATTGATTATAAGCTCGACTGACTTGAAAAATGCAATTTTAAGTAATTTGCTTTTGAGGATTTCTGAACGCATACAGTTGGGAATAAGATTTCTGAAAGCATACAGTGGGGTATAATATTTCTGAACACATACAGTGGGGTGTAATATTTCTGAAAGCATACAGTCGGGTATAAGATTTCTGAACGCATACAGTGGGGAATAAAATTTCTGAACGTATACAGTGGGGTATAAGATTTCTGAAAGCATACAGTGGGGTATAAGATTTCTGAAAGCATACAGTGGGGTATAAGATTTCTGAACGCATACAGTGGGGTATAAGATTTCTGAAAGCCTACAGTGGGGTATAAGATTTCTGAAAGCATACAGTGGGGTATAAGATTTCTGAACGCATACAGTCGGGTATAAGATTTCTGAAAGCATACAGTCGGGTATAAGATTTCTGAACGCATACAGTAGGGAATAAAATTTCTGAACGTATACAGTGGGGTATAAGATTTCTGAAAGCATACAGTGGGGTATAAGATTTCTGAAAGCATACAGTGGGGTATAAGATTTCTGAACGCATACAGTGGGGTATAAGATTTCTGAACGCAAACAGTGGGGTGTAAGATTTCTGAACGCATACAGTGGGGTATAAGATTTCTAAACGCAAACAGTGGGGTATAAGATTTCTGAACGCATGCAGTGGGGTGGGGTATAAGATTTCTGAACGCATACAGTGGGGTATAAGATTTCTGAACGCATACAGTGAGGTATAAGATTTCTGACCGCATACAGTGGGGTATAAGATTTCTGAGCGCATTGCTAGATAAAGATAGCAAATTCGAATGCTTAGACCATTTCATAAACAATTGGGTGCATTATTTAAGGATAAAAGCACCTTTTAAGTAAAAGTAAATAATAAAAAATTAAATAGGGGGGGGAGGCTAAATCCCTTTAGTATAAAACACAAAGTAGTTGCATCAAACTACAAAATAACTTAGTATTTACAACCACTGCATTTAATTAAATATTCTAATGAGAAAAACTCCAAATTAAGCAATGGTTCAGAACCACTGGCTTGATTCATGATTAAAACAAACTGGTTCGTATAACGAACGATTAAAATAACCACATTGTGAACAAGTTATTGAAAAAACGTAACCGGATAAACGCATTTCATGCAAATCACCGTATCCGAAACGCCAATTGAAATCAATGAATTCAAATCAACTTATTTGAATTACTGATAATTTTTTTTAAAAAAAATTATTGAAATTAATGGACAAAAATTCATAAATCGGCATTGAAAGTGATTCAAAAATTTAGTGAATTTCTTTATCATTCAAAACCATGATTCAATAGCAAACTTAAGTGTACACTATCTTTTTATTATTACGTTAAATTATAGAAAACTTTGTAAAGTTATTGATGGTTATAATATCTAAATATTTGTTTTTAAACATATCTATTTTTTTTAAATGTACAGTATATTCTCGATATCTGGAATTTCCATATCTCGAAACTTTTATGTCAAAAAAATATTTCTCCCCTTCGCATTATATATCCTATGAATATCCTATATATTATATATATATATCCTATATATATTATATATCCTATAATTTGAATTCCTATGTCGAAAAGTTTCTTCTCAACTCCTTGTTATGCCGAATGATTTTCGCAATTAAATATGGATTTTTTCTGCAAAATCACAATGTAAGTTTATTGCTGATCAATTCTTTTCTATTTAATGCATAATTATTTTTGTCCTACTTTTAAAAGTAAAACTATCATTGTTGTATTCAGGGCCTTCTTAATAGCAGGCAGGACCCCCGGGCACAAAAATATTTTAGACCCCTATAACATATCATAATGTTTAAAAACGAACTAAAAAAACTTCACATATATAAAATAAATCATTTTTAAGATATAATGCAATAATTTTAACAAACACATTTTGATTACCCCAAAACTAAAAAAATGCATTTTTAAACTATGTATAATTTGAAGAAAAAAAATTGAGATGCTACCCAGTTGTAATCCTCAAAAAATAAAGCAATTTTCAAAATCATGGAAGTTAAATTAAAATAATTAAATAAAATAAACATAAGGGTATAACAAATTAAAATAAATTCAAAAGGTATGAATTATTTTGTCAAACTAAACAGTTATTAAAACATCTTTCAATGCCCAAGTACCTTAAGTTTTAATTGGAACGTTGAAAAATAGATTTCGGTTGCCTTTTTTTAAGTTTTCTTGTTGACAAACTATTCAAATTATTGGTGTTTGCATGATAATCTATCACTATTTGTAGAAAAAAATTTACACTTTATATAATAGAATATACTTATTTTTAAAAATATATAAGGCAATGTTGTTTATTCTTAGCTTTTTTAAACGCAATTTATAAAAAATAAGATTCTCAAGGGTTCCTTGAGAGCCTGGGGCCCCCGGACACTGCCCGGGTCTGCCCATGCGTAAAGACGGTACTGGTTGTATTTAGACTTGCAGTCAACTACCATCACATACGTATTTAATTGTAGTTATTCTTATATTTCATGACTCTACTTTCTAGAGTAATATTTTAGAACATATTTTTCTACTTTTTAAAACATATTTAACTCTAAAATTGTTATCTCGAAAACTGGCTATCTCGAAGTTTTTTTAGTGTCCCTTCAACTTTGAAATGTGGAGAGAATATTGTATTTTAATACTAAAAGATTTTGCTTTCAATTCGTTTTTAAATGTTTCTTAAATAAATTAGTACAAACAGATTAAAAGTACACAATTCAGACAAATTTTCTTCATTAATTCTATGTTTTTATTGTTTTCAGATGACCAGCAATCATATAATTCCTGTCTCTCAAAATTGTAAAACTGAATCGGCATCAATCAAGTTTCATATCACGCATCAACAAACAAATTAATTTGGACATTTTCAATACATATTCATGATGAAATTCACATCTGCAGCATTTTAATAAGGTGAATCTAATGACAGACGTTTTAAAAAGATTCGCCCAGATTGCCTCATAAAACCATGAACATCTTACCAATTAATTCTAAAACCAAAATTGACTATCCAAATCGATCGGAAATCAGGCCATACCATCAAATTGAATTGATTAGAAACGAGAACTAACGAAATAAAGCGTGCCAAATTAGAACAAACATAGTTAAGATAAAAAGAAAAATGGCGCTACTCCTTGCTGATCAAACGCAAACAACTGCCGAATGGACGAAATCAATCAATACGGAATCGAATTTTCGTCAGGAACAATGTCTGTGTCAAAGGCTATAAAGATAAGAAACCAGTTCAAAAACGTGTTCGAATGCTGTTTTGCATAATGGCCGATGTTCTTTGTTTGTGGATGTTCTTTAATGGAAGTGAATCCATCTCATTTATAATCATGTAGCAATAAGAATACTTGATGGAGTGCAAAATGGCAGTTAATTTCGTCTGAGATAAAATATGTGCTAAAATGGCTCATTAGTCAACTCATAAAGCAATTAAATCAAGAGACAGAAAAACTTGACCTACAGAAAAAGTGATTCCCCTCTTTCATTTCTACGATAACATTTTCTAACTTGCAAATTTATATAGCTTTTATTCATTGTTATTTAGAATTAGATTTTTAATAGCTTTTTTTTTTAAAAAAAAAACTAGAAAAAGGTTTCTCACTGAGTTTTAAACTTACTTCCCAAAAAAATAAATTCCACTAAATATTAAAAAAAAGCATAACACAACTTTTACATGTAAGAATATTGGGCCACGTACTTTTTTTTAAAAAAAAATATTAAAAGAATTCCATCTATGAAAAATGAAAAGAACGATTTAGCAACAATAATTCTTGATGGAGTAAAAAAGTGCAATATTGGTTAATTTCGTCTGAGATAAGGGAGAGGTAAATTTCGCACTGAGATAAGGGAGAGGTAAATCTCGCACTGAGGTAAGGGAGAAGTAAATTTTGCACTGAGATAAAGGAGAGATAAATTTCGTCTGAGATAAGGGAGAGGTAAATTTCGCACTGAGATAAGAGAGAGTTAAGTTTCGTACTGAGGTAAGAGAGAAGTAAATTTTGTCTGAGACAAGGGAGAGGTAAATTTCGCACTGAGATAAGGGAGAGGTAAATTTCGTCTGAGGTAAGAGAGAGGTAAATTTCGTACTGATATAAAGGAGAGATAAATTTCGCACTGAGATAAGGATGAGGTAAATTTCGCACTGAAGTAAGGGAGAAGTAAATTTCACACTGAGATAAAGGAGAGATAAATTTCGCACTGAGATAAGGGAGGGGTAAATTTCGCACTGAAGTAAGGGAGAAGTAAATTTTGCACTGAGATAAAGGCGAGATAAATTTTGTCTGAGACAAGGGAGAGGTAAATTTCGCACTGAGATAAGGGAGAGGTAAATTTCGCACTGAGGTAAGAGAAAGGTAAATTTTGCACTGAGATAAAGGAGAGATAAATTTCGTCTGAGGTAAGGGAGAGATAAATTTTGATCTGAGGTAAGGGAGAAGTAAACTTTGCACTGAGATAAAGGAGAGATAAATTTCGTCTGAGACAAGGGAGAAGTAAATTTAGTCTGAGATAAGGGAGAGGTATATTTCGTCTGAGATGTCAGTGTCATGTCACGTTAAAAGTTTGGCATTAGTTTAGAAGTTGATCTCATAAATCAAATAAATTGATGAATAAAGACAAGAAACAACACTAAAACAGACAGAAAATTTTACTTATAGAGTAGTGAGACAGTTTTGATCTCATTTGATATCTTATTTTTATATGAATATAAAGCAGAATACTTAAAAACTTTTTTGATTTAAAAAAAAAGTGGGTAGGTAGGTACTTTATTTATGTCTCACGAGAGCTGCAAAATGGGACGACCTGGGTGGTTGATCCTCTGCAGTGGGGATGGCTCCCCTGCTGCGGTAGGCCGACAACCTGCGAGCGAAGTCGAGCACTTTACGGTAGAACAGTTTAACGAGGACCGATATCGCACACGCTCGGTCCCTACGCAGGCTGATCAAAGTGGTTACCCTCCCGCTAACTGACCGCAGCCAGTGATGCTTGATTTCGGTGTTCTACTGGAAACCGTGTATTTACGGTCAGTCCACTGTGGGACAAATAAATGATAGAAAAGAAAAGAAACATCTCGTTTAAGACGAGGAAAAAAGTTTCTCACGGAGTTTCAAGCTTAAACACCGACAATTGAATTGCATAAAAGTGAACACTCTGAATAACTTTAGATCTAATAATCGGATTTTCACTTCAAAGATTCAAGGGTCTAACTTTAAATGTGATAATTAGTTAATGGCGATTAAATTTCAAATTACAAAATCAGACGCAGAAACGTATTCCTCCTAAATAAACATAATTTTTTTCGGAGGGATTCGAATTCGTGACTCTCAAAATACAGGGGAGGGTAGAGAATGTGATCTAAGAAATAGGTTTATGAGAGCTACCTAAAGATTTGACTCCATAATATTCTTTATATTTGCTAAGTATTCCATTTTAACTCGAGAGCATTTTAATCGATTCGAAAAAAAAATTATGCAGAATTATAAAATACATTAAAGATAATTCCCGGCAAAAAATTATTTCTATTAACTGTTTATTAATTTTTATTGTTTTTTTAATAACAGTCGAGGAAATTTTGAATTGCAACGTAAACAAAACTTTATATAATTTCAAAAAATTTAATTTTATATGGCAAAGTTCTAAGATCGCTCTCCATCCCTTGCGAAATCACATTTGAAGTATATGGCATTTTTAAAAGTGATAACTCAGAAGCTATCCAGCCGATTGTACTCAAGTATTGTATTTTGTTCCTTAAAATTACATTCCTTAAAAAGGATGCAAAAAATCTGCATAGATTAGAATTAAAGAGTTTATCAACCGTTATTAATTACAAAATAATTATTAAAAACTAATTATTTGTGCTATGAATAAACGAGTTTCATAATTAAATGCTAACATTTTTAAATTTGTTTAAAATGCTCTTGATACGTGATGGCATACGCAAAAAGTAAAACTAACAGTTAAGGGGTCAAAAATTCGAACAGAAAACACTTGGAAAACGATTTTCTAGAAAGTGGTTACGTCCTCCGGATATTCAACCCCCTAGATCTCCAGACCTTCACCCTTCAGCAAACGTCCAACGAATCAAAAGAAATTGAACCATTGCTTTATAATAAATTCAAATTTTTAACGTTATTCTTAAAAAAAGTGCGTATATTTAAAATAGATATCAAAAGTTTAAAAAACGGAATCAAATGATCTTTTTTTTTCAAATAACCATTTTCTTAAAGCAACAATCTGAGCTATGTCCAAACACGAATTTCGAGCTTTTTTTTCACATGTATTTTGTTAAAATGCGCCTATCAAGTTATGTCTATTTTCTTAAATACTCATTTTGAGCTTTTTATACTTCTTAAAAAGCGTTTATCAAGCCATATCTATTTTCATGAAAGAGCATTTTGAGCTAAATTCAGTTTCAAACTACGCCATTTTTTTCCACGCACATTGACAATGTCAGTTTTTTTTAACACGAGATATGTAAAATGTAAATGAGATATGTATGATTCTGAGATATGTAAAATGTAAAATGTTTTTCTCAAGTCATGTTATTTTTCTTGAAAGAGCATTATGAGCTTTGACTAGTTTCAAGCCATGCCAATTTTTTTTTACTCGTGTTAAGCCATGGTAATTTTTTTTCTATCACGTATTTTGAGCTATGTCTATTTTATTTGAACGCGCATATCAGTTTATGACTACCCCACAGTGGACTGATCGTTAAGACTCGATTCCCAGCAGATCACCGAAGTCAAGCATCACATGCTGTGGTCAGTGAGCGGGTGGGTGACCACTTGGATCAGTCTGAGTTGGAACCGAGAGTGTGCGGTATTTGTTCTCGCTAAAACTGTTCTACCGTAAAGTTCTTGACTTCGTGTGCAGGTCGTTGGGCTTCCGAAGCGGGGGTACCATCCCCTCTGCAGAGGATCAAAATTGTGATGGCTCGTCTTCGGATGATTCTCAGGGATGTTTCCCAGACCGTCGCCAATAGCCCATTGTACAGCTCTAGTGCGACGTAAATGAACTACAACAACAACAGTTTATGTCTATTTTCTTAAATACTCATTTCGAACTTTTTGTATTTCTTAAAACGCGTTTATCAAGTCATGTCATTTTTCTTGAAAAAGCATTTTGAGCTATGTCCAGTTTTAAGCTATGCCAATTCTTGTTACTCGTGTTGTGCCATGAGAATTTTTTTTCCTAATACGTATTTTGAGCTACGTCTGTTTTCCTTGACATCCACTTTGAGCTACGTCCATTTTATTTGAACGCGCATAACAAAATATGTCTATTTTCTTAAATATTCACATTGAGCTTTTTGTATTTCTTATAACTCTTTTATCAAGCTATATCCATTTTCTTGAAAGATCATTTTGTACTGAGTCCAGTTTCCAGCTACGCCAATTTCTTTTTCACATGTTTTGAGCTATATCAATATTTTTCAAACACTTATTTCGAGCTAAATTTTACGTATCAAGTTATATCTAAATTCTATTTAATTTATACTCATTTTGAGCTTTTAATATTTCTTAATGCGCGTTCATCTAGTCCAGGGGTGGCGAACCTTCATGCACCAACGTGCCATTTTTTCTAAAATATATTTTAATGAGGTCATAGACGTGCCGACAAATAGTTTTGACTTCGTGATTATTGGGTAAATAATAATACTAAATACTATCAACTCAAAACTCTTTATTTACTACGAAAAGTTTATTTTTGCAATGTCTCAGTTATACGCATAATTCAACTTAAAGTAACATAAGTGTGACTTCTGTTGTTGCAGATTAGATGACAAATAACATATATTAGGGTAATAAAATGTTAATTTAAGCAGAACTGCTTTTTATGCTAGTTATTTATTGTTCGCTGGTAATTTGTGCTTATTAATTGCTTTTTTGGCATTAATTGTTCCTTTTTTTGTGAATTTTAATTGAATTGTTAATATGCTTCATAGTGATCTTTGTGATCGGTGGCGTGCCCAAAATATTGTGTCACGTGCCGCAAGTGGCACGCGTGCCATTGGTTCGCCATCCCTGATCTAGTCATTCCTTTCATTTAAGTTTTTGCACTGACAGTACATTATAAGCATTTGGTTTATAATGTATTCTTTTTTTTATTTTCAAGTCTTGTGTCCAATTTTAACAATTTTTAAGTCCAAAATTGCTAAATTTGGACTTAAAAATTGCTTTAAAACTAAGATTTTAAAAACAAATAAGTCCAAAATTGTTAAATTTGGACTTAAAAATTGTTTCAAATTTTTTTTCAAATACAAAATAAAAGTATTGATTTTTCTAATTATTAATCAATTGATTAAGTAGAATTGGGTACTTGCAAGAAGAAGGCTCTTACAAGCAGAAGAAGAAGACCACATATATCCACACATGTAACTTATGACGTCAGCGGCAGCTAATCGTATTTTTATTTTATTTTATAAACATCGTTGAACAGCTGACCCAAATTTGGGCTTACGACTAATAATCATCGACTCCGTAGCCTTGTAATTTTGAACCCAATCTAGAAGACAAAGAAACTCCTGAATCAAGTATTGGGAGAAATTTGTCTTCGTGGAGGAGTTTTGATGGAGCTAACCCTCATTTGCTTTTCATGAAGAGGAAGATTATGAGAATTTCCCATGATTAGCCTGACAGCAAGAGGATTCTAACCCATGATCCGTCTGCCACTGAGGATATATCACGTCAGCATTGTTGTCGGTGCAAGCCGGATATGGAATTCGAATCGACCAGCCATTCCTGGGATTCGAATTCGGTTCACGTCATAGGAAGGCAAACCCTCTTTCCCCTGAGCCATCGCAGCTCCAGCTGATTGTTTGAAAGTAAAATGACTGGTTAAAGTTGAGCTAAGTTTCTCCACATAAGTTAAAATGTTAATTAAAGTGAAGTTATTTAAATACAGCACTGTATCGCACATTAAATTTGTTGAAATATAATTCTTCCTCGTCTACGTCTTTTACTTAATTATTTGTTTATGTATTTTATTGCAGACGTAATATATTTCTTATTTTGTGTACCTGGCAACATCGATGCATACTTAGTTTATTTATGTTCTATATGGCTTCGTGCCCGTCTTTGACTTGAGTTAGTGAAAGAATAAAGTGAAAGAATTGAAATCATTGGGAAAGAATATAGTATCTGTCCCGTAAGAATGATGATACTTACTTGATGGGCTCTGCTTACTCGAAATAGAATGGAAAGAACAGTTGCTAACGTAAACAATTGTACCGTTTCAACAACCAATCAGGATCGAGATACCGACACTACGTCACTTGCAGGTATCCCATTCCCAAATATTTGACTAAATGCATTTTTAAGAACACTTTTATACTGCCTGAGCATAATTACCACACTTAATAGAATTATTGTCAAAAATAAAGCTTAAATAAATAAATATTCTAAATATTGATTTCATGATTAAACGTTGTTGACCGATGACGAGTTAACTCGTTATCGGTCAACAAAACGAGACGAGTTAATTCGTCACCAGTCAACAATGAGTTAATATATTTTATGTGCAAATTCTTCATTAAAATACTTGAATTTGGTTTATTTTAACTCAAATAAGCTAAATTCAACTTCGGCAAGTGATGAGTTATTTAGACTATATTTTTTCCCCTAACGCAACTACCTATATAAATACGGGAACTGACAACGGGATGCCTGCAAGTGACGTAGTGTGGATTTCTCAATACAGATTGATTGTTGAAACGTTATATTTGTATATACGCGTTAACAACTGTTATATACGCGTTAACAACTGTTATTTTCATTCTATTTCGAGTAAGCCAAGTCAGTCAAGTATTAATTCTCTTAAGTGGCACATTCTATATTCTTGCACAAAGATTTTTTTCTCAAAGAATTCAAATCTTTCGCAATTTATTTTTCTCGCTTAACACGAAGAAGGGAATGAAGCCATGTAGAACAAAAATAAACTAATTATGCATCGAAGTTGCCAGGTACACAAAACAAAAATATATCACGGTTACAATAAAATACATAAACAAATAATAAATTTAAGTTAAGTAAAAGACGAAGATTAGAATTTTTTTGTTTAATTCCGAGCATTTTGATGAGTGATATGGTGCTGTATTTAAATAATTTCGTGTTAATTAACGTTCTAACTTATGTGGAGAAACTTAGCTCAACTTTAGCACGCCATTTTGCTTATAAGCGATCAGCTGGTGTTTGACGTCACAGGTCACATGAGTTAGTATCCGTGATCTTCTTCCTCTCAAAGTGCAAGTACCCAACTGAGACTTATTTAAACTGAAATCCATGTATATCATATTATGTAAAACGCTTACATGTAAATTGTTCAAAAAAACAATTAAAAAATATTTTCACGTTGACATCAAAGAACTGTGAGCAGTCAAAAGCATGAGTGAGCAGTGAGCAGTCAAAAGCATGAGTGAGCAGTGAGCAGTCAAAAGCATGAGTGAGCAGTGAGCAGTCAAAAGCATGAGTGAGCAGTGAGCAGTCAAAAGCATGAGCAGTCAGCAGTCAAAAGCGAGTGAGCAGTCAAAAGCATGAGCGCTTAAACAAAAGTGATTACAAATTTCTGAATAAAAATTGTTTCATCGCGTGGACTACAAAATTCTGAGACAAACTGAGCTTAAAAGTTGAGCAAAAATGAAGAGTTAAAAGCGAACAGCTCATGTAAAAAAATCACAGTGCTTAATACATTTTCTAATTAATTTACTCGAGTAATGTAATAATTTATATCTATGTTTTATTTTTATTCTATTTAATTATTAACGCAGGCTAGAAAATGCGTTCGATCAGCGACGATAAGTTAGAATTAAGCAATTCATTGAATCGCTTTGAACTTAGTTCCCGTGGATTTTCTTTAACTGAATTGTTGTGTCTCCAAACGCTGAATATTTTAATTGTATACATAAAAGAAATCTATGAATTTTCAAGTAGCATTGAATGAAATGTTTATAATCCGAAACTTCACAAGAAGTAGCATATGATATACATTTTTAGAATTACATTTTAAGGAATGTACCAGCATACCTACAAAATTAGACAGAAATACTTATCATCCAATAAGCAAGCAAAACAATCAAAAAAGAAATGCTGTGGTAGCTCTGGGAGTTGGCGAATGCAGCGAGCATAAAATGAAATTCACCTAGTCATTAACAATGCGTCACTATTAATAACAATAAGTCACATCTTGAATTAGAATTTAGTAACGTTTTTATAAGAATCCGGTCACAATAAGTCTTTCTTTTAATAGTGTCGAAGAGTACGGGTACTTTGTTTTGGTACCATGTCATTTCGGTATATATATATATATATATATATATAAAGAAAGAAAGTCACTAAGAAAGTTAAGAAAGTTTTGCTTTGGCTTTATTGATACAATATCAGAAAGCACTCTGTTTTGCGGATATAATCGTGTGGGCTGAAGAAAAGATTATATCTTTTTTTCCCGGCTTTTTTTCCGGTTTTTTAATTAGCATTTCATTTTTTTTTTTTTTTTTTAATAAATTGTTGTTTGTTATTTTTTACTTATTATTTCCCACCCCCTTTTTTTCATATGTCTATAATTTTTCTTTGTTTTATTCTTCATTTTGAACTTATATATATATATATATATATATATATATATATATATATATATATATATATATATATATATATATATATATATATATATATATATATATATATATATATATATATATATATATATATATATATATATATATATATATATATATATATATATATATATATATATATATATATATATATATATATATATATATATATACACGCTAGTATCAATATTTTTTTAAGGCTTTTTCGATGCTAAGTTGCTAAGTATCGATACTTTCTATCGATATTGTGTCACTTAGAAAGGTCAAAGCATAAAATGAATAATATTTATTAATAAAAAGAAAAGAAGATTATAAATAAATGTAAACTAATAAACCAAAAAAAAATGTAAACTAAATATCCGAGAAGTTTTTCTTTAATCCTTGATTTTTAAACAAATTTTAATATATACTTTTTATTTTGTGAATTTCAACAAAATATGTAATTACCGGTCCATTTATTGGGAACTGATACTTTGTACTGATGCTTCGTATTGATACTTAGCCTCAATCGTATCGTTGGTATCAATATTTTTAATGCTTTTTCGATGCTAAGTATCGATACTTTCTTTCGATATTGCGTCACTCAGAAAAGTCGATGAATAAAATGAATAATATTTATTAATAAAAGAAAAGAAGATAGTAAACAAAAATAAACTAATAAACCACAAAATGTAAACTAATCATCCAAGATTTTGTTTTTCTTTAACCCTTAACTTTAAACAAATTTAATTATATTTTTATTTTACACTGCGGCATTTTAATAAATATATCATTAATAATTGTTTGGCATAACCGGTCCATGCGTGGAGAAGTTCGCATAAATAATTAAATTTTTACACCCATCTCTTCACGAGCAAAAGGAATGAATTTTTCAAAAAATAAATAAACAAAAGATTGCATTCCAGAGTAATATCTTGATTCATGACGGGGCATCTCTTGTTTATCCAGAGTAAGAAGATGCTATCTTGGAGCAAAAATTAAAATCATCGTCTATTAAGGAGTTCACCTACTTTTCGCTTTCTCTTCTGGTTCACGTACGCCCACCATGCAAATCGGTCTACCCCAACAAAAGAAAAGGGCACCCTTTTCTTTTGACGAAATAAATAAATGAAAAATGTTTCACTTTTTTCAAATTAACGGTTTCAAGGAAAGAAGGGGGAGGAGTGAGTGAGGGTGGACTACTAGTTCGTCAGGCATGACGTCACTTACAATGTTGAAGAAATATGTATAAAAAGGATGATCCTCGGACCATGGTCAACTCTCACTTGTGGTCAACATGCATATCTCTCAGGTGAGTCTTCTCCTCTTATAACAATAACTTTTATAACAATAACTTTTGTACGTTATGTCATTAAAACTATATTACCGAAAAAAATGACTTCGTTCAAACCCACCCCCCAAAAAATTTTTAAAGAAATATTTATTTATTTTTTCATTTTTGGATAAGAAATTGTCAATATATACTCAACTGTACTATAATAGTTAATATATAGCCAATGTATATTTGTCCAATATAGGTCCATTTTGCATACTAATCTCCTCTTGTTCAAAATTTTTTTTTTGTTTAAATTTTTTTGAATTGTTTGAATTTTGTTCCATGGTTTTCCTGAATTCCAATTACTTAGAATTGAGAGAAATTAATAAATGTTGTTTCCCCAAATTATTTGAAGCAATATTTTATAATTTTATGTTCAATTATAGCAATAATATATATATATATATAAATTTTTGCTTGAATTTTTTATTCCTTTTTACAAGAGACTAAAAGATTTTTGTAATTTGTTTTGGCAATTTTTAATTTTCAATAGAATTTATTAGTTTATGAACTTATAATATTGCATGTAAATTTAAGCAAGTTAGATTTACTGTTTTGTAACTGTAATTTTACTGTATTATTAATATTATGTTTCACTTTAAAATAGTTTTCTTTGGTTGGTTGAATTGCATCGCATGCAGCTGATTAATTTTAAAAATATAATTTAATCACACACGTTTATAAATGTTTGAGATTACTTTTTTTTTATATTGTATGTTTCAATTTTATTTTCAATAAATGATAATTCTTTTTTTTTAATTCTTTTTTTTAAAATAAATCTTAAATTAAAGGAATTAGGTATTTGAAATTTTATGAGAATTCGTAAACAAGTTTGAATATAACTAGTTTATAGAATAATTGAATAAAAATTTTAAGCAAAGAATTAATGGAAGCAGAACAAAAGACTGAGAAATGTTCTTTAAAGCGAAAACATTCATTTCATTTTAACGAATTCATTTTATTCGTTTCATTTCATTCTCAAGCGAAATTATTTAAACTTTATTATAAATAAAGACATAAATTAATGTGCGTCTGTGTGTGCGAACTCTTAAGCCATCCGGCGAAAAGTTCGAAAGTCACTGTCGACATTAGAACATTCTGCAACAAACCGTTCGAGCGATATAAGAGAAAAACAAAAATGAATTTTCTAATTGGTTCATTAGTCATTGTTTTAAATTTTACTATAAAAGATACAACTTTCAAATATTTTAAAGATAACATAAGTTATATTTTCTAGCTTATAGCTCTATTTGATCATAAAAGGTTTATTTATTACAATATTTAATTATTTTTTATTCGCAATGTCAGATAAATTCAACGAACAATATTAACGTGGTATCATTCGTGTCATAAATCTGTACTTTTCATTATTCATACAATAGATTGGCATTAGAATTGGCAAAATTTAAAAAAATTTTAATTTTACTTTCATTTCTTCACAAGCGTTTTAATTAAATAATTTCTCAAAAATAACGAAAATAATAAATAAATAATGGGTAGTTAATCGGATATAAATTTAATCACAGGTTTGGAAAATCATAACTGGTGGGAAAAAAAAAGTCTTAGCTCTCGGAACCCCTGTAATCCTTCCCCGGAACCTTAGGGTTCCACTCAATACCATTTGGAAACCGCTGATATATATTATTTGTATTTTGATTACCTTTATTTTCATATATAGCTCAAAGCATAGCCTTTCTTTATTTACTTATACGTTGCCTTATTTCGACAATAAAATATGTATATAACTTAATAAAAATAGTATAATACTCAATGAAAATAGTATAATACTCAATGAAACTAGTAATGTAGTTCAAATATATATAGCTCATATAGTAATAGTATATGGCTCAGTTTCATATATAGCTCAAAACATAGCCTTTCTTTATTTGTAAATACTTATACGTTGCCTTATTTCGACAATAAAATATGTATATAACTTAATAAAAATAGTATAATATTCAATGAAAATAGTAATGTAGCTCAAATATATATAGCTCATATAGTAATAGTATATGGCTCATTTTCATATATAGCTCAAAGCATAACCTTTCTTTATTTGTAAATACTTATACGTCGCCTTATTTCGATATCAAAACTTGTATTATTTCGATATCAAAACTTGTATATAACTTAATAGAAATAGTATAAAACTCAATAAAAATAGTATATAGCTCAAATATATATATAGCTCATATAGTAATGGAACATAGCTCATTTTCATATATAGCTCAAATTATAGCCTTTCTTTACTTGTAAATACTTATACGTCGCTTTATTTCGACATCAAAACATAATCTATTTTTTCCCACTTGACAAAAATAAATTGAGAAAAAAAATTTGTATTTGTGTATGAGCAATTTATCTGTATATTTTTTTTTCACAAGGAAGTAGCTCGTTATCAGATACAATGATCAAACAGAAAATATTTTGTAGCGTTTTTCCCCCTTAATTTTATTCGCTTCGTTAACTACCTTCGCGGAAAATAGTATTTTGGAAAAGACAACTATCAGATAACTGAAGGTTATTGGGATAGACAAAAGTTTCATTGGCTATTAACAATAGATTGTTTCGCAATAGTTAATAATAAAATCAAACCTTTCAATACAGAAAGATTTTGCAGGAAAGTATGCCTAGTGTCATATGATAATCATCATCAATTCACGCTTTCTAGTGTAAAATGTTTGTATTCCAAATCTTTTTTTCCAAAAGCATATTTAATTTTTTAAATTTTACTACACTTTCTGCAATCAAATTTTTACTACTTTCCGACTAGCTAGAATACTCCTATACGCCAATTCATGCTTTTTAGTGTAAAATGTTTGTATTCCAAATCTTTTTTCCAAAAGCATGTTTTATTTTTTAAATTTTACTGTACTCTTTGCAATCAAATTTTTACTACTTTCCGACTAGCTAGAATACTCCTATACTTACAGCATCTTCGTCATTTTTTTTATTTTTTTAAATTTGATGTTATAACCGACGTTGAACAGCCGACCCAATTTTTGGGTTTGCAAATACTAATGTTCAACTGCGTAACCTTGTAATTTTGAACCCAATCCAGAAGACAATGGAACTCCTGGATCAACCCTCTATAAGGGCTCTAACCCGTGATCCGTCTATCACCCAGGATATTATACGTCAGAACGGTAGTCGGTGCTAACCATGTGCGGAATTCGTATCAACCAGCCATTACTGGGATTCGAACCCGCTTCACCTAATTGGAAGGCGAACGTTCAGTATTCTACCTGATGAATTTTAATTTATTTTATAACCACCGTTCAACAGCCGCCCCAATTTTGAGTTTACGACTACAAATGTCCAATTCCGTAGTCTTGTAATTTTGAATCTAATCCAGAAGACAAGAGAATTCTAGGATCAAGTATTGGGAGAAATTTTGCCTTCGTGGTGGACTTTTTAATGGAACTAACCCGCATTTGCGCTACATGAAGAGGAGGACCACGAGAACCTCCCACGGTTAGCCTGACGATAAGGCAACTCAAAGCCATGATCCGTTTACCACTAAGGATATTTAATGTCAGCACTGTGGTTGATGCAAGCTGGATGCGGAATTCGTATCGGAATTCGAATTAATATATTCAACTTGTTAGAAAACAAAATACAGCATACTCTCGATATCTCAAAGTTGAAGGGACGCTAAAAATATTTCGATATAGCGAGATTTCGAGATAGCGAGTTCAGACTAGATATGTTTTAAAAAGGAAGAAAAATATATTCTAAAAAATTTCTCTAAAAAGTACAACATCGGAATAACTACATGAAACATGATGATTCTTATGAACATGAAACATAGGAATAACTACTAATAAATATAAATGCAATGATAGTTGGCTATGAGTCTAAATATAACAATGATAATTTCATTTTTAAAAGTAAGACAAAAATAATTATGCATTAAATAGAAATGAACTGGTTTACAATAAACTTACATTGTGATTTTTCTTTTCTATTTCAAAAAAAGAAAGAAAAAAAACATTTAACAAAACAAGGTTTTGAGAAGAAACCTTTCGACTTAGGAATTCAAATTAACATTAGGTGGATATATATAGGGGAAAATATTTTTTCGTCATAACAAGGTCTTCGAGATATCGAGAGTATATTGAATTAAATGTTTAATTAAAATTTTATAGTGTGATCCCAATTTAAAAAGTTTATGAAAATAATATTCAATACAAAAAAATTATTTGTCTAAATGTAAAATAGACATTATTTAAGGGATCACAAACGTTCCGCATAATTCTTGATAATTTCTTAAAGACTTGGTGAATAAAGGGTTTTTAAGAACATTTTAAAATTGAAAACGTTTAAATCTGACGAAGAATTAAAGGACGGGAGAAAAAAAAACTGGATTGAAAACGTTTAAACCAGTTTGATTGCAGGAAGACGCTTTAAGGTGTTTAAGAATATTACTTTACGCAACGTCTCATTTTGCACAGGTAATAATAGGTTTTGATATTTCGTTACACTTTCCTCGATAGTGATTCGGCATTATTTATTTTTGTCCTTTTGAGTGTTTTATTTTATAACGCGTTAAACTGCCGACACATTTTTTGGCTTACGACTATCAATGTTCAATCAATGTATCTTGTAATTTTGATCCCACTTCAGAAGACAAAGGAACTCCAGGATCAGGCAGTGACACAAACTGGCCTTCGTAGAAGGCTTAATGATGGGAAAAATCCCTATTTGGGTTAAATAAAGAGAAAAACCACGAAACTCTTTCATGGTTAGCCCGATGGAAAAGGGATATTCTAATACTTGATCTGTCCACAGAGGATATTTCTTGTTAGTACTGTGGTCAGTGTGAACCAGGAGCAGAGGACGTATCCACCAGCCCTCGTTGGGTTTCGAACCTGGACCACTAAGAGGATTTAATCGCCATTTTTGACAAGCAATCTAAAAATTAATATTAAGAGCAGTGGTTACAAAACACCCTGCATACAGGTAATAATATGTAACAAACCTGATGCTGAACCTATTTAAATGTCTTTGCAGGTATCAGTAGTAGCTGCAGTACTCATCGGATACGCCTGCGCAGCAGGTTACGGTGGTGGAGCTGGAGGTTTTGGAGGAAATAGAGGCGGTGGTTTTGGTGGTGGATTCGGTGGAAACTTTGGCGGCAATGTTGGTGGAGGTGGAGGTGGAGGCTATGGTGGTAATGTTGGAGGAGGCGGCGGCGGAGGCTATGGGGGTGGCCAAAACGTAAGTATTTTCTCTAATTCCATGATTAAATTCTTTATATCCGTGTGTTTCTTTGGTTGTATTTCCATCAGGCGTAATTTAATAGACTGATAAAATAATGATACTTTTTCATGTTAAGTTCTATAACGTTTAAATGATGTGTAAAATGTTATCAGAACTTTCTTGCAAATGCTGTTTTTTATTAATCTTCCGCAAGACCCTAAAAAAGAACGCTAGTAAAATGGTTAAGAAACGTCTTTATTTTTAATACTATATTAATTTGTTCTTCATTACTTCCAAATCTAGCATTGTTGGCGAAATGCTTTTTAATACTTCCCAATTTTTAAATGGTTCTTAATTGCTTTCCAATTTATAATCATAGCAGTGAAATCATTATTAAATCTTACTATTACTATTACTTAATTGTCATAAAGTAAAATTATTTCTTACGACTCATTGAAAAAATAATTAACTAATGATTATTAACTTTGCAAACTTACTTTAAGCCTACATATATTTCACCAACAATAACATATATTTACTGCTACTTACTATTACTATTATTTAATTGTCATAAAGTAAAATTATTTCTTACGACTCACTGAAAAAATAATTAACTAATGTTCTTTGCAAATTTACTTTAAGCCTACATATATTTCACCAACAATAACATATATGTATTTACTACTACTTACTATTACTTAATTGTCATAAAGTAAAATTATTTCTTACGACTCATTGAAAAAATAATGTTCTATGCAAACTTAGTTTAGGCATACATATATTTAATCAACAATCACATATATTTAATGCAACATCTGTAAGAACATATATTTAACTAATAATTCATGCTAAAGTTATGAAAAAATGTCAGAATGTAGTCCTCAAACCTCATAACGACAACTACTGTCAGTAAAATGTGAATAAAACTGTATACATACTCTTAAAAAATCATTTTCGTTCATAGAAAATTTTGAGAAAAAGCGTTTTCGTGTCGTTTTGGAAGGGAAAAAAAGTGTCTATGTTGCCGAAATTGGTGGTTGTTGACTTCCAGCGGTGAATGTTTACAATCACATAGTCGCTTTGGTAAATGTCCGAAATATATATATTAGGTTTAGTTTAAGTGCGTCTACCCGGTATACATTTGCCCGGTATGTCCTACATCAATGTTTTTTTAAGGTCAAGTGCCACTGCCCATTGTGGATTACTGCCGGTACTCCGAAGACTGATGTTTCTCCTAATCTATCCTCAGAAGATATTAATATATCGAATATATATAATAATAATCAACGAATAAATTAACATATAATCTGATATAACAAATATTTCGGACATTCACCTAAGCGACTGTGTGATTGTTGACATTCACCGGTGAAAGTCGACATTCTCTTGATTTCGGTCATACACAGTAACATCGATATATTTTCAGTATCCTCCCAAACCTTACAACTTCGACTACCAGGCCAGAGATGAGCAGGGAAACATGCACTACCGAAATGAGCAGGGTGATCAATCAGGGGCTGTAAGAGGTTCCTATGGTTACACAGATGCCCAAGGATTGTACAGAGTGGTCGATTATGTGGCCGATGCCGGTGGATTCAGGGCCAACATCAGGACAAATGAACCAGGAACTGATGGCAAAGAGAGTCCCGCCGATGTTCAATTGACAGCTGAACAACCTCCTGCTGGTATTCAGGATCGATACACAAGAGGTAAGTAACAGTGCATATTTAAAAAAAGTAATTTCGATGTTTGGCATATATTTTAAAATCCCAGCCAAAGTTATGTTCATTTATTTCATAGCAGTAAGCATTTTAGTGCTGATAAAAAGACCAATGCAAGAACTAATAAATTATATCTGTTTGGCAGAAATAACTTTAAAAAGATTTAATTAGTCAAAAAGCAGAGTTGGGAAAAATCATTTCAATAGATTTTTATTAGAAATGACTTGAGGTTACTTTGGGATTATCCCGCCAACCCGTCAACGTTTGCGAAAATTTGCAAATCCTTTCGCGCCATCATAAGGAAAAGCAATTTCCAAAATAAACGTTCTAAACACATTAAATTTATCAAAGAATAATAATATTAAAATAATAATAAAAAAATTCAGTGAAAAAAATACGTAATGTTGCTGTTGTCGTAGGCCATTAAAGCAACGGGTGCGATTGTTCTTTTTTTCCAGTGGTGCCATCTATTACCAAGAATTTGACTTCTGCCACACCCATACGTCACACATGTTTATAGGCCGGCCCATTCATACATCCATTCATTCATACTCAGAACGCAATTTTGACCTGAACCAGAGAACGATCACTCTCCAGTTCAGTACTTCCGGAGGTATAATTTATGGGAACATGGAGGACTTTGTGTCCCGACAGAGCTAACATGCACCAATCCCCATTTACTACATGGGAAATCTTCAGCCGGCTGGATTCAAACTCCCGTTCTCAAGAACGAGAGTCCAGCACCCTGCCAACCAGGCTATCCCGGCCCAAAATACGTAATAAAAAATGTAATAAAAAGAATCAAAACAAAGTACCTCCACTTTTTTTTTTAAATTACGCATCGAATTTAATGAATTGAAAGTATGACACTCTGCTATCTTCGGTGCTAAACAAATCCCTAATTCGCATCATTTGGCTGCGGAGTAAAAAGAACCATATATTTTAACACGCTAAAGAAAAGTAATTCGCGTAGTCAAGGACTACAACAGTAAACGTGATCAAATTTGAGCCCTTTGGGGAACCTTTTAGCGATAAAATCGGGTATTTTCAAAAATGGTCGATGGGATAATCCAAATGCACGAAAACTGTCGATGCGATAATCCGTCGACCGTGGAGCTAGTAAACAAATTATTTATTTTCCCTCTCAATGTAGGATAAAAGTTTTAGCGTTAAAATTAATCTGTAGGAAAAATTAACATTCCATAATGTGTTTAATTAAAACTTTTTAACTCTTAAGCCTAATAAGCTAAGAGCTTAGTTTTCAACATATTTGAAAGCTCGCATACACCAAATAATAAAAAGAGTATAAAGTTCCAAATTTTAATTCCTTAAAAACCTGGAAATAAACTAGTTTATAAAAATACTGTTACGCTGTACCGCCAAGTCGGAATTAAGCCTTCAAATGTTACGACTTTGGTCGGAGCGCCGTTCCCACTGCAAAAGGCTGTTTGTTTAAACATACTGCATTCTCTCTGATCAGGTCTTAGTAGTTCGGAATCCACACTAATTTAATAAACCACATGGAGCCGCGGTGACTCAAGGGATAGAGCGCTCGCCTTACAATGAGGTGAACCGGGTTCCAATCTCAACGATGATGGGTCGATTCGAATTCCGCACCCGGCTAGCACCGAATACAGTGCTGACGTAAAATATCCTCAGTGGTAGACGGATCATGGATTAAGAGCCCCCTTGCCATCAGGCCAACCGTGGGAGGTTTTCATGGTTTTTCTCTCCATGTAACCCGAATGAGGGTTAGTATCATCAATAAGTCCTCCGCGAAAGCAAATTTCTCCCAATACTTGATCAAGGAGTTCCTTTGTCTTCTAGATTGGGTTCAAAATTACAAGGCTATGGAGTTCAAAATTAGTAGTCGTGAAAGCAAAATTGGGTGAACTGTTCGACGGCAGTTATTAAATAAAATAAACCTCATGGTTTCAAAGTCTGAAAATCCGTGCATGGTTGGGTGGTAGGGTAGTGTAGTATGAAGGTCAGGTAATTGCTACCATCTTCTGCCGTCCAATGTATTTTCGCAGTAGTTTAGTGAGTGTAGATGCCTATATTTTTTTTATTCATCATCAAGAAGAATTCGGGTAATCAGAACATCATCAATAGTTGTAACTCTTGTGCGAGTTTAGAAACTAAACCTATCTATTGTTATAACTATTTGTTTTAATATTCTACACATTTTTTTAATGATTGCATTATTTTGAAACTAATTTTTAGGTGGTGGCTATGGAGGTTCTGGAGGATCTGGAGGTTATGGAGGAGGAGCTGGAGCTGGAGGTTATGGTGGAGGATCTCGAGGAGTTAGTGGTGGATTTGGAGGTGGTTCCAGAGGATTCGGAGGAGGAGCAGTTCACGGTGGTGGTGGAGTTAGAAGCGGAAAAAGTGGCTATTAGATATCATGTACTCGTAGATTGAAGCTTGAAGTGATGATTGAAGCTTTTTTAGCAATTGTTCTATTTATTTTTCAAATGCATCTAGTAACATGGAAATTGTTGTGTTTGTACTTAAGCCATCACATTTAACTAGGGGAGACTGCTTGGTAGATGTTCGATATCTTAGGGCTAAGGAAACTTTCCACTTGTCAAAAACACAGATGGGAATAAGTTTTGCAACACGAAAGAAACTTTTTGCAGGACTGTAACTATATTGTTTAGGATATATTTTTCTTTTGTTTATACATCTGCTGTACTGAAACTGCAGTTGATATGATTATACTGCAGCTGGAGTACGACCATCAAGCAATTACAGAATGCAATAATTGATCAATCAAGATTGTATCACCATTGCAGTTGTGGACAAATTTTATCCGCTGCCTACGCGATACCAATTCGAATAACCATAATAATTGTTAAAATTTATTTGTAATGTAATTGTTACACCACTGGTTCGAAATTTTGTTACAGATAACTGCGAACGATTTCTATTCAATATCAAAATTTTCTGCTATTAGATTTCCTATCTTTTAACGATTAAAACTTTTCACCTGGTTATACTATAAATGCACCCAGAAGTCATATCCAATCTCAGAAGCTAAACTAGATCACTTGCCTGTTACCAATCAATCAATCTATGTAATATCGTATTAGTTAACGGGAAAAAGATATTTACACATGATATGTTGTGAGCAAGAAATTGTTGTTCTCTTGCAATGACGTCTATTGAGATATTTCATCAGCTTTAATCAGCCAATCAGCGTACATCTTGGAAATACACCATGTGCATTTACATTGTGCGTTTTTAAAATGGCGTCTTACTTGATCAGCTTATTGCAACCTGTAAACGTTTGATCATCAACTAGTAGACAAATAGTTGATTGAAGTGAGGTTCGTTAAGTATACCTATAGAAAAATTTAAGATCGCAAGGAAACTATAACTTCGGAAGGAAATAGCTTAAAAATATTTTACACGAAATTTATTTTTAATGACTTACATAACAGTTTCTATTTTGGTGTTGCAAAACTTATAATAATCAGATAGTTTTCTAATCGGGCATTTACTTGTGCGTATTGTCTGTGTGTTTATTTCTTATTCACCTTCTGGCCGGCCTGATACTAAATGGCTCAATTCATTGGTTGTGAAGCTTTGTGTTCATAACCTTTCTTGTACATTTGAGTGTTTTTCATTCAATAAATATCATTTTTTAAAAAGCATAATCTGTTGTTCTTTACTGTAGTCTTGTTGTGCTTAGTTATAAATGTGCAATTAAAGTAAATAACGAAGAAATGAAAGTAATAAATCACAGAAACTAGTCCCGAAAGTTCTAACGATTTGAAAAAACACTATAAGACTGAAAGATGCATGATTTGTATACATTCCTCTCAGCTGACGAGGCATTTTACTCTAAATTTCCAAATTGCTTACAAAGTTCATCAACAGATGGCGCTGCAGCTTAAGAAAATTTTTTAAACTGTTATTAAAATCACTCCTACTTGCATGAGCAAAATAACAGTTGCTCGCGCAAATATTAGTCAGACATACTGCTGACAACTATTTATGGTTATTTATATATTTATGGCTTTTACGGAACCATCTGTTGACAAACTTTGCTAATACTTTTGAAAATTGGAACAACTGGTTTCGCAAACAGAAGCCGAATATCTCTCCTCTTCTATAATTTATCTTCCAAACCGTCCGTTATTTTCAAGGCACCTCGCGAATCTGTCTAATCTGCAGCAGATACGCTAATTTATAAGGTTTGTAAAAAAACTATTTTAAAAGCGGTGACAGGCGAATATAGAATAATGGATTATCTGACGTCTTAATAAAATTTTATGTGAATATCGACATTTTGATTTCTGTAGCTATTCGTTTTAGAATTTAATAGAACAAAAACTGAAATAACCATTTCGTTTCAAAAGGGATTAGAAAGTAAATGCAATATAAATGTTGCATATATATGTACATTCTTACGTTTTATTTATGAATGCAATGCATGCTGCATACATAAATAAAACGTAAGCACCCCATTCATCATTAAATTTTGTTGATAAAAGAAGTTGCAATTTGTTGAAAAAGAAATGATTGTTCCAGAAAAATACAGCTTAAAAAAATTTTAATGATAAAGTTTGGCGATCAATGAAAAAAATAAGCATTATTCAATTGTCCATTTAAATCTAATATTCTATTGGAAGTACAAATTAGTTCGGTCCGCTTTCAGAAGATGGCTCTGGCTGTAATGAATGTTTCATAGTGGCAGCTGGATTTGGTGGTTTCAGATAGGTTAGACATCTGTTAATAATATTCAGTTTATATCGCTTTGAGTTTCGTACAAAAACCCTGTCTTTTATTTTGTTGAATGCGTCAAATTTTGTGGTAACTAAGCACCATTTCCGGGAGGTCTTATGTTTCTGCTTTAATTGCAAGAAAAGTGCAGCTGAAGAGCATCAAATACTTGTAGAAGTTTATGGTGACAATATCATATAGGGAATGGTTTCGACGCTTCAAGAATGGTGAATGAGGAATGGTGAACGGTGTTGTATACTATGAGCTGCTACAACTTGGAGATTCCATACCAGGCGATTGGTATAGGCTACAATTGATCGTTTAAGCCGTGCATTACTAGAAAAACGGTGGAATGCGAGCAAAGACATGACAAAGTTATTCTTCTGCATGATAACGATTGGCCTCATGTCACAAAAGTCGTAAAAAATTATTTGGAAACACTCAAGTGGGATATTTTACCTCACCCACCGTATTCGCTGGACATAGCTCCATCTGATTACTGGTTGTTCCGACGGATGCAGCACGATTTGGCGGGTCATCGGTTCACTTCTTACGCAGAAATCGAAGCGCTCCTAACTTGGATCGCCTCAAAAGACGAGACATTTTTTTGAGATGGAATTCGAAAATTGCCTGAGAAGTGGGAAAAAGTAGTAGCCAGAGATGGACAATTTTATGATTAATCTGTTCATTCATTTTGTTCTGAAATAAATGCATTTTTGACCACACAAAAACGGATCGAACTAATTTGTACTCCCAATATTTGTACTCCCTCCATGTACTCTCGTCAATCGATGTACTCTCTTCACCGTTTTATCCTGTCGGCATCTAAAGGTGGCAGTCGCGCGAGCAGGACAAACAGGCATAGAATTTTAAAAAGAACAAATTAATTTTATTTAACCATCATAATCAAAGAATGGATATCTTAATGACTCAAAATAGAAGTGCTCCTCAATAAAAATGAGAAAATATCTTGCATAACAAATCCGTAAAATTTTTCTTTTTAAGGAATAAGGGAAATCTTAATAATTATAATCAGTCCATTAAATAGGTAGTGAGAAAAAGTCTTTCTCACGGTTCAAAATAAGGGAAATATCAAAAATGTTAATTAATGTATAACTTGAAGCCAAAAATAGATTAAAAGACTGGATGTGAATATTAAAATTTTATGTTAAAGTGAATATTAAGGAGCGTTTAGATTAAAATAATGAGTTAAGAAAAAGATTTAAATAAAGGAATAACATAAAAAGATTATTTGAAGCTTTTTATGTAATATATATAGATAGATATTTCTTATGAAAGCCAAAATGAGTGAAATTTCACCAAATAAACAGAAAATTTTTTAATGAATTATATTTTGTTTTAAACTCTCAAAACCCGATTTTCAATTTGGTTAAACTTCATAACATTTTTGAAAATTAAAAAACTTGTTTCATTAAAAGACTTTAACATAACTAAAAGCTTTAAACATAATGCAACTTTTGGTAGAACTATTTTTAATTGTAATGATATTAGCAAAATTAATGTATCCGATTATGAACGACGCTGAAAAGATAAGAAATATTTTGAATTGGTTGATAAACATCATAAGCATATTATTACTAACAGTCAGGGCCGGATTAACCTATAGGCACACTAGGCACGTGCCTAGGGCCTACGAAATTCAGGGGCCTACGAAACACTTGGGAGAAAAAAATTTGTTGACAAAAATAATTTAGCTTTAAAAACAACTAGTGTATTTTGCACAAAATTATGAAGATACAAACAAAAATATAATATTTTTCGGTAATAAATTATTTTGCATAATCTTATGTAATATATTACTTTTTTGCGATTTTTGGATTCAACGAAATCTTGTATTATGCTGTCGAATTCCAAACTACGCAAAATGTCGTATTAAATAGACATAAGTGCGAGCGATGCCAAACGATCTTGATTCATTGTTGAACGCAAATAATTTTTTATCAATTTTAATCAGGAGAAAGATCTTTCTCCTTCTGCATTTGATCCAAGAATCGACAAATATATTCTTAATGCAATGTGAACGTTAGGAAAAGTATTCACAAGTTTATCTTTAATTTGAGCCTTCAACATATCTTGTGCAGATTTATGTTCATACTAATTTGAAAATAGTAAAAATTCATCTACAAAGTTTTCCTCTAAATCGGATGAGTAAATTTGCACCAAATTTTGCGCTTCTACTTTAATCTCAGATTCTGACAGATTTTTGTGAACAAGAAAACCGAAATTATCGTACAAATCACTGTAAGCTTTACGCCTTTTAGTCATTTCTGAAATTAATACATCTAAAATGGCGTAATACGTTCCTGACATTTCCTGACAAAACGTGACTAACATTTTATTAAAATAGTATTAAATCATTTTTTTTTCTATTAGCAAACATTTAACCTACCTTGCAAATTTATTTATAAATAATTTCGAAAGATTTACTTTTGACAATGTTAATTTCTTTCACTTAGTTATCATAGTAGTATCATGAAAACTATGAAGCTATTTGTAGTATAAATATTTCTTGTAATTAATCTCACTATCAATTTCACAGTTTTCTTTGCTGGCTTGTTGTTGTATTGTTGACGTGAAGTGTTTACCTTTACATAGTTATCGATCGAACTAATCATAATGGTACGTATTACCGATATCAACTGCAATATCGGCAGTATGGCGGTATTGCAGATAAAGTTCGATAAACAAATTTGTAAATTAAAATCCATATTAATAAAAATGTAAAAAAAAAATATGCTAGAAAATTTTAGCATATATTTTGAAAAGAGGGGAGGAGTGGGGGAAGGAGGGAAGGGCCCCGAAAACGGCTGTGCCTAGGGCCTACGAAAGGTATAATCCGGCTCTGCTAACAGTTAAAATATTATGGAAAACTTAGAGCTAAGAAATTTAATGTTATAAGGCAGATAATTTAGATCCACTTACCATTTTTCAATTAATAAAATTCTAAAATACTTTCTTAATAGTTTTATTTTGTTTAAAGACATCAAATAGATTCTTTTTACCTTTAGGTATGTTAACAAACAGGAAGAGTGAGCTGTTTATTTTTACTTTAAAAGCTCTTTTTTTAACAATATTGAAAATTTAAATAACAGTAACCATTCAACAATTTTTTCAAAAATTAATCAATCAATTAATCAACTACAAAAATATTTTGTAATTACTCCGATTAGCAAAAGTAACAATAACTATGCAATCTTCTGTAAAAGATTCTATGCGAACACTTTTCAATAAGGAGTTAATTAGATTAAGGAGTTAATTAGATAAGATTAAGGAGTTAAATGTAAAAATTTTAAGCTTCGTAATTTTAATATTACCATCACTAAAAAAAATTTAACTTCATGTAAGAAGTTAAAAAGTGAAACGTACAAAATACTATTTCTGTACCCAATAATCAGTCCAAAATTTCATAAAATTCCTATAAAATTTAGATCAATAACTTGTGGGTCTAATGATAAACCTGTCACCATTTTCCACGATTCAACCTATACATATTTTATTTTATAACCGTCGTTGAACATCAAACCCAATTTAATGGATTTACGACCACTAATGTTCAACTCCTAGCCTTGTAATTTTGAACCTAATCCTGAATCGAGAGTAGGGAGAAATTTGCCTTTGTGGAGGACTTTTTGATGGAGCTAACCCGCATTTGCGTAACATGGAGAGGAAGACCACGAGAACCTCCCACAGTTAGCCTAATGGCAAGGGGGCTCCAACTAATGATCCGTCAACCACTGAGGATATTTCACGTCAGCATTGTGATCGGTGCAAGCTGGACGCGGAATTCGTTTAGACTGGGATTCGAACCCGGTTCGCCGAATTGGAAGGCGAACTCTCTATCCCCTGAGCCATCGCGATTCATATGCATATTGTTGTTGTAGTTGTTGTAGTTAATTTACGTCGCACTAGAGCTGCACAATGGGCTATTGGCGACGGTCTGGGAAACACCCCTGAGGATGATCCGAAGACATGCCATCACAATTTTGATCCTCTGCAGAGGGGATGGCACCCCCGCTTCGGTAGCCCGACGACCGCACGCGAAGTCGAGCACTTTACGATAGAACAGTTTAACGAGGACCAATACCGCACACCCTCGGTCCCTACGCAGACTGATCCATGTGGTCACCCACCCGCACACTGACCGTAGCCAGTGATGCTTGACTTCGGTGATCTGCTGGGAACCGTGTCTTAACGATCAGTCCACTGCGGGACCATATGCATATTGAAATGAAAGAAATTAGTTAAGTACTAAAACGCAAAAGCAATGGAGTAAATGTATTTATTCGTGTAGAAGAACCGTTAAAAAATTGCCATATTTTTATTTAAGACAATGATGCTTAATTAATGTTGGTAATATGCATTAGTTAAAATAAAAAAATAAGCTACTTGCTACAATAGAAAATTTACTATGTATATTCATAATTAATTTAGGGGAACCATACAAAATCGTCTTGCACATATGATGCTTAATTATTATGGTATTACTGGTGTTTCGGTAATTGGTGCAATTTTGATAAGAGTTCTACAACGGGTTCTTTATTGTTTCAAATATTATTTTTTTCAGTGGTAGCAAAGAGAGTGTATTATTATTTTAAGGAATTAGAACAAAAGAACTTTCTGACACCACTACTTAAGAATATTCTAAATTGCAAATTGAAGGTCAGATAGATCACGCTCCGTAGTCCTTATCAGGCTCTTACAAAAATTCTGATTTTCTATTTTATTTATTTATTTGTCTATTTATTTTTAAATTCAGATTTAGTTTGCTGACACTGATAAATGTATTACGCCCAAAAAATTCAAATGTTGAAGGGTTGTGCCATAAGTACCAAACATACTTATATAGTTTTAGGTATGAAGTATTATATTGATTATTTTACTCCTCAAAAAAGATATTAACCGGATGAAATTGATAGTGGTAAATTTTGACTATCATGAGTTGACCGAGAGGAATAGCATCATACCAAGTGATGCTAAATACTATTTATCTCTATTCCAGTGAGATGAAATACGATAAACGAGTTTTGCTTAGTTTAATAACGTAAAGTCATGAAGTACTTAGTGAAAGAACCGGGTAAGGGACATTTTCAGAAGGATTGTAATCAGAATACGGAAAATAAATAGTATTCGAACTATTTTATTACCAATTTAGTAAAAGGCGGGACTAATAATTGGTATTCGAACTATTTTATTACCAATTTAGTAAAAGGCGGGACTAATAATTGGTATTCGAACTATTTTATTACCAATTTAGTAAAAGGCGGGACTGATAATTGGTATTCGAACTATTTTATTACCAATTTAGTAAAAGGCGGGACTAATAATTGGTATTCGAACTATTTTATTACCAATTTAGTAAAAGGCGGGACTAATGATTGGTATTCGAACTATTTTATTACCAATTTAGTAAAAGGCGGGACTAATAATTCTTTGCCTCTTTTTATTTACCACTGCCTAATTTGAAATAAAAATCATGCATGCTAAAAACTAACGTGGGTTAGTTTGCTAACATTAAAGTGATGGCAAAATCTGTATTATATATATATATATATATATATATATATATATATATATATATATATATATATATATATATATATATATATATATATATATATATATATATATATATATATATATATATATATATATATATATATATATGTTGTTAATTTACGTCGCACTAGAGCTGCACAATGGGCTATTGGCGACGGTCTGGGAAACATCCCGGAGGATGATCCGAAGACATGCCATCACAATTTTGATCCTCTGTGGAGGGGATGGAACCCCCGTTTGGGTAGTCCGACGACCTGCGCGCGAAGTCGAGCACTTTACGGTAACACAGTTTAACGAGGACCAATACCGCACACCCTCGGTACCTACGCAGACTAATCCAAGTGGTCACCCACCCGCACACTGACCGTAGCCAGTGATGCTTGCGGGACTATATATATATATATATATAGTACAAAAAATAACAAAAATGGTACAAAGCTTGTAACCCTAACTGAACAATTAACCGTGATATCGATATTTAAAGTGTGTATCTAATATTAGGGGACAATATACTTAGTGCACGTTAGTCTGATACGTAATGATATGTATACAGGAAGTGTAATGATACGAAGTAAAATGAATTACAGAGAAAATGATTTAGTAAAAATGAGATTGTTATTAGATTTTTCCATTGTTTTAGTTTTCCATTGAGATGCTTGATGGAGTAAACAAAGTTAATTATTTTAAAAGAGCTTTATTTTTATTAGTTTATTTCAATTATACCATTATAAAATGACTTTTTTATTTTTAAAAATAAAAGGTTTTATTAGTTGCTAAAAAATAGATTAGGTCAGTATCATTTTTTTTCTTTCGATATGTTATTATTGTTAAGAATTTCTAGGAAATATTAGTTTTTTAGAGATATACCATTCTTTTTTCCTTCGTTTTATTTGGTCTTTTTGGCAATGATGCAGAAATTTCGCGTTAGTAAAGGGATTAATAACAAGCATCATTAAGTATACTTCTCAATTTTCTAAAGTTTATTATTAAAATTTATATTAGTAAGTGCGTAGCCTTTCGCGAGTTTCTTCATAATAAAGAATCACAGAAAATGCATTGAAGATGATTCACTGTAATCTTATTTTGTCGCTGCGTAGTAAAATTGACAATTCGCGATCGTAACGCTCGAATACGCCCTCTAGCGGGGAGGTTATTTTTAGGATTTTATTTATTAAGTTTTCATTTAGTTTTATCAGAATCATTAGCAGAGTAGGACGCCATTTTTAGCAGCAAATAAAAAGCAAAATTTCCCTAAAGAAAAGGCTGAAGAGCTTGAAAAACGACTCAAAACATTGGTAAATCTTTCTGAAACAGAACTTACCCGACATCTGAAGAATAATTTCTCAACAATTTTGACCTTTCTATAATCAACAAATATGCTACCCATAACTTCCGATTTCGTGATCGAATACTGTTACAGATGTGTGTATTACGGTAAAATACGTATTTTTGTCTTCAATTCATTACAAATTAAAGTGAAGTCAACAATGCTTACAACATTGCTTACGTGCAGAACTGTAAAAGTTATAGAATATTCTCCTTCTTTATAGAATAGTATATATTACTGTATCTACATAATTCGAAAAACAACAGTAAAGAATCATCCGAATTACTTGAAATAGTGTTATTTATGTTGATAATTAATAAATTTTCATCGTATTTTTGGTAAGTATTTTTTAATTTTGAGTGATTAATTTCAACTAGAATTCAGCTATTCTGTTTTCAACTTACATATTGAAATTCATATCGAGATCTTACAATTACAAAATTTTGTTGTGTGGTATGTCATCTAAAAGTAATGTAGGGATAATCTATGTATATGTTATTTCCGAATAAAATTTTAAAACGAAAAACATTTCATTTGGAATTTTCTGCGTTTATAAAGCAAGTAAGTGTTATGATTTTTATAATAAAAAATTTACTTGTAAATAATTTTTTTGCTAATTTGATGATAGTTCTCTACAGAATGGCTTTTAACGTCTGATACACTTTAAGAATAACAAAAAAAGAAAAAAAATCTGAAAGTTTTTTATTTAAATATGAGGAGTTTTTAGAATTGTTTTTTTTTTTATCTTAAGCATTCTTTATTTTACGTTTTTCACTTTATAATTGTTTGATAAAAATTGTTGTCAAAAAACTTCTTTTGCAAAATTAAATGCTACAGCATAAAGTATTTCTGTATACTTTTTGCATATTTTAATGTTTGAAGTAATATGATTCAGAAAAGTATGGAATCTAAAGTTTAAATGAACCTTTCATATTAGATCATTAAATTTAGTAGAGCGATTTATCAGGCACAAGGTTTGAACTCTAATAAGAAGATTTTTAACAAATATTTTCCGATGTGATTTAGATGTTCCTTCCCTAGAAAAAAAAGAGAGAGAGATTCCATTTTGTTTTCACTCGCATAAGAAAGAATAAAAAACATTTTTCTTTTTTTAATTTAATAAGCCACAATAAAGAAGGAACGTTACCATGCTACACTGAAGAAAACTCCAGTGCAACTGATGATCATGTCGTTCTGCTAGCAGACATTCGTCTCAAATAACAACGTTTTTTATTGGCCGTTGCGTTCGCGAATAACCTAAATTCAAAAACGATAAATTAAAGCGAAATTCATAAAATCAAATAAAGAAAACGTTACACATAGAGGACCAAATAATAGATAAATTCATAATCCACTCAGAGTTAATCTTTCTGCCGCAAGGGGGTGAAATATACATTTTTCCCAATATGGTTGCCCTTTTACAACGACAACAAAAAAAAAAAAGATCAATGAATATATGAATTGGGAGGCAATAAATTTTGAAGGGCATGTTCTTAAAGGCTTATTTACTACTATTGATTTGAAATTTACATTTTCTTCTGTTAAGATTTCGAAACGTAAATCAATTAAAATAAAAATTGTGATTTCCTTTGATGATGGAACAGACATTGAACAGTCAATCGAGATCAATATTAACATTTTCGGATTGGTATAATGGTGTTTGAAAGAGATTGTAAGCTACATCATACACCCGTTTCGAATTCACAAGTTCATTCATGAAATGGGGTTTGAAAGCTAGGTCTTTTCTCAATTTTACATGTATAGTGAATGAATCATTTATATTGCGTGAAAGACAGTTGATAGTCTTGTGCAAGTCATTGGGTACGTTGACAATAGATCCTTTTATCCCTAACTGGTGTTCAACACCCAATTCTCGTATTTGCAAAAAGGGGTTCGGAGAGCCACCATTCGCTCTTCGGTAGGGTTCAATTCTGTCAACCACTTTGGTACTTTTGTGAGAAACGGACTCCATGCTTTCGCTTACAAACGGAATCCTTTTGTTTTTCCGTTTGTGCATAACGCTTATGGTATTCTCGTCTACGTTCTTTTGCTTTGACTTTTTCAGCCTCGGTAAGCTTAGATCTTGGCATCGCTTTTTCTTGCTTCAACTCTAGCCTTTGGGACCGTGTCATTTAGTTTGGGCCACTCTTTATTTGTGATATTCACATAAATTAGTATTGAAAACGATCGAGTTTGAACTGTAGGCTAGAATTTCTGATTCTTAATTAAAACAATAAAAACAAAAATATCATTCAAATGATGAAATTCTCTTCTCACAACTCAAGAAGTGTTTATGGGATCTCTCTGGTCCCATATCTCAAAAATAAACTCACCAACATAATGCATAACAAAATTAAAAGTGAAAAAAAGAATTCTAAAATAATTATCAAGCAGCAGCGGTGGCCATAGCAACGCATGCATTTCGATTCTGATGCCTATCACATGAAACAGAACTTAAAAAATAAATTTTTGACAAACTAGAAAACGATTTTAAAAACAAGATATACTAAAAAAAAGAATCGTTTGCCTATTTCTAACTTTATATTATTATTTAATAAGAAGAAAAATTTAAAACCACTTGAAAAATAAAACTTTTTTTTATAGCGAATATTTTTTTTTCGCAACAAAATTGGATGAACTAGACTGCTGCTAAAACGGCAGCTTTTAGTTACGAATTTATATGATCTTCTTTTTAGAATTGACGAACTCTATAATCAAACTATGACTTATGCTCAATGTAATATAGTTCCATCCGTAACAGTCATGGAATTTCCATCGAGACACTTTGTACAGCTCTTCATGGGAAAAACTACAAACTATTAGACTTTCCACAGACAGTATAACTCAGGAAGACCGAGAAATCGAACAGAGGATGAAGAATTTGATATTTAAGCTTTTTTCCTTTAACTCCCAATCCCCAAGAAAGCATAGACATGATCACCAGCGATGACTAGATTACTATAACTGGTGTCTAATCCAACTTCAATTTAATGTCTGGACTGACGAATGTAAATTTTCTCATTCGCCTTCCAAAAAGGTGAACTTGGCTCGAATCCTAGTGATGGCTGATCGATACGTATTCCGCATCCAGCTTGCACTGACCACAGTGCTGACGTGAAATATCCTCAGATGTGGACTGTTCATAGGTAAGAATCCCCTTGCTGTCAAGCTAATCGTGGGAGGTTTTCGTGGTCTTCCTCTCCATGTAACACAAATGCGGGTAAGTTCCATCGAAGAGTCCTCCAGGAAGGCAGAATTTCTTCCACTACTTGATCCAGGAGTTCCCTTGTTTTCTGGTTTGGACTCAAAATTACAAGGCTACGGAGTTGAACATTAGTAGTGTTAAACCCAAATAATTGGGTCGGCTGTTCAACGACGATTATGAAATAAAATTTAAATATAAAAAAAAGGAAAATTAATTTGCAAAATTATTAAAACAGTATAATTTCAAATTAAGATATATGATTTAATAATAAAATGATTATAGAAGCTTTTCTGTAATGGTGGAACTCAAATGAATAATAAAAAAGTAAATTTAAAGTCAACCTGAAAAGTAAAACTCTGAAAGTACCGTAAATATTCCATTCTAAGCACTTATATAACAAGTTATATATGCTTGTCAATAAAAATGTCATTTGCTGCATAGTTCACATACAAACATGTCGACAAGTTTTGACACCCGAAAAGGATTATCGAAACAATAATAAGTGAATAAAAGTTTGATGCATGAAAAGGCACGATTGCCAATAATTTTTTTTAAAAGAAAATAAAACCGTGGTGACTGAAGGTAGGTATGTACTTCAGGTAGGTAGGTAGGTCACACTAGAGCTGCACAATGGGCTATTTGCTGCTACGATCTGGGAAACATCCCTGAGAATGAACCGAAGAAATGCCATCACAATTTTAATCCTCTTGTAAAGGGGATGCCTCCCCTGCTTTGGTAGCCCGACGACCTGCGTGAGAAGTTGAGCACTTTACGGTAGAACAGTGTAACATGAATCGATACCGCGCACCCTCCGATCCTACGCAGGCAGATCAAAGTGATCACCCACCTGCTTACTGACGGCAGCAGTGATGCTTGACTTCGGTGTTCTACTGGGAACCGGGTCTTTACGATCAGTTTACTGCTGGACTACTGGTCCACTGCGGGACTTCGTGTTCGATAAATGGTGACTGAAGGAGGCAAACCATTTACCGAACTCTTGATGCCCATCAACAGTTCGAAAAGTTATCTATTGCAGCACTGGGTTGGAACCTTGGATATAAATTAAATTTTTTTCAGATTCTAAATCTGGAGAACGCGCAAACCGGTTGACTCGATTGTTTAAGAAATTATTTTACTGAAGGTTTTCGGTTTAGTCATAAGACGAATTTTTCATTATTGCGTTAAACAGTTTCTTAATATTATCTCCAATTAGATATTTCCTGATTTTCCGCTAGATAACAACACAATACAATACAACAAAAAAAAACGACTTATTGCCTACTTGGAAATCGAGATGAATTTTCCACCAAAACGCTCTCTATGAAATGTGTCTTATCATTATATTGCCTCAAGTCTTACAGTTAAAGATTAGATCAGCAAAAAGCAAAACAAATAAATTTTAAGTTTTATCACACTTTAAAAATAAAGGCTTAGTAATTAGTGTAAAGAGTGATGGTCTCTTTGATAACTTAAAGATATTAATAATTAGCCAATTTAATCCTTGCGCAAAAATTAATAGTATTTCATGAACAAAAGAAGTGTCAAATTATTGCAGGCCATGCATACAAAACATTAAAAAAAATGGGATGATTATTGTTTCAACTAAACAGACATAATGGGATTTATTTAAATCGAAGAAATCCCATTAACGGTTTAATTGGAATGAAAAATAATAACAAAGGCGAACTACTACTGAGGAAACTGTTATTTAAATTGAAAAAGAATAAAAAGAGATAGCGGAATTCCCTTTAAGGATATTCAAACTCTTCAAACATCATAAATAACGTATTCCACACGCCTTTGCATGCAAATTCAATCAAAAATCATTCACTTTTTCCTTTTTCGAACTTCATGATAGAGAAATCGAAATTAAGATCATCTCTACCCTAAAGCCAAACGATTACCTACTTTTTACAATTCCACCCCCTTCCTCCCTCCACCATCTATTAAAGAACACTCTCGTTTTCAACTCTCTTGTCCAGTCATTCATCGGTCAAAACAAAAAGAACAAAAAAATCGAGCAAACCTGCTGCTCTCTCGTGTTTTAGAAGAGTGGATGCAAATTAATGAGCAGGAAGCTGTGGGGTCAGACGATCTCTTGATCCGAACACCCCTTCTCCCACATCCTCCCCACCCTCGTGACACTTTTTGAAGAAGTAACTCTGGAATTCTGTATATAAAGGGAAGACATGGAACTCATTCTCAACAAACTCATCTTCAGAATTTCTTCCTGACTAGTCCTCCGAGAGTATCGCCAGCAAAAGGATGTATTTCTTGCAAGTATGTATGGTTTTCTTTGAAAAATTCGATAGCTTTCGATAAAAAGAACTCTTAGAGCACAATGAGCTTCGCGGAAAATTACATTTTCGAAAATAAATGCTTGAGATTGCAAAAAATTAGGATAGAATGATCTTCTTTGAGCTTGACGTAGGAAGATCTTCCTTTAATCTTATTTAACTATTCATTAACTTAATTTAATTTGGAAGTCTTTAAATTCCAAAGATTTTAGTGGATGAAGGATTAAGTGAGGGTTTTAGGGTGATTTTGAAATGGATGAAGGTTCTTTTAATCTTATTTAACTATTCATTAACTCATTTTAATTTGTAATTCTTTAAATTCCGAAGATTTCAGTGGATGAAGGATTCGGTGAGAGTTTTAGTGTGATTTTGCAATGGATGAAGGTTCCAAGCACATTTTGAGTCGTTCATTGCACAAATTAACTTCCCTTTTCATACTATCTTGATATACAGTCCCTGGTCAAATTATTAGACGCACTGTAAGATTCTATGCAAAATCTTAACTATCAGGTGATACTCTACATCTTTAGTGTTTTTACGCGATTGAAACCGGTTTGCACTTGTTTATGTTCGTGTATTAATTGGTTAACATTGTAATGCATTACGTTAAAAATAAATACAAACGGGAAGCATGCAAGAAATCTCTTGAATAAAAACCCATTACACGTATGTTTAAATATAAGAGTATTGTATATAAATTCGTGCAAAACATGCAATTATTAAGAAACTACAGTGCGTCTAATAATTTGGTCTAATTATTATAATATACTAGTATAATACCTGATATAATAAATATTCTATATTTATATAATATACCGTCTAATTTATCCCATCGTCGAATTTATATTATATATCGTCTAATTTAACTAATTGATGCAAGAACGTAAACAAGTGCAAACCGGTTTCAGTTGCTTAAAAACAATAAAGCTGTATAGTATCACCTGATAATTAGGATTTTGCATGGAATCTTACAGTGCGTCTAATAATTTGGCCAGGGATTGTAAGTGTCAATGCATCTGATTCACTAATAGCTATTTAAATTTATAATAATACTACTCTCAATTAAAAATGATTATCTCCAATTGAAAGAAATATAAATAATTTTACTAAAAGTTTTAATTTTGAAAGGAATTTTAATTAAAAAAAAGACATTGTGATTCATTTCACCGCATTTTTCACTTTTTTGTTTTACAGTGTGAATCAATTAGAGTGAATCATTGCACAAATTAATTTCACTTTTCATATAATTTTAATATGAACGTGAATGCATTTGATTCACCAATAGCTATTTAAATTTATAATAATATTCTAGATTAAAAATAATTAACATCTATTAAGGAAATAAAAATAATTTTATTAAAAATTTTAATTTTGAATTAAATTTTAATATATAAAAGATATCGTGCATTATGTCATCCCATTTTGCACTTTTTTATTTTATGGTGTTAATCAATGTGTGCAGAGAACGGCTCAGTTTGCAACAGACAGTTACGAGTAGTCTTAGAAAGCTTCTCCCTTTGTAGCAAAACAAAACGTGAATAGTGCGAACGATGTGACGCGAACAGTTTAAGTGTGTAACGGTTTCATAAATGGTGGAGAAGAAATCCGAACAATCTATGAGCTTGAGCCGCGATGGTTCAGGGTATAGAGCGTTCGACTTCAAATGAGGCGAACCGGACTCGAATCCCAGTCGATAAAGAAAGGAATTCAATAAGTTATTTAAGTTCAGAACACGTTCCCGAATATTCTAGTGATGCATAAAAATATATGTGGTTTACCAAACATCTTTTTATTTGCAAAACAATATTTTACACATTTATCAAGATTTGAATGTTTTCAAAATCATATTAACCCAGTTAAAGCAATTGTATTTGAGAATATATATATTATAATTAATATTTTAAACCCATTAAATTTCTTTTTTAAAAAACAGAAAAACATCTACCTCTTATTATTTTGAAAATTGCTAAGTTAAAAATATTGTAATAAACTTGGTAAGAATTTATATCATGTTTCTCGAACAAAAAAAAAGTAAATCATACATTTCTGTCTCTCAGCTTTTCTTTGAGTTTTTCAGGGACACCCAAAAAACTAAAAAACGGTGCAAATTCCTGTACTTTAAATTGCTTTAAAATTATACCCAGATAGCAAAATAAGGTTTATTTTCACTCAGAAAAAACCTTTCAATGTCAACCTAAAAAGGGTTCGTTATGCGGTTTACGTGTAAACCTTCTAACCTTAAAACGAGATCTGTGACAATCTGCTCTATTCTGAGCACGTTATCCTGATCCAAAACCTTAGAAAACAACCTTATATGTAAAAACCTTAAATCGAGGTTGACTCCCAGTTTCCAAGTGTGAAAAAATTCTTTAATAAAGCTAGTCTCAAGGTGAAAATAACCTTAAAATCTAGGTAATTATAAGGTTTCATTTCACAAAGTCTTTTATGCTCTGCTAAAATCCACCTTGTCATGAAATTTTAAAGGACAGTGCAATTTGATCCTATCGGTAGTGTGACGTCATGATGAATCTTAAGTGACCATTTTACCTATAGGACTATACTTTTTAAAAAATAATTTTTAATCCTTTTTCTATGAAAGGTTTGAAACTGCAATATTTTTGCACTATTGAAAAAAGGTTTTTAGTACAAACATTTTCGTGAGAATAAAAAGAAAATCCCAACACAAGGTTACATGCTTTCTGGGATACAAACTGCTTATCTCCATTTTTAGAGGAGAGGGGTATGTGATGACTTTCTTAAATTTTTTGAGTTAGAAAATTATTTGGAGATTTAATTTGTGTGAGGCGTAATAAAAAGAGCTACTTAATGTGCCTTTTCGAAAAATTTACTGATTCTACTACGCAGACAATAAAAAATAATTCAGGATGCATATTCAATTTTGTGACTGTTAGTTTTAAATTATCGAAAAAAGAATTATTGCTTATTGAATACCTTTTTTTTTTCAATGGTGGGCACTTCCCATTGGTCTCTGAAGTGCCAGAATTGCTACTCTCTTATCGTTACCCAGTGGGCACACACAGAGAGAGAAAGTTATATCTATACCAACGCTGGAATTAGAACCCACAAAGACTGGTCTCGTAGTCCAGTGCAATAACCACTTAAAAACCTCATATGATTTGAGCAATTTTTTCTAGACATATCTTATTTTACTTATAAGCTTTTTTTGCAAATTGTTTTAAGTTGAGTCTACTTGGTTTTAAATGCCTTAAAGACAAACCAACGTAGTGTAGACTCAATTATGAATATTATTTACAATGGTTTATTTGTTCGAACAGGTCGCTGTCCTGGTCATTGCTGCCACCAGTTATGCCTTAGCCGTTGGTGGTTACAGTGGTGGTTCAAGTAGCAGTAACTACGGCAGTGGTGGTGCAGGCGCTGGCTACAGCAGTGGTGGTGCAGGCGCTGGCTACAGCAGTGGTGGTGGAAGCTTTGGAGGTGCTTCAGGAGGAGCTAGCAACTATGCCGGAGGAGCTTCTTCATATGGAGGATCATCTAGTTTTGGTGGCTCTTCCTCTGGATTCGATCAAGGAGTAAGAAACGTGATTATGTATTGCATTTTCAATGTCATCAGTAACTATTTTTTTTATTTACTTGGGAAGGCTTACCGTGTAAGCTAAACGCAGATGGCGCTAGAAGTTAAAATTCGTCGTCAGACTTCCGACTGATTTTTACGTCTAAGCTTGAAAAAACGCACCGTCTAATATTATTATACTTGTAGGGTTTTCAATGTAACGTGCTCTTTCAATTTAATTTTTAAAGAAACAAACAACAAAATTAAATTCGGAATACTCCGCAAACTTGCTTTGATGCTATCCGAAAAATAACAAATGGTCCAATTTTATACATCTGTAATAGCTAAATATGGGATAACGCTCAAAACATGACTAACCTTACACTTTATTTATGCTGTCATATTAATTTTGTTAAATTTGTTTTAAGATCAGAACCAGTTATAATTTATAAATTGCAGAAAACTCGTAAGAATGGTAAAATTATGCGTACATTTAAACACAAATCACAATAATAAAACTTCCTAGAACATTAAGCGTGTTCACACATCACCTCGTAAGCATAACAAAAGCGGAAGAATACACTGAAAGTTTTCTAAATTTCTTCCAGTTTTAGGAAACTTGTTATTGTTTACATTCAGTCAACCATTCTTCATTTGGTTCCCTTGCCATTCAATTAAAAACATTCAATTCAATATATTCTCCAAGTACAATACATTCAATATTTCCACAAATTCTGTATTATCACAAACTCCCTCAAATTATAATCCCGCTATTCAGTATTCTGTACAATACATTCAATATATTCTGTTTGAATTACCTGGTAGTACAGTGGAAACTTTATTCGAAATCTAAACATGCACTTTTTTAAAGCTAAATTAACAAAGACCGAATTTTTTTTTTCCGTGCTTAATAGTTAGCGCAAAATTTAAAAATTTATTTTACATTGAAATAAATTATATAAAATTTACTCAATTGTACTCGTAAGTATTGCGTTTATCAAACTATACTAGATGTAATTTGCTGATAATTATCTAGAACAAATGAGGTCTGTTGTGTCGTACGAAGTACTCCAATTATTGCACACTTTCGAAGTATGCTTACAGTAAGTAAAATGAACGACTCAATTGATGGATTTGATATGGGACAAAATTAAGAAACTTTGCAACCCGCCAATGGACAGTAGTAGTATTTTTAATAGTGGCCACTTTTGAAAGCCATCGGCAACTTCTTTAAAAATTGAAAAATTCTAAACTATTAAAATGAACTATTGATAACATAATATTTCTTATGAAGCTTTTCTTAAACTATGGTTAGCAACACATAGTTCACTTCTAAAATCCTCCTGATTTTCTTTCTAAAAATCTCCCTGAAATTTGAGCCAGCGTAAAATGACACGTTCCGATGATGATTAGTCCCGCAGTGGACTGATCATAAAGATACGGCTCCCTGTAGAAGTCAAGCATTACTGATTGCGATCAGTAAGCTGGTGGGTGACCACTTTCATCAGACTGCATAGGGCCCAAAGGTGAGCGGTATCGGTCCTCGTTAAACCGTTCTACCGTAAAGTGCTCGACTTCGCATGCAGGTCGTCGGGATACCACGGTGGGGGAGACATTTCCTCAGCAGAGGATCAAAATTGTGATGGCATGTCTTCGGATCATCCACAGGGATATTTCTCAGACCGTTGCCAACAGCCTAGTACGACGTAAATGAAGTACCTACTCGCCTATCTACCCGATGATGATTGCAGCTTTAATTTTTAGCCGTGTTATAAATAATATGAGAAATTGAAAGCATGTGCTTTAGAGCATATGGGGTGCATTTTCAACGAAAACAAAATGGCGATTATCAAAAAAAATTTTAATCGCCACTTTTTGTATTAGTCGCCCTGTGTCCGGTAGCAGTTTTCAGTTTTACCCCATATGATTTCCAATATGAAACTCTGATTTTCATCTTCTAATCAAAATCAATTTTCCGCCAGGGTGCACCAAAACCATACAACTTTGATTACAATGCACAAGATGAAGAAGGCAATGTGCATTATCGTAATGAAGAAGGAGATGCCAGTGGCACAGTGAGAGGTAGCTACGGATACACGGACAATCAAGGCCTCTTTAGGGTGGTTGAGTACGTCGCTGATGCCAACGGATTCCGTGCCAACATCAGGACCAATGAACCAGGAACCGACGGTAAAGAGAGTCCTGCTGATGTCCAAATGACTGTAGATCAACCACCCGCAGGTCTTCAAGACAGATTCTCCAGTGGTAGTGCACGATCAGGATTTAGTGGTGAGTATCTTTATATATATATTTCCCTTTTAGAAAAATATATACAAAAAGTTATATAAAAAATATTACTGAATTGTCTCACTAAGAGTTGAGATTTCAAATCGGACAACTTTCTACAGTTGGCTAACTGCAATATAAAACGCAGTTCGTATTAACAAGCATTACAGTTTCAACTCGATAGAATTTTTAGTATATTTATTTTTAATTTCCCTTTTAGAAAAATTTTGGTAATATTTTGTGCTATTTAATTTCAATAAGCTCCTAGTACTGTACTAGGCAGGCCTATGATTTATCATAAGGCCTGTAAGGCCCAGGCCTAGGGCCCCCGCTTTTCTAGATCAGGCCATGCTAATACATGAATAGCGCCTTCCAAAGCCCAAGCTGATATTTTCATGGAAGATAAGAATAATACTTTAACTAATCGCATTACCATTATACAATACTCTTGAATTTACACAGTAAAATCTAAATTTAATATACTACAGTCCTTCTACAGTCAAACCCCGCTATAGTGAACACGGTTTATAGTGAACTCCCGGATATAGTGAATGAAATGTTAGGTCCCGTGCCTTGCTATACACGTATAATGTTATTTTTTGTGGATATAGTGAACCAAAAAAGTGAGGAAGTTGGATATAATGAACTTTTTTCTGTCTTCAACTGATTTTTTTCTTCTTTTTTTTGTAATAATTTTGAAATTTTTACTTTAAAATAAATACATATACCGATTTTTAAAACCATCTATAGAGGGGAATTTAGCGATAAGCTTCTTTTATTTCTCTTTCCCATCCCTAAACAAACCAAGCAGATATTTCCAACCCTGGCAGATAGTGCACCTGTAAGGTGTCAGTGGGATCAATATGAATTTTCTGTCAGGATCGCCCATCAGCTAAAGATTACTAAATTTTTTTTGTAAGCAAGACGAAGAGTAATGAAAAATAACACATTTTTCGCTACTAAATAATATTTTTCAGTCATTTATTTAAATAATGTGTAATAAAATAGAGGAGTTTGGGAACCATTAGTTAATTTGCTTGCGGAACGGATATAGTGAACTCCCGGTTATAGTGAACCTAAATTTCGGTCCCTTGAAGGTTTACTATAGCGGGGTTTGACTGTATAACTAAAAGAATTGTCAATAATATCAAAAGGAGATAGTTTCAAGTACTAAATTGGAATGTCTGAATTTATCTTTCATCAGTGTGTCTGCCGACTTAGAAGTAGGTCAAAAAATGCCAACATTTTGGTGCCGTTTCCTAAAAAATAAGCGATATCCATAATCCATATAATATTCTTTCATACCATTCTTTAATTCGAATTTGTAATAGAGTTCAAGATTTCTTTAATCAAATAATTTTAGAGTAGGGTTTCAATAATCTCCAAACAAAAACACAGTAAATATGCGTCTTAACATTATAGTGGATGATTCCGCAATCAATCCTTTAAAAATTCTATGAAACGATTACTGTATTGTTGATTCGAATCGATCCTTTTATAAAATCAGATGTAACAGACGAATCGATAGTGAAAGTACATTACTCAATGCTACAAAATTTATTCCTGCATTTGCTAAAAATAGTAATTAATCATACGACCCCTAAATCCATCACATTAAAACTTTATAATGTATACTTGTTAACTGATTTTTGTTCCATAAAAATTGAATTTCTGAACTGAAAATTGACTCACTGAATTACCAAAAGGTTTGAAACAATGAATCCTGCGGGTAAAGCTGTATAGATGTGCATAATTAGTGAACGGTCTCTAAGTTTAAAACGCAAATTTTCGCAACTTTTATAACGGTTATTAATTAAAATAAAAAGGCGTCGGATAAAAAAGCAAATGTTTTGATTCTTCAAATCGATTATTTAAAATCCAAAGTTTTATGCGTAGAAATGGAATCTTCTAAACACACACAAAACTCAGAAGTACCAAGACTAGAAGCTAAATATTTCCCTAAAAATTTAAATCCTGCATTTGTAAATAGGGTCTGCTTCTTTATGACGCTTACGACATTCTGTTTATATTGTTTTGAGTAAAAGTTACAAAGTGACATTAAACTACAAATATATTTTGAAACTTATCCATATTTTTCTGTTAACAGGAGCTGGCAGTTACGGAGCTGGAGCAGGAGGAAGAAGTGCTGCAGCTAGTGGTGGAGCTGGTGCTGGAAGCTACAGTGCCGGATCTGGAGCAGAAAACTATGGTTCTGGAGCTAGTGCAGGGAGCACTGGGGGTGCTGGAATAGGTGCAGGAGCAAATACAGGATTCAGAGGTGGTGCACAAGGTGGATTTTCAGGAAGAGCTACCTCAGGAGCAGTTGGTGGATACTCAGGTCGTGGTGGTGCAGGAGTAAGATCTGGCAAAAGTGGATACTAATTCCAATCGACTCGGAACGAATTGTATTAGAATCCAAAGTGCCAAATGAAATTGGAATCGAAAAATGCAAGTGCTTAATGTAGGTTGAAAAGCTATTTATTATGAGTAAAATTAGATTTTATTAAGAAATAGTGCCAGTAATATCACGTTTAATTTTACGTATATAATGAATTGCTATTTCAACCTGCCTCTCATGTTGATTCAAGAACTCAATTTTTTGGGTTGGGTCTTCTTCCATCTATGTTTAAAAAAAACAATCAGTCTTTTTCCCTAAAATTCGCAATTGTTATTGTTAAGTTTAACTCAGTGAACTAAAGAATGGGTTGAGGCAACGATGGATCTTATTTCTAGAAAGTTCATAATTTTTATTGTTAACTTTGATGAAATTAAGACGGTTCAGACAACAACCCGACTTTTTTCACTTAAAGTTCTTAATTTTATTGTTAACTTTCATGAAAATAAGACTGGGTTGAGACAACAACCCAATTTTTTTCACTAAAAGTTCTTAATTTTATTGTTAACTTTCATGAAAATAAAACTGGGTTGAGACAACAATCCGACTTTTTTTCATTTAAGGTTCTTAATTTTTATTGTTAACTTTCATAAATTTAAGACTGGGTTGAAACAACAACCCGACTTTTTTTCACTTAAAGTTCTTAATTTTTATTGTTTATTGTCAACTTAAGAGTGAAACTTCCGAGAAATCAAGATTGGCTTAAGATAACAATCCATCTGATTTCCTGAAGGTTCATAATATTATTTTTTGTTTGTTGTTAACTTTGACTTCTTGGAAACAAAGACTGGATTAGATGGAAGGAAGATAACGCTTATTATACAATGTGATACAACTGTGTATATACCTCTTTCCTCTGCGTTCTCATCTGTTCAAAATGGTAGATGTGTCTTATTTAATTTTCACTACTGCATCAGATTCTATCGTGTTTCAGCATAAATGTGAGCTTTTCTGCTCCAACACATTTGGTTGGAGTACTCTGTTGAATGTTTTTTAATAAAATATGCTTTATTTATTTTACTAGTTGAGTCACTCATTTCTTTAAAAAAAAAGGCAAGCAAAGATTGTTGCATAAAAATACTGTTGTACATGATTATACGCATAAGGGCATGCAAACAACATTGTCTGTAGTATACAGCTGTAAAGACTAAATATTAAAAAAAATTTCTAAGTACAGGGCTAATCAAAATGAATATAGCGATTAGAAACGGCTATAACTATTTAATGAAAAATAATTTATCGATAAATTTGCAATTTCATGCACCTAAAGATAGAAACAAAATTATTATTTTAGTTCTGAAACTCTCAAAATCAACAAACAATTTATGCTACTACAACTAAACCTTAATAACAGCGTGCACAGCTAAATCTTTCTACAAAAAATAAGCACCTTTTAAGTACTTTTTAAGCACTCAAAAAATATTTTTAAGCACTATATACATTAACAAAATGCAAAATTATTTTCAAAGACTTTAGATGATCATGAGAAAATAACTAGTTTCTGACAAAGAACTCTTTTCTTGATTATATTAGCTATTATAAAATGATCGAGAGATTTTTCGGGTCCATATCAGAGGGTGGAAAATAAAGTCTGAAATCAAGAATATCTTGCAAAATGCAGCAGAGTAGCACATGAGAAGGCAATAATCTCATTGAACCCAGCTCAGTAGACGCACATACGGACTCGCAAGTATTTCATCAAACATGTAAAATGATTGGCGCTTTCATATGCTATGGACCAATGGTATGTCGAAATGGATTGTGGTTAAATGAACTGTGAAAGCGTTGAATAGAACAATGTAAAAAGAATGCTTTTCCATAATCCGTGGCGAAAATCGACATGGTAGAGAACAAAAAATCTCATTTTTGAAAAAAGAAAATTAAGCTCTTTTTAAAAACACCCAATGAAAAAAGCACCTTTAAGGGTTTTTAAATAACGAAAATCGAAAATAAGCACCTTTAAGCACTTTTTAAAAACGCTACGCACCAAGGATTTAACTACATTTGTAACAATAACTTTTTTTAAAAAATGTAATGAGTATGACAGACTTGAATATATACAAAATAAATTTATTGCACTCAAGAACACAATCTCTTAGAAGATGGTAATGGGTGGATTGTTGATGGCTCTCTGCAAATTTCCCTTCTCTTTCAGTTTTGCCTGCAGGAGTGTGTGAGAGGCTACTCCAATTCGGACATCCATCTGGCTCAATTCTACTTTCAGTTTGGACAGTGCTTTACGGATGTTCACCAAAGGCTCTGAGGAAACAAAAACAAAACAAAATATAATCCATTGACCAGAGTTTTGAAGTGATACTTCTTATGCGACTTTCAATAAGGTTGCGTTAAACGTTTAACGCAACGTTTTTATTGGCCGGGAAATCACGTGGTAGGATCCAGTTTTCCCTCATTCATTTCCATATTGTTTTGGTTCTCACTAGCATAAAATTACTGTTTTTCTATAAATATTTTTTAGCTCGATTTGATATACATATAATTTAAGTAGGGTAGTATTTTTTATTTTCAAATTTAGTGGATAACAATTGAAAAAAAATGAGTGAAAACAATCCCACGGACAATGTGACGGATTTAAGCAGGTTATGTGAAGGTACGTCTCTTGTGAATATCAATTGATTGTTAGGTTTTCTCTTCTGAAATTACATTATGACGCATTCACATACATTATTAATACAAATACATTTTCCATGGCGAGACGATGAGGCAACCACAAGCACTTCCACTGGTTCAAGAGGGAAAAATGCACAATATTACCGTGATTACAGAGCACGGAAGCGAGCGGAGCAGTAAAAAGAGTCGTTGAATAGAACTAGTGATCCTTCTACGACTGCTGATTCTTCTACAATTAACGTCGCAGGTTGCGAAGTTTAACTTCTTCCGCGCGGAGGGACTCCACGCACTATTTTTTTCCCCTACAAAACTAATATTTTATTTTCTAAAAACATAAAATAGTTTTTCCACTCTGCTTAGTATTTATATTGAATATAGGGTTAATTTTATTTTATAACCATCGTTGAGCAGCCGACCCAATTTAGGACTTACAACTACTAATGTTCAACTCCATAGCCCTGAATTTTCGAACCCAATCCAGAAGACAAGGGAACTCCTGCAGAGATTTGCCTTCGTGGAGGACTTTTTGATGGAACTAGACAGCATTTGCGTTACATGGAGAAGAAAACCTCGAAGACCTCCTGCGGTTAGCCTGACGGCAAGGGGCACTCTAACTCATGATCCGTCTACTACTGAGGCTATTTTAAGTCAGCACTATGGTCAGTGCAAGCCGGATGCGGAATTCGTATCGAACAGTCATTGCTGGGATTCGAACCCGGTTCACCTCATTGGAAGACGAACGTTCTATCCCCTGAGCCACCACGGCTCAATATAGAGTTCATTGCCAAAAAAGAAAGAATTAACTTCACTGTCCAAACAATAGTAATGGAATGGAGAAGTTTTCTGTATCGATATATACGCCAAAACAAACGTCAAGTTTTGGTAACTTCCGGACATGAAAAAAAAAAAAAAAAAAGATAAGGAGGAAAAAGAAATCCCTAAAGGTCACTAACTCGAAAGGTATAATTCGTAGCCACCTAGGAAAAACCTCAATAATTTCTTTTTAAATTTTTGTGAGTTCAAAATCCCTTTGGCGTCTTGAAGCTTTTAGTCAGCGAGGACAAACATCGATACTCAAGTATCTTCACATAAAGAAATGAACAGTGTTGCAGTCTGAGTTGGATGCAAAACTAAAAGGTTGAATTGGGTCTTGTAAACTAATCAATATTATGAGAGTTGCTTTACTGAGTCAAATGTTTGCAATATTATGTACTCTACAATGTTTATATTTTCAATGTTTATGTTTAATTTGAGATACGACACAATATTCACGATTCTTGTGGAAAAATCGCATGCCCTGCTTTTAGTTTTTAGACCTAGAAGAATGATAGGAAAAATTCAGAATTCCAAAGTATACCCGGAATACAATCAATTCTGAGGGAATAGAAGGGCTAGTTCACTCCGCTCTTAGAGCTGAAGCTACGATTTCCCTCCTCATGACGTCACTGCGTCCACAGATCTCGGAGATCGCAAGCAAAGATATTATGATAACTTTGCATCTTTCTCTTTGTAAAAATAAGTTAGACTTTTTCTGGTTATTAGCTTTCAAACTTTACGTAATTAACACATTATTTCCATTCATAAACATAGTTCAAAAAAACTTTCTTGGCAATTATATTTAAAAAAAATACCATTTTAAACTTATAAAAATGTTTTACTAGTTGGCGAAAATGACACTATAAATACTTTATTTTAAAAAGTTCAGTTTTAACTTTAATTATTAAGAAAAATGAAAGCATATATCGACACTTTTTTTATCTACATATTCTTTTATAACAATAAGTTGAGTTAAATTTAGAATCCCTGATTTTAAAATATGCCGTTAATAGCAATTTGTTCATACTTAATCATTAGGAAACATCATCCTTAAACGCTAATTACTGAAACAAAATAATAATTTAGGTTCATAATGACATTAGAAATTTTACAATTGTTTATAGATATTTAAATTTACGATGGTATAATTTATAGATATTTAAATTTAAGAGAATATAATTTTTAAAAAAAATCATAATCATCATCAATCATAAAAATCATTTAGAATAACTACATTAAAAAATATGTTATGAAATTAGGAGAATTCCAACTATATACTATATATTTTATTTATACTTTTTATTTACATTTTAATTTTCTTTGACTTAATCCATTTTTTAATTTTTTTTCACCTGCCTTTCTTTTTGAAGTAACGAGGCAGTTTCTATTTAGATAATGAATTTTTATAAAAGTTCTTAACGACAGAATAAACGTATTACTGTTTTATATTAACTGTGTCATTTTGGAATCCATTCTTTACATAGTTGTTCATTTACTTTAGGGAACACGCGGAAAATTATATTTTTTCCTTTTGTTTTTCTATCAAAATTTTTTCAAGTTGCAATCGCGCAAATTGGCATTTCGATAATAGTTTTAAATTCTTGTAAATTCACTGCAAAAACTGAGGAAAGTCATTATAGAAAATAACAAATGTCTTAGAATATCTCGCAAAAAGAAATGCTCCAATATTAGTTAGAGCTAGTAAGGCCGAACGCTCCGTTCTTGAAGTAAAAGTGCGAGCTTTGCGCCAAAGTGACGTCACTAGAGAAAATCGGAGGATTGGCGCGGCGAGAGCAACTTCAAAGGAGTGAACCAGCCCTTCTATTCTCTTTAGCCCTGATCAATTCTGCACTACATAAAAGTGCCTGTAAAGATTAAAATATTTTTTTATTTAACATCCAGTTTGCCTCACAACTCCCTGATGGTCATAAAGGAAGAGGCCTTTGGAAAGAAACATAAAAATATCTATCAGTAGGAAAGAAAAAAAAACCTACTTCCATCCGTCATGTTGGATCCTCTCTCATCCATTTCTTGCTTCACTTGATCCAGTTCCTCTGTGATCTTTAGGAGAAAAAAATCTTTGGTTTTGAATACAATTTGATCTATTTTTAAGGAATTTCAAAAGAGAGACAAGCACAATTTTAAATTACAGCAATAACAAACTAATACCAGAACAACTTTGCAAGGCCGGTACAGCCTGATCGGTAGGGCGCTGACCCCATGTCCGAGAGTTCGTGGGTTAGAACCCCGCCGGCCGAAGACTGTAGTTAGTGACTGATGCACGCTAAAATTGTGTCGAGTCTCACAGTCCTCCATGTTCCCATAACAAATCAATATCTCTGGGGGTACTGGATTGGAGATCGATTGTTCTCTGATTCAGGTCAAAATTACGATCTGTGGATGAATGAATGGATGTATGAATGGGTCCGCCTTATAAACAGGTGTGACGTATGATGTGGCAGAAGTCGAATTCTTGGCCATAGATGGCGCCACTGAAAAACAAGAATCGCACACTCTGCCTTAAATTTGCTCGGTTTCACCAAGCAGGCTTGCCCGTGTGACAAGTGGCCTCAGAACCAACCAACCAATAACTTTTCAAATCCCTGACTTCAATGTTAATCAAAACAGATTTTCTTCATTTTCACTAAACTTTCGAATTTTAATAATAATCATTTCAATTATAATTTAAAAGTAAAAGAATTTGTGCAATGAAGATCAAATTATGAAAATAATTCAGATGCTTTTCGAGAATTTTAAAAATACTTTAGGATAATTTTCCACAATATCTGAATATTAAGGACTGTTTGAAATTATTTGACTTTTTCCCCAGGAATAGTTGACAAGGGTACATACAACAGAAATATTTGTTCTACATCTAAATCACTAAAACAAAGAATGGTAAAGGGGAAAAAATGCATACATACTTCATAAAAGTGTTAAATTAACATGCACTACAATTTTCGATTTATTTGCGGAACTCGTGAATAAACGGGTCATTACTGTATTTTAATTTGTTTTATATTTGATACTCACATTATTATCTATTTCTAGTACTTAATTAAGTACACAACAGAAAAAATAAAAATAAAAATTTAAAAACTTTGTCAATTTTTGAGAATTTTCTAAAATATATAGAGTTTAACAGAATACTTAATTAAACCAGAAGACTAAAAAACATTTTATTATAACCATGCATTGAATCGCCGGCCCATGTTTATACCTACGACCATCAATGTTCAACTTTATAGCTTTGCAATTTCGAACCTAATCCAGGAGACAAGGGAACTCCTAGATCCAGTATTGTGAGAAAACAGACTTTATGGAGGACCCATTGATGGAACTAACCAGCATTCACGTTACATGGAGAGGAACAAAGTCAGTCAGACGGTACAGGGATTCTAACCTATGACTGGGCGGCCAGCTAGGGAAATTTTACATCAGCACTGTGGTCATTGTGTTGCGAGCCTGGAACAGAATTCGTATCAACCACCCTCCGCTGGGATTCGAACCTGGGTTACTCGATCCCTTAACCCACAGTATTTTACTAAGAGGTATTAACAAAATTAAGCAACCTATTAGGTTTTCTAGTGGACTTGGAAACTATGCAATACATATTGTGTGACAAATACACTATCTGGCCAAAAGTATCCGGACACTCAATTGTTATAGTGGTAGAAGCATAATGGTGTGGGGGTGTTTCTAGTGGTTCGGCCAGGGTTTGTTAATTCCTGTGGCTGGGAACATGAACTCTGAGATGCATGTAGACATTCTGGACAATGTAGCAACTTTATGCCAATATTTCGGGGGACGGCCCATTGTCTCTTCCAGCAGGATAACTGCTCCATTGACACACTGAGGCTTGCACAGACGCGGTTTGACGAAATGGGTGTTCAAAAACTAGACTGGCCTTCTCAGAGCCTCGATCTAAATCCTATAGAACACCTTTGGGACGAATTAGAGAGCAAATGACGTAGCCAGCCGAAACGACCCTCCTCACAGCAAGCAGTCACTTCATCTATGATAGAAGTCAATTCCTATAAAAAATTTTTTTTGAAAAGTCTTCCCAGACGCATGCAGGCTGTTATCGATGCAAAAGTGTGACCAAAATCATTTTAATAAGTGCCTCAGGGCGCTCTAAGTCTAAGAATCTGGACACTTAGTGGTATACCACTAAGTGTCCAGATTCTTTTGGCCAGATAGTGTAGTACAGGAGTAGCATAGACTCATACAACTGGTAACTAATCATGAACTTTTGTTCCGAATTCCACTAAATTACATACCTGAGATAATGTCCGAGACCTTTCAGTAACACCCCCACTAACTGATTTGTACTGTTCTTTAACCTGCGACAGTTGGTCCTGAGCTGTGCGATACTCTAATATCAGTTGTTCCAGTTGATTATTGAGGTATTTTTCTCGGCTACCTATTTTCTCTAGAGAGCGACTGATGTCAGAGTGCAATTTGTCCAATTGTAGTTTTGTGGTTGACAATGTTTCATCCATGTTCTTGCGATGTTGCCGGATCTGATCTAAATGGCTCCTCCAATCCTAAGGAGTTAAAATTTCTGTCAGTTTATTAGATCCGTGGCTCACAAGCTTTATAGGCTTCCAAAGCTATAAAGAGTGGCTTCCAAGTTAGAAATATGGAGAAAACATGGAAAATAATATAATAAAGATTAATTAAAAGAGAGACGGAAAAAAAATATTAAAATAAAATATGGTTAAAAATAATTTTTTTTAAATTTTATTCAAAATATTAAAAAAAAATCAAAAAACAAAATAATGAAAAAACATAATCTCGTCATCAGCTCACACGATGCACAAAAAAGAGTGCTTTCTAATATTGTACTAATATAGCTAAAGCAAAATATATCAATATAACAGTGTGAGGAGCACCAGAATAAAACTTTGAAGCAAAAATAGAACATATTAAGTAAAAAATATATGAATAGAAAATTAAAGGGAAGAAAAATACAGAATAAAATACAAAATATAATATTTAACCCCTTGTATCACCGCGTTACATATCTGCAACATACATGAAAATTCAATCCTATAATGAGCTGGATTTACCTATAAAATCAAACCAAATTCAGGTAAAGAAAATATTGCAAACTCGGGGGAAACCAAGTCTTGGTGTAGCTACCAATATTATAATGTGTTTAGCAAGAATTGTTCCACGACATAATTGCAGGGCATACAATTTTTTTACAACAATCCCCTTGATTGTATATTTGGCTAAGGAGGGTTTGAAAAATGTGGTGTGAGACTTTGTTACCATAAAAACAACAATTTCAAAATTTTTCACATGAAGTTTTAAATATATTTGAATTTTTGTGCTATTTTTCACGATATTGGAGACGTTCAAAATACTTTTTATCATTAAATTTTATTTTAAGATCTTAATTTTTTCATTATTTTTTACACGCTTAATATAATGTATTCTAACATCCGCGTAAATATTTCTTAAATCAGAGTTGTTGAGTTACAAAGGGATAAAGCAAGTAATGAATTCAAATGAGCTTGAATGAACATTCCAGAACCTTTCAAAATGATTTAAATTATTTTCATTATAAGTTTGCCAGATTACATCATCATGATTACGAAGCAAGATTATTTTACTCAGGGTAAATATTATTAAACAAAATTGAATAATTTTGAAAACTAAAGATAATTAAATTATCAGTAAATTTAGAAACAAATTTAAAATTAAGAGAATAATTTTTTAATAGTGTACAAATAAGTTAGCTAAGAGTGAATAATTAGATTCTTGTGGTATTCCATCAATTTGAATAAAAATATGTTTCAATTGTAAATTTAATTATTTTAAAGAAAAATATTAATTAGAATTTTCCAATAATCAAAATCACAATTAAGAATATTCCTATGGTCATAGTAATAATTCAAAAGAACATATTTTAGTTTAGAAAGAGGAATGCTATTGAAAAGATCCTGCAAATCAAAAGTATCAATAGAATTAATTTTATTTTGTTTAATGATTTCTAAAATCGCTTGATTATTAGTGATAATGCAAGAAAAAACTTTAATAATATTGTAAATAATTTTATTTAAGTAGTTAGAGAAAATTGTGTCAAGTTAGTTAGGTAAGTATAAGACCTGCAGATGATTGTTTTAAATTTAATATTAATTTTATGAAATTTTGGATTAACAATTAAGCTACTTTTAACTAACCTCTTATATAAAGGTGAAAACTTTTAATGATATTATTATTATTTAAATTACTAAGCTTAAAATTTTTACTATTTTTAACTCCTTATTTAAAAGTTCAACAGAGATTTTTTTACAGAAGATTGCATTATTATTATAGCTTCATCTAAAAGGGTAATTTCAAAATTTAGAAAATTTTAAGAATTTTAATTTATAATTTAAATTTAACAAATTTTAGAATTGTTACTGTTATTTAAAATTAAATTTTCCTTATTATAGAAAACAAAGTTTCTAGAGTAACAATAAACAGCCCATATTTTTAAACAAAAATTATTGAGCTTATTTTATTAATTGATCTATGGTAAATGGGTCTAAATTTTGTACCTTTGAGCATCAAGTTTCTATAATATTTAAATTACCAGTAATAATATGTTTATGATGATTATCAATGAATTCAAAATATTTTTTTTCTTCGTAGTGACATTCACAATCGGATAGATTAATTTTCAATAATTTTTTGCTAATGTCATTATAATTAAAAATAGTTCTACCAAGAAATTTATTATATTTAAAGCTTTTAATTAGGTTACTATCTTTTAATGGAATTAAATTCTCAAAAAAATTATGAAATTTAATCTTATCGAAAATAGGTTCTTGAAAGTTAATAACCAAATATATATATATATATATATTATCTATAATTTTCTTAGAAATGAAAAAATAATTTGTATTAGATGTCAGTGCATCTTTACTTTTTATCAGCTATTTCTATTCTAACACCATTAAAGTGATAAAAAAATTTATGAGTTCACATATCAAATAGTATAAACATATATTTAAGCCTATCTTTTATATTTTTATAACCTCAGTGCTTGAGGAAAGCCACATTACCCTACCAATAAACACAAGAAAAAGGGGGGGGGGGGAACCAGTAGGAAAAAAAATTATAATACAGTATTAATAATAATTTTTCTTTTACTGTCATAAGATTAAACATCCTAAAACCCTTATTCATTATCATCAAAAATATTAAAATTAAATTAATGAATTGGGCTGCTCATATATTGCTAGAATGGCTGGGGAAAAAATCCAGTTAAGAAAATTTTTTGTATCAAAACCTTTCACTGATAAAAAAAAAAGGGGGGCAAGGCAAAACAACAATAGCTCAAGTATATGGAATCAGAAATTTATAGCAATTGGGGTAAAAGACTGGCAGCCCAAATTATTATGGCATAATTTTTAACAGCAGACCCACTTGGCTGTCTTGATAAATATGAGGAGTACAATATCCTCTTATAGTGAGATAATACTATATTGATATAATACTATATTGAGATAATACTATATTGAGATAATACTATATTGAGAAAAGACTATATTGAGAAAAGACTATATTAAGATTAGACAAAGTGAAATTCTATTTGTTTTCCAACAGAAACAATCTATCATAAGAAAATAAAATAGAAATTTTGGAAAATAATTGAATGATTTCGATAAAAAATAATACACACAAGTAGTTGAAAAAAATTCTAAAAAATTTCTAAAGACCATACTTTTGTTAAGAAATTAAATTTAATACTTTTGTTTATATATTTTAGCTATGGTCTTACATGAGAAGGTTTAATTTTAAATTATATTTCTCTAGTTAAAGAATCAAAAATGATTATTCACAACACAAAATAATTAATTACACACTATAAAAAATAACTATTAGTGTACTAAATAATTGCTATCAAGCATTTAATATTTTTTAGAAATTTCATTATTTCTAAAATTTAAGAAATACTTCTAACAGCTTTTTTAAAATATTTCAAAGCACGGTCTTACAAAGGAAATTTTTGTCTTTCATTTCAGTATTAAAATAATAAACATTTCATTAATTTACAAAATATTGAAATTTGACTTTTTTTTTTACTAATGAATAGGTAAAACATTTGAGGCTAATACTGTATGTAAAAACCAAATGCTTCATACAATATTCAGAGTTGGTCAGGTATTATATTATAACATAACCATACCAAAAAATATTATTATAGACAGATTAGGTATCCCAGAACGTGGCACAATATATAAGTAGTATCTATGTATATATAAAGACGAAATCAGTTGCGGTTGAAGTTGTATGCTATAATTGACTAATGGAAGAATGTGATGAAAACAGGATAATGAAAAATGACAGTTGAAGATGGAAACTGGATCATAATTATAACAAAACTTTTATTTAGTAGTATTTGTAGAGCTCGAGATACAAATTATTATTCTATCCATAAGACTTTCTAAATTAAATAAATTTTAAGTTAATAAGGGCAAGCCATTGGAGATAAAATCCCCCATGACCTGCCTAATCAAAAGCCAAATTAAAAAGTGCTTGAATTGCTCCCAACGGACAATTAGGAGCATGGAAGAGATCCAAGGTTGGTGATTTATTGAAAGATAACATAACCATGCAACTGAAACATATTTGTGGTAAGAAATTAAGTATAAAGAGATATCAATAGATTTTTGTTTTCGATTAGGTGCGATGGTGAATTAATGAGTCTACATTAGTATAGAAATAAAAAGTTTGCCATTACATTGATCGATAAGAAAAAGAATAAAATATTTTATGTTCACTTTTTATAAAAATTATCTAATTGATTTAATTTAATTAAAATTTGGTTTAGCGTGATTAAAAAAATAAGTTTAAAAAAAATTAAAGAAATTTTAAAAGCTAGCAAATATGTAATGTCCATTGTGGTATCACAGTATATGTTTAAAAGTGCGTTAAAATGAAGAAATTGTTCCTTATATACTGCATTCATATATGGCCCTATATCTCCTCTTAATATTCACTGTCGGGTATTAGATTATAACATATAATGGTACCATGCAAAAGGAAATTATAAAAACCAAAAGCTTCTTACAATAAAAACATTTAATTATATTTTTTTCCATGTAATATTCAATTGAAAAAAGAATCTACCCTTGAGTCATTCCTGACTGTGACTTTAAGGTGGTGCATGACTCTCTCTATCTCCATCTTCCATTCCACCACATCCAGATTTGATTCCATTACCTCATCAGGCCTCATATCCTCCCCTTTCCCCTGAAAAACCAAAGTTAATTGATCTAAAAATCCAATATTTAAAAGTATTGCAACACCAGTACTTTTTCTCCAAAAGGCAAAACTAATAAGTGATGAAAACAAGTAGTAATGGAATAAGTAATGTAAACAGGCCTCATATCATCTCCTTTTTTCTAAAAAACCAAACTTAATTTATTTACGGAGATTTTACAAGTGAAATTTTTTAGGCTACATCAATTTTTGATACCTAAGTAACAATTATGTATATAAATCTTAATCTAAAGAAGATTTTTTTAAGCCATTGTTTATAATTACTTAATAAACACTCAACATACAGTAGTACTGGCAATAGCACCATCTGTTGAGAAATAAGAGAGGTATTTTTGCCATCAGCGGGTACTTTAACGGCAAAAATTACTTTAAAAAATTTTCAACAAATACAGAGAAATGTACAGGTTATGGGAATATGCCGGTAAACAGGAGATAGTCGTAAAGATAGAAGTCTTCGTTAAAAAACAGGAGACTTGGCAGGTACGTAATACTTAAAAGCATTGCAACACCAGTACTTTTTTCCCTCAAAGTAATAAGTAATGGAAACAAAGAAGCTACAAATGACACCAAGATTATTCACCCAAAAAGTTATATAGAAAACTTATAGTTACTTTAAAACTTCAACACAGGGGCTCCCAAAACTTTACATATTAAAACCCAATGTTTAAAAAAAACATTCTTATGTGACCCTCTTCACACTTTAGAATGATTTCATTCAGACACAAACACCACACATAAATAGAAAGAATAAAGCCATTTATCGTTCGAGTTTGTAAAGATGGAAAAGGATGGATTTTATTTTAACTTGGAAAATATTGTAGTCCTGTTGTTTATGAAAAATTTAAAGCTTAATAAAGGCAGGTTATTTTGAAAGCTTTCGAAATCTTTCTTTTATAATTAGCCATATTGCTTAAGTGACTAATTATTCAATAAGACTATTCTTAAGGGGAAAAATATCTATAGAATTTAATAAGATATGAAGTAAAACCATAAATATTAACATACTTTCAGGCAATTCCACCATATACAAATATTGTCTTTGCCAATTTTAAAAACATACATCTCAGCTAAAAAAATTAGAAACGTTTTTGTAAAAAAAAGTTTTGGGTGTCATTGACACTTACTCCTATTTTTAAAAAATTTTAGAAAATAAAAATTTTTTAAAAATTAAAATCTAGCTGTTATAAATGCAACTCTAAGTTTTTAAGTTTTTTTAAACTCTCTCATTTAAAATTTTACATAGCCACATAATGAAAATGTAGTTGAAAGTAAATAATGTAGTAAAAAAGATGCTTTGAAAACGATAAAGTTAAAAATTCAAAAAATTGAAATGTATCACCAGTTGAAAAAAAGATATTAAAGGTGCTAAACTAATAAATCAAAATGTAATATAATTAATGCTTTTATCAATAAAAAATGAGCATGAAAAAATTTAATTTATACTTATTCTGAAATACAAGACACTTATAGAAATGAATTGAATTTTACCTGGTTAGCAAGAGACAAGTTTCTCAAAGCTTCTAAATCCAGCACCTCTCCTTCTTCCTCAGAATCATTCTCAAATGTTTCCTGAAAACAATTACAACATAATTCATTTCTGTGTTAATAATCTAAACTAATTACATTTTCATATTCATGAAAAGCGTCAAATAGATTGAAAAATGTAGTGATAAATTAATCAAATGTAATGAGCATTTGAATAAAACTTAGGGATCTAGAAAAAACACAAATTGTTTAAACTAAATGTCCCATACAATAAACTTCTTCTTAAGAATGCATTTTGAAAAATCTTTTCATATGACATGAAAAAAGTCTTATATCAAATAGTAATGTGTTGTTTCTATAAATGTCGTAAGATTGCAACAGTTGTGTTAAAAAATTTTCAATATGAAGAAAACAAACAGTTTTGAAAATAAAATTGTTTGTGTTATATATTGATTGTGTGTAAATTGAGAAATGTTTATTGATTTTAATGATATGACCTAAGAGAAAAAAAAATTTGACAAATTGGAGATTTGTTTTTAAAAAATTTTTACATAATTTTTATTTTTACTATTCATTACTACTCGATAAAAAGTCTTTTATGAAATAGTAATGTGTTATTTCTATAAATGTCATAAGATTGCAACAACTACTTATAACTATTTTGTTCAATTTTGTCTGTCTATAGCCAGTATCTTCTATGCTGATGCTAAAATGCTTAAAAAATTTCAATATGAAGAAAACAAACAGTTTTAAAAATGAAAATGTTTGTGTTAAATATTGATTGTGTGTAAATTGATAAATGTTATTTGATTTTAATGATACAACCTAAGAGAAAAAAAAAAACATTTTTTTTGTTGCTAAATTTGAACTTTTTTTTAAACTAAATATTTTTAAATTACTTTTTAAAGTCAAAATAATATTTCACCATTAAATCTAGTTTTTTTAGCAAAAAATTATATCTATGTCAAAAAATTAAAGTTTAAATTTTCATTTAAGGCACAAAAAAAGTCTTTTTTTATGTTCCTTGACAAAAGAACTAATAAAAGAATGCAGTTAAGAATCTGACAAAATTAGTAGATGTAAAAAAATAGATTTGGATACCGGATGATTCTGAAGTGATGAAAAAGTGTTAGACATCTATTGATATCATTGTTACAATAGCTAAACTCATTCAGTTAGTTTATGTATGTCATAGATAACTTACAATTAATATTACTCAAATTATCTAAATTGCATGCAACTAAAATAAAATATTTTTTTTTTTTTCAATAATTATGAACTTGAAACAGCACTTAAAACATGATATTTTGGAAACCATTTTATTTCTCAAACTGCCTGATCTGATATTTAATAAACCAAAGGTCCAATTCAGGTAATGTTCTTGTTGGAGTTTAAAATATTTTATGTCGTCACATATGGCTTGGTTAAAAATTGTTTTGAAAGAATTTTAGCAGAAATAATTACAAAATCTTCAACAACAAACAAATTACATTATCTTTTTAAACAGAGAATATTATGTACGTTTTTTACAGTCTTTTATATTTAGATAATGAAATGAACCAATAGTTTCAAAATTTGTATAAAATTAATTTTTGAGAATTTTTAGTTGAAGTTATTGTTTTATGCATATAAACACATTTTTGGAACTTTTTGCTGAAAATGCTCAACTGCGAACATACACTTCATAAGATCCAAAAATATAAAAGTCAAAATAATTTTCATCAATTCACAAATAATTCAGAAAACATTTAATTGCATGGACTGTAATGTTTTCTTGTGTAAAATTATATTAGCCATTTTATTAAGTATTAACATTAAAGATGGAAGAAGAAAAATCTTACAGCAATCATTTCTTCTTCAATTTTCTCTAAAGTGACTTCTGCATCATCAGTTTCAATGATAGAATCATTTCCTTCATCTTCATTGGGCAAAATGATGGCCCTGTTAAAAATTATTATGACACATGAAAGTTTTCATAATAGTTCAAAAAAAGTCCTACGAGATTTAAATTTTAGTCTCACAGACGGCAAAATTCTTTTAGACTCATAAAGTCAAAAAGCTATTGAAATTCATAATTAAGATTAGTTAGAATAACTTCTAGACTTAAATTAACTTTCGTATAATTTAAGTCTATTGATATTTCTTTTAAAAATCATTGATTTAAATCAATTGATTTTTTTATAAATCATTGATGCAAGTAAAAAATATTTTTTCAATATAAATTATTGACGTTCTCTTAAAAGTATAGTAAGAATTTACTGGAATATTTTTTTTTTTTTTTCAAAATCAGATTTTATTGATATTGAAGGTTTTATCTCGAGAAAAAATGTTAGGGGAATATATTTAAATTCCTATTTGATGTTCAAAATAAATTAATAAAAAAATGAATGAGATAAAAATAAAATGCAGTTAAGAGTATCATGATTTTTTTTAACTGTGTGTAAAAGAATTTGTGATTTACAATATTTGTTTGTTTCATAAACAAACTGAAATTTGTTTATTTAATAACAATCAAGTGGTATTTATAAAAACAAAACTAAATTATGTCAATTTAGTTTTGTTTATTTAAATACCAGTACATTTTAAAAGCTTATTAAACATATAGTTTGTGTATATAAACAATGAAGGAAGTTCTGCTCATAATAATTTAGAATTGTTAGTTTTTTTATGTTTTTTGATCTAAACTAATTTATTCTTCATTTGATATCTAACTGACAAGTTTCGTCTTTGATGTTAAAAATTGACTATGGGTGTTTGGGTTTGAGCTTTAACAAAAATAACTATGCATTTAATTTTGTAGTGATTAGTTAGTAATAATTATATAGAAAATAATTTTTACTTTTTTAGTTAGAAATTTTAATTATTCTACTTATAAATAAAATTATTAATCATTATAATTATTTTTATAATTAAATATTATTTGTAACTATTATTTATAACTATTTTTAATAATAATTTTTAAATAATTATTTTTATAATTAAATATTATTTATAACTATTATTTATAACTATTTTTAATAATTATTTTTAAATAATTACTTTTATAATTAAATATTATTTATAATTATCTTTAATAGCAAACATTATTAATGCACTTTATTCTGAGTTTTTATTTAAAAAAATATTAAAAGAAATTGGATTTAAAACAAAAGAAAAATCTTATTTAAATTTTTTTTTAAAATCTGATTGATAAGGAAAAAATTTTTTGATTCAAATAAAAAAAAAATCCAATTTTAATTTAGAAAAAAAGACTTTAAAAAAAAAAAAAAAAATATTATGATTTTTGCCAATTGTTATCAGAACAAAATATTCTTGTATCCTCTACTATTTTTTTAAATCACCTTTTCCATGTGAAATTATTTCTTTTAAGAGCCTCATCAGCCAAATGAGAGAGCACAAGAATGACATGTTCACCCCATCCTTGCTTCAATTTACTCGGAGGAAAGTCTACATGAACTCCCTAAAGCAAAACAAAAGGCTTTATAATTTGATAACTCAGTTTAAAGAACAAAGCAGAAGGGTAAAAATATAAAACAAACCATTTGTTTAACTTGCTCCAATATACTAGCAATGGTACCATTGGGATCATCGAACTAAAAAGAAATTAATAGTAAAATAAATTATCAAAATAATTGTTGAAACCATAGCATACATGTGAAACATTTTCTGTAAGTGATAATATGGTCAGAATCTATTGCTTAAAATTTTCTAAAATCAAGTTATCAATACTCTAAAACTTACTGTTAACATGATTCTTTTGAAAAAGCAAATAAATACAAATTTTTTTTTAACAATTTGAGCATCCCTTTCAAATTTTTACACTACAATAGAATTAATTAAACATCATTTATGCCACCTATATGTATAGTATATTATTATCTTGCGCAAATCCATTTTCGGGCCAATCCAAGGTATACTAACAAATTCAGTAAGAAGGCGATATAAAAGAATACAAGATCCCTCTATTTACGCTTCTAACACTATTTGCACTTCCCTTTTCATATTTTGTAATCTGGCAATCTTATTACAAAAATATTTTTAATCATTCTTGAAAGATTCCAGTTTATTTGAATTGACTACTCGATTTCATTTTGTGTTTTATTATGTATTTTCAGTTTTTTGCTTGATATGTTTTATTTTGTATAGATATTTTTGGTTAATGTGTTCTATTTTTGTTTCAATAATTTTTTTCTCTTTTCTTTTTAGTGTTTCTTACACTATTGTATTGATACAATATTAGAAAGCACTCCTTTTTGCTGATATAATCGTGTGAGCTGATAAAAAGATTATACCCTTTCCTTATTTTGTTTTCCAGCTTCTTACTATTTTTTATTACATAATTTCTTTTTAAGTATTATTTCTTAAATAAAAAAATTTCTATTTTTGTCAATCTTAATAATTTTTCATGCTTTCTCTATATTTTTAACTCATATATATGTATGTAAACAATCCCGGAACAGCTCTTACTGGGCCAATAGAATTAAAAAGGTTAAAGTAATTTTGGAGCAGAATTTCAAGCAAGCCTCTTTTACTATCTAAACTGGTATTCATAGATTTCATTCTGGATGGGCTTCAAGGCATCTTTGAGAATAAAACCATTTTTTCACAGAGGCAACTGAGTGCCTTTAATAATTGAGCCATTGTGGTTTTTATGACGCTATATATAGTTTATAAGAAAAAAACATTTTATAGTTTAAAAGAAAAATTACTTTAATAGTTTAAAAGAAAAAAAAACATTTAATGTCAAAATTTTATAATGTTGCAACAAAGTTTTCAATATTCTTTGAGAATATCAAAGAAAATAACGTTGGTTTATGTTATAAAATTGTTATGTTTAAAGAAGTTTTCTGTCTTTTTTTTCTTAAAAAGAAAAAAAAACTTTGACTTTGGAGGTTTTTTTTCTTTTTTTTCTGATAATCTTTGTACCACTTTTTTTGTTACCCAATTATATAACCATATTAAAATTGTTGCAGTAGAAAATACTGTTTTAAATCGTAATCAATTTAATTGTAACCAATGTAAATCGTAATCACATTATTTTGTCACCTTTCATACATGACATTCATCAAATAATTCAATAAAAAAAAGCCTAAGACTAAGTCTCACCTCTTGAGGACTGTCAAACTTTATTTTTGACTTTCTAATGAGCCAAGCTGCAATTGAAGAAAACATAAAGAATTGTTCTCCTGGATTTGTCTGTATAGCAAAATAGTGTCTAAATGATGAAACAAATAGTACAATCAATTACTTTTAAAAAGTGATAGAAATTTAGATGCACGATAAAACTATTTATATAATTAAATACTTAAAAACAATAAAAAATGATAACAAGGAGAGAAAACAGCAAGAGGGGGAGTCAAAATAACAAAATTCTTGAATTGCACAAGGTTAATAATTGAAAATCAAATATTGGCGAACAGAATGGGCTACATGTGGCGTAGAGCAGAACTCTCTACCTATAGCAACACTTTACATTATTTCACCAAAAGCATGTGGAGAGTCATAGGAAAAGGAAGTACGTTAGTTTTTGTCTTGATTTTCAAATAGATTAAAAACCTTTCAGTTAGAAAACTATATGGAACTGAAAACTATATTGAACATAGTTCTTAAAAAAAATGTCATGGAAACTTTAAAAAATATTTTATTGTAGTACATTAAGTGTTTTTTAGAAACATTTGATAAGGATTTTATAAGTCTTAAAAACCATTGAATTTCCAATTTTTTTACTCAGTTTAAGTCATAATTAATGGGAAAATATAAAATTTTTAGAACATTAAACTATTTTTTTTTTCTTTACATACGAAAAACAAATCTTCTTAAAGTAATAGACTCAGAAGAATTTCCAACAAAAAAAATTGCTATCGAATTCAGTAAAAACTAAATCCTACACTTTAAAAACATAGTTAAAAAAAAAAGAAAATAAAACACTCAATTGAAAAGTTTATATGAAAACGAGTGACAAGAGCCTTATGATAAATGGAATGGAAGATTTATGGGAAGAAATATACTTTAAAAAACTAATAAAATAACATAAAAAATTTACCTTTTTTTTACTTTAAGAAAAAATTATCAAAAATAAAATTTACAACAGCTTTAGACAAAGAAACAAAAAGAAAAGGCAATATAAAATGAATATTAAAATCATAATTACTTATTTAAAAATTTCATCTTAAATTCTTGAACGAATTCACTGTCATAATTGAGTAGTTTGAGCTTTTCTAAAAGACTCTCCATTGACACAAATGTTGAATACACAATTCCAGGTCCATTGTTATCTTTATCTAACACTTCAGTTCTACTCTGCCTCCTTTCTTCCATTTTTTTTTAAAAATAAAAATACTAAATATTGTACCTGAAAAACAGCAATTAATATTTGACTTTGATATAATAAATATTAGATTAAAAGAATTACTAGACCATTTGTTTTGGAATAAATATTAGACTTTTATTGTTACCTCAAACCTGACTTTTTAGAATAAAGACAACTTAGTGATTACAGATATGATTCCAGCTTAGGATTTAGATTTAACTGAATTGATGGTCAACATAGTTTTTAGGAGAGATTTTTTTTAAAAACTAATATTATAAAACGAAAAACATGTATAGAGCTAGAAATACAAAATTTTATTAAAATAACGCCAACATTTACTGAAATTCAAATGCAGTTCGTGTGTCTTGACTTAGTGAAAAATGAGTGGCGTTCGTAAACACCCTTGCTTGTCTTTTATCAACCAATAGTTTTGTATGTGCATCATTTTAAATAGATGATCCTCAAAATGTATTTATTGAAAATGAAATCAAAATAGGTGGGAGTGTATAGAATCTTGATCTTCGTAGTTAGTAGACAATTTGACATTTTTCCAGGTATCACCAAAAAAATATGTTACTATGACAACCATCAACAAAGTCAACAAGAAGTGCCGATGCCAGATGCCAAACAAATAATTTCAAAGCTTTTTCACTACATTTTGAAAAAGTAAGTTTTAGCTTACATCGAAGAAATTTAATTGGGCTCTTCTTACGGCAATCTTACGAAATAATCGCATGCGTGAATTTGGAGATGCGAGCGAGGAGTAAAATACAATTATTCGCGAAAAACGATAGAACGAAAACGCCAATCAGATTCTCTGTCGCATCTCTAAATTCATTTGCGTGATAAGCTACAGTGGCGCAACTATAGATTTATAGCCTTATAGATTCTTTACTTGCGAGATCCAACCCTGTCACTGTTCTACCGTAAAGTGTTCGACTTCGCGCTGGTCGTCGGGCTACCAAAGCAAGGGAGCCATCCCCTCTACAGAAGATCAAAATTGTGATGGATCTTCGGATCATCCTCGGGGTTGTTTCCAATAACATGAAGGGAAAAAAAAAAATTTGAAAATTGATACATTTTCTGAAAAAGGGTGTGCGTAAAATAAACATCCCGAGTAACTTTTCATTAAATAATCGGATTTTCACGTAAAGATTAGATTTTAATGGGTTCAAAAGTCATATATTAAATGTGCTAATTAATAATTGCAGACGACATTTTAATGATACAGTCGAACTCGTTTATAACGATCTCGGATTTAACGAGAACTCGGATTGAACGAGGAAAACGAGAATATTTGGTTGGATCAATGTTAAGTCTATGGAACAAAAGTCGCTTTTAACGAGCAAGACCCGGTTTTAGCGAGCAATATTTTTCTGTCTTGCATTCTTTTTTCTCAACTTTCTAGTCTTTCTGTCTCATCTTTTTTTTAAAATGATAAAAAATGCGCTCGAAATAAAGAAAATAAAAAAATATATAAAAAAAACGCGAACTGAAACTTAATTGAAAGAGGCAGGGAACGAGTTCAACGCAAGCTAACAAACTATTTTAAATATGTAGATTAATGAAAAAATTAAATGTTTTGGTAAGAATCTTTTCTTTATTTTTCTTTCCGTTTATTGTTTCTTTCGTTTAAGACTGTAGCGCAACTAGAAATTTTTTGTTGGTTGGTGGGGGGGGGGGGGTAATTGTCATTAAATTAAGAAAAGTATTTAATTAAATTAATTAATGTAATTAAAGTAAGTAAGTATTATTTAAATTTCAAGTAAACTTAATCATTTGACTTCCCTTTTCTGGTTTCAAGCCTGCCTTAAGGACCCGTTTATTACGAGCACTCGGATTTAATTAGTACAATGTTACGGTCCCTTTGTGCTCGTTATAAACGAGTTTGACTGTAATAAATTACGAAATCATCAGACACAAAAGCATACTTTCTCTGAACAAATATATTCGCGTGCAGGTCGTCGGGCTACCGAAGCGGGGGTGCCATCCCCCCTGCAGAAGATCAAAATTGTGATGGCATGTCTTCGGATCATCCTCAGGGATGTTTCCCAGACCGTCGCCAATAGCCCATTGTGCAGCTCTAGTGCGACGTAAATGAACAACAACAACTGAACAAATATATCTCATTTCCGCAGATTTGGAATTCTGATATTCAAATCATGGAATCACAATCTGGAAAATATGGTCGCAATAGTTTAGGCAGGGAGCAGTCGAAAGTTGGGAACTCACTTTTTGCGCAATTCGCTAAATTTTAAGCGAATAAAAAAAAAAAAGTTGCACATAATTATAAAATTCGTTAAACTAAAGAAAATTATATTTAAAAACAATTTTTATAATAATTCATTATTTTATCTAAAAGTAGTCGAAACATTTTTGTAACGTAAACAAATTTTGCACCATTTTAAAGTATGCAATTTTACAAATTTCATATAATTTTTTGTATTTTGTTGTTGAAAATTACATACTTAACTATGTAATACCTTACAATTGAATTCCTTTCTTTAGAAAAAATATATTATAATTTTACATGGAATTATATTCGGATAAATAAATTTTATAATTGTGAGCAAAAACTTTTTGATTTGCTTAGCAATTTCCATAGAAATATGCAAAAAGTGAAATTAACTTGAAGAGGTGCAAATTTTTAATTGCTCTCCGGTATAAATTATTGAAACCATATTTTCCAGATTGCGGTCACCCTTCCCCCAGATTTAAAGGGTCAGAATACCAAATCTGTCGCAAAATTATTTTTTTTAAAAAAATACGTTTATTCTGAGAAAGTATTTTTTTGTGTCTGATTTCATAACTTAAAATATTGTCTTCTTAATTATATATTTAAAGTTAAGTCCTCGAATTATTAAGGCTGAGAATGTGAAGATTAAGAGAGAGTTATTCTGAGCGTTCACTTTTTATTTTGCTCTCAGTATATCAAATTTGGCCATTTTAATGTGAGCTGGATTAGAACATCCGACTCCCCCTTATAAAAAAAAATTATTCATTTGGTCTAAAATGAAACTCATATTACATTATAAAATATGCCGATTTTTCCACTTTAATTTTTCAATCTAATGAAATTTTTCCATTGACAAGTATACGTAACTTGAAATAATACATTTAAAATCAATTAATTAAAGTGACTTATCCTATCATAAATAAAAGCTCCACTATGTTGTAACAACATTTTCAATAATCTATAAATGGGGTGGGGGAACAGAAGTTAAAACTAATTTAATAAAAATAAATTATTATTTTTTATATCTCGTGAAGTGTTCAAAACTTCTCTGGGGGATTCTTGTTTCTCTCATAGTGAACACTGAAAATGAGACATTGATGTAACTCCTTATCATCTGGTCCCGCAGTGGACTGGTCGTTAAGACACGGTTCCCAGCAGATCACTGAAGTCAAGCATCACTGGCTGCGGTCAGTGTGCGGGTGGGTGACCACTTGGATCAATCTGCGTAGGGACCGAGGGTGTGCGGTATTGGTCCTCGTTAAACGGTGCTACCGTAAAGTGCTCGACTTCGCGCAGGTCGTCGGGCTACCGAAGCGGGGGTGCCATCCCCTCCGCAGAGGATCAAAATTGTGATGGCATGTCTTCGGATCATCCTCCGGGATGCTTCCCAGACCGTCGCCAATAGCCCATTGTGCAGCTCTAGTGCGACGTAAATTAACAACAACAACCTTATCATCTGATTGGTTTATAAAAAATATGTCAATCAAGAGACCTTTCTGTGGAAATAGTAGTTATCGGCAACGTCAACATTCATTTATGAAAAGGTACCCCACCATAGTATCGAGCTAACAAGTCTTATATACTTGTGAATTAGAATTATATTTTTGTAGTGGTAGATTACAGTAATTCCCCACCAGAATTATATCTGTGATAGAATTCGATGAACAGATGCCACTAGTTGATTCATTGCCGTTTTGTGAGAAGCCGGGAGAGCTGTATTAAGATCACCGTACTTTTTGGGCCCTGATATGGAGAGCTGTATTAAGTTCATAGCCGTGGTCGCTCCTGTGTTGCTTTATATCAGTCGAGTGTATAGGTTTCGTGTGATCGAGACTGGGAAGCAACAGCGTGAGGAGGACAATGTAGCAGTTACAAGTAACAAGTCAACTGTTCAATGTAGACTATCCTTTAAAGTAGGTGTGTTCAAATCGTAGTGGGCGTTTCTGACAAGGTAGACGTGTTCACATCGCGTCCGAAGGCAATATGGGAGGAGTAGATATCAAGAATGTCAACCTTTATCTATGAAAAGGTACCCCACCATAGAATCTAGTAAACATGTCTTATATACTAGTGAATTAGAATTATATTTTTGTAGTGGTAGATACACTTCACTCTCTTTCATTAGCCTTCCCGTTTTACTGTAACAGAAGTTTCCACAAAGGAAAATTTAAAAGTTTCAAACTTATTTTATCTTCATTATATAGAGAAAAAGTATTTCTAATTGAAAAAAGACAAAATTATAGGGAGCAGTTAGCAATCCCCAAGATGTTTCAGAAAAGAAAAGGATGCTCTGACACGTCAGTGAGGAAAATCAATTTGTTATACTTGTTTATATAAAGTTTCTTCCTTGCTCTAGCTTGGTATTTCAGGTCTCAGCGATTCATTGACTATGTAGGTGGTCCGTTAGAAAAAAGCATTGGTCATTTTGTGATGGGAAACTGGCAATATTCAACTTTCTTTTTTGTTTCTGACGGATTAAAATAAATAAACACAATAGAAATTTAGTTTAAACCATGATCTCGTGTAAGAACTTACAATCGAATTAAAATGTGTAAAAAAATATTTTTAGATTTTTTTTTTACCTTGGTGCTTTGTGTTGCCCCCTAACCTCTGGTGCCCTACGCAGATTCTTAATGGTTAATCCGGTCCAAGAACTGCACTAGATGTTTTAACTCCTTTTAATTAATTGCTAAATAAATTTGACGTAAAAAAATTTATATTTTTTAATTTTTCAATTTCCCGTTTCTTTATTTAGAGTCAAAGCTTAACTTATTAAGAAAATTTACAGGCACACAGTTCTGGAACTTCTCAAACCAAATATTTTACTTTTAAAAACAAATTGCAGAACTTTGGAAAGTTGCAGGCATTCAACATACTAAAGAAAATTGCCATATGATAAATTCAAAACGACAATAGATGTATGTTACATTACATGTATGCATACATGTAACATTATTTTTTCAGTTATGGATGAATGAGGTAAAAATAATGCTACATTCATGCATGTTTAACAAACAATAAGGGAGTTAAATTATCCATGTATTTTTACTTAGTAAAATTCGAACTATTTTAAATTTTTCTAAGAACAATATAAAAATTTTCCATTTTTATTCTTACAACACTTCCACAAAACATAATATTTACATTTACATATCATTTGAAATCCATAATTTAAAAGTTGATCATACATTAGTTACTCCTCTTTCAAAAAAATAAAATAAATAAATAAATAAAAAAAATAAAAACATAAGTAAAACAAATTGTAATCTGGCATAAAACTTTCATTTGATTTCAGATGCCTATTTTATTTCTTGCTTAGTTGCAACAACATCCAATATCCAAAGTGATTCACTGTCTACATTTGGTGCCATGTCTAAAGATAGTCAAGAGACATAAAATTGGTAAGTAATCCAAAATAGAAATTAAATAAAGCAGTCAGTTTAAAATAATTCAAATAGGGCAATAATAGAATAAACTAGTATATAGTTAAAATTGAAACTAATCGCAAAAATCTGTAGAAACTACTAGAAAACCTGTAACAGTTAGAAACATAGATTTCGAAACAACATTTTAAAGCAATAAAGATTATTACAACATACAGGCACTAAAATTTACATTTTTAAACTGAATTGTGATTTCTTTTGAGCTGGTGAGTGGGTCAAAATAAATAGTAGGGAAAGAAAATTATTACATAAAAAAAAAAAAAAAAAAAAAACCCGTGATGGTTCAGGGGATAGAGTGTTCGCCCTCCAATGAGGTGAACGGGATTCGAATCCTAGTGATGGTGGGTCAATAATTTTTTGCGAGATTGGAAAAAGTAATAAAAAATATGAAGAGAGCAAGATCACCTGCATTGCCAATATCAAAAAAGTGGCATGTGATTTTTTTTTAAAAAACAGAATGAGAGTAACATTTGGTTTAAGAGGTTGAAATTTGCTTCGGATGTATTTTAAAGGAGACCTAATAAATTAATGTTTCTTTTAATTTGCTTTATAAATTTATAATTGCTTTAAAGAAAAAATCATATTTTCCATAAAATTAGTAAATTGGTTATCTTAGATTCAGATTGCTTGGTTTTTGGCTGACAATTTCCTTGCTTTCCTCCTAAGACAAGCTTAATTGAAGAAAAATAATTATAAATATTCAAGAAATAAAATTAACACAACTTCCAAGATGTAAAATTATTTTTTAAAAAGTAGTAGCAATAAACGAGATGTGAATAATTTGCTCATAGCAATTTAGCCCCAGACTTTATGCCAGTGAACATTTTGCCATGAGAACATTTTGCCTTGATTTGAAATTAGACACTTATGAGAGTTGTACAGTAGAGAACCGATTATCCGGAACGATCGGGACTATCGCTATTCCGGATAACTGATTTTTCCGGGTTTCTGAATCGCTACAAGAAGCCGTTTTTTAGTGTCAAACCCAACTAAAAAAATATATATATTTGGAAATAATCTTAAAAATAAGAAAAAACGATGAGGTTATACACTAATGATTATTTCTGAAATGATGGTAAGGTAAACATCTTTCAAAAAAGAAAGAAAAATCCTAAAATCTTATGAAGAAAAAAAATTTTTTTTTTAAATATTGCGGGAAAATTTATCGAATTTCGTTCCGGTTTTTTGGTTTTCCGGTTTTCTGATTTCCGGATAACGGGTTCTGTACTGTATATTAAATAAGTTACCTAATTACAGGAAAAATCTACACAGAGCAAAAAAAAAAAGAAATTTCTGAATAACTTTCAATTTAATAATCATATTTTAATGTTCACAAGTTTGCCAATTTTACAAAATTAAATGCACGCATTTATGTCTATCAGAGGTTATCTAACATGAAATAAATCTCTGGAAAAAAAATCTAAAATATTCTTTAAAATAAAAATTAACATAGTTAAAAAAATACTTAAATAACTTAAATTTGAAGCATGCCATGAATAAGTAATATCAAGTATCCATAGCTCATTCTTATACCTTTTTTACCAACTAAAATTTTTTTAAATATTCAGTGGCAAAGAAAATGGGAATAAGTAATTTATTCAAAAAAAGTATTTTATGTCATCATGAATATTACGTACAAAAAAGTAATTTATTCATGTTTTTTCCTTCAATTTTAAATATAATTGCTGCATTTTGATATTTCATCAAATCACAGAGTTAAAAACATCACCTGAATTGATTAACCAACTAAGCACTAACACTTAAAAGCTTAGACAATGGTCAAAAGAAAAAATAAACTTATCCATAAATGTAGATGAAGAGGATTAATTATTCAAGAGGACCTGAATCCTATGTTCCCCTCTCCGGCTAAGATACCCATGTTAGGCTTTTCTCTGTTGAAATTCTTTATTTTGGTAAATTTATTACATGCATAAATCCACACCATGCATAAATCTATGTGTATAAATCCACATATATAAAGGATACAATGGTGATGAATTTCCAGTTGCAGTTTTCCTTTATACATTTTGACACTGCCTAAACAAGATATTAAATCTCCATGATCATACTTATCAGCTTCCTCTAATTTAGATTTATCAGCTTTCTTTAACATGGACAATGCACACTTCTTCAAATCACTAGACAAATTTCCTGTTCATTTATTAACAAGTTATTATTATTATTATCATAAAAATATATATATATGGTGGTATAACATTGTGGAGTAAAAAATAAGGATTTATCATAACACACATTACAAAAAGGAAAAAAAAAAAAAAAACCCAGATTTACCAATGTGTAAGATACTTCAACATTTTCTATATTGGTTTGATTTAAATTTTTCATTTGGGGGAGGAAAAGAACTAAACTATATTCATACAGCAAAATGCAGAAAATTTAAAACTTTGATATATGCTGGGATTCAATAATTATTCAATATATATATCAGAATTATTAATGTCTGAGTAATACAAATGAAAAAAAAAACTTTTTTTTTCATTACATCTCCAAATATTGAACTTTTTATGACAGTTAATCTAGATATTTTAGTTTTAGTAGTTAATCTTATTACTGATTCAATAAACAATTGTATTCTTTCTTTTGTTCTTCTAATCATCAAATATTTAACTAAATCTTTTCAAGGATATCTCAAAATAGAAATTGATATAATTTTTGAAAGGGACCCACTTTGATTAAAAAGTACCCAGAAAATTTGGGTCCTAAGGACCAGTACTTTACAATATACTAGTACAACACTAGTGTTACACTACTAGTACAACACAATATACTAGCACACACCTATAATTTGGTTTAACTCACTTTTAAATTTTTTATAATTTTTATTTGGCTTAATTTTGCTTTTACTCGTATCCGAAATTTCACGTGTTACAGCGTTTAGATTTAATTGATTTGAAGTGGATTGGATGTGAGATATAGTAGAACAAGAGAAAAGATGTCCTAAACCTTACAATTTCATATGGATCAAAAATAAATTACAACAAAATTGCCTTTGTTAAATAAGCACACAAGTAAATGCTTAATGCATACTTTTACATTTACTTAAAAAACAACAAAAACAAAGCATTTTTTTGTGAATGGCCTAATCATTCAAGTAATATAGACAATAGATGTAGAAATAATGCTTCAGATAAAAAAATAAATAAATAAAAATAATTAGTAGTAAAACAGTACATGAAATAAAGCTTTGTAAATATATTTGCCGTTCTCATGGAATAATGAAAAAGTCTTAAGTTTTTAAAGCTAAAGAAAATAAATTACCAAATTCTAAATCTTTTTTCAATTCTTTGACTTTTTCTAAAACAGGTAATTCTTTGTGCCAAAGTAGACAATCTAAAACTCCAGTTCCATCATCAACTAAATAAAAAATAATAAGCAAAAAAATTATTGATTTCTATCTCAATTATGCAATATTTAAACATACAAAAAATATATTATTTAACAATAAAAATATTAAAATTGAAAGAATTACACTCCAATTATCTGCAAGAACTGAGTGATACAACAGCTACAGATTTGTAAATTCTGCGGATCATCCATAAAATCATACGCTTACAATTAAAAGAGTTATTTTAATGAATTTTTGTGTAAAATATAGCTGCCTTTTATTAGCAGTTGGCATACCTTTAAAATATTTTGTCATGTTGTGACTAAATATTTTGTACTCCCATTCTAATCCAATTCTTTGTTTTGTAAGAACAAAGAATGTTATATATATTATATTATATTTATATATTAGCCGACCAGCTGGCAGAGTTGCTACCGTGCCTGACTGCGGAGTCGATGGTTGCGGGTTCGAATACCGCTTGGGGCATGTATGTTTCTTTTACTCTCTGTGTTTTATGTCCTTTCTTCTCTGTGATTGAATGAATGTAACCCGCCCTATAAACGGGTTGTGGTTCTATGACGTGGGCGACGCTACTCCACCGCCGTGGTTTAGCCATAGGTGCTCACTGTGTAACGATAAGAGAGTAGCAATTCTGGTATTTCTGAGGCCAATGGGAAATAGACCCAAGTGCCTGCCATTAACCAAAATAAAAAAAAAATTTATTATATATATATATATATATATATATATATATATATTACATTTATATATACAGTCGAATTCGTTTATAACGAGCTCGGATTTAACGAGAACTCGGATTTACCGAGGGAAACGAGAATATTTGGTTGGATTAATGTTAAGTCTATGGAACAGAAGTCGCTTTTAACGAGCAAGACTCGGTTTTAGCGAGCAATATTTTTCTGTCTTGCAATCTTTTTTTCAAAATGATAAGAAATGCGCAAAAAAAACCCAAAAAAACTTCAAAGTAAGCTAACAAACTACTATTTTAAATATGTAGATTAATGAATTAATGAAAAAAATGAACATTTTGGTAAGAATCTTTTCCTTTATTTTTTTCTTCCGTTTATTGCTTCTTTCCTTTAAGACTGTAGCGCAACTAGAAATTTTTTGCTGGTTGGGGGGAGATAGTTGTCATTAAATTAAGAAAAGTATTTAATTAAATTAATTAAAGTAAGTATTAATTAAATTTTATGTAAACTCAATAATTTGACCTCCCAACACAATTCCCTCTTCTGGTTGCACGCCTGCGTTAAGGACCCGTTTATTACGAGCACTCGGATTTAACGAGTACATGTTACGGTCCCTTAGTGCTCGTTATAAACGAGTTCGACTGTAATAGATATTTTAAAATGTACTGCTATTATTCATTTTTAAGAGTATTTCAATTATAATCATAAAATTTAATTAATCATAAACTTAAGTTTTTTAAAATATATTTAAAAAAGTAAAATTAAAAAAATTTAGCTACATATTAAAAATGAACCCTGTTAAAAAGCTTTTGAAATTAGCTATAATTATTCAAAATTTTAAATTATTTAAGAACTCCCCCAGCCATTTGTCTGGACTCGTGACGGTGACAATGGCAACGAGGTATAACAATTTCAAGTAGGGTTCATGTTTAAGGACAGGTTTTGTGAGAGAAAGCGATTATTTTTCCTCGCTCTATTGTTTTAGGCTTAGAGTGAAGAGAAGCTACCCTCCCTGAAATGCGCAATTCTTGTTTCCATAGTAGTAGCACTTTGAGGAGGGGGGAGTTCTTACCATAGACAAAATATAGAACTACTTTAGGTTCAGCTCCCTCAATATTTTTCATCAGTCTATGTCAATATTCAAATCTAGTTACATCTCTACTAATGTAAGTTGGCTCCATTTCACTTATAAAATATAAATGAACTAATAATTCAAACAAGCCTCAATATTGTGAGAATAGTCTGATATTAATGAAATTAATTACATTTAGCAAAAGTTTATTTTTACTCAATAGTTATAATACTCTAAAGAAATTAACGTTTCTTTTAGTAAGATACTTCAACAGCAGAATAAAAAGAATACAATTGTCTGATGTTATACATAATTATAAAATATTCATTTTTAGTCAAGAAAATCAAGACATTCTATATGTTAAGATTCTTCGGATTAAAAAAAAATTACATCAAATAATTATCGCATTCTTAGTTCATGAAAAATTTCAGCATATTTAACATCAATGATATTGAAAGAAAATAATAAGAATTGATTTTCTTGAGTCTGGGATATGAGTTCATTAAATAAGAATTACCTATCTTTCTGAAAAATTTTTTCCCATTGTACTTTTGCTTTGTAAATTGAAAATAATACTTTTGCTTAGCATAATGAAATGATTCATAATAAATACTTTATCTATAAGAAAAACATTCAGTTTTTCATTTAAAAAACTGATTAATTACCAGAAAACACTGATCTTTGTTGATGCCTTATTATTCCTGTAATAATACCCAAAACCTGAGCTTTCATCAAAACTTTAGAAGTATCCAATAAAGGTGAAGCATCTATAAGAAAACAAAAAACAATTAGAATGAATTGTGTAAATTAAGTAAATAAACAGTCAAGTTTGTTAAAACACCCAATTCACAATAGCATAAAGAATTTTCTTTATTTTGATGCGGTAGTTATAAGTTGGACCGTGGTAGTCAGTGGTGTAGTTTTTGGGAGGGTTTGGGGGACAAAACCTCCTCTAAAATTATACATTACTTAACTAATGAGCTAATTGGTTTGGTAAGTAAGATGCAAACATAAAAATTTTTCATTTTCTCGAAATTTAAACATTTGGAATATATATATATATATATATGGCTGCAAACTTGTACGGCTGTTGATAAAAAAACTTCTTAGTAGTAACAACATTATAGCTACTTGACACATTAAATCTTCAATTTTAAAGTTTCAAAAAATAAATTTTTTTTCCAACCTACTATGACAAATTAATAATTAAAAAATATGTAAATATGATCTATTTGTTTGTTTACTTAGCTCTAAAATGTTTAATTATTAAAACCTTAACTTGTTCATTTACTACCACTTTGTAAAATCTTTTTCAGCGTCCATACAAGTTGGCAGGTATATATATACATATATATGTCAGAAGGCGTAACCATCTCCTAACATACAATAAAACTAAGTCACTAGTGGTAATCCAGTGGTTAGAGAATTGGGCTCTGATCGGAATATCTCCACTAAGACCCACAGAGTACATGCTCGGAAAATATGTGGAGTCGAAAGTTCTGTGGTCGTTCCCTGAGCAGTACCATGGATTACAAGGATCTGGAGAAAATTTCCTTCTCCTTCAGACTTTGGCAAAATTGTAGAAAGGGCCTCACAAATGAGGGGCTGTCATCTATCCTGGAAGTTCTGAGCTAAGATGTACTTTCACACTTCTGGTGCTTTTCACCTTCCTGACTTAATTAGCAAAGGTCAATAACTGGCTCTCTTGGCTTGTCCAAACATCAAAAAGTTAAAAGCTAATACATAAATTAGGTGACAAAATAGCAATAGAAAAAGCTTTAAGTATAATAGTATGAAATTAGCTGGGATAGCCTGGTTGGTAGGGCACTGAACCCATGACCGAAAGCTCGTGGTTTCGATCCCTGCCGGCAGAAGACTCCCAGTGCAGTAAATGCTTACTGATGCAAGTTAAATCTGTCGAGTCGCTAAGTCCTCTTTGTTCCCATAACAAATTAATACCTCTAGGGGTACTGGTCCAGGAGTTTCCTTTTCTTCTGGATTGGTTCAAAATTACAAGGCTACGGAGTTGAACATTAGTAGTCGTAAAACCGAAATTGGGTCGGCTGTTCAACGACGGTTATAAAATAAAATAAAATAGTTTGAAATTGAGCAGTGATAGCTCTGGAGATTCTCCTTCTAACGAGGGGAACCGGGTTGGAATCCCAGCAATGGCTGGTCGATACGAATTCCGACCACAGTGTTGACGTAAAATATCCTCAGTGTTAGACGGACCATAGGTCTCCTTGGTGCCAAGCTAACCATGGGGGTTTTTTAAGACAAATTTCACCCAATACTTGATCCAGGAGTTCCCTTGCCTTCTGTATTGGGTTCAAAATTACAAGGCTATGGAGTTGAGCATTAGTAGTAGTAAACCCAAAAAAATTGGGTCGACTGCTCAACAATGACTGTAAAATAAAAAAATAGTTAGTGAATAGTTTGAAATAACTTTTGACATCATTGATTCCTTGAACTCTTATTTTAATAGCAAGCTATTAAGAAAGGAAATAAAAGAGCACACAGGATAATCAAAAGGAGCTTTCTTTTGAAATGTGAAGTGCAGGGTAATACCAGATACAAAAGTTTTTTTTTGTAAGCATGAAAATAACTTGGCACGTAGTCAACCATTTATGTTTTCCTTAAAAACATATTGGATTAAGATTGTCACAAGGAAATATTGTAAAATGATATTCGTTTTTCACTTTTTGATAAGGAAAATACTTAAAAATGACTTATATTTTGCCCTTAAATGCATGATATAGGCCAATCTAATAGCCAAAAAATGTTTTCCCTAAAAAATTGCCACAATAATTACTAGCAATTTTTAATTGTTATGGACAAATCAATTTTTGCTCATAGATTTATAACCTGCAAACTTGTTTTGTATAAAGAATTGCATGAACTATAGTCTGTGTGGCAAGAATTATAGACTGTAAGAATTTTGCTTTAATATTATTATGAAAATTTTTAATAGCAACATTCAGAAAAATATCTTAACAACATTGAAATAGTTTAAAATGTTCATGTGGAAATGCTGATGTCATAGACCTTCAATGTATCAAAATTTGTGAATGACTGCATGCAATAAATAAATAAACAACAATCTGTGCACTAATATGTCTGGATCATTAAAAATCTACAGAAAAATCAGCACATCCTTTTTATTTTAGCAATTTCCTTGTTATTTCAGAAAATATGGAAAATGACTTATATATGAGATTGTTTAATAATAACAAATCGCGATAAATATAAAAGGAAAATTGAAGATTTCATACATAATAAAAGATCCACGTTACAATGCCCAATTCTAGGGACAACTTATTTTATACTCTAACCAAAAAATCTATATTTTTATACCTGTGACTAGGTTATGAACATCAGAAATGAATACTTTTTTATAGGATGCAGAAGAAATTAAATGCATAAGTCCGAATGCCATTTTAAGGTAAGTTTATTAAAAATTAACCTTAACAGTTATTAAATATTTATTCCTTAAAAATATCCTAAGAAATGCCCTCTATAAATCGGAATAATGATTTAAAAAAAACTTCATTTCCATTGAAATAAGTTTTTTCTATCTATGGTTTTCATTTCAAATCATTTTAAATAAATTTAAAAACTGAAGTCCCTGCTACATAAACAAAAACAACTAGCAGACGAATTATAAATTGCGCCAGTTTTTGCGGTTGTGAACAGTTTTGAATCTAGTTGTGAATCTAGTTTTGATAAATTGTTATTTTTTAATATATGATTCGATGCTATGGAAATTAATTTTTTAAAGCTTTAGAAATTTTCAATGTACATTAATTTTAATTTTTTAAAGGATTTTTTCGTGGTTAAGAAAAAAAAACATGCTGACTGTGTCGCTGTTTTTATTCTCTCAACTTCACTCACATGGTTCTCTATTTCAAAAATGGCTGCCGTCGTGCAAGATCACAATTCCAGAATTGAAGAAGAAAATGATGAAATTAGGGAAGATCCTAATGATGTGGATGATGCTGAAGACGAATTAAGTGCCAAAGATCCAGCCCAAAAGAAAAAGAAGCGAAAGAAGAAGAAGAAAGGTAGCATTAATAAGCCGCATGTTTTCATATTTTTTTGGTTATTTTTTTTTTAAAATTCTGCGCTATTTATAGTTCTAGTAATTTTTCGTATTCATTTACTCTATAATTTTACCTTGCCAACACTTTATCTGAAATTACCATCATATTCTATTTGCGTAGTTATAGATTTTTTGTCTCTATTCTGGACTTATGCTACCTTAGATGCTTATGAGGGCTTAAAAAATAACTCCAGTTGTTATATAAGAGTTAAGTAAAAAATTAAGCAACTCTTTATAACAGAATAAGCATTACTCTATTTCAAAAATCACTTGCTGTATTATGTATTTACCGAATAAACACACAACATATTATCAATATATCAGTAAGACTTTAAAATGATTTGTGATTATTAGTTTTTACATATCTGCCAACTCTACTGAATTTTCCAGTACACTACTGTATTTTGCCAGTTTCTACTGGTTTAATAAAAATTATCCTGGTTTTTGTACATTTTAGAAAATTCCCTGCAATTGAGTAAGTTTCCTTAAAAAAATCCCTAATGAAATAGAATTTTTGTACAGATTATTGCTTCCATGAATATTTAAATAATTGTTACTAATGCATAATGAAGCAAGCCTTATTTGTAAAATCCAATTAACTATCTTTGATGAATTGAATGCAAATTATGAATTAATTACATTTCAAAATTATGAATACATATGATGCATAACATTTCTAGATCATTTAATAGGAAATCATAACTGAGAAATATTGCAGTTTTTCTATTTTGGTGATAATAATCCCTGAAATTCTCTATGTATAAAATATTAAGTATATTCTGCAACAATTATCACAAAATTTGTATTTTGTAAAATCTGCAGGATGTTTTTCTGTCCGTGTTGGCAGCTATGGTTATTATGTAATTATATTTCCTAAATTGTTTAAGATAGAAGGCTTTTCCCAGCAATTTTGAATTTTCATTCATTTTGCACACTTCTTATTTCCACTAACCTGGTCTGTCCAGACCAAGTCAAATAAACCGTTGATTTTAAGGAACGCCATATCACTGGAGAAACTTTTCGTCACAAATTCTCTTTCACCTACATAACTAGTTTAAAGTAAAGAAAAAGAGAGTTCAGACAAACCTAGAGTGAGCCATGAAGTTTTAAATATTAAAAAGAAATTCTTAAATGAAAATAAATTAAGAAGCAATAACTTGGAATGGGTAAATGGAGAAGTTCTCTTTTAAAATAATTTGTTTGCATGTTGATCTTTTGAAAATTTATTTTTCAGCAAGTGTAACTTCATGGCTTACTCTAGGTTTGCTTGAACTTGCTTTTTCTTTTTTTTTAATTAGTAATGGGGGTGAAAGAGACTTTGCAATGAAAATTTTCTCCAGTGGTATAGCTTCCTCTTAAGCATGTTGATGAGAAACAGAGAAGATAAGATTTTTTCTCTGTTGAGTCCAAGATATGTTTAGGAGTGGCCTGATAAAGTATTGCTATTATGACTGTTTTGCACACTAATTTGGAATAGCATAAAAACAAATGTTGCACTTATTGATTTAATTTTGACTTCAGCTTGATTCTAGTTCAAAAGCATGATTCTAACGCTGAATGAGAGTTTAGCAAAACAATTATTAACAAGAAAATATCTTTTATTATTCAAAAAAAGAAGAAAGAAGAAAAGGAATGTGAATTTGTTTAAATATAAGCTGTGGACTACTCTTAAATTTAACATCTTGAATATTTAGTATTTTGTTCTAAAATCGACTTATTTTAAAAAGTTGACAGCATTTTGTGTAAATTACTGTACTTATGTTATTATCTTGATTTTACATTTCTTAAAAAAAATTTGAATTAAGACGGGGACAAAAAAAGCAAACTCAAATACTATCACTTGACAAGCATCAGAAATAACTAATGCAATTTAATGTTGCACCTTGGAATTTAATAGGGGGATATTTCTGTATCGTGATCTGCCACACTAACTATAATCGCCGAGGCTCCAAATTGATTTTAAGTTGGTCGCTTACTATGATATATTTTTTATTTTCTCTCGGGCCACTTCCGGGAAGTTGCCAAGACTTTGTAATTATTCTGCTACAAGTCGCGATGGGGAATTCTCCCCATTTAATGTTATAAAGTCTGCTTAAATTCTCAAAATCAACTGTAAAATTTTTTCCTTTTTTTATTTCATCTGTAAGAATAGAGAAAAAAAATATTGTCAAAAGTAATCTATTTAATGCAGTTTATTAAGAATTATTTTTTTATTTTATGGTTTGTAGTATTTCTGGAAAGATTTCCTTATCTGCCCCAAGAAAATTGTTAAATTTTGACAACAATTGCAAGTAGAGACGTGAAAAACTTTTTAAAAAAATCGGAAGGCTAACAGTTGTATCTTCTTGTTGAGAATTTTAATTTTATCTGACTAAATTATTATTTCAAAATGTGCAAGAGATATTTAATGCAATTATTTGTATTTTGAAAAAAAATTCTTATTTATGTTTCTAGCTGCTGCCCCTCAAGATAGTGTTAATGATACTTCTGAAGATGTTGAAATAGTAACTCAAAAGTTGCAACATCAAGTTATTGACGGAGAAGCTAATAACAGAGATGCAGATGGTATGTTTGAATTATTCTATTGTTAGAATTTGTTTATATATTTTCATATAAATAATGAAAACTTTCTAATTGTGCTTGGTATATTTAGAAACATTTTGAGATGGAATTTTTAAAAAATTTAGATATTTCAATTTCTGTAACTTAGAGCTCATGTATTTTTGTTGCTTCCTATTAAATTTTATGAAATTAATGTCACAATATTAACAGAAATTTTTATTTACTCTGAAATCTAAGCGCTAAAGAAAATAAACTAAATTGAATTTTTTTAAAAATATTTTTTGTTGACTTTCGCTATTATAAAGTAAGATTTCTTTCAATCAAATTTGTTAAATGTCTTTTTTTTCTTCTAACCTTTTATCAATGCACTTCTTAAATGTCATAATTTGTTTGCACAAGCAATTTTATTTGAAGTCACAATTATGACATAATTAGCATTAATGGTGGTTTCTTACTCTATTTAATTAAAAACTGTATTGGTTTTTGTAAAAATTATTATGTGTATTTCTTTCATTTTTGTTGATACCAATTAGAAAGTCATTTCTTGATGTATATTTTTTATTAGCTTATTAACAAGTTCTTATTGTATGTTATATAAATATTATCTTAAGCATATTGCTACAAGTTGGTTTAACTACAAATTAAATTCAGTGACCTTTAGCAAATTTAAATACTTACATAAGGAACACAATGTTCTGGCTTATACATACTATGTTTTATTTGCTATTTTGTGAAGGATATACATTTTGTTGTATCATCATAATCATTTCAAAGATATTACTTTCCACATAGTTGAAGATGATGGAAAAGGAGAAAATGTTGAAGCCAGCAAAAAGAAAAGGAAGAAGAAAAACAAAGGTAGACTTTTTTTTTTTGGTATATTTATAATATACAGTACAGAATCCGTTATCTGGAAATCGGAAAACCAAAAAACCGGAACGAAATTCGAGAAATTTTCCCGCCATTTTTATAAAAAAAAATTTTTTTCCTCATAAGATTTTAGGATTTTTCTTTCTTTTTTGAAAGATGTTTACCATACCATCATTTTAGAAATAATCATTACTGTATTACTTCATCGTTTTTTCTTCTTTTTAAGATTATTTCCAAATATTATATTTTTTTTAGTTGGGTTTAACAATAAAGAAAACGGCTTTTTACAGCGATTCAGACAACTGGAAAAATCAGTTATCCGGAATAGCGATGGTCCCGATCGTTCCGGATAATCGGTTCCCTACTGTAGTTCTATTACCTGAGTACCAGATGAAACTTGGTGCTGGGCTCAGAGGAGTGTTAAGGAAAACGGTTTGTAACTATTAATTAAAAAAGTATTATTTTTATTTATATTTAAAAAAATAACTATGACGCAAGCAAACACCTCATCTCTAAGTCAGTTAGGTTCACTAAGCTCTTCAATTATGATTTCTGAGTTGACCGAGTTTAGTATGATTAATGGTTCGATATTTTCGCTTGTTAATTTCGACCTAAGTCAAATTTTAACAAATTATAACTCCGAGAAAACTCTTCCTTCACATCGTACTTGTATTAAAGATATTGTTAATAGATGTTTGTAGATTTTATACTGGCAAGGATGCATGTTAAAATCAAGTAAAATCTAAAAAGCACATTTCTTACAAGATCTGTGTTTTGAATTTGAATGATTAGAGTATTTAGATTTGTATCAATCTGAATTCTCAAAATTTAAACCATTCCAGGTTTTTGATAATAAGTTTTTCTCCCTTCTTTTCTACTGTTTTGATCTGAGCAATTGATGTTTGTCATATTTCAGGAAAGGAAAAATTATTAGTATTCAAATTTAAAAAGTCCTTATTACTGAAAATTTAATCAAAGGATGACTATTAAATTTTTTTTATATTTTTATTATTTCTGTATCTGAATAGGAAATTAATATATTTCAGGAGATTCATTTTAGCAAAATTGGTTGCTAAAATAGTAGTAAAGAATCAAGATTTGGCTAGTAATAGCTATTGATTGTTGCCAAATTCTCCTTTCATAGCTTTAAAATATGTGCTTTGGCAGTAGAAATTTATTATGGCTTCTTTTTTTTTCTAAAAAAATTCTAATAAAAAAATTCTAATAAAAAAAGCAGTAATCAGACAATGGTTTTCAATGTTTGCGTGAATGCATTAGAAATTAAAGAAAGAATATCAATATGTGGAATTATGGATTTTCATTTAAATGGGCTTACTCCAAGAAAAATATACTAATCATTTGATTCCATTCATTGAAATGAGTATTAAATAAAATATAATTTATCAATTATAAGTACTCTCACAAATACTACTGAATTTTTTCCTTGTGAGTGGAAATCCATTAAGCATGTTTAAGTTATATTTTCATATAAGCCGATTGATTTTCTTTTCACAATAATTTAAATTTTTTTTTTCTTCTGCAGGTAGTGGAGGAGTAAAGCAAACTGACCCACCGTCCATCCCTATTAAAAATCTATATCCAGATGGTAACTTCCCAGTTGGACAAGAAGAACAATACAGTACTGGAGCTGATGGGTAATTATTTTAAAAACCATTGACTTATCCTTTCTTTTTTTATTTTATTAAGATGCAAGAACCTGGCTTTCTTGTTTATTTTTCTTTTAAAGAGAAGTTGGGAGTGTGCCAAAAACAAGGAAGTAAAACTTTCTCATCCTTGTCAGAGGTACCCAAACACAAGTTCACTGACATAAAGAAAAGCCAAAATTTCTCCCTTGCTTTGATTGCTGCTAAAATCTGAGTTAACATACACTGTTTACTCTTGTTTGATGACAGTCATGGTTGCCACCTGTGAAATACAGGGAATTAAAAAAATCATCTGAAATAGGTATAGTGCTGGGAATTTTGAATTTTTCCTTACAAACTGGAAAAATGCAAACAGGGGATTTTATTTCTACTTTGTCTTTTGAAAGTGGTGACCACTCAAAGCACTACCTATGGGATAGTTAAAGATATTTCAGCTATACCAGGGTTCTGTCCAGACATTTTGTGAAAGGTCCTGTTTTTGTAAAATTGTGAAAAAACTGTTCATAATTTGGGAATATAAAATAAGCATTAAGTCACATTCTTTCCACCAAGGTCCTGCTTTTGTGAATTTGTGCAAATAGGGTTCTGTTATTGCAAAAAATGCTAAAAACCTTTTCAAGAAGTTTTTAAATTGTAAATAGATACAAGATTATGCTCAACAATTGCTGCTACTAAATTAGAGATGCAACATACAAATATTTGGTATTTAGCCTATACTGCTCAGCACAGAATATTTATTTTGGAATCACTCACATTTTTAATAATTTCAATTGACATTTTTTAAATTACACAACTTAGTAATGTATCACTTTTAATGTGTTACGCATTAAGTAAACTGAAACAATTCTTAAATTTATAATATTTTATTTACAAAATTGCCAGAAATTAATTTTTATTTATGTAATATTCTATTAATTAATTTTATGAATAAATATAAATTGATCAGTTATTTATTTCTAGCAATTAAAACTAGTTTAACTAGACTAATATAGGTTATTCAAGGACACACACAGTGATTGTGTGATTCCTCTTAATGTATTCTGTATAATATGTACAAGAAAAAAACAGGGATTTTTCCCCTCCAGATTTGAGTGTCAACCCTGGTGTGAGTGACCACCAAGCTGTAATGAAATTTAAATAGGTTTTTCTTTATTTAAAAAGATTTAAAGGCATCAAATTAATTTACTGGATCTATTTAAATGATTCAAAACATTCATTATGTATGCAAAGTATTGGTATTATGATCATTACACAGTTGTTGACTATCTGTTATTTTCTTTTTATAACATTGCATTGGTGGTTCTTAAAAAATGTTGCTTCTTTTAAGAGAACCCTCTCCATCCTAAAGAACTACACCTCAGCTCTATTAAGGGACTGTCAGGTTTTATAAACCAAGTAGGCGAACAAAGAGAATGGAACTAGAAAGAATTTCATTTAGAGCATTTGGCACAAAATTATACTAAAGCAGAGGAGATTTTGATTTAACGAATTATCCAATTTAACGTATATTTTTTCTGTCCCAACAAAGAGGATGCTAAAATGCTTTCATTTAATCAAATTTTGCAACTTTGATTCAACGAACAACTATCGCTAAAAAAGAAAATCACATATAAAATTAAAACATTGAATTTTTTGCACTTGAAATTTTGAATATTTCACACCCTAATCCAAGTGTGTAATTATATGTATGCATTAAGTTTTGAAAGGAAGTAGCGTTAAAGAATTAAGATAATTTTAAACTTGACTTTGTAACATATAGCTTATGATTTTTAAGCTCGTAGTAAACAATAATTACTTTTTTTCATATCGGTATATCTGAAGGTATTTTTGCATTCATATCTTTATACCATTCTCTTTACAAAAAATTGATGTTCAATTTAACGAATTGCTTCTATTTAGCAAGCAGATTTGTCGGTCCCAGGCGATTCGTTAAATCTAGGTTCTCATATTTCTTTTAAAAAGTTCCATATTTTATGTTATAAGTATTTCTTTCATTTCGTAATGTGTATGTAAATATTTCGTTGTAATAATGCAAGTATTTGATTATGACATGGATGAATGTATTAAAGAATATTTTGAGTTTGGAAAGAAAAAAACTCGAAACGTGCGAGGTGCTAATATTTTTACTAGCTACCAATCTTTTTCAAATTTTCTGAGCCCTGTTAATGACAGTACACTCACACAACACAAAATTTATGTCATTTTGCTATTTTATTCTTCTATGAATTTTGCCATAGACTATATAAGACCTTGTTATTTTTTAATGGTGTCTTTGTTACTGTTTAAAAGTGAAATATGTTTTTATAAATAGAAAGTTTCACATGTAAATCAAAAAAGTATGTGTGGCAGCTATAAATCAGTTTTTTTTAGCAATTTATTCCCTTTTCAGACGCACTGGTAAGGACAGATTTACTTCAGAAGAGAAGAAAGCTATTGAACAGATGGAACAAGATATATACAAAGAGATCAGAATAGCAGCTGAAGCTCATAGACAGGTATTCTTTTTAATCATTAGGTATCATAGCTGCCAACTTTACTGCATTTTGCCAGTTTCTCCTCATTTGCTGGTTTATTAAAAATTCTTTTGGTTTTTGTACATTTTTCATACTTGCCAAGCTTCCTGTTTTTTAATGAACACTACTGTATCATAGCTGCCAACTCTACTGCATTTTGCCAGTTTTTAGTCTGCTGGTTTATTAAAAATTCTCTTCGTTTTTTGTGCATTTTTCATACTTTCCAAGTCTCCTGTTTCTCAATGAAGACTACTGTATTTTACGTCTGTCTCCCAAATTTTCAAATTTTTCCGTATTTGTTGAAGAAATTAAATTAAAAAAAATGTTTGGGGTGATAAAACAGGGTTCTCACTCCACAGGGAAAACCTGGAAAATACAGGGAATTTAAAAATCACATTAAATAACAGGGAAAATACAGGGAATTTTGATTTTTTCTTTACAAACTGGGAAAATACTGGGAATTTTGTTTCTTATTTCGGTCTTTTATAAAATTGTGACCACTCAAAGCGGGATATCTATGGGATATTTAACTATAATATTTAAGTTTTACTAAACTATTTCATATACTATAACATTATTTAAGTATGCTCAGCTGTTTACTCAGCAATTAAAACTAATAAATATAGTTAGCCCAATATAGCTCACACAAGAGCACAGTAATTGTTTTCTCCCCTTAATATATTATGTATAATATGTACAGGGAAAACACAAGGAATTTTTTTTCTAGATTTGAGTGGCAATCCTGTAAAACATCCGCTAATGGCAAAAATACTTCTCTTATTCCTCAACTGATAGTACTATTTCCAGTACTGCTGTATGTTGAGTGTTTATAGTTTAAGTAATTATAAATAATGATTTAAAAAATTATATACATATTTTTTACTTTGCTAAATGTAAGTGCTTTTATTATTTAAAATTTTGAATTTCTCTTTTTGACTTGCATGATGTAACAAAACTTCCGATGCTTGATGCACAATGCTCGATTATGCATGATGTATCTGTAGCCCGAAAAATGTTGTTAGTAAAATCTCATTTCTTTAATTTCTCCAATGTTGGCAGGTATGATTTCTAAAAATTCCCTAACATTGAGTAAGCTTCCTAAAGAAATCCCAATTGAAATAGAACTTTTCCTTGCTTGCTTGCCTCATTTATAAAAATCAGTTTGAAACTGTTTTGTTCTAAAATTTTGAGTTTATTTTTATTCAAAACTCCCTTGTTTAATTAATTAAAGATCTTTTAACTAACTATCTTTGATGAATTAAATGCATATTAATATTCAAATTTATAAGTAAACATAATGCGTAACATTTCAAGCTCATTTAATGTTAATCATGACAAGAAAATATTAAAGTTTTTCTATTTTGATGATATAAAAATTCCCTATGTGTTAAATATTTCGTACATTATGTAACAAGTTAAGTCAATTTTGATACGAAGGTTTAATGCTAAAAATACCTAATATTTTTTTTGGGGGGGGGGGGAATATCCATAAAACGTAAAAAGAGATAAAGTTTATCAGAAACATTTTTAAAAAAGTATTAAATTACTATCCTTACTAAGTATAATCCAGCTTTTATTTTATATTATAAAAATGTGTGGTGATCATGCTTGGCGTATTTCAAACTAAGACTTTCTTTTTTTTCTTTCAGACTAGACAATATATTAGGAAATTTATTAAACCAGGAATGACTATGATAGAAATATGGTGAGTGATTGAAAATAACAATGCCTTTTTTAATTAAATAAAAGCATTTTTTTTTCGAGTTAAGTAGATAAAATTATATATCAGTTTCTTTTCAGTGATCTTTTATGAACTTTGACTTCCAATGTTTTTTTTCTTTTTCTTTTCCAAACTTTTTGTTCTTAGCCTTGAATTTATTATTTGGAATTTTCATAAGTCTTTTCTTACTTTATATCTAACTCTTTGGGTTCATTTATATCCTAATTTCTCAAAGCTTTAACTCTGTTCATTTTTCATAATATTGTATTGCCTTTATAATTGTCTTGATTATGTGTCTTTTTTTTAATTAAATGGTCAAGTTCACTAATGTTACTGTTATTTTATTGTAAATTTTTTATTTTAATAGGCCCTAATATTTTTCTTACTGCTAAAAGATATAGAATATGCTTGAAACTTAAAATGTAACGAATAAAAATTTATTATTATATATCGTATTTGCTTAAAAATTATTTTGTTCCTGGATTTTCTTGGTTTTTAGCATACTTATGTAGAAAAGTAGTTTTCAACAAGGTTTTGCAAAAATGTTCACTTCAAGAGTCTGTCTAGGTTTTTTTAAAAGGTACCTATTTTGTGAAAATTTAAATTTATATTAAAAAATCAACAGAAAAATATGGTAATATAAAATATTTTCAAAAATTGTCACTACACATGAAAATCATTTATGATTAGTTATTATGAGAACATTTTCGACTGGGTCAACAAAACTACAACAACAAAATTTTAGGAAGCAGAGGGGGGGGGGACTCATGGAACTTGCTTTTTTAAAAGTATTTTGTGAAACTACCGTATTTCCTTAAGTTAAATTTGTGAAAGTACCGCTGAAAAATTTGATATACTTTTTAGAAAATTTGCCCTGAACAGACCCGCTGAATCAATTCCTGCCTTATGATGAATAATTTCTCATCAAAATTCATTGAATTTATTGCACATATCATCTGTATGTACTTAATAAAATTTTAAACTATTTGCCACTTTAAAGATTGTGAAAGGGCAATCTTAATTTAAATATTTACTTTCATCTAAAAGAACTATGTCTCTGTATTTTAAAAAAAATTAAAAAACATCTGTCTTGTTAACATTAGTTTATTGTTTTAGGCATTGTAAAAATGTCTATGAACACTGCTGCAGTGTTCTCAGTGAGTGAGCAAATTTTATTAACATAATACTAATTTTGAACTACGAAAGAATATTCAAGATTAGCAGACTTAATCTGTAACGAAAAGTAAATAAATAAAAATATTTTTTTTTATTTAAAAGTATTGTATTTTATTTACAAGTGGCTGGTTGATTTCATGTTATTCATTGCTGAACTTGTTTATTATCAGATTAAAGAAATTTTTTATCGACAAAAAACTTCAGAAAATGATGTTTAGCATTTCTTTCTTCTTTTTTTTTGTCATTTTGATAAATAATTTGTTTTATGATTGTTATACTTTTCCCATTATTCATAAAACAGCCAGGGTGCGTAGCGTTTGTAAAAAATACTTAAAGGTGCTTTTTTGGGGATTTCGTTTTTAAAAGCCTTTAAAGGTGCTTTTTTCAGCTGGCATTTTTAAAAAGTGCTTTTTTCCGAATAATTTTTTTCTTCCCTTCAGTGATATCTGGTGGATCCCATGCATTTCACGAAAAATGGGGAGTTTGCTACGTAATCATTCACGCGGACTTCATGTTGTACCCACGTTATGACTTGCGCATGCACGCACACTTGAAACCCGAGTGCTCCAATTCGGATAGAGAATATCAGATCCTTATGAAATGTTTTTCTTTTTAATTTTGTTCTTGTTTATTTTATTTTACTTCTAACACTTTTTTTGACGTAGGGAGTAAGGGTACTTTTGTTCTGAGTTCAGGGTCAAGTTGAATTCACTCGGTGATGTGGGAAAGAACTAATTCTTTCGATTTACCCCCGTTTCTTTTTGGGTTTTTTTAACGCTAAAACTGTTTAAAAAAAAGTTTTTGTTTTTCAATAATATCATTGATTGAATATGAATTTTTTGAGTGCTTGAAAATTTTTGTAAAGTGCTTGAAAAGTTTTTAAAAAGTGCTTATTTTTTATTCAAAGATTTGGCTACGCACCCTGACAGCTCTACTGATTTGTAAACATGCGAGTTGTCCTAAAAAGTTGGGATTTGATTTTTTGATGTCCTTTCTTCATTCTTAAAATATCTTGAGAAAATGTCAAATTAGAAATAAATTATAAACTTTTCTGATGATAAAAATGTAACTAGAATTTTTATACAAACAATTAAAATGTACCTTACAGTGAGGAGTTAGAGAAAACAGCTAGAGCTTTAATAGATGAGAATGGCCTTCAGTCTGGATTAGCCTTTCCCACGGGTTGCTCTCTCAACAACTGTGCTGCTCACTACACTCCTAATGCTGGGGACACCACCGTCTTGACCTATGATGATGTTTGCAAAATAGATTTTGGAACCCATGTTAACGGTAAGCCTTTCTTCTTAAGGATATCTTTGCCAAATTGGCTGAAAATTCAATACATTGTTGATCAAAACATTCTGATCAAAAGTTCTCATTGACACAAAAGCTCAAAAATTGACAGTTACCGAGATACGAAACATAAAACACAATTCTCGATTCCCTATTACTGTCACACCATTAGTATTGACCAATGTGCTCCATACAGAGGTTATCAGATTTTCCACGTGTTATAATCTTTATAAAGGTTGATTGTTTAAACAAAAAGATACTTAGGTGTCTACAAATGTATATAGTTAAGGCCGTGATAGCCTGGTTGGTAGGGCACTGGGCCTATGTCCAAGAGTTCGTGTCCCCAGTGGCCTGAGACTCTCCGTGTAGTAAATGGCGACTGATGTATGTTAAATCTGTGGAGTCGCACAAATTATTCTGATACAGTACGACCTCGAAAATGCGAACTTCTGAAATCCGGAAATCTCTAAAATCCGGACTCATACGTTCAGTTCCTCAGTAATTTTTTTTAAAAAATCGCTTAGAATAAAAATTTTAATGCAAAATCACAACTCTTCTCCAACAATGAAGCAGTAGGTGAAGAGGTAGAGGTGGGGTGTGAATGAAAGCTCGTAGCTGATAAGGAATTCCAGTCATTCTTATCAGTTCTGTATAGATAACAAAGAATATAAAAGGGAATCCCCTCAGAAGGAGGAATTCTTCCATCTCCTTGTTTTTCCCCCTTGTGATGAAAGAAAACTGGTTCTTTCTTAACCTTGAAGCTTAGGAGGCGGGGACAAGTTCTTTCATCCCCCAACAAAAAAAGGATTAGTATCAGCTGGTACAGTCTAGTCTAGAAGCATCTGTTTCGGTTATAAGTTGAAATTCAGCTCGCGTTTTAATTGATTTCAAATTTTAAATAAATATCAGTATGAGAGATTATTAACTAATTAATACAGTTTTTTTAATGCTGTAAAAAATTTCCTGCATATGGATCTCAAATCATTTTGACTTGTTCGATGCTCCATTAATAAAATCACACTTGAAATTGTTTAAACTTTCTGACTAAGCAGAGTGGTTCTAAAATAAAAAATGGTATTTTTAAGTACTCTGGTATGCATGTATATATATATATACACTGGTTATCATAAATTAAGGAAAATTCACAAAAATCGCGATAACTCAAGAAATTACACATGGAATTTTATGAAACTTACCCACAATATACAACACATAGTAAGGTATTAAACAACATAAAAAGAAATTATCAGACATTAATAGTAGTATAGAAATTAGCACATGTATAAAATAAACAAATTGGAAGTATCGGTTTGCAATAGAAAAAGTACCTTTAATATGGAATATGATTGCCTCTAGAAGCAATACAGCACAAACAGCGATGTGTGATGCTTTCAATTATGCGGTCTATCAGTTCAATAGGAAGTGAGAGCCATTGCTCTTGTAAAGCAGTTGCAAGCGTGGCAAGGGTCTGAGGGGGCGGATTGATGGCAGATACACGCCTCCCTAGAGCATCCCAAACGTGCTCGATAGGATTCAAGTCCGGGGATCGAGCTGGCCACTCCATGCGAGTAATTGTTTCCTGTTGAAGATAATCATCAACAATGCGAGCTCTGTGTGGTCTTGCATTATCGTCCTGTAACAGGAAGCAATCACCAATTGCCCCGGCATATGGGCGCACATAAGCATCAAGGATGTTGTCTCGATAAACCTGAGCATTCACGGTTCCCCTTGGAAAGACATGGAGGTATGTGCGCCCTCCTAAGGATATGCCTCCCCAAACACAGACACTGCCTCTTCCGTATGCATCTCTTTCACGGATGTTTGATGGATGATAACGGGTCCCAGGTTCTCTCCATATCAAATAACGTCTACTGTCACTTTCTAGACTAAACCTGGACTCATCCGTAAAGAGAACAGGCCTCCATTGATCTGACGTCCAGTGGACATGTTGTCGGGCCCACTGCAAACGGTCTCTCCTATGGCGTGATGTGAGCGGCACGCAAATGGCTGGTCGTCTCGCATACAGACCACCTTCGTGGAGCCTTCTGCGCACAGTTGACGTTGACACCAACCTTCCGGTGGCTGCAGCAAGAGAGGATCTAAGATGTGTCGGAGTAGCGGTTCTATTCCTGCGTGCACTTAATGTCAAATATCGGTCATCGGCACTGGTCGTAACAGTTGGCCGTCCTTGACTGAACCTCCTAGATGCCGAATCTGTGGTTTGAAATTGCCTCCAAAGTCTATGAACCACAGATGGACTCACATTTAGCCATCTGGCCACTTCTGATTGACTCTGCCCTGCCTCTAGTCTCCCGATGGCTCTCCATCGTAGTTCTTCAGGCAAATGATGCCTAGAGGTCATTATTACGAATTGGCTATCTCAGATTTTCAATGTCGCAATCACAGTAAAATTTGTGTGCTTTCTCTCAAACTTGGACTTTTATGCTCCAGGCAGATGACGTAAGCCGAGTGCAGCGCCACTAATTTGCATATTGCAATTTTACTCAGCTACTCTTAGTGGACAACATATGCAAATTTTGCACGGTTTGGCTTACTTTTGAAAGAGTTATCGCTATTTTTGTGATTTTTCCTTAATTTATGATAACCAGTGTATATATATTGTACCAAATATTTTTTCTTTGGCCCATTCTTTATTTTTTAGGCCGCAATCTGCATTTTATTTCAGCCCTTCCTATTTTTTTCCTCTCTGTTTACCTTTAGTAACAATGATTATTCTCAGACTCCTCATAATTTCACGTGAAAAAATTAAATTTAAAAAAATTTTGACTTTTAATTTATTTTTTATACTCATTTCATAATTTGTGCATCATTTATTTTTTCTTAGGACGTATAATTGATTGTGCCTTCACCCTTACTTATAATCCCAAATATGACAAACTTCTTGAAGCTGTTAGAGAAGCAACTAATACTGGTATTAAGGTAATATAGTGTTTTTATGTTTTGTGTGACCATTTACCTTTTTATTTATACTCTATTATATCTAATGCAGCTTAGAATTGTGTAAAATTACGTACTGTTAACCCTTTTAAATGCAGTGGTATGAAATCTGTCCACTTATTCACTTGTAAATTTATAAGTACTTTTATTTCTGATTATTTCATATGCGTAATAGCCAATAATTAATTTCTACACCAAAATTTTTCGTCATAAAATATGTCAAAAACTTGCCCTCCTGCATGCAAAAAAAAGATTTATTTATTGAGATATGACATCTAAAAAGTTACAGTGTTGCTATTTAGCATGCAAGGTATAATAGCTTTGTTATACGAATAAATCAAATACCATACCTCAAAAAATATTGATTTCTGTTTGTTTCGCGAACTGAGATGTTCCATCACATACATTTTTGAAGATGTTTGTTGATAGCTTTTAGCAGTCTCGAAATGTTATTTTATTCTTTTATCTTCAATTTTGTTAATTTCTTTTAATTCATTATATTTTATTGTTATCTTTTTATCATGTTTTCAAATGCTATTGGTTTTTTTCTCTCCTTATTTTTGATATCCTGGACCATAAGATTCTAATAATTCATAGATGTAAAGTAAAATAAATTTTTTATTTATTTATTAGGAAGCGGGAATTGATGTAAGGCTGTGCGATATTGGTGAAGCTATTCAAGAAGTAATGGAATCTTATGAAGTAGAACTAAATGGAAAAACATACCCAGGTAACAAATCTTCCTTATTTAATCCCTAACTGAAGATACTAATTGAGATCTCTTTTTTTTTTTTAAAGAGAAATACAGGAGTTGCATTCCCCCTAAAATTCTAAAAATATGTACAACCCCTAAAAATCTACTGAAATTTTGTTGCTCCTAAAAAATTAGAGGTTATACGGAAAAACACTGATAAATTCCCCTGGACTTCTCTCCTAATATTCTTAAAAAACATTCATTAGTCGATTAAATATGATTTAATTTCAATTAAATACAGATGATTTATATAATTTTTTTGTTTTTTAGTTTAATTTTTTTGTAATATTTATTACAAAATTTATTAAATTTTATTATTTTGTATTAATTTAGTTGTTGTAAGTTCTTTTATTTTATTAATTAATAAGTTCTACTTTTAATTTATATCTTTTTGCAACTTTGTTTTGTATTTTAGGAAAGTTTATTTTATAGCTTAGAATTAAATATTGTGTTTTTATTAGAGTTGACATTATTTAAATCATCTGATTTATTTATTTATTTATTATTTTTTTTAATGAAAATACTTTATTAAGGCTTTCTTAGAGTTGCGATTTTATGAATGGTTGGCTGAATGTATCCCTCCGCCTGTGTTTTGCTTATGAGACGATGTGTGAATAGGCTTAATATCCTAGGAAGTTTTGTTAATGAGATTTGTGTTTAAATTTACCAATAATTTTACCATTCATACGAGGTTTCTGTATTTTTTTAAGTTTTAACAGATCCTGAGCCTAAAACAAATTTAAGATAATTAATGTCACAGCATAAATAAAGTGTAATGTTTGCCATGTTTTGAGCGTTATCCCTTATTGGTTACATTGGTGTAAAATATTGCCTTTTGTTATTTTATTCCATAGCATGCTTGTGGAGTCTTCCGAATTCACTTTTCAAGCTTTGGTGTTAAATCAATCGAAGTGGTAACCCGGAAATCTCATGACAGTTTTAATCCCTAGCGCCATCTGTTGCATGATCAACCATCCATTTATAATTTTAATTTACATTTTTATTAAATATAAACTTTGTAAATTTTTTTTTTTTTTTTTGTTAAAAAAAATTTCTCCTTTTTGAGTAAGAACCCTGGTGTTGTGTTATTAAACAAAAGCGTAAAATCTCATCATTTGTGGTTAAGGTGATTTCATTCTTGCCACAAGAATTAAATATGTTGCAATTCGGAAAAAATGTTTTCTCCTATTTTGAGCTTTAATGTTATATTTTATTTTACAGTTAAATCTATTCGAAATTTGAATGGTCACTTGATTGGGCAGTATCGAATACATGCTGGTAAAACAGTACCTATTGTCAAAGGTGGAGAAGCAACCAAGATGGAGGTAATCAAAATTTTACATGTTATATTATCTGAATTTCAATTGACTCTGCATAAATATTTACATACTTGTGTATAAACATGCATAAACATACTAGTAGAATTTCATATTAAAAGAGTCCCTATTAAGCAAAATGTAAACACACATAGATATTTTTAGAAAAGTATCTTGCCCTATTCAATGTTTCTATTCTTCTCTATTTTGCAACATCATTTCTCAATTGTTATTCATCGTTCTTATTGTACATCATTTTATAATAGTTATTCATCGTTCTTATTGTACATCATTTCATATTATTTCTTATTTAATTTTAGTATTATACTGTTACTACAGACCTGCAATTTTTCCGCTAATTCGCCATTCTCAAGACCGTTGATTCGCAAATTAATAATTTATATTCCGACAAAATTTTCTCAGAGTTCCTTTAATTTGAAATTTAAATGTCCTGGTTGTTAGCGAGACTTCTTAGCAGATCCCCCTTTTTTTTCCTAAGTTCTCATTCTTGTGCTTGCCTTTTTTTTTACGCACATCAGTTAGATAAAAATGCAACTTCAAATTAACTTTGAGAGCAAGAAACTTAAGAATTTTCATTCTAAAATTATGGTAAAATAACTATCAGTATTCATCTGATTAACTGTAAAGGTTATGGGAAGAAACATTTAAATTAACGGTTTTGAAACCGTTTGCAACTAGTATAGTTTTAAAACATGCACACAAAATCATACATTTTTTAACCATTTACAGCTAGCATGGTTTCAAAACCGTAAAAAAAGAATCTGGACATAGGAGCTTAGCCTTTTGTTAGGTAATGGGTGGTGGAGAGAGCGGAACACAAATTAGAGAGTGCAAGACATTGGAAACTCTTCAAGTGCTTAAGGGAATAGAAAAAGTATTGTGGTGTCAACACTGGGACTCGAACCCCAGTTCTGTGGGTCACGAGACTGGCAGATTATCCTTCTCAGCTATATCTATGTAGTTGCAAAGAACTATGTGGCTTCACTAGGCGTGCTTAGTTGATGCGATAAAATTCTGTTTGTTCAACCGTATAATCAAAAGCAGCTGATTAAAGGTTTTTTTCGTAGTTAGCAGTTTGATTAGCATCTTATTTATAGTTATATGACTGTTTTGTTTGAATATGATACAATAACAATCAGATAAATTGTTATTAAACCATTTTTTTCTGAGAATTTTCTAACAGTGTACGAGTATATCAAATTATTTTTTAATGTAATATTATGACATAGAAATTTTGAATTGTGCATTTCAGCAATCACTTTTCAACACCCATGACTCAGTAAATCCATGCTTCATTCTTTTTTCTTTTACAATTAATTGATTTTTCCTTGGTTTTTAAAATTCTGATATTATGAAAAAACACATAAAATTATAATCACGCCTTTGAATAATTACTTTTTGACATGCTCCATTTACTCAAAATCCATTCCATCTTTCGATCAGCCTTTTTTTGGAATATTTTGTTGTTTATTTCCACGCAAGTTTTGAAAATCCCGATAATGTTATCATTGGAGAAATTAAAACTTCAAATTGAGCCTTCACTACTTGACGTGTTAATTCTGTAAACTCTGTAACTTCTGTTAACTCTTTTATTATTTTCTATATACATAAAAAGATAAAAAATTAAGTACAAAAAAATTTCAGATAACTATTTTTTCCAGCAATTGCATGTCTGTAATAGTAATAGTTTATTGTTTTTAATTTGTTTGTTAGATTCTAAGCAAATTTCTATTGAGGAGTTAGATTAGCAAATTTCTAATGATAAATAAAAGTGAAGTTCCGATAATGTTAATTTGGTAATCATTTATTAATTTTATTATTGTATATTTTGTAGGAAGGTGAGTTTTATGCAATAGAAACTTTTGGAAGTACTGGCAAAGGTTATGTTCATGATGATATGGAAGTATCTCATTATATGAAAAATTTTGACACTGGTCATGTGCCGTTAAGGTAAATATTCATTATTTCTCTTATAATGTTTTCAAAGAAATGTCAAAATGTAATAACTTTGAAGGTGTCAGCCTTTTAAAGTACTGTGAAGCCTCACAGAAGCAACCACTCTTTGTTTCATAGTAAAATGGTTGTTGATGGAGGTTGGTCATTCTAGGGGGTTACGTTCATCGACCTCTAAATATCATCGATGGTACACAACTTCTGCGCAAATGATTTTAATTTTAGTCAGTGTCATTTTCTTGGTGTGGAAATGCCACTTGTGTCAGGAATAGATGAATAAATCTTAGCGTCAACAAATATTATCCCTACTGATATAATTATGTGTAAGAACAAATAATTGTTTTTTTTGTTTAAGTTAGCATTTAATTTTATATCATGAAAATTAACTAGGTTTAAGAGGGTTTGAGATGCTTAGTCTAAATAATTTTTTTTTTCTGTAGCTTTCAACTTCAAAAGTAAATCACCGATAGTCTTTAGTGCACTCCTTTAAATTAAAATGCCATTTTTGCCTTAAAAATGTTAATTTTTTACAAATATTACATTTTAATGAAAAAATTTTATTTTTCATTATTATTGCAAAGTGATCCAGTAATGCTGACGCACTGCAATGAAAGATTGGGATTGATTAAACTTTATTGCTTGCTTGCTTCAACAGAATTTGTAGTATTGTTATATCTAATTTTATTTGAGTTTTCATTTTCCTCTCCCCATTCCTTTTGAAATGCTAACCAAAGTTAAAATTTTTTTTTTTTTGAAAAATAATAATAATGGAGATTGGAAATTGATGAAGCAAAGATAAAATAGACTTATAAATGGCTTCATGAAAAAATAAGTGGTTTATTTATCCAATGATTGGTGCTAAAAGGTCTACTACGTTAATTATTACTTTTATCTTGTTTGCTGTGAAAAAATAAATTAGCAAAATGAAGAAAAAAAATCAAATCATTGATTTAATATTTATGACATGATTATGTTGTTCATTTACGTCGCACTAGAGCTGCACAATGGGCTATTGGCGACGATCTGGGAAACATCCCTGAGGATGATCCGAAGACATGCCATCACAATTTTGATAATCTGCAGAGGGGATGCCACCCCCGCTTCGGTAGCACGACGACCTGCACGCGAAGTTGAGCACTTTACGGTAGAACAATTTAACGAGGACCAAGACCGCACACCCTCGGTCCCTTGGCAGACTGATCCAAGTGGTCACCCACCCGCACACTGACCGTAACCAGTGATGCTTGACTTCGGTGATCTGCTAGGAACCGTGTCTTAACGATCTGTCCACTGTGGGACGACATTATTATGGAAATGTACATTTTGGCGTCAGTGAGCTAGAATTTACTGAAAATTCTGATGAACAACGTTAGATCATGTTAATTGGTCAAAAAGTAAGTTCAGTCTTAAGATTTTTTTAGAGGGGAACCCGTTCGATAGTTTCATAGCTAGGGTAAAATTAGTAAACTAAGCACAAATTTTATTGACAATTTACTGAAAAGTTACTATTATCTAGAATTTAAAAAACTTATTTTTTAATTTAAGAAAAAAAAATTTTTTTTTTAATTTTGTTTAAAAATTTTAGTTTGCGGCAGGCTCAAGTTGAGCCCACCTCATCTCTAGTGGAAGAATCGGAGAAATCTGGGAAGTTGACTAAAATACAAATAGTTAATAAAATTAATTGTATAAAATAATAAATATATTCCTTATTTTTAATGGCTAGGAAAAGCAAACTGTAATATATTTTGAGGATAATAGTTAGAAAATTGATCGTAAATATTTTAAATGGTTATCATTTATTCAAAAAAAAAAAAAAAAAAAAATTACCGGATAATATCTCTTTGCAATAAGTAAACTCTGTATTATTTATTAGAAATCGTAAATGTTTGAGAGAGATGGTTAGAGATGTTACATTTTTGTCTTGAAGCTCTTTTTTTTTATTTTTTATTATTTTTTTAAATGAACCATATTAATTATTAGACTTTGTACACATTACTCTATGATAAAACATTAAATTTTCTGTAATTTTCAGATCTAAGTAACAAGTTTATATTTCAGGTTAGCACGATCTAAACAACTTTTGAATGTCGTAAATCAAAATTTTGGAACTTTGGCATTTTGTCGTCGGTGGCTTGATCGTCTGGGCCAAACAAAGTACCTGATGGCTCTGAAAGACTTGTGTGACAAAGGTATTGTGGATCCTTACCCACCCCTGAGTGATATTAAAGGCTCCTACACCGCTCAGTTTGAGCACACAATATTGCTTCGCCCCACCTGCAAAGAGGTCATTAGTCGAGGAGAGGATTATTGATCTTCAGGCTCAAACTAGGACTCTCTTCTTTTTTTTTAAACATCAAACAATTCTTATGTTTTTTTTTCCTTCTCTTTTTTTTGATTCCCCCTATTTTTGTTATGAAATGCTTGTTATATCAGAGTATTTTCATTGTTGCTGTTTGGATGTGTGGTAAAACCATTAACATTTTGGCATTCACTGAAAACATTTGACTTATCATGAAACTGCAGCTATCTTTAAATGCTTCCAAGAAATATTGAAACTTAATGTACGTAGAAATTTTTCAGCCAATTTGGCTTTTGTTTTTTTGTTGGCGCTGCAATAGCTAATCGTTTTTCCCGTTTTAAATTATTTAGATGTTTTTAAATGTACTCTAACGGGGTTGCCACTCCACAGGGAAAACCTGGAAAATACAGGGAATTTTAATAATAGGGGAAATTTGAGTTTTTTCTTACAAACTGGGAATTTTAATTCTTATTTTCCTCTTTTGAAAAATGGTGACCACTCTAAAGTTATGGCATATTTAAGGATGATATTTCAAGTGTACTGAACTATTTCATTTACTATATGGCATTATTTGTTTTAAGTATGTTGAGCTGTTTTCCAGCAATAAAATAAAACTAGTATAGTTAGCCCAATATAAGTCACACACAAGTGATTGCACACTTCTTCTCAATATGTTGTGTATAATATGTACAGGGAAAACACGGGGAAATTTTTTTTTCGATATTTGAGTGGCAACCCCGAAGCTTGAAATTGCAGCTATCTAAATACTTGAAACTTTTCAGGAAATTTTGAAACTTAATATGTGTAGAAATTTCTGTCATAATCTGACTTTTTTATTATTATTGGTGTTGTAATAGCCAAGTTCATTTTTCCAGTTTAAAATTTTTAAATTGCTTAGATTTTTTTAAATATACTATAAATTAATTATTAAGATTAGTTACTTTGCCTAAGTTTGGCAGGGATTTTATTTGTGCTTACAATATTGCTATACTAAAAAAAGAAAAATTATACACAAATTTTTTTCTCAGTATTTTTTCTGAATATAATTTTTTTTAAATCTTTAGCAAAAAGTAAAGGATTTAGTATCTAAATAAAAAAAAATAGAATAAATGAAAGCGAGATCTTGCATAAAATCTCTTCAGTTTCTTGAAAGGTATAGAGAGAGATAAGCATCATTATGCTATTGTGAGTATTGGTTCTAAGTGATACCAGACAAAAAGTCTTTAAAAATTAAAATTGGTTGTTTTTCTCTAATTTTATCATTTTATTTGCTTTATTTTAAGTGATTAAAAAATTTCCGTAACATTATTTTAGAATAATTTTTTGATTTCCACATTTTTTTTTTAATGAAAGTTATGTCAACTGTAGACTTTTAAGTTGGTTTCAGAAAATGCTATTTATGGCTTGGTTTTACTATTCACTTATTAATTTACAATTTCAAAAGTCGCCAAATGAAATGTTGAATAGTCAATGTTTAAATGTATTTGCTCAAAGTCCAATCACTTTTCAGTTAATTTGAATAAAATATTGGAAATTAGTAATATTTCTGAAGAGTGGGAAGCCCTTTCTTATTTTGCACTATTTTTTTTCTTCCTTTAGTATTACTGTTCGAGTTCTGTAACTTGAGCCAGTAGAAAAATCTTAAAAATTGCTTCAACTTTTAAGTAGTAAACATTTCGTTTATTTACTTAAAAATAGAATATCTCTATCCTTTGGCATTCTAACAAATGTAACTTTTTTTTGCTCTTTATTTACATTTGTTTTTAACAATTAGAGTAAATTGAAGCTCCATGTTACAAAACTCAGTCATTTGTTTTTCAACATAAATGTGTTTACAATCCAATTTTAATGTTTTAGAGCCTATGGCTTATCTCTTTTTTGCATCATATGTTTGAATTTTTGTATGAAAAACTTGCTTTATTTACTTTGGTAAAAATGTACATCTTCATCCATGGTGCCAGACGTAAATAATAAATGTGTGCACACTTTTTTATTAAACAGAATTTTTGTTGTTTATAAGTCACTTTGAGTTTGACAATGCTGCTTATACTTTTTTTTTTGTATTTTTGTTGCTTTTTGTTGTTAATAATGATTTAAGAGTATACAAAAAAAATTTAAAATATGATTTCAACTATCTTGTTGGAAATTGTATTACTTAAGATTTGACTTCCAAAGAAAAATTTGTTTCTGATGAAACAAAAACTTCTGAGCTCTTCATTTATGTAATTATCAGAACTTCAATCTATTGACGGTTTAAAAAAATAACAGAGAGTTGTTCTAAAAACTTGTTTTTTTAGAAAGTTGCATTTTATCGATTTCATCTACTTAGTTCGCTTGTTTAAAAACTGGTATTTTCTAGTCAAAGTGTAAAACTGGAAAATAAGTATTGTTATTATAATTTTTTTTTATCTTATTCCAATACTTTTTTTTTTAAAGCTGCAAGAAAAATTAATATTGTATGTTTGTTATAACAGATAATTAATTGTCATGTTTGCTAAAATAGGCCATTTTGTTGTAAATTTGTTGATGACTTAAGGTAAAAAAATAAAACTGAATAATTCACAAGATGAAAATAAAGCTATTTTTGTAATCAATGGAAAATGTAAAAAAATATTTAAATAAATCACCATAACTGTGAATGACAAATACCGTTTGTACTTGTGTAATTTCTTTGTAAAGTAAAGTGTAAAAGAGAAATATCTTTTTCCAGATTAAACACTACATCTATGGAGATATGTTTTTTTTTCTCTTCTCAAGTCACAATTAATAGACATGGTAAGAAATTGGTCAGTTGTGTGTCTCTTAGATTTTGAAACCTGCTTTCAAGACTGACTTCGGTTTTCCTCTTAAGAGAATAGTGGAGAATAGTTCTCTTTTTGCTACAAATAAACGATTTTGTGTATAGTTAAAATATTTTGAAAACAGAATTTTTCATTCCGAGTGTCGTTGCACCTGAAAAATCATAGATTTCGGTATTGAACAAAATTCTTCATGATTTTAACTTTTATTTTAAAAAAAATCATGGAAAGTCATGGGTTTAGGTTGCCGAAAAATCAAATTTTTTAAATGGAATTTACCCCCTCCCAATGTCACAGTGTTCCGATGTTCCAATTATCTAAATTTGTAGCAAAATCCCCACTCGCAGTCATATTCTATTAAAATATAAATTGTTTTTATCCTGTTTTTTAAAAATTGTGGTATTCTTTAAAAAAAATGAAAGAAAGAACATCATATCTAGAGCGAATTATCTTTTATACTTCTGTGATTTCTGAGTTTTTTTATTTATTTTAACTATTTAAAATTCTAGTTTAAGCTTTTTATATTACACTTACTTAAAAGAAGAAATAAAACAGCTTTAAATAACTACATATATCTGACAGTATTTTGTTATTTGCTTTTGTGTATTTTTTTCAGCTATTTTATTGCTTCAACTCTTTCTTTACTCTGTTTTTTAAATTTAAAATGAATAAATATGAAGATGCAGGGTATAACAGTTTTAGCTATTCCTATTATTCAATAAATGTTATTATAATGCTTTTTTTAAATTGATTGCTGTGTTTTTGTGGGGAAAATAGTACAATAGGGAACCGATTATCCGGAATGATCGGGACCATCGATATTCCGGATAACTGATTTTTCCGGTTTTCTGAATCGCTGCAAAAAGCCGTTTTTTTATTGTTAAACCCAACTAAAAGAAAAATACTTGGAAATAATCTTAAAAGGAAGAAAAATGATGAAGTAATACACTAATAATTATTTCCAAAATGATGGTAAGGTAAACATCTTTCAAAAAAGAAAGAAAAATCCTAAAATCTTAAGAGGAAAAAAAAATTTGTTTTTTAATAATGGCGGGAAAATTTATCGGTTTTCGTTCCGGTTTTTTGGTTTTCCGGTTTTCTGATTTCCGGATAACGGGTTCTGTACTGTAACTTCGATAAGTCATGAAAAATTCTTGGAATTATTCATGGAGAGTCATGAAAAGTGAAGGATTAGAAAATCTAAAATGTAGCAGATACCCTGTTCATTCAAAATATTTTCTAACGCTTCTCTAACTGGACTTTTTTTTAATCACCTTTTTATCGAAAGGAAAATTTATATAAAATATACATGTAAAAGTTGAGAAATATTTTTTGTACAACAATCAAACCACATTCACATGATGCACAGCGTTTTTAAAAAAGTGCTTAAAGGTGCTTATTTTTGTTTTTTAAAATCCCTTGAAGGTTGTCTTTTTCATGGGGTGTTTTTAAAAAGTGCTTAAATTTCCAAAATGAGATTTTTCGTTACTATGCCGATTTTGGCCACGGATTAAGTGAAAAAGACTTCTGTTCATCATTTTCACAATTCATTCCACCCAAATCTATTTCGGTGTACCAATCGTTTTACATCTTTGATGAAATACTTGGGAGTTTGCATGTGCATCTACTGAATTGGGTTTGGTGAGATTCTTGCACTTTCATGTGCAACTCCTGCTGCATTTTGCAAGATATTCTCCATGTCCGGCTTCATTTTCCACCCTCTGAAATCGAACCAAAAAATCTATGGTTTGCTCTAATATAATCAAGAAAAGAGTTCTTTGTCAGAAACTAGTTATTTTATCCCGATCATGTAAAGTCTTTCAAAATTATTTTGTTAATGTATATAGTGCTTAAAAAGTGCTTATTTTTTGTTGAGAGATTTGGCTACGCATCCTGATTCAGTAGAACACTAAACAATTTGTTAAAATTTTTATAATTCTTTAAGACTTTAACTCTTATATTATAGTTTAATTTTCTGATGGAAATTATTAAAATGCCATTAAAAGAAATATTAATTAAAGAACAATTACATGTGAAAATTACGAATTGACTCAATCGAAAAAGAACCGTTAAACGATAAACGTCTCAAAAGTTGGAGCGGGCTCAAAAAACTTGGAGTCATGAAACTGGATCAATGTTTTAATCGTGACAAAAGTAGTCTCCCTCTTCGTCATCTCCCTTTAAATTTTCAATGTCCCATATAGGGGGGGGGGGTACAACAACCTCTGACATCAAACCAAAATGGTCATTCATTTGACCACTACAGGCACTTGGAACTTTAAATCTATTGAGACAGGAATCATCATGTTTGAGCAGCTGATTTCGTTGGTAGATTAATAATTAAAGATGAATGTTCATGCATTTTCAAAAAAATTTTTTTATTTAACTTTAAAAATTAATTATAACCACAAATTCTTTTCCAATTCAGATGAGATCATAGCCAAAATTCGTTTAGCAACCTTTTCATGTCCAGTATAGTCTCTTTCTCTATTAGCACCTGCTGTTCTAAAACTTCAATCTTATTCCTCATTGTTCTTCTAGATTGAAACAAATCCTTTTGCCAGCGGATCCTTACAACTGTTACTATTTTTATTACAAAATAAATTTTTTTTTTTTAGATTTGCATGATTGCCACAGGCTACTAAAATGCAACTATTTGCTACTATTTTCGGACTATGGCGACTTTTTTTACTCTTGGCGAAGTTTTTTCGCAAAAATGAACATTACTTTTCAGAACGTTAATAAAAGAAAGCAAACTTTTATACAATCATTTATGTCCAAGGAGCCAAAAATTTAAATTTCCATTACATTTAATAAAGTACTTGTTATATGTTATCTCTGACGGGCAGTTTTGTTATTTTTAATAGTTTTTTCCTTCTATTAACATTCATATTTTATTGTAATTCGACTTTTATTTAGGTACCTATTTTCTAATATGTATACCTTTTATATTTGTACAAAACTTTTTTTTTTTAATTGGAGCATAGTTAGGACTGGGCGATAAATCGATGTATCCCGAAATATCAATTTAACGCATATATCAGTAGGCCGATGTAGTGACTTTCGTTTTAGGCGATGCATCAGAAATCTGATTTAAGCCGCCGGAATTAGATTACAATCGCGGTTTAACAATTTAATATGCAAGGATCCTTCACTAGGCTAACGCTGTTACCGCACTAACGAAGACGATTTTGATTTCGTCTAGCTGCAGAGATGTAGATAGCGTTTTGCTATTAAGATGTTAGTTTTGTGATGTTGAATGACGAAGAGCGAATTGAAGCAGAACTCCCGGTTTCGTGCGAGGATCATCGTTGTAATATAGAACGCAATGCATAGTTTCTTTATGTCCATTTTTGTCTTTGGGATTTTGCGTTTTTTTGAAGATTATTTTCAATGGAACTTAGGTCATTTTGAGATCGTTGTGCATCTTATTTCGTCGGAAATAATTGTCTGTTTTCTTGTAAATTATTTTCAGGGAAACTTTTGCAGCGATCGTTTCGTTCTGCATTATTTCATACCATTTTTTTTTTTTTTTTTTCTGTCTGGGTTTAACAATTCTTGTCAAATATTTTTAGTAGACCTACTGTTACTTTGCGATTGCTTAAATTTTCGTTCTGAACTCAATAGATCAAATCAATTATTGTTTTTTATTTTAAGCGATATAATTTAATAGGAGTATTTTGTATTTAACTTTGTTATAAAAAGTTAGTTTTTTTAAATTTATTGAATGTAGTTAAGTATAATAATTTGATTGTTTTTCAACCAATAAATGCTCAGTCGTTTTTAATTGTAAAAAAGATTAAAACAAAGCTTACCTTTATTTAATTTGCTTTAATTTTTGAGAAAATGAAAACAAAGTTTTAAAAAAATTTGGCTATTAGTTAAACAATTTTTTTTTTTAATTAAATAAAAAAAATTTGTAATGTTTTGACGTTTTTAATAATTTAACATTAATACTTATATTTTTTTTTAAATTTTTATTAAAATTCTTTCAATACTTGTTTGTTTTATAATTTGTTCGATAGACAGTATCATTTTTAAACAAATAAATCTTTAGTCGATTTTATTTTCAAAAATGAAAATAATAATAAGTAAGTAAAAATATTTTTACATTTATTAAGTACGGAATTTGACCATTAGTTAATACTACTTTTTTTATTTTAAATAAGTAAGTAAAAAAGGTCTAATGATGTTTCAAAAGCATGTTTTTTTTTCAACAAATAATAATAATAAAAAAAAATTCTAAAGTGAACATTTCTTTGGTTTGTTTTCCACTTTCGTTTTTTTTTTTTTCTTTTAATTTTTAATTCATCTATGTAAAATAATTTGTTACAATATTATTATTTTTAAACCAATAAATCTTAAATCATTTTTAATTTGAGAAAAATGAAATAAAGCTTGGGTTTGCTTTTACTTTGACTTCTTTATTAATTTAATTGAAAAAATTAAGCAATGATATTGATGTCATAGTAGAATATATTTAGAATTAATATTATCTTTTTTGCTAGATTTGTTCCTTTTTATTTTTTTTTGATTGATTTAAAGATTTCCCATAGGTAATTTTTGAACATATGCTTAATTGCGATACATAACTGTATTGTGATGTCTAACTGACGATGTATCACGATTTAAAATTTCTGACATCACCCAGTCCTAATAATCGTATTTGACAATTAAGCTATAATTTTAGTTATTTGGCTACTATTTTTGATAAATTTTTGTTCCTGTTCAGGCAACTATTTTCATGCTTGAGGCTACTAAAAGCAACTATTTTTGTTCATTTTTTACTGTGGCAACCCTGATTTGATTCAGGAAAATATTTTACAATGGATAATTTATAAATTTTAAACAAATTTATTGATGAAAAATTAGGTTATTTAAATTCGAATATTCTTATACATAAAAAAAAAAAAAAAAAACAGCTTAATCGAATGATTTAGAAATAAAATTTTTTGACTGTTGAAGAATTTCTGAATAAATTTATGAAAGTTTAAAATTTTATTCTTTGTGTTTTTTTCTTTTTTTAATATGCTTGGATATATATACCCCTAAAATTTATAATTTTGCATGCCTTTTTGTAATAATTGAATTAAAGAATTTCCTGTAACATTTTGAAATTTTATTTAAATTAATCTTTTCTTTTACTAACTAGAATTATTGAACTCTTATTTTCTAAACACATTTAATGTTAAAGCGCCTCAATATTTCATTGGTTTGCATTAAGTTTAATTTTTGAAAATTTTTAATATAAGTGTATTTAAATTTGGCATTTTTAAAAAATATTATGAAATCTGTTTCAAATTAATCTCAAGAGCGAACCTTTATTAAAAAAATGGATTTGTGTGCCTTATGACGTATAATTACAGAATAGGAAAAAGTCGATTTAATCTACCTGGAAAGGAATGAAAATTTCGTTTATATAAGATACCTAAAATTCTGATATTTTTTCAAGGAAAAAAAAAATTGGAATCGCTATGGTTTTTCATATTTGTATATTTTCAACTCTAACGGCTAGAATTATGCATGATTGAAAAATTTATAATGAATTATTAAATTTGTCTTTGTGGTGAACTTTTTGATAGAACTAACCCGCATTTGCTTTACATGAAGAAGAAGACCATAAAAACCCCCTAAGGTTAGTCTGATGGCAAGGGGACTCTTACCCATGATCCGTCTACATCTGAGGATATTTTACGTCATCACTGTGGTCGGTGCGAGCCGGATGTGGAATTTGTTTCGACCAGTGATTGCTGGGATTCGAGCTCGGTTCACCTCATTGGAAGGCGGATGCTCTATCTCCTGAGCCATCACGGCTTATTAAAACATAGTAATTTTTCATAATTATTACAACATGATTGAATAATGATGCCACACCACAATGAAAGAATTTGATTAAGTGAATTTCAAAATCTGCTTGTGTAAACAAAACTTGTATTATTGAATCTAAATGCTCTTTAGTTAGTATTTCCCCCCTCCTACATTTTGAGATGCTGGGCAAAGTAAAATTAAGATAATTTTTTTAAAAATTGAAACTTATAGATCTAAGATAAAATATGCATTTATAACACCAAAATTTTACTCCATAATGCCAGACCTTGTTAATTGGTTAAAAAAAAAAAAAAGTTCAGTCTTGAAATTGTTTTAGAGTGGCACCCATGAATTTTATATTGGAGAGTTCGTGGCTCCTCCCTCAGGGTGTCGTTAAAATTACCCAAACTTAGCAAGAAAAAATGTAAATCAATTTCTCACTTTAAAAAAAAAAAGCAGATACTTATTTCTCATCCAACTGCACAAGTTTTTAAAATGATACTATTGGATTTGGTGTGATTTGGACTAAATTAAATTTTTAAAAACATTTTTAGATGTGGGAATTTTCATTAAATTTCAATCCTAAATTTCAAGTAGTTCCTACTACCTAAAAAATTATAAAAAGTTCGCAAATTGTCCACTGGATGATATGCAATAAATATATGAAAACTTTATTTAATCAAACTGAAGCCTAATTGTTTGGGGGTTATAACCCTGAAAAAGCACCTACCTCCAAACATCTACATTAACGATGTATTCCACCACCTATATATATATATTTACCTATTTTTGAGTAAATTAAATATTCGTTTATATGCTTTATGTATGTTTCCAAAAATTTTTACACCCTTTCTTTTACATGGGATCGGTTTCAAATTAATTCTGTAGGCCAAATTTTCCACCTAATGATAAGAAATAAACTAAGCGAGCTTAGCAGGTAAATAACAATCCCTACAAAAAGGTGGTAACATTGCCTGAAAATATATATTATAAATGGCAACATGAGTACAAGGTTGCTTTTTCCTATAACTTTTATTTGAAATATGAAAGGGAGGTTTTCTTTCATACGTAAAATTAATTGCGCAAATTAAATATTTAATTTACAGAATTATAAGACTCGGAAGTCTATTTTGAGGCAAACAAATTGCTGCTATCGTTAAATTCGAAAACTCTGAAAGTATGGAAATGTTTGTACGTAATTTCAAGTGGAAAATTAAAATAAATTCGGTTTAATGACTATCGATAGAAATAAAAAATTCAATTTTTAACTTTTTGTTACTTTTTGCTTAACTGACTTCGGCCTTGACAGTTAAAAATACGGTGTAAACCAGGGCTCGAAAAACCGCCCGTCCTCGGCTGTCAAAAATTCCTTGCGGACAACAAAGTTCTCGAATCCGACGTCCGCGCGGACGGCCATTTTCCTCTTAATGTTCGTGATACGTGTTCAATTTTTGTTATCTTACAAGAGTCTGGCTCCTCACTTCTAAAATGACCCTCTAATCCAGAAATACAGCAACATACTGAGCCTGGTGGAATTCATATTTTCTCTGTCTGGGAGTACTGCAGCGGTTGAAAGAGGATTTTCAGCAATGAACTTACAAAAAAACACATCACGTACTGGTCTTAAGCGAGAAGCGTTAAGCGCAATTATGAACATCTACCTAATTGCAAAATCCCTTTCAGATTTCTGTGCAGAAACCTCTGTAAATCATTGGCTTGATTGTGGAACTGGCAAACGTCACATTTGATTCATTTAAAAAACGCAGTACCCTAGGATAAATTGACATTCCAGATAACTTGACCTTTGTTATTTAAATTATTTCATAAAAGAAATACTTTCTTTTATTACTGTATAATGTAATCCTAGTATTTGTAGACCTAGTAACTACTAATTCATTGTGCAATTTATATAAATGTTTGTAATAAATAAGAAAGAATTATATTTTTATTTAATTAGAAGCTACGGGTTAGTTTCAAAGGAGGACGGGTACATTGCTGGACTACCCGTCCTCTGGGACTGGTAAAATTTCTGAGTTTTTTCGAGCCCTGGTGTAAACATAACTGGGTATTTATATATTTTCAATGATTAAATCCCTTTTCAGTCGTTATCTTGTTTATACTTAACGGGAACCGGAGGCTGTGCTCTACATTACCATCGCAAAGGTTTAATTTAATTTTCAATTATAATAAACAGAAAAATGGATTATTAGACAGGACTAAGCTTTCGGCTAAACGCTATAAACCAACTGTAAAATAAAATTAAAAAAAACATTTATGTCTAATTTAAACTTTCGATCCAAGTTTTTCTTCGTTCTCATCCTTAGAAATTATATGTATAAACAAAATAAACATGACACATGATTTCAGATGTGGACCTTGCGCTAAAATGCCTTTTATGTTCTTCCTTGAGCTTACCCAATTAATTCTAAAATTATAAATTTAAATTTTCTTCATAAAATATTAGGAATTTCGGTTTTTAAGTCATGTTTTAAGAAGCACATTTGAAGAGAAAAAAAGCATTTTGAAACAAAATGTATTATTATTATCGCTCGATATTAGATTACACGTTTAACTAATATGACAAACTTCATTAGCGAAAAATACTTTCTGTGATAAATGTAATTATTTCAAATAATGCATAACAAGTATCTTTGAGAATATTTTTCTATGAATACGAGGTAAAAGCTGGACATATCATACTTCAGGAAGACGCGTAGTTTATGGAAAAATCTATATTCCTTCGTTTAATAACTTTAAATTTTCATCAATTTACTAAAAAAAATTAACTTAAAAAAAGCATTAGTAGCATTTTTATTAATAGGATTAATTTAAAAACAAACTATAATCTTTGATTCTTAGGGAATGTTTCTGTCATTTCGTCATATTATCCTCATCAGTAGTACGTTAATGCGGATCCCGAAACCCCAGATCCTGTCAAATGAAATTAAACGAAAATGATCTAACTAGATTAATAAATATATCCAGATCACATATATCATGAACCACATTACGCGCATTACATATATTAGCTCAGAGAGTTGGCTGAATAATGTCACTTAGATAATTGTCTATTTTATTATATATTTTTCCAAAAAATGAGAAAAAAAAGATACTTACATATTCACCGATATTTCATTAATATGCTAAAAAGTTTCCGGGCACTTCAGTGCTTATTTTACTTTTTGTTATGAAGAGCAGGAGAATATTATTTTTAAAAAAATTGAGAAGCTTGTGTAAGAGTCGTTATTCCAAATTACTACTAATATTCTAGTTTTCATAGAAGAAACTAGTTTTTGACAAAGTTAGATGCCTAATTTGCATATTTTTTAAACTAAATTCTTAAAAGATGATTCTAAAATTATATATGAGGACGTAGATTATGGAACACTCTGCATCATAGAATCAAGATGTTGTTTCAGTTTTCATAATTATATATTGAATGATAGTAAAAGTGATTGTGAAATATAATTTTCTTCTGTTTGATGTCATGTTTTTGTCATACATTTAGAAAAAGTTACTTATATCAATCTATATGGGTGTGTATTTCGGTTCCTATATATATACAGGCCCGTAGGCAGACCGGGCAAATGGCCGGTCTGGCCTGAGGGCCGGTTGGGCCGAGCCACCAGGGCAAAAATTTTTTTTTATAAATTGCTTGAATTTAAAATAATATTGTGCAAATAATAATAATATTAAATAAACATATATATGATACATGTATTAATAATGATTTTATATACAGGGTGATTCTGACCGTGCGTGCTACCCATTTTTTTCGAGAATGGAGTAAATAATCGGTTTGAAATAAAAAAATCTGATACCTAAATCGACCCCAAGGAATTCAATAATGATATTGTTTATTCCCGAAAGTACCGGAATTTGAACACATTTTTGATTTTTTAACAGGAAACTTATATCTTATTTGGCTGGAGAGGGTTTTCGAAAAAAAGTAGCTTTTACTTGAAATTATTTTTTATATCTCTTACTGTTCTCAAGATAATAGATACGAAAAAAATCTGATTATTTACTTCAATTCATCATTTTTAAAAAAAATAATTAACTTAAATTATCAAAATCGCTTCAATTTTCATAAAACATGGAAAGAAAAGCACAAATGTGTTTTAATGAAATTATAAGACATTATGACGAAAATTATTTTTTTTTTTAGTGAATATGTCGAAATTTATTTAATATGTATTTTTTCTTTTCTATTATCTTGAAAATAGTAAGAGATATTAAAAAATATTTTAAGTAAAAGTTATTTCTTTTCAAAAACTCTCTCCAATGATGCCAAATAAGATATAGGTTTCAATTAAAAAAATCAAAGTTGTGTTCAAATTCCGGTACTTCCGGCTACTTGCGGGAATGAACAATATCACTATTGAAAAGATTTTGGAACTTGTTGTTCTTCTTAGCAAATATGATATTACTTTGAAAGACCATTTGAAAGATTGTATTGAGAGCTTCACGAATCTCAATATAATCTTCATGAGTCTCATGACAAAAAACTTCATGAGTCACAAAAGAGCAAAGGCAGAAGGTCTTTTTTAACGTTTCTTTCCAAATCCACCATTAATAAAATTATTCATTCAATTGGACAACTTATAACACGAAATATTAGTATGGAAGTGCAAGCAGCTGGTATGCTTTCTTTACAAGTGGATACAACGCAGGATATTTCATGCTAAGATCAATGCTCAATTATAGTACGATATGTGAAAACGATCGTGTATATGAAAGACTTCTCGCTGTTGTAGAGTGTAAATCTTCAACCGGATAAAAATATGTTTTCTTTAGTGGATTCAATTTTAAAGCCTTGTAATATGGGTATAACAAAATGCATCGGTAATTCAACTGACGGGGCTGCAAATATTCAAGGTGAATATAAAGGATTTTCATCATGGCTTTCCAAAGAGTCCCCTGGTCATATTCATGTTTGGTGTTATGCACATGTCCTAAATTTAGTTTTAGGAGATACCACGAATGCACTAATTGAAAGTGCATCGTTTTTCAGCCTACTAAATAGCGTCACAGTATTTTTCCGTGAATCACACCAACTCATGAACATCTGGGAACAAAGTAACGAGCACGGAAATAAAAAAAAGTTTCGCAACTATTGGAGAAACCCGTTGGTGGCTCAAAGATTCTGCATTAAAGAAAATTTTTGGTTCATTTTCAAACTCAGATTTAACTGTAAAGCCGTTATATGTCACATTGATTACAAGTTTAGAAACTATACAACGAAATTCAAATTTCAAGCCAGATATTCGTGCAAAGGCAAAAATATTTTTAGACATACTTTGCAAGTATGAAATAGTAATCGCCGCAAAAATATTCTCAAGAATATTTTAATTAACTACACTGCTCTCCCAATATTTGCAAACCTCCGGTTTAGACATCTTGAAAGCTTTTGTAATGGTATCACAAACGTGTTCAGAACTAAAAAAAAATTGAAAGAGATTTTAAAGGTGTACAAAAATTTGCAGATGATTAAATTATTCGCACAAATAAGAAATTTGAAGAAACTGAAATAGAAATTCAAACAAAGTTTCCACAAAAAAAGATTGAAGAAAAGAAAATTGATGCCGGGTGAGACAGCGTCGAATGAAACATTTTTAGATGATGAAGCCACTGCATTTAAGATAAACGCCCATAACATTATTTTCAGCACAGTTGTAGCGTCAATGGAACGCTGTTTCCCTCAAATGGAAAATTGTAAGCCGATTTTTCCTATCTAGATCCGAAATGTTTCCCTGAAATATGTCTTAACAAGCTTCAATCTGGCGAACTAAATGAGTTAAGCAAACTCTTGCTGAAATTTGACGATACAGCTATAGGTGAAAATTTGAGGATTGAACTAAAAAATTTAGCTTTACATTGGGAAAAACTGAAAAATTCAGACATAGAAGATTATAAAATAATCAGAGAAGATCATTCAAATGAAGATAATAACGACTTTACTTTGGAAACGGAAGAAGTAAGTCTAAAATGTGAGACACGCAGTGCGTGCAAAAAATGTGTTATTTGTTGCTACAAGATATTACAGAGATTCAATTTATTGACCAATTCTTACAATTTAATTGATCTATCATTAAAATTTTTATTAACTTTGTCAATAAATCAGGTGACTTGTGAAAGGTGGCATTCTCCACATTAAAAGTAATTAAAAATCGAACGAGGAGTATTTTATCTTCGGATAATTTGAATGCTCTCATGGTATTGGCAATAGAAAAAGATCTATTAATGAAATTAGATAGCGGCGACATACTCGATAATGTGGCAGAAAACAGTGAGCTTCCTTAAAAGTCATTAAATTAAATTTTAATTTAATAGCTTTTGAAGAAGCATTAAATCTATTTTTTTAAAAAATGCTTATATAAATAATTCATGTATATGTAATATAATAAATGCTATTTTTATTTACTCTTCATCTTTCACCTTTTTTTTTATTTTATCAACCTATATTTCCTCATAAGAACCATGTATTGAAAACTGAAATATATTCTGTGAAGGATTATTAAGCAATTTTTATCTACTTTCTTTCTTCAATAAATTAACTTACGTTCATGAGAATTTATAAGTAAAATATGCCTAAAAATGATACATTAGGAGCCGGGCTGATATCTCTAAAATGCCCGGGCCAATTTTAGATCCCAGTCCGGGCCTGTATATATATATATATATATATAATAAGGGCAAGGGTAATGTTTTTCTCAAGAAACTTGAAAATAACAGTCTTAAGTATGGTCCCCCCCCCCCCCAATAAATTTTATCTGACGACGCCAATGGTCTAGAAGATTATGTCCAGATTATCTAGGTTGTTATTAAATTTTCTACGTAATTTGAGAAATAAAACGATTTTTTTTAGCACTTTAAAGGATCACACTAGTTGATTTGATCGTTAGCTAGGTAATCTGCAAAATAACTCATTTCTACATATAGCGATAACACGCATTTATTTATCTATTTTCTGATTTACTTATGTATAACGTCTAATTCACATTTGTACCTTGCACTTAATTTCAGCTTAGTTGCTTTTTTAAAAAACGGTTGCTGAAGTAAAAAATATTTTCTTTCTTCCGATTTTTTGCTTCCATAAATATTTTGATTTAATCCTTTTAATATGATTACAAATCAGTATTTGTTATTCTTTCTTATCTTTATTTAATAAAGTACTAAGTAGAACAAGAGTAACTTTAAGATTAAAATCCAATGTATTACTTCAAAGGATTTATCAGTACTTGTTGAATGAGAAGTTGCAATTTTTCGAGAGATGCTTTAATCATTTTATCTCATTATATGCTTGTTTATTAGCTTTCTTAGCGATATCACCAGTCTAATGAAAAGAGAGGGGGGAACATTGCAAATGTTATAGTAATGATGTCGTTTGTATCATGATCGTAACCCTTTCGAATTGTACTTTTGAATGACCCTAATTCATAGAATTCTGGGGATAGTAGGTGGCTTTGGCGCCATATTGGTGCTGAGAAAATGCAGAACGAAAAGAAAAAAATAATAATATATATTACTGGCGGTGAGATTTTTTGATATGATGCGCGGGAAGTTTTTTTTCTCCTTCTGTTCTTAGACCTCGCTTCTAAAAAATTACAGACAAAAAAAAAGATCATTACTGATTTCTCTATCTCTCTCTCATTAATGTTTCCCCTTACCCTTAATTAAAGCTACAAAAAAATCTTATTAGTATTTCTAACACACTCTATTGTGTATTAGCATAAGATTGTGCTGCCGCCTAGTGTTAAAATATATGGAAAGTTTGCATTCATATTTTCTATGAGAACTGTATTGAAATTAGTTTTCTAATTTTTATTACTTTTAACCAGAGGATAAACTTTTATAAGACTATCATTGAAGAATAAATTTGTTGCCCCAAACGTGTGTCTGAAAATGAATTTTGTGCCATGACGAAATTCTGGAATTAAAAAATAGAAAATGGTTTTAAAAAAAATTGTCATTTTCAAAATCGTTTGCTGAAAAAAGAAAGTGTAAGTTCTTCCATAAAGATATTGTTTAACTTAAAAAATAAACGTTAATTACTGCAATTGGCTGTGATTAATGTCCATTTCGAAAGTTTTTTTTCAAAACAAAACTTTAACCTGTTCCATAGAACATCCATTTACTGAGTCGTTTTGCTCTTTTGACAGCTCTTTTTCAGTGGCGTAGCGAGCTTAACTTGCGCCCGGGGCACAATATCTTTTTAGCGCCCCCCCATTCGAAAACCATATGTTCGATATTATATGTAAAATATACTCGCAAATTAATAAATAAATAAAGCAAAATAAATAAAGTCATACACTCAAGCTAGGCTTTAAATTTGAGACAAAAAATGTAGTTGAGAGAACAAGACTAGATTTTGAAATGTATATGATCATCTAGAATTAGTTCAAAAGATACCTATTATTTATTTTACATATTTATAAAGAAATATTTTAAAAACACGCAGTTTTAAAACAATGAAAAAGTAAATATTTATTATCTCTAAGGAGATACATATATTTAATAATCATATGATTATAATACATTAATAAAACTAATTACTATGTCTAAATTTTCCGTGCTTTTGATGAAGCAAATGTATCAATAATATCATCAAATTTGATCATTTAAAATTTTTCTCTTTCCACACTTAAAAATGCTAGGTCACTTAGGCGATCTGTCAAAATTAATTTTAATTTGCTAAATGAACGCTCGCAGCTAGCAGTTGATACTGACATAGTCAGGAGTATTTGAAATGCCGCTCTCAGATTTGGAAAAACATCTTCTCCATTCGAGATTGATTATAAAAGTAAGAAATTCTAATGGAGGTTTAAGTTTAATTTCTTTTCTACTGCGGAGTAACATTTTTCTGTCACATATTTTGATAAAAAGTTCTATTACATTGAAATCTGTATTATAAAATTCACCCAGATTTTTTCAATGTTTTTTCAAGAGGCCGGGATAGCCTGGTCGGAAGGGCGCTGGGCCCATATCCAAGAGGTCGTGGGTTCGATACTCGCCGGCCGAAGACTCCCCGTGTAGTAAATGGTGACTGATGCACGTTAAATCTGTCGAGTCTCAAAGTCCTCCATGTTCCCACAACAAATCAATACCTCTGGGGGTACTGATCCAGGAGTTTCCTTGTCTTCTGGATTGGTTCAAAATTACAAGGCTACGGAGTTGAACGTAAGTAGTCGTAAGCCCATGAAATTGGGTCGGCTGTTCAACGACGGTTATAAAATAAAATAAAATGTTTTTTCAAGGTCGTTATCAACGTTATCCGTGTTTAATAATTTTCAACGTCTAGTAGAAATCCAAATTTGAAATTAAGGTCACTTAATCGTGTACACATTTCTTGTTGGAGACGATCAAGAGTGCTTTTCATCACGTGAGAAATTTCACTTTCTGCGGAAAGACCACCATAGCTAATTCTCCAGGCACGTATTGTTGTATCCATATCCCATTTTTCACAAAGAGACTCTGCTTTTTCTATTGCCTCTTTACAGAGCTTGTCTCAAATTTCGGCTTGTTCAATCGCTAATGATTCAAGATCATGGAACACTTCTCTAAAATTCATTCTAGGATCTTGTAATTTGAGCTGCACACGATCAATCCTTCATAAGATTTCATACCAGAAATGAACTAAAGTTATAAAACTAAAGGTTAGTATATTTTGCAACAGAATTGTAGCTTCACTTCTGTTGTCACTTGTAGTGGTAGTGTGCTCTGCTAATTTTTCTATTAGTTCTTTCATATTCTCTAGCCAGCCCATAGATAATAACGATAACCGCTTGTATTCTGGCGCTACATCGCGTTTCAGATGTGTGACCTGCCATCACGGCAGCATTATCGTAAAATTGTGATCTGCAGTTTGTTAATGAAATTTCATCGTAATTTAATTTCTCTAAAATTATATTTTCGATCGAGGCTGCATCTTTAGCATGTATTTCAATAAAACTCAAAAAAGATTCTCCGTTGGAAACTTTTTTATTGATAAAATCAGCATCTACATACCTAGCTTCTTGGGACATTCGTTCTCGATGAGAGATATCAGGAGTTGAATCAAACAAAAGTCCATAATATTTATTTCTTTTGATATCGTTTATTAGCTGATTTCGAACTGTAGATGCCAGAAGATGAATGAATTCATTTTGAATCTGTGGTGACAAATATGAGAACAACACATTTTTCTGTTAACAATTTTTTTCATACTCTATTCACTTAATAATAGAATCGTCGAGTAGATGTAGTAAGTAATCTTATTTGATTTATAACTTACCAAGAATGCCTTGAACTTGAAAGGTAGTAACATAGTGAAATATACAATATAATTTATGCTGACATTAAACTTATATATAACATTTAATATTTAATAACATTTCATTTTTATTCTAAGCAGAGGGCGATGACAAGGACGTGAATTAAATATTGAATTATATTTAATATGAATTGAATATAATATTTAATATGAATTAAATATTAAATATTATGAATAATATTTATGAATTAACATTTATTATATTACACTGGCAATAATTTAAAATATATTTTCCAGAAATCAATTCTAATAAAAAAAAATTATCCAGCAATTTTTTTGTTTTGCGGACCATTTGGCGCCCCTTTGTGAGTAGCGCCCGGGGCATGATGCCCCCCTTGCCCACCCCTCGCTACGCCACTGCTCTTTTTATTCAATAATTTAATAAAATTATAAATGTAAGAAGTTTCAACAGTTTTAGAGACAATCGCTGAACCGCAACTGTTTCCTCAGGAATTTGAGGATAATATCTTACCTCTGCATCAAAAATTTCTTTTTTTCTAAACCACTTTTTCCTCCTTCATCAGCGGGCCCTTAAACTGTAGACATTTCGTACAGTTTTTTCACTAACTCCTAATTGTAATTTCCCCTCATAATTCATTGCTCTTTCTTTAAAACTGTTTGTAGCTATTACAATAGAAAGTGGGAAATTAAAATTTTAAATTACTCCCACCGTTTTAGCAAATAAATAAAATAGTTTCAAAAATACTTAGTAAAATATCGATTAAAGGGAACAGTTTCGAAGTTAAAGTATTTAAGCGATCAAACGTCCCCTTAAAAGTTGCTCTTAGTTTAATCCACCTATTTATCTATTTTATTCTATGTTTTTCTTTCTTTTTTAAAAAATAAACATTTGAGAAAAGTTTAAAATACAAAAATAAAATTATTTTTATCTTTTCGTCAATTTTCCTACTTTTAAGGGTCTGGAAAATCAAATTTAAAAATTAATGAAGTTTAAAAATAATGAATTAAAAAATATTCTGATTTATAAATTCCTTTCTAGTGAAAATTTTAACTGTTTTGTTCTTGAGTTCTTTTTTTGATACCCGATTTAAACCTTTTCAACGTGTTTGTTAATGCGGTTGAATCCTTTTCAGAATTTTGTCATTTTCGCTTATGGCATTTCACGTATATTTTTCTGTATAGCAAAATTTTGCATAAAATTTGTCAAAAAACAATATCCTTGTTTTCTATCGTTTAACGACAGTGCGCTTTAAGAGAAATTTTTGCGCATGCGCTGTGAAACTCAAATAGTGCTACCGTTAAACCTTGAAGCAGTGATTCGCAATCACTGTGTCGCGGAACTTTCCAAATTTCAAAAATGACACAATAAAAATTTTAATGCTTTTTTTGTATTACGAGTAAAGTTTAAATTTTATATATATATATATATATATATATATATATATATATATATATATATATATATATATATATATATATATATATATAGAGAGAGAGAGAGAGAGAGAGAGAGAGAGAGAGAATAATTTTTCCGCGCTTTTACAGCGATCTCTGACAATCTTAAAATGTTAAAATAAATAAGTAAATTAATGACGATTAAAATTATTAATTAACAAAAGTAAGCAAGCTAAATATTAACTTACAAAAGGAAATAAAAGCTAACAATTAAAATAAGCTATGCAACTAATGGTTATAAAATTAATAGTTATAACGAACCTAACTAACAAAAAAGTAACTAACTAAAGTACTAATTAATAATTAGCAAAAAAAAGTTAACAAAGAATCACAAAAAATAACAATTAATGTAAAAGAAAAAGACAACTAACAGCTAATAACTATAAAAGACAAGCTGACAATAGCAAGAAAATAAATAAATAACAGTTAACTTGTAATTAATCCCTTAATAAACGTACTGTTGTTTTTGTAGTATATATTATTTTATTTCACATTCAAAATCATTATCATAAACTACTATTTTTCGCAGTGTAGGTAAATTCTTTGTGTTCCGTCAAATTTCGAAATCGTTAAAAGTGTGCTGCAGCAAATAAAAAAAAAAAAAAATTGTCAGGTTAAGGTGGCCCATAAAATTTCCTCTGACTAGTTAGCCATTGGCGACTCTATATTAAGAGATGACGTGTGAAATGATGTGTTTTCGAATCCTAGCGGTGGCTGGTCGATACGAATTCCGCACCCGGCTCGCACCGACCACAGTGCTGGTGAAAAATATCCTCAGTGGTAGACGGATTTTGGGTTAGAGTTCCCTTGCCGTCAGGCTAACCGTGAGAGGTTTTCGTGGTTTTTCTCTCCATGTAACGCAAATGCTGGTTAGTTCCATCAAAAAGTCCTCCACGAAGGCGAAATTTCTCCCAATACTTGATCCAGGAGTTCCCTTGTCTTCTGGACTGGGTTCGAAATGACAAGGCTGCGGAGATGAACATACGGTCGTAAACCCAAAATTGGGTTGGTTGTTCAACGATGGTTATAATATAAAATAAAATTTATGCTCGAGGGCATGTTTTATGAGACGACGGCGAGTAATATAGTTCATTACCATTTCGTCAAAAATTAAAAACTTTATATTCTTAGTTCGACGAATCTTCAAACAAATTTAAATTACAGCGATAAAATTTTTAGGACACATTTGATTTATAAGCTTACATAATTCTTTAACAACTGAGATCGAATTAAGATGAACTTATCAATGTTTATTTATTTCAATTTTTCTTTTTTGAAATTCAGCCCACACAAAATAAACAGTATTTTATCGCAGTCATCATCACCTCCCCCTCCCATACATTTACGGAAATATAGTAAACAAAACTTATCAAATTTATTTTCGTCATTGGAGGCAATGAAAATGATGAATTGTTTGATTACTTATCCAATAACACTGGGTGTTTTGTACTCATTATTGATTCGAATTATCGGAAGAAGAGTATTTGATGATGTCTAATTAAAGACTATTAAATAAAACGCAATCTTTCGAAAAATGTTGCTATCAACGTATATCGATATTTCTTTATTTTTAGCGTCCGTGTTTACAGCAATAATTGTACGTCACATAACAGTTATCTACTGAAAGTTCAAAGGATTGATCGGTATCGTAAGATTAACGATCGAAATTCACTAAACGTTTTGTTGCATCTTTTTTTATCGATGTACTTACATCGATTGAAAAGCAGAAGAAGTATGCTTTTAAACTTTGCTTATTCATAATTATACCCTGGTTTTGAAAATATTTTAAATAATTTCGAGTTTAAAAAAGAGTTTATAACCAAACATTCTCCCACCCGATTTTGCCGTGTAAATGCTTAGACCATGGTGTATTATTATCAAATCAAATGGTAGTACGCCATGGCCTTGACATATTTTGTGAGCGACGTTAAAAGCGAGTTTATTATAAGATAAATCAAAGATTATCTCCGACCCACCCCAGGGGGGCGTACGGAGAGAAAAAGTTAAATTATTACATTAAAAAATTACGCTAAAAACTAAAAATACAGTAAAATGTTGCTAAATGACAATGGGGGTGATCAGTTAAAATTAAATTAACTAAAAATTTTGACAATAAAAAATATGTTTAAAAAGCAATGAAAGCTAAAAGCGCCGGTGCAAGTGTCGAGAATTAAATGATTATAACATTAAGGAAACAAGAGATGAAAATAAAATCTCAAAACTAAAATCAATGAGAGCTAAAAGTCCTAAGTGTAAATGAAAGTAAAAGTCCGAATAGAATTCGATGAAGTCTAAAATCACAAGTAGATAAAATTTCAAAATGTAAGGCTAAAAGTTGATCAGTATAAAGTTACGATGACATGTTCTATTGTTGGTTCATGATCTGGGGCTAAAATGTCCTCGAGGGTTTGTTTTATAATTTGAATCACAATTTTCCTGCAGGCCAATATAGCAAAGAATTGGTGTTCCTATTCGTAGTTATTCATGTGGGTTCCACGAAGTGCCCGGAATCTTGGACAGTGCTTAATTAGATGCCTAATGTACTGTCTCACTCCACAGTAATTGCATGAAGCTGATTTCCTAAAATATTTTTGTTGCTAGGTCCCGAACACTCCGGGGCTAAGGAGCTGGTTTAAGTAAATATTATTACATCATAGTTAAGGGTACAAATGTTTAATTACCCGTTCTTGAACCTAACCCATAAGACAAGGGAACTCCCCGGCAAATTCGTTTTAGTAAAGGTCTTTTTGAATGTAAAAAATCCGTTTTTGTGAAGCTGTGGGAGATGATGCTATCGACTATGCCAACCTTCATCTATCAAAAGGTACCTCAAGATTAAATCGAGTTAACATGTCTTATATATATTTGTGAATTGATATTTAATAATTGTAGTGGTAGTTACGCCACAATTCTTCCCCACCAGAATTTTATCAGGGATCGAATTCGATGAACCGATACTACTAGTTACCGTATTTGCGAAAGACCGAGAGAGCTGTGCTAAGTTCACCGCATTTTGAGCACTTATGGTGAGAGCTGTATTAAAGCTCACCGGGTTAAAAGCGACTGTCGTGAGAGCTGTATTAAGTTCACGGTTGTGTGTGTGGTCACTCCTGTGTTGCTATTAGCAGCCGAGTGTGCCTCAGAATCTTGTTGTGTGCAAATTAGACTGAACAGCAACAGCGTGAGGAGGACGATGACGCAGTCACAAATAGCAAGTCCGAATGGGGACCATCCATTGAAGTAGGCGTGATCATATCACGTCCGCAAGATGTTATCGACTATGCCAACCTTCATCTATCAAAAAATACCTCAAGATTGAATCGAGTTAGCATGTCTTATATACCAGTGAATTGATGTTTAATAATAGTAGTGGTAGTTACGCCACAAGGCGATGAAAACCACGAAAACCTACTATGATTAGTCCGAAGGAAAGGGGACTCAAAATCAAATAGGATATAACAAATATTTCGGACATTCACCGAAGCGACTATGTGATTGTTGACATTCACCGGTAAAAGCCGACATTCTCCTGATTACGGTTATTCACAGTAACATAGACATACTTATGGACCGTTCCACCATTTAGAAACTCCATATTGGTAAACTTTAAAAGTATGTAACTTAGTTTTTTAAAAAAAATTATGCAGTACATTTTGTAACGACCGTAACACTAAGCTTTTAAATTTTGTTTATTTTTTTAAATTTATTAAAGTTAATAAAAATTAAGGAAGCTACTTATGACACCGAGAGTTATTTTTAAAAAAAATGTTAGATTTGCTTGATTCTCTTCAATTATAAACTTTTAAAGTTTGCCAAAATGTCATTTGTAAATAGAATCGTCCTTATGCAGCAAATTGTTTTCCTAAATTATAAGCTTCTCAAGTTTGCCAATATGTCATTTGTAAATAGAATCGTCCTTATGCAGCTAACTGTATTCAAAAAGAGAAAAACTGTATTCAAGTAAGGGATAATTCTTTTAAATTATAAGCTTCTCAAGTTTGCCAACATGTCATTTGTAAATAGAATCGTCCTTATGCAGCAAATTGTTTTCCTAAATTATAAGCTTCTCAAGTTTGCCAATATGTCATTTGTAAATAGAATCGTCCTTATGCAGCAAATTGTTTTCCTAAATTATAAGCTTCTCAAGTTTGTCAATATGTCATTTGTAAATAGAATCGTCCTTATGCAGCAAATTGTTTTCCGAATTATAAGCTTCTCAAGTTTGCCAATATGTCATTTGTAAATAGAATCGTCCTTATGCAGCAAATTGTTTTCCTAAATTATAAGCTTCTCAAGTTTGCCAATATGTCATCTGTAAATAGAATCGTCCTTATGCAGCTAACTGTATTCAAAAAGAGAAAAACTGTATTCAAGTAAAGGATAATTCTCTTAAATTATAAGCTTCTCAAGTTTGCCAATATGTCATTTGTAAATAGAATCGTCCTTATGCAGCTAACTGTATTCAAAAAGAGAAAAACTGTATTCAAGTAAGGGATAATTCTTTTAAATTATAAGCTTCTCAAGTTTGCCAATATGTCATTTGTAAATAGAATCGTCCTTATGCAGCAAATTGTTTTCCTAAATTATAAGCTTCTCAAGTTTGCCAATATGTCATTTGTAAATAGAATCGTCCTTATGCAGCAAATTGTTTTCCTAAATTATAAGCTTCTCAAGTTTGCCAATATGTCATTTGTAAATAGAATCGTCCTTATGCAGCTAACTGTATTCAAAAAGAGAAAAACTGTATTCAAGTAAGGGATAATTCTTTTAAATTATAAGCTTCTCAAGTTTGCCAATATGTCATTTGTAAATAGAATCGTCCTTATGCAGCAAATTGTTTTCCTAAATTATAAGCTTCTCAAGTTTGCCAATATGTCATTTGTAAATAGAATCGTCCTTATGCAGCAAATTGTTTTCCTAAATTATAAGCTTCTCAAGTTTACCAATATGTCATTTGTAAATAGAATCGTCCTTATGCAGCTAACTGTATTCAAAAAGAGAAAAACTGTATTCAAGTAAAGGATAATTCTCTTAAATTATAAGCTTCTCAAGTTTGCCAATATGTCATTTGTAAATAGAATCGTCCTTATGCAGCTAACTGTATTCAAAAAGAGAAAAACTGTATTCAAGTAAAGGATAATTCTTTTAAATTATAAGCTTCTCAAGTTTGCCGATATGTCATTTGTAAATAGAATCATCCTCATGCAGCAAACTGTATTCAAATAAAAAAAAATATTCAAGTAAATAACAACATAAATATCTGAAGAAATACTGTGGCGTTTGATAGTTATTTTTCCAAAAAATTATCCAGCTTTCGGAATATTTCAGCAAACAAACTTAGGAAACCGCTACGGAATGATTATCGTTATCTCTTCCATTTTGACCGGATAGAACTGAGACCTTGTGTAAAAAATAAACGGCTCAGATATGCCTATAATTATCTAATAAACTAAAACAAAATAATGACTGATGTTTTTAGAACAACACGCATATACTATGTGTTTGGTGCGAAAATTTCCGGCCAATTTTATCTTCGATTCGAAATTAGGTTATCGTCCTGAAAAGTACATTGGAACAAATGAGGATAAGAAAGACAAAATCCCACAAAAACTATAGTGACAATTCCTCGCAACGTCAATTCATTGTGAGCACAATTCGTTGCAGTGACGATTCGTCCCAGGTACAATTCCTTGCTAGCATAATTTATTGTGTGCACAATTTGCCGTAAGTAAGCACAACTCATTGCAACGACAATTCGTCATGAGCGCACAATTTCTCACGGTTTCGACGAAATGCATCGTAGCCGAGTAATTATAGCAATAAAACGAGGGCTTCTCCAAAAAAATAAACACCAAAATTATTATTAGTATCTTTTTTATATACTCTATACAATTTCTTACGGTTTCGATAATATATATCGTAGCCTAGTAATTATAGCAATAAAAAAAGTGCTTTTCCGAAAAAATTAACACCAAAAGTATTATTATTTTTTTTAAAAATCTATGCAATTTCTTACGGTTTCGAAGAAATGCATAGTAGCGCCGCCATTTTGGAATATTTTATGACGTTAAAATTCAATCATAAATTTTAAATCCATAACCATTTTAGATTATAGCTTTAGCAAGGAGCCAAATTTGTCAATTTTTATAGGTTTATAAATCTATGTTAGTCTAATCTTGAATTTTCATATTATAACAGTCATTAATTGGGCGAGTCATTTTGCACTTACCGTTCCAATCAAGACAAAGCGTTTTATTTCCTTTGATATTTCCACGAATCTCTTGTTTTACATAGACTCATTTTTAACATTGTTTGCATGTATTGTTACCATTGAATGGGTATAAATCAATGCAGTAGCGATAGGTATATCAGGACGAATCGGTGAATCAGCGAATCGGCGTAATAATGAATGGGCGAATCAACATATAAATAAAATTTTTATAAACCTACAAATTGTGGTATGGCAGTTAATGATCCCACTATTTATCAATATTTATTTTTAATTATTTTTTATTTATTTATTTACTTTTTTTCTTTTTACTTTTGATTTTAGCGAATGCTTTATTTTACCCGCTTTATACAAAGATTTCATAACTAAAGAATTTTGAAAATATGAGAGAGCTTTTAGCCATTATGCTGGGAAAATTTTTTTTTATTTTTTAATAAATAAGCTTCATGAATACCAAACGAAGTGATAGAAATAAATTTCTTTATAAACCAGAGAAAGGAAAATTGCGTATACGAATTTGGAGAGTAGGCAGAAAAAAAATTTAAGAAAATTAAGTTTGATGTATTGATTGACGTGTCCACAATCAGAGGGTAAAAGTTAACTTCATGAACGCATTGATTATTGATTGTTTGTTACTGCCGTGCATGTGACTAATCTGCATGCGACCGGATGTAACAATTCTCAATTAATAAACATAGGCTCTTACTTCTACTCTTGTCACCTTGAAACTAAATTTGTTAATTTTAGCTAGATTTATTAATTTTAATGACTAGTTTAGTGCCTTTTTTTTTCTTTTTTTGAAGCAGATTCTTTTCTGCATTTTCCCCGAATACGTCATGTGTTACCCGACTCTAAACACCTCACCTATTGTTACGTCGAACCTGCTCTTAGAATAATAAATTCCTTTGAAATCAAATGTTTGTCAAACATCTAGCTGCCCAGTATAAAATAGAGACGATGATGTTCTTCATAAATCATAATCTCTGACCATTTCATTCAATAAGTGTGTGTCCTGCCATTTCTGAGATGGATGGATATTATTTATTCGTCCCCTCAATGACCTTACTCTTTTAATCAATTTGTTATACGTATCGATTTGTGTTTATTTATATACTTGATCACACTAAACATGGAAAGAAATTCTCATAATTTTTCTACAGAATCTTGATAAAATGCTTGTCCAACAATTTAAATCTTCGATATGCGCATTTTACAAGGAAGTGACACAGTTTGTCCTCTTAGGTTAAATAATCTTTATGAAAAATTTTGTCTATTTTGTTTTGGTTGCAGATGAAAATATAATTGTCGCGTGAGACTTATTTATGAACAAGATAATATCGCAATGGCAAAAATATGTTTTTGGAAGCCAAGGGTAGAATCTAAATCTAATTGAGAAATGATAATTGAAACTGCTATGTAGCGTCACCGTGTAGGACAACGACTTTTTAAAGTTGCAGAAATTACACGATTTACATATTTTAACTTAGCTTCAAGCAAATAAATAGTTTATGATATAAACAAATTCATTACTGTTAAGTAACGATAAATTTTTTTATTTTATCGAACTTAATAATTATTTTACATTGAAAATTCCTTAACAAAAGTTATGGATTTGAATTACAAAACTAGAATATAAATATAAAGCGTGTTTATTTATCTTTTTTTAAAATAGGGATTTGAAAAATAATTAAATGCAACATGCGTTAAATTGTATCTTAAGATTATTTTGTGTGTAGCAATCTTATCAATCAACAAAAAGTTTGAACAGTTGTTATTGCTTCGTTCATCCTAGGAACAAAGCTGTCATGTCTTTTATATGTTTGGAATCTGAAAAATTTACATCTAATAACTTTTATTACCCCAATTACTCTATAGTTTGTCTAAGCTAAGAATTCTTCCAGCCACAAAGTCTGAGGCAGTCTGGTGCTATGGAAACAAGAGGGAGGGTAGCTTCACTCCAGGACAAACACAATAGAACGAAAAAAGAGATTCCCTTTCTGTCGCCGACCTGAGCCGAAACCACTCCAAAACAATAACCCGGCACCCCTACTTGAAATAGTCATACCTCGTTACCATAGTCACCGCCACAGGTCCAGACGAATGTCTAGAGGAGTTCTTATTTTAGACAAACTACGATATATCTGGGCAAATGTATCTGGATACATGCTTGTTATTGCGGTGGAAGCATAATGGTGTGGTGGTGTTTCAACGAAGTATGGCTAGGTCCGTTATTTCTCGTGATTGGAAACACGTACTCTGAGTTGTATGTGGACATTCTCCACAATGCTGCATTCCCAACTCTATAGCTATATTTCGGTGAAGGCCCATTGTCTCTTCTAGCAGGATAACTGCTCCATTCACATTTCGTGACTTGCACAGACGTGGTTTGACGAAATGGCTGTTCAAAAACTGGACTGGCTTTCTCAGAGCCCCGATCTAAATCCCGCACAACACCTTCGGGACGAATTAGAGAGCCGATGACGTAGCCAGCCAAATCGACCCTCCTCACTGGAAGCACTCACTTCAAGCTATGATGGATGTCAATTCCTATCAAAAACTGGCGCCAAGTCTTCCCAGACGTGTACAGGCTGTTATCGATGCAAAAGGGGGACCAACATCATATTAATAGGTGCCTCAGGACGCTCTAAGTCCGTACCACTGGATGTCCGGATTCTTTTGGCCAGATAGTGTATATCAGAGTCTGTTCTCACATCGATTGAAACGTGTAGTTTTTGAAAGAAATTGATTCTGGAAATAAATTGATTCACTAATGGACAAGGGCTCCGGCAGGAGGGTGCAAGGGGGTACACTTGCACCCCCTGGCTTTTTTTTTTAAACAAAGATATACAGAAAAACAATTTTGTTACTAAAATTATTGTTATTCAAAAACAAATAATTAAGTAATTATTGATACATAAATTAAAAAATTGTTTAATCAAACAAGAATTGTAATCGTCTTGTTTGCTGTCCAAATCTGTTTATAACTTTTTCAATGAATTCTGAGTCATCTTCTTAAGCACACTGAGCATGCACAAACAACTTAATCTCTCGTGAGACATTATAGACCGATTCCATGTTTTGATGCGTCGCATTGTACTAAAAGTGCGTTTTGGTTCAATAGTTCACGTAGTAGCTGGAAGAGTTAGGCCAATTTTGATTGCCTCCGCTACAGCTGGTTAAAACAGTGCTTCAATAACTAATTCGAGGGATTCATAAGAATTTTCTCTATTCCTCCACATTTCGTACCACGTTGTAGCTTCAGTGATGAAATTGTGAGAGCAGATCTTTATGCATAGTATATTATATCTTCTAAAACTTAAAGTCTTGAAGTTTTAAGCAATTTTTAAGGTAATTTTTTTACGAAAGTAATTTTTTATCTAAACTGTCAAAAAAAAGATTTTTTTTGGGGCAGATATCAAAGCTATATTTTTAAATTTCATTTCATTAAATATAAATAATATACTTTCTATTAATTATTTAGTTTAAAAAAGGTGTATAACTCAAACTGACTTCTCACAACTGTTAAATTTCATCAACACAATAAATACCAATGTTAGTGTGCACAAACACGTTAGTATACGAAACTACTGTTTGTAGTTATTCGTGTTGCAAAGTCAGTAGCTATGCCATTGCCATCAATACAGTTTCTCGTGGCAAAATTTGCAAGTACAAGAAATTCGTGCTTTTTTTTTAAATATCTTGTAAATAATGAAGAGACGTATCTTGAAAAAATTAACAGACGAAAATATATGTAATAACAAAACGAAATGTAATAACGGAATATTTAAAAAAAAATTTTTTTTGGGGGGGGGGGGAGGAGGGAGTTTAGTTTGTTAGAGGTTGCACCCGCTTTTATATTATTCTGTCGGAGCCCTTGCTAATCGATCAATATGGACTAAAATTTCTCTCCTTTACATTCTCACTCATTAGATGAAATTCTATACATATTAGGGTATGAAAGGGCTTCCTGTAAATGCCCCATCTCAACATATGCATACAACTCTTTCGTTTGACTGCTGTAAATTAACACTCTAACTCATTCAGAAATACCTATATATATATATATATATATATATATATATATATATATATATATATATATATATATATATATATATATATATATATATATATATATATATATATATATATATATATATATATATATATATATATATATATATATATATAACATAAAAATTATAAATACTTTTGAATTAATAAAAGCATTAAAACTCTTTTCATAAAATGTCTTTGGTAAAGAATAGTTGCAGAGACATTCTATTTTGGGACTTCAAGGCTGAAAACATACCAATGAATTATAATTAGATTTATATTTTAAAGGAAGAGTTAGTTTTAGAATATTTCTCTCTTTCACTTCCATATTAGGAAGCATTAAATGATTTTCCATAATGCGTAGGGTTATAAAGTATGCGAGACTGAGCCTTTTTACCTCATTTTCTGTTAGTATATAATGCAGGAGCAATAGTTTTTGCGTGTCTCTTTCAACATGTGATCCTGATTAAATATGTCGGAATTGTCCGAGAATGCTGTCCACCCCCTCGTGTGGAGAAATGAGTGTGAGTTATTACCACCAACAGCCTACTTTTAAATAAAACTATTGAAGAAGTATTTTGGCTCACGACTCAATTATTTGAGCTAAACAGGGATGTGGCCCTGTTATTATATATATATATATATATATATATATATATATATATATATATATATATATATATATATATATATATATATATATATATATATATATATATATATATATATATATATATATATATATATATATATATATATATATATATATATATATATATATACTAGTATATATATATATACTAGTACCGCCAACCCCAGATAATTGCTACGCAATTCGCGGTCGCAACGCTCGAGTACGCCGTCTAGCGGGAGCCTGTAAATATCGACATTAATTTGTCTCGTTTTCATTTGGTTCCATCAAAATCATTGACAGAATCACACGCCATTTTCTTAGCAGCAAATGAAAATAAAAATTTCCCTAAGGAAAAGCCGAAGAACTTGAAAAAACTCTCCAGAATATTGGGATATCTTTCAAACCCAGAACACGCCGAACATTTGAAGAAAAATTTCTCAATAATTTTTTACTTATATTATTAACAAATTTGCAACTCATAACTTCCGATTTCGCTATCGCATACTGTTACAGATGTGTGTATTAAGGTAAAATGCATTTCTTCTGTCTTCAATTCATTACGAATTAAAGTGAAGTCAATATTGCTTTCGTCATTCTAGTGAATAAATATGAATTCAGAACATGCAGAATTGTAATAGTTATAGAATATTCTTCTTCGTTATAAAATAGTATATATTTCCGTATCCATATAATTCGGAAAACAACAATAAAAAATTATCCAAGTTACTTGAAATAGTGCCATTTGTGCTGATTCTTAATTAATTTGTATCGTTTTCTTGGTAAGTATTTTTTAGTTTTGAAAGAATAAGTTCAACAAGAATTCAGCTATTCTGTTTTTAGCTACTTATTCAAATTCATATCAAGATCTTACAATTATAAAATTTTGCTGTGTAGTATGTTATCTAAAAGTAATGAAGAGATAAACTATGTATGTATTATTTGAGAATAAAGTTTTCAAACAAAAAACATATCATTTTGGAATTATAAATCAGGTAAGTGCAATAATTTTTACAATAAAAAATTTGCTTGTAAATATTTCTTTTTCATTTGATGATAGTTCTCTACAGAATAGTTTTTTACGTCTGATTAAGAACTATAAGAATAAAAACAGAAACAATATGGAAGTTTTTTATTTCAATATGAGGAATTTTTAAAATCGTTTTTTTATCCTAAGAATTCTTTATTTTACGCTTTTAGTTTATAATTTTTTGATAAAAATTGTTAAAATAATTGTTCTGAAAAATTAAATGGTATAACATTATGTGTTAATGTATACTTTTTGCATATTCTAATGTTTAAAGTAATATGATTCAAAAAAGTATGGAATGAAAATTCGGTACTTACGTAATAACGTCACCGCAACTACAGATTTGGCGGTTTTTAAGTGCCACCAATCTACACCAAAATTTTTGCGACAAATCATAAAATAAAACACTTTATTTAAAATCAAAGTAGTTTATCGGATTTCGGTGGACAATGGGCAAAATATTTCGCTCCTCAAAAAATAAAATTGCATCTTGTTCTATTTTTGGCAAATCCCAAAGACGCATTTTCGTAGCACTAAAAATGGTAACAAAAATCGAAGAGCAAATCATTTTGGAATTCTTTTGATTTATAAAGCAGGTAAGTGATAATTTTTATAAAATAAAAAATTTTACTTTTAAGTAATTTTTTTCTTATTTGATGATAGTTTTCTGTAGAAGGGTTTTCTGCGTTCGATTATGAATCAAAAAAGAAAAAACATGAAAGTTGTTTATTTTAGTGTAAGGAATTTTTAGAATTGTTTTCTTCTTTTTTGCTTTGTATCGTAAGCATTCTTTATTTTACGGTTTTTAGTTTCTAAATAATTATTTTCATTAAAACTTAAAATTTTTTGATAAAAATTTTTGTCAAAGAACTTTTTTTACAAAATTAAATTAAATAAAATTATGAAGCTTAGGTATACTTTTTGCTTATTTTAATGTTTGAAGTAATATGATTCTTAAAACTATGGAATGTAAAGTTTAAATAGGCCTCTCAGGTTATATCATTAAATTTAGTAAAACTATTTCTCAGGCATTAGGTTTAACTCTAATAAGAAGATACATATTTTTTTCTGCTTATTTACAAATATTTTTCAGATGTGTTTTAGATGTTCCTTCTTTAAAAAAAGAGATACCATCTTGTTTTCAGTTGCATAAGAAAGGATATCAAACATTTTTCTTTTTTAAATTTAATAAGCCACGATAAAGAAGGAACGTTACAATGTTATATGCTACATTAAAGACGTTTCCAGAGTAACTGAATGACTGTTCATATAGAAATCGCAGGTATTAGTCTCATACAACAACGCCCCCTATAGTTCGTTGCGATCGCGAATTACATTTTTGTTTGCTTCGCGAACAAAATTAAAGTTGTTTTCCTGGAGATTTTTGAAAAGCTTGCAATTTTTCTGCACCAACATCACAGAGAGAATATGATGGGATTGTAAAATGTCAGAGGTGCTTATTATCAGCATTATAAACTTATATAAAGTAATTTTAATACAAACAATATTATAAACTATTTTAAATTCTAAAATTTGAGCAAATTTGTGATTTTGATTATTAGGAGGGATCAAGCTTGTTCACGGTACTATTGACATAACCTTTAAAAGTTAGACAACTGATCCCTTTAAAAGAAATTTCCTGAGATGGGCAAAACGCTGCCATCGCAAATGCAGAGTTGTACGATCGAGCATTCTGTTTAAAGTCAATTGCATCAGAATGGCTGCCAAGTAAAAGATCTTATAATACTTCTGGATATTCCAAATTGGCCAGCTCAACTTTGTCATGAAGGCAGCAACTAAATTTCGTTCTACCATGCTCTGCTGGAAACGAAAGAGCACCACAATTTACACATTCATCACTGAATGTTCCAACGGAAAAAGGGTGTATAATGTCTGATAAAGACTCACCTAGGTTAGGTATTCGTTTTCATTTAAACATCTTGACTCTTCAACGTTTCTTCGCCGCGCATTCCGCCGTCGCCTATTGATAGCACTACGATTATTTTCCAGGTAATTTTGTGCTGCTAAATTATGGTCAGCTGAATGTCGCTGTTAATATCGCATAAGATATTCAGGGCGATCCATTTTTTATAAAAGATATAAGTATTTTAAAGTAAACTCTGTTCAATATATTTTGATAATTTGGAATGTAAATAGTTTTTTGAGAGAGTGTTGATTCGTGCTTCCAATAACTCTACCCGATTTATCAGAGCTATTAAAATATATTGGAATTCTAAAATAAATAACTGAGTTCTATCAAAACAAATATTTCATTATAAAACTTTAGAACAACTATGCTTTTACATTGCCACTCGAAATTCTTAATAAACACTGGATAGTGTTGCGTTAATTACACTTTTATCTAATGACGCCATAAACAATCGTTTGCATGAAGTTTAGTTCATAATAATCATATATAATCGTTTGCATAAATAATCGTTCGGTCTTTTTTTTTGTTTTCTTAATGGCGATGTTATAATTTTGTTGTTGAGTTAATAAATCTTCCTTTTTATAAACGTAATAGTAGAGTTTTCTTAATTATTTGATTCGAAGTCCTCTGAGTTTTATTTGAGATCAGTTTGTATTTTGTATTTTTTGACAGCATTATTGAAAATTGTTATCTTTTCACACACATGCGTCCCAATTTTGATTGGCTGTTCTGTGCGTTACTAACCAGAAGTCTTCTGTGATTGGCTATGTGTTATCATCCCACTCTCTTCTTTTATTTATATATATATATATATATATATATATATATATATATATATATATATATATATATATATATATATATATATATATATATATATATATATATATATATATATATATATATATATATATATATATATATATATATATATATATATATAAATTTTTTTTAAATTTTTCATAGATATTTCTTGAGATATATGGGCAAATTGATATTCACTGGCATATATCCTTTTTATATTAGCCCTTTATAAGCATATTTACCTCCAATTTCATTAATGTTTAAAAGTTGATAAGAAAATATTTCTCCACCGATAATTTGAGCGATCATCTGCAGATAACTTCAGGAAATATAAGAAAATAATACCAATAATTAAATGTTTTGCTTACATAAATGTAGGTAACAGATTATCGATTATATACAATTTGACCTTAGCGTATTTTGAAAAAAAATTTCATCTTTTAAAATTTCCAATTTTTCTTTTTTTTTTTGTAAATAAGGGTGTTTCCTTTATGTGCTTTACGACAAAATGTGCTGTATCTTTTCGATTTCAATCAACTTAATTTAGGAAAATGTCGTTGATTATGCTAACCGTAAGCGAATTGACAAAACATACCGTAGATTGTAAACTAGGCGATTGCAAGTGGAATTGGCGATGGATTACGCTTAAATGTGGTGGGAGAACGAAATTACATTAACCTAAGCAGTGAAATTCGATATTTTTTTCTCCTCCTCGACTAGCCATGATGAATAAAAATAACTCATTAATTCATTTTAGTAGAGAATTAAAAAAGAAAAAACCTTTTTATTCTTAGGATCACGTTACAAATAAACTGTATTTATATTTTATTAAGCGCAATAATTTGTATTTTATAAAACGATCTAGTTTTTTGATATAACAGATTTAATTTTTTTTACAAGAATTGTGTTTGTGATGAAATAAAAATAATTTATTAATGAACCAATCACAAAATATAACGTAACATTTTAATACCATGTTTTATTGGAACGCTATTTTAAAGAATTCTATTTGACTTTTATTGTAAGAAAACATAACCTGTTTTAATTTAGTGATTTTCTCTGTTAAATCAATCTTGATAAAAGAATAATGTAAACTTTTTTATGAACATTTTTTTTAGAAATTAACAAAGACATATTATTTATTAGGAAAAAAAATTGGAGTATTCAAAAATGTTATCGCGCTTTAAAGTAAAAATTTCTTGCAAATGAAAAAATCGATATTTTTAAAATTTTAAAGTAATCGGAAATTCGCTAGTGAAAAAAGAAATATGTGAAATAATTTCAAGAAGGGAAAAATGTACAAATGAATGGATTTTTCTTCAATGACCTATATCGCGTTTGTTTTATTACTAGAAGCATTTATTGTAAAAGAATATTTATTAAATAACTCTTTTTTCAATGGGATGAGATCTTAAACTTCGTGAAAAATTGATTCAATTCCTTAATATACATAAAAGTCCGTAAATACTTCATTTATTATGGAGGTCATAGATACCTTGATACTCTTTCAATATAAGAATAATAATTGCAATTAATAGAAAATGCACAACAATTTTAAAAATATATTTTATTTACATATATTGGGTGCAGGTTATTCTGCAACGATCATACGTAGCATAAATTTATAGATTCCTAAATACTGTTATATGAATTAGGTAATTAAAAACATAATTAAAAAAATAACAGAATTAAAAAATAACATAATTAAAAAAATTTTCAACCTTTAATTGAAAACTTCCTGTTGTCAAGTATTAATAATAATTATAATTTTTAACAACTTTTTTAAACAAAAATTTTTAATTCTCAAACTTAATACTATCTTTCATATGAAAATATCCGAAAATTTGTAAAAGAAAAACTATATTTTGAAATTGAACCATTGGCGACAACAGAGGTCAGATGTATATTCTGAGTTTAAATAAATTATATATTATAGAACTCACATTTAGGACTTAGATCAATTTATTATCAGTTCATAAGAGTGTTTTTTAATAAATAAATGTAGTGATTGTTTGATTTATAATTGTAAGTCCTGAGTGTTAATGTTAAGTTATGTTTCCTTTGAAATAATTTTTGAACTATGCAAAGCAGGACGACATTCATTTCAACTTAAAATGATAAAAACTTTAAATGAAATACTTTAAGAAAAATACCTTCTAAATAAGATTTAAATAAAACGCAATCACTTCGCCTGAGTGATTTTGTAAAGAATTCTAAACTTTTTAATTTTACAAGTTAGGTGAAAAGTAAATATCTTACAATAGTGGTAGGGGGTGAAGGAAATTCTAAATTAAATGAACCTTAAAACATTGAGTGCAAAAAATTTTCAATTCACTTAAAAGTTCACTGGAAAGTTCCCAAGATATGGTGAAATGCGCAAAAAGTAAGGTTAACACTAAGAGGTCCTAACATTGCATTGCTTTCCTGACCAAACTATTGGGATAATATTTCCAGATTGCGGCAACCCCTATATACTGGGGATCAAAACAAAAATCCGAATAAGCAGGAAAAAAATTTCTCAAAGTAGGCTCGTTTTAGTGTCTGATTTCTGAACTTAAAATATATTGTCTGCTATAATTAAGCGGTATATTTGAATTCACATTCTCGATCCATTAAGATTGAGTCCTAGAACGTAAACATCTGATCATTAGATCAAAAGTTAGTTTTAGATTTTTGTTTACTGCTCACTGTACACTAAAACGCGATCTTTTTTTCGTTTGAAATTTCGATTTTAATGCCATTACTTCAATCTCCTTCTGGTTGTGCTTACTTTATAAATTTAATCTCAACTATATTTTTCTCTTCACTTTTAAACTGTAAAGACATTTTCTCCTCTTGTAAATTATGAAAAAAATTATTAATCTGATTGCGTAAACAGTGGACATTCTCAATTAATTCCTTTCAATAGTCATTTATATTATTAATAATAATTATTTACACAAAATTATAATGAAGGAAAGTTTGATTAGAAATTTAAAAGTTTTTGCTGCTATAATTAGAGAATTTCTATCGACAAAATTCAAGCAATTTTTTTTTCCAGAGCAAAATGCATTTTTATTTAAAAGGGAACAATACTGACTTAATATTTATACGATAAAAGACTCTAATCGCTAACACCGATGGCAGGAGAAATTTTCAATTTTTTCTTTTTCACAAAAAGTTTAAAACTTAAATTGTTGTTCTTTCATTACAAAGCAATCGTATAATATTCTCGTATCATGTGAAACTTTATAACGAAGTTACTTATCTACCGTTTTACAGTTATAAAATGAAATAATTATTAAATTATACTTGCATTTTAAAATGTAATACTCAATTGTTCAATGAATTTTACGATTATTATTATAAAACTGCGTATAATGAACATTTCAATTAAAATAATTAGTACAAAATAGCTGCTAAAAATTCTCTTAAATATTTATAAATATTATACATTTATAAATTTCAGCTTTTCGCATTATTGCTAAATAATATCTACGTCGAAAAATATTTAAAGAATTTCATAATAACAGAAAATTAAATAAAATTTAAAAAAAATTGTAAATGGTTATCGAGCAAAACCATTAAGTTTAATTAATGAATATAGAATCGGAAACAGTCTCTGCTAAACAATAAATAAAAAAAATTTTAATCTTTTAAGTAAGCAAACTTTATTATAATAATCATTTCATTATTAAGGATTAAAGGTTATTGTGAAATTATTAATTCGAATTAGTGGATGAGTAGGAAAAGAATTTCACTACTCGAAATACATTTAATGAAAGTTATGAAACTATAGAATATGTAATAATGTGTAATTTTTCTATCTTAGTTCTATTACGACCTTTTAAAAAACGCTAATAAACACAATTTAGTCAACAGATACAGACGATTATGTCGGCGCTATAACAAAAAAATACGCTTTATATTTTATTTGATGCAGAAGAATCAAATGAAGACCCGCACCCATATCTAACTTGCTGAATGTTATGCGATACCGAAAACAAAACAAAATCATAAGCACACAGCTGTTTGGCGATTTGCGAGAACGCTCCTTTAACGCCAATAGAAATTTTCGCCAACCCTTTGCAATCTACGGTATGTTTTGACAATTCGCTAACCGTAACAATAAACTCTTCATTATTTTAAAAGTACTGTCTATATTTAATATCTGCGTGATCGATATTTTCTTCTTATAAGAAAATAAAATTATTTGTGGACAGAATTTAATTTCCACGTTTGAATTTGCTAATCTCAATATATGTATATTATCTTGAAATAATCGAAAAGACTCAGTTTCTGATATTTTTTTTAAGCATTTCACAATAAATACTATAACTTTATTACAACTATTTTGTAATTTTAGAGACGTTAAGGTTCTGCGATTTCTCATACTTAACAATAAACTTTAAATTCTTCAGAGATTTGAGGGACAGGCAATAAATAAAGAAACCAAGTATTTTCGATACCTGAAAATGAAACAAATTAAAATTGTATTCATTACTCTGATCATAATATGTAATGTTTGCATAAAATTTCTTAAGCTTAGCTTAAATATTTATCGAGATATGGACATTTTTGCTAAAAATCTAACTTTTTTGCCTTAGCTTTTTTTATATAACTTTAAAAATATTCAACAAAACAGAACACAATATTTGGAGCAATTTCTAATCAATAACAAAATTACACATTAAAGAAAAAAAAATCATTTATCGCTTAAAATTGCACAAGATGTGAGAATTTAAAGTAGCTCTTTCTTACTGCGCATGCGCGGAAAAAAAGTAAATTTTTTTTTTTTTTAAAAATTTTGTAGAGAATTGTATTTAGTTACTAATGAAAAAATAATATACAATAATAAATAAAATAAAATATAATATGAATATATAAAATAATTTATAAAAATAGAATATAAAATAATATATAAAAAAATAATATATAAAATAATTGAATATTTTAAAAAATTAAATCAATTTTGTAAGTATTTTTGTACTTTTTTATGTTATGAAATTCGCGCTTTCTTAAAATGGAGTATCATATTTTACCAGTTAATTATTTCTCGAAGGCTGTTAGTCCTTGATTCAAAAGCTCTTCTCTTGTGAATTAAATTAGGTTCAGTTTTCTTAGAATATGCATAAAAGGTTTCGAATTCGTGCCATATTCGAGGCATTAAGCGTTAATGTCCATGATTTGGCATAAATTAACTTAATATAAAAAGGAAGGTACTTTATTTACTATCACTAGAGCTGCACAATGGGCTATTGGCGACGCTCTGGGAATTATCCCTGAGGATGATTCGAAGACATGCCATCGCAATTGTGATTCTCTGCAGAGGGAATCACTCCTCTGCTTTGGTAGCCCGATGAGCTGCTCGTGAAGTCGAGCTCTTTACTTTAACAATTAACGATTACCGATACCGCGGTCCCATAGGCAGACTGATCGAAGTGGTCACCCACCTGTTTACTGACCGCAGCCACTGATGCTTGACTTCGGTGTTCTACTGGGAACCGTGTCTTTACGATCTGTCCACCGCTTGACAATTAATGTTAAAAAAAAAGAAGAAAAAAAATTAAAACTTATGAAAAAAATTCTATTTTAATATGAAGATGAAGAAAAACTTTTTAACTGACTATTTTTCAAAGTCTTTTTTTTCCTGTCCATAATTTACAAGTAAAATAAACAAAAGGCAAAGCTCGTTTTATCATAAACAAAAGAAATGAAAAGTCATAAATGTTTTTATAGACAAACTTTTATATCCTTTCGATTATTCGCATTTCGAAGATGGCTCTATTTTCGGCGGAATGCGAACTGAATTAAGTCAGCGTATTAGTGCCGTCTGTTAGTGGGTACGCGTAATCAATATTGTTTGATCAAGAGTAGTTTGAATGTCAAGGACAAGAGAAATAATGAATTGCTCAAATTTCACAATGCATTAGTTTGGTATAAACTACTTTAAAATCAGTGGTCGGAAAAACTACATTTCTTTTTTAGTTAACTGCAATTACTTTTTTTTCTTCATTAATATAGTTAATTCATTACTTTTAATTAATTACTTTTTTTTCTTCATTAATATAGTTTTACTTATTTATTATTTTTTTTAAATACTTTTAAACAAGCAAACTACTACTAACTACTACAAACTACTTTTGAAATGCAGTTGTTACCGTGATTGACCGAAATCAAGGGAATGTCGACTTTCACCTGTGAATGTCAACAATCACGTAGTCGCTCTGGTGAATGTCCGAAATATTAGTTATTTCCGATTTGATATTAATTTATTCGTTGATATTATTATATTTATTCGATATATTAATATCTGCTGAGGATAGATTAGGAGAAACATCAGCGTTCGGAGTATCGGCCTAACGTATACCGGGCAGTGGCACTGAACCTTAAATAAACATCAGAGTAGGGTATACTGGACAAATGTATACCGGGCAGTGGCACTGAACCTGAAGAAAGCATCAGAGCAGAGTACACTGGGCAAATGTATAACGGGCAGTGGCACTGAACCTTAAGAAAGCATCAGAGCAGAGTATACTGGGCAAATGTATACCGGGCAGTGGCACTGAACCTGAAGAAAGCATCAGATCAGAGTATACTGGACAAATGTATACCGGGCAGTGGCACTGAACCTGAAGAAAGCATCAGAGCAGGGTATACTGGGCAAATGTATAACGGGCAGTGGCACTGAAATTTAAGAAAGCATCAGAGTAGAGTATACTGGGCAAATGTATACCGGGCAGTGGCACTGAACCTGAAGAAAGCATCAGAGCAGGGTATACTGGGCAAATGTATACCGGGCAGTGGATCTGAACCTAAAAAAACATCAGTGCTGGATATACTGGGCAAATGTATTCCGTACAGTGGCACTTAACTAGACCTAGTATACATTTCAGACATTAACCAAAGCGACTATGTGATTGCCAACATTCACCTGTTGAAGTCAACATCCACCAAATGGTTCAAAATAGTTTTAAACGAAATAAAAAAATGGCTTATTTAAACATGAAAAGTTATTAAGATAAACTTATGCAAGTTTACACGAGCCAGTTTGATATTCTAAACGTTTAATGGCTTTCTTGACATCGAATATTTAATTTAAGTAATATTTGTGATTTTGTTGAGTGTTTAGTGTTGGCTTATATTTTCTTTGAAAATTACTGAATGAAATATGTTCCATTGGAACAACATGAATGAGGGTATAAGTGCATTTGTGATGTTGTTGTTATTGTCGGCCATTAAAGCAGAAAGTGTCCTTGCTTTCATGAAGCGCCATCTATAGCAAAGAATACGATTTCTGCCACAGCCATACGTCATACCCGTTTTATAGGACGAACCCAGCCACAGATCGTAATTTTGAACTGAATCAGAAAACGATCAATCTCCGATTCAGCACCCCTAGGGGTAAAATTTGTAGTGGGAACATGGAAGACTTTGTGACCCGACAAATTTAACGTGCACCAGTCACCATTTACTATAAGGGGAGCCTTCAACCGGCTGGATTCGAACTCACGAACGTGTGTCCAGCTCCCTGCCAACCAGGCCATCCCGGCACCGCGCATTTGTGATTAATTAGCTAAATGGCTAATAAACACACAATTCTTATTAATGTTCGGCCACTGGAGCATTCTCATTGCGACAGTAGCAATCAGTTTTAAAAGATTAGTTGCGTTTGAACCTTTGTTTCTTAATTAATGTTAAAAGTGGTCATTCATATCAAAAGTCAGGAATCGCTACAAACTAGTGTTACTTTTTCTGACTCGCTCTACTCACTACACTTCCACTTTTGAAATGTAGCACACTACATCACAAACCATAAAAAAAAAAGAAGCTAATACAGTAGTTTCGCTGCTAGCAGCATTCCGACCACTGTCTAAAATTATATTTGTAGTTTAATGCAATAATGAAAGAATAAGCAATTTCAAAATCTTAAAGGGTATCCCGTTATGACAGTTAGAAAATAAAAACATGTTTTCTATGCCTGAGATGCTTTCCTGTTTAGTAATGTTTAGTAATTTAGTTAGTTTCCTAAATTAAAATTGGAAAATATGTTTAATTGTTGTAGGTCACAAATTTTAAACATAACTAGGAGGCTCCGCCCCCTTCTCGTTAACGCTCGCCAACCCCCGAGAATTGCTACGCAATCTTATGTGGTTCACGCCGTGAACCATAGCTCGCTGCGCTCGATCGCCAATGAACACAATGTTCTAGCACAAAGACATAATATATTATCATCAAAGACATAGTATTTTATCATCAAAGACATAGTATTGTACTTATGTAGAAGATTTCTACCAATGTTCGTATTGGCTTTTAAAAAAGTATATTAGCTATTTAGATTGTACATGGTGAAAAAAATCAAAACATTAGCTAAATAAGAAACATATTAGCAAAATAAATTATCAAATATTGCTTCACTAATATTCTGCATTTTAAAGCGTGAAAATTCAATGCATAAATAAACGCGAAATATAAAAAAATTCAATGCATTCAATACAAACATTTAAACGTTTTTTGGACGTTAAGGTAGCTCCCAGTAGAAAAATATCAATTCAACAGCGGCCTTTTAAAGCATTCTCACTTCAATTAATTAATTAATTCCTAATTGAGTTTAAATTAAATATTGTCATGTTTTTAGTGCATGAATCTGAATTGAACAACCTGATAATGCTCACTCTGGTTAATGTTATCTGGTTGCTCACTACGTGCTCTTGCGCGCCGAATCCAATCAATTAAAAATGAAAACTGTTGCCAGCGCAAGAAAAGAAATATCATCGGTTTTATTGATACATACATAAATACATACATACGTATTAGCGTTTTATATAATATAGATATGACATTAGCTCTGATTGGTAATATTATTGCACTAAAACTTTATTTGCGGTTTAATGTAATCACAATCAATTTCAAAATCTAAAATCTTGAGAATTAGAGATTTTTATAACCATCGTTGAAACAGCTGACCCAATTTTGGGTTTGTGACTACTAATGTTTCACTCCACAGCCTTGTAATTTTGAACCGATTCCAGAAGACAAAGGAACCGCTGAACCAAGTATTAGGGGAAATTCGCCTTCGTGGATGACTTTCTGATGAAACTAACCCGCATTTACGTTACGTGAAGTGGAAAACCACGAAAACCTCCCACTGTTAATCTGACAGCGAGGGGACCCTAACACATGATCCGTCTACCACTGAAGATAGATTACGTTTGCACTATGGTCGGTGCGAACCGGGTGAGGAATACGTATCGACCAGTCATCGCTGTGATTCGAACCCGGTTTTCTTCATTGGCTCTCATTTTCTGGAATGTGTTCTAAGCAGGGAATATTTTAGCACTTAGCAAGGGCTACTGTTAGAGACTAACTCACAATAGTCAAAATGTACCACCATCAAGTACTTATCTCTTTCGAGGGACGTAAAACACTATTTACTCAGTATTGATATTGAAGCTGGTGGTATTGGTGCAGTTTTGATAATTAACAAATATATTTTTTTCTACCAATATTTTGCAACTCTTAAAAATTTGAGTTTTGTATAAAACACTTTAATCAGTGTAAAATAAATTTAAGACCAAGAAGAATTCTTGTAAGAACTTGATAAGGTATTTAGAAATTTTATTTCTCTTACTTTTTATGCACTGTTTAAAATATTTATAAGTAGTCATGGAAAAAAGTACTTTTAATTCATTAATACAGTATCTTTGCTACCACTAGAAAATTATTTTCTGAAATTACGGAATTTCATTAGTCTTGTTAAAATTGTACCAATTACTATATTACCCTTAACACTAGATTGCCTAAGGAACTCATTTTGACTGCGTTTAATTTCAATTCGAAAAACAATGGTGTATACAATGACTCAATTTCTTAGAATTTTGTACAACATATAATTTTTTTAATGTTAATATTTACTAATAACTTTTTATATAACTGTAAATAATCTAAAAATTATTAAAAATTAATTTCAAACAAATTTCTTTAAACATTATTTATTCTTTTACAATCCAGTCATTTTGATTGCTTTTGGGCAATATAGGTATATACTAAGTTTCAGTCTTTCTAGTGTTAATATGTATTACCAAAATTAATTAAGTGTCATCTGCGTATGGTGATTTTCTACGGTTCCCCTAAACGAATAAATACTTTTTCCACATTAACTTTACTTTCAAGTACATTTTTTTTAAATTTTAATTAATACATATTACCAAACATTAATTAAACATCATTGGCATCGATAATAGTATGGCGCTTTTTTACGATTCCTCTTACAAGGGAAACTAGGGAAGTGTGACTCGCCAATTTTGAAATAAACTAGTGGGATGCATGCCTTATGAGGAATAATTTTAGGGGGCAACATTCGTTTCGGCCCATAGAAAGTCCTCGTGAGAGATAAAAAATAATTCAATATATAGAAAAATCGGTATTTTATTACTTCAATGTAGACTATTAGTTATTGTAATTGTCTCATACTCCAATTAATTTTGCGGTACTTTCACGTACTATATAATGCATATTTATTGTCAAAATTGATTTCGAAATATTTATGTATCTGTAGTTTTTCAGAAAAACCTGGTAGGTTAATTTAAAAAAAAAAATTGACATAAATTTTTTTTAAATTTTTTTTCCCAAAAAACTTTCCAAATTAATTGGAGTATGTAATTGCAAGTCAATTAATTATTTAATAATTAATTAACGATTAATTAATAATTAATTGACTTTCTGATTAATTTATTAATTAAAAAATTAATTAATTATCCAATTAATTACAAATTAATTGTATTATGAGACAATTACAATAACTAATAGTCTGCATTGAAGTAATAAAATACCGATTTTTCTATATATTGAATTATTTTTTTACCGAAACGAATGCTGCCCCCTAAAATTATTCCTCATAAGGCATACATCCCACTAGTTTATATCAAAATTGGCGAGTCACACTTCCCTAGTTTCCCTTGTTAGAGAATAAAAACCTTTACTCAATAAATTTTACTTTTCAAAGTTCACAGCTTTTTTTTTTTGTTTTTGTTTCAATACGCATCTATTGAGTCGCTTTGGCTCAGAGGACAGAGCATTCGCCTCCCAATGAGATGACCTAGGTTCGAATCCCAGCTGTTGCGGATTGATATAAATTCTACTCCTGGCTCGCACCGACCACAGTACTGACGCAAAATAACCTTAGCGATAGACGGATCATGGATTATAGTCCCCCTTGCCGTCGAACTTACTGTGAGAGGTTTTCGTGGTTTTCCTTTCCAAATACCACAAACGCGAGTTAATTAAATCATAAAGTTTCCCATGAAGTCTAGATCGTCTCTAAGCTTGATCCAGGAGTTCCCTGTAATTTTGGGTTGGGTTCAAAATTGCAAGGCAATTTTAACGAAATATACATACATAATTAAATTCATTAAGCATCGTTGGCGTACGGCAATTTTTTATGTTTCTTCTAAATTAATTATTTTCTTATTAATTTTGCTTTTCAATACATTTTTTTTCCATTTTAGTTATCATTCATTTTTATTTATTTACTTTTATGTAAACACGTTTTGAAAGAATTGTTATAACGAAAATAAACACGTGGTTTCAGATAACTTTAGGAATACTAATTCGGTGACGTAGTCCTGCCATGCTACCACGTTAACGCTGTTAGTTGAATTTAGATATGATACAAGGGAAAAAAAGTAATAAAATATTAACGTACATGCAGTAAACCCCCTTTTTTAATCAGATAGAGCTAAAAGCTAGCAAATATCAGTGACGTGTTATAATAGTCTATGGTTAAATTTAAAACAATAGTTAACGCTTAACCAATCAGAAAATTCCATTCCGTTTTCAGCTCATCCCACTCGAACGGTTAGAAGTAAAATGTTCGAATGTCGACAGTGACCGTCCCCGTGCCTCGAACTATTAGTATGCCAAATTACCTCGCTCTCGGTCGAATGGTTTAGTAATCTATAAAGGACAGACATCAATTTTTAAATTTATAGACTATAGAGGAATTTGTATGTTCGAAAGACTATTATTTGCTACATGTGTCGTGTTACACGTGTTATTGAGGAAATATCAATCTAGATTACGAATCAAGAAGGGTTTTCTGAAAGATATAATCGTCTGCGTATCCTTTTTTCGGATTATACGAGCCGTAATTTAATCCACGACAAACGAATGAAACAAATCAATCAAAGCATCAGGTCGCCCATGAAAGAAATTTTCTAATATGAATTACATCTTCGTCTATTCATTCTTCCCTTCAACTTTGTAAATTTATACATTCCATTTCATTTCGGTAAGCTGGCTTATTAACCAAATTAATTATTCAATGAAAACGATTTTAAATTGTTTACTTAATTTGATATTTCTGGTATTTATTTCAAAACCTGCAGACACAGAGAAATAAGGTGACATTATTGAAAATAAAGTTGTCCATCGGTTGTCCGTATTGGTTTAGCCTTATCTATAAGTATCATAGTAATTTTTTTTACAGAGTACTTTAAATTTCGTAGATCTCAGTAAATGAATATTTGAGTGTCTTCAGAATTTTAGAAAATTCCAATCTATCCAAATCTATCTAGCGATAGACAAACAGTTGGTGAATAACCTAGAATACCTCTTTTTTTTGAGGGGGGGGGACAATTTTTTTTTTTTGATCCAATAGAGAAATAGTCATACTCCAAATCAAGGTCCTTTAAGAATTCTATTTGATTTTAAAATTTCTACTTCATTTTGCTATGATTGTTAAACACTGTTACTGACACTGTTAAATGAATTTCGTACAAAACTTGAATATTAAACGGTTATGTTGTGGGGGAAGACCAGACAATGCCAACCTTCATCTATCAAAAGGTACTTCACGATTGAATCAAGCTAGCATGCCTTATATACTAGTGAACTGATGTTTTATTGATGTTAAACGTAGTGGTAGTTACGCCACAATGCTTCCCCATTAAAATTTTATCGGGGATAGAATTTGATGAACGGATACCACTAGTTGCTGTATTTATAAAAAACCGGAAGAGCTGGTCCCCTGGTTTTCAGTTTTACCCATGAGAGCTATATTAAGTTCATGGTTGTGTGTGTGGTCACTCCTGCGTTGCTATTAGGAGTCGAGTGTGTGCAGGATCCCGTTGTGTATAAATGAGACTGAGAAGCAACAGTGCGAGGAGGACGATGATGTAGTCACAAATAGCAAGTCAACTGTTCAATGTGGATCATCCATTGAAATAGGCGTGATCATATCACATACGCGAGTCACCAATGTGGGGGAAAATCCTACTAGTTACAAGTTACTGTATTAGCTACTTTTTTCATAGTTTGTAGTGTAGTGTTCTTCATTTCAAAAGGAAAAAAAAAGAAGTGTAGTTAAATAATAATTAAAAAACCGCGAAATTAATAACGTAAAGCCACAGGAATTTGTCTCATCACTCCCTTTCGATCCATCGTCGTGTTATTTGGGATAAAACAGGCAATAAAATGGCTCTTATCCAATAGAAATGATTATTCAAGAGTTCGTCAAATCCATATCAAGGTTTTAAGAGAGGGCGGTGTTCACGAAGGTAATCATTGCAATTTGTCTCATCATCCTTGCAATTTGTCTTGTTGACACTCATTTTGAAGTGGGTCGCACCAGCAAGGCACGCCTGTTAATAGCAATTCACATCCACAGGGCAAATGCAAAATAAAATTCAAGAACTTCGAAACTTCACGGACAAAAATTTGTTTGGTAAATACTAATTTAGCTATTTAAAGCAAATTTTTGTTTTTAAATTTATTCGTTAAATTTATAATTATCACATGCATGAATTCTTGTGAAGCTAATATCACTCTAATTTATTGAATAGCACTTAAATCGTAGTTTAATTGCCTTGAGCAAATTCTTATATTTACTAAGAAATGAAAACTTACTAGTTTTAAATTGATATTTATCGAATTAAATTAATGTTTTATTTATTTCTTGTGGTTTACTAAAATTAAATTAATTAGTTTTAAATTTAGCATTTTATTTGTAGCGCCATCTATTTTTATAAAATAAAACTAAAAGATCGACATTTTATTTATCCATTTATAACTTTTTTTTTAATGTTTTCTTGTGTTTGATAAATGTTTTTTAATTCCAAAAACCTATATCTTGACATCAAGGAAATAAAGTAAACGTTTTTTAGAATGCTTATTTTACAAATTTTTTTACTCATAACTATAATCAAAATCAAACTGAATAATTTTGAATAGTTTACTGAATTAATAGAATGAGTAATGATATAATTAATATGAGAAATATACTAGAACTGATTTATGATTGATTTACATTTTGTGAACAAATTATGGAGAAACAATATTGGGGAGGAGCTACAAAAAAGACGTCACAGAAGGTGTTACCGAGAAATCCAATCAGCGAGCTCAAAATCTCTCTTTATAATCTGTAGTTGTAAAGGTTGGTTATAGTGAGATATTAGCACATTGGCATATTTTATGTCTAAATGGCGCAGAGTTTTGGAGTGTAAGGTATGCCAAATCGGTAAGAGTATCATAAAGCACGGCATTTGCTTAAGTTGTCCCGAAGGAATTTTTTGCCAAGTGTTGCGTTGGATAGGCTTAACAAAAATTGCAACATTGGCACTGGGGAAATTAAAATATTGTAGGAGGGGAATGATGTTGGAATTCTCTTTTTTTGGGCTTAAATTTCTTATTTTTAATAGTTAAAAATATTTTTTAAAATTTCCATGATGCTTTCTTTTAGAACTATGTTTAATGTAGCTTTCAGTTCCATATAGTTGCCCAACTTAAAAGATTTTAATCTTTAGAAAAATCAAGACAGAAACTAATGTGCTTCCTTCTTCTATGACTCTCCACACGCCAATGGAGAAAGCATGCGAAGTGTTGCCATAGATAGAGAGTTCTGCTCTACGCCTCCTGTAGCCCATTTCGATCGTCAATAATCTTGCAAAATGAATGGAAAAACACGCAACGGGTTAGCATGAACCTTAAATTCAAAACAAAAACTATTCTCATAAAAAATTAACAACTCTCTGATGTTCCATAAATCGCCTCGTTCTTTTATTTTTAATTTATCTCATTATTTTTTTTTATTCATGCTTTTGTCAGCCAGATATTTTTAAGACTTTATGGTAGTGCTGTTCTATTGCCAAAATATTCATGGCATCACTTACGCGATAATTCCGAATTATTGTTAAGTCTACTAGGAGAGGAGGTGTGGCGTAACTACCACTATAAATATTAAATACCAATTCTCTGGTATATGTAAGACGTGTTAACTTGATTCTATCTTGAGGTACCTTTTGATAGATGAAGGTTGACATAGTCGATAATTAAATTCTGGTGATCCGGACTTGATATGAACTTGCCAACAATAATGGATGGTCCACATTAAACAGTTCATTTACTTAAAAAAAATAAACTGCTCAAAGAAAAGGAAAATCCGGTGAAGTAAATAAAGTCTCCTGGTCAATAAACTATATTGAAAAAAAAATAGTGAGTGAAATGCTATAAACAAAAATGAAGAAGAAAAAATAAAGAACGAAATGCTATAAACAAAAATGAAGGGAAAAAAATAATGAGCAGAATGCTATTAAAACAAAAAAAATATATTGAGCAATTTGATATAAAAAAATCAGCATAAATCAACTAGTGGTATTCGTTCATCAAATTCTATCACAGACAAAATCCTGGATGGGTGTAATGTGGCGTAACTACCACTATAAATATAAAATACCAATTCACGAGTATATAAAACACGTTAACTTGATTCCATCTTGAGGAGTTTGTGTCTTATCGCTATATCACGCTTCTGAACATAACCCCAGTGTTTCATTCGGATTTTATGATTAAGAAAATTTATGATTGTTTTTAATTAATCAAAATCGCACTGCGCACTGCTTTTTAAGCTTTTCAAAACTTGAACCTTCAATGGCGCAGGAATAAGTGAGCATGACTTTAATCGTTCACGACGATGAGTATTAATGCAATTTTAAAATAATGAAAATATGCCACTGTTCATCAGGTCAATAATTAACGAATTTTTTTATATTATTAAATAACAATTCAAAGAAGTTCCAATTTCTATGAAAACTTCTACTAAAAATTAAAAAAAAAAAGAATCGTTTGTTTTAAAACTTTATTTTCCCTTTGATATTTAATTCCTAAACAACATTTAAAAAAAATATTATATCCTTCGTAAGCAGGTCAGCTGTCAGGGCGGTGGTCACTGGATTTCCTTGATATCCTTTTCCCTTAACGATTTCGTAAAGTGGACAACTTTATCTTGAATTGTCAATCTCAAACTTAAAATCTTCAGAAAATTAGACAGAGTTTTTTTTGTTGTTATTATTATTATTATTAGTTGTACAGTGAACCAAAAAAAAATATTATTCTGAATAACTTTTGTTCTTATAATCTGATTTGTAACAATATTCAAATTTTTACCTTTTTCAAACTGCGTAATTTTAAATGAGAAAGAATTTAAAAATATTTTTGACTGACGAAAATGTAAAATTGCTCCTCTTTTTTTAAAAACAAATTTATAACTGAAGAACTAACTATTCGACCAACTTCGCTTAATTTTTTTTTTTCATTTAAAATTATTTCGCTTTAACTGATGCGAAAATTTGCATATCTAAAAATTTTTAGACCTCGATTAATCAAATAATAATAAATCATAAAACATAATTATTTATTTTTATTTTTGCATTGTATGTAGATAAATAAATTAATAAATGTATCCATTTGTTCAAAATTTTTTTTCGATTTTCAGATATGGTGAAATATGCAGAAGGTAAAATTAACATCAAGGTGTACAAACTTTTAACCACTTTCCTAACTGTACTAATAAGACCACATACAGGGGAAGCTGTCGAAAGTGAGGACCCCTTAATGTTAACTGCACGATTTGCGTAATTAGCTGTATCTCGAGTACTTTTTAAGAGAATCCATACATTTTTACACACAATAATAAAATTTATTCATCTAAGGATATTATTATAAATAATTATTTATTAATTATTTACATTTTAATAATTATTTATGTTTTTAATAATTATTTATGTTTTTAATAATTATTTATGTTTTTAATAATTTATTAAATAGTCGAAAACTTTTTGAATTGTAAGGTATACATATTTTCTTATCATTTTAAAGCATATTATTTTAAATGATACAATACAAAATTTGAGTGAAATCAGTCGAATAGTTTCTGAGTTACACAATTTTAAATATACAATTCTTCAGGAAAGGCTCAAGTATCCAAATCAATCAAAAAATAATGTATGTGTGTACTGTGAATGGCCGAAATTGCTGGTTATTAACTTCCACCGGTGAAAGCTTTGGTAACAGTTCGAAATATATACTAGTTTTAGTTAAGTGCCACTGCCCGGTATACATTTACTCGGTAAACCATATACTGATGTTTTCTTAAGGTTCAGTGCCACTGCCCGTTATACCATACACTGATGTTTTCTTAAGGTTCAGCACCATTACCCGGTATGTCCTACACTGATGTTTTTTTAAGGTTCAGCGCCACAGCCAGGTATACCCTGCACTGATGTATTTTAAGGATCTATTACAGCTGTTCTTCCATTATAATAACCGAATCCAAATTTTATAACCGTTGTTGAACAGCCAACCCAATTCTGGATTTACGACCACCAATGCTCAACTCCGTATTCTTGTAATTTTGATCCCAATCCGGAAGACAAGGGAGCTCCTGGAACAGTACCCCCAGAGATATTGATTTGTTATGGGAACATGGTGGACTTTGTGAAACGACAGATTTAAGTTGCAACAGTCACCATTTACTACACGGTGAGTCTTCGGCGGGCGGGAATCGAGCCCACGACCACTGGGACATGGACGCAGTGCCCTACCAACCAGGCTATCCCGGCCCCTTCCGTCCAAATTCAAAGATATCCGAAAAATTAAAAACATTTTAAGAAATCACTGGTGTTAAAAATAATTGAAATACAAACATCACATGTTGTACAGTGCACAAAATTCAAAACTGACCATCCTGAATAACTTTTGATCTTCGTTTTGAGTTTTTGATCCTGGTATATTGGATCTTCACGTTCTAGGATTCGATCTTAATAGCTCGAGGGGATGACCTTAAACATGAAAATTAATAAAAGCAGACTATATTTTAAGTTACGAAATCAGACACAAAAACGAACTTTCTCAGAATAAACATACCTTTTTTTCCATGGTTTCAGATTTCTGAACCCCAAAATCTAGGGAATAGCTGCAATCTGGGAAACATGGTCCGAATAGTTTGGTCTGGGGAGCGGTCCGAAGTATGAACTCCTAAATGTTAATTTTACTCTTTGCGTATTTCACTATATCTCTAGAACTTTTTAAGCGAATTGAAAAATTTTTGCTGGCACTCATAAAATTCGTTTATCCAAAAATAATTCTATGCAAAAAATAAATTTTTGTATATATTTATTACTATTTTATTAAATACTAGACGAAAAAATTTTGAATTGTAAGGCATACATTTTTTTTACGTCATTTTAAAGAATGTAATTTTACATGGCAAATTATCAAGTTCGAGTGAAATCGGTTGAACAATTCCTGGTATATCGAATTTCATATATGATACTTTTTTAAAGCCTTAAGTTTAATTGCAGGAAAAAGAAGAAGAAAAAAAAAGAGAAAAAAAAAAGAAGAGAAGAAAACGGTTATACACTCACGCGTTATCTCCCTATGATTCGTTCTTAAATATCTTAAACTTTTTTCTTCTTCTTTATTAGAGTTTTTATTTCTGATAATTTGAATCCCTTTAAAATCATTGTTTTGTGTATTTAGCCTTTAAAATTAAATATATTAAATAAACATGTAATCGAGATCAAGAAAAAAAATCAAGAATTCTTTATTTCTTCATAACTTACTTCCGGCTTGCAGATGAGCGCATAAAACTGAAGAGAGGGGGGAAAGAGAGCTTTAAGCGGGGAGGGAATGAAAAAGAGAAACTAGCGAAGGTGAACGTATGGGAAGAAAGGAAAACATATAAACAAACGTTTTGAGCACACATCCACTAGAGGTCGCTGTATCCATCGTAGTTATTAAAAAGGGACGACCTATAGAAGTGGCGGACAACTTGATTATTCTTAGCATTCACCAGATAAATTCTTATAAACTAAGAAACTTAGCATTGCTACCAAATTAGTATACTGCCTTTTGGAAATATTGAGAAAGATAAATAAAAGTTTTTTCTTTTAAAAAGAACGTTTCTAGAATTTCAATTGTAGGATATTCAACTTGTCATAGAATTTTAAGAAAGTACCTTTTGTCAGTGAAGTAAGTTTATTATTTATAATTTTTAATATTTATAATTTTTAATTGTAATAAGATTTATTTATAATTTTTGACATTATTTGATATAAGATCTCCAAGAAATAATTAAAGGAAAAAAATATATCCTTTTTGCAAAATTCATGCATTTTATTTTATTTAATTTGATTTCATTTTAAAAAAATGTTTAATCATGAATTGATTGAACATTAAAATTTTTGTTTACTTTTCTATTTATATTAAGAAAAAAGCACTAACAAAACTAAATTTATTCAATTATGAATTTAGTTATTTTTAAGCATGGTCGAAGCAAATGAAGAAAATTTTTAAAATTCTCATTTATTTGAAGGGAGAGAAAAAAACGATGCTTTTGATTTTTACTAAAATAAGTTTATTTTTTCTTGTTCAAAGTTTTTATTCGATATAAATGTCAATGCCAAGAATATAAACGTCAATTATTTGCACAAATTTAGAAATCCAATATTTGAAATGTTTGAAGTATCGTTAAAAATTCTAATTATATATAATGATTATTTATTTCTGTTTTGTTATAAAAAAATGCCATTCTTTGTAATTTTTCTTTTGTTTATTTTTTCCCAAAAGCTGCGTAATTTTATCTTTTTTAAAGCATGCTTTTGTCTTTTTATCATATATGTTAAGCAGCTTAATCTTTTTATCTTACATAAAAGAATGCCGATATTTTACACATTTTTAAAATTCGCCATGTAAATTTACTACAGTTATTTTTTCGTAATTTAATTTGTAGAAAAACATTAAATATTTAAATGAGGAGATATTTGGAGATATATTTGATTTATTTAATATATTGATTAATCTTTCAAAATTCAATCTTTATCAGGTAAGTTTTGTGAAATTTATATATATGTTTTTCCTCATTAGCATGTAATGAAAGGAATTGCTCTTAAAACACTGAAAAGATATTTATGTGGCTGATTAAATCTCTTATATGACTGAATGATGCCATTAAAAAAAAGTTAAATTGCATTCAAAAATGTGTCACACAGCACATAAAACGTGATCGTATTTGTTCTGATGAGGATTACGGTCGTGCGTTAGAAATATGTGACTGAATTTGAATTTATCTGAAATATTTAAAATTTTATTAATCAAAACTTATGTCTGCGATTTTGTCCATTACTGCCTTTTTTTTTCAGCGTCTATATATTACAATCCCTTTGTTGTTGCAAATATTAGAGCATTTAATATCGATATGGGTTTAGCTTTTAATGTTATTTTAGAGTTATAAATAAAATGGTGCTTACTTAGGAGTAAATCCAAGTATTTTATTTATTTATTTTTTGTTAGTGGAACTTTTTATTTACTTATTTAAATATAAGAAAATAAATAAATACATTAATTAAAAAAAAAAAAAAGAACAGTTAAATTTACTGTATTATTGATGATTTCATGGACTGCGTCTGCAAAATGGATAAGTGCCAAATCAATTTTGCTCTTTATTTTGTCAAGATTTTGCATGCATTTATGTTTTAATTAAGATTAATACCAAATTGGTATTGTATTGGCACGAAGAAAAAAAATTGAGAGAAAAGTATGTTTGTTGACTGCGGTTGCACAAATTATTGGTTCACGAACTTTTATATTTATTTTTACTAACTGATTTTTCTATTTGAACAATAAGCTGATTCAACTGATTTATTGTTAACGAATTCTACCATTCACTGATTCGTTACTTCTTTTCGCTCGTTCCATTCGTTCCCTGACTCACTCGCAATATTAAAAAACCCTATGAGATATTTTATTCTATAACCGTCATTGAACAGCCGACCCAATTTTTTGGGTTTACGATTACTAATCTTTAACTCCTGCACTAATTTTGAACCCAATCCAGAAGACAAGGGAACTCATGGGAGAAATTTGCCTTCGTGGAGGACTTTTTAATGGAACTAACCCGCATTTGCGTTACATGGAGCGCAAAACCACGAAAACCTCCCACGGTTAGCCCTACGGCAAGGGGATTCTAACCCATGATCCGCCTACCACTGAGGATATTTCACGTCAGCACTGTGGACGGTGCAAGCCGGATGCGGAATTCGTATCGACCAGTTCTCGTTGGGATTCGAACCCGGGTCACCTCATTGGAAGGCGAGCACTCTATCCCCTGAGCATCACGGCTCATATTAAGATATTGTTTGATTTATAATAAAAGACGATCCACTTAAAATATTAAATGACACCTGCTAATTATAAAACAGGGAGAAGATATTAAATGATGCCATGTCAAGAGCAATTACTGGCATATTATAAACTAGCTGTACACCTGTTCTTCGCTCGGGGTGGAAAAAAAGTACGCAATCAGTACATGAATACTGAACGTCCTGCACAAAATTGAATTAGATATACCCACACAATTAATGAAGCTGAAATAATTCCATTCTTTAAATTTTTTGTTATATTTTATTCTTGTTGTTCGCTTTACATTATTAGAGTAAGCAAAACCCGTTTTTAGTAGTTCATCTCATCAAAATAAAGATAAATTGTATTCAGAATTATCTGGCATGATGCTGTTGCTTCAGGCCAACTTATAATACTTGGCATGTATTATAATACGCTTCGCGTTTCTTTTGAACGAATTAGTACCATTTATTCATCAAGTTTTATAATTAAAAAAAATGTCCGCATGCAGCTTATTTTTGATTTTAATTTTTACTGACACGCAAACTCTTATTGTTATAACTATATCTGTCGGTAAACTTTAAAAAAAGGAGAATAAAAAAAGAATGTATGATCCTTGTAGTGGTGGAAAATATGAAATTACTATCGTTAATTATGAGACTGCTGGAAATACTAAATTATCCCGCATCAAGAATAATTATGTTTTTAAATTATTTATGATAAGCAATAATTATTTGAAAAACTAAATGAAAAGAAAAAAAAACGACCTGTCATCATATAAGGAAAGAAAATATAAAATGATGCTCGTTCATTAAATGACGTCAGCCTCGAATTAAATGATGTTAAAAAATGTAATACAAAAAAAGCCACGATTGATAGAGTGCTTGACTCCCAATGAGGTGAACCCAGGTTCGAAACCTAGATCTGATCCATTCAAATTCTACTCCCGGCTCGCACCGACCACAGTGCTGGCTTAAAACATCCTTAGTTGTGAAGGGTTATGAGTTAGTCCGTGGTTTTCCTCTCCATGTGACGCATATGCGAGTTAGTTACATCAAACGTCTACCAAGAAACCATGTTTGTCTAATGCTTAATCTATGAGCTCCAATATTTTCTGGATTGGGTTAAAAATTACAAGGCTACGGAGTTGAATATTGATAGCCGTAAGCCAAAAAACGGATCGGATGTTTAACGCCTGATGTAAAATTATGCAAAAGCAAATTTTTTTTTTTAAAATTTAATAATGATATTGTATGGAAGGTTAAGAAGGTAAAGATTATGATGATTTTTTTTTTTTTGAAAATTTGATAATGATATTGTATAGAAGGTTAAGAAGGTAAAAATTATGATGATTTTTTAAAAAAAAAATTGATAATGATAAAATGTATAGAAGGTTAAGAAGGTGCAGATTATGATGATTTTTTTAAAAATTTGATAATGATATTTTATAGAAGGTTAAGAAGGTAAAAATTATGATGATTTTTTAAAAAAAAAATTGATAATGATAAAATGTATAGAAGGTTAAGAAGGTGCAGATTATGATGATTTTTTTAAAAATTTGATAATGATATTGTATAGAAGGTTAAGAAGGTAAAAATTATGATGATTTTTTAAAAAAAAAATTGATAATGATAAAATGTATAGAAGGTTAAGAAGGTGCAGATTATGATGATTTTTTTAAAAATTTGATAATGATATTGTATAGAAGGTTAAGAAGGTAAAAATTATGATGATTTTTTAAAAAAAAAATTGATAATGATAAAATGTATAGAAGGTTAAGAAGGTGCAGATTATGATGATTTTTTAAAAATTTGATAATGATATTTTATAGAAGGTTAAGAAGGTAAAGATTATGATGATTTTTTAAAATTTGATAATGATATTGCATGGAAGGTTAAGATGGTAAAGATTATGATGACGAATGCATACACGAATAGTCTGTAGGGGGGGGGGATCAGATTATTTTTTCGCTATCATACTGAAAGCGGGCGACGTGCCATTGACTCAAATTTGAAGAACGTTCGAGAATATTTGGGATTGCTGGAATCCCATGGAAAAAGAGGATAGAATATTCTCAAAAGTCATGCTCAACTCTTTTCAACACGTGCAGTGGCTCTTTGCCAAAACGAGGATGTGTGCCTCGTGGGCTAATTTCCGGCTCTTCCCAAAGAGCTGCCAATATTCTGCAATGCGCCAGGCTGATTAGAAAAGTCATTAATATTTTCTATTTAGCCTGACACATTTTTAGGCTTACTGCAATACACAGCTTTAGGCTGATTAGAATTAAGTGGTCAATTAGCCTGATTTATTTCAGGTAGTTTAGCATAAGCCCAGAGTTACTAGACTTATTTTATTTTATTACAATTTTGGGTTTACGGGGTCTCAAGGGAAAGGTTGGGAACCCTTGATAGTTTCATAAAGCGTTACGTTAGATGTTACTTCACTGCAATTGAGTTTCCTTGTCATCTTTATTTTTATTTGGATTGATAACCAGTGTAGAGCAGCAGACAAAATTTGGGTTACGACTATCAGTGTTCAATTCCATAGTCTCATACTTTTGAACCCTACCCAGAAGACAGAGGAACTCTTGGATCAAGAATTGCTACAAACCTATCTTCGGGGGGGATTATTTGATGGAACTAGAATTTGCGTTTATTATCCTCAGTGGTATAGTCCATTCCACCTCAAGTTGGCACTGGAGAGAAAGGCAGGTAGACCGGATTACAGCCGTTGTCATGGAAACTGGGTTACTCTTTAAGTCAGTTGGGGGATGAGGTAGCAAAAAAGGGAGAGAAAGTGGCCAGTATTGGCGTTTAAGAAAGCAAAACGTCGATATTTTTTTTAAACCAGGAATCGTACAAAAATTTTGTACAGAATACGGAAAAGAACACGATTTTTTAGAGCATTTCTAATAATTATTATTTTAAGATACTAGTCGTAAGCTGATTTCTTAATTAGTATTTAAAAAGCAGATTTTCTTATTATGATTTTTAAACTAAACTAATTTTAAACAACAGGAAAAAAAACATATATTTAAAAAGATTCTTTTTTGCTGCAATCTAAGTAAAAAGAAAAGAAATGCATAGATACGCATAAATAATTTGTTTTAAATATTTATTTTTATATGCTTATTTTTGTAGATTAATGTACATTAATTTATCCCACATTGGTGTTTTGTTGGGGAAGGAAAAATCAGCATAGGCAGGAAATTATTGATCATGAGATCATACTTATGTTTTATAATATTTACTGTTCTTTTTTTTCATATTGTGATTTTTTAATAAACGAAACTAATTTAAAAAAAAAAAATGCATTTAAAAAGATTCTTTTTTGCTGAAATCTAAATAAAAAAAAGAAATGCATAGATGTGCATAAATACGTTGTTTTAAATATTTATTTTTATATACTTATTTTTTGTAAATTAATGTACATTAATTTATCCCTCATTGGTGTTTTGTGGGGGAAGGGAAAGTCAACATAGGCAGGAAATCATTGATCATGAAAAATATCATACCTATGTTAATATTTACTGTTATTTTTTTTTTATAAATAAAAAAATCAAAATTTTTCTTCAAAAAAGTTTTTTTTTTACTATGAAAATAATTTTTTTCTGAAATATATTTGCTTCTAAGAGACAAAAGAACTTACCTAAAAAAATAATTCTCAAAAATGGTATAAACTTGGATTTTTAGTATTATCCACATGGGGGGCGCGTACTACTTGCACGCCACCCCCCATGTTTTCAGCTGCCATATCCCACCCTCTTAGTCTCAACAGGAACTCTTTGAATAACATGATAACCACCTATCCTGGTGGTTATCATGTTATTCATTTAATATTTTAACAGTTGACAGTTCCTTCTGTAAACTCTTTGTGGGGTCGCCCTGAATTGAATTCAATCCACAATTTCTCATCATGAGAAAATTCTACTTGGGTGGTTAGGCTCATTTCTGCAAAAGAAAATACGAATTTTAAAATATCAGAACCTTCCTTTACTTTTCAAGATCTTTGCGGGTGAAAGGAGGCTTAAGAGAAAAATCCGTATAATTAGTTATTTAAGTATAGTAGAATTAGTTAGTCTCGAAATATTTTGTCAGATACTGAACTTAATATTTTCTACATAATAGAAAGAATTTCTCAGCTTTTTTGGCTTTGTATTTCAAAAATAATAATTAAAATATTGATTGGTTTAAATTAACCTTTCGATGTTTAAAAAAAATTAATGATTCAAATTTTGTCTCTTTTTTTAAATTATTTCAATTCCTATACATTTTATTAGTTTATAACTGACGGATTTGCACACTTATACTATGGAATTTGTATTTCAGATAATATTTAAAAGTCACTGAGAAGGAAAAGTCGCTTTACTGAGAAGGTATTTAGGTATAAGTTAAATACATTTAAGCACGAAAAACTTCTAATGCATGTTTCAAGATAAACTTTTCTTACTGTACAACATTTATTTATATTTGTACGCGCATTTAAACTGCAATTAATTCCAAAATAGCGAAGAACTACTTTTCAAAGGCGGAGTATTACATTTCCTACCCTTCCCTGCAGTGCCAACTTAAGGTGAAACGTAGTATAGGCTGGTCATGTGTTAGAGTCCCTTTGAAGTCAGACTAACCGTGGAAGGTTTTCCTCTCTAAGTTAAGCAAATGCGGTTAGTGCTATCAAAAAGTTCTTCACGAAGGCAAATTTCTCCCAATTCTTGATCCAGGAGTTCCCTTGTCTTCTGGATTGGGTTCAAAACTACAAGGCAACGGCTTTGAACAGTGGTAGTCATAAACACAAAATTGGGTCGGCCGTTCAACGACTGTTTTAAAATGAAATAAATTTAATCTACGACATGAATAAAATTAAATTTAGTTTAAATTTTTGCTCGGCTTGAATTTTGTTTCATTAATTGTGTTTTCCAAAACTTTATTTTTATCCATAAGGGCAATAAAAAAATGGTCGTTTTTCAAGAGCTTTTTTTGTGTTTGAGCACAAAAAATAATAAGGAAACATAACTTATAGTGCAGAGCAGTGTTTCCCAAAGTGTGGTACGCGTACCCACAGGGGTACGGGAACAGTTTAAAGGGGGTACGCTTTCTTATGCGAAATACCTTGCAGCAAGCGAAAATTTCAAAATATTTTATTTAAAAACAAAGCTAGCCATAAAAATTTACAATTACGTATTTTTGCAGAGTTAACAATTAATAATTAGTGGTGTCAACAGCCAGTTGTAATTCTAGATTTTATGAAATTTTTTATAGTAAAAAATGCATTCATTTTTTATTGGTGGTACACAGCGTTACTAAAATTTTAGAAAGGGTACACTAAAGTCATAAGTTTGGGAAACACTGTGGTGTAGAGCAGTGTTTCCTAAAGTGTGGTACGCTTACCCCCAGGGGTACGGGACCAGTTTAGGGGGGGGGGTGCGCGTTCTTATGCAAAATATGTTGCAACAAACGAAAATTTCAAAATTTTTTGTTTAAAATTAAAGTTAGTTATGAAAATTAACGATTACGTATTTTTCTATTGGCTATTTTTTGCAGAATTAACAGTTAATAATTACTGGTATCCACAGCCACATTGTGATTTTTAACTTCAGTTCAATTTTTTTATAGTATACATTCATTTAATAGATTCATTTTTTTATTAGTGGTACACAGCGTTACCAAAAATTTAGAAAGGGTACACTAAGGCCATAAGTTTGGGAAACACTGGTGTAGAGAATAAGTAACCCTTTTCTTTTTTTTTCTTTTTTTTTTTGCCTGATTCAATTTTTAGATTTAAAAAAATGACTTTACAGTTTTCATTTCATATTCTATTAATAAACAAATTATATTTTCCACTGAAAATATTTTCCATTTTTCACGAATAAATAAAAAATTATCGAGCCACACAATGAAATAACAGCATTAGTTAAGACCTATTACTGCTATTATTTCTTTTCTATTCCTTTTGTAGGACATTAGTTATCTTGCTTATATTTCTATTAAGAATACGAATTCTATTCTAATTTAATATGCTATTGTTTAAGATAATCATCGTATATTCAGTATTTTCCGTAAGAAACAGAATTCGCGATATTTCGTGTTGAAACTTTTTGAAAAATCGTTGTCAAGCTTCAGTTAAATAATTTTCTAAATTTTTACATAAAGTCGATCACGTGATGGGAGATTTTCCTAAACACCTGGAGAGTCTAGACACTAAATACAGTAAAAATAATATTTAAAATAAAATGTAATGCTCTTTATTGCAATTTTTAAAAAATACATTAATAATTTGAAAATTTATTTTTCTTCGTGCCGTACTTACGTCAAAACCTGCATCATTATCAAATTGAAAGGAAAATTGACTCACGCATATTAAATTTTGAATTAAACTTATCATTTCATCAGTGCCTCTTAAGGAAATTAAAATGCTCTTTAAGTTAATTAAAAAGCTAATATTACGAAATTTTTTAAATTTTATTTTCAAAGCTAATAGAGGTTTACTTTAGAGGTTCTAATGTATGTTTATTGAAACACGTTCCCAAATATTCGAAGTAATTGTATCCCAGAAATTAGAATTTACCTAATCTGAAAATTTGTTATGAGGATTTTATAATAAACATATGGCGTAATCCATCTTACAAGTGATTTGTTTTTATAAAATTGAAGGTCACCGCTTTCAACCTATATTCCGCGCATTTCCACAAACTAATATTTATACTCGTGATTAAAAAGCAATCGGTTTTACTTTTATGTTTCAATTTATGGGTTTCGATCAAGAAAATTGTAATGAAATTAATCATCCAACCATATCCAAGAACACATTCGCGAAAGGGGAAAGTAATGATTATGTTTGCTTCAATAAATAGGCTTACCTCCGACTTTTGTATCAGGGCTAAAGTTCGTTTTAAGCTTTGTGAAATTGTTGTAAACTAGTAAAACGCTTACTTATTGTAATTGGATATATATATATAATTATATATATATATATATATATATATATATATATATATATATATATATATATATATATATATATATATATATATATATATCCAATTACAATGTAGAGAAAACGTGCAAAATGATAAAGATTAATGAAAAGAGAAGAAGTAAATTTATTAAAACAAGACATTTTTAAAAATATTAAAATTTTTTTTATTTAGAACAAGTTATTAAAAAGTCACCGGAAAACAAAAGAAAGAAAATATATAATCTCATCATCAGCTCACACGATTATATCCGCAAAAATATTTTTGCGATACAATCATGGTCGGATATAATCGTTTAAATATTTTGAAAGCATATTTTATTTTAATAATTTTCTTCTATTTTAATAAATTTATTGAAATAAGATATTTTTAAAAATATTTCTGAAAAAATTTATTTAAAAGCCGCCGGAAAACAAAAGAAAGAAAATATATAATCAGCTCACACGATTATATCGGCAAAAATATTCTTGCGTTATAATCGTGGACGGATATAATCGTTTAAATATTCTCAAAACATATTTTATTTCAATAAATTTTCTTCTCCTCTTTTCATTAATCTTTATCATTTTCCGTGTTTTCTCTATACTTCAACTTGTATACATATATTATTTAAAAAGAAATTATACATTAAAATTCACAAGTTGTTTGTTTACCCATTACACTGCCCTCTGTAAAATAATAAATTCGACTTATCCGTGGAACATCCAAATTTATGGAGATATAAATTGATGAGATGATAACATCAAATGAATAAACTTTTGTTTCTGAATTGCCCGTTACGAAGGAGAAATTTAGTTTATTTAATCCCATCCGAAGACAACCAGTTGTGCACATCCGGAAATGACCACCTTCATCCTTTATCTCAAAAAACCTCGGACTGATTCTTTAAATAATCGCTCACAGTTTATCGACCTAATTATTCTTCATTTTCATAGCTATCCAAGCGATTGAACTAGCCCTATGTTTTTTTTAAATTTTTTTCTCCCCTACTAACAAATGAGACTTGATTGCCAATACCTTTTCTTTTTATATTTAAAAACTAATAATACTAATATTAAAAAGTGGGACAATTATAATGTCATTGCCAAATTGTTACCATTTTTGTCAAGGCCAAAACATTCCAACTTGATAATGGGCATTGATGTTGATGAGCTAAGAGGGGAGGGGTGACCCAAGGCATTCAGCCAAAGGAAGCTTCATCAGAAATGAAAGACACTAAAAATTTTAATCAATTACTATTATTTTCCTTATGAAATTATATATTTGTATTACTGATAAATATTTGAATCAAGGAAAGTATTTTATGAAGAATTTTTTTGAGTAACGCTTTAGTGCATTGAATTACAAAAGAGGAAGATTAGCTATTAATGTATGAATTCCCCTTGCATATTAGAAAAGGATTTAAACATTTAAATACCTATAAAATGCAAATAATCTTTGCATATTAGAAAATGATTGAAAAACATAAATGCCACTAAAATATAAATAATCTTTGCATAAAAGAAATTATTTAAAAATATAACTTCCTATAAAATATAAATGCTTTTTACATATTAGGAAATTACTTAAAATTCTAACTATAAAATGTAAATACTCTTTTCATATTAGAAAATAATTTAAAAACAGAAATACCTATAAAATTAAAATACTCTTTTGGAGAAATTTATTAAATAATATAAATACCAATAATCTGTAAATAATGTTTGCATATTAGAAAATTATTGAAAAACAAAAATGCCACTAAAATATAAATAATCTTTGCATAAAAGAAATTATTTAAAAATATAACTTCCTATAAAATATAAATGCTTTTTACATATTAGGAAATGATTTAAAATTCTAACTATAAAATGTAAATACTCTTTTCATATTAGAAAATAATTTAAAAACAGAAATACCCATAAAATTAAAATACTCTTTTGGAGAAATTTATTAAATAATATAAATACCAATAATCTGTTAATAATGTTTGCACGTAGGAAATTATTTAAAAATTCAATACCTATAAAATATAAATACTCTTTTAGAGAAAATTGTTTTAAAAAAATAAATACCAATAAATAATCTTCGCATATAGGAAATTATTTAAAAATATCAATGCTTATTAAATAGAAATAGTATTTGCTCATAAAAAAAGGTTTAAAAATATTTTGTTTGAAATAACTATTTTTTTTTAACATGGAATTTGTGCTTACATTTATGTAAAAAAAAAAATTAATTTAAGCTAATTTTCAATTTTTATAAACTCATTTTTCTTCATTTTGTTTAAAGTCAAATAATACCTGATTTCTGATGTTGTGTTATTCCTAAAGTTTTCGATACACCCCTGGTATTTAACACGTGAAATGTCCAGGGAAAATTGAAGATAAAAAATGAATTTATTTTTCTTTAATTTTTTCCTCAAGAATATTTTACTATTGTAACCTCTGTTTCGAAAGTTCTAATAAATCATTTCTTAATATTAATTAGACGTCAACCTCTTAATGGCTTATTCTTTTTCAATCACATTACTATTTAAAATTTAAAACACAGAAAAATTGAGATCTAGATAAATCAAGAGGAAATTATGAAGTTTCAAATTTTTTCCCCTTCAAATTATCAAATTGCAAATAAGCTGCTATTATGAAGAGGAAGGGAAAATTCTGTCATAATTGTTTGCAAATTAATAATTTGAAGAAAAAAAATAATTATAATATTTGAAACTTCATATTTCACTTATCTGAACTCATTTTTTTGCTAGGCTTCAAAATAACTCATATTCTTCCAGAATTTTCCATGAAGATCCCCCCCCCCCCCCGTAATAGAATTCTCTTATTGCGGGAAAAAACTTCTCATGAATAATTCTGTTTCATCTCTAATGGTACTTCAAAATTTTAAGTTTAGAGAAAAGTGAAATCAGGTAAATCTAGAGTAAACCATGAAGTTTCAGATGCTGTAAAGATTTTCGCAATATCAAAATGCAAACAAATTATGGAAGGATTGCCCATTTGCGCAATCCTTCAATTGCTAAGAATTTTTGTAAAAGGATTTCTGCCCGGAGAAACAATCGTCTATGAATAACCATGTCAGTTCTCATAGCACAACTTTATTAAGACAAATCACATGGAGAATTAAAAATGCATAATACATGAAAAATAAATATTTACTAATCACGCGACTTTGTGCTGCCATCTATCTTTCATTTTGAGAACTATTTCAAACAAAAACACTTTTGATATTTTTTTTTTTAAATTCAGCATTTAAAACTTGTGGGTTCGTCTGAACTCACGTTTTTTATACTTTATATTGCTTATGTAGGTAAAAAAAAATTTGAGATAAAGGGCATCCCGAAAGATATGCCGTCCTCTTAAGACCTTTAAGGAGAAAGGTACTAAATATTCTGCCAAGTTTGTGTTTAAAAATCTTCCCTAACAGCAAAATAACCAATATTCACGATATTATTCACCACCTTATTGGACCAATATTCACGATTCTTGGTTCAATAAGGGTTCAAAGGAGCGGCTATTTTTGTGATATTGGCCCCATTTAAAATTATCCGATATTTTACAGCCACTTTACAATCAATATCTTATCAGTTCTATTTAGAATTGTTTAATTCACCCGATATTTTACAGTCACTTTACAACCAATATCAGCTGTATATAAAATTGTCTGATTCACCCGATATTTTAAACCCACTTTACAACCAATATTGGCCCTATTAAATTGTCAGATTTACCCCATATTTTATATTCATTATTCATCCTATTTTGGTCCTATATAGGCCATTCTATGACCATTATTAAAAATTCTAAACATCCCATTATTGGGTGCATGTTCACCCATATTAAGCCCAATTGGGGCCAAGGTAAAATTGTTACTAGGGTTGTTACACTTATAAAATTAATTTTCTACTGTCGGATTATTAAATATGACAGATTTTTAAAAGAAATTTTTTTTCGTAAACAGCTTCTGGCTCTTGTTATTTTTCCTAAACTGATGCTGTTAAATTCACTACAATAAAACCTTTTCCCACATAAGCCTATATATCAGATCGGTGTTTCATATATGGTGAAGGTCATAGTACATTTACTCTAGTATTCGTCCATTTAAAATACATCTATTTACTCGTAATCATTAAAAATTATTATCATTAGTGGAAGTAGCATAATGACATGATAGTAATAAATAATGACATATATCACGGAAGGTCAGAGCCTGTCTATTTATCTCATAAATTGTGCAATCGAGATGGTTAGGTATTCCTTTTTGCAGAAATTAAGTGTTCTGTCGTGGTTTGAACTAGAATAACTGGATTTTTCCGAAATGATTTTTTTTCCTGTTAAAACTGCTTCATTTCTTGTTTGTCACTCAAATCACTTGTATTTGTCGTACTTATCAATCAATCAACAACTTCTCTTTTTGAAACCTATCATCGCAGATGATTGTAAATAAACGATCTGTTTACCGAAATCCAGATAAAAAGAAGAAAAAGTAATGTTGTATATTCTGTAAATTCGAAAAAAAAAAATTCTTTCATTTCAACAAATTTGTTTTATAGATTTTTAATTATTAATAGTTTTAAAATAAAGTCAAGTGAAATCAAATGAAAATTTTTTTGAAAGTTTTAGAATGCATAAATAATAAAGTGAATTTTTTATGGACACACAAAAGCAACTTCTTAGAATACATACATAATCAAGTGAATTTTTTTTATTGAAACACAAAAGCAACTTCTTTGAATACATACATAATCGAGTAAATTTTTTTATGGACACACAAAAGCAACTTCGTAGAATACATACATAACATTTAGAATCAAGTCAATTCTTTTATTAACACACGAAAACGACTTCGTAGTATATATATATCAAGTGATTTTTTTGTGGTGCTTAATGTACTTGCTTCATTCTCTGTAATGTTTTATTACTTATTTGTCAATGTAAAAAGACAATATTGCAATGTTAAATTGCAATGACCGAGTCTGGACACAGGTTTTGCGGGCCTCTTTCTCAAAACGCGAATAGTCTGAATTTTAATTTTTGTTCATTCGTCCACCGTAAGAAGACGATGGAACTTCGAAGGATTCATATCGACGTGGGAATGTTGAGGTGAAGAATCGTCATTGGCTCGAAGTTTTTCTTGTCGGTTAAACCGTTTCTTTCATCTTTATTTGGCTTTATTTAATACCATGATTTGACCTTTATCGTATTCTTACAGTAGGTAGATTGTGAAGTATTTTATTAGTGTTGAATTTTGCTGAAAACTATATGTATTTATTCCTAAAATTAATTGTCCTGCAGTGGACAGGTCGTAAAGACATGGTTCCCAGTAGAACACCGAAGTCAAGTATCACTGGCTACGGTCAGTAAGCTGGTGGGTGACAACTTTGATCTGCCTACTTAGAGTCCCAGGTATCGGTCCTCGTTAAACTGTTCTACCGTAAAGTGCTCGACTTCTAGCGCAGATCATCAGGCTACCGAAGCGGAGGAGCCATCCCCTCTGCAGAGGATCAAAATTGTGATTGTCTTCGGACCATCTTCGGGTATGTTTCCCAGGCCGTTGCTAATAGCCTATTGTGCAGCTCTAATGCAGCGTAAATAATATACCTACCTACCTAAAATTAATTTATCAAAAAACATTAAATTTTTTAAAGGGATTTCAACCGGGAACTGACACAATCTTCCCTTTGTTCCCCACCTCTTGAATATGGCTCCAGTAATGTTTCTGCAATTTTTTTAAAAGGGTAAAAGCTCGACAACATAAGTGAAACTGACATTTACGTTGTTGACAGAATAGAAGACTAGATGGTTCTGCGTTCCGTTGCTTAGCAACCACAAGGGAATAATTAAGTTACCTTTACTGACTCTTTTTAGTTGCCTAGTAACGGAGAGGTATAGATAAAATTTCTTTGGACTGTCGATTATTTAACAAAATTTCTCGTAAGCATGGCAGTTCCGTTGTAAGAACTCGACATTTGCGTATGAAGAGGGAACTATTAAAACTTCTTACGGGTTAGCCCTACTGAACAACAATGAATCCATGACCTACGAAAGAAATTCTGCGAAACACATTGCAAACTTTGGATTAAAAAATATTCCAAGAAAAGTCTTAACATTAGGGAGCAAACGCGCTTGTTTATTTTCAAAATAAAAATAAGTTAATATGTTCAAAAATGCATGTGTTTTTATTTATTATATAATCAGTTATTTGAATTTGAGATGGAGAGTTCACCTTCCAATGAGGGGAACAGGGTTCGAATCCCAACAATGGCTGGTCGATGGGAATTCCTTATCAGACTTGCACCGACCACAGACGTAAAATGTGCTGACGTAAAATATCCTCAGTGGTAGTCTGGGTCATGAGTTAAGAGTTCCCTTGCTGTCAGGCTGACCGGAGGAGGTTTTCGTGGTTTCCCTCTCTATGTAGTTCCATCAAAAAGTCTCCCACGAAGGCAAATTTGACCCAATACTTGATCCAGAAGTTGCCATGTCGTCCGGATTGTGTGCGAAATTACAAGGCTACGGAGTTGAGCATTAGTAGCCTAAACCTAAAAAATTGGGTCGGTTGCTCAACGATGGTTATAATATAAAATAAAATTTGAATTTGAAAAATAATATCTTTCTTTTTTTTTCACTTTTCTTTTGAAATAAATTTTGAGTAGCGTTCTTTCATAAACGCTCTGTCACTACAATTAATTCTTTATAATTACACAGATCGTCTGTGATAAAAACAGAACTTACCCTAGCAATTATGCGTATTATTTTATGCAGTGAGATGAGATTTTGAATGTTATCGCCTCATCCGACTTTCAAATCCACGTAGTTGTTGAAAAAAAATTCCATTTGAGCTTCGTTTTCATGTTATTCATGAACACTTGTTTACCAGCTACCTGTGTCAGCAATTTACTTTCATTCTCTTTGTTTTGGCTTCCACCCAATCACTGCTTTTTCACACAGTGGTTTTTAAGAAGAAAAAAAAATACTTAAAATTAGTATAATGCAGTTTAAAACCCAGATGCATAGATTTATTTTTTGGGAAAAAAAGCATTCACATATTTTTTAATTCTTTTAAAGATTTTAATCGCCTTGCCGCCGTTTTCGGTAAACTTTATGGTACATTTTGCTTTGGTACACTAAACATTTGTTTGGTACACTTGACTTCGGTACACTATGACAAACACTAGATGGCATTAGAGACTTGACATTACGAAAATGAATAGAAAAATGTACGGGGAGTTACTATGGAATGAAAAAATGAACATTCGATTGTTAGTTCGAGAATTATCAGCTGTTAAACTTATAGTAAAAAAAAAGCCATGCGGGCAGCTTCGCAGGCCATAGAAATGCAATTACTTTTAAATTTGGAGTGATAAAAAGGTCACTTTCATTTATTAACTTATCTTGAGTATTTTTTCCCCTTCGAAATCTTTAAGTGCTTTTTTCATTAATATTTTTTTGCTTTAAATAATGACTGTTTATCCATTGTTGGAAAATATTGAGACTCAAGTGTTTTATATATTATAAAACCTTTAGTACAATTTTATCTCTAAAATAATTATATTTTGGGATTTTTTTTGTGCCTTCACAAAGCGATTCTCTATCTAAAAATACAATTGATTTTAGCCTTGTTAGTTTAAAATTTTAATTGCAATAAAAAAAAATTACACGAAAGGTAAGAAATTTGATTCGTGTAACTATTAAGCCAGTTTCATGGCAAATAAATATGTAACTATTTGAATCGTTTTATTTTGTTTCATGAATGAAATGTGAAGAAGTACAACTATAAAAATATCCAACACTAAGTAAAAATTGCTAAAAATTCGAAATTTATCATTATTTTATACAATAAAAAATAGCTGAAAAACGTTTATGACCTTGATTTTTCTTTCAAAATACTAGTTTATTTCATTTATGTATATATTTATACGCAGCTACATATTTCTATATAAAAATTCAATTTTTTGCTAAGTTATTCTTCTGTTATTTAAATCTCGTCTCTCATAATGATATAAATGTAACTTCTAAGAACAAATGCAGTAATGTTAAGAGGATTAGAAAAATAATTTATCGCTGGAATCTAAAAGTATGAAGTTATTGTTAGAAAGAAAAAAAAAATACCTTTATTAGAAAAACGCTACTCCGAAAAATATTATATCTTGCTTAATTCAGCTTATGGAATATGATTATTTTTAAATATGTAATTAAAATTGCACTTCAAATCGAACCCATGAACATTACAATATTCTTTAAAATATTTATATTTCCTACATCTTTATAAAAGGAAATGATTTATTTCAGAAAACTACTTTTGTTTTTATCTAAAAACGATTTATTTTTGTCAAAAATTGTTTTGTCGTTTTATACTTTTAGTTCCTCATCGGTTTCATTCAAATCATGTGTTGCCATCTCAACAAAAGGAATTCAAGGTCTTATTTCATTCTTTGAAATTACAAAAGATTTTGAGGCAGCTGTTATTACATAGCATGATATTTACTTTGTCCGCAATTTAGAAAGTTATGCTCAAAAATATCGCATCATCGAAACACTTAACACAGTTACGGCCGAATTTTTTAGAGTTCTTATTTTCAATCCGTCCATTAATGATGTTGAGGGTATGTGGGAAAAAGAAATTTTCTACTGGTCAGTAGTAGCATTTTTTTTCTTACACAGTTGGCATTTTTTAAAACATGTGGCCACCTTTTTCAAAAATTGAAAGATTTAAACGATTAAACAAACTTAATAACGTGAGGGATTTTTTTTTTTTGAAGCATTTCTCAAAATACGGAGATTTGTTTTAGAAAAGAAGAAGAGAATTTAAGAAGCAAACATGAAATAAAGTAATTTTTAAAATACAATAAGACATTCTTAAAAATTCCCAACTTATTCAAAATGTAATAAAATGAGCACGAAAAAAAAATAACGGACTATACTGAATAATTTTTAATCTTGTTAATGATCAGATCTTCACGTTCTAGGACTCAATCTTAATGTTTCGAGTAGGTGACATGCTAATTAATTACTGCAGACGATATTTTATTTTATAAAATCTGACACGAAAACGCACCGTCTCTGAACAAACAAACATACGCTTTTTTTGCGACGAATTCTGATTTCTGACCCCAAAAAATATAGGCAATCTGGGAAATATGGCCCCCATAGTTTGGTCAGGAGAATGGTCCAAAATTTGGACCCCTCTAATGCTAATTTTACGTTTCGCGTATTATGCCATATATTGAGAACTTTTCCAGCGAAGTGAAAACATTTTTGCACACAATAATAAAATTCGATTATCCAAAATATAAAAAAATAATACAAAAAATAAATTTCACTAAATATTTATTATTTTATTTAATAACAAATTTGGAATAATGAAGTATACAATTTTCTACTTTATTTTAAAGTATGTAATTTTATATGGCAAAATACAAAATTTTAGCGGAATTAGTTTCTGAGAAATCGAATTTTAAGTATACCACTTTTTTTTTTTTTTTTAAATAATGGCGCATGGGGTTAATTTGGGACAAAAAAAAGTGGTGATCGGGTGGCTACTCTGGATTAATATTTGGTGATCGGTGGTTCATTTTACCTAATATTAGAGGGGAGGGAACAAGTTCATGAAATTGTGACAAGGGGGGAGGGAGAGGTAACAAGTAGTGTGACGTCACAGATTTTGGTTAAAATAAAAGCATTTAAAATCAGTTGATTGAATATTTTTATATTATAATTTTTTAAAAATATTTTTATTAAATAGGTGCATACAGCCATTATTATTAGTTCCGAAATGCCATTAAAACGGATAGTTTAAAAATAAAGTTTGAAATACGATCTATAACGTCATGATTTACTTCTTAAATTTAAGTACGATTATGTTTATATAATTGAATGTGACGTGTGTCAAAGGGGTATCGTGAAGTGTGACACTTTGTAACAGAGGAAAGAGTCAAAAATATTGAGGGAAGAAAAAAAGTGTGACATTATTTAGACTGCCATTCAAGGAATATAATTTTATTATTTAAGTCAATTTAAGAAGTCCAGAATTTTGACCTCAGAAAGAAAACACTGCTGAAGAATATTCATCTTAACTTTTAATAAAATGAATTAAAACTGACTTTGTATAAAATTTTATCTCATATTTGAATTTTATCTTTAAATTAGATTACTACAGTGAAAATCACAGTTAAAGTAAAGAAGAAGGCGCTACTTTTTTTACGTAATCATGGCATTGTATTACAGTTAGTAAAAGTGAAATTCAAGCATTACATGTGTTTATGGATTCAAATATTATGTAATTGTAATATTAATTGTTTGAAACATTGAATACATTTTTTCAAGGTTCTGTAATAACACTAACATTTAAACTGCAACGTAGAACAGAGTGTGTAGTTTTTTTAAAAAGTGCTTAAAGGTGCTTATTTTAGGGGGGTTTGTAAAAAGTGCTTAATTTTCTATCTTTCAAAAGGGTATTTTTTTCTTTTAAATGTCGATTGTCGTCAGAAATTACCAAAAAAGCATGATTTTCACAATTTTCTCTGCAATAATTATCAGAAACTAGTTATTTTAGAAGTCTTTGAAAATGTTTTTGCATTTTGTTGATTTTACGTTCATTAATTAAGATCTTTAAACATTCATTCATTTTTCATTTTTAAGATCTTAGAAAGAAATAATTTTTATTACTGCATAAATCATAATTATGATTTTTGTTTTGTAAAGTGATTAAAAATACGTTTTGGGTGCTTAAAAAGTGCTTAAGAGGTACTTATTTACTGTCGAGAAATCTGGTTGCGCACGCTGGAAGAAATTCTTCACCCGGCTTATTAAATGTGTTCATTTTTATTTTTTACCGTAGTGTGTGAGTTATAGGAAAAATAAATAAATACATGTTCTTTAAATAGAAGCAAGTTGAGTGCATATTTATCTGGGAAAACTTCTAGATTGCAAACATGGTTAAAAGCGATTAATAGATAAAATTATGAGTTCTCGTGGAAGCAACAGCAACTACCGAAATGTCTCAGGAAGCTGATACGTATATATTCTCTCATAATAAATTATTTAGAGTTCGCTGTCATACCGACAGAACTTTGACGGGACTTATTCTAGAACGTTGCACCATGAAACGTCAAAACTGAAATACGTAGGCGTTTTTTTTTCGTGACGAAATCGAAAGGGGAGATTTTCGATGGTGCGCCCTTCCTCTCTAGAAATTAGGAAGAGCAAAAAATATCTTGGGTAACTTAAAAGGAGCCTTTGATGGAACCCTGGGAGAAGAGTCGCCCTCAGCAGGAAGCAGGGCGATTCATTGTCACGGGGCGCCGCGGGCACACCAGACCTTGATAATTCTTTTTTTGTTTTTTGTTTCTGTCTATTTCTTTAATTTTTGGACAAGTTCCCAGACAACGTCAGGATCTTACCGTGGGTAGGGCAATATTTAATGGTTCGCGTCACTGTAACCGGCGTCTACGGTTGCGGTTTTAATATAGACTTGATTCTGTTTCATAAAAGAAGAAAAAAATACTGATCATTATATTTAGCATAAATAACGTATTCAAGATTCGCAAATTATATTATTAATATAGAATAATTTAAGGCCGGCCCAAACATCTTTGCCGGTCCTAGGAAATATATATATATATATATATATATATATATATATATATATATATATATATATATATATATATATATATATATATATATATATACATATATATATATATACATATATATATATATACATATATATATATATATATATATATATATATATATATATATATATATATATATATATATATATATATATATATATATATATATATATATATATATATATACATATATATATACGGATAATCGGGAGTGTACTGTATATATATATATATACAGTACACTCCCGATTATCCGTGCTCATTCCGGAGTCAAGCAAAAAAATTTGACGAGAAACATTTTTACGATTAAAAAATTTGATTCATGAAGTTATAACACTAAAAAATTTTTAGAAGCAATATTATTGGATTGCAGTATATGTAATATCAGCAGCATGGTCAAAGGTAAAATCATCTACGTTATTGCGATCGCGGAGAAAGATCATACCGCTTGATGAACAATCTTTAGATATTCAAGAAGAATATGATAATAGTATTCTTGAGCAAGCAAAATAAATCTAAGGTTTCGAAATTTTTGATGAAGAAAATTTAGAAGATTAGTTTCAAAGTATGAGCCTGTCTTCCTGTATTTGACAGATGATGACATCGTTACTTGTTAAATCAAACAGTGATGATAGTAACGGATGCAGAAGATGTTGTAAATGAGGGAAATACAATTTCTCATTCTGCTGCTCTGTGGAAACTTTATTAGATTATACGGGAGGATTTTACATTACTGCGGTTTGTAAAATATGTGTCAATATATGGTAAAGTTGCATTAAAAAATTTTTTAAGCAGCAAACGTTAAAAGGAAAATTCTTAATTTGATGTTATACAACGTGCAAGTATCAGTAATTTTTCTATTTTTTGTACTGGTATTGATTTTTTCTTTAATAAAAAGGAGTTTTCGGATTATCCGTGTTTTTCAATTGTCCGTGCGACTTGTCCCGGTGATTAACCCGGATAATCGGGAGTGCACTGTATATATATATATATATATATATATATATATATATATATATATATATATATATATATATATATATATATATATATATATATATATATATATATATATATATATATATATATATATATATATATATATATATATATATCAGTGCCGGATTAAGCCATAAAAATTCTTAAATTAAATTTTTTTTCTCGTATATTTTATATTTATTCAAATATAAAAGTATTTATACATCTTTTCACTCAAGAAAGCACATTTAAAATCAAAATAAATGATAATAAATTGAATTTTACTTTATTTTGTTAAAAATAATCATAACGTTTAATAATCATCTCGAATACAATCAAATAAAATAATCATCTCGTATAACATAATCAAAAAATAATCATAACGTTTTATAATCATGACATATATATTTGAAATTGATTAAATCATTTTAATCATTGTTTTTCTTAATTTTTTTTAAATTTATTTTCAAAAAATCCATTTTAAGCCTTTAATCATTGGGGGCCATGGCCTAATGGGTTAATTTAACTATATATATATATATATATATATATATATATATATATATATATATATATATATATATATATATATATATATATATATATATATATATATATATATATATATATATATATATATATATATATATATATATATATATATTTATTTATAAATTAAAAAAACATCACTGTAGGGTATACTGGGCAAATGTATATTAAACTCATTTAAAGAAATTTATTTTTTATTGAATAAATAATTTAATTTAAAATGCTTATTTATACTAAAATAAATTGAACAATGGAATATTGTCAGCTGCTTATTAATGAAAATTTGTTTTAACTTTATTATTTGAATTATAACAAAGATGTTCATATTTTCATTTTACAACTATAAAAATTAGGTTAATTTAACTGTAGTCTTAGAAATTCTAAATAATCTTTTGTTAGAGACAATTTATCGTTGTAAACTGGACAAAGAATCGGTTCCTTGGATATCGTATATTTTGAAATGTTACAGCGCCCAAAGCAATAGATTAGACAGGGAAAATTTATAGAAGCATATTTCCAGTAGAGTAATATGAGTCTGCTACTGAAAAATTATGGGCTGTAGGCATGAGAATCAAAGATGTGCATTATTTTCGTTTTCTTATTCCTTCTATGACAAATCTTCGAAAAGGATGGAAAATTGTTAATTGATGTTGTTGACGCTAAGGTTTCTAAGAATTTTTCGTATAAAGCTTTATTTCAATATTTCTTAAACGTCCACAAATGGCAGTAATGAAAAGAGATTGAAAGTGAAAGCTTTACTTCGCACTTTAAGCGGAAACTTAACACCTAATTCAGACGGTCAGATTATATTGATTATATTTTAAACAGGTTTTTCACACATTCGTGTTTCTAAGAAGGCAGACCTAATTTTTATTTATTTTATTTTTTTTAATTTTATTTCACTTTCATTATGAAATAGGTATAATTTTTTTTAACATAATTTCTTCTTCCAAATAATTTCGCTTGCAGTAATTAGATCTTTTTGTTGTAATTTTTGATTACTGTTCTTAAGAAACTTACTTTGATTAAGACTCAACTTTTGAACTTATATGTTCTATCACGCAAAAAGAATTCAAAAATAATCCTTGATTGCGATAAAAAACCCTTTAGCCTAAACAAATTTTTATCAGTGAATTAGATTCTTAATCATTAGAACACGGAATTTAATTACCAAAAAATTCTTTATTGCTTAAATTCTTAAAAATTCTTTAATTCTTAAATAAAATGGCTTTAGCACTTTAATCGGCCATTTATTTCTATTAAAGATAAATTAAAATATTTTTGGAATTGAAATTGATGTAAGAAAAAAAAACTTATTTAGCTCATTATAAAAAATTAATTTAAGCTTAAACGCCATCTTTTAGTGGAAAGTCCATTAGGTGTTACAAAAAAGTAAGGAACTTATTAACTTTTACTTTTTTTTATTTTTGAAATAACTTTTAATAATAAATATAATAAATTTTATTATTAAAAAAACAAAAGAAATACTACTAATTGCAAAAGGAATTTACATATTACAGCTTTTTAATGTTTCCTTCATAAGGTCACCAATTGTATTCTAATGTACTTTATCAGAGCTAAAGTTATTAACAAATAGAAACCTATATTAAAAGTGACGGTAAAAGAGTTCAACATGAACTTTTAAAATTGGTGGTATGTATACTTACTACGGTCTTAGAAAGGACTGAAACAAATAAAAAAAATTCCTTCGTAATGAAACAAGAATTTCAATCTGAAACATTGCTTCGTTCCCAAAATTAAAACTTGCATATTAAGAGAAATTAATGTTTAATGCTTTTGTCAATGTTTAAATATTAATGTGTGATTCCCAGAGTGTGTGAGTACGTTTTTGCCTTCATTTTTGACAAGAATTTTAAGAATTATATATTAAGGGTGATCACTATGCAGCGCCATATATTCTAAAATTAAATGCATACTTTCATACTTGAAGATTTTTAATTCTATTGCTCAGATTCAATTTTTTCTATTTAATAATTAATTCGTGTCAATCCATCCACATCTCCAATACAGTTTATTGTCTTTCTTACAGATTTTGACGAATCCAATCGTTCTGTCCAAGTTACGATCGACCAAGTCCGTTTTTGACTTATTTTTGTTCTTAAGATATGATCGAGACTGCTAGTAAGAACACAAATGGCAGTTTTCCTGTATCTTCCGTCTGCATTTCGAACAGAAAAGGCACTGATGTTAGTGTATCGTTAGCTTCTTCATCTGAAAATACTGTTAGAGATGAACATGAAAGGGGCCAATGGAGCGGAAAGCTGGACTTCCTTTTCAGCGTAATTAACTATGCTGTAGGTTTGGGAAATGTATGGAGGTTTCCTTATCTGTGTTATGAAAATGGTGGAGGTATTTATTTAAATTTTTTAATTACTTACAACTCAGTATTTTTTTTAATTACAGTTGGATGCATAATGTTTTTGCTTATGCAGGGTTTAAGTAAAACCACGATCTTTTTCGTAACTAAATCATGATAGTTTTTTTTTTTTTTTTTTTTTTTTTTTGAATCATAATTTTTTTCAAAATCAAAATTTTTTTTCTGTATTGGAATTAATTTTATATTTTATTTACTAATTTTAATACTTAAATAATATCAAACTAATCTTTCTTAATCCGTATTAGATCATTTTAGAAAACATAACTTACAAATATTCAGGTTTATACTTATATGAAGGAACAAAACCGATTCACTATTTTTGTATTAATTAATTAACAATTAATATATAATCAATTAATTAATATATAATCAATTAATTAGCAATTAATTAATATATAATCAATTAACTAACAATTAATTAATAAATAATCATTTAATTAACAATTAATTAACAAATAATCAATTAATTAACAATTAATTAACAAATAATCAATTAATTAACAATTAATTAATGAATAATCAATTAATTAAAAATTAATTAACAATTAATTAATGAATAATCAATTAATTAAAAATTAATTAACAATTAATCACTGTAAATTAATTATATAACAATTGCGTACAAATAAACATTAATTAGTAACATAATATTAAATATAACTAAATGCATAGCTTATATAAAATTATTTACCTAGAAGGTAAAACTCTTCAACTGCATTTCTGACAGTCAAATTAAAACCATGCAACTAACAAGCAATAATTTGTATTGATTTTATTATTTTGGCTAATTTATTTGTTTTATTTGTTTTAGGAGCGTTCTTGTTTCCTTATTTAATATGTCTTGTACTGATTGCTGGTCCGGCATTCGTTCAAGAAGTTTCCATTGGACAGTTCCTGAGTTTGGGCGGAATCAGCATTTGGAAGAAGTTAGCTCCCATGTTCAAAGGTAGCCTTTCCGTGTTTATAAATGCACCATTTCTAAGTGCTTATGGTAAAAGTTATAGTTTTGTGAAGCTGAGAAAATCAGCTGTAAAGCATTGGTCAACGTTTTATTTATTTTATAATGAATCAAAATGTCCCATAATTTGTGTCGATTCAGTGGGTCAAAGGCTACACTAAATTTGATCGAATTCGAATGTGATAAAAATGATCGAAATAATAACTTCACCAAAAAAAGTTTCAAAAAATATTTCCCACCCAAAATGAAAATTAAAGTTTTAGTTCAACAAAAGCACTGGTTATAAATAAGCCTCTCTTACTATGTAAATTTTGAATTGAAAATGTAATGAACATGGCTGGATAGTAAAAACATAAGTCCGAAAAATCCCCTCCCCCTCAAGAAAAGAAGAAAAGAATAAGAAATATCGCCTAAAAACTTCCATTTCCCTCAAACTAAACCACAAGTTGTAAATGCTCTTCTCTTATTTGTTATTTTTTCTAATTGTAACGTAGAATATTAAAGATGTATCAAATCTGATTGAAAAGATATCCCAATTTGACAACTACAAAATTGAATAAAATATCTTTAAAAGTAACCTCCCCTCAAAAAAATAGTTATGGAGACTTGCCCCCTTGGTACTCCCTTGTGGGCACCCCTGGTTTACAGTAAGACTTTATTATAAAGAGAACTTAATTCGCAATAGGAATTTATAAGAAGAACGTTCAAAATAAGAATATATGAAAACTTTCCCGATAGGAATTTATAAGAATATCAACTTTAAAAATTTATTAGAATTTTTGTTATAAGAATTCATTAGATGATTATTTCTTATAAGAATTTATTAGATTAATATTCCCTATATGAATTTATTAAATGAATATTGCCTATAAGAATTTACTAGATGAATATTGCCTATAAGAACTTATTAGATGAATATTGACTATAAGAACTTAACATTTAGTTCACGATAAGTATTCATTAAAATTATAACGTTTTAAGTCATGCTTGAAAGAATGATAAAAAAGGACCATTTAATGTCATTAGCAAGCCACAAGATTAAATTTGTAGTAAATAAATACTTAAGTATAATATACATTTTGTATTTAACGGTTATCAAAATAAAAATTTCTAGTGAGGGGAATATTTTACAAATTGAACATTGTTTGTATAAAATGTTTATCGATTATGAATTTTTTCCTTCATGTTCGTAACTATGCAAAAAAAAAAAAAAAAATTAAACGAAATGGGATTCCTTTTTGAAAACCATTGCTGTAATTTTTTTCTCGTTTGTTCATAGGAGTGGGTTATGCTTCGATGATGATCGTCGCTCTGTACAATATATACTTTATAGTTATTGTCGCGTGGATTCTTCTTTATCTGAAGTCATCTTTCACCTCTCAACTGCCCTGGGCTAGATGTGATGGTCACTGGAACACTGAGAATTGCGTCAATCTCAAGATGAACGCCACTTTACTAAACGTTACTGCTTCTGTGAAAGATACGTCGCCCGTTGTTGAGTTCTGGGAGTAAGTATTTTATTTCTAATAACCCCTAAGAATAAATACTCTGAACATTAATAACAGACAAAGTATTTTTGTTAACCAGTCTAATTCTTATTTTTTTTCCATTTATTTTTATACTTTATTTATAAACGTCTTTTACAGTAATAATATTAATTTTCCAATAGTGTGCTGCTTTGAGGAGAACTCCTCCAGACTAAAAGTCTAGGGCTGTCTGCTGCTATGGTAACAAGCGAGAGCACATTTCTAATGGGAGTGTCACGGAATAATGAAGGTGTCGATTGGTTTCGATCGGTCGATTGGTGTCGAAGATCAAGACAAAACTATTCACCAAACACTCCTATTCGAAGTAAATTTTCCTCGTAACCATGGTATCCGCCACGAAGCCAGACTAATGCCTGGTCTGGAGGAGTTCTCCTGAAAGCCGCACTTTATTTGAATGGTAGTTTGTTATAATATATATATATATATATATATATAGGTCAATTTAGATTTTCTGAGCTATTCACTAAAATTTAGGAAAATTCGTTGCGTTTGTGTATATGCATTTCCTGTGTGTCTACATAGGCGCAAGCCAGGCCCTGTTTACCCTATACCAGGGGTGGCGAACCTATATGCACCAACGTGCCATTTTTTTAAAAAATTGTTTAATGAGGTCATAGACGTGCCGTCAAATAAATTTGACTTCGTGATTATTGAGAAAATAATAATACTAAATACTATCAACTCAAAACTCTTACTATGAAAAAAAAAAAAAAAAAAAAACATTTTGCAATGTCTCAGTCATACGCATAATTCAACTTAAAGTAACATTAGTGTGACTTCTGCTATTGCAGATTAGATGACAAATAACTTATATTAAGGTTGTAAAATGTTAGTTTAACACGTTCGTGCCGGGAAAAGAGAAAATACTGGTAGAAGAACTATTTCAATATTAGATAACATTCGGGAGGAATTAATCTATTCTCAACAATAACAATTCACTGTAAGGAAATTTATCACGGCGAAGAACCAATTCAATATAAAAATTGCATCCGTTAAAAATAATTGGTAGTTATGGATTTTTATTATTCCCGGAAAAAAACTAAAAAATGAAATTTATTGTTACCAGTTTTTACTCCGGTGCGCTGCCAAGATGAGACAATCTAGCGTGACCCACCGGCGGGTCACCCCGGCGTGAACGTGTTAAACAGGACTGTTAATTTATTTTTTTGCTTGTTATTGTTAGCTCGTTTTTTATAGTTGTTTTTTTGGCATTAATTGTAAATTTTTTTGTTAATAATTGCTTATTTTTTATGACTTTTAATTTAATTGTTAATATACTTCATAGTGAACTTGTAATCGGTGGCGTGCCCAGAATATTGTGTCGCATGCCATAAATGGCACTCGTGCCATTGGTTCGCCATCCCTGCCCTATACCTTTTCTGCGCTACGTAAGCCTTTGTTACGGCATAGTTGCTGTGCTCTTTGTTTGTACTACGTAGGGCGTAAGTCAGGGCATGGTTATTGTGTACCTTTTGTGCCTACGTAAACGTAAGTCAGGGCCTGATTAAATTTTACCCTGTCTATCTACTTAGGCATATGTTAGAGCCTGATTACCAACTTTGCTTTTGTCAGGGTCTGATAAAAGCATATTTAATGCGTTTACATAAGTCAGGATCTGATAATAGTGTATATGTTACCGTGAATGTCAGAAATCAAGATAATGTCGACTTTCATCGATGAATGCCAACAATCACATAGTCGCTTAGGTGAATGTCAGAAATATTTGTTATATCCTATTTGATATTAATTTATTTGCTGATATTATAATATTTATTTGATATATTAAAGTCTTCTGAGGATAGATTAGGAGAAACATCAGTGTGCGGAGTAAATGCATACTGGGCAGTGACGCTTGACCTTAAAAACATTGATGTAGAGCAGGGGTTTCCAACTTGCATGAGGCCGGGGGCCCCAATTAAAAGCACAAATCATATGGCGGGCCGCAACTTTATCAAAATTTTTTGTAGGACTCTTTTATGTTTGAAGGAACATTAAATATTACTGTCAGAGTTTCCCCAAGTTGTACGAAACAAAAGTATTGAATTACAAATTAAAATAAGAAGTGGATTTTTGAAAATATTTATTTGTTATTAATAATATTTTTGAAAATATTAAATAAATAATAAAAATTCGGGCTACAATAACTTAATGTGCACCATGCATTAAACAATTAATGTGCAACAGATATCTAATTGTTAAGGTATTAAAACTTACATAGTAGCACACAAAATATTTAATGAGAAAATTGAGGTTTGTCTGCTGCAACCACCGGAGAATAGATATTTAAATTTAAAATTTACAAATGTGTGTGAAAATATTTTAGTCCAAAATGAGTGGTTTCAAAAAGTTAAGTAGGAGAATTTCTTCGAGAAAATTTCTGATACGCACATGCTAAGTTATATTAACAAAATACAAAAAAAAAAAAAAAAAAAAAAAAAAAAAAAAAAAAAAAAAAATTTAATAAGAAGGAGCAACATACACGATTATTTTTGTATTTGAATAAATATTTTCTTGGATGCAAAACCTGAAAAATAAATTTCTTTGCACCGTTGGTATGTTGAATTTCAAAGAAACGAAGAAATTAGGTTTTTATTAACGAGAAAAGTATTTTAAACCCATATAGATTTTTTGCAAAAATTGTCCGTAAAAAAATGACAACTAATATATTTTAGTACGCGGGCCACAAAAAAGGTTTCGTGGGCCAGATGCGGCCCCCGGGTCGCCAGTTGGAAACCCCTGATATAGAGCATACCAGGCAATGGCACTTAACTAGATCTAGTATATATTTCGGACATTTACGAAAGCGACTATGTGATTGTCAACATTCACCGGTGAAAGTCAACAGCCACCAATTTCCGTCATTCAGAGCAACATAAATATGGTACTCTGTCTTACATTTTACTATACGCTGAGTTGACTTGATTAAGGTTGCAACAACTGAACACTATTAAGATTAAAAATAAATCGTACTGATTTTTCTAAAAATATATTAAGTTGTAAATTCTGGTGTATACGTCGAACTGCAAAATTCTCAAGTATGCCGATAATTGGAATGAGTCAACTCGCAACGCAATCGAATATCTTAGTAGATGATTAAGTAAATTTTTTTGGGGAAAAAATTGAGATTTGTCTAGGAAAGGTTTTATTTCAGTCTAAATTAATCTTAAATATCTCTACAACATTAATTCATTTCGCTTAATATTTAAAATTCGGGCATAGCATGGAATGGTGAAACTAAGTGACAGATCTTTTAAAATTTTTACAATGGGAGAAAGTTCCAAACAAGCAATCGAGAAACAAATCTTTTGGCTACAAATTAGAATTCCTAGAGTGTCTCAAATATTTTAAATTTTATAGATTTTGCCGATTGCGGAATAAGGCAAGCCACAATCTTAATTTCCTTATTGCCAACTTTAAAACGAGGTGCAAGTTAAATTCACTACCCTTCAATTTACAACAGTTTATAAAAAAACTGAAAGTAAGTCATGTCGAAAGTTCTAGACTCTTAGAAGTCATTACCTTATCAAAAGGGTATAAGGCACTGCAGACGTAGTGTTGCTCAACTTTCGCGGCTTGGTACTGACATTGTGCACCTTAACCGTATTGGCACCGTCACTCAATGTCATCCAAAGATATAATTTTTTTTCTTCAAATTAAAATAAATGTATTTATTCATTTGGCAAGAATACAGATAGAAATAAATAAAGAAAGGAGTAAAAAGTGGACAGAAAAGGTAGTTGCACAAGGTAAGTTAAATGAATAAGTGAATTAGAATCTGGCAACGTGCCTCTCTGGGTGAAATGAGTTGATTGTCAAGGAGAAGGTCTTCAATAAGGCCAGTTTCAAAACATGTCAATAAATTTATATCAACGAAATTGAACCTTCTGCTTTCAGATAACGCTCTGCGATGATTATGCAGACGATCTAAAAATAAATCTCTTGAATGAAAAACGTTTTCTTTAAAAAATAATTTATAAATAGTTGATGACGATTTTTTTAAATCTAAAAGTCGTATGCAATTAAATCGTTACTCAATCCGTTTTAAGAAAGGTCAATGAATGAGATTTGATATCTTTCTATTTTTTTTAATCTTAAAAATCAATAAGTGATGCCATTCATGAGAGTAGTTATAATATTTGTACTGATTTATAGATTATTTAATGTTCTTTAAGATAAGCAATTATTCGTTTTTTCTAAATCTTTTAATAAGTGTTCCAAAAATGGCCAACGGTTTGAAAAATTAAGTAAATAAAAACCGGAAACAGATAGAAATTATCGGTTAGCCGCTTTCCGGGAAACTAATGTTTTCTTTTTCTCAAGTTCCAAAATTAATAACGAAATTTGTCAACTGATAGCGCTGCTGACTAAAAAAGGTTTTGAGCGATGGTTTCTGCTGTTTGCCAGACTATTCTAACAGAAGCTATAGCACGCTGTTGCTGCGAATCATAATCCATTTTGAAAATACTGTTTGATTGTTTTTCCTTAGTTAGCAGCATCATCTGTTGAATAACTATGCAACTAATTTTAAAACCTGTTCAAAAATCTGGTTTCCAGAGCAGAATGCAAAACATTTATTTTCCTTTCAGTTTTTCCCCTTTACTTGATTTTTTGATCGTCGGCCATTTTTAGAATATACGATATTACTTCTTTAATAGTTTTGGTAATCCGCTAAGCAAAGGTGTTATAAAATTGTGTTTTGCATTGACAGAAATATTATCTAAAATCAATAATTGCAGCTGTATTTTATTAATAACGATAGTAAAAACAGTGCTCAATCTTTCGATTACGGAAAAAACAATTATTCATAAAATGACGAAAAACAAATATTTGGCAACAATTTTTCATTCTAAAAAATTGTTCTTGATCAGTTGTGACAAATTGAATTTAAATCGAAAAAGAAAGCCTAAATAATAATAAAAAAACATTGCTGAACATAAAGAAACTAAAATTATTTAAATAAAATATATTGAAGGGAATGTATTTTTTTCACCGACTTAAAAAACATGCATTCGAGACAATATTTTTTTATCACTCTCATTAAAAAATACTAATCTAGGCTTCGTTCATTTTCTTCTAATAAACTTGAAACTTTGGCCCAATAATGATGAAATCAAATGACGAAATTAAAATTTTTTTTTTCAATATTTACAGGCAAGTATAATCCCTAGTTCCGTCTTAACGTCAGGCAGGGCTCCGCTCCGGGTCACAAAAATGTTTCGGCTCCTTTAACATGCCAAACTGTTTAAAAGCTACCAAATATTCACACACACTAAGTTAATCATTTTTAAGATATATATATTTTTAAAAAGCATAACCATTATTATCTTCTATTCCAGTGTTTCCCAAACTTATGGCTTTTGTGTACCCTTTCTAAATTTTTCGTAACGCTGCGTACCACTAATAAAAAAATGAATGCATTTTTTACTATAAAATAATTGCACAAAAATTAAAAATCACAACTGGCTGTTGGTACCACTAATTATTAACTGTTAACTCTGCAAAAAATACCCAATAGAAAAATAAGTAACCATAAATTTTCATGGCTAGCTTTATTTTTAAATAAAATTTTTTGAAATTTTCGTTTGTTGCACGATATTTCGCATAAGAACGCGTACCCCCGCTAAACTGTTCCCGTACCCCTAGGGGTACGCGTACCACACTTTGGGAAACACTGTTCTATTCTATAACCATTTATAATGCCATTATATCTTCCATAATAACCATTATCTTTAATACCTAAAATTTAAATAATTTTCAAAATCATAAAAGCTATTTAAAATATTTAAATTTATTAAAGGTATATCTGGGCAAAATGTAAAATTTTAATAAACTATTTTAACCGAACTTTGTGAACTTTTATTGTATTTTTAGCATTGGTGAAGCAGTTTTGGAGGCATGAGCTAACCTAAAACTTTCTCACATTAATTTTTTCTATAGAGATATTTTTTCCGGAAAGCTTAGATATGTAAAAATTTAAAAATGAAATATTTATGTTTATTTAAAGTAAGGCAGATTCAAAATTTAAAAAAAAAAAAAAAAATACGTGCAAAAACTTTATTTTGTCAATTTAAAAGCATTCATACGAATAATAAAATAAAAATTTATTACTTAACAGATTTTTTTAAGAAAAAGAAACGTTTGGTTTATATCTATGGCTTAAACCACGTTGGTTTAAACCAGCCAACTCTGCATTAAACTAATGGACTTAAAACCATGAGACATAAAATAATTTTATTTTGCTTTAATACTTATCTAATTTATTGGTATTGAACTTACATAATATAATAATTGCATTATAAAAATAATCATACATTCATTTGAATAGATTTATTTAATAGAATATATTTCATTCATTGGATTTATTCCATATGGAATAAATTTCTTTTACAATTTTTAAGGCAATGTATTTCTTTTTTTAGAACAAATTATGTACAATTTTTCGAAAGTAGGATTCTCAAGGGCCCTCTGACTGTCTGGGGCCCCCCGGGCACTGCCCGGTTATGCCCATGCGTAAAAACGGTACTGATAATCCCTTAAAGACTAAATACCAGAAGGCAAGATCGTTTTGTTTTTAAATGAGCCAAATAAACAAGGAAAGGGTGTCGTGTTTGTTTTTAAAAATGGCACACATCCAAATGGCTAAGATATACGATGAATAAATAGCTTTAATAGTGCCATAAAATTCACTGATTCTCAATAACACACCTGCTTCTTAGGATTCCAATTGAAAATAACCTTTTTATATACGTTCCGCCGACCTGAGTGAATAGCCAATATCTTCGACCTATTGAAAGTTTTTAATCTAAACGACAAGCGGTTAAAAAAATTATAAGAAAAGAGTGACATGATTAAAAACAATCATTCCCGAAAATGTGAAAAAAATATAGGTATACTTTGAGATTATCCTGCCGACCTGTCAACATTAGCGAAAATGTGCAAATTCTTTGGCGCCATCATAATGAAAAGCAATTTCCAAAATATACATTCTAAACACATTAAATTTATCAAATAATAATATTAATAAAATAATAATAATAAAATAATAATAATAAAATAATAATGATGAAAAAATAATAATAAAATAATAATAATAAAAAAACAATAATAATAATAAAATAATAATAAAAAAATAATAATAATTAAATAATAATAATAATAAAATAGTAATAATAAAATAATAATAATAAAATAATAATAATAATAAAAGTTTTGAATGTTGAAATACTTAATAAAAAATTGTAATAAAAAGAATCAAATCAAAGTAAAATAATTATAAAACTTGATAAAACAAAATAAAAAATGATAAAACAAAGTGATAAAATTTGCGGTAAGAAGCTATCTTTTGGCGATAATATCGGGTTTGGCGAAAATGGTCGACGGGATAATCCCAAGTACCAAAATAAATTTGTGAAATAGTTTGGTTTAACTTAAATATAATTGTGCATGATTCTTAAAAAAATATAGCTGAGAAATAAAATTTTTAGTGTCTGTAATATTTGCATTTCATCTTCACGCAAGAATAATTAATATCAATACCTGAAGAAAAGTTTATAGAACTGTTTAAAAAAAAATAAAACCCATCCCAACAAACAAAGCCTAGAATTTCAAAGCAACGAACAAAACCGTGTTCATCAAATCAGTGCATTCAATGAACAGAAAAAGATTATTGCTTTTTTTCTCCCTCAAAAAATAATTATGTAAATAAATTAAATTAAATAAAAATAAATTATGAAAAAAATTAAAACTGGTCTCTGAAATTTTAAATTTTGACATTAGTTGCTCTTGCATTAAGTCACAGAAACATTGTTAATTTTAAAAGAAGTAAATGATACTAAAGAAAAACAATTATATGATGTATCTTGTTTGTAATGCTTTAAATCTCATATATTTCTCAGGCGATATGTGCTGGGAATCACCGATGGAATCCATGACATGGGCAGTCTTCGTTGGGAATTAGCTCTGTACCTGTTCGCTGCATGGGTATTCACCTATTTCATCATATGGAAAGGACTTCATCAGAGTGGAAAAGTAAGAACAGATATGATAAACTTGAGGCATCGAACAAAATTTGCTTCTTATATAATATGAATTAGACATCAGGCAGAAGAACCATATTACCGAGTTAGCACCCCGTTAGCACACATGATGATATTGTTATTATTGTTCAACCTGAACTATGAAATCGAGTCATACTTTAAATCCATGTTAGAACTTTTTTTGTTGCTCTTGGTTTAGTCTGAAATATTAGATTGAGTCATACGTTGTTTCCTCGTTAGAACATTTTTTTTCTCCTTTTGGTTCAAACTGAACTATTAAGTTGAGTCATACATTATTTCTACGTTAGAACTATTTTTTTTTCTTTTCTTGTTCAAACTGAACTATTAGGTCGAGACACACGGTGCTACAGCGTAGGAACCATTTTTTTTCTTCTTTCTTCTTGGTTCAACATGAACTATTAGATCGCGTCATACGTTACTTCTGCTTTAGAACCATTTTGTTTCTTTTTTCATCTATCCTGAACTATTTGGTCGAGACATACGGTGCATCAGCGTTAGAACCACTTTATTCTTTTCTTTTTGGTTCAACCTGAGCTATTAGTTCGGGTCGTACGTTACTTCTACGTTCGAACCATTTTGTCTCCTTTTTCGTCTAGCCTGAACTATTAGGCCAAGTCATACGGTGCTTCCACGTAAGAACATTTTTTTTTCTTTTTGGTTCAGCCTGAACTATTAGGTCGGGTCCTACATTAATTCCACGTTCGAACCATTTTTCCTTTTTTTTTTTTTTTTTTTTTTTTTTTTTTTTTTTTTGCTTTATATTAATGCAAATTTTTCTGCAAATTTTTTCTGAAAATAATATTTTGTAAATTTAAAATAATAATAATAATACTTTTTGAATAATATTTTGTTAGTTTATTTGCTTATTTTAAAAAATTAAGATGTCTAAATACAAGAAACTTATTTTTTTCTCCCGTTACCTAAAATTTATAGTTGTATTTTCAGATCTTGTGTTTTGATCTGTGATATTTAGTATATTTTAATGAAATAGTTTTTTTTTGTAACAAAACTTCAAACACCTTCTGTTATTTTTGGTTTCCCTGTATTTATATCAGCGAAAAAGCGTGCGTTGCGAACTTTGATCTGTGTCACCCACTTTGATTTTTTCTTCCTTTGACCTTTATTTTGCTTGTGTTGCATCTTCAGAATGTTTTCAACCCTACATTTCTCGATGCAAATACTTTGAAAACCACTTCTTATGATCCATTGTGCTACATATTATGATATGTGTTCTCTGTAATGTCGCAAGTATGACAGAACTTAGTGTTTTCTAGTGATTTTTTTTTATTGTAAGTGCTTTAAAGCAGAATTTCTCAAACTATGCTCAGTGAAGCAATTAGTGCACTAAGTAAGACAAGTTTAGTGTTAAAAAAATGTAAAAAATACTTAAAAATTTTTTTTACCAAAAATATAGGGGGAGAATATTTTATATATTATATTTTTTTGATATGATATTATCAACCTCCCACTGTTAGCTCGACGGCAAGGGGATTCTAACGCATGATCCTTTGATTCGTCTACAGCTGAGTATATTTTATGTCAGTACTGTGGTCGGTGTGAGTCAAAATTTGTACCAACCAGCCTCTGCTGCAATTCGAATCTCTGTCACCTCATTGAAAGGACGCTCTTTCCCTGAGCCACAGAGGCTCCCTCGAGCTATAAAGATCAAATCCTAGTATTCGAGCATTAGATCGAAAGTTGTAATAAATTTTAAATAATTGAAAAATAAATGTTTTAAATAAATGTTTTTTCTTGCGTCCAATACGTGAACCCTTGAATCTCTCTAATTTTTTCTTCAGTCACCTCGAGCAATAAAGATCAAATCCTAGAAATCGATAATTAGATCAAAAGTTGTTACAAATTATTTATTTACTTGTTTATTTATTTATTTATTTTGCGTCCATACGTGAATGTCTTAATCTCTCTCATTTTTTTCTAAGCCACCGCGGCCCCCTCTAGCTATAAAGATCAATTTCTAGCATCCGATCATTAGATCAAAATTTGTATAATTTTTACATTTTTATTTTTTTCTTTGAGTCCAATAGGTGAACGCCTGAATCTCTCTAATTGTTTATTAATTGTTAAACTTTATTTAATTTTAGTTTTAAGGAGGCTTTTAAAAGTTATTGTCGAAAAGATAATTTTTTTCCCCTCTTTAATTTTTAGTTATTAATGTTTAATGAATGATGGCCGTTTTAAACAAAATAATATGGCTATTTTCAGATCATCTATGTGACGGCACTTTTTCCATACGTGATTTTAACCATTCTCTTGATCCGAGGGGTGACATTAGATGGCGCAACCAATGGGATTCTCTACCTCGTCACACCTAACTGGGATAAACTGACTGAAACAAAGGTAATTTACAACTTCTGTAATAATTTTTTTTCTAAAGGTCTGGTTTCTTAGGACAAGCGCCTTATCTGGGCGTCAGCGGGACGTCAACGTCACGCTGACGCCAACAAAATGCTGGTTTGTTAGCTCAAGGCTTGGTTTCTTAGAACTAGCGCCTTATCTGGTCGTTAGCAAAAAGTTGACGTAGAGCTAACGCCAAAAAAATACTTTTTTGTTAGCTCAGCGTGAGCAGTCGGTCCAACGCAGACATTATCTCTCATTACGCATGCGTTAATAACGTAAGCAAATATTTCCCTTAGGAAAATTTGCCATAGGTTTGCCATAAAAAAATGCCATAGGATATTCCTATGGGGTTTTGCCTATGGCAAAAATTTTGCCATACACGTATGGCAGAATTTTGCCATACATGTATGGCAAATTTTTGCCATAGGCGAAACCCCATAGGAATATTCTATGGCATTTTTTTGAATGGCAAAATTTTGCCATAGGCAAAACCCCATAGGAGTATCCAATGGCATTTTTTTATGGCAAAGTTTTGCCATAAGTGTATGGCAAAAGTGTATGGCAAAATTTTGCCATAGGCAAAACCCCATAGGAATATCCTATGACATTTTTTTATATGGCAAATTTTCGCCATAAAACTAAGATGTGCTACAGTTTATGAAGAAATATTTTTCCATAGGTTATGGTATACCTTTGCCATACAGCTATGGCAACATTTCTCGTTGATATTTTACCATACGTCAAAAAATAATTACTTACAAGAATCTTTCGCAATGGATATTAAAAATGCAAAACTTAATAATTGTAGAATAAATATATATCCAAAAAGCTTTTTTTTAAATTTCTTTGATAAACTTCTCCTGTTTTACTTGCAGAATCCTTCTTGTATGCGGTTCTTATTCAAATAAATTTCAAACAGTTAGTACTAACCGCTAGGAAATGGGTCCTGTGGACGGAACGAGTGGGGAAAATATTGGTTATGCTGATTAGGAACAAAATATATTGAGTACAGGCAACTAATATTTGTTAAAGCTGTAAAAACAAGAAAATAGAAAGTGGGTCCGGAGGTCGGAGCGAGTATAAAAAACGTTAATTTGATTGATTGGTATCATAATTAGTTAGATAAGCCTCAGATATTAGAGGAACCTAAAAGAACGCGAAGCAAAATAACGGCCCGATGGTCGGAGCGAGTATGAAAATTCTTTAAATTTTGATATGTGATACTAAACTAAAAATTAAACAGACTACTAAAACAATAAAATACTATTAAAACTCAAAAGATGAAGAGTGGGGCCGGTGGTCGAAGCGAAATTAGTTTGAAATAGATCAAACGGGGCAAAAGCTGAATATGTTACGGTGCAACCAGTGGTGGCATGTGAACAAAATTTTATCCATAAAAAAGATGGTATTAGACTATGAAAAGCTAAGAATAGAAAACAGGCTAAATTAGTTGATCCCCTACTAGTGAGGGATAAAAAAACTCAGAAAATTTATGTTGAGTTGTGTTAAGCACATTTAGAAAAGAGAACACAATATAGAAACATTGGTAAATACAAAACATGTTTAAGACATGATTAAAATTGGTGAAATTAATAATTGTTATTGACAAATTTACACTTGGTCAGGGATAGTAAATAAAAATTAATTGGGTATAGGGAATCACTATACCCAATTAAAGGGTATAAAAACCGAAAAAGTTGTAAACTTAAGGAAAGATTAAATTGTTAGAAGCATTTTTGGTTATAGCAGCAGATGATATGGCTAGGGACTGTTCAGTTGATGATATTGAAGCAAAACAATTGTCAACCAGTAATCCAGCAAATCTAGTTAAGTGATGACCCTAAGCTATGTATAAACATGTAACAGAACATTGTACAAATATATGTGGATACTTAAGAAATATTAGTTGTAAAATAGTAAAACACAGAGACATGATAAAAAACAATTTAATGGCAAGCAAAAATTAAACACAAAAAATAAATATAAAGCCCTAACATATGTAAGATAATGTAAAAAAGCATTGCAAGAACCTAAGTGGAAATAAAATAAAAAACTAATGAGAATGTAAACGCTGATAAAAGTACCAGACAGCCGGAAATTAAAAAACTTAATAAATTCAGATAGATAATCGCATAGGCGTTTGCAATAAATTGTTTTTGACCAAGAATGAGATTGAAAAAATATTAAAATAAGTAGCCAAAGTTTGCGAAAGATTCCACTTGTAGTGGATGACACGTTAATATGGCGGTCTGATACTCTAAGCCTAAATCAATGGAACATCTGATTTTAAACACTCAAAAATGGAAAAATTGGCCACCCGGAGGCCGGAAAAGACTCACCAGGAATGCCTTGTGGGTTAACATGTTGAATTTAATTAACTTCGGGGTGAAATAATGCATATTTATTTCTTTTAGAAGATGTTTTTGAGGACTCCATAGAAGTTGTTGTTTCGTTGGTGGAGATCTAGATCAACTTTTCTCTATGGTATACTGCCATACAAATCTTTAAGGTTACCATTAGCCTATGGTATACTGCCATACAAATTTCTGTGGTTGCCATAGGCCAATGGTGACGTGCCATACAAATCCTTATGGTTACCATTAATCTATGGTATACTGCCATACAAATATTTATGGTAGCCATAGGCTTTTGGGGTTTTGATATACAAATCTCTATGGTAACCATAGGCGTATGGTATCTTGCCATATAAATTTCTATGGTAGCCATAGGCTTATGGGGTTGTGCCATACAAATCTCTATGGTAGCCATAGGCTTATGGTGTTGTGCCATACAAATCTCTATGGTAACCATAGGCGTATGGTATCTTGCCATACAAATTTCTATGGTAGCCATAGGTTGCCATAGATTACCATAGGCTTCTCTATGGCAAATTTTCCTAAGGGTTATTTTGAATTTGTATTGATTTTGTTATTGTCGACCAGTGTTTTAGAGAACAAATAATGACTTTGTCCAAGAAAAAACACATTATAGCTGAGCTAAATGAAGAGTGCTATGTTTAATGACGAAGCTATGTTTAATGTCAAAATCAAAATCATGGCTGATTTTAATGTGCTGTTGGATGTTGTCCGCCATTGCTTCTGTGGTTAACGTCACGTTGTAATCCAACTGCAGTTGAGTTGGACGGCAATTGTAGTTCAAGATGAGCGTTCGATGACGTATACTATCAAACTCACAAATGGACCAATCAGAGGTTAGCGCTGATTTCCAGCTGACGGCGTCCTGTCCTAAGAAACCAGGCCTTAAGAGAAACCGAACAGGTTTTGGAAAAACTGGCATGTTGTTTTTTTTTTCAAAACAAAAAGTAATTTTTACATGAAAAAGCATTTGGGAAACTAGTTTACACCCTCTTCAAAAATGGATGCCTCTTTTTCGCGTTGCCGTCAACCTCTCCCTCTAAAATCACACTTCAAGAACGAGTCATGATGGTGCGCGCTCAAAACTGTGCGGCTGATAATCATGGGACCATTCTGCTTAAAATGATTCGAAATTTCCTGATACATATTTAATCTGAGTTTTCATTTTGATGAAAAAGTTACAATAAATAGTAAAGTCTGCGCATGAGTAGATTATTAAAAGTTTGCTTTCAAAACATTTTATTTAACGCAAAATCGTTTATTTATAGAAATAAAAAGCGAGGGAATACCTTTTCTTAAGATTAAAACCCATTGAACTATTTCAGAATAATAGCGGTCAGAACATTTCAAGACAAACCCTAATTCAAAATTATTTTTTTTAGAATGCTTGTCAAATATGCATTAGAAATCGCTACTTATTAAGTGAATATTTATTTAATTGATTTATCCATGGACTAATTTTAATGAGGATGGATTTTTTTCGGTAGTTTTTTGTTCATCTTTAAATAAATCAATCGTTAATAAATTACAATCACAAATATTGATCCTACTTTTTAAAATTAATTAAATGCATTGCCATTCAGACTTGTTAGTTTTGTAGGATTGATGTAAACATTGCTTTTTTAGGAGATTTTTTTTTGTTCCATTTTATAACCGTCGTTGAACAACTGATCCAATTTCTTGGGTTTACGACTACTAATGTTCAAATCCGTAGCTTTGTAATTTTTAACCCAATCTAGAAGACAAGGGAAATTCTGGATCAAGTATTGAGAGAGAATCGAAAAAAGGTGGAGGAATTTTTTGAGGGAACTTACCCGCATTTGCGTTACGTGACGAGGAAAAGCACGAAAACACCCCATGGTTAGCCTGACAGCGAGGGGATTCTAACCCATGATCCGTCCAGGGCTAAAGAGAATAGTGCTGTGATCTCTTTAGCCCTGTGATCCGTCAACCACTGAGGATATTTTACGTCAGCACTGTGGTCGGTGCAAGCCTGATGCGGAATTCGTATCGACCAGCCAACGCTGGGATTCGAATCCGGTTTACCTCGTTAGAAGGCGAACGTTCTATCCCCTAAGCAATCACGGATCTTTTTAGGAAAAATTGTGTGTGTTTTTTGTTTAATTTTTATTTTTATCTTTAAGATTTGATTAATTTATTTATTAAATTTTTGGTTAGGTGTGGATTTCTGCCGGCACGCAAGTCTTTTTTACTTTTGGCATCGGATTCGGATCTGTCATTAATCTTGGAAGTTACAATAAGTTTCATCATAACTTCTACAGGTTAATATAATTATTTTTTAAATTATATTTTTGTATAATGTAAAAAGATAATTGACATCTTACTGTTCTCATAGGTTAGAAATAACACATGATTGATTATTAGTAAGCAAAGAAGATAGAATTGTCTTTGATCATCAGCGTAAAATTAATAATAGTATAACGCTATCTACTTGTAATATTTATTAATCATCCCTTCTAATGTTATTCTCTTTTAATATTACATTTCTTATTTATATTATTATTATTTAAAATTAAAGGGTTACTACTAGAAGCTGTGTTTCTTAATTATATTATTAATTAGTCACCTTTGTAATATTTTATGATTAGATACTGTTTTACGATTATTAAGCAATAATAAGGACCTATTGACATTTTATTAATTATTCTGTAAAATTGTTATTTTTAAAAACCCTCGTTCAGTCAAAATATACAATTAAAATAATGTATACAAAATAACTATTTAAATTTCTATAGAAATAAATATCAAGAATTTTGTTTCTTTTAACTAATACTTAATCTCTTTGGTTAAAAGTATGTAAGAAATTTTTATAGTGATTTAAAATTATTGAAAAAAAAATATGATTTAGATATTACAGTGTTAACTAAGCAGAATTTTTAGGATTAAATTTTATAAATTGGAAAGCTATAATTGTATTCATTATGAATATTTTTTTTTAAATGTTTTGATGTAACAATCAAGTTATAGGTACGAAACGAAAATTGTTACGGAGCAATCGAGAGACTAGGTTTCTGTCAGGAAATTATATTTGAATAAATAATTTTTGTTAACAATTAACAATTTCTTTTCCTAATATTATTGAAAGTTTTATTATCTTTCATCCATTGATTTTAATATTTTTTTTCTCGTTATTTAGGGATTCTATTCTTCTTTGTATTGTGAATCCTTTGACCAGTTTTTTGGCAGCAATTGTTATATTTTCAGTTCTTGGTTACATGGCTAATGTTCAAGGTATTGCTGTTTCTGAAGCAGTCAAATCAGGTTAGTATATTTATACTTCTATTTTTCCTTAATCTTTTTAATCTACGAAGATTAGTTTCTTATTTGTATCGAAGGTACGATTGGTAGTTAATTTGCGTTCTTAATAGTCATTCAAACATTTCAGTACAATTTTGTTTGTTTATTTCATTCCGTACACTGCGGCTTGCTTTATTGTTTTTGACTAGGAATAAAAAGGAACTACTGAAATGAAAGTACTGTAAAAGTCCTATTTAATAATATTTTCAGAACATTGTTTTTTTCTCAACTTCAACTTTGAGATGACAGAAATCTGAATTATTTAAAGTATTCCGTTATTTTTATGAAATTACTGAAGAAAAAAAAAAGAGTTACTGAACGCTTTTATCCGTAATTGTTTTTAATTTTCAATAGCTCTCTTACCTACTTGTTTGCAATTACTTGACAAAATATTTTCAGAATATTATTTTTTCTCTTTCCACTTCGAGATGTCAGAAATCTAAATATCGAAAAGTATTCCCTTATTTCTTTTTTTATGACTAGTGTTCGCCTCATTGGGAGGCGAGCACTCTAGCGCTTGAGCCACCACTGCTCATTACTTAGGTTTTGACTTTTTCTTTCTCGTCACACTAATAATTCGTTAGATTTTAGTAATAAATCTTTTTTTTTCTTGGAGTAAATAAATTAGTTTACGACCTGTACGTTTTTGAAAAGGATGTATAAACTCCGAACGTAACTACTTTCAGGTCCTGGATTAGCCTTCTTAACGTACCCAGAGGTTGTGCTGCATTTACCACTCTCTCCCATATGGTCTGTGCTATTTTTCATGATGCTGTGCGTCCTAGGAATCAACAGCCAGGTAATGAAATCTTACTCCAAAGTTGTTGTTTTTATCAGTATCGCCACATAATACACTATCTGGACAAAAGTATCCGGACACCAGTATCACATTGTGCTTTATTTACAGAGAATGGGTAACCCAAGATTAAAATTGATTAAGTTATTCTATTCGTTAGGTTGTAAGACTATGTTAAACTTGACTTAGAAACTTGAAATTACGAAGGTGAGTTGAAAACATGTACATTGGATACTTAATATACACTTATTAATTCAAAATTTATCAACGGTTAAACTTGTTACAAAAAAATTTCTTAGACGAAGAGAAAGAGGAAAGAGCTAAAATTTGACGAGCTGAAAGGGCTATTTTTATTTATGATTCTTAAAAATTTTTTTTTTTATTTCAGAATTTTCAATTTATGAATTTTTATGAATTCGTGAGTTTTTACATACATAATAATTAAAAGAAGAAACAGAAAGACTAGCTGATTAAAAATATTGTATCTAAAAATTTTTATATTTTGAAAATTTTAAAACTAAGTTTAAAAAACTTAATTCAAGAGTTCGAAAAAGATTGAAACTTTTTTCCTATTTGAATTGATATATTGACATAAGGTTACCGTTATTAACGAGTAAAATTACTTTTGCTTTAACTTTTATTTCTAATCTTTACTAAATCTAACATTTTTTTTTTTTTGATGAGAGGAGGGAACAGGACATGCTATTTCCCAGTTGAAAGAAATATTTATATCAAATTATTTCTGTAATTTTTTTTAACTTGTTCAAAAAAAATCTTCTTTTGAGCAAGACTTATTTAAACTTGGGAAATTCGATAAAAATTTAATCTTTCTTGAAGATTTATAAAGACTTTTAAGCTTAATTAAATATTTTTCTTTTGGGGTACATGGTTATTCAATAGTAACTTTTCCTTTCCATGGTCTACCACTCTGAACGAAATCATTAAGAGTCTAATTTTATATGCTTAACGTCTTTTCTTTTCAGTTCTGTACAACAGAGGCGTTGGTATCGAGTCTGGTTGATGAATGGCCCTATTATTTAACCCCTAGACGAAAACTCTTCTCTTTCATTGTCTGTTTTGCTCTCTTTCTTCTAGGATTGCCTATGGTCACTAATGTAAGTTTTATTCCCTCAAATATATTTCTTGTTTTTATAGAGACGAAATAATTAATTCATTCATCGTTCCGTTACAGGGTGGTATGTATCTCTTCCAACTGATGGATTTTTACTCTGCCAGTGGAATATCTTTACTCTTCGTCGTATTCTTCCAGACTGTAGCCATTTCTTGGATATATGGTAAGGGTCACTCTTTCCTGAACTAAACTTTATCTAGAACGTGATTATTTCTAGATCTAGAACAGATTTGACTTTGGTGATAATTTCTAGATTGCGTCGTTATCAGATTTCATCAAAAATGCGACAGCCACGGAGACTTGTTTGTGAAGTCACATGTGACCTCTCCGACGTCAATGTGTGGGTTTTAAAAGGTTACATTTTGACGTTTCCCAGACGTCAATAAGAGACCACAATGAGACATTTAACTGTAGCAGTGATATCACCGTGAGACGAAGATGTGACATATTCATGTCGCAACTTTATGGGAGACCCTGTTGAGACGTAAATGTCACAATTTCGCCACACTGTGACCCAGTTGAAACGTGAATATGTTACATCTTTGTCTGATGGTGATCAAATTGAGACTTGAATATGTAACATCTTCGTCACATGGTGATCCTGTTGAGATTTGAATGTCATATTTTCGTCACACAATGACGCCACTGTGACACTAGTCTCATTTTGACGCCTGGGTGACAGTTATTTGAAAATCTTAAAAATATTTTCAAATAAATTCTATTCAAATAATTCAAGCAAATCTTTCAATTTAATTGTTAGGAAAAGGGAAATTTTGTTTCAAATAAAAATTATTACAAGCATTGGTTAAAGTTAAAAACTATAAGAATAAACAGATCAATTAATTTTTTCCCACAAATATATGCTTCATACAAATTTAATTAATAATAAAAAATATTAATCCCGGGTTGAAATGAGGTCGTAAACATTATGTACAGTGCGCAAAAATAAATAAATAAATAAATAAATAAAAGACCTATTTGAATAATTTTTGATCTAAAGATGTGAAGACTTCAAATTAATTAGTGCAGACGATATTTTAAATTACGAAATGAGAAATTAGAATAAATATATCTTTTTTTCCCGACGGATTCGGATTTCCGACCCTCAAAACATAGCTAGTAATCGCAATCTGAAAAATATGATCACAATAGGTGGCTCAGCAGAACGGTCCAAAGTTTGGTTCTCTTCATGTTATTTTACTCCTTGCATATCTATATCTCGAGAAATTTATGCACACAATTATAAAATCCGTTTATTCAAAGATAGTTCCATGCAAAAAATAACCCTTAGTAAATATTTATTAATATTTAATTTAATATTAGTCGAAAAATTTTTAAACTGTATGGTATAAAATTGTTTACATAATTTTAAGTTATGTAATTTTACATGACAAAATACAAAATTTGTGTGAAATCGGTCTAGCCGTTCTTGCGAAATCGAATTTTAAAAATATAACTTCTTGCACAATTTCTCCAAAAACTGCGATATTTAATATACGAAAAATTATAACTAGTAAATTAAACTAAATTATGATCATTTAAAGTAAACGCTTAATTATTTAAATTAAAATTTAGGATAATATATATACAGTTTTACTCACTTGAGAAATTGACGGCGAATGTTTCCAGGGCACAAACATCCTTTTCACAACATGAGAAATAAGGCGGGAGTTAAACACAAAACTTAGACATAAAATTCTGAACTGTATCAGTTAACGAAGAACTTGTCCAGCTTCATTTGTTTTAATCCATTAAAAGGCGACTGATTTATTGGCGTAAATACTTTAGATAATGAAAGTGCAAAAAAAGTTGAATCATCGATTCTTCATAAATGTTTAAATTTCGAACCAATGAATACGAAATTTTTAGAACAAAAACTTATAGAACAAAAGTTTCCAACATATAGAAAAATAGATTAGTAGGAATCGAAGAATAGAACGTAGAGGAATCGAACAACATTTTCAACGCTCTCAACGCAAATCAAAGAATTTCAATCTGATGAAAATTCTTTTGCCGAAGACTACATTTAATTCTAGGAGCTTTAAAATCAACTGTTCTAAACTTGTGAGGCACACTTCAGATGTTGACAAATTAATAAGAGAAAAAATTCAACCTATTTGAGCTTTCGGTTTTACGGTATTGGCAATCTCTTCGTTTACGTTTTTAATATTTCTGTTTCTTAATTTTCGGTTTTAAAATCGTTTGCTTTTTGCTATAAAATACCAATTTGTTGTTTCTTTCCTTTAAAAAAAAATATTTTTTCCTATGCTACTGGCAATCTCTCCTTTCACTTTTTTACAAGTTATAAAACTAAAAGTTTTATTATGTGCTTTCAAACTACGATTATTTAACAAATCTAAAAGTGTGTGATATGTACTTAATATGTACTTAAATATAAAATGCATTAGATTCTAAAGAAAATTTGTCGCTATTTGATACTGAAAAACAGAGCTTTGTTATGCAAGCGTAATATTAGTGCACTCAAATTGTACTGGAATAGAATGAAGTATTTTATTCAAAATTAAGAAAAAAATTTACACAAATGCGTAATTTCTGGATTGTTTGTTAAACAGCAATGTTTTTCTTCCTGTTTGATATTATTTTTGAATAAAATCAATCTTATCAAAATTGTTTGTGGCTATAATAGTTGTGCATAATTTACAATTTTTAACATGAATCTTAAAAAAAAATTTGAACACATAAAACTATTTAAAAAAGAGGAAGAAAAGATATCCAAATTAAGACCGCCGGGGAAGAACGGTTTATATCCGTAAAAGATGATTCGGAGAATAAATTATTGGAAGGATAGGTTTTCTTTAGTACTGTTCATCTTTACAGTGTTTATAAAGGGGAGACTAGCTTTTCACCTAATTGATTTTTCAAAACTAGTAATCTTTCAAATGAAACAGATTGCGATCCGATCGTCATCATAGGTATTCTGAAGTATGGTTCACATCCGATATACATTGGAATTTCACTTTAACTAAATTGATATCATTCAAGATAAAAATTTTAAAAAAATAGAAAAAAATTTTTATTTTCACTTCTCTGCTAATAAGCCAATAGAACAACTTAGTTTTAGATTAAGAGAAAGTTTTATGTATCGAAATTTAATTCTTTGCAGGAACGGAGAGGCTCTCAAAGAACATAAATACAATGATTGGTTTCCATCCAGGCACATTTTTGAAAACGGGATGGAAAATATTGATTCCCCTTGGAACTGTTGTAAGTATCTTTCTAATCGAGACATGTATTATTAGATCATTAAGGAATAAATTTGTAGAATGGATTAGTCAGTTATAACACTGACATTGGCTGAACATTTTTACTGTTCTGCTTCTTTTGATGAAACGTTACGTATCTCACCTGTTCATCGTAAACTTCAAAGATATTTTAAACCTCATTTATATATATACACTACTGGCCATAAAAATTGCTAGACCAGGAAGGCGACACACCACGAACATAAAATTTGCAGGACGGATAGAGCTTGTTGTGGTATGCCTATAGGCGCACTCATGCAAAGCAGGCTGCGGTAGCGACACCTACAATGTGTATAAAAGAAGAGATTTGACAGTAAGTTTCTAATACAGAAGTCCCGCAGTGGACTGATCGTTAAGACACGGTTCCCAGCAGATCACCGAAGTCAAGCATCACTGGCTACGGTCAGTGTGCGGGTGGGTGACCACTTGGATCAGTCTGCGTAGGGACCGAAGGTGTGCGGTATTGGTCCTCGTTAAACTATGCTACCGTAAAGTGCTCGACTTCGCGCGCAGGTCGTCGGGCTACCGAAGCGGGGGTGCCATCCCCTCAGCAGAGGATCAAAATTGTGATGGCATGCCTTCGGATCATCCTCCGGGATTTTTCCCAGACCGTCGCCAATAGCTCATTGTGCAACTCCAGTGTGACGTAAATTAACAACAACAACAACAATCTAATACAGAAATTGAATTTGAGAGTTGCTCTTGGATAAAAAAGTTTTTGTTATGCCTCGTGTAAGAAGGAGAAATGCCTATCAGCACTTGTCTGAGTTTGATCGAGGTCGAATTGTGTCCTACCGGGATTTCAGTTTATCATACCGAAGTATTGCTGCTCGCGTTGATCGAGGTCCCATGACTGTCAGCAGAATATGGAATCGATGGGTTCATGACGGTCATATGGAACGCTGTGTAGGATCTCAGTGCCCCTCCCCCCATCACTAACAGTCGAGAAGACAGACATGCTATCCACATGGCCTTAAGGGATCGTACAGCTACGTCACGAACTCTGAGCCAACAATTGGGGTCATTTGCAAGACAACAAGTGTCTGCTCGAACAGTTCGACGACGTTTGCAGCAGCATAGACTGTCAGCACGGCGACCATGGCTTCGGCTACCCTTGACGCTACATCACAGGAAGGAGCGCCTCCAATGGCGTAATCAACGACGAACCTGGACGCAGGAATGGCATGACGTCATCTTTTCAGACAAATCCAGGTTCTGTATACACCATCACGATGGCCGCATCCGTGTTTGGCAATATCGTGGAGAACGCCCATTGGCAGCTTGTATTCGACATTGTCATACTGGCCCATCACCTGGAGTAATGGGTATGGGGCTCCATTGGATACACGTCTCAATCGCCTCTTGTCCGCATTATCGGCACTTTGAACAGCAGCCGTTACATTTCTGATGTGCTAGGACTAGTTGCGCTGCCTTATCTTCGAGGCCTCCATAACGCTACGTTTCAGCAGGACAATGCCACGTGTTGCCCGTACTGTCTCATACCCTCCAACTTATGAGGATTTTGAAAATAATTCTTTCTAGTGGTAGCGAACCAAAATAGAAATTTTTAAAGCAAATGGATCTCTCATAAAACTTTTATCAGAACTTAAGAATCTAGCCATATGGCCTGCACTTTTATAAGTAATAGTGGACAAGTTACGCTAAAATTAATTTTTTTTAAATATTAAGACATTAATTTTGCTACCGTCTGAAAAGAAGATTTCTGAAACTACGGAAATTCCGTAGTAGTTGGAGGGTATGCTGTCCTAACCTTCCTTGACACAGAACATGTTCGCCTGTTGCTCTGGCCAGCACGTTCTCCTGATCTCTCACAAATTAAAAACTTCTGTTCAATGGTTGCCGAAAGACTGGCACGCCACCACTCGTCAATCACTACGGTCGATGAATTGTGGCATAATGTTGAAGCTGCATGGAATGCTGTACCTGTCCATGCTATCCAATCTCTGTTCGACACAATGCCCAGGAGAATAACTCCTGTTATTGATGTTTTATTTTACAACTATCGTGAACAGGTGACCCAATTTTAGGTTTACGACTGCCAATGTTCAACTCCGTGTCCATGTAATTTTAAACCCAATCCAGAAGGCAAAAGAACTCGAGGAATCAAGTATCGGGAGAAATTTGCCCTCGTGAAGGCTTTTTTTTATGGGATTAACTCGCATTTGCGTTACATGGCGGGGAAAACCATGAAAATCTCACATGGTTAGCCCAACAGCAAGGGGACTCTAACCTATGCTCCGTCTACCACTGTGGATATTTTACGTCAGAAATGTAGTCGGTGCAAGCCGGGTGTGGAATTCGTATTATCGCTGGGATTCGAACCCGGTTCACCTCATTGGTGGTGAACGCTCTATCTCCTGAGCCATCACGGCTGATATAATTTGTCTTTTCTACAAATTTTCTCTTCCAACACATTAACTGATCAATAATCAATCTTTTGCAGGGTATATTCTTCTTTTCCATTGTTGACTACTCCCCCCTTGTCTATGCTCAAGTGTACAGATATCCTTGGTGGGGTGAAATGATGGGATGGCTCATTGCCCTCTCCTCCATGATCTGGATCCCTGGTTACATCATTTACTACATCTACACAGCACAGGGGACACTCAAACAGGTAAAACTGCTTTCTTAATAGGATATAATAAGGATCACTGATTAAAGTGCCTCTTTTTAAAGGCCTGTTTACACGGTCCAAGTTCTTGAATCCGAGAAATTGAAGGAATTTCTCTGTCCAAAAAACTGGATGATTCGTCGACATTATCCAAGTTCTTGAATGTCACTGATTGGTCGAAAGAAAAACTTGCGCATGCGCATTGTTCATATCCAGCATTATAAAATAATGCTTACATTAAGTTTAAAATTACTAAATAAATTCAAATAAAATCATAATAACACAAATAAACCGTAACAGATCAATTTATTTGGACTAAAATATATGAAAACAGACAACAAAATGACATAATCTGATGCCTGCTTGTTGACATCACAGAACCTAAGACGCTGATTGGTTAAGGGAGAAAAGACTTGGATGGAAAGTAGAACATGCTCTATGATAGTCCAAGGACTTGGATCAAGTACTTGAATGATCGATCCAAGCTCAAAGCAAAACAAGTTTCCATTAATATCAATCAATCTTCGTCCAAGAACTTGAATCGTCTAAACAGGCCTTAAGCATCCCTTTCGAGCCGACTGTCACATATATGTGACAGCAAGAAACGCGCTCACTTCCCGGCCGACACACCCGCGTGTCAGAGAGTTTTCTCGTTCTCCCCAGACCGTCACATATTTGTGCCAGCGTTTCGGAACGTTTTAAAAAATGAAATTTCTTCCAAAAGATGGCATTGTATGTCCATATGGTTTCAGATACATGTAGATTTGACCTTCTACTCAAGATGAAAGTACATTCACGTGGTTTTTAGGGGAAGGAGAGGAGGGGGGGAATGTTTTATGAGGGCTCTTTAAATTAGCACGTGATATTTATTTACAGTAAGTAAGGGAGTTTTTTTTATCTCTCGCTACTTTCGATTTTCGGATTAGTTTTTAGTGGATAATTAGATCTTGTAGGCTTGAATTTTTTTTCTTTTTACCGTTAGAATGTCGAAGCGTCGAAAATTTTTAACTGAGCTGGAAATAGAGGAAATTATGCGAAATATTTAAACTTATTAATATTTATATTACATTTAAACAAGAAATAACTTAAGTAAATAAAGTATCCATAGAAATATATATAAAGCATATGTCACTTAAATACTCTACAGAACAATATTAAACAACGCGCTGATATTTCGGTAATTTCATGGAATTAGGCTTAACATCGAAAAACCCTCCGGCCCTGGGGAGACACACGCTAGAGAGACTGCCGGCCTCAGCGGTAAGCGCGCTTTCGCGCTTTGCGTCGCGAAAGGGTTAAGCATCTAATCAAAAATTTAAACTAGACTTGGTTACAAACAATGTATGTAAACCACACCCTAAAGAATTTACTTATAATAATGTGTAAAAATATTTTTTTGATGTAGGTTTTATTTTTAAAAAGTCAATTGTCTTAATTCGATGATACTCTTAAAAAAGACATATTTGATTTAAATCAGTGATCTTTTTAAAAAAAAATTGAAGTCATTTATGTCGTTATTTTAATGATTTAAATCAGGGCTGTCCTACTGCAAAGAGATCACGGGCCAGAATTCCGGTCACTGATCACCTGGCGGGCCGCAGTTTGAAAAAAGTTGGAACAATAACCTCTTACCTCTTATACAGTAACAATTAATAGTTGAATTATTAATTATAAAACAATGGAACAGAAGGATTATAAAACAATTTGCTTACATTTTAATGGGAAAACAGAGGCCGATCAGCCTAAATAAGAAGTTGGCGGGCCGCCAGTTGGACAGCCCTGATTTTTATCATGCTATGAATTATAACCATATATAGAATAAAAATTGTATACGTTTAAGAAGGCTAGGAAAAGTCATTGAAATTTTTTTTTGTTAATACGAGTAGTTCAATTTACGCATTTGACTAAACTAAAATTTATAAGTAAAAATTATAGATTAGAACAGATTAAACATGAATAAAAAATTAACTAACAGCATATTTCTGATTAAACGAAATTCTGTTAAAGTAGGAAAAAACGAAGAAAAAAATTAATATCATTTGTAGAATACTAGTTGAAGCATTCTCAATTAACCACAATTAATTACAATACATGAGTTATAGCATATAACAATATATTTATTACAATATATGAGTTATCTCAGTGCAAATGAACGAAACATAGTGTGAAGATAAACGATATGAAGCACTTAAACAAGTACTAATTGCAATATAATAAATAAACATCAAATGTTGTTGTTGCTGTCGTACGTCATTAAGGCAAGAGGTACGATTGTTCTTGTTTTCCAGTGTCGCCATCTATGGCTAAGATTTCAACTTCTACCACAACCATACCTCACATCCGTTATCCATTATAGAGCGAACCCACTTTTACGTCCATTCATTCATCCACAGAACGTAATTTTGAACTGAACCAGAGAACGATTAATCTCCAATTCAGTACCCCCAGATGTGTAATTTGTTATGGGAATATGGAAAACTTTGTGACCAGACAGATTTTATATTATATCCGTCGTTGAACAGCTGACCCAATTTTTGGGTTTACGACTACTAATGTTCAACTCAGTAGCCTTGTAATTTTTAAACCAATCCAGAAGACAATGGAACTCCTGGATCAAGTATTGGGAAAAGTTTGCCTTCGTGAGGGACTTTTTGATGGAACTAACCGGCATTTGCGTTACATAGAGAGGAAGACCACGAGAACCTTCCACGGTTAGCCATCGCCAAGATCGAACCCCGGTTCACCTCATTGGAAGGCGAAAGCCCTATCCCCATAGCCATCGCGGCTCGACCCGACAGATTTAACGTGCACCGGTCACCATTTACTACATAGGGAGTCTTCCGTCTGCTGAATTCGAACCCCCATTCTCACGAGCGAGAGGCCAGCGCCCTGTATTTTAATAATTTAAATCATGCTGTCTGTAAATAAATAATCTTCGAAATTAAATGATTTTTCTTATTGCAGAGAATTCAAAATGGCCTGACACCAGTACTGGACAGAGATGACAACAATCCTCCATCCATGGTTAACATACAACTACAGGAGAATACTTATGTGTAGACAGATGTGCTTAAGTTCATTTAGCTTTATTATGTTTGAAGGGAAAAAAAGGAAACTGTGATGTGCTTTTTTTTACAAAAAAAGGTTTACTGTGATGTAAACATTCCATGCAGCTGATAGCTGATGGGCGAGCCAAGTAAAGAAATGTGTATTAAACTTTATCATTGAAGCACTAATATCATGCTATTTATTCATATTTATTTTGTATATAGTGACACTGGGAGAGAAATTGCAGCTCATTTCATGTTCTTCACAAAATTATTCTCGAGTAGCGCTGAACGCTGTACAGCTGATATTTATACATACCTCGATATCACGAACTCCGATAACTCAAATTTTTTCATTACTATCAAAAGTAATAATAAATCTCATTCGCTTTGCTGGGAATAGAAAATATAAGCTATTATAATGTATCAAGCTATATTAAGAAGCAGTTCTTAGTTTTATTAAACCAACAACTCTGTTGATCTAAAAATTGTTATTCTAATTTTATCGCTTGCTTTTTTATTATTTAAATATTTTTATGTGCTTAGTTTATTTTATTCATGCTTTTGCTAGCCAATTATTTTTTAATATTTTCAGACTTTTATACTATTTTAACCCAATGTATTTTTCGGAATATTTAAAATGATTAACAATAAGAAAAAGGAGACCAACAGAAAAGAATGGTTCAATGGCTCTGCAAGGGCTGTAGTGCCAGGAGGATGAAATTTTTTCAGTGATTTCCCCCCTTATTCCTGGTATCTGTAGATAAAAAATAAATCATAAAATAGCTAATTTGATGTATAGTAAAGAAACTTGTCTTACGTGGCAAAACGATTGGGTAGAATCAGAAAGGGAGCAAGTTGACGGAACAGCAAGCGAAGGAGTATTAAAAAGGAAGTGAAGTTGATGCAATTTTTAAAATGCCATTTGGCTAAATTGTAAGAAAAAATAATTGAGAGGACTCTTCCTTTGAGTTCGTGATATCGAAATTTGATTGCACAATTTAAATAAGTTTTTTTAGTGAAAACGCTGCAATGCTTATGACTTGAGTTTTCACACAGTCAATAGGTGTTCTTTGTAAAAATAAAAAAAAAAAATAATAATGTATTTAACCTTTTAATTTTCTTAAGACGCAATTTAAACCTTATATACTAGAGTTCTATAATATTTTTTTCAGAAATTCTCTGAAATTAAACGGTGTGAAATATGTATCGGTGTCAAATAAATAAGGAGAGGGTATACTTCGTGATACATAGTACAAATAAAGGTACCGAAATGGACATACTATAGTTTCGATTCTGTAAACAAGGAACCTTCATTACCATTGTGCTTGTCTCTTTTTATGTTTAGACACTAATAAAAGTTTTTGTTTATACAGTCTCAGAAATTAAACACTCACATTTGTCGATTCAGCAATCTTTGTGCTGAATTTCGTTAGTTTTGAGAATTATTCCGTCACAAAATCACGTGATTTATGACGAAACGCGAACTTTCAGATATATGACGAAAATGTTTCCTCGATTACGGAATCTCATTGTTGGGCGTTGTGAGAGATTTAAGACTAAACGATCGAAACTAAAGGGATGATCAAGCCGACCGGCTATATAGTGGTCAAAGAGTTGGCCTCGTTAGTACCAGGGAGATCCCGGGTTCGTATCCCGCTACTGGCATAGGTGAAATAAATCTCTCTGTTCCATCAGTCTTTTTTATGTTGTTTGGGTGACATTAATCCACCTATATGGTGTCCATATAGGTGTTCCATGATAAAGTGATAATTAGATACAATAGGCTCCGCTACGAGGGTTATTATTATTATTTTTCGGAAAAAAGTAGAATGACGAAATATTTCTTTAATTTTGACAAAATTCATTTCCTCGTCACTTTGACGAAATTTTTACTCGGAGCATATACCAAGAAACGGTTTCATCAAAAACGCAGAAAGTTTCGTGAAATTTAAGCATTCATTTTTCACCGTGTAGAACCAAAAATGTAGTAAGTCTATTTCAGAACCTTTGTTTGTAATTATTCACATTGTTTTTCATTCAATCGTATATCAGCATTTTCCTAATAATTTTCCACCCACAGAAAATTTTATTAAATTAAATTGGAATTATTCATGAACAATAAAAAAGCTTAAATTATTTAAATAAAAAAGCTTTTTTTTAATTTAAATAATTATATTTCTAATAATATTAAATACTTCTCGAAAAACAAAATATCAATGAAATATCAATGAGAAAGATGAACTGGTTTGACATGCGGCATTAAATACACGTTTTGACAATAGGTTTAGTGAATCAATGTTTTTAATGCTATTATTGAAAAGTGAAATGGTTGCTGAATATTTTCTTTTCAAATTACTTTATGGATGATAAGTATTCTGTATTTTTTAATTTAGTTGATAATAAATGTGCTATTTTATTACTTATAACTAAACGAAGCCAACTTGTAAGACATTTTCGTTGATATAGATCTAAATTATGCTTTGCTGCTTCAAATCTAAAAGAGCTTTGTTATTTATGTGCTGATGATTATTAAATTGAAATAAAGTAGATTTGAAAATCCACCTTATAGCATGGAACCCTTGTTGAATTGATTTTAATTAATAGAAGTTAAAAATATTTTATTTTACATTTTAAAGAAATTATACACAAAACTTTTTCTCAACTGTAGAGATTTTTTTGACTGCAAGGAAATTTCTTTATCTTTGGAATTCATAATTAATGTTGATAAAACATTTATTTTTCATACTAGTATTTAAATAAAACAAAATCTCCTCTATTTTAGTAAACAAAGTTTGTATATTTTGCATATTTTTGTATTTTTTTCATATTCAAATGATGTATTCTTGTAAATAATACTTGATGTAATGTAGCTAATTGTTTATATAGTCATATAGTCTGTGTTTGAAAGATATATTTTTTCACAATATATATGGGTAATTCTTCAGAAATTGTGACATTTAAGAGTGATAATTTATGGAGAAAAAAAACATTATTCTACACGCATTTTGGTGCATGATTTGTGAAAGTTATAAATGAAACAGGTTTATCTTGTCAAAATGTTAAAAATAAAGCAGGTTTATCTCGTCAAAATGTTAAAATTAAAGCAATTGTGTAAATGAAGAGACGGAAAAATTGCCGGCATGAATATTAAGAAAACAATGAGGTTTTAAGGTATAAGGTTTAGGGAAACAACGAATAAGGTTTTGAGGAAATAATAACAGAAGTAACAAAATGTTAGAAAATATTATTCTGCCTAAACGATTGGTTATAATCTAGTAATTATCGATATCAGTTAGCTAAATTCTTTATGGTGAAATAAAGATTAGTCTGTAAGAGTAAAATAAAATATGGTTGAGAGGAAACGATTAACAAAAGTGTCGTGTGTTGAAGTTGATTTGGTCGCAAGACTCAAGAACCTTTAATCTGACCTGCATAAAAAGAATCTCGTGAAAAATTATTTTATCTCCGTTGGAATTAATTTGTAACCAGTTAGTAGTTATTTTAATAATGTTTATTGTAAAAATCTGTTATGAAAAGTGAACTTAGATACATTTTTCTTCACAGTAAAATATCTGATTAGAAGGTTACAGGAAGAAATTTTTTTTTAAATCCATAACATTGAGGTGTCAGTCATAATATTTATATTAAAAATTTGATTGAATCTGTGATTAAAAAATTTCGATAACTTTAAAAAAAGGAAAACAGATTAAATGAAGGCAAATTTGTCACAATTTCTGGGGAGTAATAATATATTTATATATCATAATACATGAATAAGAAGATGTTAAAAAGTTTTCATTAACCTCCTGAATAAAACTTATTTTTATAACATTGTAGTATCTGATTCATATTCTAAGTTTTTTCTTGTGTTCTAACATCATTTTTTCAACAAATTTTTTTTAGAAAATTGTTATTATTGACTTGTCTTCATTTCCTTTATATTACTTTCTGCATGTGTGTGTTATATTTTATTACAAAATCTAAATTCAAATGCCTCAATAAAACTTATTTTTATTAAATTGTAGTATCTGATTCATATTCATTGTTTAATGTCCTAACATCATTTTCTCAACAACGAAAAAAATGATTTTTTAGAATTATTATTATTAACTTGTCTTCATTTCCTTTATATTACTTTTGCCTGTGTGTGTTATATTTAAATACAAAATCTAAATTGAAATGCCTCATTCGTAAAACATTCGCCTGAATAAAGTTTTTTTAGAATTCAGTGAGTGTAATGACCTACTCATTTGGAATACAGGTGTTAAAGATAAACATTTGTTTCTGAGCATCTAATAAAATAAAAACAAGTACATATGTTACCGTGTATGATCAAAATCAAGAAAGAGAATGTCGACTTTCACCGGTTAATGTCAACAATTACGTAGACACTTTATTGAATGTCCGAAATATTTGTTATATCCGATTTGATATTAATTTATTCGTTGATATTATTATATTCATTCGATATATTAATATCTGCTGAGGATAGATTAGGAGAAACATCAGTGTTCGAAGTACCGATTAAATGCATACTGGGCAGTGACACTTGACCTTAAAGAAAGATTGATGTAGAGCATACCGGGCAATGGCACTGAACCTTGAAAAACATTGATGTAGGGCATACCGGACAGTGACACCTTAGAATCTATTTCGGACATTTACCAAAGTGAGTATGAAATTGTCAACATGCACCGGTGAAAGTCAACAACCACCAATTTGGGTCATTCACAGTAACATACATGGTATTAAAATGTTTTAAAATCATAGTCATACAAATCAGGTCATACATAGTATTAAAATGTTTGAAAAATCACTATATTTTAGTTTTACAAAAAGTCTCTTAAGACAATGTGACATATCATCAGATATTCCCTGATTAAACTAATCAGATATTCTTAGAATAAAGAGTAAAGATGTAATTTAGGAATCAATTCAGTACAATTCCTATTTTATAAAGATAATATTGATTTTTTGTTTATTTAAATTAAATTTTTCTCAACCAAAAAGGCCATGCATTAAAATCTTCTACATTTATTAAATTTTTTTAATAATAATATTTTTCTTGGGAAGATGAATTATAAGTTGCAATTACAAATATATTAATTTTATAGTTAAAAATGCGCAAACCTTGAACTATTATTATAAAGAATTTAATAATTCAATTTAAAACGAAAAAAAAGAAAGTTTTGTGTCACTCTTTTTCTCGACAGTGCACTAATAGCTATAACTGATTTTTTTTTCCCTTTTAAGTTCGTCTCGCAGTGGACTGATTGTAAACACACGGTTCCCAGTAGAACACCGAACTCAAGCATCACTGGCTGCGGTTAGTAAGCGGGTGGTTGACCACTTTGATCAGCCTGCGTAGGGACCGTGGGTGCATGGTATCGGTCCTCAGTAAACTTCTACGGTAATGTGCTCAACTTCACGCAGGACGTCGGGCTACCAAAGCAGGGGAGCCATCCCCTCTGCCACGGATTAAAATTATGATGGCATGTCTTCGGATCATCCTCAGGTATGTTTCCCAGACCGTCACCAATAGCCCATTGTGCAACTCTAGTGAGACGTTAATAAAGTAACTATCTACCTAACTACCTTTTAAGTTCAAAAAAATTCGTTTAAATCGTCATGTTTGATTATAGTCAAACCAATAGGTTAAAAAAAAAGTGGATTCCTATAAACTTTTAATAAATGCCAAATGCTGTCGTAATTAACACTAGATTGCCTAAGGAAGTCATTTTGACTGCTTTTAATTTCAGTTAGAAAAACAATGATGTATATAATGACACAATTTCTTAGAGTTTTGTGACTTTTTGTACAACGTATAATTTTTTTTAATTGTTAATATTTACTAATAACTTGTTATATAACTGTAAGTAATATAAAAATATGAAAAAATTTTTTAAACAAATTCATTTACGCATTCACAATCCCGTCATTTTGACTGCTTTTGGGCAATATAGGTACAGTACAGAACCCGTTATCCGGAAATCAGAAAACCGGAAAACCATAAAACCGGAACGAAATTCGATAAATTTTCCCGCAATTTTTTAAAAAAATTTTTTTTTCCTCATAGGATTTTAGGATTTTTCTTTCTTTTTTGAAAGATGTTTACCTTACCATCATTTCAGAAATAATCATTAGTGTTCGTTTTTTCTTATTTTTAAGATCATTTCCAAATATTTTATTTTTTTAGTTGGGCTTAACACTAAAAAAAACGGCTTTTTGTAGTGATTCAGAAAACCGGAAAAATCAGTTATTCGGAATAGCGATACAGGATCGTTCCGGATAATCGGTTCTCTACTGTATATACTAATTTTCCGTCTTTCTAGTATTAATATATAAATACCTTATAAAGCGTTTTAAAACTAATGCTTCAACGAAAAACTAAGCCGTGTCCTGAAAATCCTGACCAATATTTGTTAAAAATTTGCCCAATTATTAATGTATTGCGTAATTAATGCGTAATAAATTTGTTTAAAATTAATTTTTAACATTTTTTATATTACTTACAGTTATATAACAAGTTATTAGTACATATTAACAATAAAAAAAATTAGACGTTGTACAAAAAGTCTTAAAATTCTGAGAAATTGTATCATTATTTACATCATTGTTTTTCTAATTGAAATTAAAGGCAGTCAAAATGACTTCCTTAGGCAATCTAGTGTTAATTTCTTAACACTAAACACCTTAACTTAACCTTAACACTAAACACCTAACACTGAACACCTTAATTTCTTACAAAAGATGGCAATATATGTAACCATTTTTAGTTGGATAAATATCAACCTTCATGAGCCAGCATTAACCGATTTCCTTACAAATTTTTTGAGAGAAAAAATGCCAAAAATCAAAATTTTTTAAAATTTCATTAATAAATAAAAGAAACGAAAACAAAACATAATACACAAGTTTCAAGATGAAATTAAAAAAAAATTTTTGTGTGAAAAAAATTAGATCTATTATCAGTTCACTATCTCGAGTTATTTCGGGCATTAAATATGAATCTTAGTATAATAATTTTTAAAACAGGGAATACGAAAAAGTGACACTTTCTAAACGCCATCAGTGAAGTGATGCACCATTTTTATACTCTTAGGAAATTTCAAACTAAATAAAAATACTCAGAAAAGGTGTGGTTTCAAAAACGAAGCAGACTTAACAGAAACAACAATTATTAACGAAAAGGACAACAACTACATTAATGATATTTTACAATTTTATGGTTCAAATGAAAACTTAGAAATTAATATTAAGAAAAAGGAAATGTGTCAAAATTTCTAAAAACATTTACATATGATAGAAAATATTTATAACCCTTTTTTAAAAAAAAATTTCTTTTGCCCGTGTCACTGTATATAGTAAGCGCAAATATCGCTAAAATCGAATATAATGAAATTATTATATAAGGTGGGTTAAAAACATTCTATGTAGCCTAAATTTAATGTATGCTATTGTATATTTCGGTTGCAGGCGTTGCTCTCCTCTGCTTTCTAATTATCATTAATAGCTGCGTTGAAAGGAGTCATTTGGTGGACACTTTAATAATTTTTTATGATTTTTGGGCTCATATGAGAACTTTGATATTAGCATTAAAAAAAGGAAAGGTGTCAAAATTTTAAAAAATATATAAATATGCTAAGAAAAATTTTTATATATTTTTTTAAAAATTTAATTTTGTCCTTGTTACTCTATTTAGTTAACAAAGGTACCGCTAAAACTATAATGTTGCAAATACGATGTGAGGGTGATTAAAATATTCTGAGTAGCCTACATTTAATGTATACGATTGTCTACGTCGCTTATAGGAATTACTCTACTTTGCTTTCAAATTATTATTAATAGCTGCATTCGAAGAGTTTATTTGGCGGACACTTTAATAATTTTTTATGATTTTTGGGTTCATATGAGAACTTTGATGTTAGTATTAAATAAAAGGAAAGGTGTCAAAATTTTAAAAAATATATACATATGCTAAGAAAAATTTATATATTTCTTTAAAAATTTTTTATTTCTTCCTTGTCACTCTATTTAGTTAACAAAGATACCGCTGAAACTATAATGTTGTAAATACGATATGAGGCGGGTTAAAATATTCTGAGTAGCCTACATTTAATGTATACGATTGTCTACGTCGCTTATAGGAATTACTCTACTTTGCTTTCTAATTATTCCTAATAGCTGCATTCGAAGAGTTTATTTGGCGGACACTTTAATAATTTTTTATGATTTTTGGGTTCATATCAGAACTTTGATGTTAGTATTAAGTAAAAGGAAATGTGTCAAAATTTTTAAAAATATATAAATATGCTAAGAAAAATTTATACATATTTTTTTAAAATTTTATTTTGTCCTTGTCACTCTATTTAGTTAACAAAGGTACCGCTAAAACTATAATGTTGCAAATACGATATGAGGCTGGTTAAATTATTCTGAGTAGCCTACATTTAATCTATACGATTGTCTACGTCGCTTATAGGAATTACTCTACTTTGCTTTCTAATTATTATTAATAGCTGCATTCGAAGAGGTCATTTGGAGGACACTTTAATATTTTTTTATAATTTTTTGGTTCATATGAGAACTTAGATAGTAACATTAAGTAAAGGGAAAGGTGTCAAAATTTCTGAAAACATATAAATATGCTAAAAAATATTTATAAAACATTGTTTTAAAATTTTTTATTTTGTCCTTGTCACTCTATGTAGTTAACTCAGGTTTCGCTAAAATCGATGCTGTCGCAAATACTATATGAGGCGGGTTAAAAAATTCTGTTTAGCTTACATTTAAGGTATACAATTTTTTGCATAATTTTAAGCAAGATAATTTTACATTTCAAAATCGATCTAATAGTGTCTGAGAAATCAAATTTCAAATAATTTACTTTTTTGAAAAATTCAATATGTGTTTATATGTATTGTGCATCTGCGCTATATTATGCTTATGTCGATCTATACATTGATACAAAAGTTGAGCGAAATCGGTTCAATAGTTTCTGAGAAATTGAATTTTAAATATTCACTTTTTTTAAAAATCCTTTCTCAGTAACTATTCGACCGATTTCGCTCAAACTTTGTATTTCGTCATTATAGGATACATACTTTAAAATGATGTGAAGAATTGTATATCTTACAAATCAAAAGTGTTCCGACTGTTACAAAATAAAATGATAAATTTATTTTTGGCATGAAATTATCTTTGGACTAGCAAATTTTAAAATTTTCAATTCGCTTTAAAAGTTCTTAAAATAGTATACATTAAATGTAATAATATACATTAAATGTAAATAATAAAATTTATATCAAGGCGTTCAAACTCTGGCTGTCACCTTATGCTAACTATATTGGCATCGTATTCCCCAGATTAGAGCTACCCCATTAATCTTAGGAGTCGGAAATAAAATTGCGCTGTTTGTTATATTTTGGGCAGCACCATAGCAAGTTTGCGGAGTCTTCCGAATTCATTTGTTATTTGTTTCATTGAAAGTTAAATTGAAAGGACGTGCTTTTTTTAACACTACAAGTATAATAATATTGGAGGGGCTGCTTCTTCAAACTTAGGCGTAAAAATATATCGGTAGTAGTAACTCGAAAACCTTGCGGTGATTTTCAACCCCTAGCTCCACCCGTGCTTATCTTTATACAATCAACAACCCATAGTCTTTTCATGGTGCTTTTTTGCTTTTCGTTTGTATTTTTTGTCAAGAAAACTATCTTGTTTTGGAAACCTTCATTTTTGACTTTTTTATATTTGAAAAAAAAAAAACAAAAAAAAAAAAAAAACAGGAAAAAAGATTTTTTTATTTTTTGTGAAATTTGAGTGCATTTGAGGGCACATGTTAAAATTTAAGAGCATTTTCTCTCTTTAAAGAATATGGAACATTTTGAGGACAATCAATAAATTCGATGACTGTTCTTAAGATTTGAGATCGTCTTGTCATCTTACAGACAGTCGATGTTTTGTTTAGAGATGATATATTCAGTATTTCCGATCATCCCTTTAAATTTTAAAAAGCTAAGGAACCATTCATACATTACGTTCTTCCGATTTGCAATCGCAATGCTCGAATACGCTATCTGTGGAGAAGACCGGTTTCACGGCCTGACTCTTCTCCCTTCCTTCTCTTTCTCTTCTTAGTTGTAAATCAATATGTTACGAGATTTTCCCCTTCCGTAATATTTTTTCGTATTTAATTGTCAAAAATAACTCTTTTGATTTCCTTGACGCTTTCTTTTAGAACTATGTTCAACGTAGTTTTCAGATCCATATAGTTTCCTAACTTCAAATTTTTTAATCTATCTATTTTAAAATCAAGACAGAAACTAACGTACTTCTTTCTTCTGTGACTCTCCTTATTCTAATAGTGAAAGCATGCTAAGTATTGCAGCAGGTAGAGATTTCTGACTTTCTACCTATGGCAATACTTCACATGTTTTCACCTAGAAAGTTAACAGCGAAGGAGGTGCGTAAGTGAAGTCACTGGCTTAGTTTTCAAATAGATTAAAAACTTTTAAGTTAGGAAACTATATGGAACTGGAAACTACATTAAAAATAGTTCTAAAAGAAAGAGTATTGGAAATTTAAAGGACGGGGGAAGTATCATAGTACATTTCTATACAACTGAGAAGAGGACAGGGTAAAGACATGGAACCGATCTTCTCCCCAGATAACGCATTTAGCGCTGCGATCACTAATCGAAAGTGCGTGAACCGCATCCAGTAAAATTGAATCTCCGTAGACAGTCTTCTCGTTTCAGATAAGTCATCAAATTAAGCTCTAAGCTGGAACTTGATTAAAGTAAAAGTGTGCTGATTCTGAAGTTTGTTTACTTGTTTCGAGAAAGATGACACGGAAAAGGTTAATAAAGTTGTGTAGATTAGATGAGCTTAGACTTTAAGTTGATGTTAATTCATGCCCTGAATTTGTAGGGAATTCGCTGAACTATAATTCGATGAAATTATGTTCTTGCTTATTGCTGGGCAACGTGCCAATTAAGACTTCAACTCATTTATAGTAAATTGTCTTCAAAAAGATAAAGTTATTAATTTAAAAAAATGCTATTTCATATGTTTCGAGCTAGAACTTTATCATTATGTGGGTCAACTTTACATAATGAACTATATTCAAGCGTGAAAAGTTTTCGCAGAATACAAATTTTACACAATAACAGTAATTTTTTACCGAATAAAAAATTTAATTTCAACCGAATTACTTGTCGATTTTCTTCCACTGTTAAGAAGCCTTCAACTTCAGAACTAAAGAGATTAATTGGTATTGCGAAATCTCAAAAATGGAGACTAACAGGTTTTTGATATTTATTTTCCTGCTGAAATATCTTTTTGCATAATTAAATAAGTAGGCAATATGTTTTTGTAAAAGGGACTCCTAAAATCGGGGATATTTCCGTATCGTGATTTGTTGCGCCTACTACAATATCCAAGGCGCCAAATGGATTTTAAACTTGCAAATTTTTAAAAAAAAACATTTAGATATTTGCTGAGTGGTTACGAGTTATACATTTCGAGTTGGCTCCTTTCTGTGATGTTTTTTTTTTAAAGTTTCTCGCGGGCCGTTTCCCGGAAGTTGCCAAGACTTGGCGATTATTCTACCACAGGTCAGGATATGGAAATCTCCCCGTTACAGAGGTTATTATTCGCAATGGCAAGGCTGAAATATGCCATCTGGGTCATATGCTCATCATTCAATGTAAAGAAAATAATATATTTGCAAACAATGAACTAAATAGTTTGCTACAGTTACAAGGAGTCTATAAGACTGAAATTACTAATCTAATACAGAGTAATTTGAACAATAATTAATGCTATTCCTTTGCTTCAGAAATTTCAGTCCTATAATTTAACTATATATATATTTTTTTACATTAAATATTAATTATTTATGAAATTTTTACAATGATGAAATGGATTTGTATTTTTTAGTTTAGTGAAGCGAATATCAGTTAATCTATCTGAACTATCAAAAAAGTTTTTTGATTTTTGGCCGGTTTTTATAAGTTATAACCTGTTTCTGCCACTGGTAATATAAAAACCAGTTTCTGCCTGCAAAAAGCCAACCCTGGTTTAGTTGTAAGAAGAAATTAAACTGCTATGAAATACTTATTTTAACAAGATTTAACACTGCTTTAATATATTTGCATTTCACTCTATCAGGAGATTTTTAATAAATTTAAGAAACCACATTTTGTTACACTTAAAAGAATCCATTGGTTTTTGAAGGAAATACTATTAATATAGAAAGGTGTAGAGAAAGACCAAAAAGAAGTAAATAGAAGAGAACTTCTTAGAATTACCACTAACAAACAAGAAGAGAAAGGTCTAAAATCTTTAAAGAGGTTCTATGAGGGTTGAAATATTTAACTATCAAAAATGATATTGAATATTATAGAATCAATTTTCAGCAATTTGAAAAAGTACAATATCATTTCAATCAACTAAATTTCATCTTCAAATGAAATGGGATGTTATTGTAACATGCTATTGCAGTATGTTGCAAGTCTGTTTCTATTTATCTTATATTATTTGCTCTTCCGGATGCTCTAAATACTTTTGATAAGAAAATACTCTTTATGATTAATCTTTTTTTCTGAATATCTTTCTTTTTCTTTTTAAGGTGCAGTTATGTTTTTATTTATATCCAGTTCAGTAACTATATCTGTACCGTTTCTTGTTGGTAAATTTATCGATGCAATGGGAATGTCAAATTCTGAGCTGAAAGAGAATTTAAGTTCCTTCTGCTTGTTGCTGATTGGTGCCTTTATAATTGGAGCATTGGCTAATTCTTGCAGAGTATATTTGATGAATATATCATGTAAGTATATTTTGAAGCACTGTATGAAATGTATTTTTATTTGTCTTTATATTTGCACAAATGTTATTTTTACATGTTATTCTGTTTACAAATTTGTGCAACTTAGTTTACAATAAGTTCTAGTTCATTGTGGAAAACAAAAGACTTGTTTTTCATTTATAAATCATATCTTTGGAATTAAGCATTTGATATTGAAAATTTTGTAATGTCTTTTAGTGATATTTTTTTTCATTACCTGCCAAAATCATGGGTTAATTAGTTTTTGTGTTTCAGATCTTTACATTTTAATTTATGCTTGCAAGAAATTTTTCACAAGTTACTATTTGATATTGTGAATGTTCTTATGCATTTAGTTTCAAACATAATTTTAACTTTAAGCTTGTTATATGATATAAATACTTATTTTGTTACATTTTCTAAAGCATTATTATGTAATAATTATTAAATATGAGAAAAAATCATTGCACTTAAATTTGTTATTTATGTAGAATATAGAAAGAAATGCACATTTATCACATTTTTTATGATTAAAAAAATTTATTAAACTGTTCAATAAGGAAATGAAGCTTTTTTCTCCTTGAAAAGCATAGAAAATGCATTTATGCCCACAATAATTTTTTATTAAAATGTATTTTTATTATTCATTTGTTTATTTATTTAATTTTATTAAAGCGCAGAGCAATAAAAGTATTTTAATTCCAAAATTTATGCAACTTAGGTTTACTGAAATTTGTATTTATCAGATGAAATTAAAATGCAAGCAATTTAAATAATTTAAGTAAATTGGTCTACGCTTAATTTCAGTCATTCATTTAGTTTTGTTTCACTTGTTGTGATTTTATTCTGTTAAAATAACTCTCTTCTCTGTAAAATATTATTCATTGAAACATTATTTCATTTGTTTTCGAAAAATTTAATTTCTTTAAAAAAGGTATTCATAACAAACTGTAACAAATTCTTTTATGATATTTCTTTGTCTAAATTCTCTTTCTTAATTCATTATTCAAAATAAAATTTGCTCTTCTAGTTGGTAATAGGAAATTGCGTAGGAAACTCTCACGAAGTATCCTCTACTCTAAACATCAGGAAAAATATTTTATAAAAATAAATTCTTAAAGTAAGAACTTTTAAATTGTGTTGTAGGGAAGGGGGCCATTTTTTGGTACTGACTGGCAATCAGTATTTGTGTGAAACCACATGAGGGGTATCAGTATTTTATGGTACACATATACTTGTATATAAGTACTTATTAATAATAAAATTTTCCAACGACTCATCAGTTTTAAAGTAGCTTTATTTTGCATAACTGCAAAGTACTTATAAGTTTTGATCGCAGCATAATTAGTTAAGCCCGTCTTTTTTATAAAAATTCTGTTGCTCACCATAAAAGTTTCCCAGAGAGCAACATAAGGTTTATTTTCACTGAGCAAAAACTTAATGTAAACCGAAAAAGGTTTGTATTGAGGTCTACATGTAAACCTTCCAACCTTAAAACGAGATCTGTGACACTCTGCTCTATTCTACGCACATCACCCTAATCCAAAACCTTGGAAAACAATCTTCGATAAAAAAAACCTTAATTAGAGGTCGACTTAAGAAAGCTAATCTCAAGATGAAAATAATCTTAAATCTCGGTAATTATAAGGTTTCTTTTCGCAAAGTCTTGTATGCTCAGTTGAAATCCACCTCATCACGAAATTTTAATGGACGATGCAATTCGATCCTATCGCTAGTGTGACGCAAGCTAAAACGTCATTATGGACCTAAGTGACGATACTTTTTAAAAAAAAGCTTTAAAAAAATAATTTTTTTAACCTTTTAGGATGAAAGATTTGAAACTGCAATATTTTTAGTTTATTGAAAAAAGGTTTTTAGGACAAATATTTTCGCGACAATAAAAAGGAAATTCCGACACAAGGTTGTTGTAAGGTTATGTGCCTTCTGGGTTTGTTTAGTGGCAAAATCTAGATTCAGTACAACATAATTGTCATAAATTTTTTATTTCTGCCTTGAATTGATACAAATGAACTCAAAGATAACACAATTTCTGCTGAGGAAATTTTCTACAAATTTTGTGTGGTTGCAATTGTATAGTATAATTGAAGATTATGATGAAATCAAAATTATGATCATAATAAAATTTTTATTCAGTTACAGTTGTAGAGCTCAAGATACAAAATCAAAGAATATTTTATACAAAAGACTTTTTAAGGGAAATAATAAATTTTGTATATTAATGTCAGTAAGGACAGGCCATGGGAGATATATCTCCCATAACAAGCCTAATCAAAAAGTCAAATTAAAAAGTGATTGAATCATTCCCAACAGACACTTAGGAGCCTGGGAGGAGATCCATGGTTGGTGATTTATCAAAAGATAACATAGCCAGAAATACAGCCAACTCCATATAATCAATATTAAATTTGAAAATAATTTGGCAAAAACCAATTGCCAAAAAGAATCATGAGAATTAGTATTGCCCTGTAAGTGAAAGATTTTTGTGGTAAGAGGAATAAAGAGTTACAAATAGAATTTGTTTTCGATTTAGTCACGATAGTGAATCAATGAGTTTTACATTTGTATTGAATTAACTCTCTATAGTAACCCTCTATAGGGTTACTTTTTTTCTAGTAATATTATGTCTCAAAATATTTTGGGCCTTGAGATTGTTTTGTGAAGAAAAATTCATTTAGCTTATTACCTAAAATGTGTATAATATTTTTATGTGTGGGAAAATTTCAAAATTTTCCCTACTGTTAAATATTAGTCATAAACTAGAACCTCTGTGTTTATAAATAACCAAATTTCTAAATTATGAGTTCAGAACTACAAACTAATTGAGCAAGTTTTTAATGAACAAAGAAAAGCAACCTCTCTTCCTGACTGTTAACCACATTTATGTCTACCTATTATTTTTTGTATTTTCTGAAGTTATCAGCAGATGGCCACACTAGTCATCGATAGGAAAATGGCCTGCCATCAATATTTAAAATTTTAAAGAAAGAGTCTTATTTAATTTTCAGGTGATCCATAAATATAGTACATGTATCCCCTGATATATACAGTAGATGTAATTATAATGAAAACTAGATGTAAATTTAAATATAATTTATGGATTATTTACCTTGTTTCAAATGAATATTTTATTTATTTATTAGCTCATCATGTTATAAATTCTCTTAGAAAGAGAGCATATGCATCAATATTGTGTCAAGAGACAAGTTTTTTTGATAAATCAAATACCGGCGAACTCATCAATAGACTCTCATCTGACGCAACTACAGTGGGAATGTCCATAACTAACAATATTTCTGATGGTTTACGAAATGCATTTATGTTCATTGGAGCTTCTTGTTTAATGGTATTGTTGTTTTATGTCATTATATTTTACTGGAGTACTGATTTTAGATTTTTTTCTTTGTTTTATTGTTATTTTAATCAAAGACTAGTATTACTTTGTCTTAGTTTATCTCGGATTTATTATAAGTGCAGTTGTTATAATTATAGTTTTGAATTTTACAATTACAATTTTGATTACAATTACATTACAATTTTGAATTTTAACTGATTTTTTTCAATTATGTAGTTTCATGATTGGTTTTTTTTTTTATATATGAAACTTCTTGTTTAATGAGAGCATGACTTGTTTTATGTAATGTTTTACTTGATTTTTAACTAAAAGAGTGCTACTTTAAGATTTTATCTTAAATTTTTTTTTGATTTAATTTTTATTTTATTCACTCATAAACTGTGTTTACTCATTATAAACCACTCATTGTAACCACTGCAGAAATTTCATGTTATAAAATTACATACAAAGATATTGGGAAAACAAGCATCTCCAACAAACCTCTTCTCATCTTTTAAAGCTAACTAGTTTTTATGATATGCAATTAAATGCAAACTTAAGCAAAAAACATAATTGTTTATTTATTTATTTAAAATAGCTTTATCTTTCATAATTTGTAAATTTGTTTTTACACATAATAATAGCAGTTCAGATTATTTTTATAGACGCTAAATTTTATTCATATGTCTTTTCATGACCCCAACAAAAGTTGCATTTCTGCACCAAGAAAATGACACTGACTAAAAATAAAATCGAATGCGAAAAATCATGTATTTTCGATAACAATTTTGAAGTCTGTGGAGGTAACCTCTTAGAACGACCATCAACGACCATTTTACAGTGAAACAGAGAGTGGTCACTTCACTGTATTAATTGTAGGTTTCACTGTACTAAGATTTGAGTCACTAAATTTTCCATCATAAGCTTCTTTTTTGGTGATTTGGTCATCCCCTCTTCCAATATTGAATGACATCATTCGCAGAACCAATGATACTAGGGATGTAGCAAATAGTGCTTTGGCGGAATAACCTAGTACCGAATATTTGACTACAAAAATCATCAAATATTTGGGGGCAAATAGCAATTTTTTTTAATAAATATTATTTTTATGTCTATATAAGTTTAGTCATTATTAAAAATTAATTCTAATAGTATAGCTATATTACTGGTATGGGGTATAGGGAATAAGCCTATAATTGTTATCCATCAGAAATATTTAGGATAAATTAAACACTGACTAACAGCTGTAAAAGAAGAAAAAAAAGAGGAATAAGAAGAAAAAAAATCCTCATAATTCTGAAAACAAAACTTTAATGCTAAAATTAATCATTTCTGGAAAAAAAATATCTAAATAACATTGAAAGAACTATAGTCTATTAGAAACGCTTTTAAAAATGTTAGGTTATCATAAAAGCAAAAGATTATATAGAAAAGCAAACCAGAAGAAAAAAAAATCAATCTAAATTCTGAAAAGAAAATTTTAAAGCTGAACATCTCAGTTTTCAAATTACTGTATTTTCAAGAGAAAGTGAAAAAAAAAGTTTAATAGAAACCCTCTTAATTGCCATGTCATTATAAAAACGCCAATAAAAATAAAAGTTTTTTAAAAAAGATAAAGCTAGATAGAAACCAAATCAAAAATTGTTCTTAATTTTTAAACAAAAAATGTAACACTAAAAATCTGAATTAATTTGCTATTTTTAATCTCATTAGAAATAACGAATTGGCTGAATGTCAAATAGTGACTGAATATTTGTTACATCCCTAAAGTATATGTAGTCGATTTCTTATAAAACATGAAAGCAATCCAATTTCCAATAATTTTTATCAAGGATCTCCATAAAGGCATAAAAAGTGTTAAATGATATATACCTATGTTTTTAGACTGTCTACTTTTACCAGTATGACATATGAAACTGGATAGATAGAAGAAATTTTAACATCGTCTTTTAATCAAGGCTATTGTATCATTTCAGGTATATACCTCTCCATCGTTGGCTTCTCTTGGACTTTCAGTTGTAGCACCTGTAGCACTCATAGCCGTCACTTACTCAAAAACTTTAAAAAAGAATTCTAAAGGTGTGCAAGATGCTCTTGCTGAAGCTACTCAGGTATTTTTGTTTTTAATAAGTAAATTAACTTTAATCTTATATAGTGTTACATTTTCAAAATTATTTGATAAGTTAGGTGTTACCAACAGGCATTCAAAGATTTAAGTCAAATTATTAAAATATCACAATTTGAATCACTTGTTATTTTTCAAAAATTTATAAATTTAAATCAGGAGTCAGTAATTTTCCATCTCTGGCAAAGGAGGCATTTTGTGCAACAAAACATGGGCTATGGGTTACATTCATTTGACCTAGAATCATTTGGATAAGAAAGGTGAAAATTATACTTTTGTGCTTGCATATAAAAATTAAATTTATAATGTGAAAGAATTAAATAGGGGATACTCCTAGTATAAAGATAATTTATAAAATGGTTTTGGTAAAAGAAATGTTTGTTTTTTAACTTTAGGCATTGCTTTTGCAAACAATTATTTTTCAGTTTAAATTTTAGACAGTTGACTTCGTTTTTATCAACAGTTGTGTCTGTAAAAAAAGATTAGTGGACATTTAGGAAAATAATTTTTTTAGGCCCTATATTTTCTTGGGAAAGTAGGAATTACAAATGGTTTATCTTTTAACTTAAATGTGAGAAAATTACTAATAACGTTTAAAAAATCAGCAATAACGACAAAAACATTACAGGTAATGTAAATTTTGCTAATGAAAGGAGATGTTAGATATGATTTTTTGTTGATAGGTATTTGACAAAAGGCTTTTTCCATAATTAAAATGGGCAAAAGTAATGTGCTGAAACCCTACCAACTTTGCTATAAAGGGTAAAAAATCTTTGTAGCGTTTCCAACTTTTTCTGCTATGTGTCTTAGTATTTATCAAAATATCAGTGCATTTAAAAATAATTTTTCTTTTTGAAAAAAAAAAAAAAAATAGCATGTGACTGAAATGTTTTAATGTTTGATGATGTAATTAATTTGTAAATACATTCTTATAAATATTTTCATTTTTTGAACTGGCTTTCATCGATACTTTAATTTAGCTCAAATTTCATTTGGTCTTCTTTTTAATAACTGCTTATTTTCTATTAATATTCCAGGTGTCTGAAGAAAGAATATCCAATATTCGAACTGTACAAACATTTGCTAGATTTGAAGAAGAAATCAAAGTGTACAGTAGAAAAATTGATAATGTCATGTGTTTTGCTTCAAAAGAATCTTTGGGACGAGCAAAATTTTTTGGTATGGTAAGCATGATCATTTTGTAATAATCTTTAAATTACTTTTATGTTAAATTCCAATTTTATTTGCAGACTTAGTAGAATAGTGTGTTAAACAATCCTTCAGAAGCACTCACATTTTTGTTTTAAAAAAAAAATTCTGAAAAGTTGAAAGCATTAAAAATAGATCAATGTAGTGATTTTGGCTGGGGGGAAATGTTTTTCTAAACAGTTTCCTGATGTTTTTATCCATTTGAAAGTAGTTTTTCTCACAGTCACTGGAATTTTAATTATGGTAATGCAATAAATCATTTTTCATAATTATTTTTTATAAATTTTTTAATGATATTCTGCTCATTTTAATAAAGTATTGAAAATTATACTTTAATAATAAAATGTAAAATGCACCTTAGTAAGAAATTAAAAATAATAGCTGCAAAAATATAATAGAAAATGTTCAAATGTTTTTTCTTTTTTTTTTTTAGCATGTAATTAAAAACATATAGCTTTGTTGGAGGTGAATCAAGTAATACTTTCGATATATTTGGGTACATAAATAAGATTTTTATTTAATTAAATTTCATTTATGTGATTATCAATTATGTGTGCCTCTGTGCTGTTATGAATTCTTTTGAGTAATAAAAATATGATAAAATTTTTTTTTTCTACTTCACCTCCATAACTAATTTAAAGTGTAGAAAAAGTGTGTTTAGACAAACCAAGAGTAAGTCATAAAGTTTCAAATACTGGAAAAAAATTTAGATATTCAAATGAATATAAATTATGAGAAGATAATTTCGGATTGAGCATTGGAGTAGTTCTCTACCACTAATTTGTTTACATTTTGATATTTTTAAAATTTTTCTTCAGCGATTGAAATTTCGTGACTTACTCTAGGTTTGCCTGAACTGACTTTTTCTTTCTTTTAAATTAATAGAGGTGGAAGAAAATTTACGATGAAAAGTTTCTCCCATGGTATGGCGTCCTCTTAACTGAACATCAGAATTCAAATCCCACTCCCTTCCCTTGAGTAAGGCCTTGACTACATAGTATGTAAACTACATGGTATAATTTGCTGGAATTGTCATATAAAATAAAAATATCTCTTTACTTTTTCACTAAAATTCTAGTATTTCTTACTTAACCATAGAGACCAGTGGATCCAGTTTCACCCCCACCAGTGGGGTAAAACTGGGAAGTTTTGACTTTTTCTTGAAAAAACTCATTTATAAAAAGAAAGAATATATCTATGACTTTTTGAGAAAGATATTTTATATAATTAAATAATGAATATCTTAGTTAAATCCGACAGAGTCTAGGTCAAACAGTTGAGCTCCAACAGGCTTTCGAAACTTAGCTGCCCTGTAGTACCCTGCCTTCCACCATACATAGCTGCCAACTCTACTGGATTTTCCAGTAGTCTACTGGATTTTGCCAGTTTCTCTTTCTCTACTGGTTTAATTAAAATTCTCCTGGTTTTTGTATATTTTAGAAAATTCCCTAAAATTGAAAAAGTTTTCTAAAAGAAATCCATATTGAAATGGAATTTTTATACAGATTATTGCTTGAATATTTAAATAAGTATTACTAATACACAATTAAGTGAACCTCATCTATAGAAATCAGTTCAAAACTTTTTTTTGTTCTAAAATATTCTGTTTATTTTTAATCAGAGTTCTCTTTTTAAAATTAATTTAAAAAAATCTTAACTATGTTTGATGAATTAAATGCCTATTAATATTCGAAATTATGAGTAAATGTAATACATATCATTTTAAGTATGTTTAATGTCAATCATAACTGGAAAATATTGCAGTTTTTCTTTTTTGATGACTATAAAAATCCCTAAAATTCCCTATGTGTAAAATATTTAGTACATTATGCAACTATTATCATGAAATTTATATTATTTCGTAAAATCTACTGGATTTTTTCCTATCCATGTTGGCAGGTATATATATATATATATAAATGAAGAACTTTGTACAAAGCCATGAAATGCCTTATATTTATAAGTAGTTTAATTTTGACTTTTATTTAATGCTTTTAAAGGTTTCTAAACAAAAGACCTACTATTTTTACAGACTGGTCTGAGTGGCAATTTGATTATTTTGATCGTTCTGTATAAAGGTGGTATGCTACTAAGCGACAATGCAATTACAGTGGGCAGTCTGTCTGCATTTCTCTTGTACTCTGCTTATGTTGGAGTGTCAATCGGAGGTAAGATACAATTATCTGTGGTCCCTCTCTCTTGCTTTGTATATTTTTTATAGTATTAATTTTTTTTGACTGTAGTGTTTGAAAACAATAATTTGCGTAATAATTAACTGTGTTATAATTTCACTCGTGTGAAAACAAACCATGCTATTACAGTACACTCTCGATTATCCGCACGCGGATTATCCGGTTTGCGGATTATCCGTGCTCATTCCGGAGTCACACAGAAAATATAAAGAGAAACATTTTCAAGATTAAAAAAATTTGATTCATGAAATTATAACACTACCAAATTTTTGGAAGCATTATTCGTTATTGGATTGAAGTATATGGAATATCAGCAGCATGGTCAAAGGTAAAATCGTCTACGTTATCTATCACGATCTTGGAGAAAGATCATACAGCTTGATGAACAATCCTCTTCAGATGTTCAAGAAAAATATGATAGCAGTATTCTCGAACAAGCAAAAGAAATCTAAGGTTTCGAAATTCTTGATGAAGAAAATTTAGAAGTGATAGGTTTCAAAGTGATGCATGTGAGCCTGGCTTCCAGTATTTGACTGATGAAGACACCGTTATGTTGTTAAATCAAATAGTGATGATAGTAACTGATGCAGAAGATGTAGTAAATGAATGAAATACTATTTCTCATTCTGCTGCTCTGTGGAAACTTTATTAGATTATATGGGAGGATTTGATTACGGTGACACTACTGCGGTTCGTAAAATATGTGTATCGATATATGGCGAATACGCATTACACCTTTTTTAAAAAGGAAAATTCCTAGTTTGATGTTATGCATGCAAATGTCAGTAATTTTTATATTTTTTGTACTGATATTGAATTTTTCTTTAATAAAAGGAGTTTTCGGATTATCCATGTTTTTCGACTGTCTGTGCGACCTGTCCCTGTGATTAACCCAGATAATCGGGAGTACACTGTATTTTATTTAGGCATTAATAAACCATACTAGGATTTTATTAAAGATAATTCTTGATAAGTTCCAACTTAACTGCATTATAATGCTCCATCTATGATACCAGGAAATATCTCTTCCATTAATGTTATTACGATGGTTCAAGGATAGAGAACCCTGCTTCCAGCTTCCCACATTGCTGATATGAAATACTCCCTGCAGTAGACAGATAATGGGCCCCTAGCCGTCTGGCTGACCATGAGAGGTTTTTTTCCTCACTATCTACACCATCTCTTGTACAATTTGAATAGTGTTCTAGAGATCCCAATTAACAAAATCCAGGAGTGTCAAATGCATTAGTTTAATATTTACCTCAGAGAAAAATGGACTCTCTTTTAACAACATGCACATGCACTTTGGTGAAAGGAACAAAGTCGCATACAGTGCTGGCATGATTTAAATTGAACTTTAAAACTCTTGATTTTTAAACAAAAATATTTGAACACTTTTTTTTTCGAGCATTAAATCAAAATTTTTTTTTTTATACAATGTAATTTATTAGTATACTCATAAGGTTGTGATTTTCTTTTCTGATTTCAATGATAATGAAGGTTTTATCTAGAGAAACACTGATAGGGGATTGTATGCAAATTATTATTTGATATTCAGAATAGACTAATAAATTAAGAAAAACTAAAGGTTGATAAAAGTTGTGTGAATTTTTTATTTTATTATCAGATGTGCATCAAATGATTTGCTGTTTAATGAACAGATTTCAATTATACCCATTTAAATTTGACTACTTTTAAAACTTATTAAATATGAAGTGAGTGTACATAAATTATGGAATTTTTTGAGCTTGAAAAAAAATTAATAGTGATTTTGTTTATTCAGTGTTCAGTTTATAGTAAGTAAATAATAAATCAGAGCTTTAATTACTGAATGTTAAAAAAATAATAAAGGAAAAATTCTTAATTGCTTTATTTTTTTGAAAAAAAGTTTCATTTTTTGTACCCCTGGTGGTCATACTAACTGGCTGTCTTGTGTAATTTTTTCACAATGTTTTCAAGAAAAAAAAATTAGACGATGATTAAATGTACCAGAGATGGTACATGATAGTATAATCAAAGTCTTAAAAAGGTTTGCAAAGAATATGCAGTACCTTTGGAGCAGTGGCAAAATGATAAGACATGTAATATTCTTTGCACCTAAATGTGGTCATGTTATTTTCTATAGAAGAGAAATAGATCCATGAAAATGCTGTACTAATTTTGTACTAATTAAATTACTTTCTGGACAAATTTTTGTCACTTTGAATTGATTTCTAAGATGAAGAAACTACAGTACAGAACCCGTTATCCGGAAATCAGAAAACCGGAAAACCAAAAAACCAGAACGAAATTCTTAAATTTTCCCGCGATTTTAAAATTTTTTTTCCTCTTAAGATTTTAGGATTTTTCTTTCTTTTTGGAAAGATGTTTACCTTACTATCATTTTGGAAATAATAATTATTAGTGTATTACTTCGTTTTTTCTTCTTTTTAAGATTATTTCCAAATAATATTTTTTTTAGTTGGGTTTAACAATAAAAAAACAGCTTTTTGTAGCGATTCAGAAAACCGGAAAAATCAGTTATCCGGAATAGCGATGGTCCCGATTGTTCCGGATAATCGGTTCCCTACTGTACTTCATAACTGTTCCAGATCTTCAAATGAATCTATCCAAACTCTCCGCAATATTTTTTTTTAATGGCAGGCACTTGGATGTATTTCCCAGTGGCTTCAGAATTGCTACTCTCTTACCGTTGCCCAGTGGACACTTGTGGCTAAAACACGGCGGTGGAGTAGCATCGCCCACGTCTTACAAACACAAACCCGTCAGTCGCGGTGGCTCAGGGGATAGAGTGTTCACCTTCCAATGAGATGAACCGGGGTTGGATCCCGGCGATGGCCTAGTCAATACGAATTCCGCATCCAGCTTGCACCACAGTGCTAACGTGAAATATCCTCATTGGTAGTCGGATCATGGGTTAGAGTCCCCTTGCAGTCAGGCTAACCATGTGTTCTTGTGGTCTTCCTCTCCATGTGACGCAAATGTGGGTTAGTTCCATTAAAAAGTCCTCCACGAAGGCAAATTTCTCCCAATACTTAATCCAGGAGTTCCCTTGTCTTCTGGATTGGGTTCAAAATTACAAGGCTACGGAGTTGAACATAGTCGTAAACCCAAAAATTGGGTTGGCTTTTCATTGACGGTTATAAAAACACAAACCCATTTATAGGGTGGATTACATTCATACAGACGAAAGGATATAGAACACAGAGAGAGAAAGTTACATCCTTGCCTACGGTGGGATTCGAACCCACAACCACTGGCCCCGTTGTCCAGTACATTAACCACAAGACCAGTGATCGACAAAAGTGCTGTTTCGAAAAGTTAGGTGCAAGATATTTAAAAACTATATTTTTATGCCTACATATTAAAAGTTTATTAATTAGAATGAGAAAAAGTAAGTTTAGGTTAATAGTTTTTAAAATTTTTTATTTTTTATTTTTGTTTATTTATAAATAGGAGTGCATTTGCTTGTTATAATTATTGTATTTTAATGTGTAAGAAATGCCTGTTTGTGAATTTCAGGTCTAAGTAATTTTTATTCTGAATTAATGCGAGGGCTTGGAGCATCAACAAGAATTTGGGAACTGATAGACAAAAAACCTTTGATATCAATAAATGGTTTGTTGTTTTTTTAAAAATTAAATGCATACAAGCATGAAATTTTTTTTACATATGATCATACATTTTCAGTAGTATTACTAAATCAAAAAAAGTTTGTTTTTAACATGTGTTGTCTCCTTTAAGCTTTACAGATATAAACATTGCTTTCTATATTTTTTATAGTATTAATTTTTTTAACTGTAGTGTTTGAAAACAATAATTTGTAGAATAATTAACCGTGTTATAATTTTTCTAGTGTGAAAATAAACCAGGCTATAATTTTATTTACATGTTCATAAATCATACTGGGATTTTAATAAAAGTAATTCTTAACTGTAACCAACTTAACTGTATTATAATGTTCCATCAATGATACCAGTAAATATCTCTTCTGCAAATTACGATGGGTCAAGGGATAGAGGACTCTGCTTCCAAATGAGGCAACCCTGGTTTAAATCCTATCTATCTGAATTCTGCTTCCAGCCTCCCACTTTGCTTATGGGAAATAACTCCTGAAATAGACAGATAATGGGCCCCTATCCTGTCAGGCTGACCATGAGAAGTTTTCCTCTTCATGTAACACAAATGGGTGTAAATTCCATGTGCTCCCTGAAGACTAGTTTATCATTAAACTTGAATCAGGAGCTCCCTTGATTTTCGGGTTGGGTCGGAAATTACAAGGCTACGGAGTTGAACATTATTAAAAACCCAAAAATGGGTCAGCTCTGTGTCGACTATAAAATGTTAGGAAATATTTATGAATTAGTTATTTTATTACAATTTAAATCAATCAAATCAATCTTAAAATTACAGCAGTGCGAAAAAATATGTTATGAATTTAGTTTTTCTTTTGTGACATTTATTTTTACTGTATTCTTTGTTTCGAATCTTTGGGTGTACAATATGTGTACTGGTTGTCTGTTGTAGTAGTTGTATGTATACATGTGTTGGTTTGGCAAACAATAGAGTGTATTGTAGTGATAAACAGTATTAGCAAATTAAACGACAAATAATCTAATGAGAGATTTCCTAGACATTGAGTTGTCATTGCAAAGGGTTCTATGGGGACTCCAGTTATCTCCAAAACACCAGCTAGTGTAAAAGCAGTTCTGATGCCACCATCATGCTGTTATCGTAATTGTCAATAATTAAACTTTTGGCCAAGTGGGCTTCCAATTTACCCTGACCACTTTCCTGGATAACGAACTGTTTTTTCCCCTGTGTTATTTCGTAGAGATTCCTTTCAAACTGGCCCAGAGAGCTGTGGTAGTTCAGGGGATAGAGCGTTCGCCTTCTAATGACGTAAACCGAGTTTCGAATGCCACACCAGGCTTACAACGAGTATAGTGCTGAGGTAAAATATCCTCAATGGTAGACGGATCACGGGTTAGAGTCCCCTTGCCATCACACTAATCGTGGGAAATTTTTGTCGTTTTCCTCTCCATGTAACTCAAATGTGAGTTAGTTCCATCAAAAAGTCCTCTTGTAGGCAAATTTCTCCCAATACTTGATCCAGAAGTTCCCTTGTCTCCTGTATTGGGTTCAAAATTACAAAGCAACGGAATTGAACGTTATTAATCGTAAACCCAAAATTGGGTCGACTGTTAGGCGACGGTTATAAAATAAAACTGACCCTGATGTTCTCAAAAGATGAAATCATATGGGCCAATAAATATTTCGTTACTAAAATAAGTATTTCTTTCTGTTTCAGATGGCCTTACAATACCCAATTTGAAAGGAAATGTGTTGTTTGACAGCATCAATTTCTCGTACCCTGGCAGGCCTGATGTTCCCATCCTGTCTGACTTTAGCCTCAGTATTCCTTCAGGTTCAGTTTATGCTCTTGTGGGTTCCAGTGGATGTGGGAAATCAACTGTAGGCTCCTTACTTTTAAGGCTGTATGATTGTCAAAGTGGTAACAACAATTTCTTGATGTAAATTCACATGCAAGGCTGCCAACTACAACATTTTTCTAGAGTGGTAGGCAATTTAAAAAACTAAGCTTTCAAGGTAATTTTGCCAATATTTTTAAAGTTTCTCCACGAGTTGCATGAACCATTTACATGCAGTGGTGTGGAAAATAACTTTAAATCAAATTTACAAAGCAAAAGGAATCGTACATTAAAACATAAGCTTAGACAAAGAAATTTTTCCAAGAAAGGTAGAAAGTTGGCAGTCCTGCACATAGGGGACCTTGAAGGTACCCGAGCAGAAAAATGATGTGGGGCAATATTCATGAATCTTGGTTCAGTAAGGGTTCAAAGGGCCCTTATTTTTCCGATATTGGCCCTATATAGAATTTTCCGATTCACCCGATATTATACAGCCAATTTACAACCAATATCAGTCCTACATAGAATTGTCAGACTCATCCGATACTTTATATCCATTATTTATCTAATGTAGATTCTATACTGGCCAATGTCGACCCTATATAGGCCATTCTAGCACCAATATTAAAAAAATCCAGGCATCCCAATATTGGTCCCTCGGTTCATGTTCTTATAAGACCAATATCGAGCTAATTTTGAACCCAACTTGAGCCAAGGTAAAATTGTTGCTACGGTGTAAGCACATATTTAATGTTAATATATGAGTAGAAAAAGACTAAAAAATAAAATAGTTATGTATGCCACTCTTATTTTGAATGAATTATTTTGATTTAAAATGTGTATTGACTGCTTTTAACTGTAGATCAATTTACTGTGTAAGTCAGAAATATCTACTATATAAACATCCAAATTATAACAAGCTTCTTCAGGAGGAAAAGCAAGTGACCTTTTGATGTCATTAGTGAATGTTTGTTTCAATAGTAAGAAGCTAGAAGAAAAAACTTTTTCATTTGTTAACTTAGCTGATGGTCACCCCCGCCTTACTACACATATAAGGGGCTAAAGTTGTAAGAAAAAAGATGCGATGTTAATTTTTTGCTTATCCGTATACATACTGTAAATAAATGATAATGTCTACCATTTAAGTATTTTTCGTGCACTATTGCTCACTTAAACAACATAAAAATACCTTTTTCCTAAAAACATTTTGTCAAAATAGTAGATGGCTAGTAGTTTTTAACTCATTATAAATTTGCAGCTTTTGTATCTTTAATAATGTAACTCAATAACATTTTGATGGCGACTTAAAAATGTATCATAATAGCAATTTTTTTCATAATATATCATACAGGTATTCTTTACATTGAGCTTTTACTGTTATTTTTTATTGTCTTGATTTATAAAACTTTTGAGCATTAAATTGTATTGTTTAAATTTTATCACTTCATATTAAATAGCATTTTTTTTAGTTAAATTTTTTTGCTTAAATCAAAATTTTATGTATCGACATTCAGTCATTGTGCAATGTATATTGCTGTAGCCTTTTAGTTTTTTATTAATTTTATGGGAAGCAAGCTTCTTGCTTTACTTTTTTGCAACCCCAATTTTTTTTGTTTTTTTTTTCTTCTTTGTTACTTCACAATGCTTACGAAATTCCAAATTTTCTGTATTGAACTACTTATGGCACATCATAAGGGGTTAAAATTTTTAGAAAAACATTCATCCTAAATAACTTTTGATCGTACAATTTGTTTTGTATGTGCTATAATTTATCTGTATAGTTCAGGAGATCTGCTGATGATGTGCTAATTAATTTGTGTAAATTATTAATTAAGTAGTGTAATTTGATGCAAAAACAGTTTCCCAGAGAGTAATTATTATTTATATTTATTTTTTAATGGAACATGAATACTTGATCCCCAAAATAGAAAGTTTCTTAGCTTACCAATAGTGTCCAAGAAATAAAATTTTAATGTATCACTTTAAACTAAAGAAAATTAGTTTTTAAAATTTTATATTTTTAAATAATTTGAAATACTATTAATTAAGGCACATTATTGTATTTGAAAACATAACTCACTCAATACTCAAAACTAACTAATATGCATATTCCACATAGCCCTGTGAATAATATTCATATAGTAAGTGTGCCACTCACTGCATGAATAGCTGATTATTGGATTCTAAAGTTATTCAGAATAACTTTCACACTTTTCAAATATTTCCTTTTAATTACTATAATGGTTAATGTGATAGTGCAAGTTTAAGCCTTCACATATGATTAAGGCTTGTAGAATAAAAACGGCTAACCCACTTTTATGATAGTGCACTGACATCCGTAGTATGTCTACTGTAAGAACTACCCCCACCGCTAAGTCTGAAGATGTTTGCTTTTATGAAAATAAATATAGCTCATTTCAGGGAGGGTAGCTTTTCTTCAGTCTAAGGTTAACACAGAACACAGGAGAAAAAGATTACCTTTCTCTCACCGATCCGAGCCAAAACCCGTTCTAAAGACTGATACCACCCCACATGAAATAGTTATACCTTCTTTTACCATAGTCACTACCACGGATACAGACGAATGGCTAGGGGAGTTCTTACTTTAGACAAACTCTATACAGGGTTCCCACAGGTTAGGGAAAACCTGGAATTGTCAGGGAATTTTATTTTAACTCCAAAAATCAGGGAAAGTTTTAATTTTTTTTACAAAAACCTGTAATATTCCTATATTATGCCTGGAAAATAACCAGTCTTAAAATTGTCAGTAACAGTAATCAGTTATTGAGATTAGAGTTAAATAATTCTAACATCTATTATTTGTTGTAATCTGTCTATCTAACTATCTATTTGTTGTTAAAAATTTAACATTTTAGTCAAACTGAAATGTTCTCAAATCATTTAATGATATATCTTTGCACAAAAAAATCTAATATTTCACATTACAAATTAAAGAATCAAAGTTTTCTGATGAAAATATGGTCTCAATTTTCATTAAAATTTACCTGGTATACCTGGAAAAGTCAGGGAATTTTTTTTGCTTCTGAAATTGAGTGGGAACCCTGTATTTATTTTATTTTCCTTATTTTATTCTTAAAATTTTTTATTCACTTGTTCTTCACTATTTAATGATTATTAAACAGGCTCCATAATGGTGGATGGACAAAGTATAAAAACCCTGAATGTGAGCTGGTTAAGAAGGAATATTGGTGTTGTGAGTCAAGATCCTATTTTATTCTCTCACTCTATTCGAGAGAATGTGCTGTACGGTTCTCCTGGAGGTGATGATGTCACAGAGGATATGTTACTAGATGTGTTGCAAAAAGCAAATGCTTTGGAATTTGTGAAACAGTTTCCACAAGGGCTGGATACACTTGTTGGGGAACGTGGAGTTATGTTATCAGGTGCTTACCTTTAATCATTTAAAGTTCATTAAAAAAAAATTTTTCTATACACTTGTTTTGGTACATTTTGTCAGTAGGATAAATGATTTTGTGGATTGCATCATCTCTGTGACCCCTATTGATGAAGTTGATACTGAATGGTTTTAGTAAAGAAATTTATCATTTGTGGTATTTAAACGTTTTTTTTCAATAAAATTTATGATAGTCAAATTTTATGGTGCAACATGGTACGTAGCGTTTTTAAAAAGTGCTTAAAGGTTCTTATTTTTGATTTTCGTTTTGTAAAAGCCCTTAAAGGTGCTTTTTTCATTAGGCGTTTTTAAAAAGTGCTTAATTTTTCCTTTTCGAAAATGAGATTTTTTTCCTTACCATGTCCATTTTCGCCACATTTTATGCTAAAGCCTGCTTTTCACATTGTTCTATTTAACGTTTTCTCAATTTATTTAACCATAATCTATTTCGGCCTACCGTTTATCCATAGCGTATAAAAGTGACAATAATTTTACATGTTTCATGAAATACTTGCGAGCTTGCATGAGCGTCTACTGTGCTGGGTTTGGTGAGCTTATTGCACTCTCATGTGCAACTCAGCAGCATTTTGCAAGATATTCTCAATTTCAGGTTTCATTTTCCACCCTCTGATATCGAAACGAACAATCTCTCGATCATTTTATAATGTCTAATATAATATGAAAAAAGAGTTCTTTGTCAGAAACTAGTTATTTTGTCATGATCATGTTAAGTCTTTGAAAATTATTTTGCATTTTGTTAATGTATATAGTGCTTAAAAATATCTTTTGAGTGCTTAAAAAAGTGCTTATTTTAAAGATTTGGCTACGCACCCTGTACAACACCATAAAATTTGACCATCATGAATTCCCCTGGATCAGCAATTAATGCAAAGGGATTGTATGTTATTTTGTTTTTTTTATCTTTGGTTTTATATTTTAGCCTGTGCTTCTCTCACAAAAAATTGTGACATTATGCATTCTCTGTACTGAAATTTTTCATTGAAATTCACCAATTATGTAAAAGCTTTTTTTAAAACAAAATATATATAGTTATCTTATGAGACATTTAAATGGACCTGTGAAAATTTCCACGTACAAACTAAACATTAACTAAAATCTTTTAGTTAGTGTTTCCTTGAATCAGTAAGTTTCCCGGAATTATAGGTATGTTTTTTTATTATTTTATAAACTTATTTAAAAAAGTTGGGATATATTTCTTCTTTCTTTCTTAAAACTAAATAGTAGAAAAATTTATTTAATTAAATTCATTGCGGATTTCATATTTTCCACGCATATAGCATATTTGATTCCTGAAAAAACTTTTTTTTTATCCACTAGATAAATTAATGTGGCAGGCCAGGTCGCCAAGCGGTTAGTGCGCCTGACTGCAAAGCCAATGGCTGCTGGTTCGAATCCCGCTCTGGGCATGGATGTTTCTCTCTATGTGTTGTCCTCTGTTGTGTGTGAATGTGGCCCACCCTATGAACGGGTTTGTGGCGTGGGTAATGTTGCTCGCCTCCGTGACTTTGGTTCACAGGTGTCCGCTGGGTAACGTAAAATGAGTAGCAATTCCGACATCTTCTAAGGCGAAGAATAAAGTTCAGTGTCTGCCATTTGAAAAAAAAAATATTTATTAATTATTAATGTGAATATGTCCTTTCAAAAATATTTTGAGTGTACTTTTTCAATAAAAATATGAATTTTTTTAGGTGGGCAGAAGCAAAGGATAGCAATTGCAAGAGCTATTTTAAAAGTTTGTATTAAATTTTTATGAAAATTTTGATCACAAATACAAATGAAATTATGTTTTTATCTTTTTAGATGTTCCTTTCTTCCTTCTTTCATGTCTTTTGTTTTCCATTCTTTACCGCTGGGAGTTTAAATCCTGTTTAAAATTTTATTTACAACTCCAAATTAGACAGGATGCATGGCGTTTTTAAAGAGTACTTATTTTTGATTTTTAAAAACCTTTAAAGGTGCTTTTTTCATTGGGTGTTTTTAAGAACTCCATAATGTTCCCTTTTCGAGACAGATATTTTTATATCATGTCAGTTTTTGTCATGAATTATGCTAAAAGCTTTGTTTTCACACTATTCTGTTCAATGTTTTCACAATTCATTTAATCAAAATAATAATATTGTTAGGATATGCACACAATACAAAAATTTTCTTCCTATTATTGAAAGTTTATATGTATGTATATATATGTACACACGCATTTGGTGAGATTTCCGTATCATGATGTGTGACAGAATAATTGCCAACTTCCAGGCAGCAGCTCCCGAAAAACTGGGGAAGAAAACATTACAGAAAGGGACCAACCTGAATTGTAGCCGCCAGGCAAACATCTACATTTTTTTTAAAATTTTAAGTTTAAAATCTATTTGTCACCTTGGAGATTGTAGTTGGCATGACAGATCAGGATACGGAAATATATTTTATATATTTTTTGAGTGCTTGAAAAGTGCTTAAGAGGTGCCTATTTTTTGTTCAAAAATTTGGCAAAGCTTCCTGTAAGATTATTACACAATATTAAAAATGAAATAATAATAATAAATCTGTACTTGCACTAATAGTTTTACAGATATTTGTTTATTATTATTACTTACAAGTCTATTTTCTGGAATTATTAGAAATCATTAACTTGTTTGGAAGAGTTGTACCTTTTTCCTTGTGTTTTTTTTTCCTTTCTTCTTTCTCTTGTTTATTTCAATGAAAAGAATATTTTTGTAGCAAAGTGACTATTTATTAAGCAAAAAAATAATTAATAATATTAATAAATAAATTTAATGTCATCATACAATTTTAGTCTGTAATGCCTTTCATGAAATCATTATTGTTATTGTTATAGGTTACTATAATCTAGACCATATTCTAGGTGCTATGCTATAGAGCTATTATTTTAAACCAACTTATGTAGTTTTAATGTTCTTTTAATATTAGAACTTTTTTAATGTTTCATTTGACTAAGGTGTTTATTAAATTGTATCAATTGTAATTGTTATTAGCATTATTTTTAATTACTGTATCATTTAATAAATCTGTGTAAATACATAAATGGTTTTCAATTATAAAAATTATTATATGATCATAAAGATTAATAAATATTTCGACTGTTATAAGTTTTTTATAGCAGCTCATTATTTTTAAGAAGTAATCAGAATAGTTTAAATGATAAATTTTAGTTTTTAATTAACAAAATTATTTTTGTAGAAATAGCTACTAAAATTATAAAAAGGAAAATTATTTATCTTGCTTAGTAGGTCTATTTCTTGCCTTGAAATCAAAAGTTAATTTCTAATAATCAATATTACGCTCTATATTTATCATAAAAATGTATTTATCATGATTAATGTATTTTATTTTTTATTTCTTGTAATTTGTTATAATTATGTAATTGTATTTCCTTTCACTTTTTGCAGAATCCAAGAATATTAATTTTGGATGAAGCAACCAGGTAAATATAAGTCCATATTTATATATAAAGGAACATTAATAATTTTACACTAATCACACATAATTGAAATTCATAACCAGAAAACTTATAATATCACTTTATAATAATTTATAATTTCAGGCATGACTTTACAGCTGTTTAGTTTTAGTAGAACCTACTAGTACCTACTTAGTAGAACGTACTACTTTAGTAGGTTAGTTTAAGTAGGTTCTCAAATAAAATTCGATCTTTTGGTTTTTAATGATAAGATCACTCGAGATTTTTTATAGTAAGTTAAAAAGTTTTTAATTTAATAAATGCATTGCTTAACCATTTTTTTACTGCACATAAATTTGTTGAGGTGTTGTTCTTTATCTAATATAATTTAGATTAGGCTACTCTAGAAACAAAAAAAAATATTTTGGAAATTTTTTTATCATACAGCTGGTGAAATGTAAGAATTATTTTTCTCAGAGAGATACAAAACAAAATGGTGCCTACACATTTTTTCTTCAACAAAGGCTTTCTTTTTTAAGGACTAAAGAGTCTTCATTATGCAACTAGCAAGATGTAAGAATTATTTAAACCTCTTTCAAAACATAATAGTGCCAATGCATCTATTTTTGGACAAAGCCTTTCTTTTTTAAGGATTAATGACAGAAACTGCCTTACCTACAATTTTAAATAATGTTATTAAAAAATGTATACAAATGGCTAAAGAGGCAAATAAAATAATTTTAAAATTTTTTATTTTTGTAAGAATGGAGTATTTATAAAAAAAGAATTTACAAAATTTAACGCCACTAAAATGATATATTAAAAAAAAAAAGTAATTTAATTGTACATATGTAGTATAAATTTGATGTCATTCATCGAATATTTGTTTTAAGTCGGGCTGGTTTGAAATATATAGTTTCATAAAATACGCTATTGAAGTGTTCTGGATGCATTCAGCACACTGTTAAGAGTTGTGCAAAAATTTAAAGTGTTATCTGTGAATGTTATCAGGCATTATCTATGGAGTAAAATTTGTAAAAAAATTTGAAATGTGTTCTGTGAATGTTATTAGGCGTTATCTATACAATAAAATTTGCACAAAAATTTAAAATGTTTTGTGTGAATGTTATTAGGCCTTGTCTATGCAGTAAAATTTGTAAAAAAATTTAAAATTTTATCTGTGATGTTATTAGCTGTTATCTATGCAGTAAAATACAGTAATATTGTTTAGTGCTTTGGATGCCGAAAGTGAATACTTGGTACACAGTGCCCTGGAAGAGTTGATGCAAGGACGCACAGTTTTAACCATAGCACACAGACTATCAACAGTCCAAAGAGCTGATATCATCATATTACTTGAAAATGGAAAAATTGTAGAAAAGGGAAAATTTGATGAGCTCCTTCTTAAAAAAGGCCCCTTTTATCGTCTTGTTCAATTTCAAGGTTTGAAACCATAACACAATATTGTGTCATATTTACTAATGTAGTGTGGCAAATTATTTAATGTAGCATGACAATTTGTGTCACTTTTTGTCTGTAGAATGTCAACGGAAAAGTGACAGCACATCAACACAATGGATAACTTCCAATGTTGTGACATATTTACCATTGTGGCATGACAAATTTAATTATGTTTAAAGTCACTTTTAGCAAAATATTATTTTTCATAATAATTTTATATAAAATGCAGTTTATATGAGTGAATTATTATATGCAGTGCTTATTTTGTGAGCATAAATTTTTAAAAATTAATTTTGATCATGCATTTAATACGATGTTAAAAAAAATGAAATTTAAGTTTGTTTTAAAGAACATATAACTTTTAAAATTTCAGTCTTCAAAAACATTTTACAATGCTTTTGAATCCGGCATAAGATTCTCACGACATTTGTGTAAAATTTCCGACTGTCTAAGTAAATCAAATCAAAATATTTGATCATATTTTTTAAGGAGGTGTTTGATTACAACATAGTCTAAAAAAATGCGAATATTCAAAATTTATCATTTTTAGCTTTTTTTTTTATTTAGATGTAAAAGTGATTTGCAAATTGTTAATCACAATATTTGCATACAGATATTGAAAGTTTCAGTCTAATTTTCCAGAGAGAAAATAATGTTAGAAAATGCTTTGTTAAATTTCTCATATTAAAATTTCTATTATCTTTGTTAAATTTCTAATATTTTTCTCAATATTTCTACATTATTTTGTTGCTTTACATTATTATTATTTTGTTCTCATTAATCATTATTTATATATTAAGGTTTACAATTAATTAGTCTATTAATATACACGCATAATAACAAGAAACTTTGAATAAGCATATAAGTGATTTCAGTTTTTTCATTTTGTACAAAATAGTTTTACCTGCCCTTCTTAATTTATTAATTTTTTTATGATTTCAGTTCACGCTTTCCCTGCTCTCATGCTTGATTTTTAACTCATAATCTTATATCTGGCAGCGTAAAATAAATTATTTTGATACTTAATTTTCTAGTGTTTTAATAACACAATATAGAATAAAATTGTTCATAAAAAAAAATTTAATGTCTTAAATTATTTATTGAATATACGTTAATATGATGAAAAGTGTTAAAAGGAATACAATTCTTCAAAGAGCCCTTGAAGAATTGTATTCTTGCACACTTGATGTATCTAATTTGAGAAAATAAAAAAGTTGATTTTAACCAAATACAATCAATTTTTAGTTATTAAAATAATAAAATGATATCAAAAGTTTATAAAGTAAGTACAAACATATATTTGCATATAATTGTATCATTAATTGTATTTTTATAATGTACAAAGGAGGGCATCATTTACGAAATGTGATGTAATGCAATGGGTTTTTAATTCATCTGAAGCAAAGTTTTCTTTACTCTCTAAAAGGCAATCAGGGTTACTACACTTAGAACATTTGTTTTAAACATGTTTAAAATGTTTTTATGCGCATATAATAGTTTTTCTCCTTTTAGTCATAAATTCTTTTCAAAAAATGAATTAAATGGTGCTTTAAATAAAAGAAGAAAAAAGTCACGCCTTTGTGTATGTACTTAGTCTTGTAAGTCAATTTGTATTTCTTTAAATTTTTTTAAAATATATAAACCAACTAGATCCTCATATTTTTCAACAGCACCCTTTCTTTCGTTAATTAACTGTAGTTTTATTTCTACCACACTATAAAAAGTAACAAATTATAAAATATATTTATTCTTTTATTTTAAGTGTGAATTTATAATTTTTTATTTTCAAACTTTAAGATAATAATTATCTTATCAAAAAACCATTTGTTAAACCCTTGACATAATTTGTAATTTTTTTTATTTATTAATGCATCAATAAGAATGATCTATTTACTTTGTTTAAGAGTATAAATACATTAGAAAAAAACTAAAAAGTGATGCAAATCAAAAACTAAGCTCTTTTTTTGTGAAAAAGTGTTGATACTTTTTCATAATACCATACAATATATCAATTTATTCTAGTCTAACAAAGAGATTGTTTTGAAATTATGTAAAACGATTTTCTAAACAAATTGAGAACCAGCCCCCTTTTTTTTAATGAAAAATGAGATGAAAGATGATGAATTACTATGCATTGTAAGGTTGGATTTTATTGAACACAATTTTCATTGTTAGTTTTATTTTTTGTCTTAAATTTACACTCATAATTTTATTGTTTTGTACATGTGATTATGCAGTGGTATTTTTTTAATCGCAAGCTTTATTTGAGATTTTATTAACACATTTGTTTAAATATTGTTTACAATTTTAATAAATATTTTTATAAGCTCACCATATGTAAAGAAGAGGCGGAAAAAAAACTGTGCAAATTTTACAATTTTCACATATTTGATGCTGTTTTCCCGATTTAAAGTGCCTTAAACTTTAGATATGCCATTTGTGAGCCTAACAGTAATAGTATTTATATGAATATTTATATTGTAGGAAATAAGATTCAATGAGAATACAAATAAGAGTAAAAGAACCTGTTGTGGGTCAGGGGGTCATGGAGATTCCCCAATTTCATGACCAACGCCATTCTAAATAAGCCCCCTGTGCTTGCCGAACTTTCTGGTACCCATTAGTTTGTAGCTGGGTGGGCTTTGAGCTACCATTGTGGATTGAACCCTTAACAATGACAGCCATGGGAGCCGTAGTGGCTCAGGAGATAGAGCGTTCGCCTTCCAATGAGGTAAACTGGGTTGGAATCCTAGTGATGTCTGGTCTATATGAATTCCGCATCTGGCTCGTACTGACTACAATGCTGGCGGAAAATATCCACAGTGGTAGACGGATCATTGGTTAGAGTCCCCTTGCCGTCGTGCTAACTGTGGGAGGTTTTCATGGTTTTCCTCTCCTTGTAACGCAAATGCAGGTTAGTTCCATTGAAAAGTCCTCCATGAAGGCAGATTTCTCCTAATACTTGATCCAGGAGTTTCCTTGTTTTCTGGATTGGGTTCAAAATTACAAGACTACGGAGTTGAACATTGACAATTGTTAACCCAAAAATTGGGTCGGCGGTTCAATAGCGGTTCTAAAATAAAATGACAGTCTACGCTTCAGTCCTGGAGGCTGAAATCTGTCTTGAGCAAAAATCATGAGACTAAATTTCATCAATTAATCTCTTTTCCGTTGGTTATTTAAATTAAAATGTGTCCCACAGTGGACAGTAGAACACCGAAGTCAAGCATCACTGGCTGCAATCAGTAAGCGGGTGGGTGACCACTTCGATCAGCCTGCGTAGGGACCAAGGATGCTCCGTAGTAGTCCTCGTTAAACTGTTCCGTGCTCGCCTTTGAGCCCAGGTCGTCAGGCTACCAAAGCAAGGAAGCCATCCCCTTTGCAGAGGATCAAAATTGGTATGACATGATTATCCCCAGGGACATTTCCCAGACTGTTGCCAATAGCCCATGGTGCAGTTCTAGTGCGCTGATGCTGACAGCTCAGTCCTTAAACCATCTCGGGACAGAGAATACAACACAATATTTTTACTATTTTTTTAATGTTGTTGTCGTCGTTGGCCATTAATGCAAGGGGTGCGATTATTCTTGTTTTCCAGTGTTGCCATGTATGCCCAAGAATTCGATTTCTGCCCAGCTCATACGTCTCACCCATTTATAGGGCGAGCCCATTCAGTCATCCACAGATCATAATTTTGACCTGATCCAGAAAAAGATCAATCTCCAATTCAGTACCCCCAGAGGTCTTGATTTGTTATGGAGGACTTTGTGACCCAGTTACCATTTACTACATGGAGAGTCTTCAGCCGGCTAGATTCGAACTCCCGTTCTCACGAATGTGAGTCCATTGCCCCACCAACCTGACTATCCAGATCCCACTATTTTTTTAAATAAAATTTTAGATTAAAAATAATAAATAACATAAAAAAATTAAATATACTGATTTTAAATGTTTTTATTTTAATCAAAATATGTGATATTGCACTTCATGTCACTCCTCCCTTGTCACAAAACCCTTCCAAGTGTGACTTCGTTCATGTCTCCTAGGCAATTCAAAGAAGAAAGGTTAGCATATGCTAATTGTCACTGACCTACAAGCTAACTACTATTATTGCATCTATCTGTATATTGTTAAAAAATGCAAATTGATTTCTTAGAAATGAATTATTTTATTTATGTTGATCAAATGAATATTTCATTTCATGTCATTAGTTTATTTGTTGTGCAATTTATTTATAATAAATTACTTATTAGCTTGTTGATAATTTCTATTATTCCTTACAGTTTAATGAAATTTATAGTTAGATTTTTAACATTGATGTAAATAATTTTCATGTTCTTTGATTTTAATAAAGTTTAATTTGACTTTTAATGTTTTGAAACTTTTTATGTTTCATAATTTATCCTTGTTTTATTCATTCATATTTTACGCTATTATTTTCCTACCTTTTTTTGTTTCAAAATTAATTTGACTCATTCTTTCACAGTAAACATAGAAAATCATTCTGTTTATGCTACTAACAAGTAAAGACATTAATTAGATTGGTAAAATCCTTTATAAGAGCTGTTTCATATTTTTTTAAATCAAAAATATTCATCACAACTAAGGTAGAAAAGGCCTAAAATTAAGTCTGGGTAAACAAGGAGTGGAACGTCTTGAACTTCAAAATAAATGCTTCAGAAATATGCGTTCAAAATAAGGCAGAATACAAAAATTTAATTATTAAAAAAATATTTCATAGTTTTAAGAACATAGTTTTCTAGTTTTTTGTTTTATTTTAAAAGAAAATTAAATTATGAAATGTTAAACTAAAGCAAAATTCTTTAAATACTCTTTTAAGCTTATTTATTTTCACATAAAAAATATTAATATTGGTAATATAAGATTAATTCATTTATATAGGAGATGAAAATGATCTTTTCCTCAAAACTTCCTTTTAGAAATGTGCAAAACTGTAATACACTTCGATGTTTAGTTACTTAATTCACTTTTTTGCTAAGTAGTAAATTAAAAAGGAAGTTTTTTATGGTGGGAAACTAAATATCTTATTTGCTTTTCATTTGGCACTCAGAACTGCTGTCTGCAGTTATGCCACAATACTCCCCCTCTTGAATTTAATGAGGAATAGAATTCGATGAACAGTTGCTGTTATTTGCTCTATTTGCAAAAGTCCGGGAGAGCTGTATTAAGTTCACCTAGTTTTATTTTAGCGTTTGTCGCGAGAGCTTTATTAAGTTCACGATTTCGTGCGTGGCCTCTCCTGTGTTGCTACTAGCAGTCGAGTGTGTAAAGGATCCCGTTGTGTGTAAATGAGACTGAGAAGCAACAGCGCGAGGAGGACGATGACGCAGTTACATATAGCAAGTTAACTATTTAATGTGGACCATTCATAGCGATACTTTCGATGTAGGCGAGTTCATATCACGCCCGGGTCACCAATGTGGGGAAAGTAGAAATCGACATTGCCCAGCCTTCATCTATCAAAAGGTACCTGCAGAGTGAATTGTGTAAGCATGACTAATATATTAGTGAATTGATGGTTAATAATCGTAGTGGTAGTTACGCCACACTTCTTTTATTTACCGGTTTTAGGGCATGTTGGGAATAGTGGCCGTCATGCTACAAACAACGAAGCTGTAGTCGCATAGTTTGTAGTGTATATGTATGTTTTGTGTAAAAACACTTTTTAAATAATTTTAAAAATACCTGAAATTCAAGTAAGAAAAACGTATCTGTGGAAAGCATATTTTTCCACAGAATGTTATCAACGGTTTTAATAAAAATATCGATGCAAGATTTTATTTAAATTGCATGATTGTGAATCTCAATGTGTGATTTTTAAATCACGCGAATAAGAATCTCAAAATTTAATTTTAAAAACGCGTGAATACGAATCTAGATGATTTATTTTAAAATCGTATGAATACAAATCTCGATACTTGATTTTGAATATACGAATTATGTGCGTGAATACGAATTCCGATGTATAATTTTTAAGTCACTAGTACACGAAACGTAATAGTGACTTTTAAATCGCTTGAATACGAATGCGATATTTGATATAATATCGTAAATATACGAAGCACGATATTAAATCGCGTAAATAGGAATCGCAATGTGTGATTTCAAATCATGTGAGTCCCGCAGTGGACTGATCGTTAAGACGCGGTTCCCAGCAGATCACCGAAGTCAAGCATCGCTGGCTACGGTCAGTGTGCGTAGGGACTGAGGGTGTGCGGTATGGATCCTCGTTAAACTGTTTTACCGTAAAGTGCTCGACTTCGCGAGCAGGTCGTTGGGCTACAGAAGCGGGGGTGCCATCCCCTCTGCAGAGCATCAAAATTGTGATGGCATGTCTTCGGATCATCGTCAGGGATGTTTCCCAGACCGTCGCCAATAGCCCATTGTGCAGCTCTAGTGCGACGTAAATGAACTACAACAACAACAACAAATCATGTGAATGTAATTTTAAATCGTGTTTGCATTGGTATAAAAAAGCGTAAATTTTTTTTTCCTTTTTGGGTATTCGAAAAGGACCAACTTTCTTTACATGACACTTAGATATAAAACTTGTAAGACATTCGTGCTTTTAAATATACTTTTAAAACTTGTGTTAAATATTGCGTATTTTATTAACTTAATTTCTGTATTGAAGCTATACAGATATTAAGTTAATGAAATATATAATTATTACGAACTAACTTTTAGATACTGGGGATTCCAGAACCTTAGAGGACCTCGTGACCCCTTTAATTTAAATTTATAACTTCTTTTGGTTTTACCTTGAGTAAATATCATTGTAAAATCTTAATATGGCGCAGCAAAAGCCATATCTTGGCTTTGTAGACTATACACCCTGTCCATCTTAGTGAACAAGTTAAGCTTTCGGATTTGAAATAAGATTTAGTTAGGATGTTCACAAAATTATCTATTCTTAATGTGTGATCATCACATGTCCTTAATCCTGAATTTTCAACAAAAGTTTTTAAACTTAACTCTGATTTTTTTCCCCTCATCCTCATTACTGAAGTTTATAATGTCAAAAGCAAATCCGAACAGGATACTTCGGAGTCCGCTGAGAAGTTCTTGCATACCAATGTATCTAAAATTCTTAGAAATAAGCAATTGCAGGGTACTTAAACCAGTGTTAATCTATTATTCGATTAGTACGAATTTAAAAATATTTTTATATTTACGTTATTTCAAAGAAGTTATCAAAGCTTAAAGTAGAACATTTTAATAAATAAAAATATGGTAAAAGTTGTGTGCTCTCTACTAACAACCTTGTTGTGTTTAACACTCTGCGTTTCTATCACGAACAGAATAATAATGAAATGCAGAAAAATACACAGATTATTGCATAGACTCCAATTTCTACAAGTGAGCCGTGATGGCTCAGGGGATAAAGCGTTCGCCTTCTAGTGAGGTGAACCGGGTTCGAATCCCAGCGATGGTTTGTCGATACGAAATCCTCACCCGGCTCGCACCGACCAGAGTGCTGACGTAAAATATCCTCAGTGGTAGACGGATCATGGGTTAGTCCCCTTGCCGTCAGTCTAACCATGGGAGGCTTTCGTGGTTTCCCTCTCTATGTAACCCAAATGCGGGTTAGTTCCCTCAAAAAGTCCTCCACGAAGGCAAATTTCTCCTAATACTTGATCCAAGAGTTCCTTTTTCTTCTGAATTAGCGAGAATTTCTGTAATTCACGAAACTGGCAGGAGTCAGTAGACGGGGCTCGCTCTTATAGGTCAGAGTCCAATGAATTTTTACCCGAGCGAGATACACAGGATCGAACCAGAGTCCATTAGGGCCTGAGATATACGTCGGATAAAGGCTTTTGTCTAAACAAGGAAATTATTAATTTAAAACCTTTTATCGTAATTAAATTTTTACACTTAATAACTGAACACAACGTTTGCTTAAAAGTAGTAAAAATGTTGATGAACATTTTATCTGGAGTCAAAGCTTACTTAATCACGAAACCTATTTAGTAAACTAGTGCGAGCCTGTCTCGGTCTGTATTCTGTTAGACGAATGTTTAGTAATCTTGGGTTAAATCTGTCTTGACTCTATCATTTTCCAACCGATGGATTTTGTTTTTTTTCTTTATGATTTCTTATAATTTTTAGATTTCAATTTAATTTAAAGTTTGCTTTAATTAACAAACTGAATTTAAATTTCATCATGCATTAGGGAACAGTTAATTGCATAAAAAAAATTTTTGTACTAAAAACTACATTACTATGCAAAGTAATGCATTTTTTAATGATATAATGAATTAAGAACTAATATTAAATTCAATTAATATTTTTTCAAGTGGTTTCTTTCTCCTTTTCGTATTTGGTTTTGCCCTTACGTTTAAACATTAATGATATTTTCTATGCTCAAATTAAGCTATATTGTTACCGATGTTTGATATCAAATAATATGGTGGATGTTTAATTTGCATAAAGTAAAAACATTTAACACACGCGATGAGAAAATATATGTATTATTTAGCTTATATCTTAATTAAGTGTAAAATAATAAAATAAGAATTGAAATTAATGCTATTTTAAAAACATTTGGTGTACTAATTTACCTAGCGCCATTTAATGTTTTTCCGTTGGTTTTAAATTTCTACCAAACAAACTAAACATTCCAACAACATCCCGTTGTGGGTTATAGAATGTCAAAAATGTTGAAGCTTCACAATTTTGAGACAAACACCGAAATGGTGGCAATGCGTCCAGTACTGCGCATCGACCGCCTTTACTTCACAGCTAAACTTGTACCCATCGTTTTGAATCTAGATGGATTTCAAAACGCTGCCGGAGATCGAACCCAGACTTTCATCATGACAGCTTAATGCTTTAACCGCTCTACTATCGATTTTCGAAACTTTTACTACAGTTGATATTTAAATTTTTTTTCTCAAAACCACTAAATAAGTAAATGAATAAGTGAGTCAGTTCATTTCGCAATACTGAATAAAAATAATGATTGATAAAATAAACTAATAAATTAATGAATAAAATTGCGAAAGTAAATTTATCTATAAAATTATTTAAGATCAGTGTAGTGTAGTGGGGAAGTGGAACCCATATATGTCTTAAGTATATATAAACTCCTTGAGAAGGTTTAAATTTAAAGAGTCAACTTCCCAAAAAATGAATTTTTTATTAAGAAAGTAATGATATCCTCACTGATTTTTTATACGTTTTACTTAAAGTAAAGTTAAAATAATTTCTTCTATGTCAATTGTATCCTTTGAATAAATAAAAATGTATGAAAGAAATCATTATTTAATTCTGAAATCGATCATCCATATTATTTTTTCTTGGATTTGGAGTAACCAACTTTTAAAAACATTTTCAACAATACTTAACAATGAAACTTTGACAACAATAAACTAATGGGGAGTTATATAAAAATTTTATGCAAAATATTATTTAAACAATTGTTCACATTGTTGCAAAAGATGCATCTGTTAGTTCCATTAAAAAAGATTTTTTTAACTCATTCTTGTTTGAGATTTCTCAAATGCTGGTTGTCTTTTTGTGAGATTAAAAAGTGAGAATTATGGATAAAAGCGATTTATATCGTTTTGCTCTTTTGAATCATTGGAGAAAGGAAAGGGAAAAGTATCCCCGACCTAATCGTAAGTGTATAAAAATATACTTTTTAATATTTTTTTTAAATTTTTATTATTTATTGATATGGACCTAGAATATTGTTAAAAAGATATGAAGCTTCCTTACAGTGATCAAAATTTTTCCCAGAAACCTAAATTTATTGAATATTGATAAATTTCGTGAATTAAAAAGAAAAATTAACAAAAAATAATTGTACATATTTTGTAAATGATATTTTTGTCTTAAATTGAAAAAACTACTTTATGGATAATTAAATAAAACTTATCTTTTTAAAATAGGCAATCCAATTTAGCTTTTATTGCACTACAGTATTAAATAACATATAAAGAAATGTTCAAATAGAATTTTGGAGGTAAAATAGGTTATAGAGTGTAGAATTGGGTACAGCTTGTGGATTGGGCACTCCAATCTGAAGCTTATACTGAATGTTAAATCTGCCATTTTCCAGTTATTTCTATCCAGATTTCCTATTTTGCTAAATTTCTCGAAACAAAAAAATAATCTCAATTTGAAACAGTTTTCTCTGTTTTCTGTATACGAACAGAAGAAAAGAAAAACCAACTTCAAAACAAAGACATGAAAAGTGTCACCTAATTGTACATTTTTATCGAGAAATATAAATATGATATAGATTTTATGCTCTTCTATACCTGATTCAAACATTTAAAAAAGTCAAATAAAATATTGCGCCAGAATGTTATTTACCCACATTTGAGCGTTATTAATTCACAATGAATAAAAACTGGCGTAAATACCTATCCAAATATGTTCAAAAACTATGAAATATTGTCTGTTATTTCAAGTTAATGCCGAATGGAGTATTTGCACACACCTTAGTACAAGTAGTTAAATGAAAACCACAATCAATAATTAAGCTTACACCAAGCTGAGATGTTTTTTGAATATAGTTAATATTAATATTGAATTTTAAAAAGCGGGTCTTGCTTGATATAATAACGTTAAGTCACCAGGAAGCTCTAAGAGTAAATATATGTTAAAATTAATAAAATAAAATTAAAGAAAAAATGAAATTATTTAAGCTTCAATAAATATGTCGGTATATGGTTTTCAGTTTTGCGCTTGATTAAGCAGTGTTGATTAATACCGTTTATTGATTATTTACATTTTTACAGCATACGAGGAACAACCACACCGGTATTTTTTTTTAAAATTTTTTTTAAAAATATACCTTTATGTGGTTTCCAAAAATATACCTTTTTCAAAGAAGTTTTTCTACCTTTTTTATGAATTTCTTTTATTATTGAACAGAATAAACGCTTAAGAAATTACGTTAAAACTAGTTTTTATTCAAATTATTAAATTTAATTTTAATTAATATTTCAGCATATGAGGATGGTAGCGAATTCGAAGATGAATTCGATTTGGATGATATTGAATTGGATGAAATTGATTTGTAAGTAGTTATATCCCTAAAGTTTCATGCCTTTTGTCATAATTTTCTTTCTTTTTTTTCAATAAAAAAGCACCCTTTTGAATACTTGAAAAATTTACACAGAAAGCAAGAACGCAATTAAAAACAGCGAAACATTTAACCCTTTGTGGTCGTATTAAGTTCATACATGGGTGTCATACTGGTAGAAATTAATTTTCAGTTCAGTAATACATAACTAACAATAATGCATAATATGCAAAATTATGAAGGAAAATATAATTTATTAAATCCTTTTTATACTTTAGATATATGTAACACAATAATATGTTTCAATTTTATTTGAACATATTTATTTACAGATTTTAAAAATTATATTTTATAGGTCTCGCGTGGTATCTTTCAAAGCAGTCTTCAATATGAAGCACATGTTTTCGAGGACATGCGCCGCAAAAATGATTAGTTAGGCGTCTTCCCGGCTTTAATTTTTCTGTTTGAACATACAGAACAATCTTTACTCTTTACATCTTTACAGTGCCGCAATATATTTAGTTTGCATTACACTGTGGCTAACATCTTTGCTGTGGTGGCTGAGAGCAGACACACGACTGGAACGGTTAAAAAAAACGTTGGTGGCTGAGATTAGACATACGACCACAAAGGGTTAAAACAGCGGTCTTACTGTTTACTTATTTTGGTCAAAAAGCACTACTGCTGGTGAAAATCGACTAAGATATGATATAAACATAAAATAATGAACAGTCTATTAATAATGCGATAATGCTGACCCAATAATAAAAAAACAATCAAAAACCTATTAAAATCAAAATTTCTTAAGATACACTGTTTTATTTTCCACACTCTAAACCTAAAGAAACTCTGGAAGTCGCCTTCACAGATCAAACAAACCATTAGAAATCACGAATTTTTTTAGTAAAAATCTACAACCCTTAGACAGATTTGAAAAAATATATTCCTTTTATGATTTCAGTGATGAGGAATATATGATGGAGTTAAGAGCTGAGGTGCCATCATCTGATGATGATGGAGTTGAGAATGATGATGAGGTAGGGGATGATGATGATGAGGGGGATGAAGTTGTGAATGAGGTTAAGGATGAGTTTAATGATGATGAGGGAGATGAAGTTGAGGAGCTGAATAGGTATGTTAATTAGAATGTTTCTTAATGGCAGTTTAATATTTTAGTTAATATTATCTTCACTGTTTGAGTTATTTTTCATCCTTTTTCAGGTGACATTTTCGTAACTATTTTAAAATGAAATATTACCATAAAATTGGAAGTGACTACATATCGCTTTTTAAGTTTTATTAATCTCTATGAATAAATGGTACAGATGATTTAAAATAAATTTATTGAGAATGAATAGAATTAATGCGAGCAATTATTTAAAAGATTAAAATCTTTGCATTGACGAAAAAAAAAAATGTTTTTTTCAAAAGGCATTAACTTTACAAAAGTTTACTTAATAAAATAAAATAATTAAAAATGCAAATGCTGAAGGAAGGACAATGTTACTCGAATAAACTAATTTTCTAAAAAGGATTTAATAATTCGTAAATAAGTACATTTTTATTCAGTAGTATAAAGTATAAACGATCTAAACAATTTTATACAAGAAAAAACATTTATTTTGAAAAACTAAATTAATAAAATAAATTACAACTGAACATATTTCTTGTAGATTTCATTTCATTATTTTATACTTTCTAAGATATTTTCTTTATAACTATGAGTAGTTTTTCCAAAGTCTATTAACGGATACACGGAAAAAAACTATATAAATTGAATAAAAAAAGAAATCTCTGTTTCATAAGTTTAAATAAAAGACGAATAAGGTATATAACTGAATAGTAAAAGCAATTTTTTTAACTGAAAAATCTTTTTAAATGCTAAGCCGTGATTTTGGAATTTACTTATAAATACCACTGCACCATACAAAAATCTATAATGGCCATTTTCTTATTAAATAAATAATTAACACAAAATATAAAATAAATAATTAACTCATCGTAGCATTTTTAAAATATCTGTGTGATCGTTGATAAGTTAATAAATTATCTCTTATTACAAATATATCTCATCTTTAACGAAAAATTAATTGAGCAAAATAACTTTATTGAATTTCAAGTTATATATTTTTTCCCTTTTCCTTTTTTTACTTTTAGTGAAGAATTGTTCCTATTCAGCGATGTAAAGATAGCCAAACTCTATAAGATGGATTTGGTGCACGATAAGGACTCAATCGAGTACGGCATTGAGGACGATAGGTATTTTAACTTTTTCGAAACATTTTAAATATCGACATTGTCTTAGAACATATGTAAAGTAATGATTTTCATTTATGTTCATTAATATATATATATATATATATATATATATATATATATATATATATATATATATATATATATATATATATATATATATATATATATATATATATATATATATAGGGAATGATAAAGAAATTAAACAGAAAACTAACATGAGCAAATCCATTTCGGGTAAATCTGTGATTAAGAAATTTTGTAACTAAAAATTAACCTTCGCCAATATTCAATAAATATTTTTTAACAAATATTAATAATTTTTCTAAAAAATCATCGAATTTAAAAGTCTTATCCTTTAACCTTTTATTTCTTCAAAATTTTGAACTATCCAGTATAATATATTAATACCATACGCAAGTCTAGTATTCGATCCATTCCAATGTAAGCGAGAAATTAAATGTGGTTTTATACGTCAGTAAGAACTTAAAAATATATCCGATTACCATTTATTTACGCTTTAATTTCATATTTTGTAATCAGGCAAATTTGTTCGGAAAATGTGTATAAATCATTTTTACAAGATGTTCATAAAAAGATGACAGTCGACCATTTTCATTTATCGCTTTATGTTTCTATCTCTGTTCTATTTTGCGTTCTTCTTAATTTTGGGTGAAATTTTTGCTTGATGAAGTATTATTTTTAAAACGGTTTTTTCTCTTCTTTTTTTTCTGGGTGCTCCTCACACTACTGTATAGATGTATTTTACTTCAGCTAAATTGATTAAAAAAAATTGACCGAAAAGTCATTTTGAATATTTTTAGCCACTTTTAAGCAATTAGGATAAATTAATTGATGTAAAAGTTTTAAATCAGGAAAAATTTGCACAGAACATATTGTCAATAGATCTGAAAAATAAAATCTCTCTAATAAATCCGTCACGAAATTGTTTCTTGTTGTCGTAAATCATTTAACGATTTTGATCATTGTAGAGTAAAAATCGAGTTTTTTGAAATTTCTGCTTTAGAAAATTTATCTGAACCTTAATACCTTTCACTCTATACAAAAAGCTTATAATTCAAAATGAAGCTGTTGTAACAAAACAAAAAACTGTATTTAACTTTCTAATAATGTGAGTGTTACTTTTAAATTTTAGATTAAAAAGTCGTGATGGTCCCTTAAGAGACGAAATAGACTTTTGGCAAAGAAGTGATATTGAGCTCACTTGCAATGAACAATCTGAAGAAAAAGAGAAAGGATGCTTTCATTGCTTCTCTCGTATCTTCAGGAGATTGTTCAAGCGGAAGTAAACACGACTGGTCTGAAAGCAAATCAAGGCTCGTCTTAAAGTGAATCACGAATTGTCTTAAAGAAAATCACGACTTGTCCTAAAGTCAATCACGACTTGGTTGACAGTAAATGAAGACTTTGTCGTAACACCTAAAAAATTATATGACTGTTCCTTTCCAAAGTCTAAAAACTGCTAATCAAGAAAATTTAATATGCAAATATTTAAACTACTGTAATTCTGTAACATCGGTAGAATGATTATCAAATAAAGTATAATATTTGCAAGTCCAAAGTATATTTTATTTACAAATAGAGTAAGAGATGCATCTAATTTACAATTCCTTACTAGTAAAAAGTGATAGTACATATTTCTTCTCATACCATTACGTGGTTTCTTTCGACCAATAACCAATTTAATTTTAAAAGGCAATGCACCTAAATTTGGATTTAATTATAATATTTATAAATAATAGCAAGAAATATCTTGTACTACAGCTTTTGAATCATTTTTCTGAAGAGAAACCGTCTCTTAAGCTAATTATTTCGAAACTTGGTCTTATATCGATGCAATAACATACTAAACTACCACATCAAGCCGCATAATTACAGACCAACTAAATGTTGTACAACGGAACATAATAGGGCGCATCCAATGTAAACCCACTGCAGATGCAACTGCCCTTAAACAGTGTGATATAACTGCTTATCCCACAACTGTGAGTTCGAAATCAATGGCGGACTACAAAAGCGAATTTAAATAAAAGTGCTAATTAATAGCGAACTTTTTTTCTTCTTTTCATTACAGAATTAAAAACATTTTTAGAAAAATTAATGATTTTAATAAAATATTTTAAATTATCGCTTTCAATATTCCACTTTCTAAAAATACTCACATATGACAATTTCTGAATAGGGACACTTATAAAAATTTCTGAAGATTTTGTGCTTGCCCCACTAACGACCTGTATTTTGCATTTATGTAAAACTGTAATTTTCAAAATTTGCCCAATTATTATTTTAATATACGTACATGCAAAATTATAGAATGCTTAGTTTGGGCACAAGGAGAGCAAATTGCAGTGTCAAACTTTTTTTGTGCTCTCTTTCGTTACAGAAATACCTAAATTCTGCCTTTATTTTCAACTATAGTTATAAAACGAAAATCCACCAATAGTTGAATGTACTTATAATTTAAGTCAAACCAAAAAACTGTTGACGAATAAGGGGAATATGTTTACAATTCCCTCTATGGTTTTGAATTAATACACAGGCCAGTAAGCATCAGTTCCGAGGGTCCAGGGTTCAAACCTCGGACACGTTCAGTATTTAAAAGTTAAATTTAGAATTTTTTTAAAAATTAGTTTACAATATTGTAACGAAATAAAAATATTCTTTTACTCAAACTTTTCCTTTCTTTTCATTTTCTAAGTACGTATAATAGCGTTAAAAAAGAGAAATATTGCTCATATAGTGTATAATTTATGGCTCAATATCATACTTTAATATTTACCTATTATTTTCTAACTCGGTCAGGTATTATATTATACCAGTATTATATATATATTATAGGAAATAATGATTATAATAATTGAAAAAACATTTAATTTTGAAACACAATTTTATAATATTGACCATTAACGGGGTTTGAGCCCCGAACCCTCTGGTTTAGAAAATTGTTGCCACCTATCACTTAAATCTAACAGCCACACCACACCTGGATTTGCTGATTATAGCAAGATTTAAGTACTTTCCACGTTTTTTCAATAAAAACATATTGTGCCCCATCTTGGGCCCCCTAATTTGTTGATAATTATTTCCTAAGCTGCGGTATAGTATATTATTATATAACTAGTGGGCTGCGCACCCTGCTCGCTAACGCTCGCCAACCCCCGAAAATTGCTACGCAATCTTATATGGTTTGCTTCGCAAACCAAGCCCGCATTGTTCGCTACTAATTTAGGTACATTGCAAATGCATAAAGTTCTAAGAATTCAAAATAATCATTCAAATCCATATAAAAACTTTCTTTTTTAAAAAAAAAATTACATTTTTTTAGTAAATACTAAGTCATTAAAATAAATTTGAATTCAAATAAATGACATGTAATTCGTTAAACCTATTAGAAATGTGCTATAGTATAATTCGTGATATAAATCAAAAATCGTCAAATAAATTCGTAATATATAAATTCGTGAAAAAAAGCGCTTTCGACGAAATACTAAAATAGAGATCTATCGACAAAGACTACTCACTTCTGCCTAGCTTAATAGTATGAAATTGCTGCAGCTGATGCTCTCTGGTTATTTCAGTTTCCGTTTTTAAAAGCGCTATATGTTGAGTCACCTCAGCTAGATTTGGCACGTGACATTTTTAGCAGCAATCATTGGTCGATTCGCCGTGTATGAGAAATAGTAACGTAAACAAAACAAAGCAAGCGTTGCCACCGGCGGAAAAGAAATACAGCCAAAATTTGGAAGCCTAAATTCGTGAAAAAAAGCTCTTTCGACAAAATACTAAAATAGAGATCTATCGTCAAAGACTACTCACTTCTACCTAGCTTAATAGTATGAGATTGCCGCAGCTGATGCTCTCTGGTTATTTCAGTTTCCGTTTTTAAAAGCGCTATATGTTGAGCCACCTCAGTAGATTTGGCATGTGACATTTTTAGCGGCAATCATTGGTCAATTCGCCGTGTAAGAGAAATGGTAACGTAAACAAAACAAAGCAAACGTTGCCACCGGCGGAAAAGAAATACGGTCAAAATTTGGGAGCCACGTAAGAGAATTATATACATTAGATATCTGATCGAGATTGAAAATTATCGGTTAATATTAAGGGGAGGCATGAAGCCATTTACATGCACAGTATATGAGCAACAATTTCTCCATTTTTAAGCTATTATTCCAACATAGAAAAAATAAAAAAAAAGGAATATTTATTTACGTTACAATATTGCAAAATAAATTTTAAAAAAACATGTGTTTTTATGAAATATAATTTTAAAAATATTGCCTTGGTTCGATCTCCGAACCCTTGGGTCTACTAATTTTTATCCTCTCTCACGTAACACAAATGACCACGCCACACTTGGCCTTAGCTCTAATATTAAGCTTCCAGTACTTTCCCGCGCTTTTTCAATGGAACCATATTGTGCCTTACAGTGGCCCCCCTAATTTGTCTATAATTATTTAATTTGGTACGATTGTATAGTACATTGTAATATAATATCCGGTGGAGTCTGAAAATTATAAATTAGTATTAAGAGGAGATATGGGTTTATTTGTATACATAGTATATTAGCAACAATTTCTCCATTTTCAAGCTATTATTCTTACACAGAAAAAAGAAAAATAACAATGCAAGGAACAGGAATATTAATTTACGTTACAATATTGTAAAATAAATGTAAAAAAACATATATTTTTTTGAAACATAATTTTTAAAATATTGACCCTTAAACGTGTTCGAACGCCGGACCCATGGGTCTAGTTATTTGTTGCTTCCTATCTCGTAACACGAATGGCAACGCCACACACGTCTTTTCTACTTATACAGTCAAACCCCGCTATAGTGAACACGGTTTATAGTGAACTACCGGATATAGTGAACGAAATGTTCGGTCACGTGCCTTGCTACACATGTATAAAGTAATTTTTTGTGGATATAGTGAACCAAAAAAGTGAAGAAGTTGGATATAATGAACTTTTTTCTGTCTTCGACTGATTTTTTTCTTAATTTCTGGTCCAGCATTCGAAGTCGCAATCTTCCAGTATCTGCTGAACAAATGTCGATGAATTTGCTAAGCGATTTTGTGGGACTACTTTTATGTGCCCGAATGGTGGGTTAGAAAGGTTTAAAGAGCAGAATAACAGAATTCGAGGAAAAATTATCTGAGAGTCGGGAAGTGTTTTCATATCTAACGCTGAATATCTAATGCTCATCAGCTAAAGATTACAAATTTGTTTTTGAGGAAGAGTAATAAAAAATAACAAAATTTTTGCTACTATATAATATTTTTCAGTCATTTATTTGAATAATGTGTAATAAAAGGAAGGGGTTTGGGAATCATTAGTTAAATTGCCTGCGTTACGGATATAGTGAACACCCGGTTATAGTGAACTGAAATTTCGGTCCCTTGAAGGTTCACTATGGCGGGGTTTGGCTGTATTAAGCTTTAAGTACTTTCCCGCCCTTTTTCAATAGAAATATTTTGTGCCCCATAGTGAGCTCCCTAATTTTACTATAATTAATTTTCTTTAGTATGATTGTATAGTATATCATAATATAATATCTGGCCGTGATTTAAAATTATTTGTTAATATTAAGGGAAGATATAAGGTCATAGTACATGAGCAACAATTTCTCAATTTTTAAGCTATTATTCGCTCTTATAAAAAAATAAAATATAATAATAATTATACTAGTAAATAAGATTCTGGTCCATATTTGATGAATTAAAAAATATTTTTTTCAATTTCCGTAATTTTAAAAACTCAGTTTTTAAATATTTACATTACTCCGTAGTATATTGTATTTTAATTGGCTTGACTGGTTTTGAAAATAACCACAAAAATGTCACTTCATATAATTTTTTTTCTTCAAAATGTCTTTTAAGTTTTTTATATTATTTTAGGAAAAATATTTATTTTGAAAAAAATCTTCCCTCCGACAAAAACTAGAATTAAAATAGGTGCAATAAGATATTTTTCAGTCATCAACTATGTAGTTTCCCTCATGATCAAATCAGCACGAATATATAGCGTCAAAAAGTAATTATTTAAATGCGGAGTTTAAACCTTGCCTGTTTTAATATCGTAGTAAACTTTCCGGATCTGGTAATAATGATTTTAAAATATCGGAATTCTCAAAATCACGTAGAAAAGCACAGAAATAATTGTCGAAAAAATGATCGAAAACTAGCTTTTATTTAGGATGAAATTGGCACAAATAAAGAGCTTCAAAAAGTTATTAATTAAATTCAGAATTCAAAACTTGCTTGTTATAATATCGTAGTAAAAATATCTGGATCTATAGAATCAAAAGGAAGCACATAGCAATAACTTAGAAAATAAATCAATGAAGTGAAAGAACGGTGAACAAAGCGTGTTAAAAAGTACTTACTTAAATACGCAATTCAAAACTCTAGTACAGAGATTTTGAAAATCACGTGGAAGAAAAAGGAAGCAATAACTGGAAAAAAAAAGAAAAAGAAATCACTTAGATGAAAAAATCGATGTTAATAAAGAACATCAAAAACTGATTATTTAAATGCTTGATTCAAAACTCGCCAGTTAGAAGATTGTATTAAATTTATCTGGATTTTTAAAACTCACTTGAAAATAAATAGTAATAACTGAGAAAGCAAACTAAACGTCGCTCTGATTTCCGATGAAATCCGCACAGAGAGTCAAAAAGTGATGACTTAAATTCGAAATTCGTATCTTTATATCATATTAAAAATATTGTGATTCTTAGAATTGTGAGGAATTCTGTGGCAACATCGAACATCGAACAAGCGACAAAAATATTCCATAGATGTGTGATAGTATCTGTGCTAATTGGGAGCATAAAACATTAACAAATAAGATAAACGATTTACAATTTTCGATATATATTTTTTATTTTTCAAAGCAAGAGACAATTTTTCATTGTGTTCAGATGCCTCTGAGGGGCGCACATCAACAGTTGGTGGGCCGCAGGTTGTGCTCCCCTACAGGTTGTTTAAAAAATAGTTATTTGTGAATTTTTTATTATTACGAAGTATTATATACATTTCAAATTTCCCCTTATAGTTATTTCCCCTACTGATTTAATTAACCTAATTTTATAAAAAAAAAAATACATTTTAAATACATATATGATATAATACAATTTCTAAACACTTTAGCAAAACTCTAAAAACTAATTTAATGCTAATGATGATACAGTTAACGGTGATAGTATATAAATGGCAACAATATACAAACTATGCAAATGCAAACTTCTCTATTTAACCGTTCTGAAAGAGTATCCCAAATTGACATGACTTGTAACGGATAGAAAAATATCAACAATAATTAATGTTAAATAGTTTAATACGTTACCATAGTTTATTATGTTAGAATAGTTAGTTTAAGACGTTCCAGTTTTTAACTTTCTGGAGGAAAATAGAACTTTCAAGTTCGCAATCTAGTGTTATTAATCGATAATGATGTAACATATTATTCGAATTTTTCTACGTGTATGAAGCTTTTTGGAATGGAAAATATCCTAAATGATGTATCGTATATAAATGTTTTGACATCATTGAGATATTTTAAATAAAATAAACATAGAAATACTTATGGTAGTTTTTATACGCAAGCTAATATTGACATCATTTTGTCTTACATTTCTGTTGAAATAGGTGAGACAAGATCAGTTAAAATTTTTATGCTGGCAAGCGATAAAAAAAATCGCAATAAACAATCTCTATCGTTCATATCCTTGTAAAAAGGCCATCGTTGAAAGCTGTATCACAAATTATAGGTTATTAATAGTATTTTTTTAACGAACTGTTCATTCATTCAATGAGTAGACGATTTATTAATTTGCCTAAGAACCAGTTTTTCATTAATCAGACAGGACTGGTATACTTGACATTTTTGAAATGCTTTTTTTTTTATTTTTTTTTAAATTTCTTTTAAAACAGCAGTATTTTACTCGCAAAAAACTATGACTACTTAAAAAAAACAAAGGCAAATATTGTTGATATTTTTTAAATCAAACTGAACAGATTAAGCTTGGTTTGAATCAATATCAAATGCATTTTAATTTACAAAACTGCGGTATTTAATTCCCAAACAACCATCACTATTTAAAAAAAAATAAATGAAAATATTGTTGTTATTTCAAAATTAAACTAAATAGATTAAACTTGGTTTGTATCAAAATCAAATGCATTTTAATTTACATGCGAACTAAAATTATTTTTTTTAATATAAAAGCTATCTTAAGATCATAAATGTATCGATAATTTTCGAAAGTAACACAAATGTTTTTCTGAATTTAAAAATACTTTGAATTTTGTATTTAATTCTAAAAGTGATCAAGCTGATTCACAAATTATACTGGGCTTCAGCAGTTTCTTGTAAAAGGAATCGAACCACAGTCTTTCACATTTTACAGCTCAGTGTCCAAATCACTGTACCATCGTGGTTTAAATTTTTAATATGACATATTAAAAATAAATTGTTAATTTTTCTAGTAACGGCAGTCATCGAACTTTCGTTCTCCGTTTTAGAAGAAGCCGGAAGTATTACTCATTTATCATTACTAGGTGGGCACCTGTGAATCAAAATCACAGAGGCAACATTACCGCCACCACACTACCACAGAGACCTGTTCATAGGGTTGGCCACATTCACACATCACACAACAGAAGACAGCACACCGAGAAAAAACCATGCCCTGAGCAGGATTCGGATCCCTAGCCATTGGATTCGCAGTCAGGCACTTTAACCACTCTGCCACCTGGCCGGCAAATTGTTAAAGTAACCAGTGAATAAGTATGAAATTAAACAATAGATAGTGTACAAATAAAATAACTTAATATCAGCATTTTGCTTCACCGTAAAAAATATGATGTTGTATCTATTTGAATTTGGACGATCCAAAAGGTTGTGTTAAGGAACACTTTATTTCAAATAAACACAAAATTAAATGTTCTTTTAAAGAATGTAGTTAAATCAAAACAGAAATAATGGAGAAATCGTAAACCAATCATTTACACAATTTGTAAATTATTTTCCCCTTCGAAAACACCAATTTTGGCATACTTTGAATCTTGCCAGCAGATTGTTTACATCGAGCACGAAATGGCTTGAATTTGTTGTTTCCGCCAATGCAGTTAAACATCTGCAGTATTAAAAATTTTTTGCATCTAAAGAGCAAAAATGGTGGCAACTAATTAACACCAAAGTGGTGCTCCACTAGAGAAAGCACCAATGATAGTTCCTGGCGGAGTGAAGCTGCCACAGTGTTCGGTAAAAATTCCGTGATGGCGTGAATTTGTTGTTCTCCTCCATGCAGCTAAACATCTTTAGTATTAAAAATTTTCGCTCATCTAAAGACCAAAAATGGTGGCAACTAATTAGCACCAAAGTAGTGCTCCACTAGACCAAGGACCAATTATTGTTCCTGGTGCAGTGAAGCCGCCACAGTGTTCGATAACATTATAATTTATAATTGGAGTAAAATATGATATTAGTAAAAATACTTTTACATGTAAAGCAAGAATCATGAATTTGGAATGTTTAGATACAATATTTCTTAAAATAAAATTAATTTGTTAATCAAATGTTGTTGTTGTCGTCGTAGGCCATTAAGGTAAGGGGTGCGATTGTACTTGTTTTTCAGTGGAGAGCTTTTATGGCCAAGAGCTTCTGCCAAACCCATACGTCACACCAGTTTATAGGGCGGATACATTCATACATCTATTCAGCCACAGATCGCAATTTTGACCTGAACCAGAAAATGATCAATCTCCAATCCAGTACCCCCCATAGGTATAATTTGTTATGGGAACATAGAAGACTTTGTAGTTTGACTTCAGAGGAAGGCTTTCTACAACAAAGCAATTAGTCAGAATGATTGAAAGCGTTACACAGGGCTTTTTCAAAAAAGAATCCACTGCTCTCCTGATGCTGGACGTGGCCAAAGCTTTTGATCGCCTCTGGCACCAGAGCCTCATTTGCAAGATGTTTTATCATATTTAATTTCTATTCGTATCTTTTCTGTGAAGCTAAGTTCGAAAAACTTGATATCCTTTCTATGCTGTGTGTATGTTTGATTTACAAACTAATAATTCAGGAATACGTGCATGTTCGTGCAGTATAAATTAATGATTTTAATATTATATCATTAAAATAACATTATCGACTCTTTTGTGTACAGCATCTTGGTATAATTATTAATTTTAGTGTTACGAAAACTGAAAATGGTGTCACCTACTCTCCGACATGTAGTGCAAAAATATTTCTTGCTATTTTACTACATTTAGGTTATTTAGTGTTTTTGGTGTGCAAGGGTCGCCATAAAAGGGTGATATATTGTATTTTTAGGCGTCGATCTGATATGGGGGGGGGGATCAATGAATGAATATCAATCGCAAAGAATTTGAATTATGATTTGAAGAAATATCCCCGAATGGATTAGCTTGCCACTTTCTGCTCAAATTTTTGGCAGTGATTTGCAAGATGAATTATTATTACTTGACCTTTCATTAATTATTTTTGACGGAATATAAATATTTAAGATTTTGTCACAGGGCTCAATATTTAAAATTGCGTTCCTCATATATGGCTTCAGTTATGTTAACTTTATTTTAACAAAGCAGAGAAATAAATTGAATGTGGAACATTTAAGAAACATGTAGTTTTACATTATTTTTTTAATAGAGTGTTGAATAAGTGAAATATAAGATTTAGAAGGTTGATAGTCAAAACATTTACCGACCCTTGGTGTCAGGAAATACCAACAAACAAAACTTATTTGTGTTGTCTTAAATTAGTTGTGCCGTGCTTTTTGATGTAAAGATACACTAAAATTTATTTATAGTATATGAAAAAAAGTATATCAGGTGAATGTTTTTGTGAACACCCAAATAGATAAACCCTGGAAGGGATAACCTGGTTGGTAGGGCACTTTACCCATGTCCAAGATTTTGTGGGATTGACCCCAGGCCGACCGAAGACTCCTGTGAAGACTAAGGTGTAGTAAATGGTGACTGATGCTTGTTAAATCTGTCGAGTCGCAAAGTCCTCCATGCTCCCATAACAAATCAATACCTCTGGGGGTACTGATCCTGGGGTTTCTTTGTCTTCTGTATTGGTTCAAAATTGCAAGGCTACGGAGTTGAACATTAGTAGTCGTAAACCCAAAATTGGGTCGACTGTTCAACGACGAATGTAAAAAAAATGAAAATCGATAAACCTTGAACCGTGGTGGCTCAGGGTAAAGAACGCTTGTCTCCTAATGAGGTGAACCCTGTTCGAATCCCAGCGAAGGCTAGTCGATACGAATTCTGCACAAGGTTCGCACCGACCATATTGATGAAAAAATATCCCCAACCCGGTGGGTTGGATCGTGGATCATGGGTTAGACTCCCTTGCCATCAAGCTAATAGTGGGAGGTTTTCCTCTCCATGTAAAGCAAATGTGGGTTAGTTTCCTCAAAAAGTCCTCCACGAAGGAAAATCCCAATACTTAATTTAGTAATTCCCTTGTCTTCTGGATTGGGTACAAAATTTCAAGGCTACGGAATTGAACGTTGGTAGTCGTAAACCCAAACTTGGGTCGGCTGTTTAAGCGACGGTTTTGAAATAAAATAGATAAACCCTGAGGACACTTAAAATCAAAAAGTCTGTTTCTTATTTTAAAAAAATTTCAGCCCAAATGTTTTGCCGAAAGAAAAAATTTAAAGATTTTTTATCAGCGCATTGTGAACCTAGATCGGATAAAATTCTGGTGAAGAAATCAATTTTTTAAACTTTAAATTTGAAATAAATCTATCAATATTTTAAACTTTTAAATATTTACAACAATGCTCCACATGAAACGTTTACAACAATAATAAACTATTACAGAAATATAAAAAAATTGATGTCTTGGACATTATTTTAACAATCAATGCTTTTCTTTAAGACATTGTTGCAAAAACATAAGTATCTGATTACAATGCATTAAAAATTCATTCTTGTTTGAGCTTTCTCAAATGCAGTTTGTGTTTTGCTATTTAAAAAACCCTATTGAGTGATAATTATGAATCGAAGCGATTTATATCGTTTTGCTGTGTTGAACAATTGGCGGAAGGAACGGGAAAAATATCCCAGACCTAATCGTAAGCATAAAGCGTACTTTTTGTAATTTTAACTATAGTTAGACATCTAAAGAGAATACTGCTAAAAGCAATCTAAAACTTATGTACAGTAATCAGCATATTTTACGGAAACTTAAATTTAGATTTAAAAAAAAAAATAGAGAAATCGTTAACATAAACTAAAAAACTCTTTATATATTACAAAAAATATTTTGTTACAAAATTTTTCTCCACAATTGTTTTGGTGATTTCATTGGCACTTCAGTTGTATTATTTTTTTATCGAAGAGGTAATGTAAGTCACAGGATAAACAGAAAATGAAACAGTACAGAATGAAACAACTAATTGTTTTGGCGATTCCATTGGCACTTCAGTTGTATTACTTTTTTGGCTAAGAGGTAATGTAAGTCACAGGATAAACAGGAAATGAAACAGTGCAGAATGAAACAACTAATTGTTTTGGCGATTCCATTGGCATTTCAGTTGTATTACTTTTTTGGCTAAGAAATAATGCTAGTCACGGGATAAACGGAAAATTAAAACTTATAGAAAGAAATTAATAAGTAAAACTAAGCCGTGGTATATCTCTAAAAATATTAAATATAACTTTTAGTAATTAGACGGGTACTTATCTATTTCAATAGCAGCAAAAAAAGTCGAGTCATTATTGATATAAAAAAGACTTAAATAACTGTAGTTATAAGTGTTTCTGCTGCAGTAGTTATTTAACATACTAGTACAGGAAACGTAATCTAGTTACTGTAGTAATAGGATTTTTACGACAACCTCGAACAGATAAATATCATTTAAAAGTAAGATTTAAAATAAATAATATGACATGACAGTTAAGCAATTTACCATATTTGTCCAGAATATTTCATCCTTTAATTTCCTTGTGCATTCCATTCTTTTTATTCAATTGACCAAATACATAACTTAGAACAGTCAAATGATAATCAGGTTGTCTTCCAAGAGACCATCACCTGTGCATTCAAGATTTCATTAGACAAACTCTCTTGAGAGTTATGCAATGGTTTTTGGAAATAAAAATAGAGGCTTCTGAAAGAGAAATAAAATATACTATATGAAGGAAACTACAGAAATAAATAAGAAATAGGTATAACCCTGTTTGTTTTTCGAAAGTAGGTTTCTATTTTTTTTAATGAAATCAAAGTTTACGGAGATATATTTATTTATTTTTTAAATTTAAATGCCAATCTTGTATGTTAAGTCATTTTTAATATAAGACGCAAAACTAATGCATATCTAAGTGTGGTATTATTATACTAATAGTTTCTTTTATGAATCAATTGATACATCATAATTTAAACTAGATTTATACACATTTTATATTGATTAATATTTTAGCTTATGAGGATGGGAGCGAATTCGATGACGAATTCGATGAGGATGAATTCGAATTAGATGAGACTGGTATTGACCAAGTGTGAGTAGTTATTTTTGAAATCTTGTTCCAGATAACCCTCGTACAATGAAATCTGTATAGTTTGCCTAAAGTAAGAACTCCCCTAGCCATTCGTCTGGACCCGTGATGGTGACTATGGTAACGAGGCATAACTATTTCAAGAACTATTTCAAGTAGGGGTGTGGGGTTACTATTTAGGTGAAGAAAAGCTATCCTCCCTGAAATGAGCTATTCTTGTTTTCATAGCAGCAGGCAGCCTCAGACTTTGTGGCGGGGGAAGTTCTTATCGTAGGCAAACTATATGTATGCGTAACTAATATAGAGAAAATTCATGTTCTAAACAATTTGCCTTCTATTCAACCTTAATAATCACCCTAAATATAATAAAATTATAATAATTTTAAAATTATACGATTACGAATTTTAATAAGAGTATGTTTCTTTCATACCATCGACTGCATTTAAAGAAATATCATCATTTTTTATAAGTTCTTTATAGTAACCCTACTCATTGTTCTCCATGCCGATTAGTTGAAGCCAAGAAATTTATATTTCATAGCGCGGAAAAATATTTTGATTAACTATTTTTAAATTTTTTCTTATTTTAATGTTTTTTAAACACTTTAAATATTATTCAGGACCTTATATGAAATATGGTAAATTTATACATAAAGTTCTTAATATATAGGAAACATTCTTAATATGCAGGAACTTAATATGCAGGTATACCTAATATATAGGAAACTTTTATAATTATAACACTTCCTAATAGAAAGTGTCCTTTAAAATCAGAACAACAAAAAAATTATGAAATATCAACAAGCATTTTTAGAACTTATATAGATATTTAAAAAAAAATGTACTATTCGTAAATATTTCGTATCTGTTTTAGAAAATATATCTTAAATTAAGTAGAAAATGAATTTCAAAAAAGTTTTTGTATCACTTTTAGAATAAGCTGATCTTACAAAAATCAATGTAAGTAAACATTTTTCTTTTAAAAACTTTAGCTTTGATTGTGAGTGTGATGGGAAAGAGCTGACAGTGGCAGCTAATGATTTGTTTAATGATGATGGTGACGATAAGTCAGAAAGGTATAATCATTCAATTTATTTATAAATATTTTGATAATAATTATTTTAAATGGTTAATATAATTCTTTATGCACCTGAATTGTGAAATTGCAAAAAGTTCAATCTTTTAAGCTTTTTTTTGCAGAAATTATTTGCCTGATTTTGTTTCAATTTCAGATCTTGCTATTATTGTTTAACGTAAGCAAAAATTTGCAAATCTTGATATTCAATATTTTTTTGGACTCTTATATAACTAAAAAAAAACAATAATTAATACAATTAAATTTCAGGAAATGTCTTTGATTAAACCAGTTTTACAAATCTGTGTAATTTCTCGATACGTGTAAATAGCTAGCATTCTACATTTGAATAAAATTCCACGATTCTGAAATTTTTTTAAGTGTAGTTAAAATTTTAGCTGTCCTTTTGTTGCCGAATTAATTTCTTCAGTGTCGGTCCGTAAATACCAAGTTTCATCAAAATTTAATTAGCATAACGGGTTTCAGAGGGTTCTGAATGTGGTCACTTTATGTCTCTGCATCCTGTATTTAAGAGAATATTTTTCGTTTCTTATTTTAGTGATGAAGAATGTATGATGGAGTTAAAGGCTGAATTGCCTATGTTTGATGAGGAAGATGAAAGTGATGATGAAGTTTTTGATTGTGAAGTCGTAAATGATGTTGTAGTTGATAAAAAAGCTGAAAATGACTTCACAAGGTACAGTCATTAAAAAGTTTTTATGATAATTTAATATCTGTAAAAATGAGCTTTTAGTGATTGAGTTATTTTTCAACGTATCTCTAATAGTACTTTCGTTGCTACTTTGGAATTAAAGTTTAGTATAAATATTTAAATAAATGCACTTGTGCCTTATACAAAAATGTAGCTTATTATTTTATGCATCTTGAATCAACGGTACACAGACTAACAAACATGATCTTATTACACATGTTGAGAATAAGCAGATAAGAGAATATATTAAAAAATAGAATTTCCTGCTTTGGCAGAAAAAATGGATGATTCAATTATTAACAGGATGTTACTTTAACGATACTTTGCTTAATGAGGAAATTATAAGTGTAACTTATAAGAATCACAAATATTTAGAGAATTTTTTCAGAAGATTTTCAGAAGCAAACAAGGAAAAAGCGGGCTTAAAGAGTGGGTAAAATACCTTCATATTTTCTTCTGAATTTTTTTTATCTTTATCTTCGGGATTTTTAGAGAATCTGCAGATTATCTTTAGTGGGGACACTAACTTAATCTACTAATTTATTTAACAAAAACATTGTACTTTACTAGTAAATTTAATTCGTTTTTTCCTTCTTTTTTATCTTTAGAGATGCATGTGCTCATCCAACTTATTTATTCACTGAAGAAATGATAGCGAAATTGTACAAGTTGGATACAGTGCATGAAAAGGATTCTATCGCATATGGAATTCCGGACAACAGGTATTCTTTTCTTCAAAAATTTCGATTTTACAGAGTGATTCAGAGCAGAACTGGATTACTTACAAACTTAAAAAGCATAGGATTTAGAATTGCATAGCGACCCATGGCCGGAAATGTCCCCGCAAATGGTGCCTCCTCATTATGAATGGGTTATTAATGTGCATTTGAAATGGCAATTTTGTCTTAATTTTATGTTTTGTTGCAATTATGCTAAAAATTGTAATCAAATAAGTCCAGCAACAGGTGTTGTCGTAATGTTTTGACCACCAACGTTGTGAATTAAGCTTGTTAGTCCCGCATTATTAAATTGAGATGAAAAGGTATTTTGGGACCAATTTTTGACAGTATCAGCAAGAAACGTAAAACTAACATAGAATTAAGTTTATTTACATAAATAAAAGTACCGTTATAGACAAACATGGCGAACAGCATGAAAAATATTTTTGTTAGTTGTATGAGAAATCAATTTAATTTCAAAATCAATTAAATCTAAATTTTCTTTATCGCAATAAATGTCGTGGCTGTGAATTTAAGTTCATTATTTAGTATGCAAATTAGTTGGCAACACAATGTGTATTTAGCAATATTTTACAAAAATGATAAATCTGTCTTATTTCCCTCGTAAAAGAAATGGCATTCGACATTTAATTGCTGCCTCCTTAAATTTAATATTGAAAATTGATCTGATGGTTGATTTTTTGATATATTTAATGAAAACCTTTTCTTAAATAAGCTCTGGAAATAAAAAATTATCACGATTCCGTTTCAAAAGACTGATCAGTTGCAAATTAAAGAACTGACAAAATAAAAAAAGTGAAATAAATTTAAATTAAAAAGACAGATTAGTTGAAAATTAATGGAATAACACTTTAAAATACGGTCTATAAGTATTGGTGCGCAAACCAACCACAATTGCACTTATAAGATAAATTTTAATACCTCATAATTTAAATAAAAGTCAATAGATCAATTTTAATAACGTTAGAAAATTAAAAAAAGAAATTAACAATTACTTGATATTTAAAAAAATTAACTATAAAAATAAATCTAAATTTGAAACATAAATTTCTAAGGCATCTAAGTCTTAGTAATTGAAATTAACATTTTCATTTACAAATGTTTAGAATTATGTGTTTCAGATATTTAACTGAATTAACTGAATTAATTCATTGTATTTCAACAATTAATTGTAATTCAACAACAAAGTTTTTGACAAGCTGCTGTATAAAGTGAATATTTTTTTTAAAAATTTTAGATTGGAAAAAGATGATGGTTTTTTCATAAGAGAGATGCGAGATTATTATGACATCAGTGATATTGATCTTAACATCACCGAACATGCTGAGAAGAAAATCAAGAAAAAAGGATGCTTCCATTTTTTCTCAAGAATTTTCAGCAGATTGTTTAAAAAACAATAAAAGAGATCAATCTGATGTCACACCGTTAACCATCTTCAAAAAGTTGCTTATGCTATTTCCGACAAAATGTGACATATTATTGTGATACCTGGAAGCATGTAAATTGTTTTTCCCGAAAATTACTTTTAAATAATTATATTGCTGTGATTATGTAATATCTGTAAATTATCTTTCGCAGAAAATATAATATTTGGCCAGAATAAAGTGTCTTTTATTTGTATTTAGTGTAAGAAAACATGTGTCTTATTTACATGTCATCACTTAATCATAAAAAATACTTTTTATTTCGAATATATTATTCCAGGATTTCATGGATAGTTAGCGTAATACATTTAAATGTTTTTTTCTCAATTACCTCAACATACATTTCATTTCAAATAAGATCAATCGAAACTTGCATACCAGCAGTCATAGTCAGCTAGTTGTTGAAGAGTTAACAGCCTCGAGAAAGGAAAGAAAATGACTAATAATTACAATACAACTTTTACTAAATAATCAACTCAAGCAGTTTAATTCGACTTCATAATACAACATACTCTCGAATAACTACGGAATTCAGAAACGTTTTTTATACTGGTAGCAAATGTTATATTAATATGAGGTTTTAATAAGTTTAAATTTTTAAATTAAGATAATAAATTAAGATTTTTGTCCACCCCTACAAATAAATAATTTAAACAGATATATAAAAGGAAAGTGAACAAATGGTAATGATCATATATTCTGTTAAGAAATCAAGAATAATATGGTTTGCTTAAATTTTGTTTTTGTTTTAGCTAATTACCACACGAAATAATATTATGTAGAAACCTTAATTGTTAGAGAGTATGAAACAGAGCAAAACCTGTAAAGTTGACTACACCTTGAGTGGATCATCTGTCTAAGTTCATCTTAATGATCAATAACAAAACAGAAAAAAAATTCCTCCTTCATAAGTTGACCACTCGTTTAAGAAAGTCACCAAGTTGTTGATCCACAAGCAATCAACTTACACAGGTTTTACTCTAATGCATAACATAAGTATCCTTATTATATGAAATTATCATCCACATAAATTTGCTCAGAGCACGCTGCTAATCTTTTATATCTATTCGAGCTTATCTTTTGCTACTTATTTTTTTTAATAACTATTCGAAAAGGGAAATATTCCTCAATGGGGCTAGTCTAATTTATTTTTCAATTGTTATTTTCTGAAAGCGATATTTAAGAGCTTCAGAAGAGCAACGGCTAAAACCCCTAAATCGCTCAGGGACGAAATTGCTCATATAAGTGCACTCACAGCTTTTTTCTCCGTACTCAGGATACTCATTTCTTATCGATATCCAAAACTATCAATTTGCATTAAAATACTGTTATATTTGAATAGCAACAGATTAACAGTGAAGTCAGTTAATTCAACCATTTCTGTTAATTGATGACCTTTCTAAGTTGATCTTAATGATCTATTTCAAAACTGGCACAAACAATTAAATTTCTCTTTTGTAAGTTGATCACCAAATTATTGTCCCACGATTGGTCAACTTACACAGGTTTTGGTGTACAATTAAAAGTTGTAGTATTTCAAGACATGGAAATCTCACTGCAACCCATGATGCAGCGGCACACAGTTTAGGAATCAATTCAAGTCTCCTCTTTTGTTCTGATCAAACAGAACAAAATTCTTTTTTTTCAAACTGGGAAAAGATACTAAGTTTTTAGAACGTAATCTCAACAATTGCGCCAAAAACAAAAACTAGCACTAGCTCGTGAACTACAAGATCTATAGGAGAGCAGTTAAACCTGTTAATGTTGCCGCTTGTGGGACTTCAATTGGGTAATCTATTTAGATAAGTGGTCAACTTATAAAGAGGGATTTAATTGTTCTGCCATAAATTTTATAATTGGTTATTGAAGAGCCGTGATGGCTCAGGGGTTAGAACATTCGCTTTCCAATGAGGAGAAACAGTGTTCAAATCCCAGCGATGGCTTTTTGATACGAATTCCACATCCGGCTTGCACCGAGCACAGTGCTGACGTAAAGTATCCTCAGTGGTAGACAGATCATGGATTAAAATCCCCTTGTCGTCAGACTAACCATGGGTAGTTTTCGTGGTTTTTCTCCCCATGTAACACGAATGTGAGTTAATTCCATTAAAAAGTCTTCCTGAAAGCAAATTTCTCGCGATACTTTATCTTTTGAATTGGGTTCGAAATTACAAGACTACGGAGTTGAACACTAATAGTCGTAAACTCAAAATTGGGTCGGCAGAGGTGGTCAAAGTAATAAGTTTCACTGTAATTTGAAGCTGAAATTTTACAGCGCTATTTTCTTTCTTTTTTTTTCCTTCTATTTTCTTTCTCTTTTTTTTCTATTTAATTTTTAAACAGTTTAACAAAACAACACAGAAACAATGCTTCCTTTGTATAGATAGTAACGCCTTATAGATAGACAAGAAAGAGACGAAAATGGTGTTTTTATGCAGATAATCAACGCATTTCTAACTTATGCATAAATTCAAGTTCTGAACTATTAGTTTTATCGTTTCGTGAATTTTTACACATCCGATTAAGCAACAAAAAGACTACATCGAGTACAATACTTCATTTGACTACATAGCAATAGCAATATTCAAGTTTCTTCCTATTTATTACTCAGCAAACACCAGAAGTGCTAGGTCGTGCAACTTTTTTTCCACTTCCTTAGAGGAGGGTAAAACTTAACAATCTGTAAGTCAGATGGATTTTTTTGATGTTTGGATAATTTTACCGTGATATATTAATTATTCACAGAGCAAGAATACTTAACTAAAAAGTGGTATGATAAGTATTTTTCCTTCAAATATTTTATTACTGAAACATAAAAAATAAAAATAATACAAAGTTGTAAAATTGTTTTGGACGTTTTAAAGTGTAGATGATGTGTTTAAACTTGCGTGGAATGTTAATGACAGGTATCAAAAGTTTTGGTAGAATTAGCCCAACTGGGAAAATTATTTAGATCAACTAAAGCAACTCCTAAAGTGTTGATCATTGAAATTTGTACTGCACAGCATACTATGTTCATAACATTCCTGGTTTGGTCTGAAATGAAATAAAGAGTATTAAGTGTTAATTTTTGAAGCAATGTTGCACAATTCTTGTTGATGTGTTTTAATATAAGCAGTGTACCGCTACCCTTCAAACTTCGGCAAGGCTGTGATCTTTTAATTGAATTTTGGTAACAGTTACCCAGGTTCAAAAATAGACAAATAACTAATGAATTACATGAAACATTTAACAATTAAAATTAAATTTTATTATAACTATAAATTTTCAACAAACACAACTTCAATCATCTCCAGATGCCTTCATGTGCACAAAAATTTCCAATTTATACACTTTTAAATTTCCAAATTGTTATACTCAAGATAAAACTTTTCGATAAAAAGCACTCTTAAATTTCATATGCATAACATTCAAGTAATTCACACTAAAAGAGACATTTACGAAATAAAAATACTAGCTCGTTCTAAGTTTACAAAAACATTTAAAATTTAGGTCATTATATTCCTACAACCGATAATTAAAATTAAATATCCAAGCCTCATCTTAAAATAGGTATCTTAACACCTGATTGAAATAATTTAAAATTCGGGATAAAATGCTCTTCTACAAAGTTACTAAAAAGGTAAAAAATTAGAGTTTATAAATACAAAAGGAACTTGCAGATCACCTTCTGGAACGCCCACCGGGTTTGCAGCTAGACTTGTGGACTAGGAGAACTTCGAGTTTCCGACCGCCATTCAATTCTTTAGGCCCTCCATTCGTAAGACAGAGTGCACCAGGGAAACATTCGATTTTCTGCCGAGGAACGCTCAATTCTTGCCAACCGTCTTGAACTTAGCGACATTCAGTCTATCACTTCCCGTCAACTATTCTGAGGCTTCAGATCAACTTTGTTCCAGACAACAGCTCATCCGATCAATGTTGCGTACCTAGTCGCTGCATCCAGAGACTCTTTCCAAACATCAACTTTTCAGCATTTCAGCCTGGATCAACTCACTCCGAGACTCCAGCTATATCTAAACCCTTTCTCGATGATACCGGCTCATAACACACTTCTAACAACCATGATAGATCCCGTCAGCGGTGATGTCTCAACCCAACATTCCATCGGGCACGAACCGCACTCCCGTCGTACTGATTTCTCCTAGTCCTAGTGCTTTGATTTTATTGGGCACCTGGGCCGCGAAGCGGCCCCTATCCCATTCATCTGGAATTTTATAACAGTTTTGGTTGAGCAATGATGTGAGCAGGCAATGGAGTTGCTTTTATGAATGTTTCAAGCTCTTTGCTTGAATAACTAAAAAGGAATCAAAAATAAATTGAGCAGCTTGCTCTAAACTGTGTTTGTTTGATTTTGGAGTTGTTCAGAATTGTATCAGCATGAGTAAACGTTATTTTCAGAAAAGTTGATGAAATTATTTGTTTTGATAGTTATGATATGAGGCGTCGGAGGTGAAATGTGCAGCTATTGGTCTGTAGTTTTTATCTTTGATATAATTTTCAAATTTAAAGATTTCATTAAAATTTGCTGTTTTACATTCTATGGCTTTATCGAAAAAATCTGCATTTAGCTTGTATATATGCTGTGATAGAGTTGGTATTTTGAGATCTGCATGTATATTGGTATTCCGAATGAACCATCTTGCACAGGTTATTTTTCTAAGGATCTTGTTTTGGCATTGGTTTAATTTCTTCAGTAGATGTTGAGATATCGTTGTCCAGGCAGGTGAGGCATAGGTAAGTATTGGGCGGATCATTGCTGTATATAGTAGCTTCTTTAGTTTAAGTGACATATTCTGATTATATATTAATGGTTGTATGGCTATTATTGCTGCATTTGCTTTATCTATTGTGCTTTTGATGTGATCATTCCAGGTGAGTTTGCTATTGATTATAAGGCCAAGATAATTTGCTTTTTTAACTATTGGTATTGGTATGTTGAACATTTTTGGTTGAAGTTGTGGAAGTATTTTAATTCTTCTTTTTTGTATAATTAATATTTGTGATTTTCCAGCATTTACTGCAGTTTTCCATTTTAAGCACCAGTCTTCTATTTCGTCTATATGGTCTTGTAGTTTTTGAAGAGCATGATTTGGGTTTCTGGATTTAATAATAATACCGGTATCGTCTGCGTAATAGGCTGTTATGCTGTTATAATCGGCTTTGTTTATAGGAAAATCATAAGTGTATAATATGTATAATATAGGTCCCAGAATGCTGCCCTGTGGTACTCCGGCTGTGATGTTTCTCTTTGTGGATTTTTTGTTTTTGATGGTGATTTGAAATGTTCTATTAGAAAGATAGCAGGATAGGAGTTTGATTATGCCGGGTGGAAAATTCAGCTGTATGAGTTTATATATTGTACCAGTGTGCCATACTTTATCAAATGCTTTGGATATGTCAATCATCAGGAAGGCTATTGTTTCTTTATTTATGATTGCTCTGCCAGTATAGTCTATTATTCGGAGTAACTGTTTGGTGGTACTACTGATTTCTCCGCCACTCTTCACGCCTCTTATACTCTTTTCAGCAAGGCGAAATAATCCATACTGACCTGTTCACTCGCTTAAAAGTCATCCCACATCCAGTGGACGTTAGAACAAAAAAAAAAGATCCATAAGAAAAACTAGTTACAAACCCACTAATACGCTATAAAAGTGATAATACAATCCTCCTTAAATGTTAATACAATTCACTACCCCCAATTTACCCCAAAAATCCCATTTTAAAAGGATAAATAAAAATCTCTCATAAAATATTATCATTTTGATAGCATTTAAATTTTATCATAGTGGTGCCACCTATTGAAAAATAACCCTTCTTTAAAAAGTATTGAAAAAAAAAATACTCCAATAAATTCCTATTTATTACAGCAGGTAAGGTGTAATTTAAATTTCAATTATAATTTAAAATTATAACTGAAATTATAACTTAAAATTCAAGTTTCATAACAAACATAAAACAATAAAATCGATGCACATGGTGTACCGCGAAACTTTTGCACAAGCTTCAAAAAAAATATTTATTTCGATAACCAATTTAATTGAAGCAATCTTTTTTTAAAAATGTAGAGATTTGTTGCATTGCTTTTTACTCTTCTGGCACAAGAAAAATAAAATAGTAAATATTTCGCAGAATAAGAAAGTAAGTAGTAAGATTAACTTTTCATTAATTTACAATTTACAGTTAAATCTTTAATAAAAGTAGTGTCACTCCTCATTAGCATAAATGTATATTTATTTTATACTATACTTTTTTAATGAAAAATATTTAGTCATTCATGAAACGAGTTTTGACGATAATAGAAGAATTTACATGAAATTTCTGTGAAAATGCTTCAGTTTCTTTCAATTTCTGAATACTGGGCAGAAAACTAGTTCGATATTCGCAATATGAATCCGTCACTTTATTTCAAAAAGAAAAGCAGATGAAAAGACGAATAAATTCAAAGAATATAAAAGCATGAACTAGAAATCTTTAATTCAGTTTATTAAACAAACTGAAGACTCTTCAAACAGTTATGCTTACAACAAGCATTATTCATGTTGGCAGTATCGCCGACTTATATTGAAATTATCTCTAAAAAAAAATAATAACTTAGGTAAAAAAAAAATTTAAAATACATTAAATTGTATAAGTAACATTTTAATGAAGACTTTTTGATAGAATTTTAATCATAAGTTTAAAATAATGAAATGAAAGGATAAATTTTCATATGAAAACTCATTGTATACTTGCCCAATCTTTAATATTTCTTTTATTTTTATATTAGCGGACAAGAAAAAGCTAATATTTCAAGTTGACTCTATGGCTATGAAGTATTTCGAGCAGAAGAGGTTCTCAGAGTGAAAAAATTTAAGTGACAAAATTATTCATGAGTGTCATGTTCTAGATTGTATCAGTATTTCATTAAAAGTATTATTATATTGATTTTAACTGGATGATTATAAATATACTCTTGGAGCCGTGGTTGCTCAGGGAATAGAGCGTCTGCCAACCGATGAGGTGGCCCGGATTCGAATCCCAGTGATGGCTGTTCGATACGAAATCCTTTCCCGGTTTGCACCAACCAGAGGAATGACGTAAATTATCCTCAATGGTAAACGGATCATGTTTTAATGCTGCAAGGCTAACCCTTGGAGGTTTTCGTCGTTTTCTTTTCCATGTAATGCAAATGCGGGTTAGTTCCATCAAAAGTCCGCTACGAAGCCAAATATCTCTCAATACATCATCCAAGAGTTGCCTTGTCTTCTGGATAGGGTTCAAAATTACAAGGTTACGGAGTAGAACATTAGTAGTCTTAAACCCAAAATTGGGTCAACATTTTAACGACGGTAGTAAAATATAAAATAAAATGTATTCTTGGTAAATAACGATGAAGCAGCATGGAAAGTTCGCAGGAGGGCGGTGCTGTAGACGAAATTTGAATGAAAAGAAAGCCTTGAAGTTTGAACTGCGTCAAGGTAAGTATAAATAATTACTAGGCAACGTAAGTTAGGTCAAGTTGTAAGCCAATATTATTTCAAATAAAAACAGATTGAATATAACTAACCAGTTTGGCTTATTTCTGAACACTGATAGAGTTTATTCGGGCTTACTATGTGTTAGGGATATCTATGCCCACAATAGATAGTAATGTTAAGCTGATTTCTGCCTACACAACGAAATTTTATTCGTCTGATTTCTGACCGCAATACGGAATAATGTACGGCTCAAATGGACCTCCAATAACAAAAAACTATAGATTCTACTATTTTCTACCAAGTTAATTTAACTGGGGAAATATAGTTAAACATATAACGTTACAGTGATGTTAGTTTCTAATATAAGGAAAATGAGCTTAGAAGGACTAATTTTGGCTTAAATAAGTCCCTAACCTATAATATTAACGGGTAAATATAGTGCATAGCTAAGAAAGTTCAAAAGCGAAGCATAAATTGCAAAAATAAACCTAACAAAACTATCTATCTTAGACAGAACGATATGTGCAAAGTCGAATTCGGGAGAACAAAAATTCAAGAAACTCAAATAATCTAACTTACTAAGAAACAGATATTGAGTTATCGCTGTATATTTAAGCAGAGAAATTGCTACATATCAAGAAAAAAAACTGAGTAATCTTTTTGATACATATTTTCACCCCCGTTAGACTTGTTGTTTGTAAGAAAAACTATTCTTTAAGCTTAAATGATTTAGTAATATTAGTCATGTAGTTACATGGTCTTTGCCAGCTCGATACCTTAATCTAATTATTAATTTGATGACTTTAATTATCAAGTATCTATTTATCAATACATTAGGATCATCTTTAGTGATAATAAGAATTATAAAAATATTTTATATGATTGCTTAATATGGCAAAACGTTTTATTCAAGCCGATCCCTTTATTAGCTACTATTATCCGTACTAAATTTATCCGTTTATTAGCTACTATTCGCAGTTTTCCAAAGAAAAAAATAGTTATTTTTATATACAGAACACTTTACTCACGTTAAAATATCGAAAAATATATTTAAAAAATTATATAAAAAAAAGTAAAAGCATTTAAAAGTCTATCCTCGCAGGGATTCGAACCCAGGGTCTGCGGGAAAGCAAATCTACCTTGCCCAAAGCGTTACCAACTTCGCCACGCTTCACATGCCATCAGTACGAATATTTGGCTTAAAACACCTCCTCCCGGTTAGTCAACAAAACATATTTTGGGTCATTGTGGGCCCACTAATTAGTCTATAAAAATTACTTTAGCATAATTGTTTGTTACATTAAACTCTAAGTTCATGCGGAGTTTGAAATTTATAGGTTAATGTTATAGGGCAGTGCTTTCCAAACTTCTTGTACCTGCGCCCCCCTGTTTGGAAAAAAAATTTGTTGTGCCCCCCTTAATTTTTCTAACAATCCAATTTCATAAACACTCATCTGATATTGTAAATTATTTAATGGGCTACAAAATAATATACAATATTATGTATAAAAATACATAAAAAATAATTATCTATTTTAAGAAATAATAATATAATGTAATAAAAACAAATCTTATAAAAGTACAAAAAATAGAATTCAACATTAATACAACATTATAAAAATTTAATGTGAAGGGTGAGCTTGTTTTTCAGCACAAATTTTGTCAAACCGTGGTATCATTGAAGATATCGCGGTTCTCAGTTCCTTTTCAATCTTTAAGCAAGATCGATACTTTGTCTTTAAGACAGCTACTGCAGAAAACCCAGTTTCACATAAGTAAGATGTTACAAAGGGCAATAAAATTTCTAAAGCTTTATTTGTTAAAGTAGGAAACTCGTCCTTTACTCGTAACCAAAACGTGACAATATTATTTTCGTGTTGAAACATCTGCTTTAATGTGCTGTCACTAGATAAGTCAATTATCATTTCCTGCTCTGCTGTCGTAAGGCCAAAATCATCATATTTTTCAATCACAAACGGGTTTCTAATCCATTCATATTTGGACATGTCAAGATCTTTAAAGTAAAACGAGAATTGCTCCCTTAAACTGGTCAAGAAGAACTTTACTTTCTTCTATTTCATCTGCAAGACAGGTAATTTTAAAAATGGGAAACATGTCAAAGTCATTATTTTTAAAACTTATTATCCACAGTTCCAATTTTCTTATAAATGCAGTAACCTTGTCTTTCTGGACAAAAGCATGAATTTGAGGCCCTTGCATTGATTTATTTAAAGTACTGAGTCTTTGAAAAATATCCACTAAATACGCAAGTTTTACAAGGAATTTCGTGTCATAAAACAAATTTGCTTCATCTCTATTATTATCAGTAAGGAATATGGCGATCTCTTCTTTTAGCTCAAACACCCTTTAAAGTACTTTGGAACGAGAAAGCCAACGTGCCTCACAATAATATAGAAGAGATGTATATTCTGAACCCATGTCATTACACAATTTTGCGAAAAGCCTTCCTCTTAATGGGCTATTTTTGATAAAATTTACAACTCTTATAATAACTTGAAATACTGTTAGTATATCTTCACCCATATCTCTTGAAGCAAGTGATTGTCTATGAATCATGCAATGCGTCCAACTTGCCCGAGGAGCCACCTTTCGAACTAGTGCCTGTAGACCAGCGTTTTTTCCTGCCATAGATGGAGCTCCATCTGTGTCTCCCACAGAATGTTATATTCATTGAAAAATTTATCAATCATATTAAAAACTTCACTTGCTGTAGTATTGCCTTCAATAGGTTTACAGAATAACATGTCTTCTCTAACATCAGTTTCCACAACATATCTTGCATATGTAATTAAGTGTGCATCCTTAAGAACATCTGTAGCCTCATCTACTTGCAACGCGAAAGAAGATAGTTTTACTTTTTCTATTAATTGATCGCAAAGATCTTCAAATATATCGGATATTCGTCTTCCCACCGTATTATCTGCAAGTGGAAGGATTTTAAGTTGATCAGCATATGATTCACCTAGCATCGTAGCTACCATGTCAATAGCTGCAGGTAGCATTAAAGTTTCTCCTATTACAAGGGGTTTTTTTTGCATTTAGCAATTCTATAAGAAACCTTATAAGACGCAAGCAATGCTTTTTGTGTAACAGACATGGTCTTTGAAAACATTTCTTTTTGTTTATTTAAATTTTCCAATTTTCTTTGGAAAAATTCTATTGTCTTGCCAACGTGATCTGCATGTACGTTTTCGAGATGCCGTTTTAATTTATTTGGTTTCATGCTGTCTGAGGCCAAAGTATTCAGACACAGCAAACACATTGGTCGTTCTTGGCCATTAATGACTTTACATGTAAATCCAAATGATAAGTACATTGGATCATATTTTCTACATTTAGGTTTACTATTTTGCGAAGATGTTCCGCTATTTTCGTTACCTCTTCTTTTGCCGTCTGCTTCTGCTTCATTCAATTTTCTTTTCAACCCAGTTACGTATTTATCCATCTAAGAGGGTTATTATTTTAAATCAAATAAAAATACTTTATAACAGTTTTGAAATTTACCTCAATATTAATTTAGAAGTATACCAAAGCGAGTTTGTAGACAATCTGCGTGGAAACGGTCGAGTTTAACCGACGTTTCTTAACGAAATGCCGCGTGTCTGCTCTCGTCTGGGCGCACGCATCCATCTGTAGTCGCGTCGTCCGAGTTTGAAAAACCCCACAGTCGCGCGCAATTGATGATAGTTCCACACCAGATGTAATGAGCGCTAACTCCGGCCTTGGCTCATAAGCCTTGTCGGGTCCTGCTGCCTGCTTCTGTTTACTGAAGTTTGGCGGGAGTAACCGCGAGAATACCCGGAATGATCCGAGTGCTTGTCTAGTGTTTCCTCGCGCTCGGCTCCAAACGGGAAAGCAAGATGTTTTCGTTCAGCAAGAGTATGGATGGATTTTTTAGCATTTATACCCGAGAAATTCGCGGCGAGGATTGTGGATTACGTATAACCGTTTTTCTGATGAATTTTTTTGACACCTATTTTGACACCTATTCGACTTTTTTGGTTTGTATTCGAAAATGATATTTTGGAATCAGCTGCGTGCCCCCCCTGCAACTGTCTCGCGCCCCCCTAGGGGGGCGCGCCCCACAGTTTGGAACACACTGTTATAGGGAATTACGGGGTTTGATGTGTGTGTGCCTCCTGATATGAATTTTGTCCCTTTTTTAGCCATTATTCGCTCTTTAGCAGAGAAAAATAATTCTTTTTTTATATAGAACACTTTATTCAATTTAAAATATTGAAAAAAGTGTTAAAATATTAACATTAAATAAAATAAATAAATAAAAATCATCACAAATTTATCAGTTTATTAGCTACTATTCGCTGTTTTCCTAAGAAAAAATAGTTATTTTTATATTCAGAAACACTTTACTCACGGTAAAATATTCGAAAAAATATATTTAAAAAATTATATAAGAAAAATTAAAAGCATTTAAAAGTCGACCCCTCGCAGGGATTCGAACCCAGGGTCTGCGGGAAAGCAAATCTACCTTGCCCAAAGCGTTACCAACTTCGCCACGATTCACATGCCATCACCACGAATATTTAGCTTTTAACGCCTCCTCTCCGGTTAGTCAACAAAACATATTTTGGGTCATTGTGGGCCCACTAATAAGTCTATAAAAATTGCTTTAGCATAATTGTTTGTTACATTAAACTCTAAGTTCATGCTGAGTTTGAAGTTTATAGTATGTTAAATGTTATAGGGAGTTATGGGGTTTGATGTGTGTGTGCCCCCTGATATGAATTTTGTCCCTTTTTCTGCCATTATTCGCTCTTCAGCAGAGAAAAATAATTATTTTTTTATATAGAACACTTTATTTCAATTTAAAATATTGAAAAAAGTAGTTAAAATATTAACATTAAATAAAATAAATAAATAAAAATCATCCCCAAATTTATTAGTTTATTAGCTACTATTCGCTGTTTTCAAAAGAAAAAATAGTTATTTTTATTTTCAGAACACTTTGCTCACGGTAAAATATCGAAAAATATATTTAAAAAATTATGTAAAAAAAATTAAAAGCATTTAAAAGTCTACCCTCGGCAGGGATTCGAACCCAGGGTCTGCGGGACTGCAAAGTCAAAATCACTGCAGCATAGCCGTTCCACATCGTCGCCACTTCAGCCAACGAATATTTAGCTTAAAAACGCGTCCTACCCGGTTAGGCAACAAAACAATATTTTTGGGTCATTGTGGGCCCACAAATTCGTCTATAAAAAATTGCTTTAGCATAATTGTTTGTTACAATAAACTGTAAGTTCATGCTGAGTTTGAAGTTTATAGGTTAATTATAGGGAGTTACGGGGTTTGATGTGTGCGTGCCTCCTGATATGAATTTTCCCCCTTTTTTCTGCCATTATTCGCTCTTCAGCAGAGAAAAATAATTCTTTTTTTATATACAACACTTTATTCAATTTAAAATATTGAAAAAGTAGTTAAAATATTTAAATTAAATAAAATAAATGAATAAAAAATCATCCCGAATTTATCCGTTTATTTGCTACTATTCGCTGTTTTCCAAAGAAAAAATAGTTATTTTTATAATCAGCAACACTTTATTCACGTTAAAATATCGAAAAATATATTTAAAAAAATTATACTCGTATAAGATAAATTAAAAAGCATTTAAAAGTCGACCCTCGCAGGGATTCGAACCCAGAGTCTGCGGGACAAGCAAATCTAAGTAGCCCAAAGCGTTACCAACTTCGCCACGCTATCACATGCCATCACCACGAATATTTAGCCTAAAACGCCTCCTCCCGGTTAGTTATCAAAAACATATTTTTGGGTCATTGTGGGCCCACTAATTAGTCTATAAAAAATTGCTTTAGCATAATTGATTGCTATATTAAACTCTAAGTTCATGCTGAGTTTGAAGTTTAAAGGTTAATGTTATAGGAGTTACGGGGTTTGATGTGTGCGTGCCTCCTGATATGAATTTTTGTCCCTTTTTTCTGCCATTATTCGATCTTCAGCAGAGAAAAATAATTATTTTTTATATAGAACACTTTATTCAATTTAAAATATTGAAAAAGTAGTTAAAATATTAACATTAAATAAAATAAATAAATAAAAATCATCCCAAATTTATCAGTTTATTAGCTACTATTCGCTGTTTTCCTAAGAAAAAATAGTTATTTTTATATTCAGAACACTTTACTCATGTTAAAATATCGAAAAATATATTTAAAAAATTATATAAGATAAATTAGAAGCATTTAAAAGTCGACCCTCGCAGGGATTCGAACCCAGGGTCTGCGGGAAAGCAAATCTAAGTAGCCCAAAGCGTTACCAACTTCGCCACGCTTCACATGCTATCACCACGAATATTTAGCCTAAAACGCCTCCTCCCGGTTAGTTATCAAAACATATTTTGGGTCATTGTGGGCCCACTAATTAGTCTATAAAAAATTGCTTTAGCATAATTGATTGCTACATTAAACTCTAAGTTCATGCTGAGTTTGAAGTTTAAAGGTTAATGTTATAGGAGTTACGGGGTTTGATGTGTGCGTGCCTCCTGATATGAATTTTGTCCCTTTTTCTGCCATTATTCGATCTTCAGCAGAGAAAAATAATTATTTTTTTATATAGAACACTTTATTCAATTTAAAATATTGAAAAAGTAGTTAAAATATTAACATTAAATAAAATAAATAAATAAAAATCATCCCAAATTTATTAGTTTATTAGCTACTATTCGCTGTTTTCCTAAGAAAAAATAGTTATTTTTATATTCAGAACACTTTATTCACGTTAAAATATCGAATAATATATTTAAAAAATTATATAAGAAAAATTAAAAGCATTTAAAAGTCTATCCTCGCAGGGATTCGAACCCAGGGTCTGCGGGAAAGCAAATCTACCTTGCCCAAAGCGTTACCAACTTCGCCACGCTTCACATGCCGTCACCACGAATATTTAGCTTAAAACGCCTCTTCCCGGTTAGTCAACAAAACATGTTTTGGGTCATTGTCAGCCCACAAATTAGTCTATAAAAAATTGCTTTAGCATAATTGTTTGTTACATTAAACTCTAAGTTCATGCGGAGTTTGAAGTTTATAGGTTAATGTTGTAGGGAGTTACGGGGTTTGATGTGTGCGTGCCTCCTGATATGAATTTTGTCCCTTTTTCAGCCATTATTCGCTCTTCAGCAGAGAAAAATAATTCTTCTTTTATATAGAACACTTTATTCAATTTAAAATATTGAAAAAGAAGTTAAAATATTAACATTAAATAAAATAAATAAATAAAAATCATCCCAAATTTATCCGTCTATTAGCTACTATTCGCTGTTTTCCGAAGAAAAAATAGTTATTTTTATATTCAGAACACCTTATTCACGTTAAAATATCGAAAAATATATTTAAAATATGATATATAAAAAATTTAAAGCATTTAAAAGTCGACCCTCGCAGGGATTTGAACCCAGGGTCTCCGGGACAGCTAATCTAACTTGTCCAAAGCATTACCAACTTCGCCACGCTTCACATGCCATCACCACGAATATTTAGCTTATAACGCCTCCTCCCGGTTAGTCAACAAAACATATTTTGGGTCATTGTGGGCCCACTAATAAGTCTATAAAAATTGCTTTAGCATAATTGTTTGTTACATTAAACTCTAAGTTCATGCTGAGTTTGAAGTTTATAGGTCAATGTTATAGGGAGTTACGGGGTTTGATGTGTGCGTGCCTCCTGATATGAATTTTGTCCCTTTTTCAGCCATTATTCGCTCTTCAGTAGAGAAAAATAATTCTTCTTTTATATAGAACACTTTATTCAATTTAAAATATTGAAAAAGAAGTTAAAATATTAACATTAAATAAAATAATTAAATAAAAATCATCCCAAATTTATCAGTTTATTAGCTACTATTCGCTGTTTTCAAAAGAAAAAATAGTTATTTTTATTTTCAGAACACTTTACTCACGGTAAAATATCGAAAAATATATTTAAAAAATTATATAAAAAAAAATTAAAAGCATTTAAAAGTCGACCCTCGCAGGGATTCGAACACAGGGTCTGCGGGAAAGCAAATCTAAGTTGCCCAAAGCGTTACCAACTTCGCCACGCTTCACATGCCATCACCACGAATATTTAGCCTAAAACGCCTCCTCCCGGTTAGTTATCAAAACATATTTTGGGTCATTGTTAGCCCACTAATTAGTCTATAAAAAATTGCTTTAGCATAATTGATTGCTACATTAAACTCTAAGTTCATGCTGAGTTTGAAGTTTAAAGGTTAATGTTATAGGGAGTTACGGGGTTTGATGTGTGCGTGCCTCCTGATATGAATTTTGTCCCTTTTTCTGCCATTATTCGATATTCAGCAGAGAAAAATAATTATTTTTTTATATAGAACACTTTATTCAATTTAAAATATTGAAAAAGTAGTTAAAATATTAACATTAAATAAAATAAATAAATAAAAATCATCCCAAATTTATCAGTTTATTAGCTACTATTCGCTGTTTTCCCAAGAAAAAATAGTTATTTTTATATTCAGAACACTTTACTCACGGTAAAATATCGAAAAATATATTTAAAAAATTATATAAGAAAAATTAAAAGCATTTAAAAGTCGACCCTCGCAGGGATTCGAACCCAGGGTCTGCGGGAAAGCAAATCTACCTTGCCCAAAGCGTTACCAACTTCGCCACGCTTCACATGCCGTCACCACGAATATTTAGCTCAAAACGCCTCTTCCCGGTTAGTCAACAAAACATATTTTGGGTCATTGTCAGCCCACAAATTAGTCTATAAAAAATTGCTTTAGTATAATTGTTTGTTACATTAAACTCTAAGTTCATGCGGAGTTTGAAGTTTATAGGTTAATGTTATAGGGAGTTACGGGGTTTGATGTGTGCGTGCCTCCTGATATGAATTTTGTCCCTTTTTCAGCCATTATTCGCTCTTCAGCAGAGAAAAATAATTCTTCTTTTATATAGAACACTTTATTCAATTTAAAATATTGAAAAAGTAGTTAAAATATTAACATTAAATAAAATAAATAAATAAAAATCATCCCAAATTTATCAGTTTATTAGCTACTATTCGCTGTTTTCCTAAGAAAAAATAGTTATTTTTATATTCAGAACACTTTACTCACGGTAAAATATCGAAAAATATATTTAAAAAATTATATAAGAAAAATTAAAAGCATTTAAAAGTCGACCCTCGCAGGGATTCGAACCCAGGGTCTGCGGGAAAGCAAATCTACCTTGCCCAAAGCGTTACCAACTTCGCCACGCTTCACATGCCATCACTACGAATATTTAGCTTAAAACACCTCCTCCCGGTTAGTCAACAAAACATATTTTGGGTCATTGTGGGCCCACTAATTAGTCTATAAAAAATTACTTTAGCATAATTGTTTGTTACATTAAACTCTAAGTTCATGCGGAGTTTGAAGTTTATAGGTTAATGTTATATGGAATTACGGGGTTTGATGTGTGTGTGCCCCCTGATATGAATTTTATCACTTTTTCAGCCATTATTCGCTCTTTAGCAGAGAAAAATAATTCTTTTTTTATATAGAACGCTTTATTCAATTTAAAATATTGTAAAAAGTGTTAAAATATTAACATTAAATAAAATAAATAAATAAAAATCATCACAAATTTATCCGTTTATTAGCTACTATTCGCTGTTTTCCAAAGAAAAAATAGTTATTTTTATATTCAGAACACTTTATTCACGTTAAAATATCGAAAAATATATTTAAAAAATTATATAAAAAAAAGTAAAAGCATTTAAAAGTCTATCCTCGCAGGGATTCGAACCCAGGGTCTCCGGGACAGCTAATCTAACTTGTCCAAAGCGTTACCAACTTCGCCACGATTCACATGCCATCACCACGAATATTTAGCTTTTAACGCCTCCTCCCGGTTAGTCAACAAAACATATTTTGGGTCATTGTGGGCCCACTAATAAGTCTATAAAAATTGCTTTAGCATAATTGTTTGTTACATTAAACTCTAAGTTCATGCTGAGTTTGAAGTTTATAGGTTAATGTTATAGGGAGTTACGGGGTTTGATGTGTGTGTGCCCCCTGATATGAATTTTGTCCCTTTTTCTGCCATTATTCGCTCTTCAGCAGAGAAAAATAATTATTTTTTTATATAGAACACTTTATTCAATTTAAAATATTGAAAAAGTAGTTAAAATATTAACATTAAATAAAATAAATAAATAAAAATCATCCCAAATTTATTAGTTTATTAGCTACTATTCGCTGTTTTCAAAAGAAAAAATAGTTATTTTTATTTTCAGAACACTTTGCTCACGGTAAAATATCGAAAAATATATTTAAAAAATTATGTAAAAAAAATTAAAAGCATTTAAAAGTCTACCCTCGCAGGGATTCGAACCCAGGGTCTGCGGGACTGCAAATCTAACTTGCCCATAGTGTTGCCAACTTCGCCACGCTTCACATGCCTTCACAACGAATATTTAGCTTAAAACGCGTCCTACCGGTTAGGCAACAAAACATATTTTGGGTCATTGTGGGCCCACAAATTCGTCTATAAAAAATTGCTTTAGCATAATTGTTTGTTACAATAAACTGTAAGTTCATGCTGAGTTTGAAGTTTATAGGTTAATTATAGGGAGTTACGGGGTTTGATGTGTGCGTGCCTCCTGATATGAATTTTCCCCCTTTTTTCTGCCATTATTCGCTCTTCAGCAGAGAAAAATAATTCTTTTTTTATATACAACACTTTATTCAATTTAAAATATTGAAAAAGTAGTTAAAATATTTAAATTAAATAAAATAAATGAATAAAAATCATCCCGAATTTATCCGTTTATTTGCTACTATTCGCTGTTTTCCAAAGAAAAAATAGTTATTTTTATAATCAGAGCACTTTATTCACGTTAAAATATCGAAAAATATATTTAAAAAATTATACTCGTATAAGATAAATTAAAAGCATTTAAAAGTCGACCCTCGCAGGGATTCGAACCCAGAGTCTGCGGGAAAGCAAATCTAAGTAGCCCAAAGCGTTACCAACTTCGCCACGCTTCACATGCCATCACCACGAATATTTAGCCTAAAACGCCTCCTCCCGGTTAGTTATCAAAACATATTTTGGGTCATTGTGGGCCCACTAATTAGTCTATAAAAAATTGCTTTAGCATAATTGATTGCTATATTAAACTCTAAGTTCATGCTGAGTTTGAAGTTTAAAGGTTAATGTTATAGGAGTTACGGGGTTTGATGTGTGCGTGCCTCCTGATATGAATTTTGTCCCTTTTTCTGCCATTATTCGATCTTCAGCAGAGAAAAATAATTATTTTTTATATAGAACACTTTATTCAATTTAAAATATTGAAAAAGTAGTTAAAATATTAACATTAAATAAAATAAATAAATAAAAATCATCCCAAATTTATCAGTTTATTAGCTACTATTCGCTGTTTTCCTAAGAAAAAATAGTTATTTTTATATTCAGAACACTTTACTCATGTTAAAATATCGAAAAATATATTTAAAAAATTATATAAGATAAATTAGAAGCATTTAAAAGTCGACCCTCGCAGGGATTCGAACCCAGGGTCTGCGGGAAAGCAAATCTAAGTAGCCCAAAGCGTTACCAACTTCGCCACGCTTCACATGCTATCACCACGAATATTTAGCCTAAAACGCCTCCTCCCGGTTAGTTATCAAAACATATTTTGGGTCATTGTGGGCCCACTAATTAGTCTATAAAAAATTGCTTTAGCATAATTGATTGCTACATTAAACTCTAAGTTCATGCTGAGTTTGAAGTTTAAAGGTTAATGTTATAGGAGTTACGGGGTTTGATGTGTGCGTGCCTCCTGATATGAATTTTGTCCCTTTTTCTGCCATTATTCGATCTTCAGCAGAGAAAAATAATTATTTTTTTATATAGAACACTTTATTCAATTTAAAATATTGAAAAAGTAGTTAAAATATTAACATTAAATAAAATAAATAAATAAAAATCATCCCAAATTTATTAGTTTATTAGCTACTATTCGCTGTTTTCCTAAGAAAAAATAGTTATTTTTATATTCAGAACACTTTATTCACGTTAAAATATCGAATAATATATTTAAAAAATTATATAAGAAAAATTAAAAGCATTTAAAAGTCTATCCTCGCAGGGATTCGAACCCAGGGTCTGCGGGAAAGCAAATCTACCTTGCCCAAAGCGTTACCAACTTCGCCACGCTTCACATGCCGTCACCACGAATATTTAGCTTAAAACGCCTCTTCCCGGTTAGTCAACAAAACATGTTTTGGGTCATTGTCAGCCCACAAATTAGTCTATAAAAAATTGCTTTAGCATAATTGTTTGTTACATTAAACTCTAAGTTCATGCGGAGTTTGAAGTTTATAGGTTAATGTTGTAGGGAGTTACGGGGTTTGATGTGTGCGTGCCTCCTGATATGAATTTTGTCCCTTTTTCAGCCATTATTCGCTCTTCAGCAGAGAAAAATAATTCTTCTTTTATATAGAACACTTTATTCAATTTAAAATATTGAAAAAGAAGTTAAAATATTAACATTAAATAAAATAAATAAATAAAAATCATCCCAAATTTATCCGTCTATTAGCTACTATTCGCTGTTTTCCGAAGAAAAAATAGTTATTTTTATATTCAGAACACCTTATTCACGTTAAAATATCGAAAAATATATTTAAAATATGATATATAAAAAATTTAAAGCATTTAAAAGTCGACCCTCGCAGGGATTCGAACCCAGGATCTGCGGGAAAGCAAATCTAAGTTGCCCAAAGCGTTACCAACTTCGCCACGCTTCACATGCCATCACCACGAATATTTAGCCTAAAACGCCTCCTTCCGGTTAGTTATCAAAACATATTTTGGGTCATTGTGGGCCCACTAACTAGTCTATAAAAAATTGCTTTAGCATAATTGATTGCTACATTAAACTCTAAGTTCATGCTGAGTTTGAAGTTTAAAGGTTAATGTTATAGGAGTTACGGGGTTTGATATGTGCGTGCCTCCTGATATGAATTTATCCCTTTTTCTGCCATTATTCGATCTTCAGCAGAGAAAAATAATTATTTTTTTATATAGAACACTTTATTCAATTTAAAATATTGAAAAAGTAGTTAAAATATTAACATTAAATAAAATAAATAAATAAAAATCATCCCAAATTTATCAGTTTATTAGCTACTATTCGCTGTTTTCCTAAGAAAAAATAGTTATTTTTATATTCAGAACACTTTACTCACGGTAAAATATCGAAAAATATATTTAAAAAATTATATAAGAAAAATTAAAAGCATTTAAAAGTCGACCCTCGCAGGGATTCGAACCCAGGGTCTGCGGGAAAGCAAATCTACCTTGCCCAAAGCGTTACCAACTTCGCCACGCTTCACATGCCATCACTACGAATATTTAGCTTAAAACACCTCTTCCCGGTTAGTCAACAAAACATATTTTGGGTCATTGTCAGCCCACAAATTAGTCTATAAAAAATTGCTTTAGTATAATTGTTTGTTACATTAAACTCTAAGTTCATGCGGAGTTTGAAGTTTATAGGTTAATGTTATAGGGAGTTACGGGGTTTGATGTGTGCGTGCCTCCTGATATGAATTTTGTCCCTTTTTCAGCCATTATTCGCTCTTCAGCAGAGAAAAATAATTCTTCTTTTATATAGAACACTTTATTCAATTTAAAATATTGAAAAAGTAGTTAAAATATTAACATTAAATAAAATAAATAAATAAAAATCATCCCAAATTTATCAGTTTATTAGCTACTATTCGCTGTTTTCCTAAGAAAAAATAGTTATTTTTATATTCAGAACACTTTACTCACGGTAAAATATCGAAAAATATATTTAAAAAATTATATAAGAAAAATTAAAAGCATTTAAAAGTCGACCTTCGCAGGGATTCGAACCCAGGGTCTGCGGGAAAGCAAATCTACCTTGCCCAAAGCGTTACCAACTTCGCCACGCTTCACATGCCATCACTACGAATATTTAGCTTAAAACACCTCCTCCCGGTTAGTCAACAAAACATATTTTGGGTCATTGTGGGCCCACTAATTAGTCTATAAAAAATTACTTTAGCATAATTGTTTGTTACATTAAACTCTAAGTTCATGCGGAGTTTGAAGTTTATAGGTTAATGTTATATGGAATTACGGGGTTTGATGTGTGTGTGCCCCCTGATATGAATTTTATCCCTTTTTCAGCCATTATTCGCTCTTTAGCAGAGAAAAATAATTCTTTTTTTATATAGAACGCTTTATTCAATTTAAAATATTGTAAAAAGTGTTAAAATATTAACATTAAATAAAATAAATAAATAAAAATCATCACAAATTTATCCGTTTATTAGCTACTATTCGCTGTTTTCCAAAGAAAAAATAGTTATTTTTATATTCAGAACACTTTATTCACGTTAAAATATCGAAAAATATATTTAAAAAATTATATAAAAAAAAGTAAAAGCATTTAAAAGTCTATCCTCGCAGGGATTCGAACCCAGGGTCTCCGGGACAGCTAATCTAACTTGTCCAAAGCGTTACCAACTTCGCCACGATTCACATGCCATCACCACGAATATTTAGCTTTTAACGCCTCCTCCCGGTTAGTCAACAAAACATATTTTGGGTCATTGTGGGCCCACTAATAAGTCTATAAAAATTGCTTTAGCATAATTGTTTGTTACATTAAACTCTAAGTTCATGCTGAGTTTGAAGTTTATAGGTTAATGTTATAGGGAGTTACGGGGTTTGATGTGTGTGTGCCCCCTGATATGAATTTTGTCCCTTTTTCTGCCATTATTCGCTCTTCAGCAGAGAAAAATAATTATTTTTTTATATAGAACACTTTATTCAATTTAAAATATTGAAAAAGTAGTTAAAATATTAACATTAAATAAAATAAATAATAAAAATCATCCCAAATTTATCAGTTTATTAGCTACTATTCGCTGTTTTCAAAAGAAAAAATAGTTATTTTTATTTTCAGAACACTTTACTCACGGTAAAATATCGAAAAATATATTTAAAAAATTATGTAAAAAAAATTAAAAGCATTTAAAAGTCTACCCTCGCAGGGATTCGAACCCAGGGTCTGCGGGACTGCAAATCTAACTTGCCCATAGTGTTGCCAACTTCGCCACGCTTCACATACCTTCACAACGAATATTTAGCTTAAAACGCGTCCTACCGGTTAGGCAACAAAACATATTTTGGGTCATTGTGGGCCCACAAATTCGTCTATAAAAAATTGCTTTAGCATAATTGTTTGTTACAATAAACTGTAAGTTCATGCTGAGTTTGAAGTTTATAGGTTAATGTTATAGGGAGTTACGGGGTTTGATGTGTGCGTGCCTCCTGATATGAATTTTCCCCCTTTTTTCTGCCATTATTCGCTCTTCAGCAGAGAAAAATAATTCTTTTTTTATATACAACACTTTATTCAATTTAAAATATTGAAAAAGTAGTTAAAATATTTAAATTAAATAAAATAAATGAATAAAAATCATCCCGAATTTATCCGTTTATTTGCTACTATTCGCTGTTTTCCAAAGAAAAAATAGTTATTTTTATAATCAGAACACTTTATTCACGTTAAAATATCGAAAAATATATTTAAAAAATTATACTCGTATAAGATAAATTAAAAGCATTTAAAAGTCGACCCTCGCAGGGATTCGAACCCAGAGTCTGCGGGAAAGCAAATCTAAGTAGCCCAAAGCGTTACCAACTTCGCCACGCTTCACATGCCATCACCACGAATATTTAGCCTAAAACGCCTCCTCCCGGTTAGTTATCAAAACATATTTTGGGTCATTGTGGGCCCACTAATTAGTCTATAAAAAATTGCTTTAGCATAATTGATTGCTATATTAAACTCTAAGTTCATGCTGAGTTTGAAGTTTAAAGGTTAATGTTATAGGAGTTACGGGGTTTGATGTGTGCGTGCCTCCTGATATGAATTTTGTCCCTTTTTCTGCCATTATTCGATCTTCAGCAGAGAAAAATAATTATTTTTTATATAGAACACTTTATTCAATTTAAAATATTGAAAAAGTAGTTAAAATATTAACATTAAATAAAATAAATAAATAAAAATCATCCCAAATTTATCAGTTTATTAGCTACTATTCGCTGTTTTCCTAAGAAAAAATAGTTATTTTTATATTCAGAACACTTTACTCACGTTAAAATATCGAAAAATATATTTAAAAATTTATATAAGATAAATTAGAAGCATTTAAAAGTCGACCCTCGCAGGGATTCGAACCCAGGGTCTGCGGGAAAGCAAATATAAGTAGCCCAAAGCGTTACCAACTTCGCCACGCTTCACATGCCATCACCACGAATATTTAGCCTAAAACGCCTCCTCCCGGTTAGTTATCAAAACATATTTTGGGTCATTGTGGGCCCACTAATTAGTCTATAAAAAATTGCTTTAGCATAATTGATTGCTACATTAAACTCTAAGTTCATGCTGAGTTTGAAGTTTAAAGGTTAATGTTATAGGAGTTACGGGGTTTGATGTGTGCGTGCCTCCTGATATGAATTTTGTCCCTTTTTCTGCCATTATTCGATCTTCAGCAGAGAAAAATAATTATTTTTTTATATAGAACACTTTATTCAATTTAAAATATTGAAAAAGTAGTTAAAATATTAACATTAAATAAAATAAATAAATAAAAATCATCCCAAATTTATTAGTTTATTAGCTACTATTCGCTGTTTTCCTAAGAAAAAATAGTTATTTTTATATTCAGAACACTTTATTCACGTTAAAATATCGAATAATATATTTAAAAAATTATATAAGAAAAATTAAAAGCATTTAAAAGTCTATCCTCGCAGGGATTCGAACCCAGGGTCTGCGGGAAAGCAAATCTACCTTGCCCAAAGCGTTACCAACTTCGCCACGCTTCACATGCCGTCACCACGAATATTTAGCTTAAAACGCCTCTTCCCGGTTAGTCAACAAAACATGTTTTGGGTCATTGTCAGCCCACAAATTAGTCTATAAAAAATTGCTTTAGCATAATTGTTTGTTACATTAAACTCTAAGTTCATGCGGAGTTTGAAGTTTATAGGTTAATGTTGTAGGGAGTTACGGGGTTTGATGTGTGCGTGCCTCCTGATATGAATTTTGTCCCTTTTTCAGCCATTATTCGCTCTTCAGCAGAGAAAAATAATTCTTCTTTTATATAGAACACTTTATTCAATTTAAAATATTGAAAAAGAAGTTAAAATATTAACATTAAATAAAATAAATAAATAAAAATCATCCCAAATTTATCCGTCTATTAGCTACTATTCGCTGTTTTCCAAAGAAAAAATAGTTATTTTTATATTCAGAACACCTTATTCACGTTAAAATATCGAAAAATATATTTAAAAAATGATATAAAAAAAAACTAAGCATTTAAAAGTCGCCCCTCGCAGGGATTTGAACCCAGGGTCTGCGGGACAGCAAATCTAACTTGCCCAAAGCGTTGCCAACTTCGCCACGCTTCACATGCCGTCAGCACGAATATTTAGCTTTTAACGCCTCCTCCCGGTTAGTCAACAAAACATATTTTGGGTCATTGTGGGCCCACTAATTAGTCTATAAAAAATTGCTTTAGCATAATTGTTTGTTACATTAAACTCTAAGTTCATGCTGAGTTTGAAGTTTATAAGTTAATGTTATAGGGAGTTACGGGGTTTGACGTGTGCGTGCCTCCTGATATGAATTTTGTCCCTTTTTCAGCCATTATTCGCTCTTCAGCAGAGAAAAATAATTCTTTTTTTATATAGAACACTTTATTCAATTTAAAATATTAAAAAAGTAGTTAAAATATTAACATTAAATAAAATAAATAAATAAAAATCATCCCAAATTTATCAGTTTATTAGCTACTATTCGCTGTTTTCAAAAGAAAAAATAGTTATTTTTATTTTCAGAACACTTTACTCACGGTAAAATATCGAAAAATATATTTAAAAAATTATATAAAAAAAAATTAAAAGCATTTAAAAGTCGACCCTCGCAGGGATTCGAACCCAGGGTCTGCGGGACTGCAAATCTAACTTGCCCATAGCGTTGCCAACTTCGCCACGCTTCACATGCCATCACAACGAATATTTAGCTTAAAATGAGTCCTCCCGGTTAGTCAACAAAACATATTTTGGGTCATTGTGGGCCCACAAATTCGTCTATAAAAAATTGCTTTAGCATAATTGTTTGTTACATTAAACTCTAAGTTCATGCTGAGTTTGAAGTTTATAGGTTAATGTTATAGGGAGTTACGGGGTTTGATGTGTGCGTGCCTCCTGATATGAATTTTCCCCCTTTTTTCTGCCATTATTCGCTCTTCAGCAGAGAAAAATAATTCTTTTTTTATATACAACACTTTATTCAATTTAAAATATTGAAAAAGTAGTTAAAATATTTAAATTAAATAAAATAAATAAATAAAAATCATCCCGAATTTATCCGTTTATTTGCTACTATTCGCTGTTTTCCAAAGAAAAAATAGTTATTTTTTTATTCAGAACACTTTATTCACGTTAAAATATCGAAAAATATATTTAAAAAATTATATAAAAAAAAGTAAAAGCATTTAAAAGTCTATCCTCGCAGGGATTCGAACCCAGGGTCTCCGGGACATCAAATCTATCTTATCCAAAGCGTTACCAACTTCGCCATGCTTCACATGCCATCACCACGAATATTTAGCTTATAACGCCTCCTCCCGGTTAGTCAACAAAACATATTTTGGGTCATTATGGGCCCACTAATCAGACTATAAAAAATTGCTTTAGCATAATTGTTTGTTACATTAAACTCTAAGTTCATGCTGAGTTTGAAGTTTATAAGTTAATGTTATAGGGAGTTACGGGGTTTGACGTGTGCGTGCCTCCTGATATGAATTTTGTCCCTTTTTCAGCCATTATTCGCTCTTCAGCAGAGAAAAATAATTCTTTTTTTATATAGAACACTTTATTCAATTTAAAATATTGAAAAAGTAGTAGTAGTATATGGGGGGGGCTAGAGGACACTTTTGCCCTTTCCATATACTACTATTGATTTCCTATTTTTTATATTAAAAAAATTTAAAATAGACCAATATTTTACATTTTTATATGAAAAATCAGCATATTTAAAAATTCTTATTTTTATATTAATAATTTTTATTTTATTAAAACCTTATTGAAAATATCGTTTTTTATTTTACATGCTATCTCTCTTACAATCTTACGACTGGGAAAAATAAATCCCTGACTGTAATCTTATCCATTTATTTAAGAACATTTTACTACCTATAAATGGAAAGTATTGAAAAAGAGAGAAATAAAAAGTTGTTAGAGCAATTAAAAAATGATCTAAGATTAGTTAAACTACAATCAGAAATTAGGAAAAATAATGAAATAAAATTAGAAGAAGATATAGGAATACAAAAATCATTAGCCGATTTTCACGAACCTGTACTTCATCAAATGGAAAAACTAGAAACTTCTAGACAACAAAACTTGCTAGGTATAAAAGATGCTGTTGATAATTTATCTTTCACTATGAATGAGACCTATAGATCTTTACCTCAGATAGAGAATCAGTCAGAGGAAGATTATACTGAAGATGTAGGAAGTATGTTTTTAAAAATAGATATAGACAAAAATTTAGATAAAGAATTATTAGACGAATTAGAATTTGAATTACCTTCAATAATGTGGAATAAAACTGATGAAGATATTGAAGAAGTTATTAAAAGGGCAAAAGCAAAAAGAGATCAATTTAAAAGAGAAAAAGGAAATGAAACCAAAAATAGAAATTTAACAAACAACAAAGATGAGTATCAGAAAAGGATTGATAATGCTGATTATAAAATGAATATGATGAAAAGATATTTAGAAGCTTTATCAGCTATTAAACAAGGTAGACATTACACAGGAAAAGGTTTAGAAGATAAACTGAATATCTTAGTTGATCTGACAGATAAAATTTGTAAAGGTTCTAAAAGTAAAAAATTGTATAATAAAACTGTAGATTTGTTGGATTTACTTTTAAGAGAGGGAACTATGACAAACGATCAGGTAAAGGAATACTATGGAAAATTTCTTAGTATATAAATGAGTAATTATATTGTAAAAAAAGTATACTTGAGCGACAGTCAGATTTCTAAATTGAAATCAGCTTATAAAAATGGTGAAGAACTTAGTTTACAAATAGATAAAAGTAAAACACCCAATTTTGATTTACATTTAACAGCTACACAAATTAACCAAATTGATAAAGGTAAAAGAATTAAAATATCAAAGACTCAACTGAAAAAGAATGGAGGGTTTTTACCATTTTTAGTACCTTTACTTTCTACTTTAGCATTAGGAGCAGCTAGTGGAGCAGCTGGTTGGGGTACTAAAAAAGTATTGGACAAAATTTCTGGATCGGGTAAAAAAAAAAAACCTTGTGGAAAGGGAGTCTATCAGCCATGGGAATATCCAACAAAATGATTGAAAACAATATGAAAAATGAAAAAGGATTTAGAGGTATATTTACTATAGATATGTTACCTAAAAAGATAAGAAAATTTGAAAACGGAATTATAAATTTAGATGTATCTACAGGCCCTGGAACTCATTGGGTTTGTTATTATAATGATCCAAAATATAATTTTGTTGAATATTTTGATCCTTTTGGAGAATATAAATATAACAATAGAATAATAAAAAATGATTTTCTTCCTCAAAACATACTAAGTTATTTAAATACTTCTGGAAAAGAAATTAGATATAACGATAGTTTTTTACAAAGTCCTAGTTCTGTAAGATGTGGTTTCTATTGTATGAAATATATAACTGAAAGAAATAAAAATAAATCTCCTATTGAAGTTTTATATTCATTTACTCAAGAACCTAGTAATTTAAATGAAAAAATTGTTCTTTATAAATGAAGTATATTATATTAGATTCGAAAAACGTAGATAAATCTGAAGATTTCACCATTGAGTATTCGAGACCTTTTCATTTTACAGAGATAGCTCTTCAGTCTTTTTCAATGTATATTTCATGGAATAATATTACGGAGAAAAATAATAAATTTTCATATTTTGATGGAGTCAAATGGACAGATTTCATTATTCCTCATGGTCATTATAGTATAAGAGGTTTGAATCGTTATATGGTAAAATATTTTGGAAATGATTCACCTATATTATTTGGAATAATAGAAGAAAGACAAAGGTTTAGTATTAAACTCGAGAAGAATTATAAAATTGATTTATCTAAAAGTGAATTGTACAAAATTTTAGGATTCGAACCCAAAATATATGAAGAGGAAGAGCAAGAAGGTAAATTTATTGCTGATATAGCTAATGGTAATGATAATATTTATATTCACTGTGATATAGTGGATGGTGCTTATATAAATCAGTTTCAATCTCAAGTTATTTATTCTTTTACATCATCAAATCCTCCTGGAAGTTTATATACTAAAGAATTTGATAAACTAATATTTTTTCCGGTTAAATCTGATTCTATTAATCGAATTAGAATGAGAATTACAAATCATAGAGGTGAACTAATTGATTTAAATAAACAAGAAGTACAGTACAAATTTATTGCTAAATAAATGAATAAACAAAGATTGTACAGAAAGAGTAAAAAAATACAAGGAAGAGGCTTCTTTTCAGACTTTATAAGTCCAATTGTAGAAGATAAATCTAAGGAATTTGTGAGAGAAAAATTGAATGAAATATTTTCTAAAAATAAAAAACATGGTACTGGATTGAAATTTTTTATTCCTAAATAAATGGATAAAATTTACGATTTGAAAGACACTAGTTATTATTATAATAACGACGTTGAAAGTTTTGAATATAGAGAATTAAAAAGTGAAAATAGAAATAATATTCATGAAAATGCTACATATAATTTCTTTATCAATGATACAAATGCTAATATTTTATATTCTGCGGGATATCTGCAACAAGAATTAAAAATTGTAAAAGGAGATGGAGGTGTAATAAGTAATGAAAATGTTACTCTAGTGAATGGAGGAGGTCTCATAAATTCAAACAGGTTGATTATAGGAAATACTGAAGTTGAATCCACTATAAATTATAAAGCCATTATGAATCAAGTATTAGGGATGATTAACTTCACCCCTGATTATTCAACATCGGAAGCTACTAACATGTTCTTTTATGTAGATACAACTGATTCTGTAGATAGAAACAATTTCAAATATAATGGAAATCTGATAGATACTACCAAAATAACTGATTTTTTTAAAAACCTTAAACTAAATGAAAGTTTTAACGAAGGATTTTCAAAAAGATGTAAATTTACTAAAAATAGTCAAACAGTAAAAATATGGATTCCTTTAAAGTATATATTTGATTTCTTTAACGAATATAAAAAAGTAATGACAGGTTTCCAAGTTAAAATAGAAATTCAAAGAAATGATAGTAAAAATATGTTGTATACAGATATTCAAAATCCAGATTTTAAGGTTCTTGTTGAAGATTTATCACTTTGGTTACCTTATGTTAGATTTAAAAATTCAGCATCTGTAAAATTCAATGAATTAAAATTATCAAATACTCCTATAGAAATAAATTGGGATCATTATAACATTATCAAATCAAATGTATTTTATAAAAATTCCAGTGGGTCTTATTCTATTCCTGCTACATCTGATGAAGTTTTGAGTTTATATGTCATTCCTCAATATGAAGATAGAAATGAAAACATGAATCAAAATAATATGATGTTTGATCACTTGGATATGATAGAATGTTGGTTAATGATTAATAACATTAAAGTTCCCACTGTAAGTTATATGATGGACTTTAATAAAAATGATTATAATCGATTATATTATGCTCTTTTAGAATCAGGAATGAATAATATAAATTCTGAAACTGGTTGTATGATAAACTATTCAAATTTCAGTAAGTATCCTATAATTTGTTTCAACTTGGCAAACCATGAAAATTATACGAACTTAAGTAATTTAATGATTGAATTCAATTGGAGGTTGAGAAATAATACTACTAAAAATTATGTTTTTTACTTTATTTTGAAAGAAAGAAACAAATGCTCCTTGAATATGTCAACTCAAGATATAAAAATGATTAAGACTCTGAAAACATAAAGGATTTTTTCTATTTTAATAAATGGCCGCTTATTATCCACTTTACGACGATGAAATAAAAGAAGGACCTTTAGGACCACCAGGTGTAGGATTTAAATTAACGAATGATGGTAATTATGATATGGAAAGTAAACTATTAAAAAATGTTTTACATCCTCAGGAAGATAATGATTCTTCAACTAAAAAATATGTAGATGATTTAAAAAATAAGTGTTTGATTCGTAATAACGGTTATTTTAATGCTAAAAATAAATGTATTAGAAATATAGCTACTCCTCTAGAGGACAATGATGCTTCAACTAAAAAATATGTCGATGAATTAAAAGACAAAAGTTTAATACATGATGAAAATAATTTTGATGCTAAAAATAAAATCATATCAAATGTAAAAGAACCTGAAAAAGAAGGCGATGTGGTTACCAAAAAACATCTTGATTATTATTGTATACTGTGGGATAAAATTAATAGAAGTTATTATGCTCACAACGAAAGAATATCGAGTGTAAAATGGCCCATAAATGATACTGACGTTGCCAATAAATATTACGTTGATAATAAAACTTTTTGCGCTACCACAGATAGACTTGTTCAGTTTACAGGTGTAGGTTACAAGACTTTTGAATTCAACGAAACTACTTCAAAACTTTTAGATTCAAACTTAAAATTATCACAAAACATGTATATGAAAATTACAATTTTTTTAGCCTGTGACAAAATGAATGAAAAGCCTAAAATACGTTTAGAAAAAGTGAAAGAAGTACTTCTTGATAAAGAGATAAATGTTAATGAAGATTCAATAACTATGTTTGCGTATGGAAAGTTAAATGAAGTTTTAACATTATCAGTGCTAACAGGAGGAGGTTGTAAATTAAAGCCTTATTTACATATTGAAAAGATAAATTTTTCTTCTTAATAAATGGCCAATGAAATTAATTGGAACGACTTTTCTAGAAAGAAACTTTCAGAAGATGTAATTATAAGTTTAGCAGATTATTTAAGATGGGAATATGTGTTTCAATTTTCTGAATTGTCTGAAGTTTTAATCGAACGATATGTACAGCCAAATGATTGGTATATTATTTCTCAATATCAAAAACTCAATGAACCTTTTATTGAAAAACATGCCTCTGATGTAGATTGGGAAAAAATATGTAGATACCAAACCTTATCTATCCGTTTTATTGAGAGACATTTAGATAAAGTGACTTGGTATGAAATATCAAGATTCCAAAAATTGGATTTAAGATTTATAGAAAATTATTCTGACCGTTTAAATATGAATGTTGTATCTAGATATCAAAAATTATCAATGAACCTTATAAGAAAATTTCAAGATTATGTAAATTGGGATTATATTATACAGTATCAAGATATTGATAAAGACTTTGTAATAGAATTTGTTTCTAAAATAGATTTCTGTCTTTTAATAAAAAATAAAAGTAATATATTACCAGAAGAATTTTATAATTCAAACAAAGAAAAGATAGTTTGTATACTTCTTGCGGAAATTTGTCATAATACACGAGTACCGCTATATGAACCATTAAAAGAATAAATTATTTAAAAAAAAATATTTTTATTTTAATAATAGTTTTTACTCGTAGTAGATTATTTTTTACTCGCAGTAGATTATTTTTTAATTAATAAATGTATTCTAAAATTGTAATTAAAGACTATAATGAACCAGATGAATTTAAAGATCCAAATCAACATCCTCTATTGCCTATACATCCCTTTAGATTAATCATAAATGGTTCTTCCAACAGTGGAAAATCGAACTTATTAATCAATTTAATTTATGACTATTTACACTTTGATAGACTTTACATGTGTACAAAAGACATATTTGAATCTAAGTATAAAAAATTACAAGAAAAATACATTCAATTTACAGATGTAGAATTAGAAGATATTCAAAAATGTAAAGGTTTAAAGAATAAAAAAGAAGTTTTGAAAGAATATAAAAAATTTAAAAAAGATCAAGTTTTGTTTTCTTCCAAACTAGAGGATTTTATTACCGTAGATGACTTGGATCCTTCCTATATGAATTTAGTTGTATTTGATGATTGTATATGTGAAAAAGATCAACAATCTATAGAAGAATTTTTTATACGTGGAAGAAAGAAAAATACATCCCTTATCTATATAAGTCAGTACTATTATAAAATACCTATAACCATCAGAAGTAACAGCAATTATTTTATATTTTTCGATATGAAACAAAAAGAAATTAAACAAATAATACGAGAAATAGATGGTCAATTAACAAAAGAAGAATTTAATAAAATGTATAAGAACTGTATCAAAAAACCATATGATTTTTTAGTTTTAGATTTAGTCAATCCTAATATGAGGTACCGAAATAAAGAATTTGTGTAATGGAAGAATATTTGGAGAAAAGAATTTTTATTCACAGAAAAAGTTATAACTCAATTGAATGGCTACAAATACATATAATTTTTTATTACCTATAAATGACGTGTAAAAGTAATATATTCAAAGTTGGAAAATTAAGTAAAGACGGAAAGTTCAAGTTTTGTTGTAAAGAATGTGGTCAAAAAGGATCTGGCTTTATCAATTCAGCAATTAATAATTTACCCTTTGAAATGCATTTACCAGGACATCAATTTACAGGACCTGGAACACAATTATTACATGGAAAGAAAAGATTAAACGATGATTTAACATATAAAGAATGGAGTAAGCCCATTAACAGAGTAGATGAAATAGCATATAAACATGATGTTTGTTACCTTAAAAATAAAGATACTAAAACTAGAAATGATGTATGTGATAAAAATATGATAGAAGAGTTAAATACAATTCCAAATCCTACAATCAGGGAAAGAATAGAAAGAGGAATTGTTAAACCTATTATCAAAGCCAAAAGAACATTCGGTATGGGTATGATTTATTGTTTAAAATGTAAAAATTTTACTAATACTAAAGATGTTTATGAAGAAACTTCTAAAAATGGAAGATTGACGAGGAAAGGTATATGTGAAGTTTGTGGATCTAAAAAAAGTACTTTTTTAAAGAAAACGGGGTCATAAAAACAGTTTATTATGATCCCGAAAAAGGTTATTGTGGTATCAATGAATTAAAAAGAAAAACAGGTTTATCTCAAAAACAAATTACAGAATTTTTACATGAACAAGATGTTTATACTAGACATAAACCAATTATTCGTAAATTTAGAAGAAGGAGATGTTACGTTTCACATATTGATGATCAATGGCAAGCGGATTTATTATTTATAAAACCATTTAGTAAATATAATAGTGGAGTTAATTATATTTTAACAGTTATTGATATGTTTAGTAAATATGCTTGGGTTATTCCAATAAAAAGAAAAACAGGCGAAGAAGTATCAAATGCTTTCAAGTTAATATTTAAAGAACGAATTCCAGAGAAACTACAAACGGATAAAGGTACGGAATTTATTAATAAAGATACTCAAAAATTATTCAAAGATAATAATATTCAATGGTTTACTACTGAAAATGTTGAAATAAAATGTTCTATTGTTGAAAGATTTAATCGAACAATTAATGGAAAAATAAGAAAATATATGGCTACAAATAATACAAATAAATACTTAGAAGTACTAGATAAATTAGTTTATAATTATAATAATTCTTATCATCGATCTATTAAAATGACACCCTCACAAGCCAGTCGGACAGAAAATGAAAGTATCGTATACAATAATTTATTTTCTAAAAAAGAAATAAAGAAACCAAAGTTTAAAATAGGCGATAAAGTTAGAATTTCAAAATATAAAGAAACATTTACCAGAGGTTATCATCCTACATTTACAGAAGAAATTTTTATAATATCTGAAATATTGAAAACAGATCCTATAACTTATAGAGTGAAAGATTTAAATGGTGAAGAAATTAAAGGAACTTATTATGAAAAAGAATTAGTAAAATATAATAAGAAAAATGAAACATATAAGATTGAGAAAATAATAAAAAGAAAAGATAATAAGTTATTCGTAAAATGGCTAGGTTACCCTGAAGAATTTAATAGTTGGATAGATGAAAAAAATATTATACTAATTTAGGAATCATTTTTAAAAGCCAAAAGGTACAGTATCATAATTATCTAAAAGTCTACGTTTATCGTATCCAAAGGTATAACGTTTATTTGTTTTAATACTTGAAATATTTCTATCTTTTTCGATTTTAAACTGATTGATTTCTACATCCAAATAATCTGTTTCACCTGTTATTATTTTAGCCCTATTATCAAAGTCTAATATGGTTTCACTCTGATAAGACATTTTAAATCCTTTTACTTTTCCATATACAGATTTATCATTTAATTTATACCCATAATCTTTAGAGGCTCCAGCTATCCAAGATGTAATATATTTATCATTTCCCAATTCATCAGTCCATTCTCCTAACATGCATCCCGTTTCAATTTTATTGGTTCCGTCGTCTATATATACTACACTATCTGTATCATAATAAAGTACTTTATCTCCTAATTTATCTAACATTTCATATAATCTAATTCTGGCAGAACTAGTTGTAAAAGCAGCTATATATATATTAGTATTGAAGTTATTTTTTTCAAATATATCTTTCATTTTATAACTCATTTCCACACAATCGTCATTCAAAAAATTCATATTCAAATCTTTAATAGTATCATTTAGAATAATTCTATAAAAATCTTCAATTTCCATCACATATTCAGTTTGTTTCATGTTATTTCTTTGACCAAACTTACCCCATAAAGAATTTAAACATATTTTAGCTATGAATCTCAAACCTGGATTTTCTTCAATTTTATCTAATTCTATATCTAATTTTTCTTTAACTATTTGTCTGTATTCTTCTTCATTTTTGAAATTGTTTTTCCATTTATCGCATGTTTCTAGTTTAATCTTTAAAAACGTTTTAACATATTCTTTAAACAATTCATTTGTTTTATTTTCAAAATGCCAAACCTCATATATATTCAATATTTTATATCCTTTTTTAACAGCTAATCTGATCTCATCGGTAGTCCACGTTCCTATTAGACATCTTTCGTTATCAGTGTGTTTACACTCAGAATTTCTTATCTCATAACACTGCTTACATTTTTTCTTTTCTAAAGTGGTTTTGAAATGATTACATTTTATTGTTTCAGAACAAGTTCTACATAATGAAAATATTAATTTTTCTGCTTTATAAGGTAATACTGGATGATATAATTTTCTAGGTGGAAGTACTTTACATTTTATTAATCCATACCAATTTTCATCATATTTTTTAGGATTAAATATTTTGATTGGATGACCTTCTGGATAGTTATCAAAATAATTTACAGTAGGATATAAAGAACATACGTCAATATATCTGCCTTTTTCATTACTTTTCATTTCATATTTTAATTTGGTAGGTTCACATCTTCCACCATAAAAAGCATCTCTAGGATTCAAAGGTTCTATAAAATCTCTCTTCCATTCTTTTTTCATGTAATTTTTCATATCCTTATTATTATCAAAATCACACTCCCAGATATTTACCAATTCATAACCTGCTTCAATTATATTTTTATTGATCTTCTTAGTTCGTTTATATAAATCTTCCATGAGCAATTGATTAACAGTGTTTACTTTTGTTCTAGTGAAACATTTGGTACATCCATGCCAGAAACATCCATTAAATTGAAATACCGTATTTTTATAAAATCCATCTACCTTATAACATTTTTCACCTAATTGTAATTTTTTCTCTCCTCCATTCAAAGCATGGCGTATATTAATATTTTCCTTTTTTGATATGTAATCTAACCAAGCTATTGATTTTTTACTGTACTGATCTTTTTGAATGACAATTTCGTCAATAGCTATTGTGTTTTCTTTCAAGAATTTATCTCTGTAAATGGCCATACATAGACCAGCTAAAGTTACATATTTAAACGGATCTATATTCACAGTTACTAAGAATAATCTTCTTAATTCTAAACAACCTTTTCTTAAAATATCTACATCAGATCTACAGTATTTTATAAATTCCTTTTGGAAATCAAAAGTTTCATGTTTAATGGAATCATACCATTTATCAAATTTTTTCCTGTCTTCATCAACCATATAATTATATCCATAGTAATATTTATCTGGATATTTACCAATATAATTTTGATTCTTTTGTTTGTTGAATAAATGAGGAAAATAACCCTTGGCCAGTTCATTTAAACCAAATGTTTTAGGAAATTTCTTGAGTGCACACATTGTAAAATTAATAGAATCAATAAATCTTATATAGTAACCATAAGCATTCATATATGTTAGTTTATTTCCTTGGTAAATTGTAAATACTTTAATATGCTTTTTGAAACAATATTTAGCTAAAAATTGAAAATCAAATCCTTTTCCATAATGAGCTATAACTGTATATCCTTCGTGTTCCTCGCAAAATAACCATTCACAAAAATCGTTTTCATTTTTAAATTCTGTTTCATTTCCATCAAAATCATGACATATAACTAGATTCACTTCATGAATTCCTGTATCTTGCTTGGTTTCAACATCAAAAAATAAGTATTTTCCTGTTTTACATTTCTTACACCAATCTATTTTATTACATTTATTTTTTACACAATTATCTTCACATACACCTCCTTTACTGTTTTCATATTTCATGAAACACTCATGACCTTTCATAACCCATTTCCAACAATTATTACAACGATATTCACCACATATATGTTCTTCTGTTTTCCTTTCATTTCTATTAATATTTCTTTTACATTTTAGACATTTCCATAGTAATTTGCAAACAGTAAAACCTTCTGAATTTTTCTTGTTATGATTATCAAAACAATTTTCTCCTAAGAATTTCCGATTACATTTTTTACAAAATATTTCCTCTCCTTCACAATTAGATTCTTCAACAAAACACCTATCACATTTTAAAGGGCATTTATGTTGATTTGAACGTTTATAACCCACTTTACAATAATTACAATAATTATTCTTACCTAAAAATCCTGTCATTGATGTAATGACATCGAAATGATTTCTATTCTTATATATAAAAATACATGTTGATTTATAATCACCATTATATATAATTTCATTACCATTTTCTCTACAAACTATATTGATCTGAATGTCTAAACATTTTTCAAATATTTTAACTTCTTCTAAACTACACACTTCTAAAGGAATTTTACATACATCATGTAATTTTATAGCTAATGTTTTTTGTAAAACACGACCTTTTTTAATATAAATTATTTCATTACTTGATAATTTTTCAGTACATAATTTATCACTTAACAGTTCAGGATTTTGGATAGCTAAAGCTGTTACAATTGATCTAGCCAAACATATATTATCATCATTTTTTATTTGACAAATACTTTTCTTTTTTGCTGGATCTGTTTCATAATACATTTTTAAAGCCTTGTGTCTACCACCTTGAGGTAATTCGATGACATTAAAATCAAATATACACTCTGTTATATCGAGTTCTTTATATTCAATTTGGTTAGATAATTTATCAATGTATTCATTAAAAGCAGTTTTAGTTGACATCATTTTATCATGAAAAGGTACATTTAATTTAGGATTATGTATAATTACATCTACTTTTCCTGTAATATTTCCAATAGCCCTTTTAAATATATTTCTTAAAATATTATAATATTGTTCAGGTAAAATTTTAGATCCTGCCACTCTATATTGTTTTCTATAAACTTTATATTTTTCAATATATTGACCTCTGAATTCAATAATTTTATAATCTGGTTTAAAGAAATTTTTAAGATTTACCTCTACTTTTACCTTATCTTTTATTTTTTGAGGCCTATACAAAGCATTTAAATTAGTTTCAGTTATTATATTTTTTTCTTCTTTAGGTATAAATTTACCATCTTTATATTTTAAATTATAAGAATCAAAAACTTTTTTTAATTCATTTCTATACTTAGGATATTTATTAAATAGTTTAGTTTTGTTTTCCATATAATAAGAAACATCCAATCCTAAATAATCTGATAAAACAGATTTATAATTTCCTGTACTTTTGATATAAGAAACTACTGATTCAATAATATTTGATTTCAATTTCTTATCAGTCAGGACAGGAATTTTAAATTTAGTTATCAATTCTCTTAGTTTTTTAATACTGAAAGTTGAGAGTACATTACTCAAGTGTTTGAACTCCTTTGTCATGTTACTCATTTATAAGGAAGAAAATTTATAAATACTTTTATAAAAAGGAGTTCATACGTTTTATATGAAAATTACTTCTAAAATGTCTTTGTTTATGTGAATAAGTATAATTTTTACCACAATCGCATTCATAATATATATATTTTCTTTTAAGATCACAATCTATACATCTTTTAAATAAATATTTTTTATATTTGTAAAATTCGTCAACTGATTTCAAAGTCTTACAATCGCAACAAAATTTATCTTCCATTTATTAAATGGAGTTTTTATAAATACTTTTCTGTCTCTTTAAGAAACGAATTCCAAATTTCATCATAAATGATTTGTTTTTTAGGACTACCTAACTTAATATTGTTAGAAATATTATAATAATCACATATCTTTTTCATAAAATATTTATAATTTAAACTCTTTTTAAAATACATATAATCTAAAAATTTTAAAAACATTTCATCTGTTTCAACTGTAAAAACCAAGTTCAATTTCCGTTTTAACCTTTTAAAAAAACTAATTCTAGAATTGTATCTCTGTTTTAAAAAAATATCAAAATCTTTCGTATCATAAAAAAATTCATCTTCTTCTGAATCGTAACTTATTTTTTTATTCTTAATTTGTTCAAATATTTCTGTATAAACTGATTCCATTTATTTACATAAGATATTTACTGGTAAAATTTTATATTAATAATTAAAAAAATAACATATGAAATTAGAGATTATAAATAGATGTAGATAATAAGATTAATTTAATGTCAGTCTTTCTTTTATACTACTAGATGACACCACTGTTTCAAAGGAAATCAAAAAGTTTTACATTTTCTCTTGTTAAAATAATAAAAGCTCTTCTTCAGTCTGGGGCCCCGTAGCTCTGTGGTTAAGTCTAAGCTTAGCATCACGTAGATCGTTGGTTCGATCCCCAGAAGCTTTCGTGAGTAGCAGGAGTGTTATTTGCGTTAAGCGTCAATAGGGGGATCATTATAAAGCCATATAAAACATCCCACAGAGCGTCATCGAGGTGGGCGGAGACTTGTGGCTCCATGTCCTGGATGTTTTTATGTATTAATGTTGTTTGTATTGTTTATGTATTAATGTTGTTTGTATTGTTTATGTGTTTATGTGTTAATATTGTTTATGTATTAATGTATTGTTTATGTATTAATTTATTGTTTATGTATTAATGTATTGTTTATGTGTTAATATTGTTTATGTATTAATAATGTATATGTAATGTTATAACAGTGTCGGCCACGTAGGCTGGGTTGGTGTACTGGGGCTCTGGTTCCGGAATTCGTAAACAGCTGTAGGAATCGGAGTCTCAGTACATCAATCCGGTAGGCCATTTTGCCATTTTTTTCTAAATTAATTAATGATGTTTTAATTAAATAGTAAAAATTATTCTTATCGTGATGTTTTAATTAATAGTAAAAATTATTAGACCTAGTAGACTTTTTTGATCAAGTTCCTTATCCTTGTTCTAGAAAACGTCAGTTAAAACTTTATGGCATAACTTTATGACCCCATTATTTTTTAGATATAGATAATAAAATTATATTACAAAAAATGTTCTTAAATAAATGGAAGAATTTAATGACCTCAAACGATTTCCTGAAACATACAAATTAAATGAACTCGAGATAGGTAAATATAATTTAATATCACTGAGAAAAATAAATACAAAATACGGTGACTCTATTATAGCTAGATTAGAAGTAGACAATGATGAGAAAGATTTTTATCTCTCGAAATGTCATGGTGAATTATCTGATAAAGCTATAAGAAAAATTAATAGTGGAAAATATATTTTTGATTTTAAAGGTAAAAATAAATATTACGATTATGAATTGCATGTAAAATAAAAAACGATATTTTCAATAAGGTTTTAATAAAATAAAAATTATTAATATAAAAATAAGAATTTTTAAATATGCTGATTTTTCATATAAAAATGTAAAATATTGGTCTATTTTAAATTTTTTTAATATAAAAAATAGGAAATCAATAGTAGTATATGGAAAGGGCAAAAGTGTCCTCTAGCCCCCCCCATATACTACTAGTAGTTAAAATATTAACATTAAATAAAATAAATAAATAAAAATCATCCCAAATTTATCAGTTTATTAGCTACTATTCGCTGTTTTCAAAAGAAAAAATAGTTATTTTTATTTTCAGAACACTTTACTCACGGTAAAATATCGAAAAATATATTTAAAAAATTATATAAAAAAAAATTAAAAGCATTTAAAAGTCGACCCTCGCAGGGATTCGAACCCAGGGTCTGCGGGACTGCAAATCTAACTTGCCCATAGCGTTGCCAACTTCGCCACGCTTCACATGCCATCACAACGAATATTTAGCTTAAAATGAGTCCTCCCGGTTAGTCAACAAAACATATTTTGGGTCATTGTGGGCCCACAAATTCGTCTATAAAAAATTGCTTTAGCATAATTGTTTGTTACATTAAACTCTAAGTTCATGCTGAGTTTGAAGTTTATAGGTTAATGTTATAGGGAGTTACGGGGTTTGATGTGTGCGTGCCTCCTGATATGAATTTTCCCCCTTTTTTCTGCCATTATTCGCTCTTCAGCAGAGAAAAATAATTCTTTTTTTATATACAACACTTTATTCAATTTAAAATATTGAAAAAGTAGTTAAAATATTTAAATTAAATAAAATAAATAAATAAAAATCATCCCGAATTTATCCGTTTATTTGCTACTATTCGCTGTTTTCCAAAGAAAAAATAGTTATTTTTTTATTCAGAACACTTTATTCACGTTAAAATATCAAAAAATATATTTAAAAAATTATATAAAAAAAAGTAAAAGCATTTAAAAGTCTATCCTCGCAGGGATTCGAACCCAGGGTCTCCGGGACATCAAATCTATCTTATCCAAAACGTTACCAACTTCGCCATGCTTCACATGCCATCACCACGAATATTTAGCTTATAACGCCTCCTCCCGGTTAGTCAACAAAACATATTTTGGGTCATTGTGGGCCCACTAATTTGTCTATAAAAATTGCTTTGGTATAATTGTTTGTTACATTAAACTCTAAGTTCATGCTGAGTTTGAAGTTTATAGGTTAATATTATTGGGAGTTATGTTGTGTGATGTTTGCTTGCCTCCTGATATGAATTTTGTCCCTTTTTCAGCCCTCTTCAGCAACGAAAAATAATTCTTTTTATATATAGAACACTTTATTCAATTTAAAATATTGAAAAAGAAGTTAAAATAATAACAATAAATAAAATATATGAATAAAAATTATCCGAAATTTATCCGTTAATTAGCTACTATTCACTATTTTCCATACAAAAAATAGTTATTTTTATGTACAGAATACATTATTCAAGTTAAAATATCGAAAAATATAATAAATGGCTGATTAGGCTGATTCAAAGACTTGTCATGTGGGTAGAAATCAACCGTACTAAACTTTGTCAAGTGGGTTGTTGTTGTTCATTTACGTCGCAGTAGAGCTGCCCAATGGGCTATTGGCGACGGTCTGGAAAACATCCCTGAAGATGATCCGAAGACATGCCATCACAATTTTGATCCTCCGCAGAGGGGACTTTGTCAAGTGGGAAGAAGCCAACATAGACGAAACTTTGTCATGTGGGCAGGAATCAGCCAGAAAAAAACTTTGTCTTTTGTTATAAATCAGGGCGGCAAAAATTAGTCATAGGGGCATAAATCGGCCGAGCAAAACTTTGTCATGTGAGAAGATATCAGCTTCACAGAACTTTATAGATTAATTTATTATTCTTGACAAAACGCTCTTTTCACACTTTTAAATTCGCATTCTGTCGTTTAATCTATTTTCAGCTCCAAATGATGCGTTAATTAACATTTTTGACTTCCTCCTCTTTTATGGAAGAGTGAGAAATATTTTTCCTCGACCTACTTAATAGACCAATTATAATTATTAAGATTTCCCTTATTCCATAAAACTAAACCTTTTTTCGGATTTCAAGATTTTCCCTAAATTTTATTGAGGAGCACTTCAATTTTGTGTATTTGATATTCATTCTCAATTTATGATTCATAAATAAATTTAATTGACCCTTTTTAAAATCCTGTGCCTGTTTGTCCTACCCGCGCGATTGTCACCTTATAAATGCTTAAGGTATTTAGTAATTACCCCGCCACTTTGCATATAAAATAATTTTTAAAGTTCTTATCTAAATTGAAGTCTAAAAAGTAATCAGTTTGATTGACCTAATCTTGCGTTCTTCTTCAATGATTCATTTAGAATTTTTAGCAATATTTCAAACATGAATAATGATTTGAAAAAAAAGGGTATATTTCATTTAATTTTTATTTTTGATATAGATTCGAAAGGCTAATCATTGATCGATCATCGAGCTTACGATCATCGTTTAAGTCACAAAAAGTGATCAGTTTGATTTAATCTTGCGTTCATCTTCAATGATTCATCGGGTGATATAGCAATATTTTAGAGATGAATAATGCAAATACTTGTCATGTGGGTAAATAAAAAACGGGTATATTTTATTTCATTATAATTTTTTCTATTTTTGATATGAATTCTAAGGACTTACAACAGGCGGGGTTTACGATCATCATGTAAGTCGCATATTTAAGCCTAAAAACTTTCATACGTCGCATATTTTAGCCGAAATGTAGGGAAAAAAATTATGATGACAAAAAATAGCTTGGACACATGCAATACAAAATTTCAAATCTCATTAAAATCTTACAAACTTAAAAATAAAAAAAAATTCAAAGGAACTTGAAAACACCTCTACTAGTAATATGTTTAAAAATCCCAAGTTCTTATGAACTTAAGCTCGAAACTTAGTCTCCAAGATGGATTAACGGATATTGGACTTAGATATCTAATAAAAGGGTAACAAAAATCTTCCTCAAAGCGGAATTCTGAAGAAAAAAAAACTTCTCACAGCATTAAGTGACTTTAACTGTGTGTCATGTAGCACAATCCTGTTGGAAGATCATGCTTTTGTTTAAAAGAAAACAGAATATACTATTTATCGAAAAGACTAATTAACGCAAACCTTGAAATGAATTTTAACACTAAATAAAAGAAGAAAAAAATTTCCTTCGTTGCCCCATAACAATATTAATTAAATTTGACGCTTCATTTTATAACTCTGTGAACTATAACTCTGTGAAGATTCATTACGCTGTGGAATATAAAAGTGGTAATACCTTTTTATTTTAATTTAATTATGAAAAACTAGAAATTAAGGAAAAAAAAACAAAATTGTTTTATGTTGTTGTTTTTTTAGCAAATAACCGAACACTGAAATAAGTGCTGTATTTTAGCTATAAGATAGAACAAAGAAATTTGGGAGCAATAACTAAGCCTTCTTTGTTATTCGATATATTGTAGTGTATCTACCACTACAAAAATACAATTACTATTCACTAGTATATAAGACGTGTTAACTCGATTCAATGATAGAGTACCTTTTCATAGATGAAAGTTGACATTGTCGATAACAAATCTCTCCCCATATTGGTGACCCGGACGTGATGTGAACACGCCTGCCTTGACAGTTACGCCCATTTCGATCGACGGATGGTCCACATTGAAGAATGGACTTTCTACTTGTGACTGCGACATTAACCACCTCCTCGCACTGTTGCTACTCAGTCTCGATTAAACACAACGTTGGCCGGCATACACTCGACTTCTAAAGGCAACATAGGAGCAACCACGACCGTGAACTTAATACAGCGCTCACGAACAGCAAAAATACGGTGATGTTAATACAGCTCTCCCGGCTTCTCACAAAACTGCAATGAATCAACTAGTGGTATCCATTCATCGAATTCTATCACAGATATAATTCTGGTGAGGGAGTACTGTCGGGTATCTACCAGAATTATATCTGTGATAGAATTCGATGAATGGATACCACTAGATGATTCATTGCAGTCATTGTCGGGTATCTACCACTACAAAAATACAATTACAATTCATTAGTATATAAGACGTGTTAAATTGATTCTATGATAGGGTACCCTTTCATAGATGAAGTTTGACATTACTCTCTCCCCACAATATTTTGAACCTGACAATTTGGTGAAATTATAAATTAGTACATTATTTTTAAGCTTAATTCATGAAATGTCAATTCATTGTATGCTTACTTATTCAATATGCAAATAAAAAGAAACTCATTATTTTAATTTTTTTTTTTATTTTTTTTTCTGTGATATTCAATTTACATATTTTAAACTATTGTATCATAACAATGTTCTAAATTGAATTGCACATTTCGAAAAATTGTAAGACTTTCACATCAATTATATCTTTTATGACGTCAAATTTTTTTTTGCAGATATAAAACTGCCACAACGATGTCAGTTTCTTTGAAGTCTAATTATTTTTCTGTGATACAAAACTTTCACTTTAACTTCTGTGACGTTCTGTTGTTTCTGTGATGATCAAATTACAGTTCTTATATTTCCAGCCGAACATATTATTAAATTAAGTTGCATAGATTGGCAGATATAAGGCTTTTACAACAATGTTATCTTTTATAGTGCCTTTTTTTTTTTTTTTTTTTTTTTTTTTTTTTATTTTACAAACAATGTACCATTAAAATTTGCAAATTTAGATGAAATATGGTGCAAACTTTTTCTTAGATGTTCGAAAATGGTATGCTCAAAATTTAATTTTTTTTGAACAACCTGCTAAACACTCTTGACAGGAAAGCGAAACAGCCTTTCTTTTTTATTTTGCTTCCATCTTTTTCATCGCTTTCGCTGTCTTCTATGGCCATGTAATCCTCTTCATCACTTCCAGCTCTTAAGCAAGACTCACAAGAGTCATATCTCCAATATCTAAAATTTAAAAAGAATATTCTCGCATTACTATGAAGCTCATGACAGTGTTTCTTGTTACATACAATTATCGTTTAAATGCAAAATTTTATAGAGAATAAATTGTGTTGAATTTTGGATATAATTTCGAGCTCACTGGTTTTCTAACAATACAATCTATTTTTTACTTGTTATTGGAATACTATTTTTTCATAAAAAGTAAATTTTGTTTAAATTCAGCTCTCCCAGATGTTTTGCAGAAAGCAATGTTTTTGTTTCATGAGCTTGTTGTAAAAGTAGAAAAAATGGTGGAAAGTAAATTATCTTAAATTTCAGATAAAATGTATAAAAAAAAAACAGTGTTTTTGTTACGCAATCTTCTTTTAAAAATACTAAGTTTTGTAGTATTCTAATTTGAGTTTAATTTTAGTTGAATTTTTTAACGTACTAGTTTTGCATCTTGTTTTTTAAATTCATATTTGATTAAAAAAAGTTTGATTATTAGAAATTATATGGATTAAAAATTTTAATTTCTCTTAATATAGGATTATGAGTCGACATTTTGTTCTTCTTTAAAATCGTACTGTCGAATCGAATTGGAGATCGTGTTTTAAAACAGAGTTTTAAATTTTTATAATGTTTTCGAATTCGAAAGTGTTGTTTCATGCCATTTTTATGAAGCGTGATTAATGCCTTGTTTTAAGGATGTATACGATAATTCTTATAATTAGAGTTTAAAAGGAAATTTACAAAAAAAAGAAGGTTTTTTTTATAAAATATCAGCGCACAGTATATTGTTCTTACTTTTAAGGTTTCATTTGATTGCAAATGTTTTTTTTTTTAGTTGGAAGGCGAGAAAATTTACGATGCTAACAAGAAATAACTATTACGAAAACAACTACAACACCTCGCCTTTACAGAAAAAAAAATTTTATTACTTAGCTGTGAATTTTTTTTTCGTAATAAAAAATACAATGTACAATTTTTTTGTCTCGTGTTCTTAACTTCTCTCGACAAATTAATAAAATTATCTTAATTATCAAGTTTATTGCCCATGCAAAAAAAAAACTAATGTCTCAAGAACATATAATTTTTCGAGTCATTTATAGTCGTTAAAATTTAAAGTTTTATCAAGATATGAAAACAGATATTATGCGAATATGAAGTATTACTATGTATAAAAGGAAAGGGAAATTTTACGTAGAAAAAAATTGAAGCAATACATACGTTTTATGACTGAGTCTCTAATTTAAAAAAAAAATATCCTGAAACAGTTTAAATACCTCCTTTCCGGAATGCCATACTCGATAGAATCCTTGTCATGGACTTTATCCATGCTGTACAGTTTTGCAATCATTTCCTCAGTAAAATAACTGGAGTACACCTTTTCATCACTATCACTAAAAAGAAAATGAATACTGAAATTTAACATAGTGTTTTTGTTACATGAACTTGTTATTGAAAATGATGTGTTTTGTAATTGTTCTTAGTTTTTGAAACACAACCAATTGTTTCATGACTTCATTCATGCTTAGTGGCAAATTAGATCTTTCTGATTAAATATGTTTTGGTTCTATCACATATAAGGGCATCGTTCCTAAGTTTTGTTATTATTTTTTGGGAACACAGAGATGGTTTCATAATTTCAAAATTCAGAATGATTTGCACCAGTCACTTGCATGTTCCATAATAATGCACATCGAATAATTATTATGCGTCATTTTAGGTAAATTTATCATGAATTTTTCTCAACATTGAGTCATTTATAAAAATAAAATTTATACGAACTAGAAACATAACTTAAAAGTCAATTTCTTCCAATTTTATTCTTTAAAACAATTTTTTTTAAGTAATACGAATAATATTCAAGATCTGTTACAATTAAGTTAGCAATACAAATAGTTTTGCCAAAAACATTACCATGTAATTAAAGGATATACATATTAATTTACCTTTTCAATTCAACCACCTCATCTTCGTCATTCATATTATCTCCATCAAATTTATTATCCATCTCATTCTTAAACTCCAATATCATTCTCTCTCTAAAAAAGAAATAATTCTCATAGAGTTTTTTTTAAGCTCTAGCTATAAATTAAGTTACGGAATCTGACGCAAAAGCGTGGTTTCTCTTAATGAAATAAACATTCGTTTCATTCAATGCATTTGAATTTTTGACTTTCAAAAAAGTGAGAACAAGCAACTGAAAATAAGGTTCGCTTGGTTTAGTCAGGAGAACTGTCTGAAATTTCAACACTTTTATTGCGTTTTACTTTTTGTTAATTTCCCTTCTTAAAATAATTTGGAAACATTATTAAAAATAATAACTTTTTAATATACCTTTCCTCAAACTCATCTTCATCTTCCTCAGACATAACCTCTGCCTCTATCTCAATCATATCCTCATCACTTTCAATGCTAAAGATATAAAGGAAAACAATTCCTATAATTCGAAAGTTAAAAATAGAAATTTTTAAGAAAACAAATTTTTTTTAATCTTATATTTATGTTGTATATAAGTTTAGTTCAACATTTTCAAACATGAACTTTGTAACAACAGCTTATAACTTCATTCTAAGCAGCAAAACATTTGCTTGCTAAGAATTATGATGTTTTCAAATCATGTTTAAAACAATGATTTCATTTTTAACGAATCACGGGCATCGGTAATTTCCATACTCTTGAGGTAGCAGAGCTTTCTGTAAAACTTAGAGCAATATTTATGTTGTGCATTATATATGTAAAATGTATCTAAAAGCAATATTTATGCATATTTTTAACAATAAAATAGTTGTCCTAAAATTTCTATCAAAAAATAGTATCCTTTATTTATTGTTTTTTTCTAAAATTAAAATTTTTCATTTTTTTGGAAAATGAACCAAAAATTCATCTGGGTCTATTAAAAAGTCGCATTATATTTTAATATTTTGACTCAAATTTTTATACAGACATGTTGCTGAAATAAAGAAAATGTTTTCTTTTGTGTGTACGAAGGGAACAAAATATATATATATTTTTTTTAATGGCGGGCACTTGGGGTTTGTCCCGTTGGTCACAGAAATGCCAGAACTGCTACTCTCTTCTCGTTACCCAGTGGGCACCTGTGACGGAGCCACGGCGGTGGAGCAGCGTCGCTGACGTCACACAACCACAAACCCGTAAATTGGCCGCCCCTGGGATTCGAACCCCTAAGACATTTACAGGGCAGATTTGTTGGTCTCTCTTTCAGGGGCACCATATTAGGTGGGCCAACGTTGCTCCCAGAGTAAGGACAGACAAAATAAATTAATGGTAACATTTTTCATTGAATTATATTTCCAACTTTCCGTTGCTAGATCATGTGATATCGCGATATTCTTCCCTACGAGTTGTGTCAATAAAACAGGTAGCAAGACCATGGAACTACTTTTATGGAAATGTGGTGTTTTCTCATAACAATGGCACAGTATTTATTTAAATGAGCTTATTGTAAAATTTAGGAACTAAAATGGTTGCCAAAATATTTAAATTAAAATTTGATTTTATCATTATGGATTATCCCTCTTCAATTTCAAAGTACAACCACCTGTACTCAGATGAAAATGAATGTGATAAAATAAAAAATTCTTAATTTTTTCTTCATATTGCTAAGTGGCTCATTTTATGCTCTCTTTGGCCCCTGACCCCTAATGCACGCTTTTGCAATAATCTAAGTTTCTCTTTCAAACGGTGAATTTTTCTTTAAATATTACGCTAATGTAAAAGACTCTTTGAAATTACACTGAAACAAACTATTATTTTATAATAAGCTCATTCCATTTCTTTTGTATATTTCCCTCAGAATAAGGTTTCGTAATTCGATTAAGTTTACCATGAGCAATGTAAATTGAAACTAAATTTTTACATTCCGTTTACATTCAGATACTCTGCAATTTAGATTAGCTACGAATGCATCCTTTTTCGAAATAACGAAAAAAAGACTATAATAAAAGTTGAAATCTGATATTTTAGAGAATTGCTGCTTACTCGACATCGACATCGTTCTCATCCACTTCACTTTCCTCATCATAAGCTAAAATATTTATTGAAATAAATCTTAGTTAGAAATAAATTAAATCTCTCATTTAAGAAAATTTATTTTTCCAAAATTTTAAAGATATATTACAATAAAGTTTTAACACATTGCAACACTAACTTTCGTCTTCTACTATTTATATTTAAACTAGTTTAAATACATGCAGAATTTTCAAGGCATATTAATGTAGCTCTATCACCAACAAGCGAAATTGTTTAGCTTCATTGTAGCAAATGCTGCAGACATAATGTTTTTAAGTTACGCACAATTTGTTTAAAAAAGGTTTGTACATAAACAAATCTTGCAACACTTATTTGCGTGTTGGTGAATCATATCTTTGCAAAAGACCTTATTCTGTTGCAGTATCTTTTATTTTTCTTCCCAAAAACAATAAAATAGTATTTGTATCTTTGCAAAAATGTCTACAGAAGATAGTATTAAAAGGACATTATGGTAGACAAGACTTAACCAACATAATTTTGGGAAAAGTGACTCTTCTAAATTATTTAAGATAGTAAAAGAAATTATTTTAAAAAAATGGAAAGAAGTACGCTATTTATAGACTGATTATTGGAGTTCTACGGATCCTTTTTTTACGAATGACTTAGTAGATGCTATTTAATAAAAACAGTACTACGTAATAAACAAAGTTTGAAACTTATTTTTTGTTAGTAAGAACAATTTGAGAGGTTTATTAAGTAAATAGTTAGGTTTAGTTAAGTAACTAAAAATCAAAGCATAGATTGAAACATTTAATTCTAAATAATTAACTGAATAGTCGATACTTGGTGTGGTTTTTAAATTTGTGGTTCAACCACTTTGTTAGGATCGGTTCTTCAAGATGTTTATAAATTTTGCATTCAAGTGAATAACTTAATATTAAACAGTATTGTGATTTTATTACGTCCATAAGAAAAACTCAAGCTGCGCTTCTTTCTGCCGCTATTAAATTCAAGGCAAAATAATGAATGAGACTTTTAAAGATGCAACATTTCCTACAGGTGGCATTTTTTTCCCTAAAAGTTAATTTTCCAATAAGTCTTCCCACGTTACTGTTTAAAACTCACTTTGATTTACTGTGTCACCCTTCCGAAGATCGGTCATTCTCTGGTTGTGTAAGAAATATTTTTAGGACGTGTATTTGAAAGTAACACTTTTTTGCAAATAAAAGTTAAGTAATATAAAATTTTCTATTTCTCATTAAGTCGTAACATTTCTCTGTTAAAAAGTACAAAGTGCAAGTTTTTGGCACAGCTGCTGCACTTTGGCTATCCCATAAGAGACTATGAAAGAGTTTTAGCATATATGTTTTGACTGACTTGTTTCATTTGGTTACGAGTGAAATTTATTTCAAACCTTGTTTAAACTGATTACAAAATAATTTGTAAAGAAATCTTGTTCTGTTATAAAAATATTTAAAGCAACTTTGCGTATCTCAGCTAAAGTAGTGGTTAGCCTACTTGTGTCGTTTCTCAAAGAGTAATTATTTTTACAAAGATGTAAAAATGCAGTTGAAAAAATGCAGTATGATATAAAATATTATTTTAAATTACAAACCTACGTAAAATTAAAAAAGTATAAAAAATTTTTGAAATGTTTGTAATCAATTTTAGGAAAATACGAAGTCTATGCTTTGCTTATGTTTTTGCATGGCTCTAAAAACATTTTATTAAATGATTAAATACTGTAGTGGACCAGAGAATTTTCATTGGACTATCCTTTAAGTTCAAAGCTGTATCAAAATGAATATTAAAGGGTCTCTTAAAATCTATAAGACAATTATAATTTACGAAGTCAAAACTTTTTTTCTTTTATTTATTAAAAATTCCAGAGAAATATTTATGCTGTACACAAGTTTTAGATAGTCCTTAACTGTTCTAGTCAGGTATCCATACATATTTAACATTACGAAAATATGAAAAATATGATTTTGATACATACGATTAGGTCTGGGATATTTCTCCCGTTCCTTCTCCCAATTATTCAAGAGAGCAAATATGTAATATTCACTCATAATTTCAATAAGCGCCTTTTTGAATTTTTACTCAAAAAGTAAGTAGTTCACTTGAGAAATCTCAAACAAGAATGAGAAATTATCTTTTTACATACCTTTGTTGATGGATTTTAAAGATGTCAACAATGTTTTAAAACATGCTCATTGTTCCAACAATGGCATAAATTTAGTTTTTCATATATTTTTGTAACTGTTTATTAAACTTAAGTATTGTTGTAAATATTTTTAGATTACGTTAAATTGTATAGTACAGAGAACAATAATAATGGTTGAAATATTTCAAAATATAATTAAGTTATTTTATTTATTACACAATACCTTTCATTTTAAATACGGCAGTGACGGCTTTGAAAGCAAAGATCGTAAAATATATCATAGTAACCAAAAATGAGATTTCATCAAAACTGAACGAAAATTATCACCACACCAGGGGGGCCCCTATTCTACACCACTAGAGCAGATAATATTAATCTTCTTACGATTAAGGGCATAATTCTTAAAAGTTTCAAAAAACAGCAATGTTTTTAAAAAACATTGTGTTATAGTTTTGTTTTGTCAGTGGAATGGGGACGATCGTGAAAACAAATTTTGAAACTGGGCAAGTATAAAAGTTCTCATTTACTTCGTAAAACTTTACAAGTGCTTTTTTTTTAATTTCTTTTTTAAATCATTAGTATCTTAAGGATACACTGTAAATGTGAATGAGTTTGGAAATAATATAAAAAAATAAAAAATATAAAATTTAGTTAATATCAATTGCTTCGTTTCTAAATGAATTGACATAACATATTTTAATTTTATACTTAGATGGAAGTTTGATTAGTTCCTCTCAAAAAATATTTTACTGACTTTAGTTTCTGTTTTTAGTGTCAACAAGATGTATAGATAAATGCAACATTATATAACAAATCCAAAAATGTGTATTGTTTAGAAACTTCAATGTGAAATGAAATTAAATTTTTTATGTGGTATGATTTGATGTTTATCTTCACGAAGCAATTTATTGACAATCACAAATCCGTAATAAAAATTTTCTGAATATTTTTATTTTGATTAAAATCTAAACTCACAAATTAACTCTCTAATAGTATTAAATGAAACTGCAAACAGGCCAAGAAACAGCTATTTTTTCATAATTTACTGATTTTTCAACTAAATCAGGAGTCACTAAACAATAAAACAACTATATTTGACATTTTTGGGATGCAAGTTTCAACAAAAATTCTTAGATTAATTATGTGCTAACTCAAATGAGCATGAACAGCCAAATCTACGGCAGGATTGCTCAATTCTCAAACCTCATGATTACCTTTTCTCTAAGATTGCGTTAAAAGTATAGGTGAACGCGATCACGCGTTTACAGTTTTATATAAGTTTTCTCTCTTATATGGAAATTTTTTTTAAAAACTTTTAAATTAGGAAAGTTTAAAAGTTAAATCCCTAGGGTCTATGGTATTTTTTTATTTCCTTTTATAACCGGTGTTAACAACCAACCCGGTTTTGGGTTTACGTGTTAGATCCGTAGTCTTGAGTTTTTGAACTTAATCTTGAAGACACGGGAAATTTTGGATCATGTATTGCAGTGTTTCCCAAAGTGTGGTACGCGTACCCCCCGGGGTACGGGAACAGTTTAGCGGGGGTACGCATTCTTATGCAAAATATCCTACAGGAAACGAAAATTTCACAAAATTTTATTTAAAAACAAAATTAGCCATGAAAATTTACGATTGCGTATTTTTCTATTGGCTATTTTTTGCAGAGTTAACAGTTAATCATTAGGGGTGTCAACAGCCTGTTATGATTTTTAACTTTTGAGCAATTTTTTACAGTAAAAATTACATTTATTTTTTTATTAGAGGTACACAGCGTAGCGAAAAATTTAGAAAGGGAACACAGAAGATGTAAGTTTGGGAAACATTGATGTATTGAGTGAACTTTGCCTTCCTGGGGAAAATTTAGAGGGAACTAACCCTCATTCACGTTACATGAAAAGGAACACTATCCACTGTTAGCCCAAATGGCAAGGAGATTCTAGCACTCCATAGTTCGTCTACAACTGAGAGCAATTTTTCCTCAACTCTGTGGTCGATGCGAGCCTGAAGCAGAATTTATATCGACGAGCCATCACTGGAAATCAAAAGTTGGTCACCTCATTAGGAGGCTGGCGTTCTATTAATACCTTCTAGAAAAGAGAAGGCCTTAACCTAGGTTACCATAAACAAGAAATTTAATCCTTTAATAGTTCAAGTATAATATCATCTTTCGTATTTAACACCTCTGCGCAGTTTAGTAGACCGAACGTAGTGACAGTTTTCTTATTTTTCATCTACTGCGCAGTTTATGTTCGTTACGTCGGACTACCAAATTCATCCATGCTGATGCCTTCTTTCTTCTAGGAGGTGTTCGTTCTATCTTTTGAGCCACCGCGGCTCTTAAGTAAATGGGTGTGGCGATTAATTTCGGTTATTAAAAAATATTCGTTGGAAATATTTACCTTTTTTGTTCTAAGAGCATCCATCCGTCCACGTATAATTTTGGGATCTCTACCTCTGGCAAAGTGTCTCTTCTACCTCTCGCAAAATATCTCTTCTACCTCTGGCAAAGCGTCTCTTCTACCTCTGGCAAAGTGTCTCTTGTACCTCTGGCAAAGTGTCTCTTCTACCTCTGGTAAAGTGTCTGTTCTGGCAAAGCGTCTCTTCTACCTCTGGAAAAGTGTCTCTTCTACCTCTGGCAAAGTGTCTCTTCTACCTCTGGCATCTCTGTTCTGGCAAAGCGTCTCTTCTACCTCTGGAAAAGTGTCTCTTCTACCTCTGGCAAAGTGTCTCTTCTACCTCTGGCAAAGTGTCTGTTCTGGCAAAGCGTCTCTTCTACCTCTGGCAAAGTGTCTCATGTACTTTTGACAAAGTGTCTCTTCTACCTCTGGCAAAGTGTCTGTTCTGGCAAAGCGTCTCTTCTACCTCTGGCAAAGTGTCTATTCTGGCAAAGCGTCTCTTCTCCCCCTGGCAAAGTGTCTTTTCTACCTCTGGCAAAGTGTCTCTTGTATCTCTGGCAAAGTGTCTGTTCCTAAAAAGCGTCTGTTCCTACAAAGTGTCTGTTCCGGCAAAGTGTATGTTTCGGCAAAGTGTCTGTTCCGGCAAAGTGTCTCCTTTGGCAAAGTGTCTCTTCTGGCAAAGTGTCTCTTTTGGCAAAGTGTCTCTTTTGGCAAAGTGTCTCTTCTACTTCTGGCAAAGTGCCTGTTCTGGCAAAGTGTCTCTTCTATCTCTGGCAAAGTGGTATGACCTTTTATAGTTCCTAATGTCTAAAATTTTATACATTTAAATTAAGAGTTAAATTTAAGTAATGTTATGATACTGAAAGAACTGAAGGCTTAAGTTTGCTTTAAATTTAAGATTGAAAAATTAGTATTTTTCGTATTTAAAAGAATGATCTTATTTTACAACAGCTAGATCTAATGTGTGTAGTATTAAGCTTAATTTTCTAATTTGCTTGCGATTTACAAAAAATTAGTTTTATCGTACATATTTGTGTAGCTCGTAGATAAGTTATTAAAATTTAAATTTAACATTATTAATGTGAATTTTGGATTAGTTTTTCGATTTATTTTGAGTTTTTGTTTTTTCAATATTGAGTGTTAACGAGTAAATTTGTAGTCCGATTCTTTTCAAAACTTTAGACCAGCTCTGTTTAAAAAATGTATAAGAATATTTTCTATATGCTACTTTCGTTTCTTTAAACTGATGTTTCTTAAGTTTTTACTTTCTCCTCGTAATTATTGAGCAGTTCTAAATTATTTATTTTTCCTTATGTGTTTAGATTTAGTATCTTTCGTTTATCTTTTCAGAGCATTAAGAAAGAAATAAGAAAGTGAATAAGAAAACACAAGCAACCTTGTATTTGGATTAACTTCTTAAATGTAAGTTGTCTTAGTTTTACATATATTTAGTTTTTTTTAATAAAAATAGGAGATTAATCTCTAGCGCTTATAGTTCTAAGAATACCTTACCTGAATTAAATTAAAATTATAATTTCTGTAAAACTGTTCTGATAAATTTAAAGCCATCTCAATTAGAGGTTTATTTTTAATTTACTGATCAAAATAAATCTGAACTTAGAGGATTCACCTAAGACTAATTTCTAATTTAATTCCCTTCTATTTCTCGGTTGGGACTGGTTAATTTTATAGAACTTAAACTATTTCAGATTCAAAGAGTCTTGAAAGTTTAATCAAAATCTATTAGTTTTTAATTTCTTTTTCGCTATTGAGTAGAAAACTTCTAATTTAGAAAAATTTATTTTCTGAATTGAGCTAGAAAGAACCGACATGGTTTTTACTTAAACGTTGTACCAGTTTACTTGAGTAGTTCATGACCATAATTGACAGGAGAATTCGTTGAATATAATATAGCAATCTTTGAATTAAATTGAACATTTAGCTTGATCGCTTAAATAATAACTAATTACAAGTTATACACAGTTAAACTAAATTATATATAACTATGCTGTAAGCGGCTGAACAAACACGTTCATTGAAACAAAATATAAATTAAAATAATCCGCCTGTCGAATAAAGCCTTCTGACCGCTCCAAAAACAAAATAGAGAACGGGGAACTGCAAGATTTTCTAAAACTACTACTTAAACGAGTACTGAGGGTAAAGTTAAGCTTTTAAATCCAGGGTTTAAATGCAATATTCCAATTCAGGATAAGTTTTGGTAATTTTTCAGATGCATCGATTTTTGCCTTAGTCCACTACACTCAAACCCCCGTAAATTTTTGTAGTTCACTTCTAAACGCTTCGCTTTACAAGATGGCTTCTATTTTATTGTCTGTTTTGGTCTGTTAAAAACCATCATTAATAAAGTTTTGAAAAACAGCCTATGAAAATTTGACAACTATTTTATATAAATTTCATATGAAACTAATCTTAAGTACTAAATAAATTAAATTTTGAACATAGATTCACTATCTACGAAAGTTTAAATTTCGTGTACGGCGTTTAGTTTGTCCTTCTTATATAATCTCGAACACATACCTTACCAAATAAACCAAAGACGAAACGAAGAAATTAAAATTCTAGGGTTAAATTTATGTTTCATCAATTGGCAACGTCAATCGTTCAAAAGAATAATTTAACTATCCTGAGAACTTATTTCCTTTGTAAATTAGTTTTAAAACTGTTTTTAGACAAGGGACTGGATAAAAGGATTTAACCCTTTAAAAAAAGCAACTTAATTACATGGTTGAAAATGAAGTGATTCTAAATTATTAAACCTGCGTTAATCAGTTTTATAATCAACAGTTCATTGTAATTTCTATTCTGTGTCCAAAATTGTACCAGTCCGTTATGGAAGAGCATTTTTGTTGCGTTCGTTCGCGCTCACATATTGGTACTGCGCCAGTTTTGACAAAGCGCCAAGTCTCCGTCCAGAATATTTTGTTAGTTTTTAATAGAGATTTGAATAACTTCGAGCTACAATTTTCATAGTTTCAGTTTACGTTGATTGTCGAACGAAAATTATCTAATTCTGTTTAATGCTAGTTGAAGTTTTATTTTAAATAAAACTTTCTCAGAAACTAATCATAATCTGTCTCGGTTGACCGAGAGCAGTGATTTAAACTATGAAAAGCTGTTCTTGGTTTGCTGCCTAGCAAAAAGTTTTTAATTTTATCCGTCGATGAACAGTCGACCCAATATTTGGGTTTACGACTTCTAATGTTAAACTCCGTATCCTTGCAATTTTAAACCAATTCAGATGACAAGGAAACGTCTGGATCAGTACCCCCAGAGGTACCGATTTGTTATGAGAACATGGAGAACTTTGCGACTCGACAGACTTAACGTGCATCAGTCACCATTTATTACAGTCTTCGGCCTGTGGGGATCGAACCCACGAACTCTGAGACATGGACCAAGTGCCCTACCAACCATGCTATCCCGGCCTATACTAGACCTATTGAAATTCTAAAACTAAATAGTATAGGTAAATATTATTTTACTTCCAGTAAAATATAATTTTGTCAAACAGTGTCTTGATTATAAGGCATACGAGGCTATAGTACCGAAGATCTTGAAATTTTAAATTGGGTCCCGCTTTGAAATATAAATGAAAGTAACTGATCTAAAAAAAATTATGTATCTTACAGCTTTACATAACAAATTAAATCTGTTTTTATACTAAAGGCAGTGTGAAGTGATAATGCGCATGGTTATGTGCCAACAACTGCCGACATGCACTAAAATATAATGTTTATATAGACTTTATTTGAGTGCTACGAGCTAGAGAAACATATTTTATGCTTCTTAGAAATAGTCTGGATCAGATTTTAAATATTAAATCAGTTCTAGTTTTTTTTAACATTTCAATTATAATCTTGCATTCATTAATTGCAAAATACTGTATTTAAAATTTCATTATTTATCACTCATTTCATGTTTTGTGCGATACAAAAGCTGTTGTGTACTTTAAGTATATCGTTTGCATTGTCAATGCTTTAGTTTTCAAATGAGTTACTTTCCATAGTTCATTTCGTGCGCAAGTTAAAATAGAAATTCTTAAATCCTTTATTAATATTTTACCGTATTGATGAGGAAAACTGATAGTAGATTTCATTTCGGCATAAATTTTCTCTGCAGTAGCATTTACCCTCAAACCGATTAGTACAATAAAGCTTTAGTTTAAAAAAAATTAAGTATACCTGAATTAGACATTACATAAAATGGATTTCTACTGTAATAAGTTTGATATTTAAGAAAGTAGTTTATAAAATATTTAATTGTATCAATAAAAATGTTTACTTTGTCTGTGGGAGTTGATTCGGCAGCGTATTCAATTCTGGTGAAATGCCTGTTTTCTTAAAACTTCATTAACCACAGGGAAGCTTGATGGTGTGGATCGGAAAGCTTCGAAACAGCTGGGGGATTTGAAGAGACAGTGAAGTGCTGATTTGTTTGTTTTTCAACCAAATAGATTAATCTGAAATGTTTTTAAGCCTGCCCTTGTAGATTTCTAATTTGTCTATGCGTAAATTTGAACTAATTCGAAATTCAAATTTCTAAATTTGTCTATGCGTAAATTTGAACTTGAATTAAATTCTGATTGAATTCGAAGCATAATTTTGGCGGTTTTCTAGGTCACAATCTTAATGCTTTAACTATTTAAATGTTTTTGAAACTTTAACTGGAATATTAATTTCGTTTCTTTTAATGAAATTAGATACATGTATCTGTAATGTTTAGTTTTGAGACAGTTCTTGCACTTTTTGTTATCTCTATAGTTGTATTGTATCTTGCATTTCTCTTTGAATGTAAATAATCTGTTTCGCTGAAATGTAGATTTTGTAAAATATTGTTTTAATCTGAAACAATGTAATTGTTATAGATACTAATAAAGGAGAATGTTTTTAAATGTGTTTGTATCCATTGATATAATTCCTGTCACTTGAAAAAAAGTTATAAACATGAGGCACACATTACTCTTAAGAAAATGATTTTATTGTAAGCTCTTACAAATGGGTTGGATATGAAACTCTTGTATGATGGTTTAAAGCAGTGGTTCCCAACCTGGGGGCGATAGAGCTTCTCAAGGGGGCGATAATCCTTAGGGGGGCGATCAGGGGGCGACGAGTACTCAAAAGATAAAAATTGCTAATAATATTAATAATAAAAGCTATTTGAGATTGAAATTGAAAATATATATGAAACCTATGGTTCTGGTGTAGACAAAGAATTATAATAGTTAAAAATTCAAGTGCAGGATCGTTTTCGTCATACGTTTTGGTATCGTAGGCGGAAATCTGATAAGTCACTCTGTTCCTCTGAGCAATAATACTGTTTCCAGGCGTATTGATGAGATGGCCGCCGACGTTGAATCAAAACTCATCAAATTTCTGAAAGAAAGTAAATTTGCGTTGCAGATTGATGAATCAACTGTGATAGATAACAAAGCTGTTTTTGCTTACTTGAGATTCATGAATGAGAGTAAGGAGGTTAACGAGGAAATGTTGTTCACAAGAAGTTTGAACACAGATACAAAAGGATCGTCGATTTTTAAATTGGTCAAAGATTATTTTGAGGTAAAAGAAATTCCCCTCACAAATGTAAGTGCTTGTGCAACAGACGGTGCTCCAACCATGTCTGGTTGTCAGATTCTGGTCACCTTAAAAAAGAAGCACCGGAAGTTATCTCACCATTCATTATGTCATTCATCGTCAACTTTTGGCTGCGAAAAATTGGTTATTTCTGGCATCAATAAAATAAAAGCTAATTCTCCTAATAACCGTTTGTTCCGAGAACTTTGCCATGAAAATGATGAAGATTTCGAATTTCTGCTCCTACATACAGCTGTGAGATGGCTTTCAAAAGGAAACTGAGCCGTTTCTTCGAATTGCTGGATTCGGTTACTGAGTTTCTCGACACCACTGATCCTGTTTTAAGTGAGAATTTGAAGCAACGCAAGTTGGAAACTGCGTACCTCACTCATAGTCTTGAAAAAATGAAGGAAATCAACGTAAAACTTCAAGGAAATGAAATGAACATTATCAAGGCTAAGGGAATCATATCTTCATTCATCGCCATGTTTGATATCTACAAGTCAAACATTGGTCGCAAAGAGCTAATGCAACTTCCAACTCTTAAAAAGTGTTTAATGGCAGATATCGAGATTCTCGAAAATAAAATCTTAATTTTTACTGATCACCTTGATCAGTTATGGAATCAAGATTTAAAGATTCAATGAAATTAGAAATTCCAGATTGGATTTTCGATCCTTTCTCTTTTGAAGTTGTGGATAAGCTCACTTCCTCTTTGTAGACTGAGATTTTAGATTTGAAGTATGACTGTGAGGCTAAAGTCGTCTTTAAAAAATACGGTTACGGTTAAAAAATACGGTTACAAAGCTTATGGACGCTTATCCAAAATTGTGGAAACAAACTGAGCCGCTTCTTATCTCGTTCCCGTCAACATATTTAGTAGAGACAGGATTTAGTTCTGTCTTCCAGCTGCTCACAATGCAAAGAGAAAGGTTGGACATTTGCTTCAAAGGAGACCCGCGTTTAAATCTGAGGAGCATAAAACTTGACATTCAAGCTTTAACTTGAAATACACCAAGCACAGGGCAGTCATTGAAGTGGTAAAAATGCACTTTCTCAATCTTCATTTTTTTTCTCAAATTTTAGTTGTTAACGTTTTAACTTTTTCTTGATTACATTAAAATATGAATTTAAAAAAATTTATCTTTGTTTTGACTATTCCGTTTTAAATATCATTTCTTTTTGAAAAAAAAAGATGCACAATTTTTTTTTAATTAATAAAAATGACAGGTTAAATGTGCTTCCTTATTTGCATTACAATTAATATCAAAATCAAATATCATTGCATATATTCAGTGTTTGGTTGCTCACGAGCAACAATGAATGGTTTTTTGAGCAAAAAGAGAAAGGGGTGATATGTGTCAGCCAACCCCAAGAGGGGGGCGATGGTCGACAAAAGGTTGGGAACCACTGGTTTAAAGCATCCCGTATAAATGTATAGACCTCTTGAGTGGGGGGGGGAGGTGAAAACTTTAAATTCACTTCAAAATTAACTTTAACGGATACGAATTTAGTTTAAACGGTAGTTTCAATAATTCTTCAGAATTTACTTTAACCTTAAATGTGCTGTGTTAGTTTTTGAATATATTATTTTTTTGTAAGGAGACTTTCAGATAAACGGAGGTTCCAGAACTCTAGAGGACTTTCTGACATCCTTTAATTTAAATTTTAGGTTTTTAAACTCTTTCGGTTTTACCTTGAGTGAAATTTTAATATGGCGCAGCAAAAGCCATGTTTTGACTTTGTTGACTGACTATACATCCACTCCTTATTAATGAAAGAGTTAAGGCTGACAACAACGTCGCTTTGAAACTAAACCGTGGTAACTCAAAAAAGCAAGTTTTTCAGGAGAACGATTTCTAACTTTTCAAGAAAGCGAATCGCACCATTGTGATAACGATTCATCTGCTATCTAAATTAATTTTGTAGAACTTATGAAAGTAACACGTTGTTTCTATAAAAGGGTGATTTTTTTTTACACAAAATGACCCAAATATCTCGTGTTTCAATTTTTTTTTTTTTTTTTTTTGAGTTATTACGGTTCAGTTTCAAAGCGACGATACAGGAAACTTATCATTTGGGATTGGATTTGGTTAAAATGTCGGAAAATTCATTACTGAAGTTAGTAATGAGGATGGATAGGTAATTGCACTTAAACCAGTGTTAGTATATAATTCAATTAATAAGAATTTAAAAAAAAAAACCTTTTATTTCATAGAAATTATCAAAATTTAAGAAGTAAAATATTTCAATAATAAAAATATATAGTAGAAATTATAGTTTGTGTTCTCCACCAACAATCTTGTTGCACACATGTGCTGACACTCCCCGTTTCTATCATTCACAGAATTAAAAATATAGAGCATAATAGAATGCAGAAAAAACTTAAAAAGCAGATTACGGCGCATTGACCTGAATTTCCACAAGTGAGCCGTGGTGGCTCAGGAGATAGAGTGTTCTCCTTCTAATGAGGTAACCCGGATACGAATCTCAGCGATGGCTTGTAGATATGAATTCCGCATCTGGCTCACACTGACCACAGTCACCAGATGGATCATGGGTTAGTCTCCTTGCCTTCAGACTTTCAGTGGGAGGTTCTCACGGTCTTCCTCTCCATATAACGCAAAATCGGGTTAGTTCCATCAAAAAGTCCTCCATGAAGGCAAGTTTCTCCCAATACTTGATCCAGGAGTTGCTTGTTTTCTGGATTGAGTTCAAAATTACAAGGCTACGGAGTTGAACATTAGAAGTCGTAAACCCATAAATTGGGTCGGCTGCTATAAAATAAAATTTCTACTTGTTTAAACTGAATATTCGACGACGATTAAAACATATTTCTAAAAATAACGCGCTACCACCTCTCGTAACTCAATTTACTATTTACGATGCTGTGAGTGAAGTAGTGAGACTATAGCGAGAATTTCTGTCATTCACAAAACTGGCTGTATTCTGTAGAATGAATAAGGGCTCGGTTTTGTAGGTCGGAGCCCGAAAAATTCTTACCCGAGCTCGAGATACACAAGATAGAACCAGAGTCCATTACAGCCTGAGATATACGTCGGATAAAGGCTTTTGTCTAAACAGGGGAATTATTCCTTTAAGACCTTTTAACGTAATTAAATTTTTACACTTAATAACTGAACACAACGTTTGCTTGAAAGTAGTAAAAAAAAATTGATGAACATTTTATCTGGAGTCAGAGCCAACCCAGGCCCGAAACCTCTTCAGTAAACTAGTATAAGCCCGTCTCTGTCGGTATTCTGTTAGACGAATGTTTAGTTATCTTGAGTTAAATCTGTTATGACTCTATTATTTCCAAACCGATGGATTTTGTTTTGTTCTTTATAATTTTTTACAAGTTTTAGATTTCAATTTAAAATTTGCTTTAAATATTAAACTGAATTTAAATTTCAGCTAATTAAGGAAGAGTTTAAGGCGTAAAAATCTTTCTATTTTCTTTTGTACTAAAATTCACAGTATGCAAAGTAACGCATTTTTTAATGATATAATGTATTAAGAACTAATATTAAATTCAACTAATATTTTTTCAAGTGGTTTCTTCCTCTTTTCAGTATTCGGTTTTGCCCTTGCGTTTAAACATTAAAGATCATTTCTATGCTCAAATTCAGCTATATTGTTACCGATGATATGACGGCAATTTGATTTGAAAAAAGTAAAAACATTCAACACATGCAATGAGGGAATATTTGTATTATTCAGCTTTTATCTTAATTAAGTGTAAAATAAAAGATATAATTGAAGTTTATGCAATTTAAAAAATATTAGGTGTACTACTTTAACTAATTTTAATTTAATGTTTTTCGTTGCTATAGAGATCATTGGTTTTAAATTTTTACTAAAAGCATTAAACATTCCAGCAAAATCCCGTTGTGGGTTATAGAGTGTTAAAAAGGTTTAAGATTCAAAATTTGGAGATAAACACCAAAATGGTGGCAATGCGTTCAGCACTGCTCATCGACAGCCCTTACTTCACAGCCAAACTTGTACCCATCGTTTTGAAGCTGGGTAGACTTTAAATTGCTGCCAGAGATCGAGCCCAAAATTTGATAATGACAGCTTAGCGCTTTAACCAGTCTACTATCGGTTTTCGAAATTTTTACTAAAATTGAAATTTAAAATTTTTTCTCAAAACCACTAAATAAATAAATGAATAAGTGAGTCAGTTCATTTCGCAACACTGAATAAAAATGATAGATAAAGTAAGCAAATAATAAAAATAAATAAAATAAATTTATATAAAATTATTTAAGATCAGTATAGTATTGTGGGGAAGTGGAACCCATATTTGCCCTATGTATAGATAAACTCCTTGAGATGGCTTAAATTTAAATAGTTAATTTCCTAAAAAATGAATTTTTTATACAGAAAATAATAATCTCTTCCCTGTTTTTATACGTTTTGCTTAAAGCAAAGTTAAAATAATTTTTTCTATGTTAATTGTATCCTTTAAATAAATAAAAGTGAATGGAAAAAATCAGTTTTTTTTTAAACTTAAATCTAAAATCGATCATTAATATTATATTTTCTTGCACTTAGAGTAACCAACTTTTGAAAATATTTCCAACAATACTCAACAATGAAACTTTGACAACAATAAACTAATCGAGAGTTTTATAAAATTTTAAGAAAGATATTGTTTAAACAATTGTTCACATTGTTGCAAACGAAGCATCTGATTAAAAAAGTTTTATTTTACTCATTCTTGTTTGAGATTTCTCAAATGCTGGTTGTCTTTTTGTGAGATTAAAAAGTGAGAATTATGGATAAAAGCGATTTATATCGTTTTGCTCTTTTGAATCATTGGAGAAAGGAAAGGGAAAAGTATCCCCGACCTAATCGTAAGTGTATAAAAACATACTTCCTAATATTTTTTAAAAAATTTTATTATTTATTCAAATGTACCTACAATATTGTTAAAAAGATATGAAACTTCCTTACAGAGATAAAAAATTTTCCCAGAAACCTCAATTTAATGAAGATTGAGAAAATTTCGTAAGCATTAAAAAAAATTGACAAAAAATGTTTGAGCATATTTTATAAATGATACTATTTGTATTAAATTGAAAAAACAACTTTATGTATAATTTAATAAAACTTCTCTTTTTAAAATGGGTAATCCAATTTAACTTTTGGTGCACTACAGTATTAAATAACAAATGAAGAAATATTCAAATAGAAATTTGCAGGGAAAACAGGTAAGAGTATAGAATTGGGTACCGCTTGTGGATTGGGCACTCCAATCTGAAGCTTAAACTGAATGTTAAATCTGCCATTTTCCAGTTATTTCTATCCAGATTTCTTATTTCCTATTTTGCTCAATTTGTCGAAAACAAAAAAAATCTTAATTTGAAACAGTTTTCCCTGTTTTCTGTATAAAAATATAAAAAAGAAGAAAAAATTCCAAATAAAAACTTGAAAAGCGGCAACCAATTGTACATTTTTATTGAGAAATATAAATATGTTATAGATTTTATGTTTTTATATATCTGACTCAAACATTTAAAACAGTCAAAATATTACGCTAGAATGTTATTTAACCATTTGAGTGTTATTAATTCACATTAAATAAAAACTGGTAAAAATACCTATACGAATGTGTTAAAAAACTATGAAATATTGTCTGTTATTTCAAGGTAATGCCGAATGGAGTATTTGCACACATCTTAATAAAGTAGTTAAATGTGAAGTACAATAAATAATTAAGCTTACGCCAAGCTGAGATGCTTTTAATCCATTTGTAAAACATTTTCGCCAAACTTGGCATACATTTGGAAACCGTCAAGCGATAGATATAATTTTGTAAGCAATCGAAAAGAAAATGTAAAAGTTTTATTTCGATATTGTAATGCAGAATGAGATGCTTCAAATTATTACCAGATGCATTAAATTATTTTTGCATTTAAGAATACTGACATTGGCGCATTTTTATATTGCCAGTAAGTGTTGGTGAGAGTTTGTTGTGTTCTTCCAATACCTCCTAGAAGATAGAAGGCCTCTCAGCGGGTTATCATAAACAAGAAATTTAATCCTTTAATAGTCCAAACGTAATGACATCTTTCGTATTAACCATCATTGTCCAGCTTAGTAACCCGAACTTGGCGAACAAAGGCGTATCCTTTGGCCAAGAACCCGAACATAGAGAAAACGCACTTATTCTTGGATTCCCAAAAATCACCAATACTGTTGCAATGCTGCTTCATTCATTTTAGTAATATGAGCCACTTACACTGTGGTAATGGGATCTAAATCTACTTATATTAGTGTTTAGTATAATAAGCTTCTTAGGACTTTCCTAAAGGAATAAAGGATAAAATTGCTTTAATGAGGTAAATTTTGACAATGGATACTGAGTATTTTGGCAATTGCACAATGTCAAATTACACTGAATATAGTTAATATTTATATTGAATTTTAAAAAGCGGGTTTTGCTTAATATAATAACGTTAAGTCACCGGGAAACTCCAAGAGTAAATCTATGTTAAAATTAATAAAATAAAAATTAAAGAAAAAATGAAATTATTCAAGCTTCAATAAATGTGTCGGTATATGGTTTTCAGTTTTGCGCTTGATTAAGCAGTGTTGATCAATACCGTTTATTGATTATTTACATTTTTACAGCGTACGAAAAACAACCATACGGCTATTTTTTTAAAACTTTTTTTTTAATAAAATGGAGGTTTCCAAAATTACATACCTTTTTCAAAGAAGATTTTCGACCCTTTTTATAAATTTCTTTTATTATTGAACAGAATAAACACTTAAGAAATTACGTTAAAACTAGTTTTTATTCAAATTTTCAAATTTAATTTTAATTAATATTTCAGCATATGAGGATGGTAGCGAATTCGAAGATGAATTCGATTTGGATGATATTGAATTGGATGAAATTGATTTGTGAGTAGTTATGTCCCTAAAGTTTTATGCCTTTTGTCATAATTTTATTTCTTTTTTTTTTCAATAAAAAGGTACCCTTTTGAGTATTTGAAAATTTTACACAGAAAGCAAGAACGCAATTAAAAACAGCGAAACATTTAACCCTTTGTGGTCGTATTAAGTTCATACATGGGTGTCATACTGGTAGGAATTAATTTTCAGTAAAGTAATACATAACTAACAATAATACATAATATGCAAAATTATGAAGGAAAATATAATTTATTAAATCCTTTTTATACTTTAGATATATGTAACACAATAATATGTTTCAACTTTATGTAAAAATTATATTTTATAGGTCTCGCGTGGTATCTTTCAAAGCAGTCTCCAATATGACGCACATGTTTTCGAGGACATGCGTCGCAAAAATGATTAGTTAGGCGTCTTCCGCCTTTAACTTTGCTTGAACATGCACAGAACAATCTTTACTCTTTACATCTTCAAAGTTCCACAATATATGTAGTTTGCATTACGCTGTGGCTGAGATCTTGGTGTGGTGGCTGAGAGCAGACACACGACTGGAACGGTTAAAAAATGCAGACATACGACCACAAAGGGTTAAAACAGCGGTGTTACTGTTTACTTATTTTGATCACAAAACACTACTGCTGGTGAAAATCGACTAAGGACTAAGATATGATATAAACATAAAATAATGATCAGTCTTTTTCAATAATGCTCACCCAATAATAAAATAACAATCCAAAACACATTAAAATCAAAATTTCTTAAGATACACTGTTTTATTTTCCACACTCTAAACCTAAAGAAACTCTGGAAGTCGCCTTCAAAGATCAAACAAATCATTAGAAATCACGCATTTTTTAATGAAAATCTATTACCTTCAGACAGATTTGAAAAAATATATTCCTTTTATAATTTCAGTGATGAGGAATGCATGATGGAGTTAAGAGCTGAGGTGCCATCATCTGATGATGATGAGGTTGATGATGAAGTTAATGATGATGATGTTGGGGATGATGTTGGTTATGAGGTTGAGGATGAGGATAATTATGATGATAAGGGTGATGGAATTGAGGAGCTGAATAGGTATGTTATTGGAATGTTTCTTAATGAAAATTTAATATTTTAGTTAAAATGATCTTCAGTGTTAGAGTTATTTTTCATCCTTTTTCAGGTGACACTTTCGTAACTATTTTAAAATAAAATATTATCATAGAATTGTGAGTGACTACATATCGGTCTTTAAGTTTTATTAATCCCTATGAATCAATGGTACAGATGATTTAAAGTGAATTTATTGAGTATGAACAGAATTAATGCTAGCAATTATTTAAAAGATTAAAATCTTTGCACTGACGGAAAAAAAATTTTTTTTTTCAAAGTGCATTAACACTAGATTGCCTAAGGAAGTCATTTTGACTGCTTTTAATTTCAATTAGAAAAACAGTGATGTATATAATGACACAATTTCTTAGAATTTTGTGACTTTTTATGCAACATATAATTTTTTTTATTGTTAATATTTACTAATAACTTGTTATATAACTGTAAATAATATAAGAAAATGTTAAAAATTAGTTTTAAACAAATTTATTTACGCATTCACAATCCTGTCATTTTGACTGCTTTTAGGCAATATAGGTATATACTAATTTTCCGTCTTTCTAGTGCTAACTTTGCAAGAGCTTACTTAATAAAATAAAATAATCAAAAATGCAAATGTTGAAGGAAGGGCAATGTTACTTGAATAAACTAATTTTCTAAAAAGGATTTAATAATTCATAAATAAGTGCATTTTTATTCATTAGTATAAAGTATAAACGATCTAAACAATTTTATACAAGAAAAAGCATTTATTTTGAAAAACTAAAATAATAAAATAAAATACAACTGAGCATATTTCTTGCAGATTTAATTTCATTATTTTATACTTTTTAAGGTATTTTCTTTATAACCATGAGTAATTTTTCCAAAGTCTATTAACGGATACACGAAAAAAAAAACTATATAAATTGAGTAAAAAAAGAAATATCTGTCTCATAAGTTTAAATAAAAGACGAATGAGGTAAACAACTGAATAGTAAACACATTTTTTTAACTGAAAAATCTTTTTAAATGCTAGGCCACGATTTTGGAATTTACTTATAAATACTACTGTAATTATCACCCCTACAAAAATCCATAATAGACATTTTCTTATTTAATAAATAATTAACACAATATTTAAAATAAATTATTACACATCGTAGCATTTTTAAAACATCTGTGATTGTTAATAAGTTAATAAATTCTCTCTTTTACAAATATATCTCACCTTTAACGAAAAATTTATTGAGCAAAATAACTTTATTGAATTTCAAGTTACATATTTTTTCCCTTTTCTTTTTTTTAACTTTTAGTGAGGAATTGTTCCTATTCAGCGATGTAAAGATAGCCAAACTCTATAAGATGGATTTGGTGCACGATAAGGACTCAATCGAGTACGGCATTGAGGACGATAGGTATTTTAACTTTTTCGAAACATTTTAACATTTTAAATATCAATTATATATATATATATATATATATATATATATATATATATATATATATATATATATATATATATATATATATATATATATATATATATATATATATATATATATATATATATATATATATATATATATATATATATATATATATATATATATATATATATATATATATATATATATATATAAGGAGACAATAGAGTATGAAAAAGAAATTAAATAGAAAACTAACATGAGCAAATCCATTTTGGGTAAATCAGTGGTTAATAAATATTATAACTAAAAATTTAAAAATTAACCATCTCCAATATTCAATAAATATTTTTTAACAAATGTTAATAATTTCTCTAAGAAATCATCGAATTTAAATGTTTTAATGGAACTTCGACCTCTTATTTCTTCACAATTTTGAACTATCCAGTATAATATATTAATACCATACGCAGGTCTAGTATTCCATCCATTCCAAGGTAAACGAGAAATTAAATGTGGTTTTATACTTCAGTAAAAACTTAAAAATATATCAGATTACCATTATTTACGCTTTAATTTCATATTTTGTAATCTGGCAAATTTGTTAGGAAAATGTGTTTAAATCATTTTTGCAAGATGTTCGACCGTTCTCACTTATCTCCTTATGTTCCTATCTCAGCTCTATTTAGCGTTTTTCTTAATTTTGGGGGAAATTTTTGCTTGATGACGTATTTCTTTTAAAACCGGTTTTTCTGTTCTTTTTTCTTTTTTTTCTTTTTTTTGTGTGCTCCTCACACTATTGTATAGATGTATTTTACTTCAGCTAAATTGATTAAAAAATTGACCAAAAAATCATTTTGAATATTTTTAACTACTTTTATGCAATTAGGATAAATGGATTGATGTAAACGTTTTAAATCAGGAAAAATTTACACAGAACATATTGTCAATAAATCTGAAAAATAAAATCTCCCTAATAAATCCATCACGAAATTGTTTTTCATTGTCGTAAATCATAAAACGATTTTGATCATTGTAGAGTAAAAATCGAGTTTTTTGAAATTTGTGCTTTGGAAAATTTATCTGAACCTAAATACCTTTAACTCTATGCATAAAACTTATAATTCAAAATGAAGCAGTTGTAACAAAACAAAAAACTGTATTTAACTTTCTAATAATGTGAGTGTTACTTTTAAATTTTAGATTAAAAAGTCGTGATGGTCCCTTCCTAAGAGATGAAGTAGACTTTTGGCAAAGAAGTGATATTGAGTTAACCATCAATGAACAATCTGAAGAAAAAGAGAAAGGATGCTTCCATTTCTTCTCTCGAATCTTCAGGAGATTGTTCAAGAGAAAGTAAATCACGACTGGCCTGAAAGCAAACCAAGACGCGTCCTAAAGTAAATCACGACTTGGCTGAAAGTAAAGGAAGACTTTGCTGTAACATCTAAAAAAATTATATAACTGTTCCTTTGCAATGTCTGAAAACTGTTATTCAAGGAAATTTAATATGCAAATATTTAAACTGCTGTAATTCTTTAACATCGGCAAATTGATTATCAAATAAATTGCAGTATTTGCAAGTCCAAAGTGTATTCTATTTACAAATAGAGTAAGACATACATTTAATTTACAATCCCTTACTATTAAAAAGTGATAGTACATATTTCTTCTCATACCATGACGTTACTTCTTTCGACCAATATGCAATTTAATTTTAAGAAGACAATGAACCTAAATTTGGATCCAAACAAAAATAATTATGATATTAATAAGGCATAGCAAGAAATATCTCCTACTACAACTTTTAAATCCATTTTGGGAAGAGAAACTGTCCTTTAAACCTATTATTTCGAAACTTGGTCTTATATCGATGCAATAACATACTAAACTACCACATCAAGCTGCATACTTACAGACGAACTAAAGGGTTCAAAATGGAAGATAATAGGCTGCATCCAATGTAAACCCACTGCAGATGCAATTCCCCTTAAACAGTGCGATATGATAACTGCTAATCCCACAACTGTAAATTCGAAAACAATGGCGAACTTCAAAAGCGAATGAATAAAAGAGCTAATTAGTGGCGAATTATTTTTTCCTTTTATTAAAGAATAAAAACCAATTTCAGAGATTGATAATTTTATTAAAATATTTTAATTTATCGCTTTAAATATTCCACTTCATAAAAATAGCTCCAGGACACTTATGAAAAATTTCTAAAGATTTCTTGTTTGCTCTGTTTATATTTTAACTTTCAGAAATTCGCATTTACATAAAACTATAATTTTCAACGTTTGCCCAATTATTATTTCAATATATTTTAATGTAAAGTTAAAGAATGCTTAGTTTGGGCTCAAGGGGACAAAATTGCAATGTCAAACTTTTTTTGTGTCTCTTTCTTTACAGAAATACCTAAATTCCGCTTTTATTTTCAACTATCCTTATAAAACCCAAATCCACCAATAGTTGAAGGTACTTATAATTTAGGCCAAACCACAAAACTGTTGGTGAATTTGGGGAATATGTTTACGATTTCCCCTATAGTTTTGAATTAATAAGCAGGCCAGCAAGCATCAGTTCCGAGGGTTCAGGGTTCAAACCTCGGACACGTTCAGTATTTAAAAGTTAAATTTAGATAAGATTAATTTTTTTAATTAGTTTACAATATTGAAATGAAATAAAAATATTCCTTTACTCAAACTTTTCCTTTCTTTTCACTTTCTAAGTACGTATAATAGTGTTTAAAAAGGAGAAATATTGCTCATATATTGTATATATTTATGGCTCAATATCATACTTTAATATTAACCTATTATTTTCTATAACTCGGTCAGGTATTATATTATACCATACTAAAGAAAATAATAATAATAATAATTGAAAAAACATTTAATTTTGAAGTATAATTTTAAAATATTGACCATTAACGGGGTTTGACCGCTAGACCCTCGGATCTAGCACTTGTTTCCTACCTATCACTTAACACTAACGGTCACACTAAACCTGGCTTTGCGTCTTATAACGAGCTTTCGCACTATATTAAGAGGAGATATGGGGTCATTTATAAGCTCACTATATAAGCAACTATTTCTCCATTTTTAAGCTATTATTCGCTTTTATAAAAAAATATATATATAATAATTATATTAGTAAATAAGTTTCTAAGCCATACTCGATTAATTAAATTTTTTTTCAGTTTCTTTAATTTAAAAACACAGTTTTTAAATATTTACATCACTCCGTAGGCGTGGTATATATTGTTTTTGTTATTATGAATTGCGCTTAGTGTTTAAGCAGTCAAAATTAAATAACCTCGCCTCCTCGAATGGCGTTCCCTGGGCAACATTATGATTGTAAGCAGAGAATACATAAATGGCATTTTCTTTTATCATAATGGATAAGAAGGTTATGAATGCATAAATGAAACATTGAGTTGAGAACAGCAGAATCTGAACTTACTTATCATAGGTATCAGAGTTAGAAATTATTTAGAGCAAATAATCATTACTTATCATCAGTTACTTGTTATCAGTATAAAACTTATCCCATTTTTCAATTTTAGTAAGTGTTAAAGATTATAATCGAATATATATATTATAATCAAATTATAATTATTCGGATTATAATTAATCGGATTAATTAATCAGGATTATTAATTAATCGGATTATAATCGAATATATATATCGAATATATTATAATCGAAGGCATTATTGCCTATCATTTTTAGTCTAATTTCTTTTCAACATGCAATTCAATATCCTTAAAAATTGTCAATAAAAGAATAACGATCAAAACCGAAACAATTTTTGCTTTTTAGCTAAGGTTGAAAGCTTGGAAGGTTTTTGTCCACTTAGAGTATTTAGACGGAATGTTCCATTGCAGAATGTGCCATTTTTCGTACTATCACTCCCGGAAATATGTCGAATTATACTAACATACTAATATTATAAACAGGGTGTTCCGTAATTGCCAACCACAACATATATTTTTAGAATCCTTATCTAAAATACTGCCAAAAAAAATATAATAAATATAAAGTATCACTAGTCGGGAAGATGGAATAATGAAAACGTTAAAACCAATTGAACTGTGAGCTGAAACACTGATTGTGTTTCTGAAAACTACTTTTCAATTTTTATCTTTTTACTCCGGAAATCCAACGAGTTTTAATGTTCAAACTTCCGCTTTTCTCTATAGAGATTAGTTTGATTTCGATATCATTTTCGGTTTTCCTTCTTTTAAGTATTAACTTACCGTTAATATGGTATGTGGGTGTTTTCTAACAAGATAACTCTCACTTTTAATTATAAACCCAGTTACAAATGAATTTCGCTTTAAAAAAAAATAATAAAAAATTCGCAAAAGGTCTACCTTTGCGTTAGCAATATACACCGAAGAGCCATTACATTATGACCATCCTCCATCTATAATAATGGGCTCACCCAGGTTTTCATGGTTTCTCGCCCAGGAACAATGTTTTCATTGGGCACATTAGGACCCATAATCCTCATAGAACAATCCCTGGCGTCTGTAAGCTACTTGAACCTAATTGAAGACCAGGTTCCTCCATTCATGTTTTTTTTGCGGGGGATGGTGTTTACCAACAGGATAATGCACCATGTCATAAGGGTCGAATCGGCGAGGAACATTCCAGTGACTTTCAAGTCATGTCTTGACCCCCAAATTCACCCGACCTTAATCCAATAGAGCATTTGTGGTCCTACTTGGAAAACCAAATTCGTGCTGCCACACTACCCCCTCACAATGTGAGGAAATTGCAGGACCAGTTGGTGAGCGCTTGGTACCAGATACCTCAGACTACCTATCAGCAGTTTATGGAATCCATGCCACGGCTGGTGCTAGCATGTTATTAGCAGGGTGGTCATAACGTAATGGCTCTTCGGTGTATATTCTATGGAGATAACGTGGTTTGGTCCAAATGAAATTTCTTTCATAAATCTTCTCGTAATTAATATCTCTAGACATATTCAAACAAATTGACACTCAGTTTAAATTAGATTGATTTAAAATTAAAATTAATATTGCTTTTCAATAAATTATTAAAAAGAATCGCAAATGTGTACCTTTATGTTAGCGATATGCACATGCGGAATCTGTTTTCGGCTTAAAAAGTTCTGTTTTAAAATTTTGATGGATGCTTTTTCCTTTTTTTTAAAATTTTTTAACATATATATAAGTATAAAATAACTTTCAAAAAGATTATGTGCATTTTAAAAAATTCTGAAAGTGTCCATCCTTACGTTAGTGATAAAAAAAGTTATGACATCAGCATGCTTTTGATAAAACTATTTTTCTTAATTTTCTGTTGCTAGCAGTAAAACTATTTTCGAAAGAATTTCTCATTGCAAAAAACAATAAAATATTTGAAAAAATGTCCATTCTAATAGTACACAAATACTCAAAACTTATCATGCTTTGGAATTAACAACTTCGTTATTTTAAATTTTCTATAAATATTTATTGATATATATGTGTGTTTTCTATGTAATTGATGCCCGCTAGAAATAATGAAACTAATTTCAAAGAAATTTCGCATTGTAAAAATTTATGTTTTGATTTTATCAACCCTTATGTGTTAATAAATAATTATAAAAGTATTTCTTATAACTATTTATTAATATATATGGGTATTTCATAAACATTTGTAGGTAATTAATTATAAAAGAATTTTTTCATAACTATTTGTTAACATATATGGGTATTTCATAAAATTTGTGACACAGACATCTTTTGAAAAGCAAAAGAGAAACTAATTGAACTGGTAATTGAAAAACGTAAATGGAAATAGATTTTATTTTATTTTATAACCGTCGTTGAACAGCAGACCCAATTTTTGGGTTTAAGACTACTAATGTTCAACTCTGTAGCCTTGTAATTTTAAACGGAAGATAAGGGAATTCCTGGATCAAGTATTGGGAGATATTTACCTTTGGGGAGGACTTTTTGATGGCGTTACATGGAGAGGAAGACCACGGTAACCTCCCACGGTTAGCCTGACTACAAGTGGACTCTTACCCATGATCCGTCTACCTCTGAGGATATTTTACGTCAGCACTGTGGTCGGTACAAGTCGGATGCGGAATTCGTATCGCTCAGCCATCGCTGAGATTCGAACCCGATTCACCCGATTGGAAGGCAAACGTTCTATCCCCTAAGGCAGTGGTCGGCAACCTGTGGCTCGCGAGCCACAGGTGGCTCTTTTGATGTAAAGTTGCGGCTCTCCAGTTTCATACGAAAAAAATTAATAAATTGTTACCAAAGCCCTTAAAAATAAGAAAAAATATTTTTAAGTACCTAATTTCTCAAGAGCTTTCTATTCTTATAATCGTTAATTACAAACCGCTACCCTCAGGCCTGTCGTTAAGCCCGGTTAGAGGGGTGTCTCATTTCGACTCGATTCCGAGTATTCACCCGGAAAAGTGGCAAGTCTGTTGTCTGTTTGAGCATGCCGTTACCGACACCATGAAAAGGCACAAAAAAAGGATGATGCCTGCGACTCTGATCTTGTGAAACAGCAGTCAAAACCCCGGAAATTTCTGTCAACTTGAAAAATCCAGGGTGCTTTAAAAGTATTTATCTAGAAATGCCTTTTTCTCACGTTTTCTCTTGCTCTTTCTAAGAATAAAGACAATATATTTGTCCATGTCGTTAAGAAAGGGAAGGAAAGAGCTCAATGCACATACAGCTGTGGTTTTCTCTATATGACTGTCCAGTTTCTTTTCACTCACCTCCCCAGTTACTTCACTGACCTGTCTTTAACTGTCCAGTACCAGTTTACAAGTATACTTAGTTACTCAAAGCATATTTTATAAATTAATATTATTATTGAATGTAAGTATAAATTTTTTATGAATATTTACTATTTGCAGTCTTATTGTTTAAATATTAAGGTAAAATTAAATTTCATTAAATATGTTGTTATTTTCTTATTAAATTAATTCCTCAATTATTTTTCAAAATTTAGGTATAAGACTTTTTTCAAAAAAGAAAAAAAATATATTTTTTAAAAATATATATGGGTAAAAATTGATTTTTATGAAGTAGATAAAAAAATTTTAATCTCTTTTCCACTGTAAAATGATTAAAAGAAAGAAAAAAGAGCAATTAAAATTTTTTTATGTTATTTATATTCGTTAGTAGGAGCTTGAGATGGAAACAGATAAATCACATTTGAATTCTAAATATAGGAATTCTTTTTCCTTTTTTTAAATAGTTATTTACTAAGCTTTTTAATTTTGTGTTTAAAATAGTAATTTATTTTTAAATTTAATTTTTTCAGTTGAGATTATTTTTCACAGATCTTATTTAATTTAAATTTCAAAAATCAAATTCTATATTTGTTCGTAGTAGTTGTTTTTATAATAAGTTCAAACTGCAATCCTTTATGAACAAAACTATACTAATGCTTATTTTATTAAAAATGTAATGTGTTTAAAAATAGAAAAGCTGCAGTTTTTTATTAAAAAAAAATTTTTTCCATCTTTTTTGTTACTAAGTTGATGTATTTCGTATGTATTTAATGTTTTTTATTTATATTTTAGATTTAAGTTAACAATTTTCCATTTGTTTAAGTTAATTATTAGTAAAAAGAAACTTAATATTTTTGTAATTATGTAAAAACTCAATTCACAGTTTTGTATTAAAAGGCACGATAATTAACAAAATAAATAATTAACAAAATTGTACTTTAACTACCTTAACTAGAAAAAAAAATTATTTTGCGATTTAAGGGTATTTTTTTTTTTAATATTTAAAAAAGGACTTAAACATTCTTCGGTAAAGCATTATATTTACAAATCATCAAATTTTAAAAATATTTATTTATGATTTATCACGCTGCAATGTTTGAATACATAGTTAAATTTTTTTTAAAGTTTTATTTATTATTTATATAGTATTATTTTTATATAAAGAAATATTCGGATAAAAAATTTAGCATTTTACAAATTTAAGGCAAGAATGCGTGAAAAAATTTATCTGTGCTTCCAAAACTAGTTCATCCCCCCCCCCAGAAAAAAAAGAACTATTTCTGTATCCCCATTTAAGATTTTAGTCGCAGCTCTTATATTAATAACAATGTAAATTACAAAATGAATAATAAAAATAAATAAAATTATTAAATGAAAATGAAAAATAAAATTTTAGTAATAAATAAGCATTAAAAATAATTATTCGCAAATCAAATTACTAAAATTAAATAAATACGCATATAATATTTGAAATGCATCAGAAAGAATCCTACTTAGATTAAGAGTTTAAAAAAAATGCACGAGTCATAATTGATGTCTGATAATTTTTCAGTTTAATGTTTCAGTTTAATGAATAAATACTAATTTAATTTTCATCTACATTTTTTAAAGCCTTTGATGTGTATCACATTTTATTATCATGTAAAACATGATGTTATGAAAAGACCACCCTTAATATAAATTTTTATAAACCTTGTCAAAAATAAAGATAAAAATCTACTTCAGCGGATGTAGTAAATTAAAATTTAAAAGGGAAAAAACAAGCATATGAATTTAAAAAATATCTAATGCAATATATTGATATAATCTTTATAATAATAGTAATAATAACAGGCCTGTTTAATTACCAGGTGAATGCTGAAGTTTTTAATTTATAAAGTTATTTAATTTGGTAAAAAATCGCTAATCGCCTTTTTACACTCGCCTTCCTCAACAGTGATTTGTTTGTTTTCGATTGTTAAAATTCTAACGTGTGACCTCTATAAGTTCGTTTTCGCGTTCACTTGAAACAAAATTTCTTTAAATGCATATTAAGAGCGGTCACTCCGAATTACCTGCACATTATTAAATTTAGCAATCAAATACATTAATGTTGTAATTTTGCGTATAAAGGATATTTAAAATAATAGAAGATCGTTACTTTCAGTGAATTTTATTAAATTAATTTTTTTTAAAAATGTTAAATTATTTGAGTTGGAAAGCTCGAGGCTCTATAAATGTTTACAATAAGTAGAAAATAAATAGAAATAGAAATTACAATAAATAGAAAAAGTACGTGACCATCGTTTCTAGCACTTCATCATAAGTCGATTTAACGTTTGCCTTGAAAAAAAATTCAAAATTTATTTAAATGTTTAATAATTAAGAGCTTAAAAATTGTTTTTAACAATAACAAGAATAGACGGTACATATTTCTTTAAAAAGGAAAATTGTGAAAAAATTCTGATATAATATAAATGAATATTATTACGGAATTGCTATGAAAAATTAAAAAGAATTATTATAAAATCTGTCTGATAAGATTGTGTTTCGTTGCACATTTAATAAAAAAAAAATCGCGTTTTCTGTTGAAAATTTGACAAGAATTAGTAAGAAAATTTGCAATTTTCATCGAATTTTAATGACCCAAATATTCTTATCCCCCCCCCCCCAAAAAAAGAAAAAAGTTAAAAAAATTAAAAATTAAATAAAAACTAAATTTTAAAAAATTTTTTAGCGTATTTTAAAAATAAAGAATAAATATTATTCTGTATTCAAAACCGTTTTTTTTTTAATTAAAAATCATATATACATAAAAAAATATTATAGTATTAAATCAAAAATTTTCAGTGGCTCTTTAAAAGCGGGAAATTTTTTAAAATTGTAACTTTTGGCTCTTTCATTTCAAAAGGTTGCCGACCCCTGCCCTAAGGCATCGCGTCTCAAGGACGATTATAAATGAATTGTAATTAATATGCAAAGACGTGGAGAGTTGCAAAGTAGCTGGACACAAATAGATTGAGATGAAGATAGACGCCCTACTCTCCAATTCGGAGTAAAGAGGAATATGTCTGTGTGTATGCCTGTTCTACTGATGTACAATATGAGAAACTTTGCTTCTAAATATTTTTATTGAATTCTTTCTTCATCAATCTTGAAACTTAACAATCTTGTACTGTAGCAGTCAAAGCTTTGCGATCGATTTTGTTGTCATCCAAAAATTTATATATGTTCTCCCTCGTTGCCTCTTCTAAAGCTGATTCTCGAGATAAAATCCATACAAATTCTGAAAGATTCACAGAATAGCATAATTTAACCACATTATTTAAAATATAATGATTCATTCAATTAATAATTTTTCTGATTGTATTAAATTATTTTTGCATATCATTATCTTATTTTAAAAATTCTAATGTGCAAAATTACCAAATAATAAGCATTCTTAAGAAATATTTATTTTTGTTTCGTTTTTTAAAAATTTAAACTGCATTTGTATTTTTTTTTTGTTGTAAAGAATCATTATGTAATTTGTTAATTCAGTTTTATGATATTAAACATACACCCTACAACTATAGGCTTATTTTTCGTAGAAAAACTACCTAAATTAGCTCATTTTTATACGAAATTTTATTAAATCTTTGTGAATACCTTAACAAAACTCAATCACTCTTTGAAACAATTTCACGATTTACTAAGCAGAAATAGTCTGTTTTCTCAAAACTTCAAATATTTAGTGGAAAATCATGTTCTGTGTTTCTTCCTTCGGTACTTGGTATGTCTTCTTTTCTTTTTTATTATTTTTATTTATTTATTTTTTTTTCGATTACATCAAATAAATTATTTTAAGTGTGATGTAAAACGTTTTTTTGTGTACTTTATGATTCTTTCACTACATTTAATACAAAATTAGCTATTTTCGAATTTTATGTTTTGCGTAAAACGAAAATACGAAGCATTTAATATGTTTCTTTTTTTAAAATTTACCGAAGAATAATTAATATTTCGAATATTCGAAAAGAGTATTTTAATTTATTTAAATTTAATGTTCTCTAAAGAACATTTCTTTGAAGAGTCGAATATTTCGCACTTGATCTAATTATTTTAAATTTGATATTTATGTAAAAAAAAATATTTGAATGTGCGTGTATTTTTCTTTTAGTTAACAAAAGAATAATAATTTTTACATTTGATATTTCGCTCCAAAAACTATTTAAATAATTAGTAATAAAGCTTCTATTTTATTTCATAATTTATGCAAAACAATTTATTTTAAATTTGATATTTTGTATGCATTTCTGAACCACCACACGTGTTTTTTTTTATTGATATTATAAAATTATTAAAATTCAAATCTATTTTTTATACAAAAGTTTGCCTGCTTTCATACTTAACATAAAAATTATTTGATTTTAAATTTGATGTTTTATTTTTACGAATCGTCATTTTTTTTATGAAGAAAAGTAGTTAGGAAACTTTTTCAAAAAAAAAAAAAATACTCTACCTGTTTTGAAAAGATGTAGAACGCTGAAGCATGAGTAGACAACTGAATATTCATCATAATCGGTATCCAATACCCAATAGTTAGACTTAAATGGCACTTAGGAAGAAAAAAAAAATCAAAAATTAGTTTTCTACAAATCAAAAATTTTAAAAATTGATTTAAACAATGTCGATTTTTGAATGAAAATGCGTGCAAATGCGTATTGAATGAGTGCAAATTCAGATTAAACAATTTTTTGATTTCAATTTTAAAAAATGTAGAGTAATAAAAACTTTTAAAGTCGTGTTTTTTCTTTGTTTTTTTTTTTTTTTTTGCAATGTCGAGTCAAAAACTAAACTCAGTGGCGCGACAGCCCATAGAGGGCCAAGGCCTACTGTGCCATCTCAGTTTTCTTGATCTTGGGCTCTGGGGTGCAGGAGCAGGTGTTCCGGTTAGGTGGTGAGCCCAACGCGGAACCCCCAGTGTTTAGTTCCCAAGCATGCTTGGTACTCATTTATCTACCCACTGAAGGGATGAAAGGCTGAGTCAACCTTGCCCTGCCCGAGGATCGAACTCACCGAATATTGAGTCAAAACCAATACAAATTTAAATTTAGATTTAGTCATTTTTCAAAAAAATGTTGAATACTAATTTAATAATTCAGTTTATTGAACTTAAAGATAATTCTTAATTGACATTTCGTTGACTTATTCTTTGTTTTATTAAATTATAGGTGCCTTAAAATTACACTTAATTAAAGCAACAAATTAATTATACGATAAATATTATGTCTTACAGTTCAATTTGTGTCATTCATAAATTGCTGCCTACCAGAAAGTACAGGCAGCACAGCAAATATATATTGTGCATGTTTTTTAGTTATACAGAATAGTTATTGAAAGGTTAATTATGTTTTTTATTTTGAAAATTTTCACAGTAAAAATGCTCTCACATAGTTAAGTCGTATTTTAATTTATTTGTTCCTCAGTTTACTTATCCCTTAGTATAATTAAACTGGAGACATAATAGTTCACTTTTATAAGTTTTTATTTTATCATTCATGACTCTTCTAAGGTTAAAATTCAAAATAATGAGAGTATTGACTATAACTAGGTTTTGGAAAAATAGTATTTTTCAACATTGTTTAATTGTTGTTCCCTTAAAGGTTTAGTTGTCCCTTTAAAAGCATGGTTAATTACGGTTAGAGGGACATTGTCAGCAATTGATAATTTTTAACTGACTTAAAATGTTTGTTTTTTTTTTAAAAATAAAAAGAAATTTAGTAAAAGATTAAAAATAAAACTATCTATAAGGAACCCATATAAAGCTTCTTAAACTGTCACTATTCATGCAAATTTATAAATTAGCATCTTTAAAAAATATGAAAATAGTATCAAAAGTAGACATGTTTCGAGCGTTCAAAAATAGACGTCTATTCTCTGGACTCACCACTTGTGAATGAAAAAAAAACAAAAGTGGTTTGGAACAGAAATCGTGAAGTCGCCAACGAAAGAAAAATGGAAAGTAAAAGTGAAAAACAATACAAGAAAAACCACTGTAGTTGAGAGTGAAACAGAAAATGAAAAATAAATAAAGATGGAAGAAAAAAAAAAACTAGAAAAACAGCAGTGGTCAAAAGAAGCAAATCAAGTCAAAATGCGTTTCATTCCCATGGGCTTTTTTGCAGGCGAAATAAATGAACTTTTATTACCATCTTCATATTTTTTGAAGCAAATGAAGTTTTATATCATCAAGTATATTTCCACGCTTCTGTTTCTTGATATTGCTCATTTAATGTCGATTAATTAATTTATTTATATTTTCACCAAATACTATCAGAAAAATATGTATGTTATTATGTATGCATGAAGTGTTGGTATCTAAACTATTTTACATGTGCTGCAACAGAAGTGTGCAACCATTATGGTTTGCATCAAGTTTTAATATTTATAGTACTAAAACAATTTTAAGATTAAAATGGGAGTTTTAGTGATGCATAATGGTCTCTGCTATTCAAGATTTGTTTAAAAAATTAACGAGGATAAATTGATGATTTTCATCTGTAGGTATGGCAAAGGATTTTATCGGCTTTCAGATTCAACCGAACAAGAAAATGCGTAAAAATTAAATCCAAATTATTACATCACCATTCCTCTCCAAGTATGTCAAAGAAAATTATTTTGAAATAGATAATGAAACTTCTTTTATAAAAATTAAAATTTTCTACGTGTCATTAGTAGTAGACTTTTAAACAGCAAAATGAGTTAAATTTCATTACTGTTTGAGTTATGTGTAATTGTAGTGATATATATACAAGACATATTAAGTCGTAATTACTTTAATAATTAATGCATACTTCGGAGAAAAAAATGTCGTTAAGTAGTTATAAAAAATATTTTTTCTCGATTCATGTATTTTGCTTGAAGTCCATATGAGATCCGGAAAAATTAGTTATCAAAATCCTTCAAAAGCTACTCTTTAATCTTCACATAAAATGATACAGTCAAATAAAAAATGTGTAAAATTTTTTCATATTATTTTGATGTTAAAAGCATTATGATTATTAAAAGTCTTTTCCAAGTTGTTTTGTTTAAAATTCTGCGTATTGTTAAGATATATTATTTAAACATTAGTATTTAAACTCTATTAACAAGAAAGATTAGTTAAGACTTCAAAATTTCATACTCACTATAATTGAATTTTACTTTCAACTTTGAAGGAACGTTTTTATCAGGAATAGTAGCCTTTCCTTCAATAGATTGAACTTTACCTGTTCTATTTTAAAATAAAGAAATTATTATTAGTCTCGTCAAATTATCACGAATGGTTACAAAAATTACAGTAATTTCGATTTTCTGATTTGTTGTATTGGTTGGTACAATGATGAAAAAATCCAAGTTTTCCAATTTCTAGGACCATCCCGAACTATCACATCTATCTTGGCCATCAAAACCATCACGAGCTATCACATCAATCTCCGACCTTCATAATACTACAGAAATATCGTTTCCTCCTATATTGTAGGCCTCTTCAGAAATATAGTTTATATATCTTTTTATCGTTTTATATCGTTTGATCGCTTTTATATCGTTTGGTACTACAGAAATATCGTTTCTATATCGTCCACTTTTATATCGTTTGGTACTACAGAAATATAATTTCTATATCGTCCGCTTTTATATCATTTGGTACTACAGAAATATCGTTTCTATATCGTCCTCTTTTATATCGTTTGGTACTACAGAAATATCATTTCTATAACGTCCCCTTTTATATCGTTTGGTACTACAGAAATATCATTTCTATATCGTCCTCTTTTAAATCGTTTGGTACTACAGAAATATCGTTTCTATATCGTCCTCTTCTCATCCTTTAATAGTTCAAAAATATTTAGCTGCATTTTAACATTATTATATTTGAATATTAAAAATTTACAGCATAATTTCCTGGCATCATATGTATGTTTTATATATTTACGTATTTTATTAATTTATTATGTTTATTATGTTACGTTAGATTTTATAGAGTGCTAATTAACTTTGTTTTTGTTACCTTTCACTTTTTCCAGCGTTCACAACTACAACATAATCATCTTTTGCTGTGTAGTTTGCAGTTATACATTTTAGCCCAGATTCAAATGGCATTGGATATTTCTCAATTTCATACCATACTCCAACATACTGAAATCAATAAAATACATAATGTTATCTAAAATATACCACACAATAAGACAATACATAACATCATTTGTTTCATTCAAATTCATAATCTAAGGAGTGTTATAGTATACGGATGGTTAACTTAATGCAAATAATAGCAAGTTTCTAAAATCTATATGGATTCTTGATAACTTCCGGTGTATAACTCCGCTTATCATCTCATTTAACTTTTATAAGACGATAAGCGGAGACGATATCGTCTCATAAAAGTTCTTCAGATATAGACATACTATATATTTTAAAAAAGTTTATTTTTGGAATTATTTTTAAATTTGTGCTTAATTTTTTATAATATTTATCTGTGTTTTAGAAATTCTAAAAAGTTATGAGTCATAAATCGATTTAAGGAAAGTAATATCATGACGTAAATAACATGTAAGGGTAGCCCGATTTTGAGTGTTATCTTCAATTTTTCATGTTTCCAGCTAAAGTTAAATAAGCATAAACTTGAAAATTAAATGGTAAATAAATAAATTAAAGAATTAATTATTAAAGTTAATTAGTAAATAAAAAAATTTAAAAAATAGCAAACAGTACAAGCACAGTTTTTAAATATTTTTAAGCTAAAAATAACCTCGAATTTGGAAATTTAACCCCTAACCATTTATTTAGTTATTAATGCATACATTTTAAGACGTTGAAAAGTTTTCCATCACTCTTAAACGAGAAAGCAATTACAAAAATGTTATTTTACCTGAAATTAATAACAAGTTTCCTAAATTTTATTTATTAAGGATCCTAGTTACAGTTAAAAAAAAAACACCAACTATCTAAGTTATTAAAATGAAAAATGTTCCATATTAGTAATTTATTTCAAAAATAATAAAAAAGTTCAAAATAATAAAAAAGTTTTATTAAAAATTTTCAATAGTACGTACCATATTATATTTTATATTAATATAATTAATTTACATATATAGTAAATGATATTGTAATTAACAATAAATAATTGCTCATGATAAATAAGAATTTACAATGGTTAATGAAGAATATATTACTTAATAATAAATAATTTATTACTAATAATAGTTTAACAAAAATATTATAAAAAATATGACGTTGCCGACAGTTATTTAATGGCGAAAGATTTGCATGTAAAATATTTGAAAAGAGTTCAAAACGTGTTGTTTTGTTGAAAAATAATAACAAATTACCAAAATTGTAATAATGAAGAAAAAAATAATACGAAATTAACAAAACAATAATATTTGAAAGACACTTAAAACTGTTTCGTACAATTTATAATGTACAATCTATAGCTGGTGACTCTCAATGTTAACACTCACCAGAGAAAGTCGACATTCACCAGATTTTGTCTTTCTTGGTTGTCACTTAATAACTAGTTGAATGTCGACGTATCTAATAAGGATATTTAACAATAATTATTTTTCCTGTTAATCAATAGTTATCTGATATGTTACTTCAGGAGTGTTTTAGTGTTAGAGAATCAAAACATTCGTTTATTCTTTCTTATTATGATTATTATTCATTTTATTTTAATTTATAACAAGTCGAATTAATTTTTAAAATACTCATCACACTTTCCCTTAATTTTGAAATCTACGAACAAATTCATTCAACACTTTCATATAAATTTAATTAAATACAACAAAAATCTAAATAAACAAACCTTGTTGACATCAAAATTTTCTTTGACAGGAACATCAGGGCAACCACCGCCGCTTATTTTTTGCGCAGTTACCACTCCTACAGTTACTGCAACAAATGCCAAAATAAAAATCCGTTGCATGTTGATGCAATTCAAATAAACGAGGCAAAATAGTTGCAATATCTCGATCCTTCCTTTAAATACAAAGTTATCTACCCATTGATTTGATAAGAATGTTATCTATTTATAAGAAATTTCACAGGTGTTGTAAAAAGTTATATAAGTGCATCAAAATATCATTGGTTTTATAAATATAAGCTGTTCTTATCATGCTCAGTCATTCTACAATTTATAGCGTTTGATAATCTGATAAGGTATAGTTATATAAGCGTCATATCTATTTTAAATCTCGGGATAAATTAAAATTAGTGAAAGTTATTATTTTTTTTAATAGCCACCCGATTGACACTTGTCATTCGGGTATTAGTTGGGCAGATTTGCTGGTTACTCTTTCAGGGGCACCCAACAATGTTTAATACAGAAGTTCCCTCGTCTTCTAGACTGGGTTTACAATTTCAAGGTTACGGAAAGGATCATTAGGAGTCGTAAACTCACAATTGGGTCGACTGTTCAATTAAAAAATTATTTTAAGAAAATTGCAAACTGTCCACTCTTATATAATTAATATTCATGCACTTAAATAAGCATATCTTTTTAAACATTTTTATAATTATTTCTTAACATGTATGGGGGTTTTCAAACAAATTGGAGCAAATTTTAAATAATAAAATCAGTTGCAAATGAACTTTGCTTTGCAAAAATTTAAAAAAAAAAATAAATAATTGCTAAGTATCCACTTTTATACTAGCGATATACCTTCTCCAAACTTAGCACGATATGGACTAAACAAGTTTTTTTTTTAATTTTCCATTATATTTTTAGCCATATATGAATGTCTTCTAAGGAATCACGCTTCCTTCCTTGTATTTAGAAGTCAAAAACTTTTAAAAAATTCGAAAATTGTCCATTCTTATGTAATCAATACCTATGCTCTTAAAATAAGGTTTTTCGAACACAAAATTTTTTTTTTTAAAAATTTTCGATAATTCTTTTTTAGCATATTTAGGCTTTTACAAAAGAAAATCAAACTTTTACTAACTAGTTTCAAATGTTTCTTGCACTTCAAAAAAGTGAAGAAAAAAATATTGCTAACTGACCATCCTCATATTAGCGCTATACGTTCTCAGAACTTAAGACGATATGGACAAAACAAGTTTTTTAAAAAAAAATACCTTTCAATAAAGATTTCGTGCCTGGGTATTTTCAGCGAACTGATGCTTCCTTGAAGGAAAATTTCGAAAAATTTCTGATCAAAAAATTCACAAATTGCGATGATTCCTAGCTGAGAACGCAAACATTCTTAGCTACGTTTTTTAATATCTCTGTGATTGCTCAGAGGACACAATGCTCTGAGGATTACCATACATGGTCATGAGGATTACATACGACCATACATGGTCATGGTCACACATGATCATAAACCTTGCAATGAACACTATTCAACCATTTATATTAGTGTTTAAAACAATAACTGTTCGAACTTCTTGCTCTCACTAAAATAGATTAAAAAAAAGAAAATGCATTTCAGTAAAACTAAGTATTTCCTTGGTAAACGTACGATTTATTTTTAAAAAAAAATTTCGAAAAGCTCAGACGAGAAAATTATTTTGTTAAAATGTATTTTTAAATTTAAATAATAGATAAATAAAAAACTGAAATTTTCTTTTAATTGGTACGCATCAGTTTAAATTCAATTCACAAATTTATCAGCGAAAAACAACTAAACTTTTTTATTCCAAAAACGACATTTTTAACTAATGGATTGACGTTTAAACTTAGAAGCGGATCTGAAAGCTTTGAATTTTCTTTACTGAGAAAAACAATGAAGTTATTCAAGCGTATTAGAAAGGTGGTGTAAGTGAAATTTTTATTACAATTTTATTTTAGAATACTTTTTCTAGTAATTTAATAATTATACTTTTGTAATGTATTGTATTTTACTTATTTTATTATTTAAATGTTTTTGTACCTCAGAACCGCTTAGTAATTTTATTGTTAGCCTTATAATCTTATGTTTCGTTTATTTTATAGTATGTTTTGTATCGCTTTTATACTCAGTTTGTAAGTCTTGTTTTATTTTATAAAGTTTTGTATCTTAATTTGGAAGGATCCTAGAATGACCCACGCCGTGGCATGGCTCGCCAAGCAAGTTTTCGAAATCTCGCTGAACTAGGTTTCTAGGTAAACTAGATATTTTGGGGAGATTATTTTGAACGTCCGATCACACCACCAAAATTCTTAAACCTGATTGGTAATTTGTTATGTATACCTACGCGAAAGTTGGATTTCCTTAGGAAAGAGGTAAAAAGGTTTATTTTTTCGCCATTTATGCGTCTGATCTCTTGTTAGAATTATTGTTATTATTTCATTTTTTAACCATTATTTCAATTATTACCGTTATTATTTCATTTTTTTATGTGGTTCCGGGTGAAGATGTTAAAGTAAGTTATTTTTTAGGTAAAAATTAAAAATATATTTGAGGGTTCCCCTTGGCGAAATTGGAGAGTGTTTTTTTTTTCCTGCTTGGCGCTATTCCTGTTTTCGTGGATCACCGTGCAAACAGGAATGGCGGCAAAAACATAATGAAACTTCAATAAAACATCAGAGGGCCGGGATAGCCTGGCTGGTAGAGCCCTGGGCCCATGTCCAAGAGTTCGTGGGTTCGATCCCCGCATTTCGAAGACTCCCCGTGTAGTAAATGGTGACAGAAGCACGTTAAATCTGTCGAGTCGCAAAGTTCTCCATGTTCCCATAGCACATCAATACCTCTGGGGGTACTGATCCAGGAATTTCCTTGTCTTCTGGATTAGTTCAAAAAATTACAAGGTTACGGAGTTGAACATTAGTAGTCGTAAATCCAAAATTGCGTCTGCTGTTCAACGACGGATATAATAAAACATCGGCCAAAACTTAATAAAATTGCAATGAACACAATATTCATTTTCAGGATCATAAGCAAAATTAACCTTACCAGCCGACATCCAACGTAGAACTAACTGATCTCTGAAATTACATGTACCGTTAAACATTCAAAAATAACCCTAAAATCTAAACCTATCTGAATCATAATTGGGTTTCCAAGAAAACTATAGACGTTCCCATGAATAAAACAGAATCGCCCAGCTTGGCGATCAACCGCGATCACAACTAGACGAGAATCAAGGGGCATCCTCAAATATAGTCTGAACATTTTTTATTCTATTAAAAATATTTTAAAAAATTTGTAATAATTTAAATTACTTTTTTTTAATAATTAAAAAGCGACGGTGATCCCAGTAATGATCACCAATTTAGCGAGATTTCAAAAAGTCGCCAAGAGATGGGCTATTCTAGAATTTTACCATCAACTTTAATAAAAGAAAAATGGGTAAAGTTTCTTCTTTTGTTTATAGTGTATGACATTTATTTTGATTTTATATACATCACATCACATTTGTTTCATTATTGAAGCTACATCAAAGACAACAACTGACAACAAAAAATTAGCTAATTATAATTGTATTTAATTTCAGGTGTCTGAAGACGTTTTTATTAATGTGAAATTAAGATCTAAAATGAATGAGCTATTTTGTTTCTCTGGATAAAACCTAACGGTCATTTTATAACTGGTATTAAAATAAAAGAAATGATTAGACGTTTAACACTTAAATGATATTCACTAAATAATAATTTTAATTTATCATTTTATAAACTAGCACACAAATTTTTAATTTATTAATAAATTTTAATTATTAAAATTTCTGTAATAATTTACAATCGGGTGCCCCTACTCAATTTTGGCGATTTGCAAATAAACGAATATATATAAAAATAAACCAAGAACCAATCACACAAAGCTAAAGAAAAGTTGCTTTAACCAACACCTCCTAGAAGTATGAAGGCCTCAGCACGGATCAATTTAGTAGTCCGATGTGACGAAGTTAACTGCGCAGTTGATGAAAAATAAGAAAGATGTCATTACGTTCGGGGTACTAAGCTGCGCAGTGGTTGAAAATACGATAAATGTCATTACGTTTGGACTACTAAAGGATATTTATGGTAACCCGTGCAGCAGAGGCCTACTCTTTTCTAGAAGGTGTTGCTTTAACATGACGGTAGCGTCATTGAAAGCAAAGACCGCAAAGTATATCATGGTAGCCAGAAGTGGCATTTCAGCAAAACTGAAAGAAAATTATCGCTAAACCAAAGGGGCACTTGATTCTCAGGGCTAAAGAGAATAGAAGGGCTGGTTCCCTGCTTTGAAGAAACTCTCGCCGCGCCAATCTTCCGATTTTCTCTTCACTTTGGCGCAAAGCTCGCACTTTTACTTCAAGAACAGAGCGTTCGGCCTTACTAGCTCTAACTAATATTGGAGCATTTCTTTTTGTGACATATTCTAAGACATTTGTTATTTTCTATAATGACTTTCCTCAGTTTTTGCCGTGAATTTACAGAATTTTAAACATATGAACGAAATGCCAGTTTGAGCGATTGCAACTTGAAAAAATTCTGATAGAAAAACAAAAGGAAAAAATATAATTTTCCGCGTGTTCCCTAAAGTAAATGAACAACTATGTAAAGAATGAATTCCGAAATGACACAGTTAATTTAAAACAGCAATAAGTTTTTCTATCGTTAAGAACATTTACAAAAATTCGTTATCTAAATAGAAACCGCCTCGTTACTTCAAAAAGAAAGGCATGCGAAAAAAATTAAAAAATGGATAAAGTCAAAGAAATTAAAACGTAAGTAAAAAGTATAAATAAAATATATGGTGTACAGTTGAAATTCTTCTAATTTCATAACTTATTTTTTTAATGAAGTTATTCTAAATATTTATGATTCTTTTAAAAATTATATTCTCTTGAATTTAAATATCTATAAATTATATCATCTTAAATTTAAATATCTATAAACAATTGTAAAATTTCTAATGTCATTATGAACCTAAATTATTATTTTGTTTCAATAATTAGCGTTTAAGGTTGATGCTTCCTAATGATTAATTGCTATTAACGGCATATTTTAAAATCGGGGATTCTAAATTTAACTCAACTTATTGTTATAAAAGAATATGTAGATAAAAAAGTGTCGATATATGTCTTCATTTTTCTTAGTAATTACAGTTAAAGCTGGACTTTTCAAAATAAAGTATTTATAGTGTCATTTTCGCCAACTAGTAAAATATTTTTATAAGTTTAAAATAGTATTTTTTTAATATAATGGCCAAGAAAGTTTTTTTGAACTATGTTTATGAACGGAAATAATGTGTTAATTACGTAAAGTTTGAAAGCTAATAACCAGAAAAAGTGTAACTTATTTTTACAAAGAGAAAGATGCAAAGTTAGCATAATATCTTTGCGTGCGATCTTCCGAGATCTGTGGACACAGTGACGTCATGAGGAGGGAATCGTAGTTTCAGCTCTAAGAGCGGAGTGAATTAGCACAATTCTTCAGCCTTGCCTGATTCTACACTAGAACCAAAATTTCAAATTAGCTGTTTCCTTCATAGTATGTAAAATTGTTGTCTGTTTCGCAGCTAACCAGTAAGGAGCTAAAAATATTACTTTTGAATCGAACTTGAAATTGCTTGATATATGCTGATATAAATACTAATAAAATTTAAAAGAAGTACTTAGAAATAATTTATGTGCAAACATTACTCTCAGTTAACGGAAATATTTTAAAACAATCTCTAAAAAGAGATCACCTAAGCAACAATTTTACCTTGGACCCACTTGTTCTCAAAATGTGCACTATATCAGTCTTTATCGGTCTCATGGACCGAAGGACCAATATTGGGATGCCTTGGTCCTAGAATGGCTTATATAGGGCCTACATTGGACAATATTGAGCCTATAATGGCTAAATAACGGATATAAAATATCGAATGAATCTCACAATTCTATATAGGACCGATATTGGTTGTAAAGTGACTGTAAAATATCGGGAGAATCGAAAAATTCTATATAGGGCCAATATCGGAAAAATAACGGCTCTTTGAACCCTTATTGAGCCAAGATTCGTGGATATTGGCTCAATGAGGGCCCAAATTATTTTGCTGCTAAGGCACTTGCACATATGGGTTAAGCATATTATTGTTTAAGCCAAGAGATGGTTTTTTAGTTATAAATTATTTACAATTTAATTATTTGGCTCTAAGTTTCTTAGTTAACACAATGAGCATTTCACCAGACATAGGACCATTTGCAAGTTTTTTGGAAGCCCTGTAAATATCATTAACATGAGAATATAACAATTCATTTAAAATGGGATTTCTTTCATTTTCTCATTTCAGGAGGCGCATCATGGGCGAGCAGGAGTTGAAAAAAGAAAACATCACTCTTTTGGAATTGGAGGAAGAACTGTAGGAAGATACTCCTAAGAGTCAGGAAGTTACTCTAGTGACTAGAGTGACTTCCTGACTCTAGTGAATGATACTGTGATTTCTGATATGGACGGAGGAATATCAGCAAGAAGATCCCGGTTGGGTGGCCGATTTTGGTTTCGGCAAAGTGAATGAAAGTGACATTTCCATCAAAGGAGACACAGGTAAAGGAGTCAGGTTGAGTGCAGAATATCAGCAAGAGGATCCGGGTTGGAAAGCCGATTTTGATATCGGCGAGGAAAGTGATAGTGACGTTTCCATCTCTGAGGACATCAAGAGATATTCAGATGTCACAACGGCGGACTACGGAAACATCACTCCGGAAACAATTGTTGATTGGTGGAGAGACAACTTCGAGATTCATGAAAAGGTAAGGAAAATTAGATCTCTTAGCAAGCCTCTAAGCGTTGGCAGCAAGTCTTTTATAATATTTGTTCAGTTTTGTGAAGAATTTTCACCTTGAACAATTAAAAAAAAAGGGAGAAAAACTAATTTGTTGTTTTTAAATTAATTAAATATTAACGAATAAGCACTTTCAAAGCGTTTCTATATTATGGAAAAAGTTAGATAAAGTTTAATTCAAGAACTTTACAAGAATGTTGATAAAGGTATACAAAAATGTAACAAGCAACTGTGTGAAGAATATATATAACCAAAAACTATTAGTAGAAAGTATTATTTTTAAACATAAATTAATTACCAATTTTTACAAAATTATAAAAATGAGTCGTGGTGGCTCAGGGGATAGAGGGCTCGCCGCTCAGCGATGGCTGGTCGACGGAATTCCTTACCCGGCTCGCACCAATCACAGTGCTGATGAAAAATATTCTCAGTGGTAGATGAATAGTCGGTTAGAGTCCTCTTGCCGTCAGACTAACTGTGGGAGGTTTCCATGGTTTTCCTCCCTACGTAACGAAAACGAGGGTTAGTATCATCCAAAAGTCCTCCAAATTTCTCCCAATCTTTGATAAAGGAATTCCCTTGTCTTCTGGATTGGGTTCAAAATTACAAGACTACAGAGTTGAAATTGGTAGTCGTAACTAGTCAAAATTGGGTCAGCTGCTCATCGACGGTTATAAAATTAAAAAGAAAATATTATAAATATTAACAATTGGTTTCAACTTGTAAAATGTTATACAACATTTTTTTTTATTAAATTAACTTTCATTGTTTAACTATTGAGTTAAATATTATTTTACTAATTTTTAAATTTAAACTTTATTTAAATTAAATAGTGCAAAAAAGCTTTTTTAAACATTAACATTTAATTCATTCGTTAAGCACAGAAGCATTTATTTTCATTTATTGATTGAGTCGTCTCACAAAATAAAAATAAAAAATTAAAAAAAACAGGGAAAATATGTCAATAGCGATGCATTTCAATAGAAAAAAATTTTGAAATTGATATTTACTTCTTAATTTGTAGTATGAGTGCTTAAATATTTAATTTTTACCTTTTGCTTAATGTCGCAATGTTTGGAATACATTTTTAAAGAATTTGATTAAAAGTGAAAATCTTTATCCTTTATCATTGGGCCCATAGACGTATCTTCGATACGCATGATTATATTTCGTTATTTTTCATGTTTAACTATGGAGAATTATACCAACTCAAATTCCAATTTTCAGTAATATTTTGCTTTGACATATTTTTTGTGTCATATAACTCATTGGAATGCATTTCTCGAAACTCAAAAAACAAAATTTATTTTTCACCGATTATAATTGTAATGATTAACAGTGAATTTGAAAAAGTTCCCTCAAGTTTTAAAAAATAATTGAAACCCTAAAATTTCGAACTTTATAATTACAAGTTCCATAACGTGCATTTCTCTGAATAAAATGGAGTAAAAACAATTTTTCTGGAATATTAAGAATTAAATGTTTGTTGCCTTAAATTTAACCATGTTTCCGCTTCTCTCTATTTTACAGATTGAATTATATTTCAAGGTAAAGGGCGACTCCTGTGAGTGTGTCGTCGGTGCAGAGCCTGTGAGATTCCCTATTACAGAAGCTCACTATTACGAACCTCAGTATACTGAACTCCGACGGCACTCTCGCAACACCTCTCGCCCATGATGCCCTCACCTGTCAAGGGAGGTAAGTGGAACTTGAAAAGATTATCTCATCGTAAAAGCAGTGATTTGAAGACTTGTAGTCATTTTGGAAATTGCATCATATTATAGCCTAGACCCTTTTTTTCATTAATATTAAATGCAATTTATATTAATAATAATTATTAGTTTTATACATCTACGTTAACATTTTACACAATACCACTCCGATTTGTTTCATTTACGTTCACTTAGAATAATTTTTACTCTTTTTCTAAAACGCGCAACCATATCTATATTTAGACAATAACAATAATCAGACAATAGTATGAATGCTTGGATGTAATCAAAGTTATTTATTTATTTAATGATTGATTATTATACACAATTTTATTCTGCACATATCAGCAACAAAAATTTTTTTGTTTCTTTCTACAGCGGATAAAAAGAATTAATTTAAGCAATTTATGGTCCATCTAACATAAAGACTTAAGTTGAGTTACTTACTATTAACTTAAAATGACTGTTTTTTAAACTTCTAAGGTAATATGTCATTTTCCTGGCATTCAAGATTTGGTGAATTTCTATTTTATTTTTTTTTCTCGAGCAAATGTCAATAAACTACAGTGCTGTCTATAAGATATTAATAAGTGTAGCTAAAGAAGTATACAAAAAAAAATTTAGATTATTTTGAAGACTTTAAATTTGAAGAAATTTTTTGGTCTGAATTGTCATGTTTCGTGAGAATCACCCTAATAACAATGCATTTTAATTGAAAAAAAAATAAAGTGAAATTAATATTTACTTCTTAATTTATAGTATGAGCGCTTAAATATTTAAGATTTACTTTTTGCTTAATGTCGCAAGGTTTGGAATACATTTTAAAAGAATTTGATTAAAAGTAAAAATCTTTATCTTAAAAATCCCTCATTGTGCCCATAGACGTATCTTCCTATACCCATGATTATATTTCTTCATATTTCATGTTTAAGTATGGAGAATTATATAAACTCAAATTCCAATTTTCAGTAATATTTTGCTTTGGCTCATTTTTTGTGTCATATAACTCATTGGAATGCATTTCTCGAAACTCAAAAAACAAAATTTATTTTTCACCGATTATAATTGTAATGATTAACAGTGAATTTGAAAAAGTTCCCTCAAGTTTTAAAAAATAATTGAAACCCTAAAATTTCGAACTTTATAATTACAAGTTCCATAACGTGCATTTCTCTGAATAAAATGGAGCAAAAATAATTTTTCTGGAATATTAAGAATTAAATGTTTGTTGCCTTAAATTTAACCATGTTTCCGCTTCTCTCTATTTTACAGATTGAATTATATTTCAAGGTAAAGGGCGACTCCTGTGAGTGTGTCGTCGGTGCAGAGCCTGTGAGATTCCCTATTACAGAAGCTCACTATTACGAACCTCAGTATACTGAACTCCAACGGCACTCTCGCCCATGATGCCCTCACCTGTCAAGGGAGGTAAGTGGAACTAGAAAAGATTATCTCATCGCAAAAGCAGTGATTTGAAGACTTGTAATCATTTCGGAAATTGCATCATATTACAGCCTAGACCCTTTTTTTCATTAATATTAAATGCAATTTATATTAATAATAATTATTAGTTTTATACATCTACGTTAACATTTTACACAATACCACTCCGATTTGTTTCATTTACATTCACTTAGAATAATTTTTACTCTTTTTCTAAAACGCGCAACCATATCTATATTTAGACAATAACAATAATCAGACAATAACTTTATTTAGAACATTATTATATTAAGACAATAATTATATTTAGACAATAATTATATTTATACAATAACTATAATGCAATAACTATAATCAGACTATAATTATACTTAGACAACTATATTTAAACTGTTATTATATTTAGACAATAGAATTAGACTATAACTATATTTAGACAATAATTATATTTAGACTATAACCATATTTAGACAATAACTGTATTTAGACAATAATGACTTTGTCTTAATAATCTTTCCATGTAGGAAAATATGTGATGTAATAATAATCCCAATTTATTCTTCTAAAACAGATATACAGCAAGGCTTAAATAGTGATAGCTAATTTGTGCTCAGTCTTAAGATTTAACTGACACATAAATTTCAAAAACTAAAATATTAGTTAGTTTTAAAGTTAAATCTGTGTCACTTAAAATATTAAAAAGTCTCGCCAATCAAAATGTCCTGTTTCATCAAAAATTACACAAATAATGTCGAACTACTTCAATAACTATGTCCTGTCTTTTTCTAATTGAACTTTGATCCGAGGTCACAGATTGAAATTTTATTTGATCTCGAATGCAGGATTACCAATCATCCACTAAAGCACTTAAGAGACAGTTAAGTCCTGTGTAAATGTAAATTTAGATTTCTCTGCACTTTGAAATTAGAAAAAAACTTAAACCTAGAACAACTAAATAAGCTTTTGAAACATTAAATTTGTTGTGTTGTTAATCTCTGAGAGATCTCAACATATCTGTACACTAAATATAAGAAATTTTTCATCAAAATAATCTTTATTTTGAAAGTTAGAAGAACAACAAAAGGCCAATTGAGAAAAATTAAACAGTTTTAAATTCTTAGAGAAGCGGTTCCCAAATAGTGTTCCGCGAAACCATAGGGTTCCGTGGAAAAATCCAGTTAATTTTTAATCCAGTATCACAATTTGTTTAGGCAATATTCATACTTTTGAATTTAGATACAATTTATTACTCATTTTTAAATACGAACTAATGTTTTTAAACATAACTGTAAAATTAGTTGCTAATGAAATATTAAGTTTTAATTAAATCATGAATAAGTAAATATTAAATGCATAAATGTAAAATTGTTTTTCATTAAATATGTTTATTAGCATTTCATAATGTTAATAAGAGTTCCATTTCACAAAAGAAATGTAGAGGAGTAGAGATGACAATCAAAGATTTCGTTCGTCCTACATTATCATGTCACGAAAGAGTTTGTGGTGCGTTCTTCCATTAGAAAGATATCATTGCGGTTTGGCATATTCTAAATTATTTAAAAAATCGTTTGATCTTTTCACTTTGTAGTTTAAAGCATTGTCCCTTTATTTAGAGATTTAGTACTTCTCCATCTACTGTATCACCTTTCCCTTTTTTGGCTTAATATCTTAAGTTGTTGAAGTTGAACATAAAATATCTAAGTTCTTATTCGGTACTTTTGATTTCCACATTTTGTGTTTAGTAATATTTTAGTTACATTTATTATCTTTGTATTGTTTCTTGTTATATCTTTGCATTGTTTCTCGTGGAATGTCTTTTTAATTGGAAGAACGTGCAGCATTCTTTGGAAGGATATTTTATTGTGGGATACACGGGGTCCTTGATTCTCTCTACTCCTCGGGGGGCTGTTGCGATTGTCACATCTGGAATGATAATAACATCAAAACGGACAGCCCCTTTGGGGAACTATTTTGACTGCTTAAATATTAGCCACGCTTAACTGACACTGTTTAAATAGTTTCAAAAACGTATCAAATATATGACCATTTGCAATATGTTTAAAATTACTCAGGGACATTTTTTTTGACGTAAAGTAGTCCACTTTTCAGCAAACATTTTAAAAATGTTTCATTTACGTTTCTGTACTTCACATAAATTTTGCGAAAACAATTTGAATAGTTTCAATTGATGAGGTGTAGAAACTATTCGGAAAGCATCTATTAAATAGATATAAAACTAATGAAGTAAAGCACTTAGTCAAAAAGGAAATCGTATGAAACGATTGACGTTTGTTCGGCTTAGCCAAATATATTCTTATCACACACCTTCCACTTTGAAAAAGAAAATTTAAAATTAGTTTTGTCAGTTTTTTTTAAAATTAAATATGTCTTTGAAACATATACATTATTTTCTATGAATAAGATTTAGTTTTCGCAATTTTAAAAACATAGTTATTCACAAACACATATATTGTTTGTTATTAGCATATTGTTTTTGTTATCATGAGTTATGCTTATTGTTTTAGCAGTCAAAATAAAATAACCTCGCCTCCTCGATTGGCGTTCCCTGGGCAACATTATGATTGTAAACAGAGAATACATGAATGACATTCTCTTACATCATAATGGCTAAGAAGGTTATGAATGTAAAAGTGGAATTTTGAGTTGAGAACAGTATAATCTGTATTTACATAGCATATGTATCAGAGTTATTAAATGTTCTGTAGTAAATAATGATTACTGATAATCAATTACTCGTAATAGTGATGAATGTGGTGAGGTAAGGAGTTATCGACAATGTCAACCTTCATCTATGAAAAGGTACCCCACCGTAGAATCGAGTTAACATGTCTTATATACTAGTGAATTGGAATTATATTTTTGTAGTGGTAGATACGCTAAAGTATTCTACACTAAAGTACATATCTGTGATAGAATTCGATGATCGAATACCACTAGTTGATTAACTCTGGGATTATGAGAATCCGTGAAACTGAGTTGCAACAGCACGAGGAGGTGAATAATGTAGCAGTCACAAGTAGGACTGGGCGATATTAGAAATTATATATCGTGATATATCGTCAGTTTTGCATCGCGATATAGCGATGTATCGCGATATAGTATTTTTGAATTTCATTTACTTTAAGGCACAGAAAGTCAGATTTCTATCAAGACTTCATACGCATATTGATTTAAATCAATTTATAAATTTGAAAATATATATGTTTTGCTAAAGAAAGATATTAAATAAATTGACTAAGATGTACAAATCTTACTTAAAATATTTATTGAAAAAATGTGTGTAGATACAGAATGAAATATTTGCACTTCTTTATCGTTTATAAGGTATAAGCAGTCTTAATTTAAGTTAACCCCTAAAACACCCTTAATGAAAAAAAATATTGTTATTAAACAAAAGCTGATTTTAAAATTTCAAAATATATTTTAATTAAAATAAAAGTTAGATTGACTAAAAGCCGAAATTTAAAATTAAAAATGTTCGAATTTTAAACTAAAAAGTAAACATAAGATTTGTAATAATTTCTTAAAATTTTCGTTCTCTGAAAGATTTCTCAGTTTAAAAATAAAAAGGGAATTTTATAAAGATATCTAGCTGAAATTATTGAAAGAAATTTTAAAAAATTAAAAAAAAAGTTTGTTAAGAAATTCATTATACATTTAAAACAAGTGTTAAAAATAGTTTGTTTTTTTTTAAAAAAGAAACTTTTTTTAACAAATTAATATTTGCTTGTACTATTATGCGTAAATAATTACAGAATTATTAAGTTCGATCTTAATGTTCAAATTCTTAATGAAGAAGTAAACACAAGTTTTGTTATATTTTCTAAAAATGATCACGCAAATAACAAAAGATTTCTTAGTTTGAAAATAAAAAAATAAATAAAAGTGAAATTTATCAATATATTTACCTAACAGCATAGGAACAAAATTTAAAAAATAAGTTCGTTAAAAAATTATTTGTATGCTTAAAACAAAGAGCTAAATAAATTTTAGAAAAAAAATGCTTTTTAAACACTATTTTTATTATTATTTCATATAAATAATTAAATTAAATTAAATAATGACCGAATTATGAACAAAAAACAAAGTAAGGCAAAGTTTCTTAATTAAATTCTTAAAAATAAAAACAAAAGAATTGTGATATTCGGTAATATATTTAGCTAATTAACTAATAATATAAAACGAAAATTAAAAAAAAATAATGATTTTACTCTCTAATAAAACGAAGTAGTAATTGATAAAAAGAAATGAATAAAATTCGCAAACTTTTCAAATTCTTTTGAACAAATAAAGTTTATTGACTTATGTCCAAAAAATAAGTTTTGTTTTAACTTTATTTCTAAAAATAAAAACAACTCAAGATTTATAAATTTAAAATCAGTAATAGAAGCCCATTAAATATTAGAAGTTTTATCCGAAAGGTTTTTAATAAATTAAAAGAAAGTAAAAAAATAACCTAACAAATTTATTTACTTTGTAATTTAATTCCTTATGGATGCCTTAAATTAGATTTCCGATAATTTTCACATTTAAAAATATAAAAAAAGTTTTGTCAGAAAATAAATAAAAAACTTACCTAATTAATGAAGAAACTTTTCTTTATAAATTCTTTTCAATAATAGATTGCGTTCAGAACAAGGTTACGACGGCGATCACGCAGTTAATCCCATTAAAAATAATCTACAAGAAACGATTTCAAATCGCGAAGGTGCGAAAACGAACATGTGATATAACGATATAAGGTCTCAAAAGTGATTCTGATTCTGCCATCAGTCAAGGTCGTCTCAACATAACGAAACAATATCGTCTTCCACAGCGCGAGTTGGCATCGGAACGTAAGAGAAAGTCCTTGCGTGTATCGCTATATCGTTATATCGTCTTCTTCACTCGTCGGCTTAAATCAGATTTCTGATGCATCGCTTGGAATCAAAGTTGCTGTATCTGTTTGCCGATATAGGCGTTAAATCGATATGTCGCGATATATCGATTTATAGCCCAGTCCTAGTCACAAGTAGTAAGTCAACTGTTCAATGTAGACCATCCATCGAGTTAACATGTCTTGTATACTAGTGAATTGGAATTACATTTTTGTAGTGGTAGATACACTACAAAGTCGATGATGGGTCCCCTTGCCGTCAGACCAACTGTGAGAGGTTTTCCTCTAAATGTAACGCAAATGCAGTTTTGTTTCATCAAAAAGTCGTCTGCGAAGGCAAATTTCTCCCAATACTTGATCCAGGAGTTCCCTTGTTTTAAATTAATTTTAGTTTTATTATTTGTTCTGCATAAATCCTGCCGAATCTCCCAAATCGGGACCTTCGAACAGTAAGGTCATTATAAACTACTTATAATAAATTTTTTACATGAACAGCTTTTGACAGGATTTATAACGGTCGTTGAACAGCCGACCCAATTTTGGGGTTTACGACTGCTAATGTTCAACGCCGTAGCCTTGTAATTTTGAACTCAATCCAGAAGACAAGGGAACTCCTGGATCAAGTATTGGAAGAAATTTGCCTACGCCGAGGACTTTTCTTGATGGAACTAACCCACATTTGCGTTACAAAGGAAGACCACGATAAACTCCCATGGCTAGCCTAACGGCAAATGGACTGTTTAACCCATAATCCGTCTACAACTGAAGATATTTCACGCCAGCACTGTGGTCGGTGTAAGTCGGATGCGGATTCGAACCCAGTTCACCTCATTGGATGGCGAACTCTTTATCCCCTGAACCATTGCGGCTCTTTCGACAGGATTGAAAATAACATACTTCTGGAAATTTTCTGCAAAGGATTGAGTTTAAAAAGTTAACAGAAGAAAAAAAAATTCTCAAATTAAGATTGCATTTGACCTATTTTTATTAAAAAATTTGAATATATTAAGAAAACCTATTTTCGTTATTTCAATGATACATTAATAGAATTTTAATTAATCTATGAGGGGAAGCAGAGAAAAATGAAGAGTAGTTTTTCTTATAGTGGGAGATTTGGCGCCTAATGGGTAAAATAATCAAATATTGCATATGTAATATTTGTTGAAATATTAAGATTGCATTTTTGTAAAAGAAATCTGAGAGTTAATGTATTTTTAGACCTAGTATATGCATATTTAAGAAGTAATTAAAGTTGAATCAATTTTTTTTATAAGACCAAAAATATTAAAAATGAAAGTGATTTTAATAAAAAATTTTATAAATTGTAGTTATAAATTGTAGTTGCTATAAATTGTAGTTATTTCTTGAAAAAAAAATTTTTGAAATATAGTTAAGTTTTCTTACATTTATTAAAATTATAATATAAGTTCATTAAAACTTTTCTTTCATAATTTCTATTTAAATTTGTCTTAAGAGAAACCATTTAAATAAAACTACACTTTTCAATGGGCTGGTAATAATTTATGTGAAAAAAGAAGGCTACCGGAAAAAATTAGTTTTGGCTCTTAATCACAAGTAAGATATATAACAGCTAACTGAAAATTATGTTATTATATATTGAATGTCATATTGAGTATCATATATCAATTAAACTATGAGTTTGGAAATTCTTGTGCAAAACATTGACTTTATAATTTGTATACTTGTTTGAGTATAATAAATTTTGCAACTTGACTTCAATTAGAAAAATTCGATTTCTTGTTTTTAACAAAATGTTTGGTCAATTAATAAAAAAATGATACATTTCTTATTAATTGACATTTTTTGGTAAATTCATTTTTTTTTGTCAATACAAATTATAAATATTTTTGGGAAAAATCAAGAAAATTAATTTATAACTTATAGTTTAAATCATTCAAACTGATATCGTTTAATAAAAACTTAACACATTTAAAATGAATCAATAATAAATAAATAAATAAACTTTAATAATTTACATTAGATACATAGCTATTTTCAAAATGCATAGCATGACATCATAAATTTAGACATCCATTTTTGGTCATAAAAATATCTAATAAACTCATAATAATCAGAATAACAAGACATCACAGTCCATTAGTACAAAAATGTTATTAAACACTAACAAGATTCTCTTTGAAACACAGCAGTTGTAACCAAATCTGATTTTTGAAAGTTCTCAGCAAATCATTTACCAACCTGGAAAAAAAATATGTACAGATTTAAGTAATTTTAAGATTAAAATAAATATTTTTTTACAATAGAAAAAAAATCAGGGCATACTCGGCATCTTTAGGGTTTGGAAATGGCTTCAATTTTCCTCTGCATGACATGAAATATTTACTATAATAAATAAATAAAAATTATCAGAGTTTGTAAAACAAACCTTTTAATAATGAAATAATTTTGTAAGTAAGGATTCACAAAAAACAATTTTGAAAAATTGATAAACAAAGTTATAACTTTCAATAAGGACAATATTAATGGAAAGAAATATTTTTAAATATTTAAGAATATCCTTAAACAACAAACAAAAATAACCATCTCATCTTGCAAAATAAACAACAACATTGCAAAACAAACAGCAACATTGATTCATTTGAAAAATACAGAGAAAGATAAATAAAAGAAAGTGTAATCTAAATTGAGCTACTTTTAATTTTTGAGTTGTGAATAAACAAAGCTGTCTTTGAAAACCCACATTCTCAGTGTTGAATGAGTTTAACATGTACAAGATGAAAGCACAAGAGTAACAAGATGAAAGCACAAACGCTGATATAGATGGCAGCAGTGTTGTCATATAAAATATTAAATTAACTCTTATCTATAATAAAATATTAGTGAAGTTTCAGCTTCCATCTAGGAATTTTGTTTTATTTCTTGTGACCTGCATGCTTGATGATTAGGTGGGTTAATTGTTCACTTAGAAATAAGCGTTTTTGAATATTTAAAAATGATTTTAAAGCATGTTTAAAGATAACCATAACAAAAAGGTTATAAAAGAGAATTATAAATAAATCCCATGCAAAAAGTCCCTATGTCCACCTCCATTTTTTGAACAGAAGACAAACAACTGTATAAGTTAAAAAAGAACAACACTCACAGCATCAAATATTCTGATATATATATATATCAGGGGTTTCCAACTTACATGAGGCCAGGGGCCACAATTAAAAACAAAAATCAAATGGCGGGCCGCAACTTTATCAAAATTTTATGTAGGACTCTTTTATGTTTGAAGGAACATTAAATATTACTGTCAGATTTTTACCAAGTTGTACAAAACAAAAGTATTGAATTACAAATTAAAATAAGAAGTAGATTTTTAAAAATATTTAATTGCATATTAAAAATTCGCGCTACAATAACTTTAATGTGCACCCATGTATTAAACAATTAATGTGCAACAGATATTTAATTGTTAAGATATCAAACTTTAAAAAGGTTGGTATTAAAACTTACATAGTAGCACACAAAATGTTCCATGACAAAATTGAGATTTGTCTGCTGCAACCACCAAAAAGTAAATATTTACATTTTAAATTTAAAATTTACAATTGTGTGTGTAAATATTTTCGTCCAAAATGAGTGGTTTCAAAAAGTTAAATCGGAGAATTTCTTCGTGAAAATTTCTGATATACACATGCTGAATTATATTCACAAAATACAAAAAAATGAAATAAAAAAGAGCAAAATACGCGATTATTTTTGTGTTTGAATAAATATTTTTTTAGATGCAAAACCTGAAAAATAATTTTTTTTGCACCGTTATTATGATAAATTTCACAGAAACGAAGAAATTAGGTTTTTATTAACGAGAAAAGTATTTTAAATCCATAGAGATTTTTTATGAAGATTGTCCGCAAAAAAATGGCAACTAATATATTTTAGTTTGCGGGTCAGATGCGACCCCCAGGAGACCAGTTGGAAACCACTGATATATATATACATATATATATATATATATATATATATATATATATATATATATATATATATATATATATATATATATATATATATATATATATATATATATATATATATATATATATATAACATAAATGAGACATGATAGAAAACATTATCTAGTTTTTGAGCTTGAACACAGAACAAAACTATGTTAAAGAAATAAAAAATAATTATCTCCTTCCAAATGAAATATATTTATAAAAATGGCAAGTCCAAAAATAGTGACTTATTACTTTTGAACAGTAAATGAATAAAGATAAGCGTTACAAAAGAAAGGCACTCAGCAAGAAATATTCACTAATATTTAAAAATAACTTTAAAACGTATTTAAAAATAACTATGTAAGCTCACAAAGCAAAAAGTTAAAAATGAATTTAAATCCTCCAAATAATATAATACATAAAAAAGGTACATCCAAAATTAACAACGTCTTATTTTTACAAAAATAGATGAACAAAGCTAGTATTTTAATAAATAACTAATCCTTCAAGTGCAAAAGTTTTTCACACATTTAAAAATAACTAGAAAAACATTGTTAAAAAAATAAACAAAATTATGAAAAAGAAATAAATGATAATTATTTTGTTTGTTACCAACCTAACTATATTCTTTGTGTCAGCTGGCACATAAGTTAAAAAATATTATTATTTACTTTATTTTTAGTAGAGGCAAATCTTTCCCTTCTAAAAAGGTATTCACATAGCTGCCAACATGGATAGGAAAAAATCCAGTAGATTTTATGAAATACTATAAATTTCACGATAACAATAGAAAAGTATACTAAATATTTCACAAAAAGAAAATTTTAGGCATTTTTACTGTCATTAAAATACAAGAATTTTATTACACTAAAACTTTTTTAATGATCTGCATTATTTTCCATTCATGATTAACAATAAATGAACTTGAAATGTTTATTACTATGTTACTCATAATTTTGAATACTAACAGACAAATAATTCATCATTGATAGTAGAAAGATTTTTTCAATCAGTTTAAAAAGGGAGTTCTGAATAAAAATAAACTGAACATTTTTACAATAAAATTTAGAAAAAATAAATAAGCTTTACACTGATTACTATAAATGAGGCTTATTTCATTATGTACAAGTAATATTTATTTAAATACTCAAGCAAGCAATAAATTGTGTAAAAATTTTTTAACGGAAACTTACTCACTTTTAGGGAATTTTAATTAAACCAGTAGACCAGGAGAAAGTGGCAAAATCTAGTAGTCTACCGATAAATCCAATAGAGATGGCAGATATGCATTTAGGTTTTCAAAATATTTTCAACATCATGCAAAAATCTTTATGCATAAAAAGAAACAAAGCATAACTCTATTCGGTACTTATATATTATCCAAAGTCATTTTGGTATTTTCCAAATTTAATTTTATATAGCAATTGATCATAAAGAAATAGACAAAATACAAAAATAACTCATTGCAAAAAAAAAAAAATGTGAAAATATTTAAATTTAAACCACATTCAGTTTATTTTCAGATTTGGTGAAAATGATCGTCAGGATAATACACAAGTACTATTGCAATGTATCATAAGTAGACGTATAAAGTGCGTCTCAGAATGTTGACTCAAAACATTTTTAATTTATCTTTAAGTTTTGCTCCAAACATTTTTTTAAAGAAATATCAAACATTATTAGACATACTTTGTACTATTTGTCTTGTATGCTGACATTACATCTTCCAGAGCTCGAATGTTAAGGGTAGCCTGAAAAGAAAGAAATTTGTATCATTACTTTCATGTTGCCTTTTTTCTTATTCTTTGAAATTACTATTATAAAGTTACAGTTTCAATGAATAAACAGTTGGCAACAAGATTAGAAGGGATCTGATTTCTATATTTTCTGTTTAACTTAATAATTCTATATACTTTGAGTCAATTTAACTTGGTATCGCTGTAGGAGTTGCAATATGTAACATTGCTCTGTTTGATTTTTATCTAATATTATTGAAACTATTTTTTATAGAGGGAAATTATTTTAATTAATTATTTATTTTTTATATCCATACATCTTTTTTCCCAAAGAATTTTGACCAGATTCTGGGAATTTTTGGGTCCTGGAGCAGCTATACCTATCTTTCCCTTGTGTGTTAATAGGTATGAGGGCAATAATCCATTTTTTAAGGGAAAAAAACTTTCAACAAGTCTGAGGGAAATAGAAAAAGAGGCGAACCACATACTAGATTATGTAAAAAGTTGCTGAGCTAGGTAGGGGTAAATAGATGGAGAGTAATGTCGGATCAATCAGTATAGAATAAACTACTTGAGACAGCAAAGGCTGTAGTGCTGATAAAAGAAAATAAAATTGCTGCATCATGTATTTTATTACCAGTTACAGCAAAAAGTGCAATTAAACAAGTTTAGAGCAGCAATATTTTTTTATGTACACCCACAGTTACATAGTTGATTAAATTTTTTTGGAGGAATTTAAAAAAATGGCGTGTGGCTTAGAAGATCAAATCTAGAGCTTTATCACTCATATAATGAATCTGACATTATTAACTTTATTAAACGACAAGGAATAAAATGGCCAGGCCACGTTATCAGAAAAGGCGAAGAGCGTACCACCAAAAGAGTTTTCAATGCCGGACCAGTTGGCACGTGAAAAAGAGGCAGGCCGAATTTGAGATGCATAGATGACCTAGAAAAAGACCCTTTCGTCTTAAAACTAAAAACTGGAAAACACTAGCAGGAAAAGGGTTGGCCTGGAAAGAACTTTTTGAGAAGACCAAGGCCTACCCTGGGCTGTAGATGAAGATGATGAAACTTACTTGAATGTTACCATTTCCTTGAAAGCTTTCAGCACACTCATACAATCTGGCTAGTTCTTCTACAACACCTTCAACCACTTTGGTGAGGACTTTACTCACAAAAGGTGGGGAAACAGAAAACACCTGCAACAATTTGTAAAAAAAAAAAAAAGAATAAACATTTTGGAATAAGTGCAAAGCTCTATATTTTAAAAATTACAGTTTTGCTTTATGTTTTTCAAACTTTTCAAACAAAATATTTAAAAGTTTGAAAAACATAAAGCAGTGCTCATAAGTAATAATATTATTTCATGTTATTTTTATAAATTAATAAAATATGTATGACGATAAAAAAAAATATAGCACATAAAAAAATTCAAAAAAGGAATGGGAAAGTATGTGCCAATAAAAGAAAACACAAGCTAAAATAAAACAAAATCTTAGCTTTTATATAAAATATTTAAGGAGCTATAATGTAATATGAAGTAACTTATAAAAAATAAAAAGGTGTAAAAAAATTGGGAAGGAAAAATGAAAACATAATTTAGGAAAAGTAAAACAGAAACCTGACTTTTCCGACACCAGGAAAAATAAGAGTAAGATGTGCACTGCTAAATTTCCCATAATTGAATAAGGTTTCAATTTGATTGTCATAATATCTATTTAAATATCTAAAACAACTACCTTTTTATTAAAATACATGAAAGACCATATGTATTAATTATATGCATTTAAAAGATAAAAAAAATTTTAAATTAATTCTTTATTATATTTTGAATTAAAAAAAAAGTAAAGCATTTATCAATTAGATTTTCACTTCTTTTATAGCTCAAAAGTAAAAATAATAAAATATATTTTAAATAATGATATTAAATAATGAAACATAATTTAAATAATGAAGTTCATAAAAAAACATAAGCTTTTCAAATAAATAAATAAAAAACTCTTAAAAATAAAGAAAAAAATTTCTTCATGAATAGCAAATTTTTAAAACTTAAATCTGATACTGTTACACTGTTGAGTTACTAGGTTATAAAATGTTATCTACTTCTTTTCAAAAGGCTAATCATTTCTCCAACTATTATACTTATACAAGGGCAAATCAAAACAGGTATAATCAACACAACTTGGACCACACATGGATGTCAGAATATCTGTCCATTGTTTCGATATGCATGTCACCAATGTGGGGAAAAGAGTTATCCACCATGCCAACCTCGTTCAATCAAAAGGTAACCCAAGATTGAATTGAGTTGGCATGTCTTATATACATACTAGTGAATTGTTGCTTAATAATTGTAGTGGTAGTTACGCTAGAATTGCAAACAAACTTAAAATTTAAGGTTTTATTACTGAAAAACATGAAATAATATAATATTGTATATTTACCTCTGCATGGATTTCACTCATGTCTAGAATAGTCTGTTTAATGTAAATACTAACACCTAGAAATTAAAAAAAAATTTAATCAGTTATAATGTTAATTGAGCAAAAATATTTTCCTACCGAAATGAATTATATAAGCAGACCTGTTGGCTTGTAATCTGATTCCCAACTAAAGCAGCTAGCATACATTCTTGGTTCTATTGCCCCAACAATTGGATCAGCTTTGCGCTCCACATATGCCTCAAATAGTTTAGAAATAACCTCTTGAAAGCGGGCAATACTGCTCTACAAAATAGAAAAGTAAATAAAATTGAAAATGACAATAAAATATTGAATTTATTCAGTCATGGGCTTAATTTTAGCTTAGCGGTTAAGCGAAAATAATTTTAAGAGTTTAATGGACAAAACAGGTATGAAACATTTTTAAAAAAAATTTCTATTTCATGGGTAAAGTTCCCATTTTAGTTTTATTTAAATATATAAGGAGGTAAGTGACACTATTTGAATATTTTCTTAAGTGGAAGAAAATGGTAATGCTTTAGGCAACAAATAGTCAACAAACAACTCAAGAAAATCACTTATTTGGTATCGAACGATAAGACGGACAGAAGTTACTCCAGAGAAAATGGGAAACTTGAAACAGTAGCTTTGATACATTAATAAAGAATGTAGATTCTTTTAGGAATCAATATTTAAAAAATAAAAATAAAAAATAGCCCTTAAAAAATATAATTTTATTATTTCTAGTAAATAATATTTTGTGTCTCAGACACACTGCCCTGTTAATAAACTTAATTTTTTTACAAAAGGAAAGTTACATTGAAAATAAATATTATTTTATGCATATGAAAATTTTTCAATTCATTGTTATTGTTACTAGCTGAATTCTCATACAAAATCCTGCACAAAATTAAAAAATATATACTGACAAAATTAATGCAGTTAAAAAAAAAATCCAATTTTTTTTATTTATTATTATTTGTTATCCTGATGGCCTTACATCATTAGATTAGGCAAAACATATTTTTTGAAGTTTTATAAAATAACAAGTGTCATTTTTGAATGAAACTAATAATTTTTAATGAAAATAACTTCTGTGTTTCAACAGCAACAGATATTTTTGCATTCAAACTAATAAAAATACTTTTACCCAATCTTAGACATACCGTTTGATGTAGCAAAATTATATAACATTTTGACCAAAATCGGCAAAAAGTAATAAATATCAGTAAAACATCTACTGCACAAATGTTGACCTCCCACTGCCTCTTTTCAGAATGGTTTTCAGACTAACAAGGCTAGATAAAACTTAATGATAGTTTCATACTGAGACTACTGAGCTGAAATTTTATTTCGCAAAAGTCTAAATACATGCATGTTTGGTTTAGCTTTTCAAACAAAATTACATTCATTTAAAAACATTAAAAATCCACCATGAAAACAAGCAGGTTTTAAGCATGATAATCATTAAAAATACTCCTATATAAAAAAGTTAGTGTCAAATAAATATACAAATTTAAAAAAAATTTATGTATAAAAAATTTTATATATGTATATAATTTTCTAAATTTTATATATAAAATATGTAAAAATAAAATATTCGAGTTCTATCTTCTCAAATATAATAAAAACAAAAATATTGAGTGAAATAACAGAAATGAGAAACATAAATTTTATTTCTCATTTATTCAAAATTACTAAAATGTGTCTCCCTGCTTCTTCCGCTAAGTTCTTCATTCCTTTTAACTAAAATTGTTTACATAGGTATTTTAATTTAATATTAAAAAAAATTTAAAACTAAGATAATTTGTCATTAAATATACTTAAAAACAGTAAAAGTTATAAAAGAATTATCAAAATATAGTCTTTTATTTAACATTAACTAAAAAAAAGCACAATTAAGCAGAAGGACATATCAAATTTGTAGATCAGATTACATAATTTTATCATTATTTTCATGAGTCATTGTTTTTATTGTTTTATAAAGCATAGTAATTTTTCCTTTTTTGTTCCTTAAAGTTAGAAAATATTTGCTACAGGTATTTAAAAGTTTAACGTATTGCAGTACAATATATTGACTGGCAGTTTAACTAGCACTCAATGCCCTGAAATTTCTAAAAAGTGTTTAACTCATTTACATATAAAAGGTATGAGCGTTTATAGTCATTTAGCAATAGGTCTGAATTTTCAGCTGTTAATAAAGAAAAAAAAGCCTCGTTTGCAAAGTAATATCCAAGAAAAAAATGCACATTAATTTTCATACTCTGATTCAAACTAATATGCTGCATGCAACAAGTTCACTTTAGCAGCCAGCATACAAAACATATATATGGGTTTTTTAAACTTATAGCGCACACATTAAGGGGTACATCAGTAGAAAATATCATGCATTGTATGGTCGGATTACATTTTTAAAGCACTAGAAGGTGCCACTTAGTGAAAGAAAAAAATCAGCAAAGGAGATTTAGAGTCAACAAAATTTTCAGATTTTAAAAAATCTTCACAGGTTTGAAAAAATCTTAAGTATTTTAAGAGAACACAAATTTTTTAAAACTACTCAAATAGAATAATGAAAATTTTGATTATCATATATGTCGTATTAATTTTCCCTACAGTATTAATCTTCATAACTTTTATTAAAGATTTTCCTAAACTATACAGAAGTTTGTGAAAGCTTAGAAAAATTGTTAGCAATACTCAGATTTAAAAAAAAATATATTTAATGTTAAGGAAGTCTAAGAATAAATACCTTTATAACTAGTTGCATGTCAGGGTATCCATACTTAATGAAGCTATCCTGCAATCTGGGAATGATATTCTTTACAGTATAAGTACAATTGCTCAATATTATAAGACATTTTGCATCCTAAAAAGAAATTTAAAAAAAAAGCAGAGTCAATCAAAAATCAAAATTCACAAATTACGAAAGATTTTATCTTCCTAATTATTTGTCATCAAAGCTGCCATAAGTTAAAAAAATTTATATTATAATTGTTTTCAATATGAAATGTTACAAGCTCTTTTCTACTGCTGAAGTTACCCAGGGTTGCTACTCAAATTACAAATTCAGAACTCAGGGTTGCCAGCTTTTTAATACTATTTTTTCAATATACATATATTTTTTTTAATATTTTATTTTGATCATTTTTGCTCCTTCTTCTCTTTTCATTGATTTTCTTAATGCTTTCTCTATGTTTTTATAACTTTATAAACACACACTTTTTTGTTTGAAAGAAACATAAAAATGTAAGGGAGCAAAATATTACTGAAATAACTCTAAGAACTAATTACAAATGCATAAACATATATTAATGTATTAGAAATTTTGGTATTAAAAAATGGTGAGTCAAACATGGGGTGTGCTTTTTAAAATTGTGCTTTTTTAAAATTTTTGATCTAATTTAAAATATATTAGAATATTAAAAATACTTTTACCCTATAACTTTACAATAAAAATCACTCCTTTAAAGGTTACTATTTTCTCTAACAAAAAAAAACAATAAATTTAAAAAAGCATTATAATTACACTAATTGAAATGATAGGTATAACCAAAACTGTTATACTGTGCATCTTCATATTTATTGATTTCAAACTTTAAAAAAAAATAATAAATAAAAAAAAAACAGAGTAAAGAAAGAGTTGAAGCAATAAAATAGCTAAAAGAAAATATATGTAGTTATTTGAACCTTATTTCTTCTTAAAAGTGTAATATAAAAAGTCTAAACTAGAATTTTAAATTGATAAAATAAAAATAATAAATAATATATAGAAAAAATTCTGAAATCAGGGAAGTTCAAAAGATAATTCGCTCTAGAACTGATATTCTTTCTTTCATTTTTTGAACACCATAATTTTTAAAGAACAAGATAAAAACATTTTATATTTTAATAAAATATGACTATGAGTGGGGATTCTGTTACAAATTCAGAAATTCATAACACTGATATTAGAAGGGGGGTAAATTCCATTTTAAAAATTAGATTTTTTGGCAACCTAAATCCATAACTTTCTATGATTTTTTTTAAAAAATATAGTTAAAATCATGACATTTCTTGACAAATTTTGTTCAATACCGAAATCCATGACTTTCCATGATTTTTCATGACTATCCAGTTGAGCAGATACCCTGTTAATACAAATAAGCTAACAAAAATTGATTTAAAAATAATTATTTTCTCAGTTTTTTTTTAAAAAAGAGGTGTTTTTTAAATGATTACTTCAAAATTATTTGGTGATTATGTTACGTCTTTTCTGACACATAGCTTAACACTTAGCAAAATAGATAGTGCCAACCCTTGTATAATTTATTTGTTTAAAAACCACTCCGATTTTTAAATAGCAGAAACACTTACATCAGAAGGAACTTCATTGTCCTCATCCATAAACATATTTTGATTGAATGACCTCTGCAAAAGTAACCTAGATCTGGGTAAAAAAAATTTTTTTTAATTATACCGATTAACAACTTAAATCACTTTTTAAATAAAAAAAGAAAGAAATTTTATGCCGAACTCATTTGCTACCCAGATTCTACTTGCTACCTAAATTGTTAAACAATAGAATAAAATGTTGATAAATTTTGCATGGATACTTTTCAAGCTGAATAAAATAGCCTAAAACAATGATAGGCTATTTAGCATTGAGCAAAGCATCATAATCAATTCTCTGCAATGTAAAAAATAAATTGGCAATAAAACAGATGGTCCCACTTGCAGCTCAGTTGTCAATTTTTCTTTTAACTTCAACTAAAGATGCATTGAATATTCAGTCACTATTTGGTATTCGGCTCTTCTGCCGAATATTCAGCAAAGTATTATTTGGAAAATTATTTTTAGATAAAGTATTTTTGAGGAAAACTTTCAAAGAATGAATAAAGAAAAATCTAAAATCCTATTCCTTGCTACCCGTTATTAGAAACAGTTTTTACACATATTTGTTAAGTACTATAACTTGTTAATTTATGTTCTGGAAGACACATGGAAAAGTGAAATTTAAAGAATTAGAACTAGATTACTTTATACTGAAACATAAAGGCGTTTTTTTTTTCCTTTTTTAATTATATTCAGGCAAGTCAATTTCATTGTTCTTTCAACACATTATGTTTTAAAAATGGGAAGAAAAAAAATTTTTGTTTCATTTTTGTTAGTTGGTCTGTTTTAACTAAAGCGAAACATGTTAACGGAGCAGTCTCATAGACTTTATTCTTTAATTGTCACTTTTTTCTTGAAGGGTAAAACAGATAACTAGTAACATAGAATACTGTCATTCTCAATGTTAAAGTTATATTTCAGAACTAAGAACATTTTTTTTCTACTTATCTTTTGAATTTTTAATCATTTTATCAATATTTTTACTATGAGAACATTTTTTAAAGAACATTTCTAATGAACGTTATTCTTTTAAGGTCATTTTTTTCTATACTAATATAATATACTATAATAATATAATAAATACAGCAGTATGAAAAAGTTTAACTAAGATTTTTAACGCTAAATCTATCGCTTGAAAATTAAAAACAATTTTTTTTCTTTAGTTCTTATTCAGTTTTTTTTCTTCAAAAATCTTACATTTTTATTATGACGCGGCTATTAAAAGGGTCTCTATTTGATTTTAATCTTCACTTTTTCCTTTCTCCAATTCGAAAACTGAAATGTTTAGCTTAAGAAATTTGATTCAAATATTAAGATCAATTTTTTTTAATTGTGTTTTGCTTTCGTATATAATCTTAGTTTTCTATAGACGTTTTTATGATAGACCTGCAGATTCAAAAGTGTTTCTCATAGACATTATATTTAAAGTTTTATGGATAATTTTTTGGGGGAAAATATTGTTTTTAACATTAAAGTTTTTTATAAGAATTAAGAGAATATTTTTTTTCTTTTACTTCTTTCTATTTTCAACTTCACAACTTAAGTTTCTTTTAATACCTGTCACTCAGTTTTTTTTAACCTTAAATGTTTTTAAGCAATTATCTTTATTATCTTAACATTTCTTTTAATGATATTTTTATTATTTTTTAATAATGACAAAAATTATTTTTATATAAAAAAATGCAGTTATTAAAGATTTTTTTAAAAAATATTTTGCTATTCAGCTGATTTTTTTGGCCGAACATTCGGTATTTGGCCAAATCACTATTCATTACTAATTTCAACAAAAAATTAAATTTAAAAAAAAAATTTTTCATTGAAGATTTTTGTATTTCAAAACGATATCTGTACATTACACAATTTCAGCAGTTATTGTTGCACGCCTGTAATTACCTAGTAACGAGATTAAGTAAAAGAACTTAGTTGTCTCTGCATGGCAACACTTTAGTTAGTAGTCGTTTGTAAATAAAGGTAGATGTTGTTCTTTTTCAAAATATACTGAAGTTGTGTTTTAATTACGTTTAGGAGAATTAATATCTGGTGCCGAAATACTCATACGAATCAGCGACTTGGAACTACGCCAAAAATTACTACGAATTACGCCAAAGGTTTTTTACGAAACTATTACTATTGCGAATTTTGATCTCCACGAAAGAAAAATGGCGACGAAAGAAGAACAAGTGTCGCAATTGAAGCGGAAACGAAAAACTATTCGAAGCAACATAACTCGTGTCTCAACTGAGATTGACAACATGACAGACGATACTTTGAATGAAGATATGGAATATGCGGTAAGTCGTTTAACAACTATTTTAAATGAAATGAAAACGATTGATAATGAAATCCATGTTCTTTTTACGGATGACGAATATGAAAATGACATTACTCAATGTGAAACTTATACAGAAAATGCTGAGCGCGCAATTTTTAAAGCCCGAAAATACATCCAAAATAAACTATCGCCAACTATTAACGCTAGCTATAATCTTAATTTGGGCACTGAAAATGTCAATTTGGCGACTAATTCGGTTACTAATCCATCACTTGCTGGTCAGATAACACCTGTTAGCCCAACGTACACAGTGAAACTACCGACGATTAAATTAGAACCATTTGGCGGTGAAATTGAAAATTGGCAAAGTTTTTGGGAACAATTCCAATCTTCTGTAGACTCCAATCCAAACCTTTCAACTATTGACAAACATGTGTTCTTAAGAGGTTATTTGCAAGACGAACCAAGACGTTTAGTTGATGGTATCAGTATTGTTGCTGCCACATATGAAACCACTAAAAAGCTACTAATGGATAGATATGGGGACAAAAATAGAATTATCCAAGCACATTTGGACTTTCTGGAAAATCTAACACCAGTACGCAACTCATCGGCAACAGCCTTAAATGAAACCTACATTGAATGTAATAGAAGATTGCAGGCCTTACGCGCACTTGGTGAAGACATTGACAGTTACGGTCGTGTATTAGCTCCAAAATTACTACGAGCGTTTCCAGACGACATTTGTAAACAGTGGATCATTCATGCCCAAAGAGAAAAATTGGCCGAGGGAAACATTACGAAAATGATGGAGTTCTTATCACAAGAAGTACAAGGAGCATTAACTACGTCAAAAATAAAAGGTGACGTTATTGAACCGTTTACTCCAACTTCTGCCTTTAACGTAAATAATAAGTCCACTTCTGTACACAAGAAAAAGAATTATACCCCATTTTGCCCCTTTTGTGAATCTTCTGGTCATTGGGCTCAGAAATGCGAAACCATAACTGACTATGACACTCGCATACAAAAGTTAAAAGGCTCTAACCGTTGTTTCTTATGTACTAATAGAGGACACAGAATGACAAATTGCCCTCGAAAAGATACTGCTCGCTGTACAAAATGCAAGAAGAAACACCACGTATCCATTTGTTCATCTGCACTAAACACTGCGATCAAAAATAGCGAGGTTCATCACATCAACATACCTAAAACTAGCTTTACCCATTTACAAACTGCACGCGTGTATGTTACTGGACCCACAGGTCTTACGAAGTTAACCCGATGCATTTTGGATGGAGGTAGCCAGACAAGCTTTGTCGATGCAAACCTCATTGACAAACTGAAACTCCCAATTGTAAGCACTGAGCAACTAAATGTACATGTTTTTGAATCTCCCAGTACTTCACGAAACATGCGACGATGTGTGCAACTTTCACTTTCAAGTTTATGGAACAAAAACTCTGTTTCTATAACAGCTTTCGAAAGTTCCAACAGATATACCTCACACCCTGCTGCCCCTGCGGACGTTGTTCGATTTGCTCGAAGCCGAAAACTAACACTTGCAGACCCTCCAGGAGACGACAACTTACCCATCGAATTGCTCATTGGTGGTGATTATTATTGGCATGTGGTCACTACGGAACCCCCGATTAAAGTTACAGAATCTCTTGCCATAGTACCCTCTATTTTTGGATGGATCCTTAATGGGTCACGAACACACACAACCATCAAACATGATTCATCAGTTCACCATGTTTCTGTTCAAATTTCTGATGATTGTTTGGATGACGAAGTGCGTTGCTTGTGGGAGTTGGATAGTATTGGTATCAAAGACACTCAAATCAGGAACAAAACTGTTCGAGAAAATGAAATTATGAGAGAATTTCACGAAAACTACCAAACTGAGGGAAATCGTAGAGTTGTGTCTCTGCCTAGGAAGCCTACAAAATCAATTTTGTTATGTGCTGCCCCTTTTTGTTATGTGCTGCAACACGTGAAGTGGCTTCAAAGCACGTGAATGAATTCCCGATTGCTGCTCCCATGATCGATAAACATCTTTACATGGACGATTTTGTTGCTAGTGTTGAAACAGAATCTGAAATCACCACACTGCATAAAGAAGTCAAAGAATTGATGCAATTGATTGAAATTCCAATGGAGAAATGGACTACAAACTCAACAATGCTTCAGAACCAATTACGAGATCAAGATGAAGGATTCAAAACAACTGTTAAAGTTTTAGGCATAGAGTGGAATACAGAAACTGACACCCTCGGAAATACTTTCAAAACCTCTCTCTGCGCTGTTCAAGACAAACCACTTACAAAGAGATGGCTACTCCACTGTATTGCTAGCTTCTACGATCCTTTAGGACTGTTTTCTCCATTTGTAATTTTTGGAAAAATTCTGTTTCAAGACACATGGATTCTAGGAATTAAATGGGACGAAATACTGCCCTGTAATTTGGCAACTTCATGGAATGCTGCTGTTGGAGAACTTGATGACGTTTGCTCCTTTCAAATTCCTCGATTTATAGGCGTTTCATCACACGTTCCCTTTACTATTCATGTGTTTTGCGACGCATCTGAACGAGCCTATGGAGCAGTTTTATACACAGTTAGTTCTCATGGTGATCAAGCAAACGTGCATTTAGTGTGTAGTCGCAACAGACTTGCACCTATCAAGAAAGTCACCTTGCCCCGCTTGGAACTGCTAGCGGCTCTGATGGGAGCTCGATTGTTGCGATACTTCTGTGCTGAAACTAATATTCCTATGTCCAATGCAATATTGTGGAGTGATTCCCAAGTAGTTTTGGGTTGGATTCGCAGTGACCCAAATAAATGGAAGACATTTGTTTGCAATCGAGTAACGGAAATTGTTTCTCATACTAATCCTTCCCAATGGAGACATTGCCCTGGAAAGGACAATCCTGGTGATATATTATCAAGAGGTACTTCACCATCAACGCTAAGACATCTAGAAATCTGGTGGCACGGTCCTAAGTGGTTAATCAAACCTGAAAACTGGCCTGATTCTAAAAACACTTATGAAGATTACACTCACAACTTAGAATTAAAGAAGAAGAAAGTGCAGACTCTTTACACTGTCTCTACTCTGCCAATTATCAATGCTGGAAACTACAGCTCTTACTTTAAATTGTTACGCGTGACATCTTGGATTTTTCGCTTTATTCACAACTGCAAAACACAAGAAAAGATGGTTGGTGAATTGAATGCCACGGAACTGAATCAAGCTTGCAACTATTGGATACAAGCCGTTCAGAAGGAATCTTTTCCTTTAGAATATGAAGCCCTGTCGAAATCAAAGTCACTTCCTAAGAACTCAAAAATAGAAAAACTCAACCCACTTTTTGACAACAACATAATACGTCTTGGAGGCAGACTGCAATTTTCTGACTTATCAGAATCGGAAAAACATCCCATCTTATTGGAAGGTTCTCACCCTTTTACAAGCCTGCTCATACGCCACACACACTTAAAAATGCACCATCTAGGAATTAGGATTGTGCTTTCTCAGCTTCGTTCTAAATGGTGGATATTAAGAGCAAGACAAGCCATTAAAAAGGTCATACACACTTGCCTTCCTTGCAAGATACTGAAGCAAAAGCGTGGTGAACAGATAGAAGCTCCATTACCCGCTGAAAGAATTCAAAAGTCGACCCCATTTGAAACAACTGGAATTGACTTTGCCGGACCCCTCTATGTTAAAAACGAAAAATTGGTTACAAAGGCCTACATAGTCATATTTACGTGTGCTGTAACTCGAGCCATCCACTTGGAAGTAGTGTCTAATTTAAGCACTGATGTTTTCTTACTTGCGCTACAACGGTTCGTATCTCGACGTTCCCTTCCTCATACTGTGTACACAGATAACGCCACAACATTCGGCGCTGCAGACAAGGAGTTGAGGTCCTTGTGGAACATCATATCCTCTTCCAAGGTACACCAGTTTTATGCTCATCACAACAGGACATGGAAATTCATCGCCCCACATGCGGCTTGGTGGGGAGGGTTTTGGGAGAGAATGATTGGTACCATCAAACAATGTATGCGGAAGACCCTTGGTAAAGCTTGCTTAGACACTACCAGTCTGGTCACGGTTCTATGTGATATCGAAGCCGCCGTGAACAGCAGACCAATTGTTCATGAATATGGTATTACAGACGATCCGGACGAAGCACTGACACCCTCTCACTTTCTAATAGGAAAACGACTCACAACTATCCCTTCTGGCCCATCGAGTTCGGACTCTGATTTAACACGCATATGGAGAAGTCGTCAACAATTAATGGACTCCTTTTGGAAAAGATGGCAGAAGGAGTATTTGATGGACTTGAGAACATTTCACCATGTGAGGAACCCATCTAAAGGTACTGTAATCCGGGTCGGAGATGTGGTCTTGTTGCAGGAGGACGTCAGACCTCGGCACACCTGGAGGAAAGCACGCGTCGAGTCAGTAATCTTAGGCCGTGACAACAAAGCCCGTACATGCATACTGCGTGTAAATGGAGGGACAATTTCCCGACCCGTGCAGCTGGTCATCCCCCTGGAGGTCGACCAGGGCGGGGAGGATGTTGCACGCCTGTAATTACCTAGTAACGAGATTAAGTAAAAGAACTTAGTTGTCTCTGCATGGCAACACTTTAGTTAGTAGTCGTTTGTAAATAAAGGTAGATGTTGTTCTTTTTCAAAATATACTGAAGTTGTGTTTTAATTACGTTTACGAGAATTAATAGTTATGTTGAAAGAATTTCTTATATTCACAAAATTTTGCTTTAAAATTCACCAAAAACTTCATATGAATTTGAGATTAAAATTAAAAGAGTTGAAATTACAGAATGAAATTTACTTTGACTTTATTTTATTTTACCACCATCAATAAAATAATCTGAAAAATAACAGAAAGCTTACAGACAAAATTAAATTTGGTGAGTAAAATATAAGTAAATTAAGAACAGGTGAAAAACATTCCTAAATAACACATATCGTCGCATTGAAACTAAACCGTTGTAACTCAAAAAAGTCAAAAAACGAGATTTTTGGGTCATTTTGTGTAAAAAAAAGTCACCCTTTTAGAAAAACAACCTGTTATCTTTATAGTTCCATAAAGTTAATCTAGAAAGCAGATAAATCGTCATCGCATTGCCGCGATTAGCATTAGCGTGGAAAGTTTGAAATCGCTCTCCTGAAAAACTTGCTTTTTTGAGTTACCGTAAACCGGGGCGAGTCTACCATCCAGGGGCGAGTCTACCCATTTTAGTTTTATTTAATTTTCACTATTTTAAAGTGCAAATAAAAAATTTTTTACCGACGGAGGACTTAGTTCAGACTCTAAGGAAGATGGCGCTGTAGTAATTTGATCCGTTTTTATTTATTTGGTGTCTTTTTAACCGACCTGTTCAAACGTCGTTTGAGAGATTTGTATTGAAAATCAGTAAACTTTTAGTTGGTGCTCCGTAAGTATATTATTATTATTACTATTTTCACTTTGGTTAAGTGATAAACTTATCTAAGACTAAGATTACATTAATTTTATATGAAAAAAAACAAAAAGAATGTAAGTTTTGTTGTTGTAAAGAAAAAGCCAGAATTCGCGGGGCGAGTCTACCCATTCGTATTTAGTTTTAATAAAGCATAATAATATAATTTAGAACTTTGTTTATATTAAAATTAAGTCATTTTAAATGAATTTGAGTATATTATTTTAATTCTGCATTGATAAATTTATCATTAATAAGTAAATTTATAGGTTAAATATAAAATATGTTTATTTCACCTATTTTTTCAATTTTTATATTACAATATTAACTTTTTTTATTTAATGCAAGTTAAATAAATTATTATTTATTATTACAGATGGTTCGAAATTATATTCGCAAAACAAATGGATTTAAATGTTACAAAAAAATGCCATGATTTTGTTAATAATCTTTAATTATTATTATTTATTAATTATTTAATTGTAAATTTATATTAATTTTAATTTATTTTTATCAACAATAATCAGAAAAAAATGTTATTTTATAATGTTAATGATTATAAAAACAAAACTGTGATCAAAATGTGATAATCGATCAAATACTCAATTTGTGTTATTTTATGAATAAAAAAATGGAATATATAATAAAGTTATGAATTTTACTTCATAAATATCCTATATAGTAACTAAAATAACAATTTAATAGTAAAATTTGATTATTTACAATGTTAACATTCATTTTAGTAGAATGGGTAGACTCGCCCCATATGAGAGATTTGTCAGCAGTTCTATAAAAATATACAGTAACAGTGTAACTGTTGATATTTTCTAAAATCGATTTCACAGCTTTAAAGAGGGATAAATAGCGATTCCGAAACACCAATTAAAAGTCTTTTTTCTTTAATATTTACAAAAGTTTGACCACTTGAAAGTTGACAAACTGAAAAAATGGGTAGACTCACCCCGGTTTACGGTACCACGGTTTAGTTTCAAAGCGACAATATGTGAATACTTGTTACTGTTCATCGAACAACAGATCGTTAATTAATTCAAACAGAGGTTGTCAGCTTGGCTGATGGCAAGTCAGACCTGCATAGGTTTTTAGACCTAGCGGTCTCTGATGCTAAGTAATATATATACAATATATACATATATATATATTGTATTATTGTATATACTTGTATTATATATATATATATACATATATATATATTTATACAGAGAAAGACAGATAATCATGCAAAACATAACTCATAAAAATAAGAGCTTACCGATCATCTTTACTCTTGATTTCTTGCACCATTTTTTCCAAAGAAATAGCAAATGCTTGAAGCATACTTTGAGAAGATTGTTTCACAGCTCCTTGTACATTTAACTGAAGAAATATCTGTCAAAAATAAACATGGTATAATTCATTCAGACAAAATTAGTGTATTACAAAATTAGTCTTTTGGAAAAAAAATTTATAATAAATAAAAATTTAATTCAGTAGTTTTGAATCTACAAAAAGATAAATAAAAAATCATTTCAGCCGTGCTAACAACACAGAATTGAGATTAAAAATAAAATAAGACATATAAGCAAAAAATGGGGGGGGGGACTTTTTCTAGTGTTTAATCCACTTTAAAATGTAATATTTAGAAGCTTCTATTACCTTTTCAAGTGGCACAGAGTAAACTTTGGTCCATTTTCAGAAAAGAAACATTAAATGAAGAAAATTTAATGTATTTAACTCTTTCGCAGTTACATGTAAAAAAATTGAATTTGGAGTTTCAATTTTTCTTAAAAGGAAGATCACCTAATTCCATATAATCCTCCAAACATTACCCCACAGGAAAAAAAGAAACAGAATTTTCTTTGTTATACACTCTTTTTCTCATTGAATACACAAAAAAGTCATCCCATAACTGTAGACCCCATAACCGTAGAAATGCAAAATGTCTGAGACATATTATAAAATCACAGCATAGTGTAATAATCAAAAAATTAAAAATAACAAAAAGTAATAAAAAATTTACATTTATGTAAATAATCCTACCTTTGAAAAATAAAAATAAATGAGACTACTTTTTTAAGAAAAAAAACAGATTGAATGCTTTAATTGACAATTTTTAAAAACGTTAAATAAAAAATTTTCTAGAACACCTTCTGATTTGCCTTCCCAGTAAATTCTTGAAAGTTTGTTTTGACAAGAACAAAATTAAATCAGGATTTTATGTGGTTAACTACTCTCTCAGAGATTGCATCTTTGTGACGGATATGTGATATTGCCAGCTTTAACCTGGGCAACGTACGGAAAGTATAAGTTTTCCTGAAACTGACTTTTTTTGCGTTGATCCTATCAAAGGAATAAAAAACTTCTGTTTTGAATTGAAACATTACTCGAAAGTTTGCTAATTTATCATGAATTCAAGATATCATTGGTTTCGTTAATGCAGTTAGTACATGCTTCATTACATTTTTTTTTAGTTTAGCTAGCACTTCAAAACATTTAAAAAAAATTCGAAAAAGGAATTAAAACGATAAACTAAATATACTTAAACTAGAAAATCTTTGACAAGAGGAAAGTTTTGAGAGCTGTATGCAAACTGTACACAGGTTCTACGATTATTATACTTCTTAGGAAAAAAGTCTGAGAAAATACTTTGGTGGCTCGAGGTACTGAGATTGGATTCAAAAGCCTGAGAGTTGGCAGGGCTGCAACAGCTTTAACTTAAATTGACAATATAACCTCATAAGTTTAATAAATACCTCATAAGTTTAATAAATAAGTAAAAGATGCATTAGTGAGAAATAGACTTTAAAGTATGCCCATTTGAGTACTCTATGGATATTTAAAACATTTAAAACCATAAAACTTGTATTTTAAAAAAAATAATAAAACTTTTTTTTCATATTAAATTAACTAAGAAAGTCTCCTTAAAAAATATTTCTTTGTAATAGGCCTAATACAGGGAAATACAGCAAGACACACTTACATCATTTTCTTTTGGTCCATGTTGTAGTACATTCTCACGCACCAGTTGCAGTGTTTCTACAACCCTATTCTCAAAAAGCAAAGGCTAAGAGAAAAGAAACATTACTATAACTCATTTCAACAGCATTTAGCTTTTCAAGCACGATGATGCAATATAGTGAATCTTATAATATAAATAATAAAATTGTTAAATTTAATTTACTAACGTTAACAACCACTCAAAATTACGATATCTTCATATACAAAACTGCATAGGTGCTATACACAACTGCAAACAATTTACAGTTATTTGCTGTGTAGTATTTTTGCAGGTAAAAAAAAATTTATTATACCTAACAAGATTTTAACTAGCCACACTAATTGTCACATATTAAGATAATCACTACTCATTCATGTTTTAAAATTGATTAATACATTTGAGGCTCACCAATTGTGTTGTTCCTCCATTTGTATCATCGATTTCAACAATCCAAGTTTCACGTTCATTCAAATGTTGAATATCTGTAAAGTAATTAATATAAAAATGACATAAAACAAAATTATTGTCTGTTTGGTTTATAAAATTAGATTTCAATTTTTGCTGAAAATAAATAATAGATGAAGGTGAGAATTTTGTAAGTATTTTTGGATTAAATAATTGTCTTTATAAATAATTCAACCTTCAGACCGATGATAAAGAGTTGAAATCTATGCGAAAAATTTGCATTTCTAACTTTTAATTCCATTATTTCATTACATATTTAAAGCCATTTAATGAGATCTAATAGAGCTTTAATTAAGTGGATTTAAAACATAAATATATGCACAGTTAGAACCAGCTAAACAATTAAACTGAAATTTTCAACTATTTCTTACAATCCTCTCAAAATAGTTTCAGATTAAAAATTCCAACTATAAAAAACAATTATCTACAGCTATATAAAATAAGTGGCAAACAAAATTTTAGGTAATGCAATTATTCCCAAACAAATATCTCCTTTTGAACTATTTTCTTACATATATCTAAAAGAAGTAAAAGCAAAACGAAAACGTTTATCCCATTTAATCAGAATTTTATGTTAGTAACATGATATCTCAAATTATGTTTTTTTTTTCCATCAAATAATCATATTTGAATTACTGGCGAAAATTTTATATATTAGTTACAAATGAATGATTAGGATTTCCATTCATAATCAGAAATAACTCCCCAAAACATAATATGTATTACAAAGACTGTGGCAATACCTGACAATAAGGCATCTGGCTTCAATAAGTTCTTGAAAATGCAAGTAATGCTCGGTGTACTTATTATACTCTCATTTGTGTGTTATTCACATTTTTTTTTTCAATTCCTACTATTAGTTCACGCTCTCCCTACTTATATTTATATATCTTGTTCAAATTTTCAATCATTAATAAAATACTTTTTATTCATCCACTCTAGTACAAATACATTTTCTTAAACTTGTAGTAAATGACACTAGATTTTAATACAGTTTTTTCAAATCTTAATTCATTAATTAAATTTAATTAATTAATTTTAGTTTTATATGGGAGAAAAAGATATTTAGCAGGATTGTTTACCTAAGTAGGAATTGACTTTAAAAAGGTTTTTTTTTATGATTTTTTTTTATAACTTTAAATTATTTATGGCCATCTTTTTTTTATGATGTTTAATGAAATAATAAGAAGAAAACTATTTCAACTGCTAAATCAAATACTATACTAACTTAAATTATATTTTTACTCAAAAATTATTATTAGCATTCAATTCATAAATAAATAAAGTAATAGATGACAGAACAGTTAAAATGTATCTTAAACACACCATAAGAACTAAACCCTTACACATAGTGTATCTAGTTTCAAAAGCAATAAAATCAGCCAAATTCTTGCCTCTATGTTGACTGACTTAAAGGATACATTTCTTCAACTGAATCTGTCACCTTTGTTTAAATTATTATGCTTTGCTTAAGAAGAACTTTAAGTATTTTATACTGATGAAACAAAAAATTTCTATTACAATATTTAATAAAATTTCAAACACAAAAAATAATCATTGTTTCGTTGCTAAAAATTCAGCAATAAAAAAAAATTGAATACTTATTTTTCAATAAGAATAAAATTAAGCTAACCATGGGAAGCTTGCTGGAATAGAGTTTTCATTGCATGCACTTTCAAGTCAAATATTAACATCTGAATTGAGTTGAGCATATCATCCGGCATTTCAAGTTTTAACAGAGCAGAGTAGCAATTCCTAAATCAGAAAAAAAAGTGTATCGAGAATATATTATTATGTAATTAGATAACAGAATTTCAGTTTGATGCATTTCATGCAAGTTTTATTTTGCTAAATACTGAACAAAAATTTAGTTGGGCTAGGTAAGCAATAATTTTAATTAGACTTTCAAACATTTTGTTTAAAAATATTGTAAACATAAATAGAATTTTGTAACTACTAGTAATAGAGCATTATGTCAAAAAAAAGAGAGCGTAATATTTTGCACCATCTATGAAAAGCAAAATATGAATAAAGCTCATATTCATCTTGGTTTGTTTTATTCAACAGTTAAGTTTATCTTTATTTCATGCATAATAGATTTATATGCATTTATTTCAATAAAAGGCAAACGATTAAATTTTGCCAGTCTAACAGACATTAGACATTTATATAACACATGGTGCGTAGTATTTTTAAAAAGTGCTTAAAGGTGCTTATTTTCGATTTTTGTTATTTATTTCGTTATTTTACAATGGCTAATATAATCCAGAAAAGAGGTTTTTTTGTCCAAAATCAGTTGTTTTATCATAACCATGGTCTTTGAAAATTATTTTGCATTTTGTTAATGGATATAGTGCTTAAAAATATTTTTGGAGTGCTTGAAAAGTACTTAAAATGTGCTTATTTTCTGCTGAAAGTTTTGGCGATGCACCCTGTAACAGGCATTTAGTCTAGCAGAGATTTAAGAAAATGACCAAACAGTTTATTTTTAGTTGGTAGTTTATAGTTTCGAAGTACAGTGATGATAGGCATAATACAATAAAGACAATACACATTACAAGAGACAACAGCTTTCATGTACATTTTATTTTTTGTTTAAAGTAACAACCTGAGGGAGTGACAATTATATGCCTAGAGGCCCCACATTTCTACATTTGGCCCTGGTAACAATGCTCAAATTGTTGAGCAAATGTAAAAAAAAATCCAACTACACAGGCATTTAAATATAAAACTATGAGTTTAAAACTTCAAAAGACTACATAAACCATCATTGACTATTACAGTACCTGATGCAACGTAAGCAATGTGGTAGCCAGGGAGTGAGATTTTCAGTTTTAGGCCAAGATCCCAAAGCTTGAAGTTGTTGCACTGAGAGGGCATGAAGGCTATCAGGAAGAATCCCCATACGAATAAGGCAACACACTTTTTGAGATACCTCCAGAACCATATTCTAAGCAAATAGTTACACCATAAAAATATAGCAAACATCAATTTCACGAAAGCTAATATTAAAAATTTTAATGTTAAATGTTACATACTTTAAATTGAATATTCTTTGGAAGACCTACTTTATCAGAAGCATCAGAATTCTAAAACATTAAAGTCCAGGTGAGATAATATTGCTGCATATTTATATGAATACATAATTAGAATTACAACTGATGAAGTATTAAAAATTTTACAGGTCTATAATGGACCCTAAATAATTTTAAAATATAATTCTTTTCATATAAATGGACTTGAAATGTCTTTCTTTTCCATAATCAAGATATAAAACTTTATATATACAGTCAAACCATGCTATAGTGAACCTTCAAGGGACCAAAATTTCGGTTCACTAAAACTGGGACTTCACTATATCCGTTCTGCAAACAATTTTAACAAACGGTTCCAAACTCCTCCCCTTTTATTACACATTATTTAAATAAATGACCAATAAAATGAAATACAGAAATGAATGAAACATAAAACACAGTAACAAAAATTTCTTAACTTCTATTTTTTACTACTCTTTGTCTTGCTTACAAAAAAAAATTGTAATCTTTAGCTGATAAGCAATCCTCATCAACAGATATGGAAACACTTCCCGACTCTCCGATAATTTTTCCTGAATTTATATTATTCCGCTTTTTAAACCTGTCTAATCAGCGATTCAATCAGATAAAAGTAGTCTCACCAAATAGCTTAGCAAATTCATTGGCTTTGACTTGAAGCATTTGTCCAGATACTGGAAGATTGCGACTTCTTTAAATGTTCAACCAATACAATAATGCTATAGATGGTTTTAAAAATTGGCATATGTATTTATTTTGAAGTAGAAATCTCAAAAATTCTATAAATAAATGAAGAAAATAAATCAGCCGAAGGCAGAAAAAAGTTATTAATATCCATCTTCCTCTCTCTTTTTGGTTCACTACATCCACAAAAAATAACATTATGTGTGTATAGCAAGGCACGGGAGTGAACGTTTTGTTCACTATATTCAGGAGTTCATTATTGACTGTATTACTAATTGCCAGAAAGTCTCAAAGGTCACTGTTTATTTTGTAACAAAAGAGTTGTAATGTGTGAGAGTATATCTAGATCTCACACACCATTTATACAGTTGCAGTTATCTGTGAGCCAAAGATAGGAAAATGTGCATAAGTCTGCTTTCCTTGAAACACAATGGCAGCCTGATTGACAAACCAACGGGTATAAGAAGAAATCAGAGATCAAAATATTCTAAAAGAACTCATGACTATTCCACCACGTGAGTTATGTACAGGTGCAAAAGGGTACCAGTAGTGTGGCGGGTTAAGGACTGCCACTCCTAAAAAGCTGTGAGTAGCTGTCTGTCAAATGATACAGCCCAGAAAAACAGACAAAATTTTTGATTCTGACTGAATAATGTGTGCAGATGATCAATTGTGACATTTAATACAATTTCAGCCATAAATTAAAAGATGATTTTAGATCCAACTGATTCCTCTGCTTCAAAAGAAAAGTTGACAGCTAATTTTGATGAATTAAACAGTATTTTGAAGAATTTAAATAATAAAACTTGGGTTCCAATAGGCACACCAGATGCGTGTTCTCTCAATAACAATACTTATATTGTATAAAAACAAAAGAGTATAAGTTTATAAAAACAAAAAAGTATAAGTTTATAATAACAAAAGAATAATTTTCACGAATAAAATTTAAACATATAACCTCTCTAATATGCAATTGCCCTCCAAGATATGCTTGTCCAAGTTTCCACAAATTTGGGAAGTGCTCACTAAATCTTTCTGTAATTTCAACTATGAATTTGACTAACTGTGGCATATCCAGCTGAGACAGACTATTTCCTGCTTCCCGTTTTTCATGAGAGGAAGCTGAAAAATATTTTGAGACATTGAGTATTAAAAATAATTAATCAAAGAAAATAACAATGTAATGTACAAATAGAATTTAAGCAATTAAAAAATATATTAGGAGAATCATTCCTTTAATAACATTAGATTAATAAAAAAAACTGAATTAGAAATAAATAAATAAAAAATTTTTTATCCCTTTAATCAAATGGTATCTCGATCTAATTGACTGTGAATATTACAAGAAAAACAGAAATTTGGAACGCTTTTTAAATTGGACATATTACTCATACTAGTTAAAACATGCTTTGTATATTTCGGAGATGTCAACTACTCCGGACACACCAAAATAATTTAAAAAACGGCAAATAACTACAAAGTAAATTTTGCAAATATTTGACTATTTTTGCTTTGTTTTTAAAAGGTATAGCATAACATAATTACTATAAAGTGGTGAATCATATAAGCCTACGAATTATCTAGAAATAGTGGTGGATAAAAATCTACTAAATTGAATTTATGAAGCCAAGAATCACAATTGATAAATTACCACTTTAAAATATTTATTTGCTGTCTGGAGCAAGTTGGCATCTCTGATATTTAGGTCTATATGTATATTTATCTGCATATTTATTTTTGAACATTTATCTGTATATTTAGGTCTGTTTAGTTAAAAAAAAAGTTATCTTTAAATCAGATTGTGAGCTACAGGAAAAATCAAAACTAACTTCTGCATCAATCTCATAACTTGAAAATACTAAATCTTTTTCAATGATACAATATTTTTTTTAAAAAAAGACTTTCAGTTAAATATTTTCAGAGCTATTAAATTTTAACATATGAATATTAAGTATGAAAAGTGAAATCTAAGAAATCACTATACCTAATGTAATGTGAGTATCTTTCAACTCATTCAGAACATTCAGGAGCCACATCTTAGTGTGAATGACACACTGCCAAGCAGGATCGCTGGGTGTCTCTAAATTCACTAAAAATCTGGAAATAATTGGTGATAATGTTTTGCTTTACAGATGCATTATAAACATATTAATTTCTGATAATTTGTAAAAAATAGTAATATGCAAATTATAAATCCAAACAATGAGTTTTTGTACTTTCATTTATCACTCTGAAACTGAAAATGTTAATAAAGTATAAGCATGCTTTAAATAATTAATATATATATATATATATATATATATATATATATATATATATATATATATATATATATATATATATAAAAATTATAAAAAATATTTTTGTATTAATAGTAGCATTGAAACTCTTTCGTTTTCATAAAATGTCTTGGTTAAAGAATAGGTGTAGAGATATTCTATTTTGGGACTTCAAGGCTGAAAACATACCAATGAATTACAAATTAGATTTATATTTCAAAGGAGGAGTTATTTTAAAATCTTTCCTTCTTTCACTTCCATAAAAGGAAGTTTTAAGTGATTTTGGATGATACGTAGGGATACAAGGAATGCACACGACTGGCCTTTTTACCCCTTTTGGTTGCAGCATTTAATGCAAGAACAACAGTTTTTGCATGACTTTTGCTATATGATGTTTTCCATGTAAGCTGTACCAGAATTATCCGGAGTGTTGTCCATCCCCCTCCAGAGTGGAGAGTGGGTGTGAACTGCTACAGTCGCCAGCCTACTTTTAAATAAAATTTGTGAAGAAGTATTTGGTTCACGACTTAATTATTTGAGCTAAAAACAACCCAGGATAACAGGGATGTAGCTCTGATATTATATATATAATTCGTTCCATCATTGCTCATCTTGCAACCATCAACTTCCTGATTCAATGGCACTTGAGAGTCGTAAAGGGAAAACTCCAGAGTTATATTTTCCTTGACTTATAATGTTTTTTAAGAAATTGTATTCAGTCTTTGTCTTGCAACGTTGTGTGTAGACAGTTTTCTGCTACTGATGTCGCTGTTATACTTTTTTTTATTAAATTTAATTTTAAAAGTTTAATTTGTTAAGTTTAATTGCTAATTTGTTAAGTTTAATTGCTAATTATTGTCTTTTTTCCTCCCTTGCTCTAAAAATCACTATATAGATAAAATAGCTTTTATTTTTTTTGCATCCAACATAATTTTGATGTTTTTTTGCAAAAGCAAAAGTTTAAAATTGAAAAGTAGAAAAAGTTTTCAAAAATGCAATACTTCATTTTAATAAATATTTTGAAATATTTTTCTCACTACAGAATATTTTTTCGTCAATAAAATAGAATCAAGATATTTTTTGGGGTAATAATATTTTATATAACTTAGTTTTGATAAAATATTTTTGACGGTAATTTTGCACTTTTTAAGCAATGTAGATACAAAAATACAACAATTGTGTTTAGTTTAATATAATATATAAAACTATAGCTATAGTCAAGTCAGTCTTACTTTACTAATCGCTTTTGCTCTTCAACAGTTGAAGGCTGGTCCTTTAATTTTTCTAGCAACATTGCTCGAAAGTGTTCAATTCTCTGTTCCACCTCTGAATAAACTAAAATACAAACAATTTGATGATTTATAAGAATAATTAGATTATTTGATAAGCGATGAATATTAACTAATTAGTGAAAATGAATAAGATAAAATCAATAAAACATGTATAAAGTATACAAATTTGCACAAAACTGAGATGTACTAGCAGTATCAATGTAATGTGATTACAAAGATAAAGAAAGAATTCATAAAGAGTGAAATGATTATTTGCATTAAAAATGAAACAAACTTTTTAATTATCCAAAAAAATATCATTTAAACAAAACATAATAAAATAATGTATTAGAAAAATAGATTAGACATAAACATGTCATCAAATTGAAAATATTCAAATTATCAGAATAATACCTTTTTTAAACACTGCAACTTCTGTATCGTGAAATAAGGACTTAGCTCTAGCATAGTCATTAATGACCATCTCATAATCTCCCTAAAAATAACAGAATATTTGGCCTTAATTTTTTTCATTAAATTATATGCTAATTAACCATAAAAAAAACTCCTTTAAAATAATTAATTCTAAAAACTACAGTACTCTGTTATATAAAAGAAAAAGAATTATGAAGAAAGAATGTTATTAACTTTTTAATTACAACACTAATATTATTTCAGAAATAGACACTTTTTAAAAACAAATATTCTATCTGAAGATATGATAATGAAAAGATGAAACAAGAACTTAATGTAAGTTCTAGATTTTCAAGGATATTAGCAAATAAGTTCAAAAACCAATTTGAAATTTAATTTCAATACTTTTTTATTTGAAGAAGATAAGGACTTAAACAGTACTACTTTAAATTTCCCAGAAGTAGTTGATAAATTTTTAAAAAAATCTAAATTTAAACGAAACATTTTGATACAAAAATAAGATAACAAAAGAATGAACAAAATTTCAAGTTAAATACTTGAATGAAGGCAGAATTATAAACTTCTAAGGTAAAAATAAATAAAGAAACAATATACGAATATCATTTTTTTAAATAAAACATAATAATAACACAGTTTTTATATAATTTTTGTGCAATTTAATTCTTATACAATTTAATTTTTAAATTACGAAAATAATTAATAAAAAAGAAAACAACGAAACAAATGATTAAAAAATTTAAGTAAATTTTATTCACACAAATTAAGCTTCCAAAAGAAATAGAAAAAAATACAAAGTAAAAAGTTAAATTACTATAGAAATTTTAGTTCATTTTAAAAGCCTCCTTTCCTTCTTAAAAAATAAAAATAAAAATATCATGAGTTTATACATATATTTTTTTTAACTTTTAATTCTTCTTTTGAAAGAAAAATTTTTTTTGAGCAAAAACTTTGGATTAAATTTTCCAGAAAAATAAGAGTGAAAGAAAACTTGGAGAAAGAAATACAAGAACTTGTTTATATTTAACTTTTTTTGTGAAAAAAAGCAATACTCTTTTTATCTACTCCAATTTTTTTTATCATATCAACCAATTTCTCAAAATCCATAGGCATTATTAGTTCAAATGAAAATAATAATAACAGTAAATTGTTTGACAATACATTTTATATTTTACTAATTTTGTAAAATAGGATGTTATTAATGGTGAAGTTATAAATTCTCAACCATTTTTTTTATAAATAAAAAAAGTAATGGTGCCCTTTTATTCTATAACAGAAATTAAAAAGTTACAAATTAACAAGCAGTAAATAACTGATGAAAAAAATTAATTTTTTAAGGATTAAAGTTTGAAGAGCAATATAAACGTATGGATTTACCTTTCTGATGTTTTTCTCAATGTTGGCAGGCAAGTTAAATAGAAATCTGAACCTCTGTAAAACACTCAAAGCGTTTCTTGTAGAGTCAGCCTTTTCTTTACGAGATAACATTTCTTCAAAAAGATCAAAAGCTTCCTCTTTTGCTTCTAAAAACATATAATTTAAAATTTTAATAAAAACTTTTTTATTAACGGTTTATATAAACCCTCCCTTTTAAAGATAAACACATACATATTTAATAAAAGTAGACACATAAGTAAACATACCAATTTAAGATGTATAAATAGTTATGAATGTACATATACTGATGATTTTTGATAAATTGAAGTAAAAGATACGAAAATTAAATGGATATCATTTTGAAACATCAGATTTTGAGAATTGTTAATTCTTTTTTTTTTCTCCCAAAAATAAAATTTTCTACTAAGCATAATATTCTGGAGAAAAAAAATATATTATATCTTAATTTAAACTAAATACAGAATATTATTTGACACCCCTTTTAATAAATCTTTAAAGCAATCATGTTTTTTTTTTCTTTTTCAATATTCTCATGATTACTAAAGTTTATTAATACAATAGTTCAATATAATCAAACTAATAACAAGCAATTTAGTTATAAAAATAAATTTTAAGTGTGTAAACCCTACAATATAAGTAATTGAAATGTGTGTTAGGAATTGTAAGATTTAGGCAATTGGAAGTTGTCAATAAAAAATAAAAGTAAGGCATAACTTTTGCGTCCTGTTATCAAAGTATACACTTTAAATAATTCAGAGAATAAAAAAATAAAGATACTAAGGCATAAATTTTGTTTCCTGTTATCAAAGTTAGACACTTTGAAACAATTCTGAGGATAAAAAATAAGCTTAAAGCATTAATTTTTCCTTTTATCAGAGTATAAATTTTCAAATAATTCAGAGGATAAAAAATAAAGGTATGGCATAGTTTATGTTTCCTATTATTAAAGTATACAATCAAATAATTAAATAAAATGTCCCTTTCAAACATGCATCCATTTAGATGTTCAATCATTTCAAAGAAAAAGATATTACTTTTATGTTTTACTTTTGAGAGAAATCAGTTTATCTCTTTAATAAACTCTATAGCATAAACAGCATTAAAAAAGAATTACTTTGTATAGCCTGATCTGCAGGTACAGCAAGATTGTTACCCAAAGCTTGAACATCTTTTTCTAAGCCAGACTTTAAATCTGAAAATAAAGAGTTACAGATATACATATTTGATTAAACTTTATAATACGAAGTATGTTTTAATAATATAATATAAACTCACTATCAAGAGCATCTAAACAGGACATAACAGAGCTAACATTAGATTTCATAAATGCCAAAGGACCTTCATCGTGAGTTTCAACTTTTCTTCGTAAGAATGCAAGTCCAGTTTTTAAATCATCAAAGCTATTCAAAAATATGTAAATATAACTAACTTGAAATAAAAAATTACACACAATAAGATATAATTTTTAAATAGCATCCCAAAGGGTTTCAGTTTTTGTCTGTAAAACTATAATTCAAGAATTCAAAACTTTCGAAAAATATGTTTAAAAACAACTTTAACATAAAGAAATTAGGCAATGAAAACATTTTGAATATGATCAAGGGGGCTTCATGGCTAAACAATCTTCAACATAAGTTTCAACTTTTTTTTCTTCTTTTCTTTTACATAAAAATTCAAGTTTAATATTTAAATCTCTAAAGCTATTTAAAAATATGTATAAGAAAAATTGATACAATTTATAAAAACATTTAAACTAAAGGGATTTAACCCTTGGCACGAATGGGACATTGGTGTCCCTTATATAGTTTTACCTAGAATCAAAAATATTTTTTGGTTCTTTTAAATTATTAAAAAACAGTCTAATGGTTACTAAAAAAATCTGTTAGAATTATATTCATACTAAAATATAAAATCCAAAAAAGTAGTATGATTAAAAAAATAAGAAATAAAACTTTCATACATATTCACAAGTTTATTTTGTAAATTAAAAAAATTTATATGATAAATAACTGTTTCTCTTAGATCTAAATAACTGCAAATTTGAAAAATTACTGTTTAGAAGATTTTGTCTTTGCAGAAAAAGACACAACTGTTTCATGCTGTATTTCACAACCATAAATTATTAAAATGCTAAATAAAATATTTTTTACCTATTTTGACCTTAATTAAAACAAAATAATGAAAAAAGTGTGAAAAATATGTTTAATAAAAACTGGGCATCAAGGGTGAATAAATGTCAAAGAACCTTCAAGTCTTTTGAAAAATGTGTTAAATTCTAAACCACCAGTTCTTAGTTATACTCTACTTTAGAAAAAAAGGCTGTTTTGTTGCCAAATGTTTATACCAGAGCATGTGCACTAGAAAGTTGTCTCTGATTTATTAGAGCTAAATAATTATGTGTTAACTAACAGAGGTTACTGCTTTTGTTACTCTCCAAAGAAAACTCACACAATAGAAAATTTTGCAATCAAAAATACTTCAACATTTCTAGCCCCTAAACCAGGAGTAACAACTAAAAATATTTTCAGCTTTTTTTTGTAATTTCAAATTTAAAAAAAGAAAAAAAACTTAAATACAGAAAAAAGTACGGAAGAAAAAAAAAAGATCTGTACCGAGCACCATGATGATTCTCTAAAAGATACCAAGTTGGTTCAAAGTTATGAGACAATATGTTGCCAGAACCTAAAATAGAAAAATTAATTTAGCAGATAATTTGCAAAATCATTTCTGTTAATAAGAAATGGAGAAAAACTAACCTTCTGGAAATATTTCTTGCAAATCATCAACAGGAAATCTCTCCCTGTTTTCAGAATAAAAAAATAATTTACATATTAACATAGTTTTAAAAACATTTACGCATAGTTTTAAAACATTCAAATATACGTAGATTTATGTAAAACATAAAACTGATGCTAACATTAACTGCTTTATTATATTTTAGTGTTTTAGTTTTAGAATTAAAATAGTTATTAATGATAATCAAACTTTTATAGTAAGAGAAGCAAAATTTTTTCTGGTTGTAGAACCTTTTAGAGGTAACAATGAACGCAACTTTCTTTACTTTATTTTATAATAATTTCCTGATCTGCTAACGTAATATGAAAATCAATTTGTGTCATAAAAAACTTAAATTGAAAGACAAGTTCTGCAAATTATATACATAATATGTACAAAGCATAATATTTGTTTTAGAAATAAAAAACATTTTAAAGGTTTTAAAAACTTATTTTTTTAATGAGTTTATAGCAGCTCTTTAACTTTAAAATAAATCTTTGAAAACTGCATTTGTTATGAATATATTCTGGTTTAAATAAAAATAAAATGATAACAATAAAAATAACAATTAATAAAAATAATTCATAAATTTCTTAAAAAAATAATAAAAATAATAATGAAAGGGAGGTTTGAAGATAAAAATCATTTGAAACATTGAATAAGCACCATCACATTTTGGAATATTGATGTTACAATTTAAGTATTTTGTAAAAGTTATTTGAAATTTATTAGATGTATAACATGTAAGTTGTTCCAATTAGTTGTGGCCACAAGGTAGGTGTGTATACTGATCATTAGATTATCCATATTAAGTCTCCAAAGTCACAGACTGTTAATCACTATTATAACTATAATATCAAAAACATCTTTTCATAAAAAATTAGATTTTTTGGTTTAAGAATGGTTAATTACGCATAACAAAATAAATTATTCATACGATCCTCAGACATTATTGCCAACAGACTTTTTCACTTTAAAAGCACAATACAGTTAGTTTAAGGGACCGTTCAAAGAGTATGAACACAAAAATGGAGAAATTTTAAACCCTCCCCCCTTTCGTACATTACCGTACATAAGGTCTTACTACCCCCCCCCCTTAGAGTACTTACATTTTATTAGTCTACCCACCTTTTTTCATAAAAATTAAAATAATTATGTTTTAAATAAAATTAAATATTTATTTCAGGAGTGTGTAGGAAAAAGTCAAATTTAAATTTGGTGTATGATTATAATGTACGCACTTTGTATAATACCTCCCCATCGTACAAAAACGTACAAAATAGCAAATCCCCTCCCCCCTTCAGGATGTACGTACTTTTAGAATGGCCCCTAAGCACAATTTCAAATTACAGTTAATTTAAAAACAATTTCAAATTACAATTCATTATAAGCACAATTAGTTCCATTAAGAAATAAATAGGTCAAACATGCAAAAAAGCTAGTGATTATTTAGAGCAAAAAATGTAATAAACTAAATAATTTTTAATTCATTGTTCTGGAAATTTACCAAAAAAGGACCTCTTTCAAAAATACAAGCAGTGCTTCATTTACAACCCAAAAATTTGAAGATATATATACAAAACAAAAACTGTCCTATACAAAAATTGTCATTTTTAAGAAAATTAAGAGTCAATCGTCAATAAGTTAATCTAATGAAGAATAAAAATTAAATCCATTTTTTAAAATCGGAAAATTTAATTTGAACTGGATAATTAAATTTAAATAGACTTTGTGCTAAGTCAGTAAACATATGACTTATTAAACCAATAATATAAAATCTAAGAAATAATTTCATTGAAATGCTCGTTATGCAAATAAATTAAAAACATTTTATTGTTTATATTTTAATAGATTAAAAGTTACAGGCATATAGGGTACATTTTTCTTACACGCTAGATTCATCTGAGAGACGAAGAGGATCATCAGGGTATAATTGAGAAGGTGAAGTTGGCCTGTTCTTTCCAAACCATGATTCATCAACCCAAACAGCTGATTCATCAGTAAGACCTAAAGCATTTAAGAAACTACATTAAAGACTTGACATAGTACAAAAACAGTGATAAAGCTTTCATATTGTTGATGCAGACAAAATTATTTCATCATAGTTTTAACAGTAAGAAACAGAATAAAATATTGGATCACTCTGAGACTTTTTATTGAAATTAAACAAAAATTCCTTCATTCTAGGAAGCAACCAACAATCAATAAACCAACGTACTATTTAAACATTAATACAGCTAAATTACATAATATTAAATTTGAAGAAATATCATAAGCTTTCAATGTCAGAAAAACACTAAATAAACAAAGAAAAAAAATATAATGAACTTTAATATTAAATATTATGGTAAATTTAGTATTAAAGTAAATTTTGCATTTGGTTAAATTTAATCAAACATGAAAATTATACTTCAAACATAAAATTATACATAAAAGCAATACAGATTTTATAATGAAATCTGTATAAATTGATCAATAATATTCAAGCATTTATTTAACATAAGACTTATCATTATAAAAAATACCATGCGTAGATTAATATTTCTCGCATAAAATTAAATGCGTTGCTAAGGTCAAAATAAATCTAAAAAATGAATTAAAAGAGTAATTTAAACATCTTAAAACCTATGATCAGTTTTTAAAACAAAAAGAAAAATATGTCTTACAAATAGGGCAACAGGGACAAAGGGTATAAGTTGCTCATAATATGTAACCTCCTCAATATTTCAGAAACCTCCACAATATGTAACCTCCTCAATATATCGAAAGAACTTTAATGAAACATTATTGATTTAAATTTAACTGAATTTAAAATGAGTAAAAGAAATAAAAGTAATTAGCCTGCCTTTTCTCAGATCTTTAGAAGGTAGAAGAAAAAAATTTCATTTTTTTTCATGCTTAAAATTTAGAGAAGTATCGTGAATTTTTTTTTTTTTTTAATTTTGTCTCTTCTAAAGAAAAAAAAAGTCTGTAGCATCTATTAAATGTGTTAAAAACTCTAGTTTTCTATTTTGCAAATTTGCAAACAAGAAAAAGTGTACAAATATTGGTTGTTAGAGGTTTCCTTGCTTTTTGAAATTATGCTAATTCTCTTATATAATGCCCCATTTTAAACCAATTGAATTATAAAATATTTTTATAAAAAAACATTCACAAATTATGCATTTTCTATCATTATCTATAATTCTATCTATAAAAAGTTTTACACATTTTTGGATAACTTCTCTACACAGATTTTGAGTAAACATTTTAAATTTTTTTCACATATATTTCCATATATATGTTTTCCATATATATTTTTATAAAAAAAAAAACATTCACAAATTATATATTTTCCATCATTATCTACAACTCTATCGCTAAAAAGTTTTACACATTTTTAGAATACTTCTCTACACAGATTTTGAATTTTTTCCATATAAGCTATTCCTAAAAATATATTCCTGGAATATGATTTATAAATAATATAAAATGGATTGATGGATTTTTAGACATAGCAGGGTCGAAATATTGAAGCTTATTTTCTTCTTGTTCTTCGATTGCACAGCAATTCTGCATGGATCATGGTCTTCACTAGAACAGATCTCCATTTTGACCTATCTGATGCCCTTGTTTCCCAATTTTTAATTTTAAGTGCTACTTTAAAATCCTGTTCAAGGCAATCAATATATCATAGTCTTGGTCTTCCTCTAGCTTGTACATCATATGGTTTGACCATAAAAACTTTTTTTCACATTTTTATTTTCTTCCATTATGATGAGGTGTACTGCCCACTTTAATCTTTGAATATTGAAACTTTTACTTTACAAACACAACAAACAAAAATTCATTGTATCACATTTAAAACACAAATGTGATGTCATTATGAAAATAATTTACCCAAAAAATCCAATGTGAAAGACAATAATAAAACCATTATCAGGGGTCTGTCTAAGTTTTTCTGAAAGGTACCTATTTTGTGAAAATTTTGACATAATTTGTGAAAAATTAAAAATTATATTAATAAGTCAACACAAAAACATGGTAAAAATATAGATTTATCGTTTCTTAAGGGATACAGAAATAAAATTTTAAGAAGAAGTATTTTGTGAAACTACCGTTTTTCCTAAAGTTGAATTTGTGAAACCACCGTTTTACCTAAAATTGAATTTGTGAAGGTACCGCTGAACGGTAGTAAATTCGGCCTGGACAGACCCCTGATTATTATATACACATATATTTTTTTTTACTTTGATGATTATAAAGTAACTTAGATAATTTCAAAGTTGATGTTGGGTATATTAAATGGCAAATCAGAAAGGAATAACAGTGATAAGGGGAAAAAATGTCGGATGGTAATTAGGTTATCAAACATTTTAACTGAACAAGGACAAAACAAAAAGATTCAGATAGATAAAAAGAAACAAAAGGGAATATATACTTACCAATGCATCTGACTAATACTTTAAACTGAACTGTGCAGGTTCCTCTACCACCAGATTTGGTGGTAACTATAACATCACCAAACTGTGCAACTCGAGCAGCTCCACACCGAGCAACAATTTTGCTAGGTGAATGCCATTCCGCATACATTAAACATTCTATGCCACAAATGGTCAGACCTAATTACATAAATTGTAGATAAAGGATGAAAACAAAGGTAGAGAACATGACATATATTTCAATAACACAAATATTTTGGGATTCACAATATGACTGAGTGGAATTTTACAAAGAACCATGATTCAGGTGGGTTTCAAAAGGAATTAAGACTGATTTGTATAAGGATTTAGGATATAAAGGATTAGGATATTAGTGGTTATAAATAAGGATTTTATATTAAGGTTGTTCTTTGAAGGCTTTTATAATTGTTGTAATTTCGAAAAAAAAAAAAAAAAAAAAAAAAAAAAAAAAAAAAAAAAAAAACATTATTCATAACCATGGTTAGGATGCTGACAATGCCAAGTCTAGGATGGAAAGTTCTTAAAAATGCCTTTAAAAAACATCAAAAATTATCTTAAATGAAAAATGCCCTTAAAAATTTTTGAAAACATGTTTTATATTGGCATTCTGTTTAAAATATATATACCAAATCACAAATTGTATTTATAAATTTAATAAAAATAAGTAACAATTAAAATAAATATGAAATTTATGAATAAAATAAAATGCAAAAAAAAATTATAAATTTAAAAAAGGATTTATTAAATTTTAATAATATTTATCTAGAACAGAAATGGCAAACCTTTTTGATTAGAGTACCAGATAAAATATGATTTTTTATTTTCAGGTGTATTGTGTGTCACTCCTTTCTTATAAATAATAATCTTTAAACAAACTGTTGCACTAAAATTTTAAAGTATATTTGCTGCTTAGTTATTAACTTGTTTTAAATGGAAATTGATTAAACACTATTTTAAAATTTTCAGTTTAATACCAAGCTAATATAAAATATTCTAAAGTGGGCACTCTTTGTCGCAAGGTATTTAAGGTAAGATATTTGTGGTAAGGCATGTGTGGCAATAAAATAAAGGTATTTAATTGCAAATATTTTAAATATCTTATAGCATGAAAAATTAGAGGAATCAATACAATACGAAATATATTATTTATTACCTTTATTTTTATGTGTATCATACTCTATCATATTCAAAAACTTCATACAATTAATTACATTTAGTGTGACACTTGTTGCAGAACCTTTTCAGCAATGTCATTTATCTTTGGACCATAGCTTTTCGTATGTAACAACACTCGCAAGATTTATTTAAATCTGAAACCAGACAGTTTTTTACAGCCTGTTACATACATTTTGAAAAAAGTCACAATGGCACTCAAAGTCGTATTTGCTTCTGAATTTATCTATGGGGCAATTTAATAAGTACTTCTTATATGCCACAAAAGACATGTCACATACCACCTAGTGGCACATGTGGCATATGTTCACCATCTCTGATCTAGAACATCAGAATTGCATTGTTATTATTAGATATTTTTTTTGATATTTTTGAAACTGAAAGATTGCCCACACCCAAAAGAAAATTCCCGTATCGTGAAAAAATTTGTTCAACATCAACAACTGTTATTAAAGTGCAAATTATTAAATTATTGTTATTAAATTTAAAATAACAAGATTCAATGCAAACCTTACATATATTTGAAATTTTCAAATTTTAATTCACAAATAAAATACTTCTACACTGAAAAATATTATTCCAAATTCATAAAATAATGATTAAAAAAAGAAAAACATCTAAAAAATTAAAGAAAAAAAATGAATGCTCAATAAAAAAATTATTATCAATATGTTAGCCCTGTTCATAAATGTTATGTTGTATTTCGGCCCTCTTTAGTCTTTGTTGAATATGAAAAAAGTGCAAAATATCAATTTAAAGAGAGAATATTAAAGTTTTTAGAAAATGAAAAAAGTTAGTGACCAAATTTTTTAATATTTGAACAGCTGCTTCAACAGCTGTTTTTTTAATGCTCATAAAATAATGCAAAAATTTAAAATTTGTCAATGAGATTTCTTAAAAAGTTTAATAAAATCTTAAATATTTGTTGAATTTAAAACTAAGTATATAGTATATGAATAGTTTAAATTGATTCAAAGTATATGAATAGTTAAATGCTCTCAAATTTAGTTTGCTAAGCAAAAGAGCTTCAAAAAACATCCTTATGGACAGGGTTTTAACAAGGAAAGGAATCAGAATATTTTCAAACAGGGTTTGTAACTTGATTTTTGATTTTTAAAGGATACTAAGACTTAATGTAAGCAAAAGCAAACCTTCCTATTAATAATATTTAAAAAAAAAACAGTTAACGTAAGCAGATTAAAAATAGATAAATAAAATCAGAATATGTATGAAATTTAACCAATATGCCCAAGTCTACATATATGAAAAATTACTATCTGAAAAAAGTGGCAGATCATATTTGTTTATACCAAGTGGACATTTTTTTCTGTTACCTGCCACTTTAAAAAAGTAGTGTAACTTACTGCAAGTCCATTTATGCTAACATTACAACATGGTAGACTAAACTTCCTTGTTTCTGTAAAATAAATCCTAGCAATTGTCTTACCACTTTCTCTCTTTTTTGAATAAAGTAACTGTCCTTTTAAAAGGGTTAAAAAAAAACTAAAAATTAAACAACAATTTTAAAAATTTTACTCGAAATAAAATCTGGAAATTTACAAAAAATAAATTTTTAATGAATACAGAAAATTTAATTTTTGATAATAATATTTAAAAATTACAATATTTAAAAATTCAAGGTTTCTAAATGTAACATTAAATTCAAAAAATTGCAAGAGGTACTAAAATACTTAAAAATATATATAGTAATATAAAAATTAAATAAAATTTAAAAAAACTATATTTATGAAAAGTAAAATTTCTCATACTTAAAAGATCACGTTGAGAAACTCCTAAATTTTCTCCTCTTAAAACTACTTTAGTTCCTGGTTCTCCTTCCTTTGGAGAAAGTCCTGTAACTTTAGGGGGATCCATATCGAATTTTATCGGCATTTACTGAAATTAAAAAGATACAAATTACTATAATAATTTATAAGGAAACTAAGAACATTATAGAAGGGCAAAAATAAAAATTTTTAACTTTTCTTTTTGATAGAAAAAATAAATAAAAAATGTGAAATATGGTTGTCTTCTATTTTAGTTCATTATCGAAAAATTTTATTTAAAATTTTAAAATGTTTTACAATATTTATGAAATTATTTTATTATGGTAGTTTATTTCATGTTTACATCACCTTTATTATTGCTTGATTTTGTTGCTTATCAGATTTGAAAAATTCGTTGCATTTGAGCATTGTTTGAAAACTAAACTAATATCATCAGAAGATGCCAGGAATTTAAACAAACTAGGGATCTTTTGAATCACACAATTAAATTAAAAAAAAAAAAAAGTAGCAACTACAGTTGCTTTATTATTTGTAGTATATTGGTTCCAACCACTGAGTAGCCTTCAAATAATGTGTAACAATACATAATTTGAAAAACTATTAATTAAATAAAATTATAATTTAAAACTTATAATCAATTTGACCTCAAATATATTATCTTTTATTTTGTTCAAAGTGTAATTACTTAACTAATATTCTTATGCATTTCAAATTATTAAACAAGAGAATAAAAAAAACATTATGTTAACTTAATTTTTTGCAAATTTACGCTTTGACAGAAATGATTAGTATTTCTAGAAAATAACAAACGTCTTATCGTGTATGTTGACTAAGAAATTTGATTAAAAACTTCACTTCAAAAATTAAATATTAAGAGATTATAAGGTGGGAGCAATGGGTTTTTAAGTAATTTCTGCAGTTTGCCAAGGGAACCATATTTATGCCCCCCTGTGCACCCCTTGAGTCTATAATTATTTTGCTTGGTAAAGAAACATCTTATATTATACTATAACATCTGACCGAGTTTCAATAATATTACGGGGAAATATGCGGCATGATATATACATAAGTATAAATGCTCTAATTTCTATCGCTTTTATTACAAACACAATCTAAGTATATAAGTATAGGAATATTTTATTTATGTTGCTATATTTTTAGCTCATACCAAGCTTTAGAAGTAATTTTCGTGGTTTGTGGAGAAAACCATATTATGCCCCCATTAAGCACCTCTTAATTTAGCATCTTTAATAATTAAGCACCTGCAATTATATATATATAAATATAGTACAATATCTGACCTCGGGCATTTTTTTTTTTTTTTTTGTAAAAGGTGAATTTTTTTAATACATGCAATGGGGATTTTTATTTAGTAGGTTTTTCTGCTCCGAAAAATATCAAATTTGTGATGAGAAGCACAAATCATGAAAAACCAACATAACAAAAATAAAAGCATAATCTACATCCCGCTCTCTGAAGTGTCAACAGACATTATAGAAAATATCAGATTTTTATTTTATTTTCCACAATAGTATGACATTTTACGAAAGAACGCATTGCAATAATAAACTGAGATCAAGAAATTTTGAAAAATAAACCATTCAGTTCTCTCAAAATTCGTTCACAGAGTTAAGAAATAGTAGAAGATGCATAAATTAAATTAGAATAAGTAATAAAATTAACAGAGTAAATATGAATAATATTTACAAGTATTTTAAAATGAACCATATTTCAAGGCGGATACCGGAACCAAACAATTTTCTATTTACATCAATTATTCGATTGATAATCATTTTACCAAGTAAACGAGTTTACATAATTGACTGCATCATTTAATAGAAGCAGAATTATTTGGGCTGCAACTTGCTTTGTCTAATGAAAAATAAAGCAAAATTAAGCAATCAACAGCGTACTAGGGTTTAATCGAAACACTGAAACTGAAGCTGTTTCGACTTTTTCATACTTTTCGGTTTATTTAACCCGATTATTTCGATAGATTTGAAATATTTGCGAACGACAACTGGTTTAAATCTTGCTGGTTTGTCTGGAAATAAAATCTAAAGATTAATTTCGCGACACCGCTAACCGTTAATGTAAACAAAACGTATATTAGTAAGAATTCTTTTGTAGGTATAAAATTGCTCTCTTTTATTTCTATTTCATTCCTATTGTGTCTGAGTCATTTCATGTGGTGCATTTTAAATTTGAAGTCACTTTTGTTTCAAATTTTTGATATAGTACTGTATTATTATTAAGGCCAATCTTATTTTCCCAGTAGCAATAAATATTCTAAGACTACAAGTAAAATGGAGAAAAAAAAATTAATCTTCGATATTAATTAAAATTTTAAAATAAAATCATTTGTAATATTTTTAGTTTTTTAAATATTTTCGGCACTAAAGCCTAGAACAGGCCTAGGCCGTACCCGGTCAGTTTCCGCAATAGCTGTCTATCCTAAGCCACTGTTCTCCAATTTCGGACACCTAACAGGCCAAGATCTTTTTTCTACATTGTCCAGCACCTAATGCCTGGGGTTTTTTTCTGTGTCAGACAAGGATTTCTCTGTATAAAAGTTAAAGATATGTATATTTCGTTTTCAGGATAGATAAATATTTTATCATCAACACTAAAGCACATGATACACCATTGTTGTTTTTATCACTCTTTAGGCATATGTGATTCTTCCATGAATCAATAACAAGTTTCCATATATTGATTTGTCACGCCAACTACAATCGCCAAGGTGCCAAATAGATTTTAAACTTGCACATTTTTTTAAAAAAAGAACATGTAGATGTTTGCCCGGGGGTGGTTACTAGTTATACCTTTTGAAGTTGGTCCCTTTCTGAGATGTTTTTTTTTTTTTTTTAGTTTCTTGCGGGCCGCCGCCTGGATGTTTCCAAGACTTGGCGATCATTCTGCTACAGATTAGGATACGGAATTCTCCCCTCAATATAATTTATATTTCAGACAAAAATTTAAATTTCGTTACTTCTATTAAATCTCGTTCACGAGACATTTATTCTTCCTGTACCAGCACCCCTTTTTTTTATTCTTAAATTCTCATTCTCTTGACTAACTACTTTTTTTATAAACTTCAAAAGACTAGACTGAAGAAATAAATTATATTACAACTTCGGCTGAATTAATGAACTACTGAGGCAAGCACAAATGTTTAAAATTGATAATTTAAAAAGTAATTCTAAAATAGCAAAGAAATTTAATGTTAAGAATTAATGACAAAAAATTAATTAAAAGGTTTTTTGTTAAAAAAAAAAAAAAAAATTCCCCTATTTTTCTTAAGCTTATATTTCAATGAGTAGCAATTTTTGGTGCCAATTCCAATTTGTAACAGAAAAATTATTTTATCAATGTGATATATTTTTCACTTTTTTTATTTGCCTACAATCAGGTTGAATAAGTTTTTAATATGATCATTTCGCATGGAAATTTTGAATCATGCATTTAAATAATCACTTTTTAACCCACTCAATACCATCGTAAATCCATGTTTTGATCTTTTTTTTTACTTTTGCAGTTAATGCAATTAATTTCCTTAATAGTTTTTTTAAATTCCAATATTACAGCAAGATGAATTTGGTGATGTATTTTAAAGGCAAAGAATACATATGCTGTTTATTTCGGTTTCAACCATTTTAAAGTTAATGGTTATTCAAATAATTATTACATTACATGTTGTTGTTATGTTTGTTAATTTATTTATAATATAGTTATATAAATTTAATTCGGAGTGATCTAATTTGCTGTCTGCAATGCCCTTAAATTGAACACCAATCTCTGAATATTATTAAAAACTGTCAAATTAAATTCTAAAATTTTTCAATATACTAATAACTAAATTATTTGATTAATTAAAATATGATTTAATTAGTAAATCATAGTTAACTAATGATAAAATTATTTATTTCTGTTTGGAATTAAGAACTGTTTAGAATTAACTAATTATATAAGCCTCAATGTTTAATAATTATTTATAAAATTAAAATTTATTTAATATTACGGTAATTGAAACTGATCACATTGTGAATATTGAGCAATTCTTACTTTGTTAATGGGGAAACCATGTTACTTGTCATGAAAATAATCTTTGCCTCTTGCTGTTGATATAGGCCCTTCTCATTAATGACTGTTAAAGGTTATGGATATTTAGCTGCAGTATTTTTTATTAAAAAATTTCATTGTGTTGATAATTTGTTATTAAGATTCCTTTACAAATTACATTTTATCATAATGTTTGATTTTAAATGTTTGTAATTAATTTGAGCTGTCTTTATACATTTTCACTTTTTAATTTCAGAAATATGAGTGACAGAGAATTTAAAAATCCATTTCAGGATTATGATGAGAGTTTGGAGGTTTTTGATTTTGAAACAAATAGGGTAATATTGCTAAATAATTCATGTTGTTTTCATGTCTTTTCCAACTAGATTAACCTATTGTAATCAAATGTATTTCTTATGTTGCTTTTTAAGAAATTTGTACTCATAGTTTTGTTTTAAATGTTTGAAAATGATAAAATTAGCACATTTTTCAAGTTGCTAATTATGGTATTTTAAATAAATATTTTGATTAAACTCTGTGAAATTAAACAGGGTGCATTTCAAAGTGTAAATTTTCTGTTTGTCATGTTCAATTCTTCCTTGTTTAGACATAATTTGAAATAACAAATTTGCTACTATTGTAAAAATAAAATTAAAAATATTTTGTCAAATTTAATCCACGCTTATGAAATGGAGAAAAAGGTAAAAATCAGTATTTAGAGTTGACTTTAATCAAGGGCCTCTTAATAGAAAAAAGCATTACATCACTACAGCCAGATCCATTTATCACCCACTCTGTTGTTTGATTAGTTTTTTCTAAAAAAAAAAAAATATTTATATAAACTTGCTTAGCTTTTAACCTATTACTTAACAAGAAAAGCGATACCTTATAAATTTAAAAATGAACTTAATTTTCTTGTATCATATTTAAAATTAACTAAAAAAATTGAATTTAAATTTTCATGTTCAAGTCTAAAAGAAATTCTATGAAAATCAGATTTTGTTCAAAATATTCATTTTCAAATTGAAAAACCCTTGTGTCTGATATAAAAATAATCTGTCCCAATTTCCCTGTCCTTTGAATGATATAAATAATTTTCATTATTTTGAACTTCGATTCAAATATGTATATGAATTTATTGTTTTTTTAATTACTTAAATGCATTTTAATAAAATAACAAAAAATTACTTATTATTGTTATTTTTTGTAGCTCATTGATCAAATTGAAGGACCTTTAAAAGAAAATGTTTTTGTACTTCTCCAAACTCTGGAAAAGCATTTAGCTGCAGAATCGACTACATCTGACACAAGTGTCTATACAGGCACATCAGGTAATTTTTTTCTTTTTTTAAATGTATGTAATATGTATGTAAATATATTTCATAAAAATAAATGCTGAAAAGCTATTGTAACCAGTTCACTGAAGAAAAAAAATTAAGAATAAAATTTATTTGCTTCTATATGTTACCTATAAAGTAAGAATTAAAGATATATCTACATTTGATGAGTTAAAGTTCCATTTTCTAGTTGGTTACCCCTGAAAGAATCTCCAATATGTTTATCTTTAAATGGCTACCACACAGTTTAATCCAATCTTGGTAAACCTATCTTAAAATCTCTATTATTAATCTAGGTAAAACAAGGTCAACCAATTTTTTTTTTCAGTTTAAGCACAAGTTTATATATTAATAAAGCAATACATTAATACTTAATTAACCTTTCCTCAGGTGGTACTGTAGTGTAACTACCACTATAAATATTGAATACCAAATCACTAGTATATAAGACATGTTAACTTGATTTTAACTGGAGGTACCTTTTGATAGATGAAGGTTGACATAGTCGATTTATAATTTCCCTCCATACCTACGAGTCTCATAGATATTAGGATTTACTACACTTATGTCTAATGGACATTGCTTAGTCCTTCTTGCGCTTAAGTTTTTTTTTTTTTTTTTTTACTTTAAAGGACATTGTTTGGTATGTCGTTGTGTCCCAAACTCTTAACTTTTTTTAAAAAAAAAAAAAAAGGTAAAGTGCCATTGCCTGTATAACATTTAATATTGGCTTCAAGCTTAAGAGATTTTTAGTCTTAATTTTAACCAGCTGAAGCATAAGAGATTCTTCAGTCTTTAACTGCTCTCCCATCTTAACTGATTAAATTTTTGTATCTATAATTTGTTCTTTATTGTTTATTCATGCAAAAGTTTTCTTGATACTCCAAAGTTTTCAAATGTTAACTGTCGAAAATATGGAATAAAAATGGCTGTTCATATTTTTAATGGGTTCCTGTTATGTATTAATCTTTAATGTTAAAATATGTTATTGGTAAAATAATTCAAGCTAGTGTTTCACATAATTTAAAGATTATTATTCTATCTCCAATGACAATATGGGCTTTGATTTCTTACAAGATTCAAAAAGAAAATATTTAAATTGATATTACAGACGTGCCAACTCTCCCGCATTTTGCGGGAGTCTCCTGAATTTTGAGTTATTCTCCCGCCCTCCGGAATTGATTTGAAAAACTCCCGAATTTTACTGCAATCGACGGCCAAACTCAAAATTACCTAATTTTTCCGCGAAAGTAAGTTTTTCTTTCAGCTTGAATTCCATCCCCTCTTATCAAACTACCATCTGCCTGAAGCGTAGCTGAACATGCTTTATTTCCCCCCCTCTTCAACGTTACCTCTTAACACTCCTATTTCACCCGCCCCCTTACACTGGGGGCGGGTGAAATCTTCCTCTTCTTTCGTGTGGAGTTGAATGCAATGACGTCACATGTCGTTATCGAGTGACGTCCGTTCAGGAGAGGGGAAACTCGTACTCTCGATAGTTGGAATTGATATAGTATCTTGCTGTTTTTATAGTTTTTAATGCATATTTTTCCACGGTTGGCAACAAGCTCGTAAACTAGCAACGTGATATCAATTATTCGTTTAGTCTTCGTATATTTAAAAAAAAAAAAAATTTTTTTTTCCAGGATGTCTTAAGTCGAAACGGAAGTATAGATCAATTTCAACAAATCATGTACCAATGACTTAAGCAAGACTTAATAGCGGAGAGCTAAGTCTGCAACTCTTTTTTTCATGCATACAGTAGAGAACCATTTATCTGGTATCCAGATAATCCGGAAAAAAAATTTGCTCGGTTCTCCCGCCATTTTGAACTATAACGATATGAAAAAAAAAGCGGAAACTGGACTAATCCTTGAAGTTGAGTAGAGGAAAATGTGAGGAAGGGAAGAATTTTTTTCCCCGTTTACCCAGAGAAACGTCATTTCTTCCGCGACCTTGAAGATTTTAGATCTTTATTCTCTTTTAGGTCGTTAAACTCAAAGGAGTGGCATGATGATTTCGTTTGCTGTTTGATTTACGAGGGGGTGGGGGAAATGCATTGCACATGCATATCAGTGAACAGAAGATGATAGAGAAAAATATATTTATCTATTTGACATCGATTAATGAAAATAAAATGTTTTTCTTTTGAAGTGCGGTATCATTCGCAAGTTTTTCTTGATGTGGAATCACACCTACTTTAATTAAAAATCGCGTTTTTATAAAAATAAGAAAAAGGACAATTGTTTATTAATTTAAGCATACAATTATTTTATGAAGCAGATTGCAGTTTCGTTTTTCTGATTCCACTTTCTTTTTTTTCTTTTTCATGATAAATTTTGCACTCAATAAAATTATTTGTATTACCAAATTTTTTCATTAGTTTTTTTTTTTTAAAGTCCGTTGATCTTGCCTTGTTCTAGGTTTTAATATTTATGCTAGTGCCGTTTTTTAACTATCGTTTCGGTTCGATAATTTTCAAGTGTTTTTATTTAGATTAATAGGTTTTCCTTTTATTTTCGCCCCCCATGAAATATATTGCGTTATTTAATCATTGATTTTGTTTATTAGTTGATTTAGGAATCGTAATTATTTTTTAAACTTGTTTTTCTTGTCTAAACTTGCAAATTTTTTTATTCTTTTAAATTTTATTTTACTACAATTTTTTTCCTTTTTAGATTTAGGAGTGCTTTTCTTTTTTCTCTTACTTTAAAATGTGTTTAAATTTTTTCCTTGTAATTTGGGTTTGATAAAACATCAATTAACGACACTTTTTTGTCGATCCAGGAAACCGGGAAATTAAGACATCCGGGATAGCGATGGTCCCGAGCATCCCGGATAATTGGTTCTTTATTGTACAGACATTAGTATTTTTATACATTAGTATTGAATTGGTTTTTTAAAATAAAATAGTTATTCAATTTGTTTATTTTTTAGAAGTTTTTGTGCATTTTTATTACAGTGTCAAGAGTTTTTGAATAATGTTTTATTAAGGAAATGGTATTTATTTAAAGAGTATCTACCTAATATAGTTTTGTGTTGCTAAATCTGTGTTTAATTATTTTATTTCCATTTAATATTTTTAAACAATTATTGCTCTATTAGTGTGTAAAATTTCTTGCATTCTTATATTTAATAAATTTTTTACTTAAAATTCCTTAGAAGTGCTAAATGTTGCATACCATGCACCTTTTTTTACCCCTCCTGAAATCTCCTGAATTCTTGTTAGGGAAACTCCTGAATGTTAATTTTGCTAGGTTGGCACGTCTGATATTATTTTAACAATTGTTAGTTTTCAGTTATGTTTAAAATTTAATGCTGATTTTGTGATGTCGAATTTTAAATTTTTGTAGAAAGTATCAGCATATATATATATATATATATATATATATCAGTTTTTTAGAATTTAGTACCTTTACTGCTCTTTTAAATTTTGAACCACTTATTTTTTTAATTGTAATTATCATGAATAGTTAGTTTTGTTATTTATTATACGTTGAGATTTTTCTTTATTTAAAATAATATGATAAGTTTTTTTTTCACATGTTCTTTTTATATTTTCTTTGAATTATTTAGGTATTGCACTTCTTTACATGCGATTTATGGATATAAAGTTATGTTCAGGAAAGAAAGATTTCTTAAAAGATGCTCTGTCATACGTTGAACCTTACATTACTTTTTTGAGAAAAAGGGATGTGACTTTTTTGTGTGGAGTCTCAGGTCCCATGGCTATTGCTTCTGCCCTTTTCCATCGTAAAGGAATGACAAGAGAAAGTATGGACCTGGCTAGAAGGTACAGTATATGCAATGAGGTTTTTTTAATGTATGTATTGAAAATAACCTATATTTAAAAGATAGAAATATTTTTAAAAAGAAAATCACTTCATAAATCTTGAATTGTTTTAAATTATAATAAAATTCATTTAATATTTAATGGGTGATTTATAACAAGCAAAGAAAGAAGGAAATCATACTTTCCATTTGAAAAAAAAATACCTGAGAAAATTAATAAAGAGAAGTGTATAACTTTTGATAATTTATAAGTTGCACTGATTTGTTAAAAAAGGAACGAAAGAAGCAATTTTTTTACGAAATCTTAATATTCTATTTAAGTTATATAAACAGAAAATACTTAACAGGGATTTGAATTAGTTCCACAACCAGCAGAACTCGTTAAGTTATTATAGTTTTCATAAAGTTCCATAAAAATGCTTAGTTTATCAGTATATTTGTAAAATAATGCAGTTAAAGTCTATTATAATCACAATATCAGGTAAAATTGTCATTATAGTAAGCTTGTCAAACACGCATATTTATTTTTAAAATATCTGAAAAATAAAATAAGCCCATTCATTTTTTTCCCTTTTATTTTGAGCAGCTATTTTTATTCAAAATATCTATGTCTAGAGTAGGTAGCTTTTGATTACAGATTGTTGAGTGAGTTGGAAACTTTTACAAGAGAGCAATTCCTCCATTTTCAAATATTGTATCTTGCGAATTTTAAAAACTTGTAACTCAGTTAAAAAATAATGATAATAATAATCAAGCAGTTATAATAGCTCTTGCAAAAAAAAATCTTGATGTCATTTACTCTTATTCTAATTTCTTGTAACTTACATAAGTATAAAAATTAAAAGCTTGGTGTTAGGTATGTAACACAATATGTTAAATACATGACAGCCAGTTTTTTAATTTTTTAAAATTGGAGTAAGTTTAAATGGTTCCTGATCTATTATATTTAGTTAAATATTACCCAAAGTATTATTCTGTGAAAATAGTTATCCTATTTTATATAGGCTTGAAAATTTGGAGCGTGAAGCATGTGCTTCTGAGTGCCCTGATGAACTTCTATATGGCCGAGTGGGTTTTCTGTATTCTTTACTTTTCTTAAATAAACATCTTGGAGCAGATGAATTCCGAGATAATATAATCAAAGAGGTATTATGAAGTTACCAATTTAAATATTTTTTCCTGTTTAAATTAGTACATGTTTTATTGCAGTATGTTTTATTTTGTGATCTTCTAAGTGCGCTATCTCTAAAGAAACTGAGAAATGTGTTTATTTTTTTTTTAAATTATATAACAGTCTTTTAAATGAAATATTGATTGTTAGTAATTATTAATACTCGTGAGATATTGATGTTATTTGGATTGATGTCATTCTGTGTCTCAATACCAAGGAAGATTTTTGTTTACAGAATTAGAACTATAATATATCAGTTTTTGTATCTTTATTTGTGCTTTATTCATGTGTTTTTTAAGTTAAATGAACTGAAGATATTTTTTCTTCTGATTATTTGTTAAAAGAAGGATAACCACTGACAGTTTTAATAATGATAATAAAACAGCTGAAATCTGTAATAATGAAATAGACTGCTTGATAGTAATGATAGACAACTCTGCAAGAGATGTATAAAAAACCATGGATGGTTATTAGAACTATAATATATCAGTTTTTGTATCTTTATTTGTGCTTTATTCATGTGTTTTTTAAGTTAAATGAACTCAAGATATTTTTTCTTCTGATTATTTGTAAAAAGAAGGATAACCACTGACAGTTTTAATAATGATAATAAAACAGCTGAAATCTGTAATAATGAAATAGACTGCTTGATAGCAATGATAGACAGCTCTACAAAAGATGTATAAAAAACCATGGATGGTTATCACTATGACTAACAGGAGATGTTGCAATGCAAATCTTTAAATAGTTTTTACCTCTTGTTGCTCCTGTGTCTGTTTGTATTTTCTTGACCAAATATTTCAGAAATACTCTTACATTTTAGAGGGCTTCATTTTATCAAAATCTACATAGTTAATGAGACATAAATTCAATGTTCTTCATACAAAAAAAAAAAAAGGAATAAATAAAAGTGGAAATTTTATGCCAGTTTAAACACTCTAGTTAACAGTGTGACTTAGTTCATAATATAGTTTCAACTTTATAGAAACATTAGAAATCTTTTTATGGTAGAAAACATGGTTTAAAATGTTGAAAGAGTACTAGAGAAAAGAGTATTGATAAAATTGATTTGTGCTCAGCATAGTACTGCATTTGCTGTGTCCCAAGCAGGTATTAGTGATAATATATTTAATGCCGAGTGTTGCATATGGAAAAATGCTGAAGAAAGTTACTAAGTTTAATCGTAAAGAAAATGCATATATTTCTGTGTCTTCTTTTTGTGATTACAGCATTTATTATTGATAATTTCGATCAACAATATTGTAATAAACAATCTGCCATGGCCTTTTCATTTTAAATTAGATCGACTGAACTTATTTAATCATGCACGGATATATTTTCCCATAATTTACGCAATTTAGCAAAAAAGGCTCTTTTGATTTAGTTGATTTTTTGACAACTGGGATCCTTAAAATCGAATACTAATGGAAGTTATAGTTTTTTGTAAAAGAAATCGCTCTCTAAAAGGAAAAAAAAACCTTAGTACTTTTGCAAATATAAAATCTTATTCCTTTAAACTAACAATCTATTGTGTGTTTTTTCTAACAACGAAAGAATGTAATGCATTTAACACTTTGTAGATTTAATGTTTTGTTTTGCGCTTATTTTTATTTTATTACTTTGCATTTTTATTTCTGAAATCTATAATGGTTGTTTTGTTTAAGGTGATTAAAACAATTTTCGAATCTGGACAAAGGTTGGCAAAGAAGTTTAGCAATACAGATAAGGCTCCCTTATTTTATGAGTGGCATGGATCACCATATGTTGGAGCTGCTCATGGATTCGCTGGTATTTTATACATGCTTTTGCAGGTACATTTTTTATCATTTAATTTATTTATAATAATTAAATGTAAAGTAATTCTCCTAATGTTTTGTAATAATGCTATTTAATCTACAATATTTGAGAAGTTTGTTATCTTTTTATTTTCATGTTAAAAGTATTCTTAATGTTTCAAATTCAATCACCCAGTTATGATTTCACTTAACTCCCTAGATTCAAAGTTTTTAAAAATTTAAATCAGATTTGAGAAAAGTACGTTGAGAATATTTATTTTACAGTAAACTAAATTTTATAAGTGTAATTAAAAGTGAAATATTATTAAAGTAAATTCTAACAATACATTTCAAGCAATGCTGAATTGAAAATTGTTTTACAGCAATGCATAATGTATGCAAATACAAAACTAAAATTAATGAAAATGGAATCAAAATTTATCATTATTAGCTACTGAAAAAAAACAGGTTAAAAAGAAATCACAAACCAGGGTTGGGTTTTTGACGTCAAAAAGTGGTTTTTGACATGACAAGGGTATAATACTGGTTTAAACCGTCAAAAACCCGTCAAAAATGTCAAAAACTAAAGTTTGCCAAAAAAATATATAAACTTCAAAACTACCAACAGTTGCCATGCATCATATTGAAATTTAATTATACTATAGGTAATCAGCAGGTTTTAAAATATTTTTTTAATTAAAATTAAGGTAAAATAACAGATTTAAAATCTCAGAAATTTATATTCAAATGCATATGCAGAAAAATTTTGCACAAAATTTTTTAAATATTTATATTTTGAAAAAAAATATTTTTTTTTTTGATACTTAAGAAAATTAAAAGTTTATTACTATGCATTTTTGACATATAAGGAACATATAACTAATATTTATAAGGAACTTACAAGTTATGTTGTATAAATACAAACTTGATACAAGTGTATGAAAAAAAAATTTAATGTTATACCGAATACCTTTATTATCCAGTATGTTAATTTGAATTTAAAAGTAGTTATATTTGTGAATAATGATAAATATAATTCATATTGTTTATTATATTTATTTATAATTATTACACTTATCATTTTGAAACAATTTTTACCTCTTAATTTTTCCCCCACTTGTATTAAGAATACAAATAATGCATATCTTGAAAGCAAGAAGTAATTATTCAACAGCTGAATATTTAGATATTCAACAAAACTATGTATATAGTATTCAGCAAAATGAAATTCACAAGTATTTGGATAAACTAAATTTTCAGCATAGTAAATGAATAGGCTGAATATACTGTAAATCGACACTAACTACTCTGTGTATTTAACAGAAAGCACTTAAATTTGTATTGTCTTATGTTAAAAAGATTATTAAGAAAATTTAAAAGAATATTAAAAAGATTTTTCTTTAAAAGATGTCTAATGTACAAAACTGCTAATGTTTATCTTTAAAAATGTCTAATTTTTAGTATAATCTATACTATACACTAAATTTGGTTATACATAAATTTCTTAATAATATCACTGCAGATTTTCAATAACACATGAAAATGAATACATAATATTACAAAAGATGTGAGCTTTCAAAAGTACAAGATTTTGGTTACTATTCAAAATATAAGTGTTTCTTCAAAATTTTAAATTTATTTTTTCTAGAACATATTTAGAAACACTATCCTTTATATAAATTTTATGTATTAATTAAATTTCACATATGAATATAGGTTTTTGACATTTTTGACAGTGAGGTTTTTGACGTGACGGTTTAAACCATGGTTTAAACTGTCAAAAACTGTCACATGTCAAAAACCTGCCAACCCTGTCACAAACCTCTCTTTTTTTAAGTATAAATAATTGCTATGACAACAAATTGATGAATTGTGATGCCTTATAATAGTTAGATGATAAGTTGTCAAAATATTGCAGTATGGAATAATTTGACTCACAAATCTAATACGAAAAGAAAAAAAATCACACTATGAGAAAAGAAAATCAGAATAGGGCAGCAATATTTGTAAACTTATAACACTTTTAAAAGCTTCAGTTATAAGACTTTATTAAAAATGTTAAAACACAATTTATACATCATACAATTATAGGAGATAGTTTTTTTAATCTCCCTTCTAACAACACACTACTTAGTAACATTTTAAAACAAGAACAAAACAGCAACAAGAGCAGAGAGGAGGAAAAATATCACTATGGTGATTTTGGTTGGTTGGAGCGTGACCGGAGGCCATAGCGACCAACCCGTTTGTAATAAACTTTAAAAATGTGAAAATCATTTTTACAAAAATAGTTTCACATTAAAATGCTTTCTAATTTTTGCATTGATTTGAATCTTTAAAAAAATTTTGATTCAAGTTGTAATTTATATCAAGCTGATTTAAATCAATGAACCCTTTTTATTCCCTAGTAGAAATAATTTATTACTGTTAAAACAACTGTGTTTTTTTTCCTAGCTTTTAGAATTTTTTATCTCCTTTAATTTTGATAAAAACTAAATTTTTCAGCATAAGTTTATATTTAACAGCTGATCGAGTAATGCTGTTCTCTAATATAACTATGTTTTTCTTTGAAAATATTTATATTAATAAAAAAATGTTTAGAAATTATGCAAAAATATTTTAGAAATATCTAAGATGCCCTTCTCAAGCTTCTTTCTCTCTGCCAAGTTTGTGTGAAACAATTTATGAATTCTTGAAATTTCACATGTTTATAAACAAAAAGTTATTTAGAAATGTTAAAAAAATTAATAAATGAATAATATCCATTTATTTTAATTAATAATTCATTTTCTATTGAAACAAATGAATAATTCATTTTATATTTCATTATTTTTCTCTTTTTTAAGAAATATTGTTAGTGTGCCCGTTTTTGAATGATTTGAATATTTGATTGTCCTTATGTATACTTATCCTCATAGTGAGCAAAAAGAAAAAAAAGTTCTATTTGCATTGTTCCAAAAAAAAAGAGTCTTTGATTTTTAATGAAATATAATAAGGTTTTTGCCATTTGCATTACCATTGTTCCAAAAAAAGTCTTTGATTTTATTTTTAGTTAAATATAAAAAGACTTTTGCTATTTGAATTGCCATTGTTCCAAAAAAAGTCTTTGATTTTATTTTTAATGAAATATAATAAGGTTGCTATGACTCATTTTTAGGCCAAAGAGTACTTAACATCTGAACAAATAACTGATTTGGTGAAACCAAGTATTGATTGGATTTTAAGCCTTCAGTATCCTTCTGGAAATTTTCCCTCATCACTTGGAAGCAAAACTGATAAACTTATTCACTGGTGCCATGGTGCTCCTGGAGTTGTACATCTTCTTCTACTGGCTTATGAAGTTAGTTGAGTTTTGTTTTGTTTGTTTTTAATTTCTTTAACCTTAATTCTATTGTCACTGTTTATAAACAGCTAATTTCTTCATGTGTGTGTTTATTATCATTGTTATAAAAATTTATACATTCATATCATTCTAGTGTTTGATAGATTATAGCTTAAACAAATTGTCATATTTTGTTAAAGGATAGAAAAACTGTCCTTACATGTATGCAAGACATGTTAAATTAGATTTGAAATTTTTGATCACAAAGTGTAAATGATTGTGAAAATTACAACTCCATAAAGAAATTATGCTGATTGACCCTAACTTACTTGAATAGTGAAGTTAGACAATTAAATAATTAGAATTACATAGCCTGTGTCACTATTGTGGATATTCAATTGTACCACTATCAATAAATATGTGGAATAAATTTCACTAATGTTTGACAATTTCTTTATAGTGTTGCAGTTTTCACTAACATTAGTGCTGTTTGTCACACGGCTCTTATTTCATTATTATTTGAAATTAAATTGTAATAAGACAAATTTTGAGTAAAAAAAGGTATTTTACTGCAATGGTTTTAAGCTGTCCAAACTCTTTTAACTTATATGTTTTATTAATGTAGCTAGTTAGTTTTCGTTTCCTGGCACAAAAACTAAAAAAAGCTGTGCTTTGTCCTAAACTTGGTCAATATGAAATCATGATTTAAATTAAGGAGAAGTATCCACTGTATTTGCTATAATCAGTGTCATCCTCTACCCTGGGCATCTTCGAATTTAGGTTTAATTTTTAATTCACATTTTTTTTAAAATAGTTTTTGTTTTTAACCAACTTTTGATGCTATAGACAACACAATACTTTTCAAAGTAGGTAAAAAATAAAGGGATCACTTTATTAAATTAGGCGAAATAACGCTTGATAATTTTATGAATGTTTTCTCAAAACTTTAAAGCAATGAAATGGTGCGATTTGTGGTTTTGAGTAAGTAATTTAAATCTTCAAGTTTTTAGTTCTTTTTAAAATTGAATTTCATTACAGCTTTAAAAAAAACGATTTGGATCATGCTGAAAAACTCTTTTATCTTTAATTGTATAAAGATAAGTATTCTTATCAGAAATTAGAAACTTGGCTACTGTAAATTATTTAACTACCTTAAATTGTTGATTGCAAAACTATATTGACATAATTTTGTCATAAAAAGTTAATAAAGAATCCGAAATACCACATGCTTTATATCTCAAATTGTGATTGGGTGATGGTCTTGTACGTACTTGTATGCATAGAAAGATACTGCCAAATTGAGTAACTCTACATCATCAGTTTATTTGAAAAAATTAAATATAGAGGATTAACAATATGTTTAGAATTTTCTCTCCTTGTTTCCACTCCTTCGGCAGTTTGATCAGAATAGGAAGGGCCTCTTAAGAAAGAATAAATTGTTTTTAGATATTTTACGTTAAAAAGCACCTATCTTAAGACAACAAATCTGTTGATTTACAACTCAATCTGAAAATTTTAAGCGTGATTTCTTTCTGATAGTTAACTAAAAGCTTTAATTTTATTCTTTACATAACACCTACTCTAATTTTCTATCAACATTAATCTGGATGGAAGATATTACAAAAAATTGTAATTCTTGTTTTATTTTGCCCATTTCTACCCTGAACTTTGGCTTATATATATAAAGCTTGTGTATACAAGCCTTTTGCTTATAAATATATATATAAAAAATTGGTTTAGGGAGATGTTAAAATGTTTCTCATTATGTATCGAGAGAGTTATTCCAAATTTTTGAAATCTTATTTACTGCCTTTCAATGAGGTGAACCGGGTTCGATCCCGGCAATGGATGGTCGATGCAAATTCCGCATCCGGCTTGCACTGACCACAGTGCTGACGTGAAATATCCTAAGTGGTAGACAGATCATGGGTTAGAGTCCCCTTGCCATCAAGCTAACCGTGGGAGGTTCTCGTGGTCTCCCACTTCATGTAACGCAAATGCATGTTAGTTCCATCAGAAAGTCCTCCAAGAAGGCAAATTTCTCCCAATACTTGATCCAGGAGTTCCCTTGTCTTCTGGATTGGGTTCAAAATTACGAAGCTGCGAAGTCGAACATTGGTAGTCGTAAACGCAAAAATTGGGTCGGCTGTTCAATGACGGTTATAAAATAAAATCTTATTTATTATGCCTTAAAGTTTGTCATTTATTTTTTATAAAGAAATATTTTGAAAAAAAATTATCATTATTTATAAAAATATTTATCGATGGTTTAAAAAAGTTTTTTTTTTTTAGACATTCCATGAGGAAAAGTATTTAGAAGCTTCAAAACAGTGTAGTGATGTTGTTTGGAAAAGAGGATTGCTCAGAAAAGGATATGGTATTTGCCACGGTGTTGCAGGCAATGGATATACTCATTTGAGGCTCTTTCAAGTCACAAAAGATGTCAAATACTTATGGCGTGCTGTTAAGGTTAGATTATTTTTAAAATACAAATTAATGTGAGATTGAAATTTTTAATATGTTTAAAGGATAATAAGAATCTAATTAAATTTTTTTATGCATTACAGTTATTTAATTGTAATTAATGTAATTTTCTCCTGATAGGCAACATGATGTTAAATGCAAAATTATAATTTATACCTAAGAAGAGTCTTTAATTAATAATTTTTTTAAACACGTTATTTTAATACTTTTAACTACACATGATTTTTTTTATGTGTGTTTTTAGAGATTCAAGGATGAGATATATCCGCTTTTTTAGCGGATTTCCGCCTTTTTCGCTTTTGTCTCTCGAATTTCAGACTTTTTATTAAAGACTCAGATTCTCTAAAAGTTTCAGTTTTTTTAGTTAATATTCCGGTTTTTTCTGAAAATTCAGCCATTGAAATAATATAATTATGTTTATTTCCTCCGATTTGATATATAGATATCATATATCGAAAGATGTATGGAAAATTCAAACTTTGTAGCTGCCAACCCTTTGGCATATCTACTTAATTTAGTTATTAGCTTCTAGAAGCAGAAAGTAAGATTTTCCTCATTTTTACCCGTCCGCTAGATGGCTCGTATTTTCGTAATTCAGACGTCGCTGCATTTTAATATCAATCATCGATTTTCGTATTTACCTGATTTAAAAGTTGCGCGTTGCGATTCCTAGTCTCGCGATTTCAATATCGTTCATTGCAATTCTTCTTTACGAAATTTAAAAATCCAATATCGCGATTTGTATACAGGCGTTTTTAAAGTTCTATGTAACGATTTCGTATTCATGCGAGTTTATCCAGCGAGTTTTTGCAGTTGAAATATCCAACTTCTATTTTCGTATTTACACTTGATTTAAAAATTAGGCTTTGGATACGTATTAACGCCATTTAGAAATTATGTATCGTAATTAGTATTTACGTGATCTGAAAGTTACGCATCATGATTTGTATTTTCACATTTTTGAAATTTAATATCGAGTTTCATTCACTTATATCAATATCGTGATTTATATTCACACGATTTTAAAATTAATTATTGCGCCATTCGTGTAAAAAGCAAGTTTTTTTTAAAATTAGTTACTATAAATGTGGCAGTTCTTTTATCGGCGATTATTGCTATATATAGGCATTACAACATCAGCAAAACTGGATGAGAATATGTTATTGATATTTTTGCTATAAATCACGTAAGATGTACTCGTGTGAAAATTCAGCTTTTTTGCCTTTTGACCAATCTCATCCCTGGAGATTTTATTGATTATGCTTGAAATGAGGAAATTTGTAGTTTTGACACATATTATTTTATTGCATTTTTTACTCATTTTCAAGAATTTTCTTTGTGTTTAAAATATTATTTTCTCTTTCAAATGTATAAATATATTTTTTTATGTGTTAATATTTTTTTAATTTGTTACTTAATTTTTTTAATACATTTCTTCATTTTTTTAATTTTTATTATTAGGTTTAACCTTTAATAGGTTTGTTACATTTTTTACTATTCTATTATAACATTAAGACAAATAATTATAGGTTTCACCATTTTCAATAGGTGCCTTACAATGCAATACTTTCTTATTCATTTGTTCTTTTAATTATTTTTTTGTTTTATTAATATTACAGTAAAATATTATCTACTTGCGGATTTAATATTTTCTATGATGTTAAAAAAAGTCAATCTTTCTTCTGATATTAAATTAGACAAATTTATTCTTTATTTAAAAGAAAAAATAAGTTCATTCTCTGCTGGGAAAAAAATGACAACAAAAATAATTCAAACAACCTGACTCTTGACACTAAATTTGGCTGATTGGCACCAAAGTCACGACAAACAATGATATTCTGAATCGTGGTCAATAAGAAGAGATTTACCAACTGATGAAGAACTGACTTAATGGTGGCAATAAACAGCAAACCGTTATATTTACTTCCACTCATTCCCTATTAGTTTCTTCTGAACAGTGCATAATGTTGCAACATCATCACATCTAAATTCATAACGTATTAGAATTTAATGAATTAAAAACTTTGATTAATCACTGTTTTGATTCTACGAAAATACAATTTTATTTATTTATAATTCATAGCAAAATACTTTCTCTTAGTTTCAGAATAACTGGTTAGTTACCGCTACTTATCATTATGCATTTCGGATAATTTTATTTATACATGCATGCTACACATGAGATGTATCCAATTATTAAAATAAATATTTGAACATGATCATGATTAAAATTTCATACACTTTTTTATTAATTTCAAATAAAATCATCAACTGTAAAAATTTCTGAAATATTACTTTATATCTGTAAATAAGTTAGTCTCAGCAAAATATTTTATTTTGAATTTCCTGTCAACAATTTTCGGCTTTAAATCTTAGCAAATTTTGGCATTTATTGAGCTTGTTAAATGTCAGACGTGGACGGGCTGCCATTTTTAGTCTTCAGGCTCAGGTGGACTTGGGCCTCTGAAAATTTTCATCTCTAATGCATACTTAATTTAAGAGCTTAGTTACCCTATTAAAATTTATTTTATGAAAAAATTTCAACAAAATTTTTTTGTATATTAGTAAAAATTTATGAAAAGTAAAAATTTTATTATTATTTCTTATAATCTTCATTTTAATGCAGATAAAAAAATATTTCTTTTTTTTTTTATTGTTAAAAATTATAATTATATATATATTTTTTTAAATTATAATAATTTATTGTGATTTTTTTTAAAAATATTATTGTATTATAAATAATTTATTATTAAGAATTATTATTTTTATGTTATAAAATTTCTAAAACCATTGATTTAAGTCTGTTTCAAACCAATGAGAAATATTTGTGGGTTTTTTATAGTTTAATGTAATTTTTTCCTTTGGATTTGGGTCTCTAAAAATGCTCATCTCTAATGCGTACTTAATTTAAAAGCTTTGTTACCCCATTAAAAAAAATTTTATGAAAAAATTTCAGCAAATGTTTTCATATATTAGTAAAAATTGTACTATTATTATTATTTCTTGTAATCTTCATTTTAATGCAGCTTAAAAAATATTTTTTTTATTGTTAAAAATTATAATTATATATTTTTTTTAAATTATAATAATTTATTAATAAAAATTATTATTTATATGTCATAAAATTTCTAAAACCATTGATTTAAGTCTGTTTCAAACTAATGAGAAATATTTGTGGGTTTTTTATAGTTAAATGTAATTTTTCCCTTCACTTCATCCATTTCTTACAATTGGTTAAATATAATTTTCTATGTTTTGCATTGAAATTCTGTTTTGATGTAATTATACTTTTTTGTAATTCTGTTCAAATTTAAATTATTATTGCTTAAAAATCGTGTTTCTGAATTAAAATTTAATTGCGGGAGATTTTTTGTCTTAACTGTAAACAACAAAATATATTTATTTATATTTTTCAGTTTGCTGAATGGTGCTTTGACTATGGAAAACATGGATGCAGAACTCCTGATCGACCTTTGTCACTTTTTGAAGGTAATTCTTCTTAAAAACTTTCATAATATTTAATGAAAATAGAAACTAAAGAGAAAATTCATTTACTTCATATAAAATTGATATCAACTTAATACAGAGTTAAAATTATTTAATGGAGAATGAAAATTCTTTGAAAATTTGATGCCTTGTCCTTAAGGAACAAAATAAATGATGAAGGGATTAAAATTAATGATCACCTCCACCCACAGTATGAACAAATGGAGATTTTAAAAAAAAATAGTTTGAAAACTTCCAACCAATCAGCACTTTTTTTGTCAAAAATGTACCTCATATGCATTTTATTTTTATTCTATTCAATAAATATATACTGTCTTCAATAAATTATGAATACTTTATGATATTTTAAAAATTACTTTGTTTCACACTTGTTTTTTAAAAATTTTCTTCATTTTAAAAATATACCTTGGTAATGTTTACCATATTTTAAAAATTTTATAAAAATTGCCTTATTGTTAATGTCGAAAGTTTTTTTAAATCATTTAAAAAATTTTAATTTCTGAAAAAGTGGTCACTGCTAAAAGTGCTAAAACTAGTTTTTGGTCAGTACCAAAATGTCCTAATTTTGTCCTATATCTGTAGGGAATGTTGAAGATAATCTTTTAGTTCCTTCATTAACTACATTTTAATAAAAAGTGACTTTATTATTCTAAACTAAGTTTTTTTTGTTACTTCATTTTTATTTATTTAAACTATTCTTTGCTTTTTTAGGATTTGCTGGTACAATTTATTATCTTCTTGATCTCCTTGAGCCTCTTAATGCAGCTTTTCCTGCATTCCAGCTGTTTTAGATGGTCTGTTTGTATTTACCCCTTTCATTTGTATATTTATCAATAAAAATGCTCCCTCATTCATCATTCTCATTCATTTTTCTTGAAAATCATCATTTGCTAATATGATGTTTAATTAAGACAATTATCTCAAGATTCTGTTGTTTTTTTTCTTTCTTATTTCTCATTATTTTCGTAATTATTTTTAGGCATTTTAAAGCGCTCAAAAGTCCTATTACTAGTAAACCTAAGACAAAATTCATACACAACATAACCTTTCATTACACTAAATGTAAACAATGTTTTGAAGTGCTAATCATCAGCAGTAAACAAACTCCTAACCCAAAAATACACGGATCTCACCCAAGCAGCACTGAAACAATTGTTAGGCAGGTAATTTATTTACATCTCACTAGAGCTACATAATGGGCTATTGGTGATGGTCAGAGAACCATCTCTGAAGATAATCCAAAGACATGCCATCGCAATTTTTGATCCTCTGCAGAGGCTCTCCTGCTTCGGTAGCTCGACAACCTGAGCACAAGTCGAGCATTTTATGGTAGAACAGTTTAACGAGGACCAATACTGTGCACCCTCAGTCCCTACACAGGCTGATCAAAGTGGTCACTCACCCGCTTACTGACTAGCCAGTGATGCTTGACTTCAGTGTTCTACTGGGAGCCGTGTCTTTACGATAAGTCCACTGCAGTACCAATGAAACAATAGAAAAGGTCTTACTTGAAATGTTTAGTAATCCCAGTTAGCTACGGTAGCAATTACTAAATTTCCATTGTAGGACCAATTTGCTGTCTAAGTTGTAAGTCACAACTATAGCACGAAGCTTAGGTTCTGACATACTCCTCTGGTTTCAGGCAGTTCAAGTCATTACAACTCATTCATTTGTCATTAAAATCTTCATTTTGCTAATATGCTTACAGTTTAATTTGTAATGAATTTTTAATTCCCTAATTAACTTCTCGGATGTGTTTGAGGATTTTACAAATGTGTAAAATTGGTGGTATGTATGTTTGAGATTCTAGTAATTGTAATCTGTTAATTTCAGGATTTCGAAGATTCGTGTCTGATAATAAGGATGTTTGTTTTCTACATATATATGGTGCTTTTTTAAAAAAATCAAAGAAATATACTGCTGCTATAAAAAAAAAATAATAGCTTTTTATATCCAGAGAAGGTATAAGAAGGTTCTAGTGTAGTTTTAAAAAATCACCATATTCGTTTTATATTTGAGTTATTCAAACTTATTTTCATGTAAAAATTAAAATTGTACTTATTGCATAAACAAGATTTTTATTTTTACAAACTTGTTTATGAATGTGTTATCAAAATTGAATTATAAGGTATTCTTACATTGTCATTTTAAACCTGCTATAAATGTTAACTTTTATATTTATTTGAATTAAAACAAACATTTCATTTCTTTTCCTTTTAATGGCCTTTTTTTAAAAAAAATTTATGTCGTTAACTAATATGGAATTTTACATAAAAAGTTTGTTTTATATTGACATACATTTTCACTTAATTTAAATTATAACTACTGTAATTTTTACTGATGGTAATATTAGAGTTATTATACTTTTTAATGGATGTCAAATTACTATCTAAACTTTTGAAGTCTTTTTATGGATAGTTTTAAAAAAATTCATTTTTTTAAATAGTTTTTTTTTTTGTAATTTTTATTTGTATATGAGTGAAGTACTTGCGAAATTAATGTAATTTGCCATATTAAAACTTTAGTCATCTTTAAAGTTATTGCTGGCAGATATTTTACGTAGCTCTTTTTTAATTCTACTTAATTTAAAAATAAAATTAAAGCAATTCTGTATTACTAAACAATTTTCCCAAAGCCTATTCTGCTCTAAACATAACTGACACTGATCAATGTACATGCGGCCAACTGGGCACTCCAGAGCATTATCTTACTGAATGTATTTACACTGCCTCTTGGCATACCCGTCCGCCAAATGAATCTAACCTATACAAATGGCAGAAAAACTTCCTAACTAACAAGACTTTAAATACTAAACTTAAAAACACAATGCATTTTTTATCCATTAATGATAAATTAATAAAATTTTAATGTTAACCTCATTAAGATTATGGTCTGCCTACAAAAAAAAATCGTCTTAATATAAAATATATATATTCATATATTTAAAATATGTTTTTTTGTCTAACATGATACATTATATTTATGTACACTTTCTTAATTCTTTTTATTTCTCTTTTTTTTAATTTTTATGTATATAACAAAATTCATTTTTTTTATTGTTCATGTTCTTTTTTTTGCTTCAGTCATTGTTTTTTCTTAAGCAAATGTGTTGCACTTCATTGTCTTCTGCAGGACTTCCAATGTTGTTTTTTCATTGTAAAAATGTTTATATTTATTTTGTAATATGAAATTTTTTTAAATAAACTCCCACTGATCAGGCTAGCTCGCCGGGTTGTGGCGAGCTGGACTGGAAGCCAGACGTGGACTATACGGGTAAGGGTTTTGCAAACCTAGGTACGTGTCCACGTCTGGAGGAAAGAAGAAAAAAAAGCCTATTCTGCTGTGCAATAGAAAAATCAACTTAAGTTACGAAAAAAACTCAAAATTTATATTTTTATATATTTGTCATTTTTGTTTATTTGAATGTTTATTTTGTGCAATATATATTGCAAATTTAAAGAGAATAATTTTTTTTCCCGTTAATTTACTGAAATTCTATTTTAGAGTTGATAACGTTAGCAATGTAAAAAAATAGTTGCCAAACCACTTTTCTCAAAATCTACTGCAAAACTCATTGTTTATTTCAATTGCATTTCGGTATTGTGAAATTCTTCATCAATAATTCTTTTTTCCTTGGACTGTTTTTTTTTTTTTTCTATTATTGGTTTTCCAATGATTTAAAAATAATTTTCAGTTCTTTATGAAATTTTTCTTAATTATATGGAGACATTGAAATTTTTCTGATTTTATTTCAAATACTAAATAACTTTATTTTAACATTTGTTGGAAAAAATATTTTTAAATATAAAAATTATACATAAAAAAAACTTATCATAATTTAATCCGAACTTTTATTTAAAATTAAAAACAAAATATGAAAAAATGTCTACTATTCTAATATGTGTATTTTATTATGATTTTACTCAAAACTTAACTGAACCAATATTGTGTTACTAATTGAAATCATTTATTTATTGATGAAAATATAATTTAGAGAAAATCACAGCATCCAGCTCATTTCTTTCATAGTTCACTTTTTCCATAAGAAAGTATCTTTTTACTGCGTAAAATGTTGTTAAGAACAGACAAGACAGTTATGTAATTTGCAAATTTTCAATTTCACCACTTGCGAAATGTCATACGTGCTGACTTTATAAGTTTATAGCTCACTTTCAACAGAAAAAAACTAAGACGTTCCAATATCTTTAGTTTTTTTTTCCCAATATTTACACTTATTCCAATTTTTATTAACTATTAGATTTTTTTAGAAATTAAAAACTGTGTGTTAAGGACTTCACACAATGTGTTGTGTTTGTAAGAGCCAGTTTTTTTTAGTCTTAGATGAATTTTAATTTTTTATAAGTTGATAAGAATTCTAATAAGTGTAAACTCCAAGTGTTATTTAAGCAAAAATTTCTAAAACTATTTTATTCTTTAACTGTGTGATATGCATTAAATCTATATAAATATGAAATTGTTAATTTCCCAAACGTATTCAAGAGTGAAAATAAAGTTTATCATGGACTGTTTCTAGCAAACACAAAAATAATTTTAAAAAGAAAAGAGGTGGAGATCAGATTCTTACCTAAATATTTTTGAGGGAATATCAGTTATAAATGTTTTAAGAAGATTAGTTATTTTTAAATATTTCAGTATAGTAGTTTTCATGGAATCAGAGATGATTGTGCTCCGGAAAAAATCTGGATTTCTTGAAGGTCCAGAAGTTTCAAGAAATCATCTATCACTTTTATATATAAAAATTCTTGTATATTTTATTTAAAAATATTAGAACTAGAATTTATACTTAGCATCTCTTTCATTTGTAAATATTTTTTTCTGGTAGAATAATAAATGTGATTAAAGATAAAAGTAAACTTAAACATTAATTTGAATTTTGCTGCATATAATTTCTTTAGAATTTCATGTTGGAAAAAATATCAATGATTTAAATTTATAAAGACATTAATTTTTTCAAATGCGTCGTTAATGATTTTACTCAAGAAATTTTAAGATTTTTGACTTGGGCTCACAATTACCCCCTTGGAATAAAATTTCTAAGAATATATTTGTAAGCAAAATATTTATTTTCACTAAATGTGAGTTTTGAATTTATATTAACAAGTGTCCAGTATGTTTTTTAATTTCCGCAGATTTCATCTGCAAACATAGTTTTATACTGCTCAAACATAGTTCAAGAACTTCTTAAGCTTCTTATTAATTGGAAATACATTTCTAATCAAGAGATTTTACATAGGCTTTATTTTTATTTTATGTTAACCATAAAGCGCTAAGCTTATTTTCTATACCTCAATGACATGTTTTTGTGAATGCACTGAGAAAGTCAAACCGCATTGATGTTTTTGAGGAAACTATGACGCTTACTTTCAAAATCTTTTTGTTATTATATCTTTTTTGAAGGATTGTTTTTCTAAGATTTTCTTTTGATCATTTTTATAAAATTAATCAGTTTTTTGTTTTACTGTAATTTTGCTTTAAAATAACATCCATCGTGATTCTACTATAATTTACTGATTAGAATTTGATAAAAAAAATCTTAAATAATTAAAAGTTTAAAGAAATATATTTCTTATAAATGATTTAATGAGACATGTTTCAATATTTCTTCAGAAACTATTCAGATGTTACTAAAACTTATACTTTTTTCTGTTACCCAAATATAAAGTGAGAAACAGTTTTTAATATTTCAATTAGGAAAAGAAAATGTATTTTTGAGAAAAAAATATTTTAATTATTTTTTTTAGTAATTTTTCTAACAATGGCTTTTATTTTATGAGTCACAATGTATTATGAGTTCATGCATCCTGAAAAAGTTCAACTCTGTATCTTAAAAACGAGCTTCTATTTTTATACTTTAATTTTGACCCTTATTTTACCCTAACAGGAGAAAAGTTTTTATTATTTTTTTTTTAAAAGAAAACAGGTGATACCGTTCTTAAAGCTTTTATCAAAGTATATTTCTCTATACATTTAGCAAATCTCTATACTGTTCACAATATAATAAGTTCACTAGAAAAATTGTAATTAAGTAGTTCAAATTTTTTTTCCTGAATTAATGTTAAAAAAGGCACAAATGAAAAAAAAACATATTTTTTTCTTTTGCTTAATTTAATATAAAAATAGTTTTTTATGCTGATTTAAAACTGTAAAAATGATTTTTGGTACAAAATTATGTATTTTGTTGTAAGAAAAAATTGTTGTAATTGTTTTCTTAAAAAGGGCTTTGAAATAGATGATTCAAATGAAAAAAAGTTTTGACAAAAATAATTCCGTGCAGTTTAAAAAATCTTTTTTTATTGCTCTTATTTTGAAAGTAAAATATTCGAGTTCTGATAAAAGTTATTTCTCATTTCAATATTCCTTTTTGATTTTTGGAAAATTATATTTTCACTGTCTTGATAATGTCTTATGTAAGTGGTAATTAATTATTTGCAGTTTTCTTCTATTGAACCATTTTTTTTTTTTTTTTTGGTGATGCATAAATATTAAATACTAATCATCCCACCTTGCTTAATTATTCATCTGCTTAAATTCTTAATACGAAATAGATTATTTGTGAAATTTTATGAAATTAAGGTTTTTCCAATCAAAGAACTTAGTAAAAATACAAGTTTAAGATTGCATTTACGAAAAAATAACAGAAAAATCTTAAAAATGAAAGAATTGAAATCTAAAGGGGAAGGGTAATCTAGCTTGGTTCTGTAATGTCTACAAACTATTTGTACAAATTTTTTTTTCCATTAGAAACTACCTTTTCTTGTACAGAAAAAAATTTAAACCACTGCTATTTATTTATCTATACCAAAATCTCTGAATTATCCAATTAAATATCAGCAAGCTCATAGCTAGGTGACAATATTTGGGGAATAGGGTTCAAATATATTTTACATAGCTGCCAACTCTACTGGATTTTTCTAGTTTCTACTAGTTTAATAAAAATTCTTGTTTTTGTGCATTTTAGAAAATTCCCTAAAATTGAGTAAGTGTCCTAAAAAAATCCCTATTGAAATAGAATTTTTGCTCAGGTTATTGCATGCTTGAATATTCAAATAAGTATTATTAATATATAATGAAGCGAGCTGCATTTATGGAAATCAATTCTAAAATGCTCAGTTTATTTTTATTCAGAACTCCTTTTTTAAAAAAATAAAAAATCTTAATTTATTTCTTGCGAATTAAAAGCCAATTATCAACGAAAAATATTCCAGTTTTTGTGTTTTGATGTCTATAAAAAACCTTAAAATTTCCTATGTGTAAAATATTTAGTACATGATGCAACAATTTTCATGAAATTTATATTATTTTGTAAAATCTACTAGATTGTTTCCTATCCATGTTGGCAGCTATGATTTTATAAAGTTTCTGAACATACATTTATCTATAATAATATAATTTTTGATCTTGAAAAATTTGGTGGAGGGTGATTCTTTTGATAGTTAAACGTTCGTAATTTGTTTCGATAAGAAATATGTTGTAATTAACTCTCCAGCTTTGAAAAATTCTGTTAAATTAATTGCTGCTAAAAGAGAGTTGATACACCTTTTTTATTCTGAAATAAAATTTATCCATTAATGCATGCTTTTTAAAGTGTTTAAACAGTTATTTTAATAACAATAAGGGATTAAAATTTTCTATTTCTATGTGATTATGAGATTGAAAACAAAGAAGCAACAGTCAGTTTAAAAATTTTCAAGAAGAATTAATTTTCCTTTTTTTTCATAATATTTTTATATCCAAGTGATATTTATAAATGATTACTTGAGTTAATGTATTTACAAAAGTTTCTCATTTAAAGTTTCAGTTAAATAAATTTATAACTTTTTTTTTAGAAACAAAATATCGAAAGTACAATAGATTAATGTTGCATATGAAAAAGGTTATACTCCGTATTTATTTTTTTAAAAAATTGAAATGTTTTGAAAAAGGAACTATTATTTGGGAAAAGTTTTGGATTACAAAAAATCTGTGTAAAAATGATTTCAAAAAAATTCATTTCTTTTTATATCTTCAATAAAATTTAAAATAAAATCCGCGCTTCATTAAGTCATAAATAATCGTTTCAATTTTTTGCTCAGCTTTTCATAGGATAAAACGTGATATGGAAAATAGTAAATCAAAAAAGTGGTGACGAAATTTCGCCATTCTTTTTCATTACTATTTACTCATCTGGCGTTAGCGCTGTAACCAATGAAGAGATTGAGAAAAGCGGTTCGATTACGTAATATGAAAGAGAACCAATTGGACGAGCCGAAGAAGCCTTGATTCGCGCAGTAATACATTTTCTATGCAAGTGACGAGACGTTTTTCAGTGACGAAGTCGAGGCATCTTGACGTGGCTGCTACGTTTCTGCCAATTTATCCAGTCGGGTTGCGGCAAAGTTTGTGACGAGAAATACGTAACTGGTAAGTACTCAGCTGAGCAATAATAACAATCACACATGGTCTAAACGTGGGTCAGGCTATTTTTTTCATTATAATTTTCATATATGATTGCAATTAATTCTAATTAAACCTTTTATATTAGTTGATAATGTTCCACTTTGAAAAATGGCTTTGAGAGCTCTGACTAATAAAATGGTTTACTCTAAAATGTGTTGCATATGTTATGAAAAAAAAATTTTGAGTGAAGTTTTTAAAAGACATTATTAATAAAATCACATATATAGCACAATTCAAAGCGGAAAATGTTCTTGGAATTTAATACCAATGCGTAAGCCTAATTTTATACATGTTGGAGTATTCGAAAAATCACCATAGTGAATAAAATATGTTTAATATGTTCTGTTCCAAAACATCAAATATTGGAATAAAACACTTTAATATCACTCGTAGCTGAAATAATGGTTGTTTAATCAGCTCTTATGAATGTAATTTTATCGATTTATCCAGTCTTGTAGCGATATCGATGTTTTTTCAGGTATATGCGCTTTTAAGCTATTTACTCCAGCATTCCAGAGTGGGCTAAGCCCTAACATATGAACGTTTCATACAAGTGTTTCATCGTAAATGTTTTGTATTGTGTGAATTTCATTATTAAAATATGATTGTGTGATATTGTTATCAGAAGTGATTCACATAATGTTTAGTGCGAGCCTAATATTTTGAAACCATGTTATGAATGATAGTTTTGGAATTTAAGCAATGAATTACAATAAACAACAGAAAATTAAAATATGTGGTGTTTTAAAAAAATTTTGGGAAATTCTTAGAAAATAATGTTACAAAGTAATTTAATTTTAAAGCAAAACCTTTGATTGTTATTTTTTGTATATTTATTTTGTATTTTCTTAATGCCTTTTTTACTACCCACCCACCTGCCAAAAATAACTGGGTGGGTTTCTTTGAAAAAACTCATCTAAAATAACCCCATGTATAAGCGTTTTTTTTAAATCCTAAATTTAAAAAAAAAAAAAAATGGTTTGCAACCTTTTTTTCTGTTATTACTACAGCGATTATAATTTTCCACATTTTTTATATTTTTCTCAAATTATTCTATTTTTAAGCTAATAATCTTTATTACTTTTTAAAAAGTTGTTGATCAAAGCATTTTTAATTTATTTTTGAAATTTCACTATTGGAAAACTTGTTAAGTTTTAAAAAATATTTCAACATAGCAGAAATAGAACGCATTGTACTCGGTGTTTTACTAGAATATTTTAATCGCATATTCATTTTATGATAAAATTCTATAATTCACATTTTGTTATTGGTGATGCATCAGTTAACTAAATATAAAGTGAATGCTACATTTCGTTACAGTTAAATCTATTGGTTCTGATTCACTTTTTAAATATCTATAAACTTGAACAAGCTTCTTGGCTTCTTTTTTGAGACAGAAACTGTTTCTCAATTTAGACCTAAAAAGTCCACATGTTGAGCACAAGCATTTAGTAACTCCCAAACTAGCTAGAATTAATTTTCTAATTGCAGGTGTAGCTGATAAGTAAATGTTAAAGCGAATGCTACATTTCGTTACAGTTAATAGTCCCTTTTGATTCTGATTGACTTTTTAAATATCTATAAACTTTAACAAGCTTCTTGACTTCTTTTTTGAGACAGAAACTGTTTCTCAATTTGGACCTAAAAAGTCCACATGTTGAGCACAAGCATTTAGTAACTCCCAAACTAGCTAGAATTAATTTTCTAATTGCAGGTGTAGCTGATAAGTAAATGTTAAAGTGAATGCTACATTTCGTTACAGTTAATAGTCCCTTTTGGTTCTGATTGACTTTTTAAATATCTATAAACTTTAACAAGCTTCTTGACTTCTTTTTTGAGACAGAAACTGTTTCTCAATTTGGACCTAAAAAGTCCACATGTTGAGCACAAGCATTTAGCAGGGATGAGATTTTTCCGCTTTTTAGCGGATTTCCGCCTTTTTCACTTTTATCTCTTGAATTTCAGCTTTTTATCAAAAATTCAGATTTTTTAAAAATTTCACATTTTTTAATAAATATTCCGCTTTTTCAGAAAATTCACCGATTTTCAAAGAGAAACAGAAAATTCAAACTACATAGTTACCAATCCTTCCTCATTTTTACTTATTTTAGCTATTTTCTCCCCTTTTACATGCAGCAAATGAGATTTTCCGCATTTTTACCCGCCCGCCAGATAGCTCCGATTTTCGTAGTTCAAACGACGCTGCTTCTGACAAGCCTTTTAGAGGTCCCAAGCCTGGAATCTGCTGATATCCCGATTCTTATTCACACGATTTTAATATTTATTTATTATTTTCCTAACGGCAGGCACTGAACTTTAACGTTTTTCACCAGGGAAGATGCCAGAAATGTTACTCATTTAACGTTATCCAGTGGGCACCTGTGAACCTAAGTCACGGAGGCGAGCGACATTACCCACGCCACACTGCCACATACCTGTTTTACAGAGCGGGCCACATTCACACAATAGAAAACAAAACACAGAATGTAACATCCATGCCCTGCGCCGGATTCGAACCAGCAGCCAATGGCCTGCAGTCAGGCACGCTAATTACTCGACCATCGGCCGGCACGATTTTAATATCAAGCATAGCTTTTCAGATTTGCGTGATATAAAAGTTGCATGTTGCGATTCTTGTTCACTCGATTTGAATATTGTACGTTGCGATTCTTATATACGAGGTTTAAAAATCCGATATTGTGATTTGTATTTACGCCTTTCTAAGACCAATGTAGCGATTCGTATTCACGCGAGTTTAAAATTCAATGTCTTGATTTGCTCATGCGGTTATAATATCAAACATTAATTTTTGTATTTACATGTGATTTAAAAATAAGACATTAAAATTCACATTCTAAAAATTATGCATCATAATTCTTATTTATGCAATATAAAAATTACGCATCAAGATTTGTATTTACGCGATCTAAAAATTATGAATCGTGATTTGTATTTACACGTTTTGAAAATTCTATATCCCAGTTTGTATTTTCTCATTTTCAAAATCGTATATCTAGTTTCATATTCATGTGATTTCAAAATCCATAATTGTTATTCATCTTCACGCAATTTTAAGATCAACTATCGTGATTCTTGTAAGAAGTAAAAAATTTTTTAAAAATTAGTTGCTATAAAGGTGACTGTTTTTCTAACGACGATTATTAGTATCAACATCTGAGAAACTGGAAGGGAATATATTCAAAACTAACATTCTGTGCTTGCAAGGAAGAAAAAGTAAGATTTGTCACAAAATGTTTGAAGATGGACTAACGACGAAATATAGCAAACATAAAAGATATAGCGAACAAAAGCAATCACTTAAAAAGTGATTAATTTTTTTTTTTTTGGAAAAGGAGTTAATTAACTCATCATCAAAATTTTAAATTATAATTGCTGTTATTTATGCTATAAAATGCAAAATTCTTATCAAATGAAAATAATTATCTAAACAGTTGCTGATTGTCATGTAATTTTTCAAACTAAAATAGGGCCATTCTCCTGTTATGCACGGGACATTTGCAGGCCTTTGAAATTTATAAAAATAGTAAAATAATGGGGTAATTAATTTTTTTTTTACAATTCAATTCAAAACAAGTCTGTTTCTTAAAGACTGCATAGAAAACAAATAAAAAATTAAAGTTTAAATATTTGAAAAGGGATTTAATATAGTCGTTATGCACGGGACTCAGAAAAAAGATTAATTTCTACCCTGACTTCTATTTTTCATAAACTCTGTGAATTTAAAACTTGTATATTGTCATTGTATTTTTTTCTTAGCTGATAAATATTACTTCTATTAAATTATGCTGGATGTTTTCCAAATACATTATTTGATAAAATTCTAAATTTATTTTATTTGTGTTATGCACGGGACATACCTAATGTTATGCACGGGACATGTCTGCAATTCATTACACACGGAAGCATACACTTGATTTAATTATGTATATTTTGAAGTGGCAACATTAATTCATACTTTGAATTTAGTTTGGTGATCTGAATTAGAAGCTTTATAAATCATTATAAAGGATAATTACAACTGTATCGCCAAAGAAAGAAAACAGAGTTTAGGAATAATACACCATCAAGAAGCCAAATTGAAAATGCCTACAAGATTTATCAAGCTGTCGGAAAAGCAATGAGAAAATCATTAAAATCTTTACCTAAATCTCCAACCAAAAAAAAAAAAAAAAAACAGTAGTTTCTGTAATTGCAACAAATTTTGGCTTAAACATGCAAGCTAGTCAGAAAAATACTATTAGTGATGAAGAGTCACCTAATTTAGTACGATAATTTTTTTTCCGTCCAGATATTTTTTTTTTACAGTACCAGGAATGAAAGATGATGTTACAGTTTGGAAGAATGGTAAGAAAATTAAATTAAGAAAATATTATTTGGTAACATATCTGAATGAAGCATCAGAGTTGGCAAGGTTTAAAAAAGAAAGGATTAATCAACGGTTTAAACTGTCCTGTCCAAAACTCTATGGATCAAATTATATTAAAATTTTAAAAAAATTATGCGAAAAATAAAAGGTTAATTTTTGAACAAGGAACAAAATGAAGACAAGTTTTTGTTTTGTTAAAAAATTTATTATTACTTTAAATATTGCATTATTTATCCTTATGCAAAAACATAATTTATCAGTACTAAAAGCATATTTAAAGGATAAGGTACTCACTTTTGTTATTCAATGAATTGTGCAGCTTCAAAAGTTATTGATCTTTTCCTATTAAATTATTTTCCTTTAATAAGTTAAAGTAAATTGTATAAAAAATATAAAATATTTATTAATGTATGTAATTATTATGTGTTTAATAGTTTCACATATAGAATTTTTATCTTTTACCAATGTTTAAGGTTTTGGACACTTTAAAACAGTTTAGGACAGTTTTAGGCAGCTAAGACAGTTCCAATTGTGCAGTCTGCAGAAGATTTTGCAAATGTTGTAAAAAAAGCTATGCCACTTATTACAGTGATGCTATTTTTAGATAAAGATATAAACAGAAATAATAATGTGTGCGCCAACGCAAGAGTAATACCAGGAATTTCTAAAATGCATGGAATTACATTTCGCCTTCTGGTTTAAAATTTTATAAAAATGCTGTAGCACCAATAAAAAGAAATCTTAATACCAGGGCAATTAACACCACAAAAAGTATTGGAGGAAATTGGGTTGTTGTGAAATATGATAATAGTTTATATGCTGGAGAAGTTACGCAAGTGCTGGGAAATGATATTGAAGTTTCTGCCATGGTAAAGCCTGGAAAATATTGGAAATGGCCTAAACGAGAAGATAAAGTGTTTTACAACATGAGGAAGTTATTATAGTTACTCAGCCACCTACAGTTATAAATGCTCTTGGAGTTTTTGATTTTCCCGATTTTTAGAGAAATCTAAGTTATGCACGGGACATGAAAGCAAGTGCTAATTTTTTTTATCTAATATTAAACTTAGAGGAACTTCCTTTGTAATATAAGTCAGTACTAAGAGAAAGGAAGTAAAATTGAAGCAGTTTTTATTTTGCCCTAAAAATAAATGAGAAAAATAAAAATTATCATGTTTTTGTGTTATGCACGGGACAACCAATTTTTGCTCTAATAAATTTTTATTTTTTACATAATTTTAATATGATTTTTAAATTTTTAATTTATTTTTAAATAAGAGCATTATATAGATATATGGAAAAAAAAGTAGAAAATTGAAATGCTATAATATTTTTTCAGCTAAGGAAATAAATGTAAATATGTTGATTATAACAAGAAAACTTAAAAAGTACAATGTTAAATTTTAAGAATTGATTCTATAATAAAAATTTAAATATAACTATTATTGTATCTCATTTTTTAAGATTTGACCTATGTACTTTATTATTGAATAAATTAAAAATATGTACAAGTAAGATAAAAATTGAGGTTTAGAGAGTTTACAGTGGAGAATGGCCCAATAGCAATTTTGTATGTTAAGGAGTTACTATATATTTCTACTTCACTGTTATTGATATGTTTCACAGGGCTCTAGTTAGATTAGACTATAATATGAACATAATGATTCTGCCCATTGTAGTTTTTTTTGCCCCAAAATAATTTAAAAAGTAATATTACTGATACATTTGCTATAAATCACATAACAGTATTTATTAAAAGAAATGAAATATTTATGTATATACTCAGTAGTTTTAATTTGCTAAACCAGGTAGTTTTTCAAGTAATAAGTCTCTTATGTGAACTGAGGAAAAATATAATTTCCAGCTTTATTTTTTCAATTGGTAGTTTTTATTTTCACTAAATGTTAAGTATCAATGTAATCATTTATATAATAATAGATTAGTACACAATTGTATGTCAACACATTATTTATTATCTTAAACTGTCTGGAATTTATTATTAAAGGGTTGCGCTTGCGTAAAATTTACTAGTGTAGAAATTCAGCTTTTTTGCCTTTTGGCTAATCTCATCCCTGATTTAGTAACTCCCAAACTAGCTAGAATTAATTTTCTAATTGCAGGTGTAGCTGATAAGTAAATGTTAAAGTGAATGCTACATTTCGTTACAGTTAATAGTCCCTTTTGGTTCTGATTGACTTTTTAAATATCTATAAACTTAAACAAGCTTCTTGACTTCTTTTTTGAGACAGAAACTGTTTCTCAATTTGGAACTAAAAAGTCCACATGTTGAGCACAAGCATTTAGTAACTCCCAAACTAGCTAGAATTAATTTTCTAATTGCAGGTGTAGCTGATAAGTAAATGTTAAAGTGAATGCTACATTTCGTTACAGTTAATAGTCCCTTTTGGTTCTGATTGACTTTTTAAATATCTATAAACTTAAACAAGCTTCTTGACTTCTTTTTTGAGACAGAAACTGTTTCTCAATTTGGACCTAAAAAGTCCACATGTTGAGCACAAGCATTTAGTAACTCCCAAACTAGCTAGAATTAATTTTCTAATTGCAGGTGTAGCTGATAAGTAAATGTTAAAGTGAATGCTACATTTCGTTACAGTTAATAGTCCCTTTTGGTTCTGATTGACTTTTTAAATATCTATAAACTTAAACAAGCTTCTTGACTTCTTTTTTGAGACAGAAACTGTTTCTCAATTTGGAACTAAAAAGTCCACATTTTGAGCACATGCATTCTATATCTCCCAAGCTAGCTAGCATTAATTTTCTAATTGCAGGTGTAGCTGATAAGTAAATGTTAAAGGCCATCTCATTTTGTGTTTACTGATAATGGTCAAAACTAAAATGAAAAGAAATAAGAGTTACTGAGTTGAAAGAAGAAGGGAAAATATACATATATTTTCCTTGAAAGAACTGTCTTTTATGCAGTTATCACCAAACTATTTCAAAATTCTATATAAAAGAGATTAAATTAATTGACATTGAGAAAAAAGTTCTTATCTAATAATAAGTATGATGCTTAGGGAATTGTTAGCTTTTTACAATAATTTTATTTTAAACATATCTTCCAATAATAATTCTGTATGCTGTTATAGATTAAGTAATAAAATTATTTCATTATTTTTAGGATATATTATATATTTGCCCCTTCCTTGCCTGAGAAAATAATAGAGCTTATGAAACTAATTCTTTTTAATTTTGCTGAAAAGGGACCAATGGCTGATTGTTGTTAGATTGTGTTAAATAGTTTTTTCTAAATTAACTTTTAGTTTTAATTTTGCTTCTAACTCTAAAACTAAATCACTGATAACATTGTCTTTAGTGTAGTCTGACTGTAACATGAGAGTTCTCTTTCAGCAATTGTCAAAAAGAGCTCTCTAACTAAGAATCATTCACAAACATTCTGATTACATGTGAATCCAATTTCTTTTGTGAATATTTTTTATTTCGATATTTTTTCGTGTTTTCTTCAATCCGAAATCCCTGGAAAAAATTCTGTCCCTTCCAAAAGTGGTTGTAAATAGAGTGGGTCGCAACACAGATGGTCTTTCCTATAGATTTCACTGTATTTTAATTTATGCAGGTTTATTGTATTAAAAACAGTTACAGTAACTTTAAAAGTAGTTGAGCAACATTTATGCCAAGAATCATGGTATAAGATATGAAAATTTTGAAAAAATAAGAGTTGTCTAATTACAAAACTTTCATTATTTCTGTTTAGACTTTACACATGAGTCTGCATCTTTACTGGAAGTAAAAATAATTTTTGTTGCATAAATTCTCACTTGCAGTAATGGTACACAATCTGCAACCCTTGAAATGCCAATTTATGCTCCCATACCTTTCAGGCAAAAATTCATTGGAAAAGCCTACAGATAAAGGAGAGGGAATTTTATAATTCAGTTAACTTTTTAATTTCAATAATATTTGAAACAGGAAATTGAATTTATAACTTTAAAAATGCAAAATATGGAGGTATTATTTACGAGGTCAAAAGAGCTGAGTTTTCAGACATTCCAATATTTTGAAGAAAGTTATGGAATTTATTTACAGTAGTTATTAAATTAATTATTTAATAAAAAATTGCTTTTTTTTTTTGCTTTGTGAACAAATAAAAATGAGTTAAAGTATTTTGTCATTTCATAAATTAAACATTTATATTGTTTAAACCTAAATCAATAAGATTTTCAATTGATTATTGATTTCAAAATTATTAAGTTCATTAAAAAATAAAAATAGCTAATACAAAATATTTAAATATTTAGTTAATTATTTCCAAAATTAAATCTTGAAAATTATTCAAATGTAAAAATTTATCCTTATAAAACTTTCATTTAGGAAAATTTAAAAGGAGCCTAAGAAAAATTAATTAGTGTAACATAAAGAAGTGCTACAGATTTCAAAGGATATGTTGCATGTGCGTTATATTATTTTTAAAAAATTAATATTTGTTTTTTACAATATGCTGAATTGCATCAGTTTTATATGTTTTAATTAATAATTATCTCATTTAATAATCAAATTAAGAATAGTAAGCATTTGTAATAACATAATATTTTGCATCTTTAATCAAAAAAATTTGTTAACAGTATACCTATAATAATCTGCTATTAGATCTTGCATTTTTAATATCCTAATTATACAGTATTTTCATGCCATCATGAATATATAAATATTTGCCAACCACTCTTGTATATTTTATACTTAATTTTTTTTTTTTTTTTTTTTTCTGTTTAATGAGCAAGTTTTGAACTGTTTGCTTTACAAAGGGAAAAATAATAATTCTTAGCAAATTTGGTAGATGTAAGTTAATAGTTATTCTGTGTGGATACTGGTATGGGTCAATGGACTTTCTTTAAACTACTCAATAATTTTTTGGTTCTTTCTTTGTATTCTCAATATTTATAATTATTTCAAACCAGGCCTTATTTAGGCTTATCACAATTAAAATTGAAAAAAATCCAACTTCACTCGGAATTAAAATTATATTGGTTAAAACATTCTTTTAATATTATAATTTGACACATTATTGCTAATGCTTTTACTGCTAAAGATCTTAAATATCATTAAAAAAAACTATTTTCTGATTGTGTTAAACGATTTTACTAATTATTGAAATCAAAAATAAAAATCTCATTTTTAAGTGTTTTGTTATTTGCATAGTAATTAGTTGATTTTTAACTAGGTACCCTAATTAAATCTGTTCCAAAAGGAGGTTAAATGCGTTAAATTTTGGTTGCCTGTCGAAACCAAGAAATCATTGGCATTTTTTCCAATCTGGATTCTGCTGGTGAAATGACTGTAACTAAGGCCAAGTATTATTTAGAGGCATGTAATGATCAGATTTTTTATTTGCTTTTAAATTCTTTATTAGAATAAATAAATATTTATTTTTAAAAAGTATTATATTTTAATATTCAAATTTTAAGTAATCTCCTTATTTTAATTTGCTTTCTAATATTTGTTCATAATGTATTTATATGGTATAAAAATAACATTTCCCCCTTTGTTAAAGTTGAAAGTAATATTTCATATCAGTAAATTAATTTTTTAATGTTTATTAATGTTATATGCAATACATTTTCTTGTGTGAAAAATTTACTATTATAATCAAGGATAAAAATCTAACAAAGAGGCGAAAGACTAGCAAAGCGGCGGAATGAACACTTTTTAAAATGGGGTAGAGTTACACATTAGTAACTATCTTAAGATTTTAAAGATTTCTACAAACTCAATATTTTTATCGCAATTTTCTTTCAATAGTTTTTCAAACACCAGTGTCAAGTACTGCAAAATTAACCTTAAAAATAATTATCTTTATCTCATTTTTAAAATTATTTTTTATTGTTAAGACCAATATGCTTAGTTTATACTGACTTGCTCATGTTTTCAACCACAATTAAAAAGACAGTCTAATAATAGTTATTTGTTAATTTTTTTAATATTAAATTTTTTATTTCTTTAAAATATGTTTATTGAAAAACACTTCATTGTTATATGATTAATTTGGTTTAAAAAAGGAACGTTTTATAAATGAGAAAAATGAATCAAATTTAGAGGCATCTTAATTTTAACTAGCATCTTAATTTTGTTTCCCTTTGAACGCGAAACATTTTAAAATAATCGTTTTAACCTAGGCCGAACACATTGGCATAAACAACGAATTGACATTTAATTATAAAAAAAGTCGAAATTTTTTAAGCGATTAGAATAAAAAGCGTTCCTAAATAATATTTACAACTGCATAATAAATAAGGTGTAGACTTCAGATGTCTTTATAGGAAATGGTTATACCAAACTACCCGTTTTGACGTCCGAGATAAAATCAAAAGTAAATAATAAATCGTTATTAACACTATGAAAAATAGAACACTTTCCTATAAATAAAATAGAATAAAAATATGATTAGTTACTAATTAAGAAAGTCCATCCTTATTTCTTTATAATGATAATATGAAGGGTGTAGACTTAACTTTTTTGAGTGGAAAATAGAAAGATACTGCTTTCCTGAAAGCAGATATATTTCAGCCCTTCTATAAAACGGCAAATTTTTCGATTGTTTTTTACCCAAAAATCGTGTTTAAAATAGTCTTTGCGCCTTATAGAGGGCTAATGTGAGACAAATTGAAATGACTTAATTTTATAAATTAATAAATCCGGTTTGTTGTTTTAAAAGAAATATATATCTTGACTTTTCTATATATTACAAAGATACATTTAAAATAGGGGGAGAAAAAGATTCACAAATAATGTACTTTCAATATTTTGTTAGTTTTTTTTTTTTTTTTTTTTTTTTTTTTTTTTTTTTTTGCCTGAAAAACTTAATTTAAGACTGAAAATCAATCAATAATTAAGTTGTACTACAGAGTATTTAGCTATTAAATTTTTGTCCATGCTTACAGACTATGAAAGTCAAGTTTGGTTGCTTGAGGCTAAATATCAGACGCGGTTTTCATTTTTATAATTATTTTTTAAATTAACATTCTTTTCTTTATTTATGGAAAAAAAAAAAAAAGCATCGATGAAATTACTTTTTTTATTTTATTTTCCACGGCCCCAGATTAAAAAAATAAAATTAATGTTTTAATTTTTTGTTTCTTATTAGTCTTGATTAAAAACCTACTCTTAAATGCATAAAAGAAGAAAAATTCCCAATTAAATTAAATCCAAACAGGCTCTTTTTTTAAAAAAAAAAAGAAAATAATATAGTGCTAATTTTTTTTTTAATCATAAAAACATTAACGCATATTTAATTTTCTAGTAATTATTTACTTAAAATCATTTCCTAAAATGAGACTATTTTTTCTTATTTATTCTCTTTTAAAACCTAGTTAAAAATAAGTTAAAGTAAGAATAATTTATTTCTCTCATTTAGTGAATTTTTCTTAAATTTTGCCAATCTGTCACGGTATAGACTCGTGACATATGTCTAAAAATCTATTTAAAAAAATAAACTGAAATTTTTCTGTTAAAGCAATAAAAACGGGGCTCGTTTGATATAGATTTCTCAGTTTTTTACAACTTGATAAATCAAAAAGTAATGGTCACTCATATTGGTCACGTTCATTGGAATACAATTTTTTATTTTTCAAAATTGCTGATTGCAGTTTTAATTTATGTCTGTCCCTTTACATTGAAGAGTTAAAAAAATACCTGTATTAGTCCTCGTTTTAATTTATCTCAGATTATTTACCTTTTTATTTAATATTCAAATTCGTTAGAGGCAATTTTTTCTGAACTTAATAATATATATGTAAATTGGTTGTACTTTTTTCCTCCTTTGTTCTAAAGATCATAAGTTCTTAAGAAAAGAAAGTAAATCTTTGAAATCAATCATAAAGAAAATAAGTTTTTGCTATAATTTTTTATTATTGCGAAAACATCGAATATTTGTATTTTTCCTTAATTATTTCTTTCAAATTGTTTGCTAAAGCATTTGCATTTTTTTTTCAATTAAATATGCTTCTTATAAATATACTTTTCAAACCTCTTATAAGATTGAAGTGTATAAAAAACTGTCTGCTTATTTTATCCTTTAGTATGTAGTTTTTATGAGTATTCTAGCAAACTCGTGACTTATTTCGAAAAATTGATTTAAAATTTTAAAAAAAAAAAAAAAAAATCTGCTGAAAACCAGTAAACACTAAATTTGTTGTAAACAAGTTTCATCAATTTTTTGTGCTTAAAATTGTTTAAATTATCTAGCATGTAATTCTGTTTCCTGAAAAAAGAGTGCAATTTAATATTTTATTTTTTTTTTCCTTTTTGTGGCAACACTTGACTTTGAACTCATATTAAATAGACATATGGTTGTTGTTTTTCGCTCACTGTGAGCTTCTTTTTTTTTATTAAATATAATGAGCCTAAAAATAAAATAAATCCTAGAAACCATGAAATAGGCATTATTTCTGAGAATTCAGCTGAATAATTATGACGAATTTTTTGAAAACTATTTTGATTTGAACTTTTCTCAATAATTTTTTAAGGGGGGGGGGATAACAGAAGTTAGTTATTCGTTAACACGTTAAACGCGGGTGTAGGAGCAATTTTATTGATGTAGGTATCATCCAGACGGTTGATTTTAAATTTCTTTGTGTTTAACATTGTAGTATGACACATTTTTACAAATGATTCTATTCGTTATTTATAATAACGTTAATCAACGCAGCTTCTAATTTATATTCATTAAATCAAAGCTCTGTCGCTGAGTTATTTAATTTTTGCATTTGCAAGTATCCACCTAGTCTAGATAATTGTTTATATCATCGAATCTTGTAACGGAAATGATTTTCCATACTACATTTTATGCTTGCTTTAATTTTTTGCTGTTTTTCCACTAATCAAGACTATTTTTCATGAATTTCGCCTTGAGAGAATTTACTTTTAAGATGAAGTGGGTAGTATAAGTTGATTAAATCAGCTGAGATAACGCATGTTCCCGCATTTATTTGCAATTGGCGACAGGTGCTCTCCAAATGGAAGGCAAGTGTTCTAACTGAACTTCCAAAATTTGCTTTTCTTTTAACAAGAACGAGCAGAATGTAGATGGTGGCTTGGTATTCTTTCATTAGTTAAAAATTGAGAACTTTAACAAATTAATTACAAGTGATCCTTCTGTTTCAAAACACGGATTGTTTTAGAAATTATTGGTTTCATGACGTAACGAAGTCCAATGGACAAGGGAAAGCTACTTTCTTTTACGAAAACAAATGATTTTTAAATTGTTTAAAAATATATTATTAAGGCTTGTAACACTTTTTTGAATTAGCGTATTAATAACCCGGTCCATGCGGATTCTTTACAAGTTATTATTTTTCAATTTTCTTAGATTTCTGATTTTCTAAATATAAAATATTCATTTTTTTGTTCTATTCAGCTGAGCAATTATCGTTTTAAAAAAATGATGTTGAGGCTTCAAACTCATTCACTGATTAGTTAGTCGGTTGTTAGACAGTTTTATAAGCTGTTCCTTTCTCTGTTTCTTTTTAAACAAGTTGTTTCTAAAAATAGTTTTGTATATTCTATTACAAGGATAAAGGATATTCTTTATGTATAAGCCTTAGTCTCCGAGAAGGCTTGAAACCGACCGCTTTCCTCCTTTTTTTAAAGCACTGCTTTTCAACTCGTCCAGTGCTGCAGCCCCCCCCCCTCCAATAAAAAACGCTAACAAACTAAATCTATTCAACGCTCGTCAACAGAAATTTTTGATTTAATTATTATTTTTTCTTTTCAGAAATCAGTTCTCCAAATTCGTTTCTCAGTCCAGCATATAAATCGAACATGCTTTAATCAGTTACGAAGCATTCGCCTCCCCCCCCCCAAATTTTATAGACGGAAAATGTTTTCTTTTACCGTTTCCCTAAAGGCATTTTTTGAAATCCGGAGTTATCCTTTTTAATAAAAGATTACTATGAAATAAATAGTATTGTGTCTTAACAAGGCCGTCCTCGTGTAAGGAATTTCAACTTATTCAATAAAATAGATTTTAAAAATCATTCAATTGCATTATAACTTTCTCCTTTATAGTTTTCTGATTAAATTTTTCCCGCCCCTTATTAAAGAACGATTGTACTTGTTAACCTATTTTAATCCTGGCAACAGTCTAATACTTCAATTGAGATAATTGTAATCGTTTTCTGTTTAGTCTCTGATTGCGCATTCGAGTTGCTGCTTAGAAAAGTCTGTATTTTAACTTCAAAGAAAGTGAATCAAGGAAAGAAAAACTCGCTTCTGTGCTCTTTAAGTGATTCATTGTTTTTGTAGAGGCAGAGCTTTGCGTGACGTCAGCAAAATTTCCTCCTAAAGCGTCACGTGCTCTTACTTTTTTAACTATGACCTCATTTTCATTACCAGAAGGAAAATGAGAATATGTGCCACTTCATTGCTTATTCTTAACACTTTCGCTTATTCCGACTTTTTTTTTCTTCCATAAATTTATTTGCATTTATTTATTTCGTGAACTTTTAAACGGGCATAAAAGGGAATTGTTTCACAAGTCAAATTTATTTTTCACTTGTCATCCGATTCCTTTACGTTAGTTGGCAATGCTTTCTTGATTTTTACTTAATTCTACTTTCTTTTTCAATTAAATTGTTTTAAAAAAAGACAGTTTTATGGGGTGGGTAAGCCCATTTTTCGAGTGGAAAAAAGATATTTGTATTGGGTCCTGTTTAAACAAAACCTTAAAAATATATATATATCTAAAACCAGGCCAAGGTTTCTTCCAACCCATTTCCAATAAAGCATTCATGAACGCTTTATAACTTGAATTCTCAACGTTCGATCCCTCCTAATTTTCAAAGTTCGTAGCTGTCCTGATTTTCCTGATGCAAAATATATTGTATAGATTTTTAGCTTTTTCTTCCGGATGTTTTTTTTTTTTTTATTTTAACGTGTGTTCAGAACGTCATATTTTTTACTATTATAAATGCGGACTATAAAATAATTGAAATTGATTTGAAGAATCAAAAGATCTGGATTTCGATTTATTCAAATTTAGGGATCATCCATCAGTTTATATACACATTTTGCAGACTTGAATCGTTGTTTCAAACTTTTTTGGAATTATTTTGACATTTTAGTAGAAATTCATTATTAATTTTACGAGGAACATGCCGTATCAAATCTTTATAGTGTGGGGTTTTGTAATTTTCACAATTCGTTTCTTTGATCATTTTAAAAAAAATTCCAATCAACATTCCAGTGATAGTGAATTTTTAAATGGTGAATTGAAGAGTCGTCCACTGTATTACTTTTTTGCAAAAATATTAAGTGATATGTTTACTGTGTTTTCATTTCGATATAGCAATAACCCTATTTTAAAATTATTTGTTTGAGGAAGTTTTAAACTGGCAGATTTTAATTAAATATTGATATGAAGAAATGTTTCTAATCGGTACTAGTTATTTATAAATTTTTTTAGTACAACAGTACTATAAAAATTTCTTATATTTTAATCTCAAACAGTGCTCCCTTAATAGCATTATGCTAGAAACTGTTACAACTTAGCAAAGTAATTTTAATATTAAAAATAGCATATATTTTTTATTCTTTTTTGCAGTAAATTTTTTTTTTAATGTCCTGCCTACTCTACGGGATTTTCAAGTAAGACTACTTGATTTTGCCAAATTCTACTAGTTTAATAAAAATTCTCCTGGTTTTTGTACACTTCAGAAAATCCCCTAAACTTGAGTTTCCTTAAGAAATCCCTATTAAAATAAAATTTTTGCACAGATTATTGCTTGCTGGAATATTTAAATTAGTGTTACCAATATATAATGAAGTGAGCCGCATTTATTAAAATCAGTTAACTAACTTTTATGAATTAAATACCTATTACTATTCAAAATTAAGAGTAAACATAATCAGGGGTCTGTCCAGACATTTTGTGAAAGATTCGTTCTTGTAAAATTGTGAAAAAATTACTCATAATTTGTGAACATAATATAAACGTTAAGTCACCTTACTACCAGGGTTCTGCTTTTGTGAATTTGTGCAAATAGGGTCACTTATTGCAAAAAAAACTTTTTCAAGGAGTTTTTAAATTGTAAAGACATACAAGATTATGCTCAACACTGTAAAATTATAATTAAAAAAATTAAATTTTAAAAAATAAACAGCAATTGCTGCTACTAAATTAAGAGATGCAACATACAAATATTTGGTATTTAGCCTATACTGCTGAACGCTGATTATTCATTTCGGACGAATAAAGGAAGAAGCGTCTGCCGAAAACAAAATTTAGTTCGTTTACGTCTATCTTTCTTCCCCCCCCCCCCTTCCTGGTAAGAGTATATTCGATTAACAAAACAATAATGAATATAAACAAATTTGTGAAGGGTCCGTTTTTATGAAAAGATATTTTGTGAAGGGTCCGTTAACGGACCCAAATTTCTTCTAAACAGACCCCTGATAATACATAACATTTTAAGTTCATTTAATGTTAACTATAACTGGAAAATATTGCAGTTCTTTTATTTTGATCTCTCAAATTCCTTAAGTGTGAAATATTTAGTACATGTTGTAACAATTATCAAGAAATTTATATTATTTCGTAGAACCTAATGGATTTTTCTCTATCCATGTTGACTTTTTATGTCTGTCTCTCTCTATATATATTTATACCAAGCTTTTAAATCTAAATTTTAGATCATTGAAGACCGAAAGAAAAACCAGTTGGTATTTTTTTATAGTTATTCCAACAATGATTCATACTTTAAAATTTGAATCACTCCGTGCTTAATATATTGTTGCCATAAAACTTTAGGGCATAAATACAATCTTCGTTTTTTTATTACACACATTTGAGGCTGAGACAGCTGAAAAAAATTTCTGAAGGACTACGTACCTGCAAAAACAGTTTAAATTGATAAAAAACCCTTGCATATCTGATATTAGCTCGTTTTATCTTTTGTTTGATAACTAACAGCAGTCTTTCATTTCTCTCATTTATTTATTTAGTTTTTTTTTCAGCCCTACGATAACGACGGGGAAAAAAATTGTTTGCTAACAAAAATTTCTTAGAGTTGGTGGCAATTGCGTTATTTTTAGTTCACTAATATCAATTTTCGAAACACATTTTTGAAGTTCGACCTTTTGTCCTAATTTAAATTGAACTCGTAATGCATGGTGATTATAAAATAACCTAGTCAAAATATGATCACCTCGAAAGCCTAGCATTCAAAAGAATGTAATTGTTTTTAGACATAGTGCTCAACAATAAATATTAAAAATAATTTTCCAGCTCTTACGGTTACGGTGATAGGATTTGAAAATTTTCAAATGAATGGAAACTTAATCATAGTTAAAAACTGAAAACGGAATTTAAAAGATTTGACTTGAAAAACAGCGGCGTTAGGCGGAGATAATGAAAAGAGTATTTTATAAATTTTCAGTGCGTTAGCAATTCTATAGCTACGAGCTGTAAGGATAAGGGAAAGAAACTGATTTGCATCTTGCACTTTTCATCTTTCCACTGTCGAATATTTTTAGAAATACATTTTTAGGGGCATTGATTTTTACATTAATTTGAAAAAGACTTGATTTATCATAGTCGCTTATTCTTTTAAAATACACAGCACTCTCTCAAAAAAAAATTATAAAAGTAGTTCAAAATTGATTGCGATTCCAGAACCTCGCAGTTTGCATTGAGTAATAAGAATTGGCAATTTAACAGCAATATTAAAAATTAAGGAACTTTTTACTATTTTGATTGGCACACCTGCTAATACGCTGATTCGCACATTCACTAATACCCCGAATTGTGTACTCGCATTAATTCGCTTTAATGCATATAAAATGAACAGGTGTAAAATATCTATTGAATCATCTTGATATTGATGATAGTTAAATAGTGTTTCCCAAACGTATGACTTTTGTGTACCCTTTCTAAATTTTTTCGTAACGCTGTGTACCACTCGTAAAAAAAAATTTATACGTATTTTTTACTATAAAAAAAATTGCACTGAAGTTAAAAATCACAACTGGCTGTTGATACCACTAATTATTAACTGTTAACTCTGCAAGAAATAGCCAAAAGAAAAATACGGAATCATAAATTTTCATGACTAGCTTTGTTTTTAAATAAATTTTTTTGAAATTTGCTTTTGTTGCGAGATATTTCGAATATGAACGCATACCCCCACTAAACTGTTCCCTTACCCCTGGGGGCACGCGTACCCCACTTTGGGAAACACTGGATTATAGTATGAAAAAAAATTGTATAAAAAAAAAAAAAAAATGAATAATCGTCATAATAACGATAGATATTTAATGACGTTGACTACGATCATGATTCTTTCCCTCGAAACTAAAGCAGTTTTAGGAATCTATAATAACTAACGAGTATTTTATAAATTTAAAATAAATTAATTTAAACTAGAGGGGGGGATAGGCGTTTTATTATTAAATTTTAACCTCGTATGTTCTTATAATTAAGTAGTAATCTGAATCACAGAGATAATTATCTCAGTTACAAGTTGTATCGCTGTCATTTTTTTTTTTTTTTTTTCTTCCTTATGCCTAAATGCAGATCGTATGTTTTCAATGTTTCTTATTCTAAGAGGTAGCTGAATTTTTTATCTGATTATCAATCGATATCTCATTCGTTCAAATATTACTAATTCTTTTCTGGGAAAAGGTAATTCCAATGTGTGATACTAAATGGGCGAAAGAAAAATAATCCGATATCATTTTTTTTTTCTTTCTAAATTTACTTATTTTTGTTTATAATGGGTGTCTTATCTTGTTGAAAATGATAAGAAATAGCAAAAATAGTTGAATTCTCGCCCATTTTTAGTCATTATGTAGAAAATAGTTGAATTCGTATAATAGATAAGTAAGCTTTAAATTGGACCTTCATAACTAAACAAAATTTCAAGTCTCATCGACTCAAAGGGTTCAAAAGACCCAACTTCTTCATTTATTTCATAATAAGTTTTGTAAAAACTATGCAATGTTTCACGCTCCCTTAATACTGGTTATTATGGGATTGATTTAATTTCCTAACAATTTTCTCTCAATACTCTACACTTCATTATAACTAATTTTATCTAATAAAGCAGATAACATAATAAGGTACACAAACATAAGATTACTTTATTTTTGATGAGGTAGAATATGGGAAATGTTTAACATAACATATTGTACATATTATGGTGTAAATATTTATGATGTTATTCTTAATTTTATAAAACAAACACTGTAAAAGTAATGCATAAACGGCCCGCGATGCCTTTTTTTTGTGGCCCGTGAACTAAAATATATTAGTTGTCATTTTTTGCTGACAATCTTCCTAAAAAATCTATATGGGTTTAAAATACTTTCCTTCGTTAAAAAGAGAAAGAAAAAAAAACCTTATTTCTTCGTTTCTGTGAAATTTAATATACCAACGGTACAGAAAAAAAATTTCTCATCCAAGAAAATATTTATTATTATTTGTAATTCAATATTTTTGTTTCGTCCAACTTGATAAAAATCTGACAGTAATATACAAACATTAAAGAGTCCTATGTAAAATGGCTGGTATTTGACTGGGTATTTTTAATTGCGGCCCCCGGCCTCATGTAATTTAGAAACCCCTGTTTTAGAATAGAATGGATAGAATATAACTTTCGAACGAATATATTCTATCCTTTAGCTTTTTCAACAGCTGTAACTTTCTCTTCCACTTAAACGTGTCTCTGCCGGCTGCTCTACGGAGAACGAGAAAATAGACAGAAAAAAAAAGGGAGCTCTTTATTCAAGAGTACTGTAGAATTCTTGCCAGTCTAAATATATACGGCTTCCAATATAGCCTGAGCGCGGTCCACTGCCTTCTTGCTTTTAAAACCGATCTCAGCGTCACTGGATTTGGAAATGACGCAAAATCAGTTTTTCACTTAAGTTTCTTTTGAGATGGGCGTCGTGGGCAGCTCTTGACTTATTGGGACAGTATCCTTTCTGCGTAGGATTTAGTTTCATGTTAGAACAGATTTTTTTTTTAAATTCACAACTATTTATCATCATCTACTTAGCGTTCATAGATTTTTTAAAAATATTTTCAGTACTAATATAAACCTCATTGATCGTTACAGATCATTTTAACTGCAAATAATCCTAGACTAACGGAAAAAAACAATGTAGGTGCAGATCTCCAGTGAAGCAAGCATGTTGTTTTTTCAATTTCGCTGCCGTAAATTTGGGTGTGACACAAGTGCTAATTGATTTTATATTTTTTTACCGTCGTTAAACAACCGACCCAATTTTGAGTTTGCGGCTACCTATGTTCATCTTTCTAGCCCTGTAATTTTGAACCCGATCCAGAGGCCAAGGGAACTCTTGGATCAAGTATTGGGGGAAATTTGCCTTCGTAGAGGACTTTCTTATATGAAACTGACTCTCATTAGCGTTACGTGGAAAGGAAAACCACGAGAACTTCCCATTGTTAGCCTGACGGCTAAGGGGACTCTAACCCATGTTACGCCTTTCCTTTAAGAATTATTAATAAAACCGCATTTAACCTATCCTGTACCAATGAAGCATCCAACTTAAGTGACTATCATGCGCTGCACGCAATCCGCAACGAATAAAAAAAAGATGTTTAACCATTAATAGTAGAATTTAGTTATTAGAATTTTTCCTATTTAGATGTTTCTATAATTTAATATTAATGTTGTTGTTCTTTTTTTGTAGAAGTATACACTTTGTCAAAATATGTCATTTTTTGACAAATTTTTTTTTCACAATATGACGTGTCGTTAGGAAAATTTCAAGTTATTTTTTTTTATGTAATTTCAAACACAGAAAAGAAATCCACTGATGTAGCTGCCGGGGAGCCAGAGGGAGCATCTGTACCAGGGCGCAGCTTTAGAGGGGCACCAAACTTATGAAAAAATGAATTCTTGGGTAAAATGTTGTTCACTTTTAATTATCTTAAGTTTCTTCTCCTAATTAATTGTTCCATAACTTTTTCAAATATGTTTATAATTTACGTTATGATTGAACACCCTCCCTCCAGAATATCATATTTTTTTTTATAAAGTCATATATATATATATATATATATATATATATATATATATATATATTTTCCAAATTGGCGACATATTGACTGAAAAATGTCTTTAAGAAAATTTTTATTCAATCAAAAGTTGAAACTATCTAAAACATAAAATAGACCTCAAAAGTCCCATTTTTAGTCCTGCACCAAATTATAAGAAGACGCAAAAACTGAGTTTGTTCGCTGCTGTTGAAGAAATGCAAGATTTTCGGCTGATGTGAGAATTTAAAAAAAATACAAGCCTGAATTTAAACATAAAGAAACCATAGTTACGCCAAATATGACCTGTTGTTCGAGAAATTACAAATTAGGTATAGTGAATAAAATTAAAATCACGCTTAACAATTGAAACAGGTATTTAACAAGCAGGTGTTATCGAAAACGTTGAAATTGCCGAAGTATCAAACTAGTCTCAACTGATTGTTGAAGTTCAAAATTATAAAGCTTATAAGAATGTTAAATATTTTATACCTATTTATAAATTCATTCCAGGGCCGCTCGGTGACCCTGAGAACTCGCTTTATTTTATCTGCAACCGAGGAGAGCTTGTCTTTTGCAATATGCAGTGTACATTTATTTAGAGAGCTGTTCTATTGCTCAAGTCTTGTTTTCGTACTTATTATTTTTCTATTTTTTAATTATCCGCTCGGTGGATAAATATTTATCTTATTTTTTATCTTAATAAAAACCCATCATTGATTATTATTAATTTCTTTAAAAAAAAACATTTGTTTCCAGCCATAAGTTTTATTTATTTATTATTACAATGAACTCTCGCTATATCAATAATGTTTTGTAGTCGCGACGAACTTGCGTATGAATTAATGTTATCCACCTTTCAATATTGTGATATTCTCTGAAGCAATAAGCCCCTGTAAAATGATTTTTTTCCTTCAAATTTCAATCCTATTTTGCCATTTTGTTCAGTCTTTTCTGACAAGAGAAGTCTCACCGCTATGAATGGCTTTTGTATTCAGATTTCAATACCCTATCCTTGATGTTCTTAGACCACCCCAAGACCTTCCATTCTTAGAATTGTTTCCCAGATGTAACATACCTATCTGATTTCATATTTAACCATAATTACCACTCTGCAAATTAAATTTTTATATAATACAGGACTGATTGTGCTTCGGAAGAAATCCGGATTTCCGGATTTTTCGCTAACAGTGATCCGGAAGTTTCCGAAAATCAAATTTTCGAAAGTGGAACTAAAAAACACAGTTTATTTTATTTGTTTGTAAGGGAGAGCCAGAGAGATACTTTATAAGCTTACATTCCTGATTAATATTCATTTTTTATCAGTAAATAGTTGTTATGATCATAAAATCAAGAAAGAAAGACATATTTGTAAATTTTAATTACTTTTTCTGGTCATCATAGATATGTGTAAATGGTATAGGTGTGTGTAAAATTTTAAATATGTTTCAAGTAAACTAAGAAATATTGAGAAAAGGAGATAAACCTTGTTTAAATTTTTTTTTGCTAACTTTTCAATTTAAACTGTTTTTTTTTTTTTTTTTTTTGTTTTTTTTTTAACTCAAGAAATTTCCGGAATTTCGATTTGGGCTCACAATCACCCCTGTATAATATATAAATAGATTTATATTTAATGCATCTATAACATTAAAAAAATCTTATTGTGTCCCTAAAGTATGTAGACCCGCGATATAATAATATATCCCCCTACAACAATATATTTATTTGGTTCCCAAAATATTGTTGTAGTGAGGTTTTACTGTATTATTATTTATTTATTGTGTTTGCAGATATTGAGTCAAAACACTCACTTTCGATTTTTTTTTTAATCGTTAAATATTTGAGTCACTAAGTATACGGATTTTCTACGTTCACATTTTTTATTCCCGCTTTTTTTAACCATTTGCTTCAAATTAAATCACTTTTTCCGCCGAAGTTAAAAACAAATGAATAATAAATTTATCGCGTCAAAAAGATAAGAAATATTCAATGTGCGATCTCTCTCTATTTAGAATTTACGAACTAACTGCGAAAGTAATCTCTTTTGGTATTTAAAAGATATTTCTCTCTACATAATTACTATAAACTTACATTTTCTAATTACCAGAAAAAAAGTAGAGAGAAATTGAAGTGAAACAGTAAATGGGCGAATCAGTTTAATTACTGAATTAAATAATTCAATCTAAAGACCATTATCTTTTCCCTTTTTTTATATTATTTTTAATTTGATCTTAAATTGTAAAATCTTGTTTAGATTAAATTACGATCGATAAAATAATCACTTTTTGGATTGTAAAATGAGGTATGTATAAGGCAGCATCTTGTACATAATTTAAAAACTTATCTGACTTAATTAGAAAGCATTTTCAATGAGTAATGAGAATAAATTATTCAGTTATCTGTATTTTAAGAGTTTCCTTCATACAGAAAATGAATTCTTCGCCCCCCCCCCCTTGTAGATCTACTGAGATTTATATGAACTCAAATTTTTTATTAAGTAAATAATTTAAAGTAATTATAATGTAAGTTTTTTCTAAATTATTTTTTAAAAATATTAACAACTTTGAAGTTTGGTAACTCGATTCATCCCTTGGAAGAAAAGCTATTTAAAAATATTATTATTATTTTTTTTAAGGAAATTTGCGTTTATGAAGTTTTCCGTAAGTTAATTTGACGGAAGTCTATTCTCTATAATGGTATCTTTAACAATCGAAAACATCCTTCAACTCGACATATTTATTTCTCCCATAGTAACAGGTGTTTATAATTGTCACTTTCTTTAGTCGTTCTGTTTTCCCCCAGTTTTAATAATTAACTGATGACTGCCTGTTATGCAGTTAGACATCTTCCGCTTACATCATTTTTTTATTTTTGCATTTTTCATTAAAGTTTTTAAAAACTTTCTTAGGGTAACTGGATACCAACCATCTAAAGTTTCCAGTTAAACCTATCAGAAAAAGGCATATTTAAAAAAAAAATGTAAATCGATTTTAATGCAATTTTTCGTACACGGTGAAGAAATGCGAAAGACATTATCAGGGGTATGTCTGTCTAGGTTTTTCTGAGAGGTACCTATTTTGTGAAAATCAACACAAAAATAAAATTTTAAGAAAAAGTATTTTGTGATTTCCTAAAGTTATTAAATTTGGCATGGACAGACCCCTGGTTATATATTGAACATACAGGCATAAAATTTCGTCATCTATAATCTATTAACTTCATGTCCCCCTCCCAACTAAAAACTAATTTTTATTCTAATCCTGCCATTTAAAAACTGTCCAAAAAAATTATAATTTTGGAAAATATTATTAATTTGCTGCATAGTTTTATTTTTAGCTATGAGTTTAATAGTGGAGTCTAAACTATATGAATCGTTACTGTGGAAACAAACCTGTCCTATACAATACAAGTGCAATAGAAAAAACAACATAGCTCCCCAATTGATTTCTAGAAAGGCTCCAGCTACTTTCTTTTCCTTAAGTATACTATAAACGCTAATATATATATATATATATATATATATATATATATATATATATATATATATATATATATATATATATATATATATACATAGCTGATATAAAAATTTCAAATTTATGAACATAAAATTTTTTATTTTGTATCGCTTACGTTAATTTTTTCTTATGCACTGCAGTCATTGCTTTTAACCAGCTGTGTGAACTTTGAATTTTACGATTTTTGACTGAAACGAAAAATATTTTGTTGTATTCTAATATAAATCACAAGCTTTAAAATGTGATTTCCTTCTTGCTCAAATTATCTGTATGATATTGCTTTTTTTTTTCTTTTCTTTTTTTTACTTTAAAATAACTCAATGAAATTTACCTATAGACTTATGAACACGGGTGTTTTCCTGCAAAACAAACTGAGGATATACCGTTTTTTTTCCCGTTTAAATTTTTCAAAAATTTAAATTTTAATCATTTGATCAAACTTTTATTTTGCAATAATCAATAGATATTTTATTGATATTTTAAACATTTTACAGTTGTAAATATTCAAATTAAATTGACTACTTAGTTATCACTCAATTCAAAATGAGCTTTGGTTTTGAAAGAATTTCAGCTAGAGGAGGCAAGAAAATTTTCTGATTCGTACAAGTGAAAATGGTTGAGAACTTAAAAAAACGATTGTTAATAATAAAATTTAAATATTTTTCCAACCGACTCATTGATTACAACTATTCAAAAAATATGCTTATTTCCTTTTATTTAAATATCTAACTATATATTATCTCTTTTTGTGTTCAGATAAGTTACAATTTCTATTAATACGGGATGGAAGTAGAATTAGTAATTCCGCGAGTCCTAATCTTATCTCTTACCATCCGGCTTTCTGCCTCTACCGTAGACCTCAATATGTATTTCCGTCTCATAAAAAATAATTAGCTTATTAATTACTACTTATTAATTGAACTTACTAAGCATAAAGTTTTTATTTTATAAATTGTGCATGTTCATTAAAAAAAGTTTTTTTTTTTTTTTTTTTTTTATTCTTATTGGCGAGAAACATCTTGACTGTATGGCCTATTTATAGGAGTAAACTTTCGTAGTATAAAAAATTTTTAACAAAATTTTTTTTAAGTTTTTAAAGACTATATCTTTTGCAATGATTTAAAAATGCTCTTAATTACGTTGGTGCAAAGTCAAAATTAAGATCCCTGTCCAAATATTTTAGTTGAAACGGTCTGTCATAGAAATGTGAAAATTAGACCGAAAGTTTTTCCAGTAATTAGTGCCATCTGTCGATGAACTAGAAATCTAACTTGAATGCTGTGTGAGATTATTCTAATTTTATTGGTAGAACGCAGTGTACCTTACAGCTCTATCTTTTAGCGTTTTAATTTAATTGTTCGAGTTAGAATTTTTTTTTTTTTTTTTTTTGCAATTTGTTTGAAAAAATATATTTGGTTGGATGCATTTATTATATTTTATAGTTTAATGTGTTTAAATAGGACTGGACAAAGACCGCGCACTGACTCATAATAATAAATGACGATAACGCGTGTTTAAATTAACAAAGCAAACTGTGCTAGAAACTATGTCTGCCATAAAGATGTACAAATAAAGATTGTTAAGGGATGACCTGGTCGTAGACCATCAAAGATTGTGCATCCCGTGTTTATTTAAAAAAATAAAATGTAAGCCTAATGGGATTTAATGGCGCAAGAAACATCTAGAAATTAATAAGCAAGGGTGAAGATCATAGCATGGACAAAAACTTACCAATTTCAAATTTGTTTTAAAAAAAGTTCAAAAGATATGTTCAAAATGAGGTTTATTACTTATAATTTACTTTCATTTTAATTAAAATTCGATCTTTTATCTTTATTTTAAACTTTTTCTTTCATTATACATAATTGACCTAACTGCTTAAAAAAATATCATTTTTCTCTTTTCACTTATTCCTTTTCTATTTTAGTAATACATGAACGTATTACCTTTTTTTTACTGTAATATTTATGAGAAAAATTTTAGTAATTGCATTATGCTAATACTATTATTTTGCTATTTTCTATTGCTGTGATATGGTTTTTTATGAATATAAAATTTATTTTTTAATCGACCAGCCAGTGATTTAATTCGTGCGGATGATTTTTGGAGGTACTGGTTAACTCTGCCTCTACCACTGAACTGAAACTAAAATTATTATTATTGGAGTAATTCTTTTTTCCTTCCTTATCATTATTAGTTGCGAACTCTACTTTGTTATTAGGAAAAAGTGAGGCAATAGGAAACTTTGACAATAATTCTTTTAATTTAGCTTCACAATGATTGAGTGAAATTTTCAGCTATACTGTCTGTTTCAATGAAAAAAAAACAATATTTTTTTTAAAATAGACAGTATTATTAAAATAAGATGAATCTGTGTAGTCAGTCATTTTCCTCATAATAAACATTTTAATCTCTAACATTTTTGTTATGACGCATATTTAAATAAATCCCTCTGTAAATACGATCTTGGTGTCGTTTTACCATTTTGTAACATATAAATGATATATTGTTGTAAGTTGCACTGCATAAACTAGGAGCACAGAAAATGTTGCAGCAGTTTCCTATTAATTATTCTGAAGGAAGAGAAATTGGACATACAGGAAATTCATTTCAATTCAAAAGGTCGTATTTATGAACCAAAATCGTTAGAATATTTTATTAAAAATATTTTAATGATTATTTTACAAAATTTCTTGCAATTCATTGCCCGCACTTTTTTTCTTGAAGAGAGGCCACGGGGGATAAAAGAATGTCCTCACGGCCCGCATTGATTTCATTATTAATCGATGAAATAAGAACAATATCAATATGTGTTTTTAAAAAATTAAAGACTAAGTGTATGTTTATATATATATATATATCAGTGTTCTCTCTAAGCGTTTTTTGAAAGGCGGCACGCCCTGCTTGCCTTTTTATCTCAATGAATGCGCCCTTTTTGTAAAAGTAAGCCGCCCTTAATAACACTGCCTTTACATTCATATTCCGTTTTGAAAAAAAAAAAAAAAAATAACTTCACTGTTTAAATAATAGTTACACACTAATAAAATTATCTGTTTTTATAGGTTTAATTCTGATTACGATTACAAATATTTACTTTATTAGGATTATTTTTAACTTGTTAAATTTTTATAGATACCTTTTTTCAGGTGGTAAATACTTTTTTTTTTTAAATGCATCTTTTAATGTTAATTTTCTCATTATTTTCAGTTTAAATTATAGAAAAAAGCTTTCAAGTTGGTATAATCATTTCTTGTTAGTTTATCTATTTATTTATTTATTTGAAATAAAAAATATGCACAGAGATTGCCTTTTAACAGGTCTATAATTATTTTTATAAACTACTATTTTTTTTATCTTATTTTGATAATGAGGGAGAATTACTTTTTGAAATATACACATAAAATATTATACGAGGGTAATTTAAAAATTTTTGCTTATTAAATTCAGTTGTTGCATAATATAACACAATTTGATGCATTTTTACGGTGTTATGTGAGTCCCCTTTCATAGCGTCTTTCTCTGGGAGAAAGCACCCTGCCCTTTTTTATATTCCTAAGGAGAACTCTGTGAGTATATATATAATGTATATATATGCACACATGGTAGGCGGCAGAATTTAATTCTTCAATCAGCAGTGCTATCTGTAAAAATTCAAATTTGTCTGCTACTTCAACGAAATTATGCGAAGATTATTATTTTAAAAAATATGTTTAGTTTAATCAACAAATGGTTAATATAATAAAGTTACACGCAAACAGTCTATGTTGTATAATTTGAATTTCATATAATAATACTTTAGCTTTGCCGAAAAGAAAAAAAGAAGAATAAAAAGACAGACTCGTATACTAAGCCCAACAAAGAAATCAGAACGAAAAGATGAACTTGCAAATGATAATATTAATATAAAATCTTTTCATCGACATACCATAACATTTCAGATATTTTGTAGACAAATGAAACAATAATCACAAAAATGATCATTGGCTATTTATAATTTAAAAATAAAAAAAAAAGCAAAAACTATTCCTTAGTTTTCATAAATGAAGATAGAAAAATCTTTTCTTTTTATTTTATCTATAATTTTTGGTTGTTCTTTTTTTTTTTTTTATCAATATGAGGTAGAAAATAATCTGCAGCGCCCGCTGCCGTGTTAGAAACGCATTAAAATAAAAAAATATTAACTTTCTCTATTGAAAAATTAATTTTATCAATATTAAAATCTATATTATATTTAAATCTTTTTGCATTTTTGTTCCTGTAAATTAATTTTTGAGCTGCATTTATTTTAAACTTGTGTATGGCTAAAAATATTTATTTTGAAAAAAAATTAAAATGTAACAAGATTTAAATCTCTTTACACTTTGAATTAGTACCTCTACATTGCGGATTTTTAATATTTTTTTTTTATTAATTTATTGAAGTTAGTTTGAAAGACGGTTATAAATTTTTTAAGCATGTAATGTCATTTTTAGTCATAATTAATAATACTTATTCTTGTTCGAAAAACTGGGGGTAGTGCATTGATTATTCATAGGTCGAAAGTTATGCACTGTTATTCTATAATAAATTTTAAAGGCAAACTGTTTATCTAAGTTTGTTGTGTATAAAATAATAGCAAATATAAATTCTTTGTATTCTTTACGAAAAGTATGTTTGAAATTATTTTAAATCTACAAAATTGCTTTGCTTTTATCTTAATTAACAGAACAAGCTCCCATTATATTAATTTCCCTAAATTTCTTAAAACAATATTTCTGTTAGAACCACTCCTTTATCATTCTTTTCCTCTTGATGACGCAGGCAGTGACGCGATCACCAAATAAGGAAAATCACATGACCAAAATATGACGTCAGTCCTGTCGGCGTGGTTCTCTGGGCTGTGACTCAAACTCAACTTCCTACCTCTTCCTGCTAGATCCGTTTTTAATACGTTGGCTGAATAAACATTTATTGAAAATGAATAAAAATGAAAAATAAAGAGAGAAAATCATGGTTTTTTATGAAGTATCGAAAACTAAACAAAAAGAAAAAATTCTTTTCAAAACTCTAAATTTTACTTCCTTAGATGTAATAAATATTTTAAAACTGATTTCTAAAAAATAAATCAGAAGATTCTTGTTTTAGCTACCTTATTGGCTTATTAGTGGATATCACAAAATCGAAATCTTTCAAATTGTTTTTAAAACAAGTAAAAATATAAAGTAAAAATATTTTTTGCGAGTGAGCCACTGTCCTTCCGTAAGATTTTTTTTTTTTTTCAATAGAAAATTTGTCCTTGCAATTTAGTATCTAACTTTAGCCTTACTCTTGACTCCTCTTCCCTATTAATAGTAACAGAAGCAATTCACAACCGATTTTTTAAGTTGAGAAGTAACAAATATTCGGTATTCGGCCTTTTTGCCGAATATTTTATTGAACGAATATTTGACCAAGGGTTCGGCCAGATATGCGGCAAAGTAGTTTTTTTTTAAGAATTTGTATACATTTAATAAATAATTTAAAATCGTATATTTTACTATGCATTCACATTATTAGAAATAGTTTTTATACATACATGCTGTTCTAAAACTTATTAGTTTATGTTCTGTAAAGCAAAATTTGAAGAATTGGAACAAGATTTCTTTGTACTGATCTTTGTTTCATTGTCATATTTTTCCATTCGGGTAAAACAGATAGCCAATGACTTAAAAAACTGTGATTCTCAAAGTTAGTTATGTTTTTGAACTAAGAAAAAAAAAAATTCTGTTTCACTTTTGCTTTCTAACTTTTCTTTTCATTCGCGATTTTTAAATGACACAGAATTTTTTAAGAGCGTTTCTAATGAACATTATTCTTTTATGGACACTTTTTTCTAAAAATGATTTTTGTTTTAGTTCCAATTTTACTTTTTCTTTTAAATTTTTTTTATAGAGGTTTTTATTATGACACAGCAATTAAGATGGTTTCTATTAGACTATTATTTTTTCTTCACTTTTTCTTGAAAATATAATTAGTGGAAAACTGAGATCTTTAGCTTTAAATTTTCTTTCAAAAATTAAGATCGATTTTTATTTTGTCTGATTTGCTTTTGCTTCTAATTTTTTATGATAGCGCGGCATTTTTAAGATCTTTTATGATAAACTATCTCTCTTTTAACGTTTTATGGTTGATTTTTTTTTTCCTCAGAAAATATTATTTTTACCGTTAATGTTTTGTTTTTTGAATTAAGAGGAAAAGTTTTTTTTTTTTCAATAGCTGTGAGTCAGCTATTTTATTTATCTTTAAATATTTCTATTGTAGTTTTTCTCTTTTTCCCATACCAATAATATAGCTAAGTTTTGATTATTTTTCAATGATGACTAAATTTATTTATATAAAAAATATTCATTGATAATTTTTAAAAGAACAAATGTTGCTTTCGACTGTCGAACATTCGGTATTCGGCCGATTTTTTTGGTCGAATATTCGGTATTCGGCCAACACTATTCGTTGCATCCCTATTTTCAAGTGCTTATGTAATAATTCATCTCTTTATTGGAAAATTTAAACTGAATGTGTACTTATTTATCCAGCTAGGGAAATTGCACTATACCATGCAAATTCATGTTAAATTACGTAAGTTCTAAACAGTTACCAAGTTAATATATATATATATATATATATTTTTTTTATCTATTTAAATTAGTTCTAAAAAGGAGATGGAAAGAAATATTGGAACAAACAAAATTTGAAGGAACGACAATAAATCACAGACGGAAAATAAAGTTTTTGAACACTTATGCCAAAAAATGTATCAATGTATTTCTAACTTGTGACAGTTATTTAGGTTGTTATATGCAATAATAGCACAAAATTTCATAATCTTGGCTTAAATATTTATGAAAAATATTGACATTTTTGTAAAAAAGAAGAAGAAAAATGATAATAAAAATAATAAACTTTCAGAGCAATTTAAAATTAATTACAAATATTTTGCTTTAAAATTTTTAAAATAAATTATTGAAAACTGTGATATATATAAGTAATTAAAGTAGTTCTTTTATACTGCGCATGCACCATAAAAAAATAAAGTAATTTTTTTTCCATAATTTTGTAGTGAATGGTATTTAGCAACAAGTGAAAAAATTCCGATTTGAATTTCTAAAAATTTAAAAAGCTGCAAGCAATTTTCTAAAAGAAAGCTAAAAATGATAAGGGGATTTCTACAAATATTATTTTGTATCGTAAGACAAAATTTATAAACAAATGATAATACCTCAAAATAAACATTCATGCACCAAAGTATGATTTAATAAGGAAAGAAAAGAAACTTTTGTGGGGATGATCCCTAACAATGCCGTTATCTTTTTTAATAAATCTTGTTTTATAGTATAAAATAAATTATGTGAAAAACCCCTTATCATTTTGAGCTTTTTTTTTAAAAAAAAAATTACAAAAACTGCTTAGAAAATTGCTTGAAACTTAATAAATTTTTAAGATATTCAAGTCAAAATTTTTTTTATTATTATTAGTTGTTAATACGATTCTCTACGAAATTACGACAAAATATCTTTTAGTTTTCCTCGCGTATGAGCAGTATAAAATATCTACTTTAATTGCTCATATCTTGCGTAGTTTTAAACTACTTTTTCGCAAATTTTTAGGCAATAATTTTGTAATTAATTTAAAATTGCTCCAAAAATATCAGCTTTTTATAAAAATGTCCGTAACTCCATAAATATTTAAGCTAAGTTTACGAATTTTGTGCAATTGTTGCATGTAATAACCAAAATAGCTATGACAAGTTGCAAATTAATTGCTAAATTTTTTTTTTTTTTTGTCGTACGCTGATCAAAAATACTTTTTTCCCCCGTTTTTAATTTATTGTCATTTTAATTTATTCAAACCCTTTAAAAATTTTAACCATCATTGTATATAAAGGAGAAATCTCTTAATCGAAACATTATTAAATTTATAAAATGATTCTCTAAATAATTTTTGAGGAAGATAGATTATAGAGAAAAATAATGTTAAGTTTTATTTACTATGCACAAGCTGCAAATTCATAGAACCCATAAAATAAATTAAAAATCCGAAAAAAAACGTGGGGAAAAAATGTACAAATTTTTTAAAAATGGGAAAAATTATTAATAAAAATTACTTTAAAAAATATTTTAAATTTTTTAAAAGAAATAATAAAATTAAAAAGCCAGAAAATGAAATAAAGGAAAATATATAATCTCGACTTCAGTTTATATATATATAATATACACAAGAAGGATAAAAAGAAAGAAAATTACTAAGTTTAATTTACTGTGCACAAGCTGCACCTATATAGAACTCATAAAATAAGTTAAAAATATAGAGAAAACATGGAAAATAATAAAAATTAATGAAAATAGACAAAAACAATATTTTTTTTTAATTGCATTATTTTGTTTTCTGATTTTTAATTATATATTTTTCTTTTAAAATATTTTTTTTTAAGTATTTTTTAATTTTTTTTTCTTTTCTTTATTATTTTCCACATTTTCACTCAACATAAATATCTATATATATTGAAAGTTATAGTATATTAGCTTTTTCAAATACCAAAAATAAATCTTTTCTATATTTACATCCCAGAATATTTGCTGTTACATGTAACCATAGAACCTTATGACTGTATAAAATTATTAGATTTAATAATTTTGATAGTTTTCCGCATTTTAAAATTTAAGTTTGGCAAATTTTAATATTGCGCTTTTATGTTTACCCAATTGTTTCAGAAATAATTGTTTATACAATTTAAAATGGCTATTATAATCATACAAAACAATTGCAATTATCTATTTGTCAAGGAAACAAAAAACGACAAATTCTCTAAGACAATGTCGTACTTTTTTTGTTTAAAAAAAAAAGTTGAGCTAGGCATAAACAAAACAGTTAAATACTTGTATTTTATATTAGGAATTAGTCAATTGTTTATAACAGTCAATTTAATTAAGACCTCTTGTTTCTTGAACAATAAACATTTATGAATATTGCACTGTGCTCTAGTTTTTCCTGTATATCCTGTCTTTTGGGTTTTTTACATGATACACTTTTATTTTATGTGCAAAAAAAATATCACCCCTTCATTTGCCTGCTATAATTGAAAAAAAAAAATTCTTTTGCTTGATCATCGCTTTGAAGCTTCTCTCCCTCTATCTTTTCTGCAGCATGCTATGGAGACGTTGGTGGCCGACCAAAGTGCCACGGTTGAGACATCACAAGCGGACCAATCCTCCAATGTAGGCAGTGGCACCGTTGGCCAGAATGACGGTGGAAACCGGACATCCGGCACAACAGCTCAGGTGAGGGCCAACGGAACTGTGGTTCTTGCTGCCCCTGCACAGGTCAAGCATGTGGGTATTCCATTTTTGCTAACTTGCCTGCTTTCTTTCCTCTTTTGCCCTTTCTGCTTTTTGTGTCATTGCTTTTCTGTTTCTCTTGCATGCTTGTTTGACATTTAGTTAAATAATGAGCCATTAAAGTTCTGTAATGTATACAAAGGCAATTTTGTGTTTTCGTGTGAATAAATGAAGTCAAGTGTGGCTAAAAAATTTTATGTGCTTTCTTGACTTGTCCTGCTATCCGGTATTGCCTCTTTTATGGCAAAAAATAAATGAAAAGTAAAAAGAGTATACATTGAGGCAAAGCTTCAAGCGGGCAGTCATCAGGTGTTATAGTGGTTAATTCTCAATTATATCTTGAAAAGATAGGGTGTGACCAGATTGACTAACTTTGATTTTTAAAAAATTATTATGCACCCTAATTTGTTGCCTCTCAATGGTTAATCATGGTATATTACATTTATGCTTCTTATTTTTTGATTTGTGACATGTTGTGTCTAGTTAATGAGAAGATGTTTTTAAAAAAACTAAATTCAGCGGCGCGACAGCCCATAGAGGGCCAAGGCCTACTGTGCCCATCTCAGTTTTCTTAACCTTTGGGCTCTGGGGTGCAGGAGCAAATGTTTCGGTGAGTTGGTCAGCCGAACCCTGAAACCCCCAGTGTTTAGCTCCCAAGCATGCTTGGTACTCATTTATCGACCCATTGAAGGGATGAAAGGCTGAGTCAACCTTGCCCGGCCCGAGGATCGAACCAGGGATCTGTGGCACGACAGTGCGAAGCGCTACCGCTCAGCCACCGCGCGTTGAAGATGTTTTAAGATAGTCTTAATTTTTCATTATGAAACACAAAATTGTCTTTAATTTTGGATTAAGACTGTTTTGAGACTCTGTGGTAGTATAAAATAATGCTTTTCAGCAAAATAATATGCTATTTTTATAACTGCTGTGCATTTGTAACAGTTATTCTTGACAATCAGTTAGGTATTGTTGTGTTTTGCCCACTTTCCTATGCTTATTATCAAACTAATGTAAAATGTCACTCATTATGAGAAAGCAATAGTTTTGGACTATAGTTCATTCTGAGTAATAGGTTATGATGGCTTAGCCATTCCTGGAGAAAAAGTAAAGCACTTAAAATCAATACTTTTAAAAATTTTATGGGATCTCGGGCCAGAGGAAAACCTCCAACTAGATGGCTAGACAACATTGTAAAAGACCTAGGGGTCTTGAAAGTAATAAATTGGAGAAGAGTCACCACCGAGGACAGGAAATGTTGAAAATTGCGTGTAGTTGCTGTTACTAAAGCTTGTAAAGGGCTGCTGTGTTCATGAAGGAAAAAAAGGATATTTTTATGGAAATGAAAAATGCTTAAGATATATTTTTTTCTTTATTAAAAATTTTCTTTGTGGCTTTATTTGGGAACATGAAAATATGCAAAAATTGAGAATTATTCTTTGTTTTAATGATTTTTTATTGGGTGTAAAAATCTTGCCAAATTAGCAATTTTTTTTGAAAACATTTTTAAAAAAATTACAAATATTTAAGCTATTTGTCCATTTTGAAGTTCAAACAATTGTTTTCAACAGAATATAGTGCCTAGTTGAAATAAAAGCTTCACTTTGTTTTTAAGGTTTGTCCTTTTTTATTATTATTTTTCTTGGCTTGTTGAAGAAATTTTTTTTTTAAACACTCTTTACCCCCGTTTTAACTAAATTAGGCTTATAAATTATTTCTACAATTATGACTAATTTTATTCTTATTATTTTGTTAAAATAATTAAATGTACTAAATTGTTATAAATCTTTGACCAGCAATTTAATTCAAATATAATTTAATCTAACCTACCTTAGCATTTTATGCAGCGGATTATAAAATAATAAATTCTTTTGCATGTACAGTAGTGTCAAATTGGTTTAATGTAAAGTATTGTTATTACATGTCTGAGATTTGATTACAGCTAATAGGTATTAGATCTTAGCCTGACCTCTTAATTCCATAAAGGTTTACACTAACTTGAAATGGTTTTATGTATTAAGGACTTGATTATTATGTATTCAAAGTTATTTTTCTTATTGAATGTTTTTATTTTGAACAAACAAACAGGAAGAGGTCCAATGATCAGCGCCTTATGATGGGCATTGCCCTATTTTTAGTACGATGGATCCTCTGTGAATATTGCTCAATCCTTTTATTTCGAATTATTTTTAGATTTATGTTTTATTTTTCAAACTTAGTCAAAGAACCTTTTATCTATATACTTTTTTTTACTTTTACCAATATTCACAACACAAATTGGATTAGATTAAAGCATGGTATTAAGATCATAGCATCAAAAAAGTTTAAAATTTATGCGAAAAACATATTTATAGTAAGTAATTAATCTGCATGCCTTAAGTGGGTCCATCAAGTGGAACAACAAAGGTTGCAACTTCAAATCTAGAATTAGAATCACTTAAACTGTGATTATTCAGATTGATGTGTAATAAAATAAAATATATCTCATAAGTCTTTGTGAGGGATAAATAATTTTACAGCTATATAGTTTGTAGATTGTGTCAAATTTTAAAGCTTAGCATACCACATTTTTTATTTAGCTTGCAAAATTAATATATTAATCATTTCAATGTGATCATGTTCTTCTGAAAATGCTTTGCTTATTAATTCCTGTTATATATTAAGTCGTTATTTTAATTGATTTTATATATATATATTATGAAGATATCTCATTTTTATTCCATGATGCTAATATGTACTTCTATTTTTTCTAGCAAAATACGCAGGCTATAGCTGTCCCCCAGGCAGGTGGAGGTGTTTCCATTGTCCATGTTGCCCTTCAGAACCAACCTGTCCATGTGCAGTCAGTGATTCAACCTGGTCCTAACCAACAATCTGTGATACAAGCCCCGGGTGGAACAACTCTTCAGTCCGTTCAGGTATAGTAGCAGGGGTCAATCTTGAAAATGTTTGAAACAGTTGCATTTTATGGCATACAAAATGAAATTCTGAACCTAAAAACATAAGTACCCCTCTTCAGTCTTGAGGACTGAAATCAGTCTTAAGAAAAGTAAGCAATGGAATGATTTTCTGTCCCCCATTAAATGTTTATTTTTAATTTGTTCTCCAAATTAAGTTTTCATTTGCAAGTTTAACTTTTTCTTTAAAAATGCAATAATAATTGAAATAAATTATTGCTATTTATGAAAATGTTTTTTTCTTTTCTTTTTATAATTATTGCAAAATGATTAAGTAATAATGTCGCTATACTAAAAGAAAACACAAATATTTTTAATTCTAAATAGAAAAAACTTCTTTGAAAAAAATGCGCTAAAAAGCAGCAGATCTTCAACAAAACCCCTTTGACGTTTTAAAATATTTAGAAAACACCTAAAGCTAGAAATTTAATCAATTTAAATTTTTCAAGTAAGAAAAAGCGCAAAATGCAGCAAAAACCAAATTTGAAAATTACAATACTACTAAAAGAAAACACAAATATTTTTAATTCTAAATTGAAAAGACTTCTTTGAAAAAAATGTGCTAAAAAGCAGCAGATCTCCAACAAAATCCCTTAGTAATAATGTCACATCGCAATGAAAGAATGGGATTGATTGACTTTCAACATATGCTTGTCTAAACAAAATATTGTTGAATCTAAATCTGCTTGAGTTTGTATTTTTTCCCCAACATTTTGAGACAGTGGGCAAAGTTAAATTTAAATTTTTTTTAAAAAAATATCAAATTTATTGATCTAAGACAAAGCATTAATGATGAAGTGTAAAATGAGTAAAAATATGCACGGCTCCAAGAAAAAAAATTGTAGTGGGCTTTAGCAATTGATGTAAAAAAAATAATATTTTTTATTTAAGAAAAAAATAATCTATTTTTGCTATAATAGTGGGCCATTCTCATGGAAAGTGAGCTATATATTTCTGAACAATTCAAAATAGCTTGACACTGTGTTAGTTGGTCAAAAAGCAAGTTCAGTCTTGAAATGCATTTTACTTTTTAAATAAATAAAAAATTAGTTATATTGTTGACGCTACAATTGAGTATTTAAATACTTCCATCTTCCTCTAGTCAACAGGTTATCTTTTCTTACATTTTCAAGTTTTTAAAATTAAAAATTTATGTAAAACATAAAAAAATCATAATCTTGTATAAATATGCTAGTTGACTAATAAAAAGCAAATCAAAGGTTAACATAAACATTTTATTATTGGATTATACTGTACAAACAGTATATTGATATTTTAGTTCTGTTAGTCTGTTTTGCCCTAACAGTATTATATTAACTCTTTTTTTATTATAAACTATTATTGTTAAGACAGTTTCTTTGAATTTTCATGTGCTTAATTAATTATTATTTTCAATTTTTAGCTACCAAAAAATGTCATTTTACTCAATAAATTGACTGGAACTGGATCAGTGATACACAGTACTGACGGTGATGCTAGTGTTCATCCTGTACAGGTAATATCCTATATTATCACGGTTAGAGACAAACAGAATTTTAGTTTTTGGAATCTCATTGCTATCAATCTAGTTTGAATTAATCAGTATACAATTTAAAGTAATATAATTGGAATAAAAGAAATGTCATTACGTTTAGTGTGGTCCGAAAGAATACAAGAATTTTTTTATTTTTTTCTTAATTGCAGTAGAAAGAGAAAGTGTAGGGCCAGGCTTTAAAATATTGTTATGGCCAGAGGCTAACGTTTTCTCAACAAAATTATGGTAATCAGATTTGTTGAGAAATACTGATCTGCCCACCTTTATCAGCTTTGGTAATGAAAATATCACAATTATACTTGGCTGCTACAGAAATAAGTATTTTTAAAGCTGAGGAAAATTTCAGTTTCCTGAGTAGCTAAATTTTCAGTACACAAAAAAAGCAACTATTAATCAGATCTTTATGTTCCAGGACTCAACCTTATCCTGTAACTATATTACATTTAATTAAAAAGCAATGTTATGCAGAGAAATTTTTGTTTAAACTAGTTCAATGTTACTTGACAATTAAGGAGTTGTCCATGAACTCATGTGTTTGGCTGTATCAGGGCTCGAAAAACAGTATGTCCGCCCGTCCTCGGCGGTCAAAAATTCCCCGCGGACAACGAATTTCTCGAATCCGACGTCCGCCTGTTTTCCCGTTAATGCTCGTGATACATTTTCAATTTTTGTTATCTTACAAAACTCTAGTGCCTCACTTCTAAAATGACCCTCTAATCTAGAAATCTCGTTACTTCTTTCGTCAGACCAAATGCGCATGCTCACATAGTCGGTAAACAGAAGAAAAGTTGCTCTGTGCATGTGCATTTGGACATCTAACGAAGGAATTAACAATTCCTTCAAATTATTTTTACAATATTTTTAAAAAAAATTTTAAATCATTTTTAAGTAATTTTATATTGTTACTAGTTCAATTCCTCTGATCACGTACTGCCCAGCTTTTGACGTCTGTGTTAAAAAAAACACATTACGTACTGGTCATAAACAAGAAGCGTTAAACGCAATTATGAACATCTACCTAAATGGAAAACCCCTTTCAGATTTCTGTGCAGAAATCTCTGTAAATCATTGGCTTGATTGCGGACTGGCAAACGTCATATTTGATTAATTTCAAAAACGCAGTAAAATCGAATAAATTGACATTCCAGATAACTTGACCTTTGTCATTTAAATTATTTCTTAAAAGAAATAAATTATTTCATAAAAGAAATACTAGGTTACTATTAGTAACCTAGTACATCTTTTATTACTGTATAATGTAATCCTAGTGTTTGTAATTGTCTACTAATTCATTGTGCAATTATATAAATGTTTGCAACAAATAAGAGAAAATTATATTTTTACTTATTTAGAAGCGACGGGTTAGTTTCAAAGGTTAATATTGTTGGACTAGCCGTTCTCGGGGACGGGTAAAATTTCTGAGTTTTTTCGAGCCCTGGGCTGTATATTGTAAGTTTTTGATATAATTGTGAGATGGTAGTTCTTATTTCAGTAGAAAATTTTATACTTAATGATATTTATCTCTTATGTTTCATACTCTAGCTGCATGTTCGCATTTTTTTAAATTAGAATACTTATCCATGTTAATTAGTACTAGATCTAATGTAGATAATATTCAATGCTTTTTCCTGATAATTGGATATAGTATATAGCATCATGTGTTATTCAGTTATGTTAAAAAGTTAATTTGTTATTTTTGAGAAAAGAATAACATGGAGTATAGTCTTTTTTAGCCTTCTGTATTTTTTTCTTCCTTTTATTTAGTAATTTATTCACATTTGAGTTAAATTTTTTTATAGTTAATAACAACTGCAAAGGATGAGGATGGTGGCACCGTTACTTTAGTATCCTCTGAAGATCCAAAGAAAAGACGTGAAATTCTTGCCCGAAGACCCTCCTACCGCAAAATCTTAAACGAGCTTTCTGCGACAGAAGCTCATGGAGCAACCCTAACAGGTGCACCTACTGCTGTACTAAAAGAAGAATCCTCAGACCACACTATGACAGACTCTAGTCAAGAACAGGACAGTGGTGCTAGTACAATCACTGTTGGTGGCACACAGTACTCCACAACAGGATTGCTTAAAGGTACTATAAGTTGTATTGACTCTGTAATCGTAACTTTCTAATTTCTTGTGTGTTAACTATATAAATGACTTTTTTTGCACATGTATGTATGCCATCTGACTGCCGAAAGGTGAACTTTCTAAACGTTGTCAAGGGTTAGAGATTGTAGATTTTTGTTTAAGAAGCCTTTTAATATAGATTTTTATAATTGATTTGTGATTAAAAAGTATATTAGCAGAGAGGTTTAACCCATTTCTGAATTGTGTTGACACAACATCAGGGTTGCAAAAACCCGGGTTTTTGTAAAAAAAAAAAAAAAATTAAACCAACCCAGGTGGGTTTTATTGGGCTTTTCTGGGTTTTTCATGTTTTTATGGGGGGGGGGCTTTTTCAAAAGAGAGGGCAGGGATAAGTACCTTATTTTAAAAAAGCTTATTTTAATATTAATAATTAAGTTTAATTTTATAAATTGACTTCATATAGATAATTAATACAAATAAATTGATGTGAAAGTCTGAAAAAAGTTTCTTCTGATATCACAATACAAAATGTTATATGTACTCACATACATCACACATTTGAAACTTATTTTAACACAGGTTTACTTTTTATTTATATTTTAATCTTAAAAAATGTTTGAGGAAAATTTTTTATTTGCATAGAAAGCGAATCAATGGCCATACAGTCAAATCTAGCCAGCAAGGTGACTCTTCAGTCTCCAACACAATTAGTTTCTTCACTGTAGGTTAATTTTTTTTAGGCTAGACTACATATATATTTCAATAGAATAGCTCTTTAATATAACAGAGGATGAAAAAAGAAATCAATCTTAGAAAAACCCACTTTAGGGTGGGTTTTTCAGAGTGGATTTTACCCAGTAAAACCTGGGCGGGTTTTATTGGGCAGGTGGGTTTTTTGCAACCCTGCACAACATCTAAAAAATATCATTCTTACAATAAATTTATTGATGCACTAAGAAAAAATGTAAACTTTTTTTTTTCACTAATTTAACTTTTACTATTATTCAGAATACAAAACTGAAGTATTGTGTATAGTAATTTGAAATTACATATATTGAAGTAATAATTCACTACAAACACTAACTAGACACCTTCACCGTAAACAAAATTCAGATAATGAAATGATTACAGGTTATTGAGTTTTTTTTTTTTCCTTTGACATTAGGAATCTTCATCCGATTTCCATTTTTAATGTGATGAGCTATTTTTTAAAACTGAAAATAAAACACTGATACACTTATATGTTTTGATCTGATCATTTAATAATGTGCAATACACAAATTTTATATAATTTCTATGTTTTTTTTTTTTTTTTTTCATTTAACATATTTAAAATTTCTAATTGTCTGAGTCTGATATAATATCACAAAGCTCTTAATTTTCGCTTTTCGAAAATGAGATTTTTTTCTTCACCATATCAATTTTCGCAATATATTAAGCAAAAGCGTGGTTTTCACATTGTTTTATTAAACTTTTTCGCGATTCATTCATACATGATGCATTTTGTCGTACCTTCGGTTCATAGCATATGAAAACACCTATCATTTTGCATGTTTTATGAAATACTTGCAGGTCCGCATGTACATATACTGAGCTGGGTTTGGTAAGATTCTTGCACTCTCATGAGCAACTCTGCTGCATTTTGCAAGATATTCTTAATTTCAGGTTTCATTTCTCACCCTCATAAATAGAGCTGAAAAATCTCTCAATCTTTTTATGGTGGCTAATGTAATAAAGAAAAAAAAATTCTTTATCAGAAACAAGTTATTTTATCATGATCCTAAAAAGTGTTTGAAATCTATTTTTCATTTTGTTAATGTATATAGTGCTTAAAAAGTACTTAAAAGTTGCTTATTTTTTGTTGAAAGATTTGGCTACGCACCTGTATCAGTTTGGTACAGTACAGAGCAAGGAAAAGTGAATTATTTGAAATCAATTTGGAAAAATTAAAGAATTTACTAAAACATGCAAAAAGGTTTGAAAAATGAATTGCTTTGAGTTTAAGGTAGTATCTAAAAGTCCAATAATTTTTTTCCCAAACAAGTATTCTTGCAATAATTTTATTTTTCTAAAATATGTCTTTTCAACCTTAATGGCATGTTTGAGTTTTTTGTTATCTATTTAATGCATACGAATGAAACTTAAAATAAAACAGAAAATATTTTTCTTGAGTGTTTGCGACCACCCTGTATATCTAGATTTGATAATTATTAGATTTGTGGATTATCTTTAAATAATTTATTATTTAAATTTGCGGTGAAATTTTTATTTGATTATGAAATTTTGTCTCAATTTCCAACTGATGAGAAATTTAGTTTTTTTTTTTTTTTTTTTTTCCCCTTTTACAAATTTTTGTATACTTTTATTAATGTTAAGATAACATTTATTTTCAGCCATCCAATTAGCTACCGCTACACAAGATAGTGGAATACAAGGCTTGCAAACGCTAACTATGACAAATACTGGAAGTGGAAGTGCTATTGTACAGTATACTCAAGGGCAAGATGGACAGTTTTTTGTTCCAGGTACTTATTTTATTAATCTTTGATATTATTTGTTATTGTTTATTGTCATTAAATAACCATGTATTATATTTTACACAAAGTACTAATTATGAATTTGTTATTATCACTGCAATTTTTTGTTTTGAAAAAATGAATATTTCTGTTAAACTTTGTAATGAAATGATTTATATTGTATGAAAATAATTTTATTGTGATAGTTTTATTTAAAGATAATATTTTTATTGCGTCAAATTTTATAATAAGATATTATTGTATGATAATTATGTCGAATGAAAACATATAATTTATTTAGAATCTTTATTAAAATGTTCAATATAGAGAAAGAAGTGTATAAGTATTATAGTGTGTAATATCAGTATTCAGGATTTATAAAACTTACTATGCCTATAAAGCTGTAAAGATCACTAAAAATTGGTAGGTGAAAGACAAAGATGCAGAAAATTCTCAAAACCTTATCTTTTTTATTGAACACAATTCTTGATTTGAAATTTCCTCCTAAATTATGGCGAATTTTTTTTCTTCTATTTCAGCAATAATATCTTTTTCCAAACGTATTTAGAATTTAAACTTTGTATTGTTTATTTTTTGAACAAAGAAGAAAATTTTCTATGATTTTAAACAATTCTAGAATAAACTTGCGTATGTATAAAAAGTAATAGAAATCTAAGTGTATTCAGAAAGTAATCATTTATAATTTTCAAAATGACAATTTTTTGTACAAAAACAAATTGCAGCTGATTCAATTTTACTTGTTTAGGCCAAAAACTTCCCCAGGACCATTCAAATTTTCCCTGAAACCTCGTTCAGGTGATCGGACATATTTTACACCCCTGGTGAAAATATTCATTAGGTGCATAGCTATTTTAATGATATCCTTCCTTCCTCAATGGCACGACAGCCCTGGGTGGGCCCTGGCCTTCTCAATCAACTTCCTCCAGGCCTGCCTCCGCCTGGCAGTTATCTTCAATGATATAGATTAGCATTATCATAAATGCCAAAATCAAATTTTGATCTTAAGTTATATTTAGCTTTAATTTTTTAAGAAATTTACAACTAACTGTTTTAAAAGTAGGAAAAAGACATTAGTATAAAATATTGAACCGTTTATTTATATCTACGCCCGGTGACTGAGCGGTAGCGCTGTCGTGCCACAGGTCCCTGGTTCGATCCTCGGGCCAGGCAAGGTTGACTCAGCCTTTCATCCCTTCAGTGGGTCGATAAATGAGTACCAAGCATACTTGGGAACTAAACACTGGGGGTTCCGCGTTCGGCTGACCTCCGGAACATCTACTCCTGCACCCTATAGCCCAAGGTCAAGAAAACTGAGATGAGCACAGTAGACCTTGGCCCTCTATGAGCTGTCGCGCCACTGAATTTAGTTTAGTTTTATTTATATCTAGGGAGAATATTTTGCTTCTCTATATCCTTATTGTTACTGTTATTCATGCGTCTTCTTATCATAGCTTTATTAATTATTTTTAACATTTTATAATTTTCAATTATTTATTATTATTGAAGTCTTTCTTGTGTATGTCTAAGAATGCTAAAAAATAATGACATTTCTGAATTTTTATTAATAACTAAGCAAATGTTTGAGTCAAATAAAACTTTAAATCTGTTGATTAAAAAAGAATAAGGTCTGGGAATTTGAATTTTTAAACAATTTAATCTTTGGCTAATTTATTTTATATTTGCTTCCTTTTTAATTGTTCTTTTATAGAAAATTTTTAGTACATTTATATTAATATTTTATGAGGTAAGCACTATATTTACATGCTTTGATAATTGATAAAATTTAAATCTCTTAACTGACAAAGATTAGGATTAGATGCTGACAATAAGGAATTTACTAAGTTGCTTACTAAGGGATCTGTCCCTAATTTACTTTTGTTGAGTTACATTAGTAAATGTTCTTATTTTTAATTATGTTAATTAGGTGTTTTGTATTTAAATTCCCATTTTTATATTTTATGTATTTTCTTTCTGTTTTTTAAAAGATTATATTTATTTTATTATCTAAAATGTTAAAAAAGAAGGATTAGAATCATATAGATTAATTTCTTAGCCTCTTTTTAAAAAACAATGAATAAGTAATAACAGCGCATTTGTAAAAGCTGGGATAGGCTTGCCTTTTCCCTGGGTCTAGAAAAAAAGTCTAGAAAATAAGTCTAGAAAAAAAAAATTATGAGACTAAATTTTATCAATTAATCTCTTTTTCTATTTGTTCTTAAAATTAAAATGTCCTTTCCTTAAAAAAATATTAATTTTGTACAAACATTTTCTATTATTTTTCTAGTTAATTTTATACAAATATTACATTTTAATGAAAACTGTTATTTTTCATAATTATTGCTAAGTGATCCAGTAATGATGTCGCTCTGCAATGAAAGAATGAGGTTTATTGAACTTTACTGCCTGCTTGTTTAAAGAAAAATTTGTTCTATTATTGTATCTAAATTTCTTTAAGTTTTCATTTTTACCTTACGTTTTGAAATGCTGAACAAAGTTAAGATTATTTATTTTTTTAAATGTATAGAGATAGGACAAGGAATAAATAATGATGAAAGGGAAGAAAAGTAAATATGAATAACTTCATAAAAAATTTGTGGTTTATTATCCAATGATTGGTGCAAAAAGATCTACAAGGTTAACTAATATTTTTATCTTGTTTGCTGTGAAAAAATAAATTAAGAAAATGAAAGGAAAATTTCTGAGAATTCTGAAAATTCTGGTAAACAGCGCTAGATCGTATTAGTTGGTAAAAAATAAGTTCTGTCTTGAAATTTTTTTTAGAGAGGCACCAAGGTCCTTGTCTTAAAAAGTGACAGAAATTATATACTGATCGATTATTATGCTCTATAATGGATACAAATAAATATTTGACCAGAAAAAAATATGCTTCTCTTTTTACTAACAATAGGTGTTGTTATTTTGTGCTAATTTTTCTTTCTTTATAGTTTGATAAAATTTGTTAATTCTCAGATTGTCAGTTAGGCTGAAGAAAATAGAATAAATATTTGAGATAATTTATATAAAAACACTAATCTGTCCTACATTATAGATTAGTTTTTATGATTGACAATTATCTGATGTTATATACTTTTTCCTTCAAATTAGTGACAGTATCTGCTGCCGATCTTCAGGCATATCAAATAAGGACTGGAGCTTCACCGACTTCTGGTCTCACACAGAACGTGGTTTCCAACATTCAGACCATTCAGAATCCCCAACAATTAGCTGAAGAAGCATCTCGAAAACGTGAACTCCGACTTTTAAAAAACAGGTAAATGAATTATCATAAAACTAGTTTTTCTTATTTGAATTACAAATCTTCAGTCTTATAAAAGTATTAATTTTGGAAGAGGTGACTTTAATATACAAAGTTAAATTACACTAATTTTTTACAAGGTAAACTCCAACTCAGACACGAATTTAATTTATAAAACAAATTTTGTAACATGTGAAAGTTAAAATATATTTAAGGGGCATTTCATAAATTTTTTAAAGCAGCATATTTTGTAGCCTGTAATTACAGACACTACACATTACACTTTTAAGTAATAAAATGTAAGAAACTGTTTATGACTATATATCTGTGCATTGTGTGGAATGTAATCAATAAATGTTAATTGTTTGATATTAAAATTGCAATAACCTGATATAATAATAAAAAATGTGATTTAAAATATGCTTTTATTTAATGTATTTGTATTCTAATTATAGTAACAGAGTAACTAATTAACTAATACTAGGCTCATACATTAGTGACAAATAAGAGAAAATATTTAAAAAGTAACTTTACATTATATCGAATGGGCTACGAAAATCTGAAACAAGCCAAATTATAAGTTAACACTTTAGAGAAACAGTCTGTTGATACTGAAGATTGGGATAGTGGACAATCTACGGTTATAATTTAGTGTCTCTGTTATATTTTTGTTTATTTTGGTACTATTATATCAAGTAAAACTAGTTTACTTATAGCATGTAGGAATGAAATACTTCTCTGAATGTACAATACTTCTCTGTACAAGTTTTTGCTTCATTTCAGTAATAAGTTTTGTATAAAGATAAGATTGCCGAAAGTTTATTTTTCGTGCTCCAAAACTTTTTTCATTCTGTGCATTTTTGTAGAGACGTAAGATTTTCTATACAGTTTCAAATTTTTGCTGTGTGTCTGCACACTGAAATTTAGAAATGTGTCCGTAAGAAAAATGAAATTGAGTGGTTAAGAATTGCCTCAGAGAAATTTGAATTGTTAGCATTGGATTCAACATAAAGTGTTATTTCAATCATAACTTAAATTTTAACCTTTTTTTAGGACTTTACTTATTTTACTTACTCTTCTTTGGTTCTTATATATTTTACAGCTCTGTGATAAAATAAATGACTTACTTATATCTCTTGTGCTTTTGAACACCTAAATTTAGAATTGTGAAGTTAAGAAAAATATGTAAACTGTTTGCAATTTCAAATTAATATCAAAATATATATATTTATAATTTTGTACAGAGAAAAGTTATATGGACTATTTATTCAATACTTTGGTCTTCATAAAAGTATACAAAGATTGACTATCCATTGAATGAGTGAAGTAAGGTCGGATTCAAAAGCCCGGACAAACCCCTTCTTCCTGTATGTACTTTCACAGTTCCAGGGATTGGTGAACATTAGGGATCAGGGGGCTAACCCTCTTAGTTTCTTAATATTCAGGGGATAGAGCATGAACCGGGTTCGAATCCGGCTTGCACCGACCACAGTGCTGATGTGAAATATCCTCAGTGGTAGACGAATCATGGGTTGGTCCCCTTGCTGTCAGGTTAACCGTGGGAGGTTCTCGTTGTCTTCCACTCCATGTAACGCAAATGCGGGTTAGCTCCATCAAAAAGTCCTCCACAAAGGCAAAATTTCTCTCAATACTCATTCCAGGAGTTCCCTTGTCTTCTGGATTGGGTTCAAAACTACAGGGCTATGGAGTTGAACATTAGTAGTCGTAAAACCCATAAAATTGGGTCGGCTGTTCAACGACGGTTATAAAATTTTAAAAAAAGCCCCCAGTTAGGTGACCCTGGTTCGTATAAAAGCGATGGCTGGCCAATAATAATGCCACACCCTTCTTGTACGCACCACAGTGCCGGTGTAGATATTCCTCCTGCCAACTACTAAGCTTTTTGCAAAATATTTTATTGAATGGCAGATATTTAAAAACCAAAGCTTTCCGACTACCTCACCATGAATGAATAAAAAATAATACATTAAAACATACTCTACCACTTTAATAAATTTTTACAAAATGCATAGAAAGTTGGCAGCTCTGATCATGGGTTAGCATCCCTTTGCAGTCTAGCTAATCATAAAAGGTTTCCGTGGTTTTCCTCTCCATGTAACAAAAATTTTGGTTAGTTCCATCAAAAAGTGTGACAAGAAGGCCAAATTTTTCCAATACTTGATCCAGGAGTTCCCTTGTCTTCTGAATGGTGTTCAGAATTACAAGGTTGCAAGCTTGAACATTGGTAGTTGTAAGCTCAAAATTGGGTTGGCTGTTCAACAATGGTTATAAAATAAAATAGCTCATAAACTAGTGCTGAATTATTTCTTTTTAATGAGGTACCCAATATAAACATGCTCTTTAGATTTTTCTTGAGTCTTTTTGGATTTTATTTTAGTTACTTAATGTGGTTTTGTTGTTTCTATAGAGAGGCAGCTAAAGAATGTCGAAGGAAGAAAAAAGAGTACATCAAATGTTTAGAAAACAGAGTTGCTGTGCTGGAAAATCAAAATAAAGCTTTGATTGAAGAATTAAAATCCTTAAAAGAACTCTATTGTCAAAAGACTGATTGATAAATGGAACTGGAACAATCTTGAAAGTTCATGCCTTTTTCTGAACTGCTCCTTGTGCATTAGCCTATTTAAAGGAGTGGTTTGTATAACACTTTTAACCATCGACCCGCATGTGTGTTGATAAAGTCTGAGGAATTATTTTTGCACTGTGCCAAAAAGAAGATATTTTCCAAAGAAATCATGAAGAATGTTCCATTTATTTACTTTATAAACACTTTTTGAAGACTAGGGAAATGACTGATGACACTTTTGTTTTGCTTTCTCAAGACGTATACTTGCAATGTATTTGTGGATTATTATTTTAAGTCTGAACTAAGAGTGTATTTTATTTGTATAAATGATTTTTTTTTCATTATTGCATCATTCGATAGTTGGATAAGTGAAAAATTAAAATGTTTTTTTTTCTTTCTTTTGGACAAAAATAAAAAATGTGTGCTTGTTTTGATATTTCATAAATGTTTGTTGTTAAATAGTGTATAATTTTATTATTACCTCGAAAAAAAAAATTTTCTTCTTTTTTAAATAAATGTTTACATAATGTATTTACATTTTGCACAATTTTTATGTTAATCTTTCAAAACTATTTAAAAGATATTGCATCAAAAATATTAAGAAAATTTTAGAGGCCGTTGCAAATCATATTTTTCCAACTTAGAAAAATTAGTAATTAATAGTATTATATTTAAAAAAATTAGGAATTTTAATTTATTGACTCGATAAAGGAAATTTCTTTTAGCTAGCTTGATTTAAATGTCTGCCTTTTCTTTTATACATACTTTTGGCCTCTATTTTTTTAGCCTGAATTTCTTAATTTTTTTTTTAATGTCGAAGATCATGCATAGCTCTACAGGAATGTATAAATTTTACATCTTAGTGAGATTACCCATTATTATCTCATTGGGGAAAAAAATTTTAAATCTTAATTTCATTTTCTTTCAGAAGTTTTTTTTTTAAACTATCAAGATATTTTTTACGAATTTAATCCTAACTCAGTGCTATGCTGATCTGTGCTTAAAAGTTAAATATCTCTTGCCCGATTTAATACCTTACTATTACTAAACAATGTAAAAATTGTAAATATTTTTCAATTTGAATAATACGTTAAACTTTATTAACAACAAACAATATTTTTTTACTAAAAGTATTTTTAATTAGATTTTAATTTCAATGTTGTAGAAGATAAAGTGAAAACTAAGTTATCGTAAAGTGTAAATTCGAGGTGCACAACCTATGGCTTGTGAATCAAATGTTACCATGTAATAGTTTAGACATGGCCTCTCTTTTCTAGCCAAAAAATTAAAACTGCTGACAAACTTAAAAAACTCAGTGTTGCTAATAATGCTGCAAAAAATGTTGGAATGTTTTTTTTTTTTTTTTCCTTCCCAATTTCATTTCAGTGAACTGCCATAAAACATCCTAATGAAAGGTTAGAAAGGGAAAATGTAGTACCAGATCATTTGAAAAATTTTTTATAGTCAAATATAAGCAAAACTGTGTTAACCAATGATTGTTTAATAATTAAAGATGAAAGTTATTTATGAAAAGTGAAATTTTTTATTTTATTTTAAAGCTTATTGTAATTTAATTTTATTTCAAAGAAAACTATTCATTCCCTTATAAAATAAATTAGCATAATTCCTTTAAACCAATTAGTAATTAAATTATTATAAATTTGATTGCATGATGGCCCTCATATTCATTAAAAAAAAAGCAGTTCTAGAGTTAGAACATTTGTGCACTCCCAGAGTACGAGTTTTTAATTAACATTCAAAATTAGACTTCCAATGAAACTTGGCCTTAAAAAAGGAGACAGTCAAAAATATTTGCTTCCTTGATTGACATCTATTATGTTTATAAAAATTCATTGAAATATTTAAACAAAGTGGTTTGACCTTAAAAAGATTTAATTTCAAAGTTTTTCCTACCTTCTACACTTTTTTTTTTTACATTTCGAGCCTACCATTTGAAACAAAAGTAAGTTTTCTGTGCATGAATTAAGCTTGTTTATTTTTATTATTCAGACAAATTTTCTTTTTTTTGGAACTGTTTTTAATAGTAACTAAGTATAAGATTTAAATTCAAATCATTGTTTTTGTTCTTTTTTTATATTAGATATAAATTTTTGTCCATTCATTTTTATGTTAACATAGCGGTTATAAGAAACTGATTTCTTTTACAGTTTTAAAGAAATGATTTATGCTTTAAGTTTTTAAAAAAAAAACATAAAATTTAATCTTGTTTTGCAATCAAATCAATTTTGCATTTTTTCTTATAACAATATTTTGATTTAAAATTGTGTAGTTATAAAACTTTTCCATTCAATGTTTATTGTACAGAAAAATTCATTAATACCATAAATCACTAAAAAGTTGCATAAAACTCTTAGATTCAGAATTTTTGAAAAAATGTTGAACAGTTAAGGAGTCCTTTTCTGTTAAATAAAAGCAATGAACTTAGTTGCATTAATAGAATGCTGCATTCATTACAGTTTATTTTCTTCTTTTTATTTAATTTAACTTAAATATGATTGTGCATTTTTGATTTAAATAAAAATTAAACTAAGACTAAAGTTATAGTTACATTTTATGAAACTGTTTTCATTTTAATAAAATTTCACATTAAACAAAATTGATCTAAAACCTGCATTTTTTTAAAAATCAAATATAAAGTAAATTTCAAAATGTAAGGCTGTTGTTCAATATCACAATATTGTTGTTTTCATTACAATAAAATTTCAATCAACTGAAATTCAAAACAGGCATTGTTTGTCTTTAAATTTTCATCATGGGGCAAATTTTGTTACAAAAGGTTTTGCCTCATTTTGGGAGTTTATTGTAAATATTTCATTTTCATGTATCACTTTAAATGAAAATGTTTTTTTTTTTCCTGTAAATATATATAACTTTACAATATTATTGTTTTAATTTCTGTATCTTTTTTATGTGAAGAAAAAAAAATATATAGCCTGTAATTTTGCTGTATATTTTTCCCTTAAAGATATGTTTTGTTTTGAGGTTAACTGGATGTCCTAAGAGTTTGTTAAAACATTTAGAAGAAATTGTAGAGATTTAATGCATTGTGGTTTTCATTAGCTATTAACATTTCCGAGATAGATGCTGTTCCACGTTTTACTGTATGCTAGCACTTTCATACTATATATTCTTCTTTTTTATATAAAAAAAAGTATTTTTAAAGAGAAGTTTAATGCTAAAATACATTTTTTTTTCTTATTGCATCTCTGGAACCTGCTTTTTGGACATCCAGTTTTTTACAAACAAAACATGTTGTGAAATTTCTTGTTTGCATACTTGTCATTTACTCAACATTTTATGGAACTGTTAAAAACATAACTATTTTATTTTTCCACTCAATAGGAAATTTTTATTATTTTGAAATATATTGAATGATAAAAGAAATTTATTTACACGTTGTTTAATGAAAAACTTTCCTTAGTTAGAATGTCAAGTTTTTTCTTAGTTGTAATGAATATTCATGCCTACCATTTCTTACATAGTCAACTCACATCATGAGTGTCATGGACAATTTTGTCCATGGCACTCATCCTCAATAATTTTCAGTACTCATCCTCAATAATTCTCAGATAAAGAAAATTTTCACGAATCTTCATAGATTTTAATTCCAAACAAAATCTTTTTACCAAACTGCATCATAAAAAAGCTAAAAGTATTTTTTTTTTTTTTTTTACTATTAAGTTTTCTTTCTGATTAATATTTTTGTTTGTTCCAGAAATCTATTTATAATTACGGGAAGGAAAAAAAAAACAAAAGGTTTTTTGCAGTCACCAAATTTTATTTAGGCTTAAATTATTCTACAAATTTTTGTCATTGCTCATATTTAAAAAAAATCTTATCAAACTAAATTCTTTATTATCAATTAAGATAAATGTTTAAGTTCAAAAATCGTTGCTATAGTGACTGCAAAATTTTTTGCTTTTGAATATCAGGTCACTGAAATAAATTTGATTTTATAATACTTTTGAAGATGTGGCTATACTGCTTAAATGCAGCTAGGAATTTTATTAGTTTCAATTAAATAGTTATTTCTTTACATTCATATGTCCACATATTTAGGTGATTTTAATGCTTGATATTCCTTAAGAAATATATATAGAATTCAATTGTTTCTTAATTTGAAGTCAATGGAACAATTTTTGCTGTTGGTTATGAAATATATTCAGGGCCAGGGTTGCCACTCCACAGGGAAAATGTGGAAAATACAGAGAATTTGAAAATCACCTAAAATGACAGGGAAAATGCAGGGAATTTTAATTTTTTTTTTTCCTTAACAAACTGGAAAAATACAGGGAATTTTGTATCTTATTTTTGTCTTTTAAAAGATGGTGACGACTCAAAGCGTAATCTATGGGATATTTAACCGTGATATTTCAGCTATACTAAACTATTTCATTTAGTTTAGCATTTTTTAAGTATGTTCAGCTGTTTTTCCAGCAATGAAAACTAATAAATATAGTTAGCCCAATATAGCTCACACAAGAGTACAGTAATTGTCGTTTCCTCTTAATATATTGCGTATAATATGTACAGGGAATTTTTTTTCCAAATTTGAGGGGTAACCCTGATTTTTAAGACATACAATAATTTTTACAAACTTAAGACACATTTTCTTTACTCCCAAAATCTAATTGCACATAAAATAAAGCATTTTTAAATGTGTGGTCCTAAATTAAAATGGGAACTTTTAATTTAGAACCCCTATATGCATAATTTTTAAAAGAAATTAAGGTCCTAACCAGTTGCAATCCTCAAATAATTAAATAATTTTTAAAACCAAGAAGTTAAATTGAAAAAAACATAAGGGTACAACGAATAAAAAAAATTCAAAAGGTATTAATTAATTCGTCAAACTATGAAAGTCTGCTATTAAAGCATCTTTCGATGCACATCAGACATAACCAGTTTAAAAGTTGCTGCCCCATAGTGATGTGTAATTCTAAACTCTATAAATTATTACTTAATTTAACTAATTATAAATGCTAAACAGAGTTTGTGGTGGTCAAGCCTATTTAGAGGCGTTATGACTTAGAAGAGTTGAGTACCTAAAAACTTCATTTTAACATAGAAAAATAGATTTTGGTTGACTTTTTGTAAGATTTCCTGGTGATAAACTGTTCAAATTATTGGTATTTGCATGATAATCAATCACTATTTGTCGAAAAAATTTCAAATAATCCCTTTTTACTTGAAAATATATTTATTTTAAAAATTATATAACGCTATGTTGTTTATTCTTATTAAATGACAAGTATGTGAATAGTGTCTTTATGTATATAATAACCTTTACTTCTGACTATACCTGTTTATGTTATTTCTATGTTATAAATGTTCAATGAAACAAATGCTAGATGAATATCTAGCTATTCAAATACGTGGAGGCAATATTTTTCGGAAATGCGAAGATGGAAACCACAATGCAAATATCTCTACAATCCATATGATGTATATCTTTTTCTATTTGATTTTCCCATTGGGGAGGGAAAGAAGAAAAAAAAAGACTTGAAAAATATAAGCATATAAATCAAATACAATCACTTTTCCTTAATTTAAAATTTGTATTTATCAACAAAAAAAATTCCTAGTTTAAATGTTTTGATCCAATTGTTTAGTGTAATATTAGCAAAAGTTTTATTAAATTTATGTTATTTACTATTTAAAAATTATCCAGAAATAATTATTATAAACATTACTTTATTATTCTTTAAATTACCATAAATCCCTTTTTGAAAATGAAGCATTTTTTAAGCATTGATGTAAGAATTTTAATCTTATTTTTTTATTGTAGTAAGCACTAATTAATTGTATATTAAGCACTTATTAATTTGAAACAATTCTTTTTTTTCATACAAAAAGCATCATTAAGACATACTAAAATATTCCTGCATTATTACAATACATGAAAATATATTTAGATTGGTTTGAAGATAATTTTAAGCCTACGTTTAGTTATATTTTTGTTTTTTTATATATGTAATTATGTCAATTTTATTAAAATTGTTTGATAATCCTGTTAATGTTTTGTAATTTTTTACAAAAATAATTTTCTTAACACTTTTTTCCCTCTAAAAACATTTAAATCTACTTTTATGATTCCTTATTTTTATCATATTTGACTTTTGACAATTGGTGTTAATATATGATTTTTTTTTATACGTTCTGACCCATGAAATTGATAAAATTGATTTTTTTCCATTATACGAGCTCTATTTTGTTTATGAACTAATACAATATTGTAATAAAACTATGTTCATTTAAAAAGAAGACTTTTTTTTCCATTCATTTAGAAGTATTTTATTAGTAATATTATATTTTTTCATTGTGTTTTTTTCGATGTTTGGGCCGCAGTTGTAGCCTTTAAAAAAACAAAAACTAGATTGTTTTTATTTAAGATTATATCATTGTTCTGTATGATATGAATGAGTGAACAGTTTATGCTTCTGAAAAAAACTCAGATTCATTATTTTGTTGTTCTTTGATTTTTAAATATTATCTATGAAGATGTAATATTTTGTTTGGAATTTATAAATAAAATTTTTTAAACAATTAGGCTATTTTATTTTACATTTTTTTAAGATATATTTTATATTGCAGTTGAATATAGTTTGCTCACCAGGAGTTGGCACTTGACTCCACCTTCATCACATGGTATCCGACGATACTATTTCGCTATTTTTGGGAGCAGGATGTGAACAAGGTTGCTATTTGGCGATAATATGACAAAAATATTTATTTCGTAATCTTTATGTGCATTTTTTAGCATTAAATATTTCATAAATTTGATGATATTTCTCTCTTATGAGTGAATATTTTCACCTTTTTGAGACATTTTGCTGCAATGTATTTAATTATTTAGAGTAAGGAACAATATCAGGTGATAGAGCGAAGTAAGTGATTGAAAAAGAATTCACTGTTTGCGTTTGGCGCGCATTAAGGGTTGTCTCAATTTCAAGCGTGGAGACGTTTTTCCTCTTACTCCCGCTCTGAAATAAACAATCTAGTTGTTGCTCTTTTACATCAAATTTGGCTCTAGTTTCGCCACTGTGAACATGCAAATCACGATTGCTTTAAATGCGTGTTCTACAGTTCGTAGGCGTTATTTGTCCTAACATTTTGGCGCAGGGAGTTGCTGTTGGTCAAAATTTGGATGCCATTATCATCAGCTCACTGACTTGGAACGTGGTCATTTAATAAGGCTGCAAGGAGGTGGGTTTTCTTTCCACGATATTGTAGAAAGACTGGAGAGAAATGTATCCACTGTGCATGATATTACCGTCGTAGAACGGCCGACCCAATTTTTGGTTTACGACTACTGATACTGTAACTTTGAACCCTTCTGGAGAAGGCAAGGGAACTCCTGTGTCTAGTATTGGGAGAAATTTGCCTTCGTGGAGGACTTTGATGGAAATAACCCGTATTTGCGTTTGGTTTGCGAGAGGAAAACCTCACGGTTAGCCTGACGGCAAGAGAAGATATTTTACGTCAGCACTGTGGTCGGCTTGGTGAGACGTGGGCCTTTGTATGTCCCATGCATGTATGCATCTACACATACACGATATTTGCATGTTCAATGTATGTCCCATGCATGCATGTACGATTTATTTATGAACAATATATATATATGTACAATATATGTATGTATACATGTGCATCATATGTACGTATACAAGATATGTTCAATGTATTTATCCAAATATGCATAATACATTTGTATACGATTGTACGTACATTGGACTTATTTACATGTACACATACATACATTCGACATGCATATATTGTGCAAAAGTACAAACATACATTCGATATGCATAATATATCTACATGCATACATACATTTGATAAGCATATATTGTACAAATATATATACCATATAGTGTACAGATGTACATTCAAATAATGTACATATGTGCATACATATATTGGACATAAATCTTTCGGTCAAATTTTACATGTGTGCATACATGTTAACCCCATATATGCTATATGTACAATGTATATATGTCCAATGAATGTATCCACACACGTACAATACACGCATGTTCCATATATATATAGCCATATGTACTATATAAGCACGTACTATGAATGAATGTGTGTACAAGCATTGTACATACATTGCATGTATACATATGTACATGCATTTTCTTAACGTATATATACAATATATGCATATCCAATGAATGTGTAGGCATATGTACAGTACATTTATGTCTAAATATATGTATAATGCAATAAATAAAATGCATGTAAGTTAACTGAAAGCGATTCAAGCAAGTTAAATGACAAAATCAAATGATATTTAAATTCAGTTTTCAACTTTTATTGTTCTATATAATTTTAAAATTGTTTAAATAAAAAATAATTTTCCGGTATTTTCACAAAATGTTTGACACTACAAATTTATTTTTTCTAACATAACGTTCATGGAAATTTTTAGATTGCAAAAAAAAAATAAACGTTTAATTTTATTTGTGAAAATATTTTTTTTTCGAATGGCAGGCGCTGAACTTTCTTCGTTTCGCTTTAGAAGATGCCAGAGTTGTTACTCACTTCGCGTTACCCAGTGGGCACCTGTGAACCAAAGACACGGAGGCGAGTAACATTGCCCACGCCACACTGCCACAAACCCGTTCATAGGGTGGGCCACATTCACTCATCACACACACCAGAGAGAGAAACATCCATGCCTAGAGCGGGATTCGAACCCGCGGCTGCTGACTTCGCCGTCAGGGACCCTAACTGTCGTCCACCTGGCCGGCTATTTGTGGAAAAACTTTAATAACTTCACTTTTATAAATTTTTTTAATCGATGCACATTGTATGTATACATTGTAAGTACATATATTTCAATGTACGCATGTATTAATTCATTACGTGTAATTGCGTGCATGTATACGTTGTATGTACATACGTACATTGTACATATAATCATTTTTGTACATCCATACATTACATGTGCATATGTATTAACAAAGTGTACAGTTAAGTACACGTTCCTTGTACAAACCATATATCAATGTACGTGTAAATGTACATGCATGCATTTTATTTATGCTACTATATACATATAGTGTATCTTTAAACAAAATTCTTACATATTGTACGTAAATACGTACAATGTGTATACATACGTACATTGCATATGCGTGCTATTATCGTAAATTCATACAATGTATGTACTTACGTACATAAATACTTACATATAAAATGTTATGTATGTACTTAAGTACAAAACATAAATACATGCATACGTACAGTACCGCTCAAAAGTATCAGTACACCTAGAAACTTATAAAAAAATGGCAAAATTCAAAGTGTCATAACTTCTTTAAAAATGATCAAAAATGCTTCTGCTTTATCTTATTTTGAAGCTTAAAATCTCTACTTTTATGTACTCTAATCGTTTTTAATTAATATATTTTGCAACTATGTACAATTACACTAAACAATCATAGAAAATTGTATTAATTTTTTGTGAAGTTTGACGCGATGTACGGGCACAAAGGGGTTAGATATTGTTAATTTTCATTATACCATTGAAAAATTTGGACTTTTAGCTTTCATTTAAAAAAAAAATTCCAAAAAACATGTTTTTTGTTGAAGTTATTGTCAAATAAAAAAAAAGTTTTTTTTTTCAGAATTTAATGATTTTTCAGCAATTATAATGAATTTTAGTGTTATTATAATATGATATGAAAATTTTTTAATTAAAATAAATTAAAATTTAACATTTCTCGATAATATTATTTCATAATTTATTATAAAAATTTTAACTTTTTTTTTGGAAAATATAATAATGAAATAAGAATCAACGTACAATGTACATACATGTACATACAATGTACATACAACGTACAATGTACATACATTTTTGTTTTCAAATTTTTTCTGAGAAAAATACGAAAAAATAAATTTCAAAATATCAAATTGTAAACGTTGATTCTTATTTCATTATTATATTTTCCAAAAAAAAAAGTTAAAATTGTTAAAATAAATTATGAACTAATATTATCGGGAAATATTAAATTTTAATTTATTTTAATTAAAAAAATTTCATATCATATTATAATTACGCTAAAATTCATTATAACTGCTGAAAAATCATTAAATTCTGAAAAAAAACCTTTTTTTTTATTTGACAATAACTTCGTCAAAAAACATGTTTTTTTGGAATTTTTTTTCTTAAATGAAAGCTAAAAGTCCAAATTTTCCAATGGTATAATAAAAATTAACAATATCTAACCACTTTGTGCCCGTACATCGCGTCAAACTTCAAAAAAAATTAATATAATTTTCTATGATTGTGTAATTGTACATAATTGACAAATATATTAATCAAAAACAATTAGAGTACATAAAAGTAGAGATTTTAAGCTTCAAAATGAGCTAAAGCAGAAGCATTTTTGATCATTTTTAAAGAAGTTATGACACTTTGAATTTTGCCATTTTTTTATAAGTTTCTAGGTGTACTGATACTTTTGAGCGGTACTGTATAAAAAATTTTTTCGTATACGTCCATGCATATATTTTTTATGTATACGAACATACAAAACATTGCGCTTGCATACAAACTAACACACATGCATACATGTATCATAAATGCATAATTATGTGTACTAAGCATATACGTATTGTATTATGTATATAAAATATAATTATATATTGTACGTACAAACATCGTTTGTGCATATATACAGGAATCACAAATTGTGCGTAAATGCGTGCGTACATTCTATGTACAAAAAAATATCCCCACATAAAAGTATCCCCACACAAACTTACATAATGTATTTGCATATAGTATGCAATCGTAATTACTTGTAATCGTATAGTTTGATTACAAGTAATCATAATTACTTGTAGTCACGATTACATGATGTAATCATGTATTTTGATTACTTGTAAACATAATTACCCGTAATCGTTTTTGTTGTGATTAATCGCAATTACTTGGAATCATAATTACACTAGTAATTAAAATTTTGGTGAATTGTAATCAGGATTACAAGTAATTGATTACTGTAATCAATTGTTGTAATCACGATTACAGCTGTAATCAAAATGTTTGAAAGTTGTAATCAAGATTACAAGTAATTGATTACTGTAATCGATTATGGTAATCACGATTACAGTTGTAATCACAATTACAGCTGTAGTCAAAATTATGTTATCTTGTAATCATAATTACAAGTGATTGATTATTGTAATCGAAAAATGTAATCGATTACATTTTTGCCCAACTCTGGTGGGTAAAGGAAAAGAGCGATCGCCCAGTGAGGTGACTTGGGTTCGAATGCCAGCGATAGCTGGTTGATACGAATTCCGCACCCGGCTCGCACCGAAAACAGTGTTGACGTGAAAAATTCTCAACGCTCGACGGATCATGGGTTAGAGTCCCCTCAAGGTCAGGCTAACTGTGGGAGGTTTTCCTCCTCATGCGAGTCTCCATGCGCAAATGTGGGTTAGTTCCATCAACGGAGGCAAATTTCTCCCAAGACTCGAGCCAGGAGTTTCCTCGTGTTCTGGATTGAGTTCAAATTTACAACTCTGCGAAGTTGAACATTAGCAATAGTAAACTCAAAATTCGGTCGGCTGTTCAGCAATTATAAAATATAAAATAAATAAAAATTGGCAAATGTTATCATGACACTTTTATGTCTGTACCTTGGGAAAGGTCATATAGTGATAACTGACAATTGGTTCACAAATCCATACATGTTTCTTAGCTGCATATAATGAAACAGATGCGTTTGGAACAGTGTGCAAAAATCGACAAGACATGCCCCATGCCCATGCCTAGGGATATCTAAGAAGACGATAATATGACCACCGATGTAAGAACAATTTCTTGACATTAAAATGGCAACAAAAAATGCGTGTATGTTGTTGTTGTTGTAGTTCATTTACGTCGCACTAGAGCTGCACAATGGGCTATTGGCGACGGTCTGGGAAACATCCCCGAGGATGATCCGAAGACATGCCATCACAATTTTGATCCTCTGCAGAGGGAATGGCACCCCCGCTTCGGTAGCCCGACGACCTGCACGCGAAGTCGAGCACTTTACGGTAGAACAGTTTAACGAGGACGAATACCGCACACTCTCAGTCTCTACGCAAACTGATCCAAGTGGTCACCCACCCGCACACTGACAGCAGCCAGTGATGCTTGACTTCGGTGATCTGCTGGAAACCGTGTCTTAACGATCAGTCCACTGCGGGACCTATGGAAATGAACAATGATAGTTGTAAACAAAAAAGTGGAATGGCTGTTTGATGCCGGTCTAAAAATAAAATAAAACTACTACACTGGACTAATTGATGGAGGAAATCAAGACAAAATGGCCCCACGTTGAAAAAAAGAAAGTGATTTTAGAACACCACAAAGTAACCAGCACCAAGTCAATGATTTCCATAGCAAAGCTGCACAAATTGAGCTTGAAATTGCAATCAATCCTGACCATCGTATACTCTAGATCTGGCTAAGAGAGTGCATCCGTTCACACGGCCCAAAATATTACAGCATTAAAAAAGATTTGATGCAAATGGTAAAGTCATATCAAACACAAAAGCGTTCTTTCCAACTCTCATTAGAAAGGCATTGATATTCTAGGGAAAAGATAGGAACAAATGTATTACTCTTAAAAGAAACCATGTTGATATGATGAATAAAGTCGAATTTGGCAAAAAAGTTCTTTTCAGAAGCTAGTATCGAAACTTTCTGACTTATGCGTTACAGAGTATTTTACTCAGTTTGAGGTTTTAAGAATTTTTTTAAATTTATGAGTTGGATTTTATGTTGCTTCCATAGCCAAGCCACTTTCTCACAGGGTAGAGTAATTTATTCTCCACTTGAGCTATGCGCAGACTGACAGCATAGGTTTAAATTGTTTCCTGACAACTGAAAACAGCATTTATCGGGGTATTATCATCAATCGGAATTTATGGCCAAGCATAATTTTGACCACATTTTGACAAAAAAAAACTAACAGACATAAAACGAAAAGGAAGAAAATAATGAAAGGAAATGAAACTTTTAAAATATACTTTTTACAAGTGCACTAAAAAGAACAAAATAACTCTAAAACGAAAAATGTGGGGTGCAAATGTAATGAGCTTCTATCACCAACGAAAAGTCACCCTACGTCTTACGAAAGTCATGCTCTCTATGTTTCCTGTCTTAGGTTGTCGAAAATAAATTTTTTTTCTTATTTTAAGTCTGCTTGAAAAACATAGATTTTAAAATTTTAATTTATTATTTACCTCATGACATGTTGACAAGCAATCTTATTATGTTGTGATTTACCATTTTGCATTTTCTTAACTCTTTTTAGGATACAAAACACCAATTTATTCTAATTATCTAGAGATGTTGCTCTTAAATTTAGACAAAGTCATACAAGCTATAGTTCTTAGTTTCCTACCATTTCATAAATTCTTTTGCAGAACCGAGCAGTTGGCATCTCTATCGTCCCTTCAGCCTGGGCTACTTTGATCCAATACAAATAATAGAGTTGTTAATGGACATCTAGACCAATTTTCATTATATGACTCATCTAAGTTCGCTATTAACCAAGCTAAAAGCAAAAAAGTAAATGTTTCCCTCATAAAAGCCAATCATTTGCTCTGTATCTAGTTTTACCTTCCTCATAAATACGCAAAGTAAAGCCTGTTGAACCTCTTTCCTTGTTTAGGAGATCACATTACTTATGAGGCAAACAAACATTCAAAATGCATCAGTTAAGAGGCTACGACTCATTCGCGTTTTGTATTCTTCTATTGAACAAACAAACAAAATTAGACATATGTATTTTCAGGCTTAAAAATATTTTTTACCTCATTCGTGGGTATGTTGATAGAATTGGGTAATTTTAAAATGTTGCCACGCCACGGACAAACATTGGAGTTCTTCTATAAGCCATTGTTTCGATGAGTAAATTGTTAACCTCCAAACTTTCCATTGTCTTCCAGTTGCGTGATAAAAATAAGAAGAGCATAAAAAAAATATTATCTTTAGTAATCTGTAACTAATGTGTGATAATTGTTTTTCCTATTTTTATCTTATTTTATATATTTATTTATTTATTTTTTTGTTTTGACGGCATATTTTAAAGTATAAGGAAACCTAACTTATAAAATCAAGTCCGATAAAAAGCATACTCTTGCTTAAGAGAGGGCTGACAACATTTAAGAAAAAAGAAATTAACTCTCCGAGCTCATGAAGCGAGGATACTTTAATATTCCTAAGATGACCGATTACGAGTGAAAATAAAATGTTTAGCTTTCAAAAGTTATGAAAAGAAAAGTAAAGTTTTCTTCATCGTTTTCACATCTAAACTTGTTTTTCTGTTTCAATACGTGAAGTATTTTTTTGTTTGTCTGCTATTTTGCAGTGTTATTTCACTAGCATATTTTTAAACTATGAATATGCAATACAATTATACTATAAAGGAATACGACATGATGATACAATACAATGTAATAATCGTCACAATAGTCTAACAAGTGCTGACCCAGATTATTAAGTATCTATTAAAATAAATAAGTAGTCTAAAGAAGCCTAGCAGGGATTAATTTGGTCCAAAATTTTAAAAAAAGTAAGAAATATATAAAAACGGTTATTTTTAAAAAAATTATATAGTCCACTTCCTTACATTTTATAAATTGGTTAAAACACAATTCGGATTACGGAATAGCCTGGTTGGTAGGACGGTGAACCCATGTCCAGGAGGTCGTGTGTTCGATCCCCGACGGCCGAAGACTCCCCAAGCAGTAAATGGTGACTGGTGCTTGTTAAATGGGTCGGGTCACAAAATCTTCCCTGTTCCCATAACAAATCATGCCTCCGGAGAGAATGGAATTTATTGATCCTATGAATTGGAGATTGATTGTTCTCTGATTCAGGTCAAAATTACGATCTGTGGAGGAATGGATGGATATATGAATGGGTCCATCCTATAAACCGGCTGTGACGCATGTGTGTGACAGAAGTCGAATTCTTGGTCATAGATGGCGCCACTGGAAAACAAGAAGAAGTGCACCTCCTTTGCCTTAATGGCAAAGAATAACAACAAGAAAATTTGGACGTTGAAAGTTCATTAGTTATGCTTTTTATTTACGAACATGTAAGGGAAAATTCGAAAAAGTGGTCCCGGGTGAAGGTATTGTGGAATTTAAGTGTTAGACAATTTAAGAAAACTCTATTCACCTTGCTTATATCTCACAAACCTTTTAAATATTGTGAAGAATTAGAGTTTTCTGGTTGCTATGCCTGTCATATTTGCTATGCCTGCCATATTTGATTGTCAAAAATCCAAGAGAAATGTTTATTTGGAAACAATACGTAAATTATGCATATTTTTGTTATTTATTTCGAAGCTTAAAATATTGTTTGAACAACTTAATTAGCATATTTAAGGTACGCTAAGATAGACTTCGAGGAATTAAAACTACATGTGTGAAAATATAGTAATTTAAAAGTTATTCGCAGAGTGTCGTTGATTTCATCTCATTTTTTTTCCTCATACTCTGTATATTTGAGGGTTAAAAAGTCAGTGATGATAATGACACCTAAAAAAGTGGTAGAAACTTAATACATTACTATATACTTTCTTAATCTAGCTATTCATTCGTAACTATTGCTATTTTATTACATTATTAATAGTGTACATACATATTTAGAACGAATAATCCTTACATTCGCAAATAATAAATGAGAAAATAATCCTTGCATTCACAAATAATAATAAACGGAGAAAAATATACAAGTAAGTGTTGCTGATTTTAATATATTTTAAAAACTTTTTGCTTTTTATGGGGCGCCACTTTTTACATTTTTTAAGCTCCCGTTTAATCATTAAAAGGTGTTTTCGAATTTAAGTATGCTTGATGTAAACTATGTGGGTTTCTCTTACTTTTTGTTGAAAAAAAGCAATTTTACTATTGTAAGTTGACCACCTGTCTAAGTTTGTTTTTTATCTCCAGCAGAAAAAAAAATATTTTCTAAAGAAGTAAAGTAAAAAATATAGCAAAAATAGTTAGACTTGGAAAATTTCCAATTTCAAAGGTTAAGAGTTTTGAATACAAAAGGGAAACCCCAAATTTAAGAAGTAAATTAAAACATAAATTTATTTTTATGCGAAGTTAAATCTTTTATTTGTACTTTATCCTAAAATTAGATAACAACAGTAAAAGTCTAAATTACAGCAAGAGCCAGAAATGGGCCGTTGTTGCGATTTTCTTAGTTTCCTACCTAAACATGGGAGGATGTTCGTGATTTGCTCCTTTTTATTATTATTTTTTTTTATTATCGCTAACGAGGGGGAAGTCCCAGAATTCCAAAAAATATGCTTTAATGTTCATCACATCAATCTTTTATTGTATTCTCAAAGAAAAAAAACTGCTTTAATTAAAGCCACATAATGTAATTTTCAGCAGCCAATTCCAGAGAAAACGCTTAACAGAAGTCAGCGTAAATTCCATTGTTTTGAAAACAACTAATTATATGAGAAGATATTGCGAAGATAATTGTTGCGTGAAACAAATTCCGAAAAGGATTCTTTTCATTATGTATTTGGATTGAAAAAAAAAGCCTTAAAGAATAAGACGCGAGTCTTCTATAACTAAAGCGTTGCGCATGGCCAGCGATGCGATTATTTCTTATATATTGATATTTATCGCAAAATGATTTCATGGAGACATTTTAAAATGCCTGAGCGATCTTCATCCGCTAGAAATTCGGCATTTGAGATAACTCGTTTTCCATTGGATAAACAAATTTCCTTTTTAGACAAAACAAACGTTTTTCACCGATTTTCTTATGAGCTGGGAAATTCTGTCCTCCCTCTACCTGTAATGGCAGTGATTTGTATCACCGTTTGCTAGTGAAAACTTCTTATCGTATGAATTCGAAAAATGGTGTTAAGTCGATGATTGCTTTTTACTTTGGATAAAGATTTCTTTTATGGGATATTAAAATGATAACAAAGCTGTAAGCTTTTTAGAAATTACACAATATAGGGTTGATTTTTGTCACGTTTGATTTGCTCTTGCTAAAAACAAGCTTGGGACAAAATCGTTTAACGGCTAGGTTTTTTTTTTCTTCTTCAGAATATACTACTCTATGATTTCTAGATGTTTATGATGAGGGAACTGTATGCTTGTCCTCTTGGTTTTATTAAAATTGCAAAAAGTAATACTTTAATAAATAAATAAATAATAGTGATAATGTAATTCTTGATGTTTATAGATATTATCGTCAATACACCGGCATTGTATACTATTGCCTGGCATTGCTTCATCTTCTGCCCCACCCATACGTCACATGCCGTTAATAGAGCGGACCCATTCATACATCCATCCACAAAACGTAATTTTGACCTGAAAAAGAAAACGATCAATTTTCGATCCAGTACCCCCAGAGACATAATTTATGGGAACATGGAGGACTTTGTGACGCGACAGAATTAACGAGCACCGGTCACCTTTTACTACTCAGGGAGTCTTTAGCCTGCTGGATCTGAACTCCCGTTCTCACGAACAAGAGACTTGCCAACCAGGCTATTTCGGCCTGATTTTATCCATCGTTGCTAAATATTACGTAAACGACGAATAATATTTTCCGTCTCTATGATGACGTTTTTTTTAACTATTTAAATTACTAATTGATAATTTATAATGATTCTTGATTTCGCGAATTATTGTGTGAAGAAAGAATATGCACCAATAAATGTGAGAATAAGGGAATATAGAAATTAACAACTCAATAAATTGGTGGAACGACTAAAAATTGAATAGTTCAATTAGTATGAAAATAGATGAAGAGAAGTTTATGAACCTCTAATTTGTGGTACAGTTGATAACGACGACACATTTTTTCCCTTCTAAATTTCATTTATTTTTAGGTTTACAAATATTTTCAAATAATATTCAAACATTAACACAAATTTTATGTTACAATGTTTAATATTTGACAAGAGATTTTTATAATTGTATTTTTTATTCAGTTATTTTTTATTTGCTTAAATATATTCCGTTTTGGGATCCATTTTTCCATATTCTTTGTTGCCTATTACATATGTTTGAAGAGGTGAAAGTTAAAGTTAGCTTTTAATTAAATTGATTATATTCATATTTCAGAAAATTCATTACAGGACATATGTTCTGGGAAACCAAGAACAGAATGTTTTTCCCCTCTCTTTTCTATTCTTTTTATTTAAAAAAGAAAAAAAGGAGATTGTCATCTTAATAAGAAAAAGATGATTTTCTACCAAATCAACACTTTGAAGTGTTAAGTTCGCTCGATAATACCTTTCATTTTCTAATGTTAAGTCTCCTGCCATCAGTGGAGCAAACGATTTTTCATCATCTTTCACCATCCGAAAGAGGGAGCTAAGGAGCATCCAAAGAGGCAGACGAGAATCAAACATTCAGGGAAACTCGCGTCTTCTCTGCCGCGCATGGCACTCAGGTATACGCAAGTGATTTTTCTGCTGAGGTAACGAGGTGTGTGTGCGCGCTATTTCATAACATAACTCTCGTCTCTTATCATTGTGTTTCGTATGGCATGGCGAAAATCGTCTGCCGCACGAGGAAGCTGTGGTTGAGCGCGAGATCGCGTTTTGTGGAGTGTGCGTTCCGTTTGCTGGGTGGCCGCCCCTACGTTCGCTTACATTGAGGACTATAGCGTGCTTGAAATGGCGGAGCAAGTACAGGGCGGCGGCGAGGAGGGCGCCATGGCCGCCCCTGAAGAGGACAGGTCGCCCGAATTGGCGTTCTCTTTTATGGATAAGGTGCGATTTATGATGTATGGTGAGCAGGAAAAGGAAGCTTTTCTTATCGAGAAAAAAGAAAAGGAGGAAAAGAAGAAAGGTGAGTCAAATGATTAAAAACAATGAAAATGTAAATATTTCTGGCCAAATTACTATTTGTGATGGGTGTTAATCAATGATTTATTCAAAAAATATTTAGAAATCAAAGTAGTTACTAAAACTAGAAACTATCAGCTAGATATAATCATAAATTTAAACTTCCAACTACTATTTATTACTGTTATTTTTCTTCTTTCATTTGTTCTTTTTGCAACTTTTCATTATCTCACAGTAATGAGTTACATAAAAAAAATTTTTTTTAAGGATGGCATTTAAAAGTGAAGTATTACTTTGATATTTGAACTTCTAACCACTATTTATTATTATTATTTTTCTTCTTTCATTTGTTCTTTTTGCAACTTTCCATTATTTCACAGTAATGAGTTATCTAAACTTTTTTTTTAGGATGACATTTAAAAGTGAAGTGTTTACTTTGATATTTTTTCACTAAAATTGATTATAAAATTGCTATCAATTTTTTTTCTTTATTTTTTATAAGATTTAATTTTTTAGTTTTATGAACAATTCCTTAGAAAAAGAAAACAAATTATAAAATTAGATTTGATTCCGTTTTTTAAGCTTATTTTTTTTGCATTTATTCTTAACATTTGTCCAAAATGTTAAGGTGACTGTTGGCAGTGTTGGAGAAAATAACAATTTCCTAGGTTTCAATGCAAGGAAGGCATTATCTCCACGGATAGTATATTTACAGCATATCAACTAATTTCTATCATCTTCATGAAAAAACAAGCGAAAGACAAAACTAACAATTAAAAAAAAAGGGCTTCTAGAAACATTTTCATTTCATTTCTCAGTAAAATAGTTATTTGTCTAGATGCGAAAAGCTAACTTTCTAGTTAAGAGAAGTGGCAAAACTATTTACTATAAGTAATTTTTTTTCAAGTGGAATATTGAATATTTAGAACTGATAAAAACGGACTAAAAATAAAAAACGGACGCAACCACTAAGAATTTGTTAGACAAAACCCGCAGTTTGCACAGTTACCACATTATACCTGGGGGGGGGGGCATTATATATAGTGATTATTTAACACCAATTTCAACATTCAGTGTGGCAGGTAATTTTTGGTGACAAGGCGGAGCCATCAAGTGCAAAGAGATAATTATTAGTTCACTTGCTTTCCTCAAGATTGCATAGGCAAATCACTACGATTGACATGTTAGAAGGTGATGATATATATATATATATATATATATATATATATATATATATATATATATATATATATATATATATATATATATATATATATATATATATATATATATATATATATATATATTGGGAGAATATATCATATCAAGTGTTAGGAGAAATTTGCCTTCGTGGAGGACTTTTTGATCGTACTAACCTGCATTTACGTTACATTGAGAGGGAAACCACAAAACTTCCCGTCGGTTAGCCTGACGGCAAGGGGACTCTAATCCATGATACATTTACCACTGAGGATATTTTACGTCAGCACCAGTGTAAGCCGGATGACCGGTCACCTCATTGAAAGGCGAACGCTCTATCCTCTGATCCATCCCGGCTCTTAGAACACATTTACAATTTAAACAAATATACAAGGTATGATAATCTTGCATTAAATTTCAAAATTGAACAAATAAGGATCATTTTAGTTGTTATATCGCCGACACTGAAGAGCTTTGACGCATATACATTAAATAGTTTTACTACCAGCTACTTTTCAAGGTAAAAATCAGTCCTGAATAAAATGTTATTTAAATTCAAATCGTCGAATCTCATACATTCATGATCAGATTTCCCTATTATGAAATAATATTGCAGTTGAATAATAACATAAAGCGTGATAAAGACAGAAATAAGCAAAGAAAAAGCGTTAGCGAATATAACATTTCACTGTCATATTTTACTATTGTCTTTGGGTATAAATTATTTGCTGTTTAGAAGGGGGGGGAAATGCGAAGTCAGTTGTTCGTTCTCGATTATAATGATATGAGAATTATCGTTTGATTATTTGGAAGGAAGAGAAAAGATTTCTTATTCGTGTGAGTTAATATTCATTTGATTATGTAGCATAATTGTTGTTACTAAAAATCAAAGCTCAGTTTTTGTATTTTATAAATAGCACATTCTTGATTCTATGCTCTCTGGTTACTTTAAAATGCTATTGAAGCTACTAATGCACGAATATATGCGATATGTAAAAATATAGGATTTTGACTGGCCAAATTTGTCCATCTTAATTGCAAAAATTTAGCTGAATTCCGTTCCCAGAAAGCCATGGATTTACGAAGTATAGATTAATGAGAAACAAACATAAAACTAACAGATTTTTCTCTGTACTGATACTTTGTTTTAAAAAAAGTTTATTAAGGAAGGAAACGTAAAATTAACTTTCTATTCGATTTGGGAGCCCCCTTCTGATGTGGGCAATTGCCCCGTATACCCTGCCTTCGTCAGGCTCTGCTTGTATGCTCCTTATAAAAACGACTTATAAAGACCATATCCAGACGAGTAACAAATTGTAAAAATTAGAGGACATCAAAAAGATACATTCAGTAATACGAAGAATTACAACCCTTTGCCTCCATGCTGCCTTCTGGCGGATTAAAACTATTACGAAAACGCTCGGTCGGCCAGGCAAGCCCTTATTCTAAAATAATACGGTTACAAAACATTAGGTGAAAAATTTCAGAGCTGTGATTTATGATGCTCCATTAGAAAGGGCAAAGAAGTGCAAATGATTGAATTTTTTTAAGGTTTGGGAACTTAAAATGAGCGAAAAATTATGGAGAAGCTCTACTGCTGTGTTAAATGTATGAAAACATTATTTCCTCAGTAGCTTCATGTGTTTATATTTGTGTTTATCCATTCCGGCTCATGGTGACGAAAGAAAAAGCAAAAGTTTGTAATGTTGTCAATGGTAGGGTTAATACTCAATGTTTTTTTTTTTTTTTTTTTTTTTTAAGAAATAGCTTTTGCTCGAGTTTTAAAATATCTCAGCTGTGATTAAAATCTAGCAATTTAGTAAAATTAGACATTTCGTTTTTTTAAAAAAATGTCTGATGTTTTGTTTCATGAAAAGCTTTGTGGTGTCCTTATAAATGATACTCGAAATTCTCCTCCGTACTCTTCTCCCTTTTCTATATTTTATTTTATAACCGTCGTTGAACAGCAGACCCATATTTGGGTTTACGACTACCAATGTTCTACTCTGCAGCTCTGTTTATTTTGAACCCAACCTAGAAACCAAGTATCTATAACTCCTGGATTAAGCATTGGGACAAACTAGCCTCCCTCGAGATTTTCTTTGAGGAAACTAACTCTTATTTGCGTTGCATGGAGAGGAAAACCACTAAAAGCTCACACGTCCAGCCTAAAGCCAAGGTGACTCTAACCTACGATAACCACTGTTGATGTTTTACGTCACTACTGTGGTCGGTGCAAGCTGGGTGCAGAATTAGTATCAAACAGCTGCCGCTAGGATTCAAACATGGATCACGTCACTGGGAGATGAACGCTCTCTCCCCTGAGCCACCTCGACTCCCCTTACAATGTACTTTTTTATTACCGACATTGTACAGCTGACCCAATTTTGGGTATACCACTAGCAATGTTCAACTCCGTTGTCTTGTAATTTTGAAACCAATCCAGAAGACAAGAGAACTCTTGGAGCAAGTATTAGGAGAAAATTGTCTTCGTGGGGGACTCTTTGATGGAACTCACCTGCGTTTGCGTTACATGGAAAGGAAAAACACGAAAACTTCCCACGGTTAACCTGACGGCAAGGGGACTATAAGCCATGATCTGTCTACCACTGAGGATATTTTTCGTTAGCGCTGCGGTGAGTGCGAGTCGGGTGCGGAATTCGAATCGACCAACCGTCGCTGGGATTCGAACCAGCTTCACCTCATTGGAAGGCGAGCGCTCTGTCCATTGAGCCACTTCTTTCGAAGTATTGGCGAAATTAAACAAAATTGTGCAAATTTTAGTTTTTATTTCACTACCACTTTATTAAAATCTTTTGTCGAAAGCGGAGTAATTCGTTTCCCTGGTTTTACCGTTAACACGAAAAAGAGAAGTAAATTTTTTCTAGTCAAGTAAGTAATGCGTTGTTTCCATTTCATTTTTTTCCACGCTTAGAGGCTATACGCAAAAAAGGAACAATTTTATACTTGTACAGAGTGTCTATCGGTCACGAGAACTTTCGTTATTTCAAACTCGATGATTTTCAAAGGTTTTTAAGAAATTTTTTTCTTCTTCATCATCATCATCGAAATTTATCTGGGCCCCTCAGGGCCTTTAACGACCCTTTTCCCATCCATCTTGAAATTTTTTATCTTCGAGGTGGTTCTTTCTGGTAACTGGAATGCTAATTAGAGGGAAAAGAAATGTCTTCTCTCAAATTATGTCTTCTCTTAAGTTTTCAAAAGTCAAAATTTCATTAAATATTGCTGTGTCAAAATTTATAGTTTTTTTTCTGAAAAATTGTCAGTTTAGCTTTGCAATAATCTAAAAAAATCTATGTTGAGATCGTGTTGTATGTTTTTATTTCGAAAAAACCATCTTGCTTGCGTTATTTTTCGGAGTATTTTATTCTGGCATCTTTTGAGTTTCTCAAGCTGTGATGGGGAGATGTTACTTTAACTGTATAAAACATCTGGTCACCTGAGGCCACTTGCGGCCCTTTTGCCATTTATTTTGAGCTTGATCTTTGTGGTGCTTCAATGAGGTTGTGGAATGCAAATGAAGTAAAGAAGTATTCATGTGGATCTTTGAGGTTCTGACTATGTAATTATATGCAGTAGGGTGATAACACAATATTGTAAAAGTATGCACTTTAGCTAAGCTGATATGATGAAAATGAGGTTATGTATATGCTATTGATGTCGGGAATGTGATGGATCACTGCAATAGTATGCTGCTATTGGTCTCTTGTCTTCAGTTAAATTTTCAAATAGGAATATTTCATAGAAATTTGGTGCAGAGCAGGAGGTGGCTTTTTCGTAGAATTCGTTATTTAATTTAGCTATATGTTTGTCTCCTGCATCTATTCTGAGGTCATGGTGTATTGTATCATTTTTTACGAACCATCCGGCTTTTGTTATCCTTCTTAATATTTTATTCCAGCAGACTGTTAATTTATTTAGCTGAGCTTGTGTAATATTTGTCAAGACTGGTGAAGCATATGTAAGGATGGAGCGAAGCATGGATAAATAGAGCAATCTTTTGAATTTCAATGCCATGTTGGATTGATAGAGTAGTACCTGGAGTGCTGCTGCTTGTGCTTTACTGGTTATGCTTTTGATGTTATAGCTCTAGTTGAATTTGCTATTAAGGATGAATCCAAAGCATTTGGCTCTGTCAACTATTGGTATTGTTTGTCAACTATTGGTATTGTTAATTAACTTGTTTTGCGGTAGTATTTTTTTCTTCTTTTTATTTCGGATGATTAAAGGTTGCAATTTTTGGCCGCAAATTTTCACCACTTTTCTATGCCTTGTATCCTTACTTGTAGTTTGCTGAGGGCTATGTATATATTTTTGGATAAATTTCTTCTTCAACGAATCTGATAGTGGCTAAAAGGAATTAGTTTTCAAAAAGAAGTGGTGTTTGACAGAACCACTTGAAAAAGATATTTGTTTGCGATTCGCATCAATAGTAACCACTCGGTTTTACCTTTTAACGCATCTGGCATTGCTATCTAAACAGATAAAGTACTGTTTTCTCTAAATTTTTCTTTCACGTTGATATATGCATGAGACAAAACAGAGGTCAAGAATAAAATAATTGTACACAACTAATTGTTATTTTAGGAGAAGCTCATGCGAGCATCATAACTGCCTCTTTATAATTTTCAGATTAAGATTCTTTGTAGTGGTCGCAACCTAATTCCTTAAAATAAGCAAGAATTTATTATATTGTAAGATAACATAAGATGACGCGTTAGCCTCCTTTGTAAGAAATAACTCTTAGTGGTTGCTAAGATAACGGTTTAATGTTTGATTTCTCGTAAAAATATTGTAATATATATTTAAAATGATTTAGTACTTACATTATTTTAAATAACATTTTAAAGTACTCAGACTGAAAAAGATTAATAAACGTTAAAAACTAATTGCAAAACCATTACATTTCTAAATTTCTTTAAAAGAAAAGTGGAAAGGTTTGTTTTTTTAAATTATAAATTATCTATTTAGTTTTTTATTGATTAAAAAAAAGAAACTCCTAGGTGTACAAGTCATAACAGTTAATAAGCGTTGTTAGTTTAATAATTATAAATTAATTATTTAGCTTTTTTCACTGATAAGAAATACTTTTGTATATATGTCATAACGGTGAATCAGTATTGATAGTTTAATAATTATAAATTATCTAATTAAGTTTTCCCCCATAAAAAATACTCTTGTAAATTTGTTACAGCTGTTAATAAGTATCGGTTGTCCAAAAATTATAAATGCGCTTAGCGCTTCACCGATAAGAAATACTCTTGAATACATGTCATAACAATTAATAAGTATCGCCAGTCCAAAAATTATAAATGAACTATTTAGTGCTTCACCGATAAGAAATACTCTTGAATACATGTCATAACAATTAATAAGTATCGCTAGTCCAAAAATTATCAATGAACTATTTAGTGCTTCACCGATAAGAAATACTCTTGAATACATGTCATAACAGTTAGTAAGTATCGCTAGTCCAAAAATTATTAATGAACTATTTAGCGCTTCACCGATAAGAAATACTATTGCATACATGTCATAACAGTTAATGAGTGTTGTTAGTCCAATAATTATAAATTAACTATTTAGTTTTTTTACTGATAAGGAATACTTTTGTATATATGTTATAACTGTGAATAAGTATCGATAGTTTAATAATTATAAGTTATCTAATTAAATTTTCAAAGATAAAAAATACTCTTGTAAATTTGTTACAGCTGTTAATAAGTATCGGTTGCCCAAAAATTATAAATTAATTATTTAACCTACACCCGGTAAGGAATACTCTTGTATACATATCATAACTGTCAATCAGCATCAGTATTCCAATAATTTTTTATTGTCTATTTAGCTTTTCATCTATAAGAAGTACTCTTGTATACTTGTCACAACTGTTAACCCTTTCACGCCGACTGTCACAAATACGTGTCAGCATAAAACCGTATCAACCAGGGTAAAAAGATAAAACTGGTAATCAAAGTAATTCTTTAGCAGTTTATTTATGGGCGGAGTTGTAATTGTTTGATTTATTTAATTCACCATTACTTTGTTCAAAATAAAACTATTTAGTTATAATTTGAATTAACATTGATTATATATATGATTAAACTAACAATAATTAAAGTAAAAGCAAAGTATGTCTGTCAAATTAGCAACGACTGCATTTAAGTTACCGTTTTTTATTTAATTACAACTTGATTCTGATTTTGTACGAATGCTTTTCTGAATCACCCGTCCCCAAGGAGTTAATAAGTGTTGTTAGTCCGATAATTATAAGTTAACTGTTTTGTTTTCTACCGGTAAGAAACACTTTGTATATATGTCATAACTGTTAATAAGTGTTGGTAGTTAGGAATGTTTTTCCCCTAGCAAAAACAAATTAGATATAAAAAAGTTTTATTATCAGTTTTTTTCCTCTCTTTTCCGTGGTAATAATAGCCCTGCTTTTAATAAATAGTATTCTACCAGTTAGTAACTTCTTTCTTGATCGCCATATAAGTTATCAAGTACTTATCGGTAAAAGTGTAAAAAAAAAGTGGTTGCGAAGCTATTTAAGATTTTTTGAGAGAGATAAATCCGTTAACAGGGATGCCAATTTGCTCCGCTTTGTAAAAAAAAAAAATATTTTCTAGTGGTAACAAAATTTATGTTATATCTATTTAAGTATTTTTCAGCTTAAGTTATTTTTTCTATCACTACATATCAAAAATTCAAAGTATCATATGAAATGTAACTTCATTGCAATTATCTCGTGGTGACTCTTTTAAAGAGTTATTATCCTCATTTTGCAAGTTTACTAAAACTTTTGCAGAAAGCGGTGCAGTTGCCATCCCTGCGTTTACTAAATTTCTTACATTGTAACATGTATATTTACTAGTAAAATCTTTTTACACACAAATGTATACCATAACTAATAACACATAATTAAGTTGATATAATTCTGATATAAGTTTTAATTTTGCGTGCTTGCCCAACGCCACAAACCACGCCTACAAGATTCTGAGTTTAGCGCCTATCCAAGATAGCGGTGAAATCGGAACTAATTTGGCCCTTGGGAAACCCCTGAAGTGGTAGTTAAAACGACAAACTACTTACACTTTTTGTCATAATATTTGTGATCATCAGCATAAGAAAATATGTAGGTGAAACAAATATCCTTAAAGAAATTGAAAAATTTTTAAAAGTTTTGTTTAAAAAGGCATCCAATAATATTTGCCCCTATTTACATCACATCACTTTAATTTGCATTAAATTTTATCAGCATTTGTCATCAAAGTTATAAAAATTTCGTTTCGTTTTCCAACAATACAGGACGTCCAGTGGTACCCTAAAATTATTATAGTGGCATTTAACTTATCATTAAAGCAGTGGAAGTTTATCTGGCTCCGTAACCGTTCATATATAGAGATGCCAACTTGTATCTCTACATATGAAAGGCGGATAAATAGTTCTGAATGGTAGTCTCTTAATGTAGAGATACAAACTTGTATCTCTACATTTGAATGGCAGATAAATAGTTCCGAATGGTAGTCTTTTAATGTATGATCCTGGGTTTAATAAATCCGATTTATAGAGTTTTCATTCACCACTACTTCCAAATAATTCAAAGGCTTTTGGTTTACGCCACTTTATTAGAGTTAGGTCCTGTTGAGTCTTGGGAAAAATTAATTTTAAACCTACAAATGTTAGTTTGTAGTTCTCTACCGACTTTTAAATATTTTGTCAAATTCTCTCAGCATATGTAGCAAGTTTTCACCTATAAATATATATATGAAGGGTTACCATAGGGCGACTAAAAATGCAAAAAGTGCTGACTAATAAAATTCAAAATTTATTAACACGTTGAATGCCATGGGGGTCACCGGTGACCGGAAATGGGTTTGTTCGTAGCGCCATGGGGTCACCGGTGACCAGCGAATCCAAGATTATTAGAAACACATAATTCGAGTAAATTTTTAATTTTTTTATATTATTATCTTTTCTAAAATTGTTTGAGGAAATTAATGCAGTGTAGAACATACAAAAATAGTTTAATTTATATACTCGGAGATGCCAACTTGCTCCGGACAGCGAATAAATATTTTCAAGTGGTAGTTTATTAAGTGTGATTCTTGGTTTAATAAATTCAATTTAGTAGATTTTTATCCACCACTATTTCTAAACAACTCGTAGGCTTATATAATTCACCAATTTTTTCAGATATGTCATGCTGAACCTTTTTAAAAAACCAGCAAAATCTGTCTAATATTTGCAAATTTAGTTTGTTATTATTTACCGTTGTGACCAGACGGGCAAGCCATGTAAAATTAGCGTGGCATTCGACGTCTTAAGAGAAACTAAAATCAGCATCTTTTTATAGCATTTTTTCTGTTTATTATTAAAAGTGTTTACGAATGAATAATAGGAAATGTAAGTCACAAAGGTAATGTAAGTCACAATAGGAAGGTAATGTGAGTCACAATAGGAAATGTAAGTCACAATTGAATAATTTAAGAGATAATAAATAAATAAGAGTAAATCGAGTTTCTACCATTTTTTACATAAATAGTCGTCTGCGGCATCCCTGTATTTGTCTTCGATTTTTCGAATTATTGAGTAATCAGGAACGTTTCGTGATACCCATTTGAAAACATGAAATACATTTTATAACAAAAATTTATTTAATAATAATTTTGAGGTAAGCCCTGACGCCCTGCAATAAGTATTTTCGATTTTTACTTAACTCTTCCTTTCAATGTCAGAGGCAGGCCCCATGGAAAGATTCGAAAGAACGTCGTCACAACAATTTTTTCCCCATCGGAAGAATTTTTTTTATTATATATATAAATAGAATCCCTAAATAGCGGTACCAAAGAAAGAAAAGACGAAGGGAAACGTATTTCTTTTTCGTCTCGCAGGTGCACAGTTCCAAAAACGATGGTAACAGTGACTGCGCAGAAGTGGGCAGGGTGTGTCTGTGGGGAGAATTACACATCATCAACTGACCATATCGATCTGCCAGACTGACCACTTGGATTCAATCTATGTTATTTATTTATCTATTCCATTTCGTGCAAGAAAAAGATTTATAAAATGAGGAGATATCGTACAAAGAATATAAGTTAATGATCAGCGAATCTTAATCCATTTGAAAACCCACTTTTTATAAGGAGGATTTTTTTTTTATTAAAAAAAAAAAAATGTGGTAACACAAGTGTTTTATTATTTTGCAGGAATAAGATACTTAACACGTTGAATGCCACGCTAATTTTACATGGCTTGCCAGGCCAAACGGTAAATTACTTCAAACTAAATTTGCAAATATTAGACAGATTTTGCTATTTTTTTTAAGGGTTTAGCACGACATATCTGAAAATAGTGGTGAATTATATAAGCCTACGAATTGTTTAGAAATAGTGGTGGATCAAAATCTGCTAAATTGAATTTATTAAACCAAGAATCACAATTAATAAACTACCACTTGAAAATATTTACTCGCTGTCCGGAGCAAATTGGCATCTCTGTGTATATAAATGAATCCATTTTTGCGTGTTCTATATTGCATTAATTTCTTCAAACCATTTCAGAAACTATAATAATATTTAAAAAAAATTAAAAATTTACTAGAATTATGTGTTTCTAATAATCTTGTCTTCGCCGGTCACCGATGACCCCCATGGCATTCAGCGTGTTAATATAAATATCTTTATCAGAAATCAAACCTTTTTTTAAAGCTTAAGTGGTAGGCAACATTAATAAATATTCACAAATGCGGGTTAGTTCCCTAAAACAGTTCTCCACAAAGATAAATTTCTCCCAATACTAAATCCAGGACTTCCCTTGACTTCTGGATTGGGATCAAAATTACAAGGTTACGGAGTTGATCATTGGAAGTCAGGTTTAGCGGGGAATTTTTTCATAACCATGTAATGCAAATGAGGGTAAGTTCCATTAAAAAGTCATCCACAAAGGCAAATTTCTCCCACTACTTGATCCAGGAGTTTCATTGTCTTCTGGGTAGGGATGGATCAAAATTGCAAGTTGAACATTGGTAGTCATAAACCCAAAATTGGTCCCGGCTGTTCGACGACTGTTATAAATTAAACAGAAGTAGTTAGTTAAATTAGTAGTTAATTGTTAATAAGAAATAAGAAAATGAAAGAGGAGAAATAATGGACAACACAAACATAGAAGCCACACAAATATATCTATCTATCTATATACATATACATATACATATACATATATATATATATATATATATATATATATATATATATATATATATATATATATATATATATATATATATATATATATATATATATATATATATATATATATATATATATATATATATATATATATATATATATATATATATATACCACTCAAAATATTCAAATAAAGTTAAATTGAAACAAGTTGGTACATGGGTGTCACTGGCCTCTCAAAAATTAGATCAAAAATTTAGAGATCTCTAAAAGTCTCCAATATATTCCAAGCATATATAAAAAAAATTTTATGCATCATCATCGATTTAAATTCATCAAAGTTAAAAACGAGAGAGCGATAAAAAAAAATCAATCTTTTTGCAAATATTTATCAGACATAAGCATCTTTTTCTTATGTGCAAAATTTAGGAAGCTATCGTGACTGTGTATTTTAATTTGTGTCCTCCTCCAAAATTGGGCCAAGGTGACGCCCATAAATTGGCAGGAATGCAATACTATTCTTCTTATTCTACTATTCAATATTCTACTTAAACACATTATCACTTCACTCCTATATCTCAGGATGATGTAAAAAGTGTTGTAATAAAAATAGTGGCCATTCTTTAATGTTTAGTTTTAATGGGTATTATTTTTTTTATCTATCAGGTAAGTTTAAAAAAAATCATGACTTCATTATTATAGAATAAAATTTACACCTTTATATTGCTAATATGCTATCGACAGTCGTGTTTTGCAAAGCTGCTACAACTTGTACGCTTTTTGTGAAATACAGTCAAACCTCGTTATAGTGAACATGGTTTATAGTGAACTTCCGGATATAGTGAACGACATGTTCGTTCCCGTGCCTTGCTATATACATATAATGTTATTTTTTGTGGAGATAGCGAACCAAAAGAAGTGAGGAAATTGGATATTATGATCTTTTTTCTGTCTTCGACTGATTTTTTTTTCTCATTTTTTAGTAATTTTGAAATTTCTACATAAAATACATATAATGATTTTATAAACCATCTATTGCGTGGACTGCAGCCATAAGCATTTTATTCTTGTTTGCTTCTTCTATCTAAGTTTCCCATCCCTAAATAAAGCCCCCCTAATTTTTTTGTACGCAAGACAAAGAGTAATAAGAAATAAAAATTAACACATTTTTTATTACTACATATTGGTTTTTTTTGTTACTACATATTGTTTTCTAATCATTTTTGTATTTCTTTTTATTGGTCATTTATTTAAATAATGTTTAATAAAAGGGAGCAGTTCGGAAAAATTAGTTAAAATTGTTTGCAGTATGGATATAGTGAACTCCCGGTTATATTGAATTGAAATTTCGTTCCCTTGAAGATTCACTGTAGCGGGGTTTGACTGTATTTTAAAGGGTGATAGACAGTTAAAACTAAAGCTTTAAGAATTTTTGTTAGTTTTTGCTAACGTTTTAAAAGCCTCACCACGAGAAGGTGGAATTTCATTTAAACTTTTTAAATAATTTGCATGTAGTGGGGTTAAAAAAATAATATATACAACATTCATATTTCCAACAATGATAAAGCGTAAAAAAATTACTTAATTTTAAACATGTAACTAAGAATACCAAGTTGTTCGTCAAGTTTAATAATAACATTTGGATAAGAAATAAAAGTTCTTAACTTTATGAGATCAAAATTAATACCTTAGTTTAAATATAAATACTCTACTACTTTTGCCATGGGTGCTGTGATCACATTCTGCAATTAAATTAATTCGGTAAGTAAAGGGAGCCAATAGAGCATTCGCAAATTTTTCCAATTAAATGGAACGGAATAAACTCAAAACTTAGAAAGATTGGAGGGTCTCCAACAGATCCGTTTTTGAACGACACCCAAAAGCATTCTATTGTCATTAGATTCTAAAGATAGCTTCTATAATTATGAAACTTGCAAAATTACCAACGTGTAATTTAACTATTGCGTAGAAAGTCCCTAAATTCAACAAAATTTTTTTCAGAATAAATTAAAAAAGAAAAAGTCCTTCAGAAATCCAACGAGACTAAACTTAACGAGATGTTACGGTAAGCCAAAATTATCTCTTTACAGACCCTTCAGAATAATTTTAGTTTGAGAAAAAAAGATAGGAACGGCTTCTTACTCTTTTAAACCTTAAAGCTTTTTTTTTTTCCATCCCTTTTACCTAGCTGTTGCTCGTCGTCTGCAAACAATAGTGAAGTATGCCATTAGAATTTTCTGTGGTGAGAACATTGTTGGTCATTAGTGTTTCTCGTTTTCTCCTCAGGTGAAAGAACCCTATACTTAAATTCTATAAATTAGTGACAGAAACTCTGAACCGCACCCCCGCATTTCCTTCCCCTCCCTTTCTTATTCGATGTTCTCTGAAGAAAAATATCTTTTGTTCGAGGTTGGCAGTTCTTTTATCTTCTGTGGACCGTAACCGTTCTCGTCCCACGCAAAATCTTTGTAGAATGTTTCCAGAGGAAAACTCTCATTCACAGCAGGTATAGTGATTTGGGTGATAGGGTTAAGGTGCATATTCTAGAGAGGTGCATATTCTTTAACAGTTACTTGATACATATTCTCTAGCAGTTATTTTTAATCATTTCTAATCTTGAATTTATCAGAAAATGCCTGTCATTTCGGATCGAAATATTTTGAAAAATTTAGAGCAAAAATAATAATTAAATGAATGCCAAGAAAAAGTTGAAAGTTATATATGCAATCAGGGAAGCGCTTTTTGCACTGATCTGCAATTTTTCTACTTTTGTTTCACCTCCTTTACTTATTTTTCTTCGAATACTTCTCATTTTCTACTTCACTCTCGGTTGCCAATGTTTTTCTAGCTTTGGTTTCTCACCTTTATTTATTTTCCATTTTTTTTCGTTGGCAACTTCAAGTTTTCTGTTTTAAATCTCTTTTGTTTATCTCATTCACGTCCGGAGAATATTGAGAATAGGAGTCTATTTTTGAGCACTTGATGAAGCATGTCGATTTTTACCATCTTCATATTTTCGAAGAAAATAAAGTTTTTATATCATCAAATAATACAAGATGTCTACAAATAACGAGAATATCTTAAAAGAATATTTCGTAATAGCTCTGTTACATGACACTTCTCGATTTTTTTAAAAATATCTCAGTCGTAAGATTTCAGATTATTAATGAAAATTTTACCTTAGAGATACAGTAAGGCAAACATTTGAGAATTGTAATTGAAATAATATAATCTTCAGGAGCGGTAGACATCACATCCTGTAATGGGGTATTGTCTTAACACGCTATACAATCCGAAAACCTCTATTTCTTCCTTTTTCTCAAAAAATTAAAAATTAGTAGCATGAACATACAGGGCCCGGGGCAAAAACTTCTTTGCACCCCCCCCCCCTCTGCTTCACCACTTCAGTAATGAACAACCCAACTATATGGAGGTATTTAAATTTTCACCTCATTATACATATAGCACGAAAATTGATTAAAATCTTAAAAAAACTATTAAGTCCCCTCCCCCTCCAATGGTCAGACGAAATATCGTTCTGTCCATTTTATTGATTTTCTGACAATTCTATGTCCATCATGCCGAATGCAGTTTTCTGATTGTTAAGCTAGTCATCTAGCTGCGAAAAATTCATGTCCTTGCTGACAATAAGACGGGATTCAACTAAATTTTCGCAATTACGATGACTCAATTAAGCTAATCAGAAGCCCGTATTTTTGTAAACATATCGCATTTTGCGATACGTAAAAATACAGGCTTTTGATTGGCCAAATTTGTCTATCGTAATTGTGAAAATTTTGCTGAATTTCGGCCTAGAAAGCCATGAATTTACGAAATAAAGATTTTTTGTGTTCATACAATAGATTAATGAAGAAGCTAACATAAAACTGACGGATTTCACATTATTCTGATATTTTGTTTTAAAAAAAAAGTTCAAGAAAGTAGGAAACGCAAAATAAGCTTTCTATTCGATTTGGGATCCTCCTCTAATATGAGGACCCGGGGTAACCGCCCCGTATGCCCCCGCCTTAGGCCAATTATAGCATTTTTAACAGTGGCCACTTTTTTGGCAATTATTTCAAAAATTGAATATCTTAAATGACTAAAAATCTGTATATCAATGAAGAAAGACTTTCCTTTTGAAGCATTTTCAAAATATGTCACTGTTCATTTCTGATAAGAAAAACTTTTAGAAAAAAGCGTGAAAAAAAGTAATTTTCAGTATATTGTAAAATATTTATAAGACTTTCAAAATGATTATTATTAATAATAATATGCAAATGGTTTTTGAATGAAAAAGTGCTGATTGCTAGGCGATCGGCAGACACCTTTTTAATTGCAATCTGTTATATTTAATGACGCTGTGGCAGGTGGTTACCATTAATTTGGCCTAATATCGAGCACCTTTTTAAAAAATATGATTTCTTTTCCCGTAAAAGCAAAATGTAGTACCTCGTATCAGTATTTTTTGTATGTAAGATTGTATTGTTAACCATAATATTTACAATTTATATACTATGACTGATTTTTATATAATATTATGATTTAGGATATTGTGATTTGGGGGGGGGGTAAAAAACACAACACTTTTAACGCTAGCATTAATATATTACCCAGTATTATCTAGTGTAGTGGTTACCAACTGGCCGCTTGCGGGCCACATCCGGCCCGCGAAGCCTTTTTTTGTGGCCCGCGAATTGAAATATATTAGTTGTCATTTTTTGGGGGACAAATTTCGTAAAAAATCTATATGGGTTTAAAACGCTTTTCTTTCTTTAAAAAAAGAAGAAAAAAATTTACTTCGTTTCTGTGAAATTTAGCATACCTACGGTGCAAAAAAATTTATTTCTCAGGTAAAAATCTACTTCTTTTAATTTGTAATTCAATACTTTTGTTTTTTGTTTGTGCAACTTCATAAAAGTCTGAGAGTAATATTTAATGTTCTTTCAAACATAAAAGAGTGCTATATAAAATTTTGATAAAGTTGCGCCCCACCATTGACTGGTGTTTTTAATTGCGGCCCCCGGCCTCATGTAAGTAGGAAACCCCTGATCTAGTGGGATAATTTGACGGGGGGAAAATATAATTACTGTGTTATCCCAACATATTATTTCAGCATACTGAGACAATACTGTAACAAGGTTTTTTCCCCTCTAAAAGAGACATTTCCCCACCAAAAACAGCGTCTTTTTAACTATTGAGTGGTATATAATAGAATGAAATCTTTAACAAGAACGACCTTTATTGTCACAGGCCATTTTTCTTGTTAGAGTTTTACCTCATAACTCTTGAAGTTATATAAATACTCAGAGATAGGATACAATTCAAAAGATCACGCCTTAAGCATGTGAAAATGATGTCATTTTTACCCATGCAAAATTTGGATCGACCAAACTGTAGAGAAAAAGTTAATAACTTTTTTCTTGTTTTATCAATCAATCATTCTAAAGGTCAATCATTCTAAGGGATTTCAATATTTATATTCGAATGCTTTTTTTTATTATTGAAAATTAGTATTAAAAAGAGATATGAAAAAAACTTTTAACTTTCTGCGCTCATTTTGATGGATGCAAATTTTGCGTGTGTAAAAAGTGACACCATTTCTAAAAGGTTCAAGCTTGAACTTTAAAATTGTGCCAACAGATTTGCCATGTAAAATATTCCAAAACGTTGACTGCTAAAAAAAATTGTTCACATGGAATGTTACCATAATTTTGCCCAGGCATTGCAAATGTACTTAACACTAAACATACCAATACTTAATCTATACCTGTTTCTACCATAGACGGTCAATTGACCGGAATTTATGTTTCTTGATTGAATGTATGAAATATTGATGTTAGGAAGGAAATAAACGAGAAAACTTTATTATAATTAAACAAAATTGTATATTGCCAATTTTCATGTACTACAAACACAAAGAAGAATTTTTAATTCATTGCTCAATGCATTTTTTACATATACAGGTTGTTTCTATTGTACATTTTCGGTAAACATATTTTTCACATTTTGAACAAATTTTGATGTATATTCAAACTCATAATTTTCAACCAGTATATCCTCATTTTCAGAAAATCCATCTTCCTCAATTTCTGATAACTCTTCGCCTTTATTTCTTCAAAGAACTTGTGCTGCCTTGATTGTTTTGACGTTTTTCTGGGTAAAAACTATCCATAGGTAGTTAGAAATGAAGTAAAGCCATGAAGTAAAATATAAGCTACCTACCGAAACTTTTAGTTTTTGTCACTTTTTCTTACACAAAAGTGCCAATCTAAAATTTTAGGTACTTTCTTGAAATTTGAATTCACAGTTATTCTGATTGAACTAATTACGCAACAGTATTTGCAGAAATGTGCAACTAATCGAATGTAATACGTTGAACAAGCATTACATCGCAATGTCTGATCCGATAACCTTATACAGTAGGGAACCGATTATCCGGAACGATCGTGGGACCATCGCTATTCCGGATAACTGATTTTTCCGGTTTTCTGAATCGCTACAAAAAGCCGTATTTTTTATTGTTAAACCCAACTAAGAAAAAAAATTTGGGGGGAATAATCTTAAAAAGAAGAAAAAACGATGAAGTAATACACTAATGATTTTTTCCAAAATGATTTTAAGGTAAACATCTTTCAAAAAAGAAAGAAAAATCCTAAAATCTTATGAGGAAAAAAAAAATTTTTTTTTTAAAATTGCGGGAAAATTTATTGAATTTCGTTCCGGTTTTTTGGTTTTCCGGTTTTCTGATTTCCGGATAACGGGTTCTGTACTGTAAAACGATAAATTATTCTCCCGGTCAAATGACCGGTTGTGGTAGAAATAGGTATACGACAAGCGTTATTCGAATTAAACGAAATACAAAAAAATAATACTAATAGATTATTAACTGTATTAGAAAAAGTCATGAAGTCAAATGTGCGAAAACGATAAGATGATAAGCGCATTTTCGATGGAAAAGTTCTTAAACGGTCATTTGACCGCTTATGGCATGATTAGTGTTAAGTATAATGTCTTTATTTGTTTTAAGCAATGGAAACACATCATTGAATGATTCTATTTAAAGTTAATACATTGAAATGAAAGAAATGAACAATTCGTTGTAAATATTAATAGCTCTATTTTGCTTGTCATAAACGCAAGTCCTCTAATCATAGGCAAGCTGTAATTACTTTTTACCTACATTGTTCTTCATATTTATCTCATTAAATTCCTATTTTTATACAGCATCATTAAAACGTATTTAAAAATAATTTAAGTTCACTGTTATTTAATTAACTGCCTTTCGAACTGTGGATGTATCTATTAGCACAAAAAAGAGTATTAGTAGTTTCTACTTAAGTTATAGAGTTTATAAAAATGCGGAAAAATTTTTTTTCAAAGCGCAACACTTTTTGACCAATGAGTATAACGCCCCGCTGCGGTAATAAACAGAAAAATAAATTATAATATGGGTTAACTATTTTCTGTTATTTTATTTTTTTAAAATTGCTTTTATGAATTAAAGCCTAATAGTTCAGATTCTTTAACAAAGTCTGAAAAGTTTTATTCCTGAAATTAATGTGTATTTTTTATTTGACTCCAGCGTATTAAAAGGTAATTTAAAAAGCTTTTTCTTCTTCTTTTTTTGCTTTGATAAAAATATGCTTTTAAAGAGAGAAATTAAATTTAACATGATTGCGCTTGAATGTGAATCTGATTAGAGTAGGATAAAATTTAGCTATTTTATTCAAAAACATAAAATTTGTTATCGGACAAGGCTAACATAATTTAAATTATTATTAAAATCGCAATTTGAATCACTTTTTAAAAAAATAATATAGTAGATTTAAATCAACTGATATTTTGAAAGTAAATACTTAAGTCATAATTGTATATAGTTTATACATAACTGGATTCATTTTTTAGGTAGTGAATTTTCTAGGTCTGATTTTATAAATAATAAAGTTTACATCCAATAAAATAGTGAAAGGGATTGATTAGGTTTAAAATAGACCAGTTAATAAATTTAAAAAAAAGTAGGAAACTAAAAGTGGAAAATAGAGGAATGAGACTTTTAAATTATAATTTTTCATTAGTTGTGAAATAATTTGTTGATAATAAACATATTTCAATTACATTGAATTAGTTTTATGATTATTAAAATATCTGAACTTTTAAAATTACAAAGAAGAAAGATTTATTCTGCCGAAAACAAAAACCAAATCAATTATTTTTAATTCTAATGTATTCTGATCTAAACATACTTACTCCTCATTAGATGATTGGAAACTATTCAAAATTCGTAGGATAGTTTGTAATAATTATAAAATATTTGCAAACATTTTAGTTAGAAATTATTAACCATTTTAGTTAGAAGTATTGACTATTTTTTTTTAAATATTTACTATATTATTTTTTTTAATATTTAAGCAATTTTTAATATTTTTTAATATTTTAATATTTGACTGGTAAATGTAAAAAATAAAAATAAGTTCTTATTCAAATAAAAAAAAATTTGATTTAAATCGAATAAATTCAATTTTTTAAAATCATTTTTGGCAACCCTGTTAACAGAGTTATTACAAGGTTAACTTTTACTTTAGCAGAACAGAACATGAGTATCTTCTGAGATATATAAGAAAAAGTAATATATATATTTTTAATAACGGCAGGCACTGAACTTTCGTTCTTCGCCTTAAAAGATGCCGGAAGTGTTGCTCATTTATCGTTACCCAGTGGGCACCTGTGAACCAAAGTCACGGAGGCGAGCAACATTACCCACGTCACACTGCCACAAATACCCGTTCATAGGGTGGGCCACATTCATACATTCACACATCAGAAGACAACACAGAGAGCGAGAGAAACCTCCATGCCCAGTGCGAGATCGAACTCGCAGCCATTGGCTTCGCAGTCAGGCACGCTAACCGCTCGGCCACCTGGCCGGCAGAAAAAGTAATACAGTACAGAACCCATTATCCGGAAATCAGAAAACCAAAAAACCGGAACGAAATTCGATAAATTTTCCCGCAACTTTTAAAAGAAAAATTTTTCTTCCTCATAAGATTTTAGGATTTTTCTTTCTTTTTTGAAAGATGTTTACCTTACCATCATTTCAGAAATAATCATTAGTGTATTACCTTATCGTTTTTTCTTATTTTTAAGATTATTTCCAAAAAATTTTTTTTAGTTGGGTTTAACACTAAAAAAACGGCTTTTTGTAGCGATTCATAAAACCGGAAAAATCAGTTATCCGGAATAGCGATAGTTCCGATCGTTCCGGATAATCGGTTCTCTACTGTACATATATAGCTTCGAATTTGGATAGGCAAAGATGGAATCGCAAACTTTTTAAAAATTTAGTGATAGATTTTACTATAGAGGTCTACTGAATATGCTCATTAAATTAATACCCTATCATCTTTCATAACATAATTTATCACAAAGTAAAAATTTCGATTTTAAGGAATTAGTTAATGCAATTCATTATAGAAAGTATTGTTTCCCGATTCCTATTGACTGCTATTGTCTCAGAGTCATAGTTTGAGAACAGATGATAGTTTTATTATAAAAGTTAAATAGTAGTGTGAATGTTATTCATATTTGCAAAAAAAATTGCATTCCCCTTAAAACTTTATAGGCATTAAAACTTATCATAAGGATTTGAAATTATTTACAAAGATTTCTTATGAACTCAAGTGGTACCCTAAATTCATTTAGTTTAAATGTAAATGAATAAACGTGTTTTAAATAGGTGCATTTTGAAAATGATTTCAGCATAGAATTTCGGGTTTTAATTAATGAAATACAATCGAAGCTTAATTACAAATTCTAATTCAAATAATGGACTTTGAATTAAAAAAATAATCGTAGATACCAAGTTCGGACACTTTTCATAAAAGATTTTTCTTTATCCTTCAGCGCCTTTAGCCAGCTGGAAACGCTATAAATCAGGGTGAAAAAATAAAACTGGTAACCAAACTAATTCTTTAGAAAGTTTATTTGAGGACTGGGTAATAATAGTTTGATTTATTTAATTCACTAGTACTTAACTTAAAATAAAAATTATATGTAATTAAACCCCGCTATAGTGAACATTCAAGGGACCGAAATTTCGGTTCACTATAACCGGGTGTTCACTATATCCGTACTGCGAGCAATTTTAACTATTTTCCCTTTTATTACACATTATAATGAAAAAATATTAACAATTTTTGAGATATTTTATAAACATAGAACTGCAGTTACATAATATAAAATATCCCACAGCTTTTTAACGTTCAAGTTTCAAATAATAGCTATTTTGATTTTCAAAATATGTAACATCTGATTGACCATTATTAATTTCAAAAGCAATGAAAAAATTAAATTTTTGAAAACATACATGCAAATAAAGTGTTGGAAAATAAACCTAGTTTTTATTAAAGTTGAGAAGGATAAAAAATCCTGTATCTAACTCATCAACTTTATAGTAACATATTTTCATTGAAACAAATAATATGCTGCACATTTGAAAGTAAACAGCCATGGTTTTTTCATATTGAATTGGTCATAATAATTCTTAATAGTTTGTCACAAATCGTCTATCACTTGCATATTTGATAGATCAATAGATATTGGAAGACTAAGAGCCTTGCTATGTCATTAATGACAGTAAAAAAAAAACAATACGTTTCTTTGAATTTTAGATACAATTTTTATTCTGATATAGTGTATTAAATTATCTATCTATAAAAATAAAATGAAATTTGTTTATCTTTTTCTCTCTGTCTTTCGCTCTATTTTTTAGAATTGTTTCTTCCATTGTCCTAAAATTTAGACAATTTAAGACATCGATCCTAAAAATTGTGCCAACCTTTTGACTAGTCTGTCCGGGAAAAACATGTGGAAAAAAATTCTTATGGAGTTTGCATAGCTCATGGTTGCAAATTAAATTACAGATAAATTTGTTTTTTACCCAATTATTTAAAAGATATTATTTCAGTTTATGTTTTCTGGCTTACAGCTATATTTAATTAAAGATAGGTTAAAATTATTGCACATTTTTATGTTGTTTTTTTTATTATCTCGGGAAAATTCGAGGAAAATCAACGTTTAAAATCACCATATTAGAGCATCGTCTCTGAATTAGTATTCTTAAAGATAAATGAAACTACGTGTTCATATTGTTGATGTGTAGTTACGCTTTGAAATGTGGTTCGATAAAACTATGTTATGAAAAATCAACTATAAAGAAATCAAATTATGCAATAAAGGGCAAAACTCATCGATACATGAAACTACGTGTATAAAAACGTATCGATCGACCGATAAATGAAACTACGTGTTTGCATTGTTAATGCGTAGTTACACTTCGAAATGTGTTTCGAAAAAACTATGTTATGAAAAATCAACTATAAAGAAATCAAATTATGCAATAAAGAGCAAAACTCATCGATACATGAAACTACGTGTATAAAAACGTATCGATCGACCGATAAATGAAACTACGTGTTTGCATTGTTAATGCGTAGTTACACTTTGAAATGTGTTTCGAAAAAACTATGTTATGAAAAATCAACGATAAAAAAAATTAAGTTATGCAATAAAGATCAAAACTCATCGATGGAAAAAACTACGTGTACGAAAACTCATTGATCTACCGATAAATGAAACTACGTGTTTATATTGTTAATGCGTAGTTACGCTTTTGAAATGTGGTTTGATAAAACTATATAATAAAAAATCAACTATAAAGTAATTGAATTATGCAATAAAGAGCAAAACTCATTGATAGGTGAAACTGCGACTGATAGATGAAACTACGCGTTTATATTGTTAATGTGTAGTTACGCTTTTGAAATGTGGGTCGATAAAACTATATAATAAAAAATTAACTTTTAAGAAATTAAATTATGCAATAAAGAGCAAAATTCATGGATAGATGAAACTACGTGTACGAAAACGCATCGATTGACTGATAAATGAAACTACGTGTTTATATTGTTAATGTGTAGTTATGCTTTTGAAATGTGGTTTGATAAAACTATATAATAAAAAATCAACTATAAAGAAATTGAATTATGCAATAAAGAGCAAAACTCATTGATAGATGAAACTACGACTGATAGATGAAACTACGCGTTTATATTGTTAATGTGTAGTTACGCTTTTGAAATGTGGGTCGATAACACTATATAATAAAAAATCAACTTTTAAAAAATTAAATTATGCAATAAAGAGCAAAATTCATGGATAGATGAAACTACGTGTACGAAAACACATCGATTGACTGATAAATGAAACTACGTGTTTATATTGTTAATGTGTAGTTAGTTACTCTTAGAAATTTGGTTCGATAAAACTATATATGAAAAATCAACGATAATAAAAATTAAGTTATGCAATAAAGAGCAAAACTCATCGAGAAAATTTCTTGATAGTGATAAATTTTGACTATGATGAGTTGGCTCGATCATTAACATTATTTTCGGTGCCGTAAGGGACTGAACGTAGTTAATCTTTATTTTGACGTATTGAACTTCTCAAAACATGTTTTATTTAATCTGATAACGTAAAGTCACTAGGCAAGGGAACTTACAATAATAAATAAAAGTTTGAACCACTTTAAATGTATCGGTACACGTCTTTCAATGTTTGCATGATTGCGTAATGTTGATTAACATTGATTTATTCATTTTTTTGTGCTGTATGAAAAACGGTTATTCAACTAGTAAATGAATGTACAAATATTTTTGTAAAATAATATAATATATTTTGTCTTAATTATGCTATGCTAAGTATTATAAAAAATATTGAGAATGCACATAGAAATTATTCTTTTTTATTAAAGATCTTTATTTTTCATTCTAAAAATATTAAATACATATATCGAATCAATTTGCATGGTACTTATTTTTACATTGTTTATGATTGTGTGTATCTGTATTTTGCATGCTTTCTAGAAAAATAAAAAGTTTTTGGCCTTAGTGTAGACTTTTATTTTTCAATTTGTTTTTGCCACAACTAATTAAAAAGGATGGCACGTTTTTTATTTTTAATAATTTGTCACAAAGCTGGAATTATGGGAGAAATTTTGATATTTACAGTTTCGTTTACAAGGTTAGCATTAACTTTACGCATCTTTGTTTAATTCCTATCAGAGATTTTTTCTAAATTCTTGAATTTGAAGATTTTTATTTTAATAAATTTATTATTTTATATTTTTTTTTTGTTTTATATTTTTTGTTTCAATAAAATTGATTTAAAATAATTGACTAGTTGATAGAAAAATTTATAGAAATCAAATATCTTTTGCATACATTTATGAAACTGTTAACCCAAAGAAATTTAATATCAAAACGAATTTCAAATTCGCATTTTTTATTTGTCATTATTTATTTGCTATTATTTAATTTAACATTAAATGAAACAATTTGATTGGTACAATTTACAAATTTATACACTCTTTAAAAAAGTAATTTAAAATGACAAAAATTGAAGCTTGAACTAAATTGGTCGATTGGTTCCTGAGACCTAAAAAAATATTAAAATAGTTCTGTTTTTGTATCATTTATTTATCGGAAAGGAATACTAACACTACACCAAGGATGCTAACTGCTCTGCTTGCAGTTTAAAATTTAATAAAGCTATATAGAATTGAAAATTAAATTTCTTAACATTTCGAAAGCCACATCACAAGATAACAAAGCAAAGTGGGGTTTAACAAGTGCATCTGAATTTTTATTCGTCATGGTAGGAAAAAATCACTTAACCAAGTAACAAGCATTAGAATATAAAGCTTGATGCCACTGGGAAAAAATTGCCAAAAAGTCGAGCAATTTGCATCTGTGCTTATAAGAGCTACAATACTATCTACGAATCAAGATTAAACCTAATAACTCTTTTATGAACTGTAACTTAGCTGCAACTTATGAACTGTAACATAGCTGCCAACTCTACCGCATTTTGCAAAAATTTTTATCAAAATCATTTCATAAATTAACTCGCATTTTAAACATTTTATTTAAAATTATTTACTCCATGGATATAAGTAAACCATATACTCGTAAATAAACGACATCATAAACATTAGATTGAACCTATAACTGTTGGCGAAATTTCTTTTTAAAAAAATCGCATACAATTGTCAATTTAGTTCTTTTTTTTCTCCTTCTACTAGGAAAAGTCGTTCATGGCAAGTGCAAAAGTTGGCAGCTATGAATTTTCCTCCCCCCCTCCCCCATCGGAAATGTGCATGCTTATATGAGAGAAATTTATTTTCTGAGAAGCGTATTGTCACTGCAGGTATGCGAACCCGAGCCCTGTCATTGCACCAACAGGGTTGGTCCTGGACAAAGATTGCTACCGAGCTTGGCTGCCACCGGACCACTGTGATGCGCCTGGTACACAAGTGGCAGCAGACCGGTTGCATTGCCGATCTGCCTCATAGAAGAAGGCCCCGTGCCCTCACCCAGCACCATCCTCAACAACAGCAAGTCCACAATGGAGAGGATCAACAACTTCCTGTCCACAACAGGTGAGAACACCCCACTTTCTTGATTGCCAATGAATCTAATCATCTAGTTCAGTGTTCCCCAACCCCCGGTCCACGGATCGGTCAAATGGTACCGGGCCGCCCATTTCCTTGAAAATGAATTTAAATTCCTAGGTTTATACCCCAAATTAAAAATATCCATGTTCCATAAAAATTTTATTTATTTTAAAAAAAAGGGGCCCCCGAGGGTAGTGACATACATTTTTTAATGTTTGTAATGCATCATTGTCTCCGATTACCCCCAGATGGAACCGTCTCATTGCAAAGAAACAAGCTCAGGGTTCTCATTGGTTTAACTTTCTAGTAAGTTAAAAAGTTAAAATCACTTTATATTTATTTTTTGGTGTAACTGTATTTCATTTTGGAGGCATATTTAAATACAATTAAATTAAAATTAATAAATCAAAATGATCTAAAATATGAACAATCAACGCCCCCCCTAGCGGGCCGAGGTAAAATTATCAAACGTTGACAGGTTCGCGGTGATAAAAAGGTTGGGAAACACTGATCTAGTTCATATATATATTTTATGTTCTTTTTATGGATTTTGCGATTATTCAATAAAGCATTCTTATGTGCTAGTCTCTTAAAGGTCTACCCAAAATAATTAAGTGGCAGTAAACCAGTCTTCAAAATAAGTAGACATATCTCTGCGAATAAACGACCACTTAAGTTTAAATAATTTTCGTCCCAGGTTTCTATAAAGGTAATCGAGTCACCAATCTAGGCTACAGCTGATGCAGCACATTCTTTTGCACGTCATCATGTTCAGTATCAGAAAGTCTCAGTTTATCAAATGGCATTCGCACCTTCTTGTATTTCGAACTTCTTACGGAGAAAGAGCTTTTTATTTAGTCCTTTTTGATGCTAGTATTAGAGCATTAATCTTTTCAAGAGCATTAATTAGAGCATTAATTTTTTCGAAGTGATAAGTTTTTCAAATACAGTCCTCCATCACTTCTAAGAGGTTTGCTGAATAGCTGATTGTAATTAATTATATATTTTTTTGTACATTCGCAATTATGAAACATAATTTTTTTTGTCAGTTAACGCATGAATTTTATTTCCTTAATTTTTTGCATCACTTACAGCAAAGCAGAAATATTATCAGCTGTTGGTCTTCTGGAATGCTGGATCATTCTGATCCCTAAATCTGTAGGGAATAGTTGTAATGCATCTATTTATTAAAAAAAAGTTAAATTAAAAATAAACAAAAAATTAAAGAAAAATTTGTAGTGAGGGCCTCTCAAGGAAGACAGGAAGATCACTTTAGCAGCGAATGATAAGACTTTAAGTGTAGAATCGAAGTTGTATCCCTGTTTCACTACATTCTTACTTCATTGTTGACCTGGATGTGATTGGAATACGAAGATTCAAAGGGCAGCAAAACTTTTATCTGAAATAAGTGTATCTCAAATAAACGTTCGACAAGTGGATGACAAGGTGTAGATTCGGTGAAAGTGTCCTAGAAAAAAAAAAGAGAAAATGTTAACATTTAGAAATTTTTCTCCATCAGAAATTTCTCTAAATGCTCAAATAAAAGCATATTTGAAATATCTGCTTCACAAATACTGAAAGCGGTAATAAAAACGTATTGCTAACAATTCATGGAAATGGCAACGTGTTTTCATGTACTAAATCTATCCAAATATTTTAATTTGTATTTAGATTGATGTATCTCTGGTATGAATTTTTAAAACTAAAATTCAAAAGAACTTTGCTACTCTCAAATTCAAGACTGTGAAAGTTGAATTTCCACGAATTTATTCGAGACATTTTCTTGATGAGTAGTGTTGTCCGATTTTTGTCAATGCTTAGAATTTTGGAACAAAAATTACAAATTGTTAGACTGATATAAAGATTCGCAGTAAAGAGAAGTGTTTTATTTAGCTTGCAAAATAGATTCATATACAAAATAGATATTGAGGCAGCTGAAAATTCAAAAAACATAAATGGTAACATTCACCGCCGTCAAATTTTACTAGACAATCCCTAGCAGCAAAAAAAACTTGGGCCCTCATTGGACCAATATTTCCGATATTGGCCCTACATAGAATAGTCCGATTCACTCGATATTTTACAGCCACTTTACTATCAATATCGACCCTATATAGAGTTTCAGGTTATATAGATAGATTGAGAGATATTCCTATATGGGGATTCAGATTCACTCGATATTTTAGATTCATTATTCTGCCAATATAGGCCGTATATTGGTCGTATATGGGCCGATTACTCTATATTGGCTGTATATAGACCGATATTGGCCCTATATAGGACCACTATTAAAAAATCTAGGCATCCCTGTACTGGTCTCTCGATGAATATTCATGTAGGCCCCATATTGAGCTCAACTGGGGCCAAAGTAAAATTGATGCTAGGGACGTTATACAAGCTCCTTCTAGCAAGAAACTACTTTTTGCGTATTTACAGAATGGATCTAGTTAATGAATCGTATGCTAGATTGGTTGAAAGAAGAGTTTAGTTGCACAAGAGACGAAAATATCATTATTTTGTGTCAAGCCTAAATGACATTACATACTCAAGGAAAGAACACAAAGCGATGTTACAAACTGAGTCTGATGTACGTAAATAAAATAATATAATAGTATAATAGTATACGTGCGTATAAAAATAAAATAATAGTATACGTGCGCTACATAAATTATTAGTGTACGTATGTTAAAATGAATTGGACAGGATGGAGTAAAAAACGCTAAAACGACGCAAATCTCCATTATCAGTGGTAAGAATTAAATGGCAACCTTCAGAGCTACTTCAGTATTTACCCATGAATGTATTTATTTTCTAAAAGGAACTGAATAGATAGATTTTGCTTACACCTTGATAGCCTTATAATTTTGACCCCAATTGAAATTTGCTGCCTTAAATTGTTGAATTTCGTTTTGGGGAATAATTACTTGTCGGAGGTTGCTTCTAATCCTCCAAAACAAATGAAATCAAGCCAGGTCCAAAAGACAATTGACTCGAAGAAAGTCAATGATAAAGTGAGGATTTGAATCAATTTTCTCCGTGGTGAGGCCCAAACATTCCAGAATGTGTTTGGCAGAAGCCTCGCGTCGTGGCATTTTATGCAGATTTCGAAGATTTACAAGCCATCTTTGAAAATGCACTCAATGTGGCCACTAGCTAACCGTGAGGAGCCATTCTGAAAGCTTGGGTCCCAAGCAAGGTCCAATCCGACTTTCTACCCAAATAGGACTCTACGCACCAAACCCTCAGTCTTGAATTGTGCATTTTTCATAGAGAATAATTCTTGATAGGTAAGAACAGTAGAAGTAGGTAGTTTATTCGCCATCTTATTACCATAAAATTCCACATATGAGGGAGCCTACAGAAAATATATATCATGAAACTGAGAAATAATCTGCAATTTCTGTAGATTTTATCGCCTAGAAGGATGCTATTACTGAGATCTTGTATTGAGTCACGGTTGCCTGATAAGATCGCCGTAGTTGATCAAAAAACCCTTCAATTAATATAACTTTAAGCCTTTCATTGATTGCAAGAACTTCACTTCTAAAGACAGAGCAGGGTTATGTTGACAGGGAATAAATTTTCTTCAATGAGTCTGTAAAAATGCCATTACTTGTATGATCAAGCAATTTCAATGTCATCAGCAAGAATCTTGATGGCATTTATGGGTAAAGTGTTGATTACCTTCAAGGCCAACTGTCTAAGATGATGCGTAATAAAATCTTGTTTGTTCATAGCGGTGGAAAAGTCAAATAGAAATTGGAAATGCATTAGTGTTCCTGGATGGAATGGGTGAAGTGACCCTAGGCGGGAAAGCCATTCCATTTTACCCAGCTAAAATCAGTAGGTGAAGGAGACAAGACAATCTTCTACCTACCGGTCTTTGAATTAACATAAGTTGCTTATTCCTTCCTCCATATGCCTTCCAAATACGATATATGATACTTAATGTGATACTTATACATATGATACTTATACACATGATACTTATAGTAAAAATGTGAAGTATCTACGATCGTCAGTTATTTCACATTCTTATTACGGAGGTATGGTAAGACAAAAATTAAAATTTTATTTCGTCTTTCTGCTTCAATGAAAACGTGTTCTTACTAGATGTATAACAAACAGTAAGTAGCCGAATTAAACATGAAATCGATTTCTAGGTACAGAATAAAACAAATCGATATACAAGTATATATCAGCGAATCAATGAACGAGTATTTAAATGAATATATAAAACAACGAATAAGTAAATGAGTGAAAAGTAACTAAATGAATTAGCAAACCAATTAAAGAGTGAATCCCAAATGAACAAAGTAGAATATCAACGAATAATTTGCTGATTAGCAGTTCATTCATGGATTTGCTAACATGTTGATTCTTTTATTTCAATGATTCCTTGATTATTGATTCGCTGATACTTTGACTAGCTCAATTATTGTTCCACTGATACATGGATTCCATCCTTAATTTAAAATGATTCTTGAATTCACTGATTCGTACATTCATTGGATTGTTGATTTAACCATTCATAAGTTCGTTAAAATGTTGATTCGCCCAAATGTTCATTTATTAATTCACTGATTTATAGATTACTTCCTTCTTTGGATTTCTAAGTCATTTTGAGTTATTCTTACGCTTTCTATTGATTTTGATGATTCTTGGTTGTTGTTTTTTTTATCGATTTATTGATTTTCTCAGTTACTGACATACTTATAAATTTATTTATTTTTAATTTGATTACTTACTGTTATGCAAATAGCTGTACTGTTATAAGGGTTGAAATTTTAAACTAGCATTAAATTGCAGACGCAAAATTTTAAAACTTATCTTTTCTAAAGAAATTTCATATCTTAATTAGGGTGAAATTACGCTTTAAACCTTTTCTTTTTTGTTGATTATTTTGCATAAAATTGGATTTCACCTATTTATGGTAACATTTATATTATGTAGACAAAATACAAAAAATTACAAGAACGAAATAGAAAAAAAAACCAACAGAAAATGTCTCTTTCTACCTATACACAGAATTTCAAATTCGATTGTAGAAGCAATATCTCTTTTATCAATGAATTGAATCCAGCAGAACAAATCAAATGCAAAAAAAGAAGAGAATGTAATAATATCGATGGTTTACTGTTATCTGACATTTCGCATGAAAAAAGTAAAATAATAATCCTCTTAGCAGGTGAAGCTGAGGTTTATTCTTGTATCAGCTGTTTGTCTTGAGGAAGAATTATCTGCGTCTCTTTCAATTTATGGCAATTTTTCTCATGCGTTTGACCTTTGCTGCTTTGTTTAACTTGTAGCACGCTTCATAAAATCTTTTGTTTTCAGATGCATTTTCTAAAAAATAACACAGTTAATGAGGGTGAAAACAATACTGTTTGGAAAACGGCAGACGACAATGCAGAAGATGACGGTTTTGAATTTTTTTAACATTTTAATTCATTTTTGTTTTATTATTTTTATTTTATCCAAAATATGAAACCGATTTTAAAATACATGAGAAAAACAACTGAATTGTACGTAATAGGTGCGAAAATAATTGCACTTACCCACTATTGCTCAATATTAGGCGTCCCAAGAACTTTCGGAAATAAGATATAAAATTTTTAAATTTTTTTTCGAAAAATAAAATATTAGATAATTGATGAAAAACTAAATATAAAAAAAATAACAGACTGACCTCATATTTTAAAACAATAGAAGAACTACTTCCATAAAAAAAATTGCATTGATAAATATAACATTGATGAGCAAGCTGTAGATATGTTAGCATGATGTTTACCTTTTTTAATGTAGTTTGTTATGCTGATTTCAACTAAGGAAACCGTTTTGCCCTATCATGTCAAGTTTTTAAGATATTGACAAAAATAATTTTTCATAGAAAAATTTAATTTTCATTGAATGTTTCAATTTTCGTAATTTTAATGGAATACTGTTTAAATTTTATAAGTTTTATTGGAATACTGTTGGAATTTAATTAATTTTCAAGAAACACTGTTTAAATTTTTTGTAAATTTGAATGAAATGTTGTTTAAATTTGTTATTTTTAATAGAATTTGCTTGCATCGGGTACAACAAGTTCAGATTTTCACCATAGACACAAAGAGTTTAAGAATTTCTTTGTAATGAGTAACACTTCATACTAGAACCACAGGAAAAAGCTGTAGGGGGGGGGGGAGCTCTAGTTGAAAAAGCAAAGATAAAGATCATTGGAAAAAAGCACCGAGGGAAAAGCACACCTCTTTTAACAATTACATGTATTTAATGGCCGATTTTATTCAGGCTGTTAAACATGAATTTATTATAATTAGATATTTCTTGGAATATATAGTATTTTTTTAAAAACTGATTAATAAGCAAAGTTTAATTTGAAGCTTGCTGAAACGAACTTTCAATGCATGTTCTGATTTTTCTTAGTTATACGTAATACAATTGTATAGTATATTTATAAGTATTATTATGCATAATATATTTATTAGTATTATTATGTATAGTATATTTATTAGTATTATTATACATAATGTCTCAATTAAAAATAGTGTTTCAGGTTATAAATTTCATGATAAGTTAAAAATATTCACAGAATTATTCAATGTTTCAATTTAATAATGCAATATTTTTTTTTCAAAATAAATTAGTGCTTAATAAAGCATTATCACAGCACAATTAGTGTAGTTATTGTAATTCAGTAAAATTAGAGTCAGAGTCCTCCAATTCATAGTCCTAAAAATTTTGTTAAATAGTAAAGAATACGTAAAGTTCCATGAATTTTAAATTTATCCTTTTACTTTATTAATGTTTTCTTAAAAAATATCTAATTTTATTGGAATAAATATTTAATTGCTGTAAAATATTAATAAATAAATAAATATTAATAAATAAATAAATATTAATAAATAAATAAATATTAATAAATAAATAAATATTAATAAATAAATAAATATTAATAAATAAATATTAATAATATAAATATTAACTACTTTAAATTCAATCTAATACGTTTAAAGGCCAAAATCAAAATTGTGCGTAAATGGAATAATTATAAAATAAAAAATTGGGGGGAAAAAAAGAAACAGAACATTTCGCATAAAAGTACCTTTTTTGAGAAAATAACACATCACAGTTTTGTATTAGAAATTGACATGGAAACATTACGAAAATGGATTATAATATGCATGGATAATTATGTGTCCACCACTAATTGCACTGCATCAGCGTTTCCCGTACAGCAAATTAAGTTGTCAGACTCCAAATTACTCATGTTCCAGCTCACGAAAGAATTGTACAGAGATATTCAAAGCAGTCCACCGAGGTTTTCCCAAATTACTTCTATCGGGTGCATGTCAAGAGATGCAGCTGTTCAAACCATCCGACAAATATCTTTCGATTCCAGAATATCCTTGACAAAATGAGGTCAATGTTGCCACTCGCTGTCATTCATTAATATGGCATCAAAACCAAATGAATCCCTATAAAAATGAACAAGGGAAAGGTTCTAAGAACACGTATAATAAAACTAGTAGCAGTGCGTCTTACGAAGACATGAAAAAGTCGTGCCGACAATCGACATACAACATCATGCCTTCTCAAGTCATAAAACCTTCACTGGCATGATTTTTCGGACATACAAGGATCCCTATTTTATACTTTTTTAATGAGTAAGTCAGAAGTATTCGCTATCTACCCTTCACTGTCCAAAAAATCAACAATTACTAAAACAGTCGTTTGATGGTCTGACCCTAGTGACCTTTCCTCCTTTTTATTTTAAAAACTGACTTAGTTTGATTACGTTAGACTGAGTACGTAGTACATTTGTGTTAGACTCAGTATAATTGCTTTTCATTCTTCAAATATTAAAGTCTTTTACATTTTTAAAACATATTCTTCCTCTTTCATCTAGATTGGTACCCCATTCGCACCCACTTAAATCTCGATGGCAGGAAGAAAACCGAAAAGTACCGCCAGGTCCTACCTCCAGCAACCGAAGCACCACCATAACCGTTCGCCGGCGTCTGAAAGAACTTCGATCTCAGCTTGGAATTCAGTCGCCACCCAGTCCCAAGCTAGAAAGCGTATCTCCGCACAACCAACAATGCAATAAACTGAACCAACACCATCAACCACCCCCGCAGAATCCACCCCCTCTACCTCCAGCTGAGAAACAGCCCACCAAACCTCCTCGGACTTTGCAAGAGATCTGTTCCTTCTCAACCGAAGAACTAAGCTACATGGTGTTCAGTGACATGAAGATCTTTCTTTCGGACAGAGACGGTGGTGTAAGAGTGTGGAGGCTTGGTCAGCCCCCTTTGGACAGTTACTCGGGTCTGCAAGAATTTTTTCAGCGTGGAGGTCTTTCTGCCACATTCTGGGTGTGCATTTCAGGCTCTGGAAAGAAGGGTCAACTTTTACACATTCCTAATGAACTTACGGAGGAGAGATATGTCCAAATATTGCACAATGGGCTTCTACCTTCAGCTGCAGCTATGTATGGTCTGAATGCTCACAGGTAGGCTCTTATTCTGAGAAGCTAATGCACGAAATGCACGATCTGTTTTTAATAAAAACGACCTAGCGTCAATCTTTAAGCCAGATTCGATAAAGTCGAAATGGCTTATTTTTAGGTATTTCCAAATCTCATGATCGCATTGAATGATCATAAATCCCCTGCACATTAACACGTTCAATGCCATGGGGGTCACCGGTGACCGGCGAAGCCAAGATTGTTAGAAACACATAATTCGAGTAAATTTTTAATTTTTAATATTATTATCGTTTCTAAAATGATTTGAAGAAAATAATGCAATATAGAACACACAAAAATAGTTTTATTCATGTACACAGAGATGCCAACTTGCTCCGGACAGCGAAAAAATATTTGCAAGTGGTAGTTTATGAATTGTGATTCTTGGTTTAATAAATTAAATTTAGTAGATTTTTATCCATCACTATTTCTAAACAATTCGTAGGCTTATATATTTCACCACTTTTTCAGATGTGTCATACTAAACCTTTGAAAAAGCTAGCAAAATCTGTCTAATATTTGCAAATTTATTTTGTAGTTATTTACCGTTTGGCCAGACGGGCAAGCCTTGTAAAATTAGCGTGACATTCAACGTGTTAAGGATAAAAGATCAATACATATCCATGCTCATTAATTTGATCACTGAAAACTTTTAAAAGTTACATAATGTATGAAATTTTTTTTTAAAAAAATCAAGAAACTAATAGTTCAGTTAGGAATTAGATATCCCTATTAAAACGTAGAAATTTTAAAATTACTCAGTTGAAAAATATGTAATATGTTACACTCTGTTACTTATATTTCTGGCAGCAAAATCACTCCAATATTTAAATGCTATTAAAATCTATTTTTGAAGATTTCAAACGAAAACATTAAGTTAAAAACAATATTTGTAGTCTAATTTCTCATTTCTTTCAGGTGAATACAAGTTTGAAAAAAAAAAACTACTCTTATTTGAAAAAAAAAACATCTATGCTCTACATAATTAATAAATAATATCAGGTAAAATTTGAAATAAATGAATAAATAAATTAAATTCAAACTTACCTCACATAATCTGCTGTTTTCGCTTGGATTCCAGTTTTCTCCGTCAATATACTTTCCGTCGTTTTTATTGTGATTGCCCACAGATAAACGATGTAATTTAAAGTCCAAATTTGACTTATTAGAACAACCAAATGCGTAGCAACCTGTAATTATTAATTTAAAAATATGAAATAAATAAAGCTTAAAAAAATCGAAATAATATATCAGGTGCAATGATACTTTGCCATTCAAACCAATCACCAATATGGCGACTGTTTACCCATGTGATAAGCGGTAGCCAATCTCAATCGAAAGCGGCACAAAGGACGAAATAGTCTCGCTACTTAAGATAGATAATCCGGAACTTTAACATCAGCATGACTCGACTAGTTCCATATGCATCTTTCATTAGTCATAATACAAATTTACTGTAAATGAAACTATATCCTACATTTATTAAACATTAAAACATCGTTTTTACTATATAAATGAAGCTTTAAGTTATACAGTGGTAATATTTAATTTCAATTTTCAATTATATTCTGTTTTTAAAATCTAATTCATACCTTACGGCACATATTCTTCTCGAAGATGATTTTCCCAAGTGGAATTCCATAGTTTCTCAAATGCTACCTAATGGTACGATTGTTAGAAAAGTGTATCTCAAAATGCTAGTAAAATAACAATTAAAATAAAAAGAATTTTTTTTCAATAAATTACTTCCACAAAGGCTTAAAAGAATAACGTTACTACTTGGGAATATCATCCTCAAGGGAAAATTTGCACGAATGCTAACAGTTTTTGTCAAATGGTTCATATAGTGTTTAAAAAATAATACCAGTTTCATAATAGACAAGAAAATTTTCAACTTTTTTTTACTATTACCTTCCACTTTCAAATTAAAATCTCAAAAACTAGCTTTTGCATTTGTGTTTTTACAGTTGAAATTATTAACATGTTGAATACCACGCTAATTTTACATGGCTTGCCCGTCTGGCCAAACGGTAAATAACTACAAAATAAATTTCCAAATATTTGACATATTTTGCTATTTTTTTAAAGGGTTTAGTATGACATATTTGAAAAAAAATGGTGAATTATATAAACCTACGAATTGTTTAGAAATAGAGGAGGATAAAAATCTACTAAATTGAATTTATTAAACCAAGAATCACAATTAATAAACTACCACTTGAAAATAATTATTCGCGGTCCGGAGCAAGTTGGCATCTTTGTGTATATAAATAAAACTATTTTTGTGTGTTCTATATTGCATTAATTTCTTCAAACCAATTTAGTAACGATAATAATAAATAAAATAAAAAAATTTACTCGAAATATGTGTTTCTAATAATCTTGACTTCGCCGGTCACCGGTGACCCCTATGGCATTTAACGTGTTAAAATATTGTGCCGATTAAGAATATAGTATAAATGTTTTATTCCTCTTAATTTCTCTATTCCATTTTAAACATTTTCAGCTTACTAATGACTTCCAACATTTTTAAGTTAATGCGATGTATTTTTTCCAATGGTAGTAAGCGGATGCAGAAATTTTGAAACAAATGGAGTTTTTTTTAAAACGTCTGTCAAATTATATGAACGAGAGCGCTTATCAATCTGACTTTTACATATATTTCTAAAATAATTTATAGGTAACTTATAAGCAACAGAGCTGCTAACTACTACACGTTTTACAAAATATTTTATGGGAATGGTAGACAATTAAAAACTAAATCTTTCAGAATTTTTTGTAATTTTGCTACCGTTTTAAAAGCATCACCACGAGAGAGCTGAGACAAAGTGAAGTTTCGTAGGAACTTTTAAATCATTTACACGTAGTGGTTAGAAAATAACTTTAAATCAAATTTTCATTTAAAAGTAATAATACATTAAAATATAAATTTAGTTACCACTAGATGAAATTTTCCTCTAAAACGCTGAAAGTTGGTGAACAAAATTCTATTAAGTTTAATTATATATTATCTCTGCTACCACTGGGGAAAATATTTTCTGAGAGCACGAAATTCCGTAGGAGTTGGAGGATATGAATATATTATCTAGACAACCACTAGCACAATTATTTTCTGAAACTACAGAAATTCCATTTTTGGCGAGCATTGGTTTCTTTTTATTTTTTAGTACATCCTGGACTTAAGTAATAAAATTTAATTTTTCTAAAAATAAAGAAAATAAGAAACTCAATTGATTTTTACACGAACAAAACCAACTGCAAATGTCATTGACTGGTATAGTTTACAAAAACTATAAGACGTAATGCAAGTTTTTTACATAATACCAAACATTCCAACAACATACTATGTATATAAGACGTCCGGTGGCTGAACGGTAGCGCTTCGCGCTGTTGTGCCACAGGTCCCTGGTTCGATCCTTGGACTGGGCAAAGTTGACTCAGCCTTTAAAATCAGCCGAGAAAATCAGTACCAAGCATGCTTGGGAACTAAACACTGGGTGTTCCGCGTTGGGCTGACCACCCATCCGGAACCTCTGCTCTTGCACCTCAGAGCCCAAATGTCAAGAATTAGATGGGCACAGTAGGCCTTGAATGGATGACAGCCCATAGAGGGATCTCTATGGGCTGTCGCACCACTGAGTTTAGTTTAGTAGTTACTATGTGTATAAAATGTATATTAATACGAAATTCATTTCAGATTCCTATTTGCCCAAGATAAAGCTTCGATTCAAGCTAGTCCTGTTGTGGAAGACTTTCTATGCCAGCAGCAAGTGCAGTGCGTAGAGTGGCCAGCCAGATCTGCTGATCTAAATCCTTGTGATTTACTTTGGCCTGAAGTGGAAGCCACTTTACCAACAACGCGGCAACCCCGAACAGTACCGGAACTTGTACAAATGGTTCGTGCAGGCTACGAGAGCGTCGATCCTGACTACTTCCAGTGGTTGGTGTCGCCCGTCCGAATCCGAAGTTTGTGTCGCAGAATGTTGCGATCCCTAGGACAACAGCAGCCCTCAAATGACACACAGGATCTAACGATTCCAACAACGCAACAAAAGAAACACTAACACAGATTACTAAATAGAATATGTTTTCGAAGAAAAAAAAAAGAACTGTTTTATAACTCAGCCTGTTGGAAAGAGAACTTCTGCGGAAGATAAAAGGAAAGAACTTATTTGTGTTTTTATGTGCAATACATCAAAAAGTGTGTGCGATTTATGGTGTACTACGTACATTGTTTTCGGCCTTAATTTGTAAGAAAGTGCTGATCTGAGTATTGATATTTCTATGTGCATTCATCCGTAACTGAGTACACTGCCTTTCCTACGAAAAAAAAAATTAGTAGCGGGGAATTCTGAGATGCAATTTTTAAAATAGCAATTAATGTTTACATTCCTTCCTTTAGTATTCATAACTTCGTGGTGTCCCGCAATGGACTGATCGTTAAGACACGGTTCCCAGCAGATCACTGAAGTCAAGCAACACTGGCTGCGGTCAGTGTGCGGGTGGGTGACCACTTGGTTCAGTCTGAGAAGGAACCGAGTGTGTGCGGTATTGGTCCTCGTTTAACTGTTCTACCGTGCACGACTTCACGTGCAGGTCATCGGGCTACAGAAGCTAGGGTGCCATTCCCTCTGCAGAGGATCTAAATTGTGATGGCATGTCTTCGGATCCTCCTCAGGGATGTTTCACAGACCGTCGCCCATTGTGCAGGTCTAGTGCGATGTAAATGGTGCGACGTAACAACAACATAATTTCGTGGTTAATGGTTAATTATTAAAATTTAATTTATTATTTCAAAATCATTACTTGTCATACGTTGCTACATAAAAGAAACATTGCAAGAAGGGTCGTCTTATTAGTCTGTATTATCTAAAAAACTACCGGATTGGTTAGCGAGCTGTTCATCGTATTATTAAATATTGGAAAGCAGTAAATAGAGAAATTTAACATTTTTATGCAACGTCTTCTCGTTGATGTACGCATATTTTGTGTAGCACAATAGCCACAGAACAAACTGTCTTCGGACCTTGTACAGGATAAACGTATGTGAATGTGTGGGAATTTCTTATCATAAACCAAACCAACTCGTAAAAATAATAAGCAGAAATACCAAGTGAAACACTTAGTAAAAAACGGTAACGAAGACAAAATGGTTTTATTTTTCTATTATTCAATATTGTCTCTGTATTATTCGACAAAAAGTAATCGATGTTCACTGAGTTGATTTTACTAGCACGTAAGCGTTCGTCGCTATTTTAAAAACTGCATGTCTAAAATTTTGTAGACACATTTCTTTTTTCTAACCAGGCAGTGTACAACACATACTAGGGAGAATGGAAATACTATGCGAGATATAAAATGGATTACAAACCATTTAAAGAACATATAATCCTTCAAGTATTATCAAAAATTCGTAAAATGTGTATTAATTCGTATCCAAGTGCTTAATTTATAAGAAATTTAGAGCTTTTACACCGATTTTAATTAACATTTGTTACGATGAATCTTTTGAATTTGTAAGATAAATGAACGGAAAATGAAAATCATATGTTTAATGGAATTTGAAGTGACGTTTAAAATTATTAGAAGTACGAAATATTTGTTTATAGAGGAAAAGAGTCATTTTGGTGCGATTTCCTTTCTTTTACTTAAAGGAATACAGTCAGAGTTACAAAAAAATATTTTTATAAGATTACGGGTGTTATATTTATTTATTTATTGTGTGATACTTATATTTGTGAAATTTCTAGTCAGAAACTGAACAAATTATTTAATATTTTATTTTTGTCGCATGTTTCAGATGCTATTTTTATTGGTTTAATGATCAAATTATTGAGTAGTTCACTTTTTTCATTACATTTTAATAATTTCACACGGCATTTATTTTACTATTTTTCATTGGATAAATTAAATTCTCATCGGATTTTCTTAAACAAACTCAAGAATTTGCATTCTTTTAATTCTTGTTGAAATGTTCATACGGGTATTTAAAGAAAATAATTTAGTAATTTTTATGTTTATTATTTTATTTCTTTATTTTTTTTTTACATAATAAGGCACAAAAATATTTTATTTATCTTTTGAAAGTGAACTATAAAAGTAGAAATGCAGTGGAAAGAAAAGTCACAAAAATATTTTTTATCGAAAATTAAAAACTACTAAATAGGATTCCTATATTTAATTTATTTTGTGTACGTTTTTTGTTTAAACAATATTTAAAGATCAAAAAAATCATTTTTAGATTATTTTCAAAAGCTAAACATTTATAATTTTAAAAAGTTTTACTTAAAAAAAATATATACTGTTCAGGAAAATAATTCTTAGATTATTTTCATAAGCTAAAAATTTATAATTTTAAAAAGTTTTACTTAAAAAAATATATACTATTCAAGAAAATAATTCTTAGATTATTTTCAAAAGCTAAAAATTTATAATTTTAAAAAGTTTTGCTTAAAAAAATATATACTGATCAAGAAAATAATTCTTAGATTATTTTTAAAAGCTAAAAATTTATAATTTGAAAAAATTTTACTTAAAAAAATATTTACTGATCAAAAAATAATTCTTAGATTATTTTCAAAAGCTAAAAATTTATAATTTTAAAAATTTTTACTTAAAAAAATATTCATTGATCAAGAAAATAATTCTTAGATTATTTTTAAGAGCTAAAAAATTGTGTTAAAAATTTTTGTTTCAAAAAATATTCATTAATCATAAAACTCATATTTAGATTTTTCTTTAAAAGCTAAGAAATTATGATGTTAAAAAAAATTTTCCATCAAATTTAGTAGCCTTTTTTAACTATATCTTTTGATTTCTTTTTTGAAGCATAATTGAATTTATTATTACTGTCTAAAAACGCAAATTTATCAACAGTTATAGTTTATAGAGTATCAATAGAAATTTTAGTGGGAAAAAAATGAAACGTAAGGATCAAAAAACAAATTTAATAAAATACACTGATCGCTAATAAGTAATCTGTTAATTTTTATGTCGTATTTAATTATATTTTTCAAAATTTTCATTGTTTTGAAATTTTTTTTGAAGCATTTAATAAACTTAAAGGATCCGGGTTCAGGTATTCCGAATATACCGAAGATCTGGATATTTTAAATGTCACTTGCATTTAATTACACACCTTAAATTTGTAACCGCTATCGTGAAGGTCTGAAATCTCGTGAATGCCGACATTCATATATTTATTTCGGTGAATGTCCATACTTGATAAATGAAGAGCTTTGTGGGGAAAAAGGAAATTTTTTTTGTCATTACGAATTAACAGTTTTTTTTTTTTTAATAATGTTCTGTTTTTATAATTGTTGAGTTTGCAACAGTTATTTCCGACTGTTAAGTTAAGCTTATCTTTAGCCAGTATGTTCTCTGTGCTAATTCTGAAAATGGTGCAAAACGTCAATATATAGAATAGCAACGGTTTTGTGAAAATGAAAAGCGGTTGTGATCTAATCTTTCAATATTTAACCCTTGAGCCGTGATGGCTCAGAGGATGGAGCGTTCGCCTTCAATGAAGTGAACCGGGTTCGAATCCCACCAACGGCTGGACGATGTGAATCCGCATCCGGCATTCACCGACCACAGTGCTGACGTGAAATATCCTCAGTGGCAGGTGGATTACGGGTTTAGAGCCCCCTTGCCGTCAGGCTAACCGTGGGAGGTTCTCGTAGTCTTCCTCTCCATGTAACGCAAATGCGGGTTAGTTCCATCAAAATGTCCTCCACGAAGGCAAATTTCTCCCAATACTCGATCCAGGAGTTCCCAACGCATAATTTTTATTTCCTAATGTCAACGTATAAATGATAAAACTTATACATTTAAATTCACTAAATTATCACTAAGTTCCCTCATCCACTTAGCCCTTCTTATTTTATACTTCCACGGGATATTGTCGACATTCACTGGCTAAGGATCACTAAGTTCATCCACTTAGCTCTTCAAATAATATTATTTCATACTTACACAGGAGATTGTCGACTTACTTGCGAAGTTCATCGACTTAGGTCTTAAAATACCATTATTTCACATTTACATAAAAGATTGACGACACTCACTGATTCCAGCCTTTTACCTCAAAATATATGTCGAATGTTCACAAATGTTTTATTTATGTATATTTGCGTTACTATTACTGAAATGTTACGATTTTATTTGATGATTTTATTCGTTGTTTTTTGACAAATTAATTTTAATTTGTATTCAACCTAACATACTTAGTAATTAATTTATTTCAATGATATTCTACGAATAGTTGCAGCTGTATGAAATGTAAACTTAAGCAATTGAGAGAAAGAAACCTTGACGTATATCAAGTTGATGTGTATAAAAACTCATTTATTTAATCATCTGATTCATTAAATAGGTACTCATTAGCTATATTTATTTTTAAAAAATGTCTTCTCATTTCATAATCATCGAAAGCAAAATGGTTTTCTCTATATCCTCTTGTAATAATTGGACAATTATCTTGCAGAACTCCCAAGAGCCTTAAAAATTTTAAAAAGTGAAAGCAAATATCGATCATTTAATATATTTGTGATCACCATTATATTATATTTTTAAAATAAAATATGTCAATATAAAAATTCGGCACGACCAGATCACAAAATGCTAATGGAAGTGATATTTTAAGAAGTGGTATCTTAAAAGAGGTATCCAGGCAGTGGTATTAAAAAAAAAAGAAATTCTTCTTAATTTTAACATAAATTTAATACAGTATACTCTCGATATTTCGAACTTCGATAAATCGAAAATCTTGTCATGTCAAAAAATTACTTTTCCCCTTGGCACTATATATTTATCTAATGTTAATTTGAATTCCTATGTGGAAGAGTTTCTTTTCAAAATCTTGTTATGTCGAATTTTTTTCAAAATAGTAAATGAATTTTTTTGGAAAAATCTCAAAGTGAGTTTATTATAAACCAATTCTTTTCTGTTTAATGCATAATTATTTTTGTCTTACTTTTAAAAATAAAGTTATCAATGTTATATTTAAATTTATAGTCACCTATCATTACATTCATATTTATTAATAGTTATTCTCGAGTTTCATGATTAATTTTTAGAGTAATATTTCGGAATTTATTTTTCTACTTTTTAGAAAATATAAAGATCTGAAATTTTTATCTCAAAAACTCGCTATCTCGATTTTTTTTTAGCGTTCCTTCAACTTTGAGATATCGAGAGTATATTGTACCACTATTACATTTTCTAAGTTCCTAAGAAAGTCTAAACATAAAAATACCTAAAATTACTGCAATTAAACGAAAATGCTTTTATTTACTAAGCATAACTAAAAGCAAAAATGTTTATATATATATTACAAAACTAAATGTAAACAGTATTAAAAGTGTTTTCTCGCTATTTGTATTTTCAGGTATTTACAACCTTCATATTTTTCAATTTGATATCGATAAACGTTAAATAATATCGATATTTAAAATAACAGTTAAATGTATCACAGCAGTTTTATTTTTTATTAATTGTTTTGAATTAAACATGGTGCTAAGAATGTTATCAACACGTTAAATCGAAATGTGCAATATTAGTTACGAAGATATGTCGTTTACTTTTTTGTAATTAAATAACCATATTAATAATTAATTTAAACCTTCTATTTGCTGACATTCTCCACCATAATGTTACATGGTGGAGACGTATGCCATTAAGGCAAAGGTGGAGCCATCTATGGACAAGAATTCGGCTTCTGCCACACCCATACGTCACACCCGTTTATAGGGCTGACCCATTCATGCATCCATTCATTCATCCACAGATCGTAATTTTGACCTGAATCAGAGAACGATCAATCTCCAACTCAGTCCCCCCAGAGGTGTTGATTTGTTATGGGAACATGGAGGACTTTGAGACTCGACAGATTTTACGTGCATCAGTCAACATTTTACTACACGGGGAGTCAGCGGCAGGCAGAGATCGAACCCACAACCTCTTGGACATGGGTACAGTGCCCTACCAACCAGGCTATCCCGGCCCAACCAAACAGTGGATTAGTATAAATCTATGCACTTAAACATAATGTTTAATTTAGAAAAAGAATGAGATTCATTGGGTATTGTAACAGATTAAGGGTATTGTTATATCCAATAAAAGAGGGTGTGCATACTAGTACTTAAAAGTTTTAAACTACATGCTCATAAACAGCCTTTTTATGTAAATTAAAATAAATAATAACATTAAAGTCCGGTGTCGCCATCATCTGGAAACATCGTCGTTGGAACAAATAACGTTAAAAACCTAATATTGCCTATTTTGTCATACTTCAATGCACTTATTATTATTTATTTTCACCATTGTTGCCAGTTCTAATTATAATAAAAAGTTAGTTTTTTTTCTTAAATGAACATAAATCTTAAATAGTTATTATACTAAAGTAATAGTAATTCAACTTCAGCATTTATTAATCTAATTTCCACCATTTATGAAGAAAAAAAAAGTAAATAAATGAAATCAAAAAAAGTAAAACATTTCCACAACAACCTGTTGTGGAGCAGGATGATTATGGTTCCACAATACTATTCCTGGTAGTAACAATATTTTCAACAGCAGAAGCCATTATTAATTTCGAATTAAAATTGCATAAAATTCTTGACCACATGATAGAGGATATAAAAGTGATTACCAATTTGCTAGGCGTGTTATTTCAAAGTGCATGTGTATTTTAAGTCATGTAAATAATATTTATTTTTATTGTTGTATTGGCATGGTTCCTGATACAGCAGCAAGAGCAGGTATCTGAGAAAGATGCTTCTTTGATTTAAATACTATTTTCTAAAGTATTGTGGTGGTGCTACAATGGCATTATCTTGTCTTCTCTTTTTAAAGGCGAAACAACTGAATTTTTCGTGAATTCATTTTCCCTCAACCAAAAGGAGCTTTTGCTTTTTTTACATTTATAAAAACCATTCCTAAAAATGAAAGCTTCATGTAGAAAGAAATGATACTAAGTAATAATTAATAGATTTATCAGCCATTTCATGTAAAGGTGATAGAAAATTCTTCAATAATAATAACTAAATAAAACTTGAAAATAATAGTGTTTGGCGCTAAAATTTACAGATTTATAGATCTAAGAATGAAGGAATTTTCATGCTGAAGCTGGTTTTGTTTTCGTATTTTCAGTTGTTTGTCGTCTTTAACCCTTTGTTCCAGTGTCCTTTCAAATAAACGGTTCTTCTTTTTTCAAAAAAGAAAAAAAAGCAATAACACGAGTGTTTATTATTGGGATTTTTTATTTCTTTTTTATTTTGCAAAAACACTGCCTTATTTATAACATAAAAGTTGCCTCTCTAGGCAAATTACAAATTATTTTCTATCACTAATTATTTTCTCTTTCTTTTTACGCAAAGCGATGATTTCTTTTTATGATGACCACCAATATTTAAAAGCATTTTCGGTAAAATAAAAGGGGGAAGATATCAATTACAAATTACAATTATAATTTGAGAATAGATAATATACAAATTGAGGAGAAACACTCAGGTTTTATATCAATGTTTACTTACGGGTATCTAATGTATTCTGTTACTACAATTCCGGACTTATAAAATTTTCCTCAAAGAAAAGATAATCTATTTGTGACTACCACTATTTATTTACAATTGAAGCACACATATTTACTTATAAACGTTTATAACTTATATCTGTTATTAATAGTGGTAGTTTCCGATAAAAATGAAATGTTCTTTCTTTCCAGAAATTAGCATCACTGTAAACTCAGATATCTGCTTTTGATTGACGCAAATTAAGCTACCTCAAACGCTCAGCAGTCATTTATTATTATTTATTTTATCATGCATTCATTCATGGATTTGTGTGTTTTGTCGAAAATATAAATTTAGTATAGATGAAACTGAATAAAAACTGATCTTGTCTGCGACTCATTTATTATTCCTTTAAAACTAAGAACAGTTACATATTACTACCAGTGTACGACAACAGGCGCGAACGTGAAATTACTATAAACCTTAATTTTTTTTTACCTTCGTTAAAGTTGATGCAAATCGAAGCGTATTCTAGTTTCTGTTATTTACCGAACATCTCTTACTCTCTCGAAAATGCAATCGATTGGTGCAGATCAATAACTTGGTTACGATATGGAGAAAAAAATTTTTTAAATAATTAAATGATATTTTTAATCATTTTTTTAAAAAAAATGTGTTTGAAACTTCATTTCAAGTAAGGATAATCACAGCTTTCTTTTATTACTAAATTAACGTTTAATTACAACATGAAATGCATTTTCCTGTTGTGATTAAGCATTTAATCAATTTTAGTCAAGAACTTTTTCGAATATCGCGTTTCTTAATGTCTGCACACATAATATAGCACGTTTAAAGGTTTGGCCTTTGAATAATCGTAATATGTGAAAATCCGATCATTAAATCAAAAGATTTATCTCTTTTTTTTTTCTTCCTGCGCACTCTACAGTGTGCATAATTAAATAATGGAATACTCCACATAACACTTCATAAGATTCATGTCACTTATGTCATCTTAATAGATAGAGATGTAAATTTCAACTATCTGAAAATAAGTATAGACAATATTTAGAGTTAAGAAATCAGATACAAAAACATACTTTTCTTGAAGAAACACTTTGTTTTGAGGATTTTTTTTTATTTAATGTTATTCAGATTTCTAGTTTTTAAAAATACTAAACCCAAGAATTTAAAATCTGGTAACCAAGATCAATACAATATATTTCAATGGAGATCGGGTTGCGAAGGGGGTAGAGCGCTGGCCTCAAAATGAGGGGATCCGGCTTCGATTCACAGCCATGGATGGTCGATGCGAATTCATCACCTGGCTCGCATCGACTTAAGTGCTGACGTAAAATATCCTCAATAGTAGACGAATCGAGGGTTATACTCCCCTTACCGTCAGCCTAACCATGAGGTTTTCGTGGTTTACCACTCCATGTAACGCTAGTGCCATTAAGAAATCCTCCACGAAGGCAAATTTGTAACAATACTTGATCCAGGCGTTCCCTTGAGTGGGTTCAAAATTACAAGGCTACAGCGTTGAACATTGCTATTCGTTAACTCAAAATTGGATCTGCTGTTCAACAACAGTTATAAAATATATAATAATATAAAATACATTTCAATGAATGAAATTAGAGCCGTGATGGATCAGGAAATAGAGCGTTCTCCTTCCAATGAGGTAAACCAAATTCGAATCCCAGCGATGGCTGGTTGATTCGAATCCGTATCCGGCTTGCACCGACCACAGTGCTGACGTGAAATATCCTCAGTGGTAGACGGATCATGGGTTAGAGTCCCCTTGCCGTCAGTCTAACCATGGAAGGTCTTCGTGGTTTTCGTCTCCATATAAAGCAAATGCTGGTTAGTTGCATCAAAAAGTCCTCCGCGAAGGCAAATTTTCTCACAATACTTGATCCAGGAGTTTCCTTGTCTTCTGAATTGGATTCAAAATTACAAGGCTACGAAGTTGAACATTATTAGCCGTAAACCCTAAATTGAGTTGCTTGTTCAACGATGGTTATAAAATAAAATAAAAATGAATAAAATCAAACAAAATTTAATTTGTTACTGAATAAGTAAGGTAATTCCGTGCATAAAATTCTCCGTAAGTTAACATAGAGGAAGTATAAATTCTATCTATATAAATTCTATTCTAAATAAGTATAAATTCTAAGTAATTAATAAATTCTAGTAAGTAATAAATAAGTAAGTAATAAATTCTAGTATAAATTCTATTCCAAAATCTATTTCATTAAACGGATAAAATAGCATGCAAATGTCCTTTCATTAAATCTAAAGTTATGCCGGAGTTTAAAAATAAATATTATCGCTAAATCGTTAGCATACCGTTATAGATAAAATATTTCGTTTCATTCAATTGTAGGCGAAAATAATAATTCTCCATTTGTGGCATTTTATGAATAATAGGACGCTGTAAGCTTTGTCATTCGTCAGAACTAATTTACGTTTATCTTACATCTAGAGGGGGGGGGGATTACAGGGTAGCCATACTCCAAAGGCACGCAATAAATAAATAAATTAACGAATAAAATGTTGTTTAAACTAATTACTATTAAAAATATATGTAAATTATAAAGCTACTGATTAACAACGGATTAACTGAATTTTTAAAGTTGACGTGAAATTAAAGCCTTTAAAAATTACGATAACCGCATAAAACTTTTTCAATTTTTCCAGAATGTATTTAATCTATTCTATTCACAATTAACCAGCACATTTTTTCTTAATAGTTTTGCTGAAAGCTCAAAATTCTTAATTCTACAATCCTCTCTGCTTTCAGCAGTTTTTCGATATATGCTGTTCTTAAGAGTAGGGGAGAGTGGGATCAATTGTAACATTTTTTACTTAACTATTTTTAACTAACAAAAAATCCTATATATTATTAGTATTAATTGACAGACGAGTAAAGTAGACTATCCTCTACTAGAAAAAAAAATAAATACCTTATTTTAAATGTTATTATATTAGTTATTAACAATTTTTGACAGTCGTGTACTTGTTACAATTGTCCCCACTTACGGGGTCAATTGTAACAGTTCATAAATTCAACTAAAACATAGTCAATTATACATATTATCAAAGTTGTGATATATTTTTTTATTGATCAAAATAGTAGTTATATTTTAGGAGTAAAAATAATAATAAGCAGATACTTAAAGGGTTAAACTTTTGACTTTTAGGGGTTAAAAATTTTAATTTATGCTGTGAAAGGTGACAAATAAAATAATGCACACGCAGCATAATATAAATGATATAGGAAACTATTGGTGGTTCTTAAGGAGTTAAGTAATGGTTTGTAAACATAAGATTATTTATTTTCAGCTGTTACAATCGTCCTTTACTTATTGTTACAAATGTCCCCAAGACGCCATTTCAGCTTCATTTGTTAAAAAAAAATGCTAGTTAATTAACTAAACTAATTTTTTTTTATTGAAATGTTAATTAAGGTGTCCACTTACATATTCGGTTGAAAACTTTTATTTGTTTAAACAAAATTACTTTGTTACAATATAATATTCTAATACCAAAAAAAGTACTTATGTAGCGTGAAAATATCTTTTGTGATGTAACTCTTTCAAAAGTACATAAAAATGGTTGCCAGCAGGGGTGTACATGTAGATTTATTAAATACACCTTGTGCGCCACCTAGAAACCAAATCTAGAAACCGACACTCGAAATTTTTGCTCTGTTACAATCGTAACCTGTTACAATTGACCCCACTCTCCCCTACACCAGCTATAGCCAGCACATCCCGATATTAATGAATTATAAATAAACCCGATATTAATGTATTGAATTCTATTATAAGCAATAAAAAATATCGATATTTTTTACATTTTTTGGGTACTGTGACCCAAAAAATAATAAAAACTCACTAAAACATACATTTTACTACCAGTAGAAAAAATTTGTTTACAAAGTAGAACAAGCTGTCATCGGAGATTATCAGATCTTTTACTCCGCATATGCAAAATCATAGAATCGAGGAATAAGTTTTAAGGTTCAAACAGAATTAAAATCGTAGCTCATTTAAAAGATGTTACTATTTAAGCCACCGAAAAATTTATAACGGTGTTAAAAAAAATACATGTATCTACCAACATAGATTTAGACATATTTGACCTATTTTTAGAATTTATAGTTAAGCAGGTAATATTTCTTTTAAACTTACAAGTATAATTAATAAATGATATAGCTGAATTTGAAAGTTAATGAGACATTGTTTTCATTACTGCAAAACAGGAAATCCGGCATTGGGTTTAAAAAGAAAATTGAATTGTTTTTCTGAGGGGAATTTGGTATCATCAAAATCAAAAATTTTAAAAGTTCACGGAACATTTCAAATTAAAAAGAGGGTCGCGATTTTTATCATTTTAAATATAACAAAAGCTAAAAGCAAGCTAAGAAGTGAATAAAATAGTACCTTTGTAGAAGAGATTTAGCAGATGAAAGAAATAGAATTTATTTTCTTTTTTTGTGCGTACAATTTTGGGGGCTTTTATAAATGTGTATTTTAATTTCTTTCCCTTTAATACTTAATAAGGCACCCACTTTTTACTTTATTATGGTGCTCAGTAAAAATATTTCGTTTCTTAACTACCTATAAATTACCCAACATGAAAATGAAGTTGCTTTGATGCCTCATTAAGTTGTAGTCTTAGAAATTCGTAAATATTTTAATAATTCTTACTCACTTTATTTTGTCCTTAAGAGAAAATCATTTTGTTTCCGAATTACATACAAATTACAACTTAATCTTTAAGTTACCCAACATGAAAATAAAATTGCTTCGATTCCTCATTAAGTTCTAGTCTTGGAAATTCGTAAATATTGTAATGATTTATACTCACTTTATTTTGTCCTTAAAAAAAAATCACTTTGTTTCTGAATTACACACAAATTTCAACATAACTAGGGCACCCACTTTTCACTTTATTATGCCGCTCAATAAAAATATTTCGTTTTTTAACTACCTAAAAAAATAACCTCTAAGTTACCCAACAGGAAAATTAAATTGTTTCTATTCCTCTATAAGTTTTAGTCAAGGGAATTCGTGAATATTTTAATGATATTTTTTTTCTCACTTTATTTTGTCCATGAGAAAAAATCATTTTGTTTCTGAATTGCATACAAATGACAACTTAACCTTTAAGTTACCTAACATGAAAATGAAGTTACTTCGATTCACCTATACAAGGGAATTCATAAATATTTTGTGTAGAACAGAGGGAAGATCAGCAGGAGAAGACATTGGGTGGACAGATATCGATTGGGGTGGTAGGGTGCATCTAGGAGAAATGATGCATCCATTGTTCCTTCTATCTGTCCAGTCAGTGGTGGCCAGCAGAGCCGTTCGATACGCAAACACACGCCACTATTGACCCAGTGGGGGAGACTTCTTTTGCACGTGCATCGACTATCGCTCAAAAACAAATCCCCACTGCACTGCGCACTCGCACTTTTCCTCTACGCGTGTAGCTGCCCACCCCCTTTGAAATTTTCTCCATTAAAAACAAATACAAAAAAAAATGAATAGAAAAGGAAACAGTCGATTTGTAACTAAGACTTGAATTTTTTATTTGACATATGTGAGCTTGCATAGATTTTTTAAATGTACAGAGATTAGAATCTACAGTCACACCCCGCTATAGTGAACCTTCAAGAGACCGAAATTTCGGTTCACTATAACCGGGAGTTCCCTATATCAGTACTGCAAATAATTTTGATTAATTTTTCCGAACTGCTCCCTTTTATTACACATTATTTAAATAAATGACCAATAAAAAGAAATACAAAAATGATTACAAAACAATATGTTGTAATAAAAAATTTTGTTAACTTTTATTTTTTATTACTCTTCGTCTTACGTACAAAAAATTTAGAGATGGCCTTTATTTAGGGGTGGGAAACTGAAATAGAAGAAGCAAGCTAGAAAAAATACTTATGGCTACATTCCACTGAATAGTTGGTTTTAAAAATTCGGTTTATGTATTTTATGTAGAAATTTCAAAATTACCAAAAAAATGAAGGAAAGAAATCAGTCGAAGACAGAAAAAAGTTTCTTATATCCAATTTCCACTCTTCGTTTGGTTCTCTATATCCACAAAAAAATAAAATTATATGTGTATAGCAAGGCAGGGGAGCAAACATTTCGTTCACTATATCCGGGAGTTCACTATAACGGGGTTTGACTGTGTAAAGAATTTCTTTAAAAAAAATTGGACATATTGAGTTTTAAAATATTACTCAGCTGTTCACGATCGTTTTTAATTAGCGTAAACCTATAAGATTGAATAAAAAATACAAGCTATCAACATATATGTACTGTTAAAAATGTCAGTGCGATATCAGCTATTAATAGAGTTAATATATCAATAAAGTTTATATTAAATATTTTAAAATTTATTTTGCATACTAGAGTTGTTGTTGTTGTTGTTAATTTACGTCGCACTAGAGCTGCACAATGGGCTATTGGCGACGGTCTGGGAAACATCCCGGAGGATGATCCGAAGACATGCCATCACAATTTTGATCCTCTGCGGAGGGGATGGCACCCGAGCACTTTACGGTAGCACAGTTTAACGAGAACCAATACCGCACACCCTCGGTCCCTACGCAGACTGATCCAAGTGGAAGAGTGGTAGAGAAAAGCGATGTAAGACAAAGAATATTTGAAATATTGAAAAAATGTGCTCCCTCTTCCCCACCATTTCATTTTAATGTACTTTTAATATGTTTTAAAGGGAAGTTAGTAGGGCATATACCAATAATCCTAAAACTGACCTTTTTAGATGTGCCTTTTCTCAGCATCTAAATAAGATGCAGTAAAACATCGCTACAGCAATATTTTGGGGACCAAATAAATATATTGATGTAGGGGGATATAGAGTGTCAATTATGGTTAAATATCAAAAACAATTTAAATAAATTCAGAAAATAACACAGTAAACATACCTGAAAACTGTTTTGATTGAAAATAATCAGATATTTTTGCTTGTTTATTCATTTTTTTTTTCTGGCTGTCAAGTCAATCAACAAAGTATGCATTGAGTCCAAAGCATGAAAACGATTTTCGTTTGTGAATGGTGCTTCACCCACCCTCTGCAGAAAAAATTCTCTTTCAGGTGTTAATGTGATGCTTGTGGTCATGTGCGACTCACGAACAGCTTTTAACATGAAGGAAATGAAAGGCAATTCTAAGAATGGTAGTTCTTGGGGGCAGTGAGTCTTTTCTTGTCAGAAAAGATGTAAAAAAAACGGCAAAAGATGATCAAATAAGATTTTTTACATTATTTGAAAACCCATAATAAATGGAGAAAATAAGGTTGAAATTTAAAGGAAAAAAAAAACGTTTTATAAGGGTTTTTTCTTCAGAGAATATCGTAATATTGAGAGGAGCATTACTTTAATTCATATGCAAGTTCGTCGAGACCACGAAACATATTATCGTAATAAAGGGAGTTATTGTTGTATTGGATATCGTAGTAGCGAGAGTTCACTGCATTACTTCATATTTTTCGATAGAATATTTATACTTATGTTTACGCTGTAATAACTGTAAAGACATATCTGTGGCAGAAAGTTTTTAAAAAAATAATGAACAGGAAACCTTTAGTTTTTTAAAAAAATTCATCAAACATCTTACATAACTCAAAAAGTATTCTTGTTAACGCTAAAACATTAAGGTTTTAACTCTCTCTCTCTATCTTTTTTTTCCTTGCTAATTTTGAGATAGAGTTTAAGACATACTTTCTGAGAAAACTAGGAATTGAACTTCTAAGACAATTTCCAAATCAATTTTGTCCTATAGAGACTTTAACTTATAAGTTAATTTTGTATTATATTAAGAAAAATGTATCATAATTTCTTTAAGTATCCAAATATGTCAAGAAATCTTAATAGAAAATTTTTAATTAAAATCTCAATTATCCAAGATTATTCAAAGTCCGAAGCATAAATGGCGCTTACATTAAGGTGGATACTTTGCTAATTATAGTAATTTTTAACAAATGGGAATTAATTTGAAATTGCTCTCATTTCATGAAAATCAATTTAATTTAAGAATACAAAATTCAAAGCAAGTTAGTTCCAGAATTTTAATAGACAAATTTAAATTATTTATATCTACATAATGATGATCAAAATCACTTTAATTCAAAATTACTAAATCAACCCTTTAATGGACCATTTATTTCTAGTAAAGGTAAACAAAAGTATTTTTGGAATTGAAATTGATATAAGAATAGTAATTGATATAAGAAAAAAAAACTCATTTATAGAATAAAAAATTAGTCTAAATTTTAATGCCATTTTTCTTTTTGGTGGTAAGAATATTAACACGACATATTAGGAACTCATTGACTTTTATTTTTCGTTATTTATAAAATAAATTTTATGAATGCTACAAACTTCAAAAGGAATTATGTATTTTTTTAACTTTTTCTACGTTTTTTTAAACTAAAAAATGGTTACCAATTTTATTCAAACGCACTTCAAGAATGCTGAAGTTATTAACAAATGGAAACCTAAATTGAAAGTGGCAAAAAAGTTGTGGTAAATATACTTACCACGGCCCTAAAAAGGGTAAAAGCATGTCTTTTGTCTTCTCATTACATGTAAAAATAAAATCTGTAAAAATGGAAGAAATTCGCTGCTATGGTGTAATTATTATTTTTACGTTAAAATAAGTACTATTCCTGAGCAATTTTTTTTTCTACTTGTTTGGGTTAATACAATCTACGCCAATTGTTATTGTTTTTAAGCTAAAATATTTACGTCTGACAAAATATTTTAGTATGGGAAAAATACTTCAGAGTAGTTAAAACAATTGTTATTTCTGTGTGAAAATAATTGTTATTTCTTATTTTCAGCAAAGAAGGCAGAAAAATTGAGGCGTGAAGCCGAAAAAAATAAGAAAAAAGAAATACTCTCATCCGGCAAAGTAGAGGAGCCGGACTCTTCGTTGAAGAACCAATCACCAGATGGAAAAACTGGAAACGCTGGGGACAGCAAAGGCAACCTTTAGTTACCCAGGAGAAATTTATCCCATTTATTGGATGTGTTCCTGATTCTACTGAGACAGTATGAGGACCACGAATCAAGGCTTTGTCAAAGAGTTATTACTCAAACTTATTTATATAAACTATATTTATTTTTGAGACATTTGTTGCAATTTAATTTTTAAAATTAAAAAAAAACTCTGTGATTTTTTCATGAAGATACTATTTCGGAGTGGGTATTTATTATTTTTTATAATTTAAGTAGCTATATCCCCCCTCTCAACGAGTACGTCATCTGTATGTATGTAGGGATTTAAGTTAACTAGCTTGAACTCCAAAATTAAATTTGGCAACAAACAGCATTTCAATATTGCATAGGCATCAAAAAATAATCTAAAACCTAGTTACGTGTACAAAAAAAAAAAGTAAGAACGAAAGTTTGTTTAATGTTGAAATATAATTTGATAAATAATTTCTTCTGGGCCTTAAATTAACAGTATAGTGATATACACTATTAAATATTATAAAAACCTAAAACTTATCGTCCGAGATAGAAGCAAACGCTGTTTATTTTTTTCGTGGATCGATTTTGATCTTCAACTTTGAAAGCACGTTAACAGATTTGGAGCAGCGAGCACAGCAGAGTATAAAACTGGGTCATTCATAAAACTGGTCAACAGTTGTCATTCTTAAAGAGTTTAAAAATTTCAATCAGTTTTATTCATAGAGAGAAGAGCCGATATATTCCATCCTTCTCTTTTTCATGTGAATAAAAAATACTTGTTAAATAAACTTTTTGAAAAAAAAAGTATTTTAATTGTATTACAAACGAATTTTCTAACGCTGTGCTGACAGTATTTTTTAGATTAAGAGCCCCTTTTCCGTAAAAATAAAATTCATACTAAAGATGCATTGAGAAATAAAGAATCTGATTGGTTTATTTATGTAGATAGAATGGTCTAACTAAATCCAGTAAAAATGTTCCCTAAGTTGATGAAAAATATGAATTTAATGTAATTATACTTTAAGGTTTTAATCTTTTCTGTTGTAGTTTGTTTTTCTGACAGAATTATGACGTCACGCTAAAATTACAAAAAAGATTGATCGAAAATTCGTCAATTAAACGTCTGCATATGTTTCAAAAGTTGAAAGAATTTGGAGCGCACTCTATTGGTACCGTATTGTAGAACTATCCCAAAGTTTTCTGCGACATAAATAATTAATAAAAAAATAACCAAATAAAACTATATAACATAAAAAAAAGAAAAAGGAAAAATAAGTTAAACACACGTAGCATCGTGGATTTTTTTTAATATGTACTTTTTTTACTTAGCTTTTTTTTCAATAATTTTTGTATAAGCATTTTGAACACTTTTGCACTTTTAACACCTATGATAAGTTTTGCACGCGATGGAATTTCGAAAGTGAAATGCAATGGGGGCTTCTTTTTTGAAACTATAGCATCTGCTGTATGGAATGATTCCAGCATTTCATCTATATATCATATGATATACATGAAATGCTGGAATAATATGAACCATATGATAATGAAGGATTCCACATTTCAGTGCAATCTTAGAGAGTGTAGCAAAAACAGCTGGAAGAACAATTTTTAGTATAACTTTATTAAAAATAAACGAATTAACAAAATATAGCGAATAAAAGAGTATGCCTTTAAGAAAATTAATTTGAATGGCTTGAATGCCACCGCCGTTTGCCATATATGCAGAGCGCAGAATTGCAGCCCATTGCTGAATAATTCAGTAAATGCGTGTGCTTCTTCATCGCTGCAATGGGTGGTCACTTTGAAACCAGTCAAATTTATTCATTTGTAAAAGTCTACTATATTATTTGCTATTATTTACTATATTATTTGTAAAAGTCTACTATATTTTTGACGCATCTTATATTTTTGAGAGCGTAATATGGAATAATTATATCTGATGTGAAATTATTCCACAATTCAGCACCATCTTATCTTAAAGACTCGGACACGTGAAATATGGGATGATTCCGCACTTCAACAAGATGTATGAAATGAAAGTATGTAATAGATGATATAGTATGTTTTTTGTTTTTTTTACAATTCAGCACTAAGTCAGAGATTCATATACATATTGAATATGTATGGTATATAGTATGGTTTACAACGATGAAAAATATGTGGTAAGAATAGTACTTCCAAAATTCTCGTTTACTGATAATAATGTGCATTATGAAATAAACTTAGCTTTATTTACTGTAGTGCTTTTTAAATAATTGTTTTCTTACAAATGTGAAATATGTGCTTCAATACAAAATATGTGTTCTTTATATAGAGCTTCAGATAAATAAAAAAATTATCTTGAATGTGAATATATAATTCGTTATTATTATAATTTCTAACAACATAATAGCACCATTTTGAAGACATTAAAAGATTCAATGAGAGTTATCCCCGAATACTAAGTAATAAAGTAATCAAATTTCACATAACTTACACTAAGAGAAAGTTTAACGTAAGAAAAAAAAAGTTTAGTTTAAAAAGCTTTACGATGTAACTTCTGTAGTTTGTCTAAAGTAAGAACTCCACTAGCCATTCGTCTGAGCCCGTGGTGGTTGCTATGGTAACGAGGTATAGCTATTTCAAGTAGGGATGTGCAGTCACTGTCTGGGACAGGTTTTGGCTCCGGTAGGCACAAGGTAATCTTTTCTCCGGTCTATTGAGTTAGCCCTAGAATGAAGAGAAGCCAAAGAATATATAGCCCCTATATATTCTTTGGAGAAGCTACCCTCCCTGAAATGTGCTATTCTTGTTTCCATAGCAGCATACGGCCTCAGACTTTTGTCGGGGGAAAAGTTCTTACCGTAGTACAGTGGGCCAGCATCCAAGATTTCGTGGCCAAAATTAGTATTTCGATAAAATTTGTTTCAAAATTTGGGGTTTTTTATGTTTCATAGTTGAAATACTCTAAAAATACCCCGGAAAACAAAATGGCGGCTGAAATATGGCAAGCAAAAATAAAAATACTAATATAGTACGTTTAAATAATTAAATATAGCAATGAAAATATAATAATTTTCGTAATTTTATATTAAAAATGAAAAGCAAATTATATTTCCGAAGTAATATTACAAAATAGCGCGAATTAATTACAAAAAAAAGCGAAAACATGAAAAAAAACATAATTTTTGTTTTTCGGTATATTTACGTTTGCAATACGGGCAAAATGGGGCAGGTTTTTTCGAAAGAAGAAACATCAAAGAAGACAACAAAAAAAAGTTTAGCTAATTACCTCGTGGAACTTTTTGGAACTAAGTTTCGAAAGTCATTCAAACATTGTAAAATGTCAAATGATAAGATAAAAACTATAAGTTTGTCAAGAGTATTAACTAATCCAACAAATTGAAAAATTGTACTATAATTTCAGACTAATTACTCTGATAAAAATGTAACGTAAGGTGAAATTCCTATATATATTTCTGAAATAAAAATTTTAAAGTTACATTAAAAAAAAAAAAAAAAAAATTACATATTTTTCATTACATTGTACTCTCGTCGGTCCAAAGCGTAAATTATAATGTTTGGAATGATAATGAATACTTAATTTGGGCTATATCAAAACTGCCTACACATATTTTAGTTGAAAATTTAATTTTTGACCAAAGATCATGGTCTTCTGGCCCACAGTGCGTAGACGAACTATAAACATCAAAAATAATAGGTAAACATTGCTACTTTCAAAAAATAACAGTCAACTGTTAAATTAAAGCTCTTTGAGGCAAAAGTCGCATTTTTTTAAAATGAGTATTTTTATCTGAATATATGAAAAAGGCAAAGCCCTGCCTCACCACTAATTCTTCCACGTCCCATAAAAGCTAAAATTTGAGACATTTTTCTTTATAAGACAATAAAAAAAATAAGTTAAGGTACTTCGCAATTAACGGGATAATTAGCCTAATTGACGGTGATGATAAATAACACGTATTTACTGAGATAAAAATCTCAAATTAAGATATGTTCCCTTTATTAGATATAAAGAAAAACTGAAATAGTTACACTTCGATATTCTGCAGTTATTGGAGTAATTATCCCAAGTCAAAGTTCTTTTAAATAAAATTTTGCCACAAAGATAGAAATACAAGATTTCGACCACGTGTTCCTTATCACTTTTATTAAAAGAGTTTAATTTCGATATTTTGAACTTATCGGGAACAATTAGAGGGTTTTTAGCCAGATTAACAGTAATGCGGGTGGAAGACTATGAGAAACCGTGAAGCAGTGAGTTCGCGTAGGCAGACCAACTTACCACAAATTTGCACTATTAAACTAAAATACAAATGTCGAAGAGTCAAAACAACGCTGCCAAAGACAACAGGTACCAAGGGCGCCGGTAGCAGGGTGCAAGAAGGTGCACTTGCACCCCACTGTTTTTTTTCTTCTTTTTAACAATTAAAGAGATACAGAAAAACAATTTTGTTTAAAAAAAATTTTCATTACAAATATTTTTATACAAAAACAAATAATTAAGTAATTATTGATGCATAACAATTAAAAAAAAATTTTAATCGTCTTGTTTGCTGTCCAAATCTGGGAGAATTATTACGATTCTTAGGAGATTTAAAAATTTCTTGCGCATGAATAAAATACTATCTTTGAAATCAAATCTATTTGATTATTAAAGAACGGCTGCCGAATTCTTGATTGCCCTCTTTTCTCTATTAGCAGTGTCCCGTAGTGGATTGATCGTAAAGACACGGTTCTCAGTAGAACACCGTAGTCAAGCATCACTGGCTGCGGTTAGTAAGGACCGAGGGTGTGCAGTATCGGTCCTCGTTAAAATGTTCTACCGTAAAGTGCTCGGTTTCACGCAGGTCGTCGGCTTACTAAAGGTAGGGGAGTCATACCCTCTGCAGAGGATCAAAACTGCGATGGCAGGTCTTCGGATCATCCTCAGGGATGTTTCCTAGAACGTCGCCAATAGCCCATTGCACAGCTCTAGTGCGACGTAAATAAAGTACCTACTTCTATTAGCAGCGTAGCTGTAAGCCCATACACTATACAATTATATTTTAGCCCATTATAGGTTAGCTGACCCTCTGACGGTCAGGTAGATAAATTAGCAAGCGAAACAGTCTTAAAAAAACTGCCCTAAGAGTACACATAACAGCGCAACAGGTAGTGAGCGATAACGTATCTACTCTAATACATATTTAAAATAAAGTAAAAAGGAGATATTTAAGAATAGACATTTGGCGATACTTAATGAGACTCAAATATGAAAAAGATCGCGAAGTAATCTCATAAGAACTGTATTTGCAGTTAAAAGGGTTCGGAAGGCCAAAGGAACCAAAACTCTAAAAAAGAAATTTTTTTCCTTTTTAGTTCAGCATAAATTGTATATAAGTTTTGTTCAAAAATTGTTGACAAAATTTCACTCTAAGATGTATTCATATCTAAAACGTCAAGTATTAACGATTAAGAATCTTTGTAAAAAAATTATTATGCAAGACACCGGAAGAAAAAATTAGATGTTAAAAACAAAAAAATAGCAATGTTTCTCATAAAATAATAAAAATACAGAATTTCTAGTTGTTAGGGACGCGAAATTTTCATACGCTCCAGATTTTGTATTGTGGGCCAGCTCACTATTCTAACTTTAGGAATAAATATTATTTCAAATGAAAATGGATAAAAGATTTGGATTAAGTATTTAGAAACGTAGAGATCAAATCTCTCTCTCGTGTAATGTGGAAGTTAATAATGAACCGAATTGAATGTTTTAAAAGCTCTTTAATACAGTAGTTTCCTAAATATAAAATCACAAGAAAAGCTACATGTAACCCAATAAGAATTTTGAGAAAGCTGAAAACGTTATGAATAAAAGGATTATAAGTGTAGTTGGTTTTATTTATTTTCATTACTATTATTCACGGTCGAGATCCTTTCTGCAGAGAATCAAAGCCTGTGATGGCATGTCTTCGGACCATTCTCAAGGATGTTTCTAAAACCGTCGCAAACAACGCACTGTGCAGTTCTAATGCGATGTAAATAAAGTAACTACCTACCATTACTAAAAATTAAAAAAAAGTAAGATCTTTTAAAAAGAAATGATACACGATAATTTTTCACTATTGCTTTTAGGGATTTGATTGGGGTGCGACTTTCTCTATGGACTGAAAATATGAGTGTCGAGTTTTCTTACACATTTTTCTTAATTATTCACAGGTTCCCAGCATACTACAAATATAGGGCCGGGATAACCAGGTTGGCAGGGCACCGGGCCCATGTCCAAGAGTTCGATCCCAGGCCGACCGAAGACTTCCCGTGTAATAAATGGTGACTGATGCACGTTAAATCTGTCGAGTCGCAAAGTCCTCCATGTTCTCATAGCAAATTAACACTTCTGGGGGTACTGATCCAGGAGTTTCCTTGTCTTCTGGATTGGTTCAAAATTACAAGGCTACAGAGTTGAACATTTGTAGTCGTAAACTCGGCTGTTCAACGACGGATATATATATAGATAGATACTACGAATTTAGAGCCATGGTCACTCAGGGGATAGAGCGTATGTCTTCCAACGAGGGGAACCGGGTTCGAATCCCAGCGATGGCTGGTCGATACGAATACCGCATCAGGCTATCAGGATCATTGGCTAGAGTCCCCTTGCCGTCGGGCTAACCGTGGGAGGTTTTTATCGCCATGTAACGCAAATGTAGGTTAGTTCCATCAAAAAGTCATACAGGAAGGCAAATTTTTCCGTATACTTGTTCTCTGGATTAGGGTCCAAATCACAAGGCTACGGAGTTGAACATTAGTAGTCGTAAATATCCGTTTCCATCGTTTTTAAAAGTAGCTGATGGCTGTGTCTACCGTTCAGAAATTCTACTGAGATTTAAATAATGTACTTTAATTTATAACTGGTAACGTCCTATCGAAGAAGTGATTGCCGCCGAAATTAACGCGATCCAACTAAAGTAAGAGAATGAAAATATTTTCATACGCAACGAAGCAAATCTTATTATCAAGTGAAAAAGGCCATGTTACTAGCTATTTAGTGTAAAAAATTAATGCATCAAAATGAAGTAAAACTTTTGTTTTATTAAAGAATTTTTTTCTTCTTTTCTTCATAGTATTCTTCTTTTTTAAAGTACTTTTCTATTAATTGAACGCTAGTAAATTTAATATAATATTTTCTTTAAATTTTTTTTTCAAAAACATGGCCACCACTCACCCATAAAAATATTAGTTGAATTTACTAGCACCCTGATTATTTTAAAGAATTTTAATTCTGTATACACATATTTAGAAACCAAATAGAAAATTCACATTAAAAAAACTCTGTTTCGATTTCTATTTCATTTATTTATCATTTTAATTAAAAAAAATATCTGAGTTTAGAATAAGAAAAAAATATTCAAATCGAAAAGGCAGAATAGGAACTCAAACTGAACAACTTTAAAAAATTATATTTAGGCTTTTAATTTCTACTTGGTAGTAAAAAAAAAAAAAAACAGTTTGAAATTTAATTCAGAGAAACTTAAATCACATACATATGTTTAAAAGCTCAAAACTGCAGATTTAAATTGAAGAATAATTCCTTGGAAATGAATAAAAGAAAAGGATAGCAAGTCATACACAGGCAAAATCACATATACTTGTCATTTACGATTTTAAAAAAAAAATTTCATCTTTAAAGCTCAATTTACTTGGGAAAAAAAAAAAACATTTTTAGGCACCTCAAATTAATCATTTTTACTTAAATTATCAGATTTTTCCCGATTGATAACATTCCTTGAATTTTTTTCTATATGTGGCTATCATGAAAACTTAAAAAAACTTTTGACACCCTCAGGGCAATACTAAAATTCCTGAGCAAGAAGAGATGGGACAAAATATGAGTAAATGAATTGCAGCCTATAGAACAGAATCATGAGAATTCTCCATTGGTTTCTGAAATCTCGTTTTTAGATTAAAATGGTTATAAACTTAGTATTTAAATAACATTTTATATTTTTTTATACACAGTATGCCCACACACTAAACTCTATTGTCACCTCAAAATTTCTAAACAGCAAGAACTAGAAATAAAAGTGCCATCTAGGTAAAGTAAAGGTGCCAAGCACTACACAAAGAAACCGCTTACCTGACGGCATAATTCAGAGTTAGCGTTCTCATCTCAAAAACGGTACCAGATGCACAGAAAAAGTCAACAGTCAAGTGGTTCAGCATCATCGATTTAGTAGCAGACATCCTTCTTGGAGTAATGTTAAAAATAGAAGACATAAAATGGAAATTTGTTTAATTTGCAATTCCCGAAATTGTTACTTGACATAACACGAAAGAAAAGAAAAAAAGGCCACAAACCAGAAGATCTCTTATCACATACAGTGGTACAGTGCTTAATAATAACACGAAAGGTCCCCAGTTCAAGTCCCTGCTGAACTTGCAACTTTCGTAACAAAATTAGTAGGCGATGCTAATCCCACAACATGGTATAGCAGGTGCATCAACTCATTGCTCACTCGTTATGCAAACCGCATTCATTTCGGTATTAAGCAAATAAATATGACACGTCGTATTTACACGCCAGAATCAAGAATATGTTTATACACAAGTGAATCATATTTATTCATCTAATATTTTAGATACTATTTTTTTTTAATTAAGTTATTGAATTCTTTGAAAATTCATTTTTGCAATGACTTAATGACATCAATGCACCAATCTATAAAAAGAAAAAATTAAACAAAGCTTTCAAAAATATTTTTAATTTTTAAAAAGTAAATCCATATAAAAGGTATATATAATTCAGGCACAGAAATATACATGTACAATATTTACAAATAAATACAAGTTTAGATATAAACACAGGTGCAAATATATTTTTGGAAAAACTCTAAAATTTATAAAAAATATATATTAAATTCATACTTGCTTTTGGAAATTATTTTTTTCTACTAAAAAAGTACTTAATAAACATGTCAAAAATATTGTAAATGATTATATAGAAATACTTCTAAAAATGCATTCTCAAAATCAAACATTATGGAATCCAGTTCTTAAGAAAATCACACACACTATTTTGTTACTGAACAGCTCTTGGAATTGCTTTCAAAAAGACCATGAAATAAAGTTCCTAAATTTACAACACCATAGGCACTTTTATGCACTATTTTGTCAGTCGACATTTTAAGACAGTCATAAAGTTGTACATTTTCCTTTGATGCGGATGCTTTGAAAAGTCCTGTCAAGGGAGAAAAAATATTTTTTGAATAAATCAGGATGCATAGCCAAATTTTTCAACAAAAATTAAGTACCTTTTAAGTACTTTTTAAGCACTCAAAAAATATTTTTAAGCACTACATACATTAACAAAATGCAAAATAATTTTCAAATACTTTATGATTTTGGGAAAATAACAAGTATCAGACAAAGAACTCTTTTTTTTTATTATATTAGCCATTATAAAATGACAAAGAGATTTTCGGTTCGATAACATAGCTGCCAACCTTAGGAATGAAAAATTAGGAACACTACATGCGACAAAATTATAAGTAACAATTACGAGACTTAAGACAAAAATTTAACAATTAAATAATAACAGACATTTATTTAAATACCTTATGTAAATTAGTAAAACAAACCTATAAACACTATCTTTTGTGAAAAATTTATAATATTAATATTTTATAATAAGGAATACCAGTATAATAGTTTAAAAAAGAACATTACCTATTAATATATAAGTATTCTTCTCCAAATTATGAAACACAGAAAAATAATTATCTACATCATAAACAAATATTTCTGATGCAAGTGTTTAAATACAACAATACATTTAAAAAAAATAATGATAGTTGTTTAAGATACAGTTTAGTAAATGATCAGCAACAGCTATTGGAATAGTATTTTCCAATAAAGAGCTACTAAAAATTAGTTTGACACAATAATCACAGGATGCGCGCTTGCGGTGATCAGAACAAGGGATTGGTTTAAAAGTAAAAATACTGCAATTTTACAAAAATTCGGATTTTTTATAAAAATTTCAGATTTGATTTAAAAGTTAGGAAGAAATCCGAAAAATTCAAAAATCGACAAGCACTTTTTAAAAAACACTCAATGAAAAAAGAGCTTTTAAGGGTTTTTAAATAACGAAAATTGAAAATAAGCACCTTTAAGCACTTTTTAAAAACGCTACGCACCATGTAAATGTAGTTAGTAAAAATTTTAAACTATTCAGCCTTGAATAAATGCTTGTAAGATCAAACGTTTGCTAAAATTAATGACTTACTTTTCTCTTCATCTGTCAGGCCACTAAGAGCTTTGTTATGGTCAAACATATATTGGAAATATGAAAGCTGGTTGTAAAGTTGAGACTCAGTATACTGATAAAGAAATAAAAAAGAAAAATCATAAATATTTTGAAACTGTGAAGAAATGCAGTAGGAAAGTATACATCCAAACATTATTCTACATAAAATTGATAATTTTTTTATGGTAGTATAAATTTAATAGACCAGAATTTTACAACATATAAAAAGGCTTTTTTTGTTTATGAAGTTAAACAATCAGTTTGTTTATGAAGTTAAACAATCAGTATTTTTTTTGAAATAATATGAAAATATTCCTATTACATTAGTTTTTAATACAGTAGGGAACCGATTATATAGAACGATCGGGACCACCGCTAACTGATTTTTCCGGATTTCTGAATCGCTACAAAAAGCCTTTTTTTTATTGTTAAACCCAACTAAAAAAAAAAAAAATATTTGGAAATAATCTTAAAAAGAAGAAAAAACGACGAAGAACGCTAATGATTATTTCCAAAATGATGGTAAGGTAAACATCTTTCAAAAAAGAAAGAAAAATCCTAAAATCTTATGAGGAAAAAATTTTTTTAAAAAAAATGACGGGAAAATGCATTGAATTTCGTTCCGGTTTTTTGGTTTTCCGGTTTTCTTGGTTTTGGTTTTCCGGATAACGGGTTCTGTACTGTACAAATTATTAAAAATTAAACATAAATGATGAAAATTTGAATTGTATTTAAGTATTATAAAACTGCTTGTGTAAACTTTAATTTCAATGTGTTCTAAAATTTTAAGTTTTTGTTAAGGACAAAAAAGAATATCGATAAAAAAAATAGGGGAAAATTGATAGAATAGGGGGATATGACAGAATAAGGGGTGTAAGAAATTATCAAATGTGACAACAATATATTTTCAAAATACCTTATTGAAAATGTATTAGTTTGAGCTTATGAAATTAACTCAGGTTGAGCTTATGGTACTTATGTACTTTATTTACATCGCACTAGGCTATAGGATACGGTCTAGGAAACATCTCTGAGGATGATCTGAAGACCTGCCACTGCAATTGTGATCCTCTGCAGAGGGGATATCTCCTCTGATTTGGTAGCCCGACAACCTGCGCACGAAATTGTGCACTTTATGATAGAACAATTTAACGAGGACTAATGCCGAGCACCATCAGTCCCTATGCAGGCTGATCAAAGTGGTCACCCACCTGCTCACTGACCACAGCCAGTGATGCTCGACTTCAGCATCCTATTGAGAACTGGGTCTTTATGAACAGTCCACTACGGGACACTTGAGTTTATGATGTCTTTGTAAAGATATAAATAAATAAAAAGTGATGCAGTTTTATAGTGTTTAATTGAGGCAGATTTATTTTAGTGAGAAGTAAATTTTAGGGGCTAGGCTTATTACAAAATTAAAAAAATCATACTATAACGAAAATCAAAAAACAGTGGGCTGATTATTATAAATAAACTTATCAACAAAAAAAATTTGCCATGTTTATTAACATTTGTTTATTTTTTAAGATTACATTCCTTAAAATTACATTGCACTAATGCAAATGCAATAAAATTGATACTAAAAATATCAAACTATTATATAATTTTACACATTCATATAGTTTTTCAAAATTTTCATTAGTATTCAATTTATTATTCAATCTTTTAATGCAATTTCTACAAAAAAAGCAAAGACCTAAAATTTTTTTTCATGAAAGAAATAATTTAATGATATGTACAATAATTTGCAGTCAATAGTTTTAAAATTGTAATACGCTTTCATTTTTATAACAAGAGATATTACTCGAATAAATAGTTTATGTTAATTTCAGCTTAATCTAGACAGGCTGATATTATAAAAAAGGTAAGCTACAAACCCCAGAAGCAGAAAGTGCCTAAAACTGTGACGTATGTCGCAGAACAAACGAAATCCTGCAGAACAATTTGTATCTTAAATAGAATTCTCTTTAACTTTGACCAATTGCTGTTTCCCTGGAATGATTTTTTTTAGAAGAGGAACCTTTGACACCCTGCACAAATTTCAGCACATTTATCAATAATCTCCCTCTCCCATATTTTTGCCATTCTGAGGAGGAAATTAATGAATTAGCTTTCGGCTATAAAAGTTTTATAAAATGGGTGTATCAGTGTTTAGCAGACAGCAAGAGAAATCGATCACCTATTTTATCAAGAAAGCTTCTAAATCAAACGTTAAAAGAATTAAATTCCGAGATTTCCAATTTCATAAAGTTTATGACGTTTATATTTTCCATTCCCATTTCAGAAGCAATTTGTGAATCGTGGGGATCCTTGATTGACAGAATTGTTTCTGAAAGACCAAATTCTTTCGATGGAGATGAAGAAGTTGTTGAAACAACAGCCAGAGAATGTTCGTGCTTGCAAATGGTGCACCATTTGGGCACTTGTCCCTTCGAAAGATTTTTAAGGCAGCTCTTATTTTAATATTGGGACCTTCATATCATAGGCATTTTATTAATAATTCATCATCAACATCGTCGTCATTAACAAAATTTGTACTTCAAAAGTGATTGAAAAAGTAACAAATCAAGAATGTTTGAATGGTTTAAAAAGTAATGTAGTGTATGATTCTGTATTTTAATAAGTGAAAATATAGTATTTTAACGTAAAGTTGACTTTTTTTCGCAGTGAAATGCTTGCAAAACATTTGTATAAATTAATAAGTCCTGTTGCAGAACATTTGAAAATATTCTGCTAATGGGGCTACAAACTAACTCTAAAGTGGAAAAAAGAAGAGGAAACATTATCAAGGGGTCTCTAGGTTGTGGGACCCTTGTACATATAAGGAGACAAATGCCCTGAGATTTTTTAACTTATGAACGTAGTAGGCAAACATAAAAGCAGAAAAAAATAGCTAACTTCGGCATTAATAAACACCTTTTAAACAAACTTTGACCCTTCATAAAAATCAGCATTTCTTATCTATTGATTTAATTAAATGGATTAGGACAGATTCCAAATCTGAATAATTTAAACAGAGGGATTATGTATTATAAAGTGGGAGCATTATTTAAATTAAATATTATTATTAAATATAAGGACACTTTACTTGTGTGCTGTTCTTCTTAGTAACTAAAACCTTTACAATTAGCAATGAAAAATATTAGTCAGGGTGCGTAGCCAGATTTTTCAACAAAAAATAAGCATCTTTTAAGTGCTTTTTAAGCACTCAAAAAATATTTTTAATCACTTTCCAAAAAAGAATTAATTAGGATGTGTGCAGTAATAAAAATTATTTTTTTCTATCGTTTAAAATTCTTAATTTATAAACATAAAATCAGTATAGTTTAAAATCATTATCAAAAACTTTACATAACTTGTTTCTGATAAATATTGCAGAGAAAATTGTGTAAATCATACATTTTTTGCAATTTAGAATGGCAATCACAACGGCAACAAAAAAATCTCTTTCTAAAAGATAGAAAATCAAGCATTTTTTACAAACCCTGAATAAAAAGCACCTTTAAGGGCTGTTTGAAAACGTAAATCAAAAATAAGCATAAAAATAAGCATCCTTTAAGCACTTTTTAAAAATGCTATGCACCCTGTTAGTTATCATAATAACAGAAATAGTGCAAGAAACAATTTAGTACAACACAAAGTAATAAAATATAGAAAAATTTTTCATTTTATTTTTATTCTATTATAAAAGAGATGTTCTAACCTCCAGATGAAGGTTGGAGTTTCGACAAGAAGGACACATTGGCCCACCATTGGAGAACACAAGGGGCATCTTCCTTGTTTGGTAGGCACATCCAACATCATCACAAATAAAGGTTAACTGAAAATATGAGATTTATATAGATCAAAACAATTTTCATAAAAAGTTAAAATTCCATTTCATCCATCAAAAAACCAATGTCAGTTTAAACATAAGGCTTTCAACATGATAAATTGGTTTCCTTTTAATATCAAACAAGCAAAATTTATAATTTTGATTTTTAAAAAAATATGGGAAAAAATATTTTGAATTTTTTTTCCCTGCGCAGCAAAATAATAATAATTAAACCTTTATAATACCTGCCAACATTGAAGAAATAAAATACAGTCAAACCCCGCTATAGTGTACCTTCAAGATACCGAAATTTCAGTTCACTATAACCGGGAGTTCACTATATCCGTTACGCAGGCAATTTAACTGATGGTTTCCAAACTCCTCCCTTTTATTACGCATTATTCAAATAAATGACTGAAAAATATTATGTAGTAGTGTTATTTTTCATTACCCACCGTCTTACGTACAACAAAAAAATTAGTAATCTTTAGCTGATGAGTAATCCTCAACATCAGATATTGGAAACACTTCCCGACTCTCAGATAATTTTTTCTGAATTTCTGTTATTCCACTTTTTAAACCTGTCTAACCTGCCATTAAAGTAGTATCTTAAAATCGCTTAGCAAATTCATCGACATTTGTCCAGATACTGGAAGATTGCGGCTTCTTCGATTGGTGAACTTCTTCAGTAATGCTTCAATATCCTTGTGATCTGCTTTTCTCAAATTTTTTTCTTCCATCTGATTTTTTTTTCATGAGCAGAAGTTATTAATTGCGTATTTTTCCATATGCTACAAACTGCAGATTTGGATAATTTATATTCCCTGCAAATATCAGCTTCATTGCATCCATTTTCAATTTTTCTGATTATGTTCATTTTATCATCAATGGAGAACGTCTTAAGTTTACTGCTCGCTATAGTTAAATCTGAGACACTTCTTTGCAGAATTTTTTTAACTGAACAGAGAGCAAAAAGGAGTTGAAATGAGGGCCTTATCAACACATATTAGTGTCCAACCCTTAGACCAATTATGAATTCATTCCCTCTGACAGAAAATTCATATTGTTCCCACTGGCACCTTACAGGTGCATCATCTGCACAGGTGCATTAGGGATGAGAAAGTGAGATAAAAGAAGCAAACAAGAAAAAATGCTTATCGCTACATTCCCCTCTATAGATGGTTTTAAAAATCGGTATGTGTATTTATTTCGAAGTAGAAATTTCAAAATCATTACAAAAAAAAATGAAAAAAAATCAGCTGAAGACAGAAAAAAGTTCATTATATCCAACCTCCTCACTTTTTTGGTTCACTATATCCACAAAAAATAACATTATCCATGTATAGCAAAGCACGGGACCGAACATTTCGTTCACTATATCCGGGAGTTCACTATAAACCGTGTTCACTATAGCGGGGTTTGACTGTATCAGAGATTTTACTAGCAACATTTTTTAGGTTACGAGTGAAGTTTTGATATAGCATGTATAATCATGTAAGTCAAAATTGGAAATAATATAAGCACTTACATTTAGCGAAGCAAAAGATATGTATATAAATCTTAATCTAAAGAAGATTTTTTAAACCATTATTTATAATTACTTAAACTATAAGCACTCATCATACTGTAGTACTAGCAACAGCACCATCTGTTGAAGAATAAAAGAAATATTTTTGCCATAGGCGGATATTTTGTTGCAATTTTTTTTAAAAATTTCTTCAAAAAATACGGAGAAATTTGAGAATATACGGGTAAACAGGAGATAGTCGTAAAATACAGGAGTCTTCATTAAAAAACAGGAGATTTTGCAAGTATGCCTTATTAAAAAAAACCTTAAACTTTTTGTAATATATCAATATTAAATTTAATCAAGAATACATATGAAATATAAATTACAAGATTTAAAAATGAAAAGAATCAAGGGAACTGATTCCTTCATATTTAACCGCAGTCATATTTTTTTTTTTTTTTTTGTAATAAAATTAAAGCTTTAATTATTTATTTTCTTAGTACAGGTTTACACTCTTATGTACGCATTTGCTAATTACTTAAAATAACACGATAAACTTTTCTCTTAAGTAGGAATATAAACTTACATTAAACATTTAATACTAGAATTTTTTTTTTTTTTACAAAAGCTATATTTGAAAGGCAGTTTTCTTAACATAAAAAAAGCTTAGTTAAAGTTTCAATCATAATTTCTAAATTAAAAACAAGTAAAATATGAAAAAAACTATGTACCTTATAATATCGAGAAATATAACTTTTCATTATTTTTTCAAGTTGATTTCTAAGACTTGCTTCAAACTGAGTCAGCCTGGTTTTACATTTTAAACAAGAATCCAGTTGAAAATTGATTGCTTCAGGCTATGAAAAGAGAAAAATAGCGATTTCAATTTAAATTACAATTAAAACAATCAATACAGCAAAATAAATTGTGAAGTATCACATGCATTTTTACAAAATAGAGATTAGAAATTAACAGTATCAAAATTGTAAGCAATAAATTTGAACTATGTCCATAAAAGGTTTTATATAGTAATGATTTTTATCACTACAAAAATTTATAATATTAAAACAAATAAGGAGGAATTTTGCATATTGAAAATTTCATGAGGTCTGGAAAATAAAGTTTAATGAACTAAATTACATAATTATCTGAGCATGATTATATAAAATTACATTATGTAGTATATTACATAATGTTTAAAGTGTAAGAAAAAGTCAGAAATTAGTTGCAAACAAGAAAATTTTATAACTCTTGGTAGTTAAGGGGATTTAACTTATTTCAAACAGATTATTACAGAAATTCTCAAAAATCATTATTTTTATTACTCAATAGTAACACTATAATCTTGACTATGAAATCGTAATATTTATTGTAAAGACAACTCTGGCTTTATAACAGGGTGCATAGCCAAATATTTCTAAAAATAAGCACCTTTTAAGTACTTTTCAAGCACTAAATTTTAAGCACTACATACATTAACAAAATGCAAAATACTTTTCAGAGACTTTACAAGACCATGATAAAATAACTATTTCCTGACAAAGAAGAACTCTTTTCTTGATTATATTAGCCACCATTAAAAGATCGAGAGATTTTTTGATTTAATTTTGGAGGATGGAAAATGAAGTCTGAAATTGAGAATATCTTGCAAAATGCAGCAGGGTTGCACATGAGAGTGCATGAATCTCACCGAACCCAGCTCAGTATATGCACATGCGGCACCGCAAGTATTTCAACAAACCTGTAACAAGATTGGCATTATTATATGCTATGGACCGATGGTATGCCAAAATGAATTGTGGTTGAATGAGCTGTAAAAATGTTGAATAAAACATGGGAAAAGCATGCTTTTGCATAATACGTAGCGAAAATCGACTTGGTAAAGAAAAAATCTAATTTTCGAAGAGGGAAAATTAAGCACTATTTATAAAGTAAAAAATAAATAAAAGTTAACCTCGATTCTCAGAGGACCATCAATAATGAATTCTTGGAAGCACTGTGCAGAGGGACATTTCAAGACAAGTTTTTCACAATCCTTGAAACGATCTTTATCATCAAATAATGAGGATGGATTTAATAGCTTATCTTCTTCCTCTTCAACATTTCTAACCATTGCATGATATTTAGACTCATCCAATCCTACAAACAATGAAATATTGATTCAAAAATGTAAGATTTAAAAATAATATAATGAAAGTTTATATATATATATATTGTTTTTTACACTTTTGAGTTACAAACCTAATAATTTAGCTATCATAGCAGCATCGGCACCTTCAATTGGAGCACATAATCGGGAAATAACAGGATGTAATTGTTGAGTCAAGTAATACATAACATCTGTAAAAATAGCAATGAAAAATTTTTAAATGACAGAATATTTAAAGAACTGATTTTCATTTTAAATTCTAACAAGTGAAAAGGAAATCTAAATTAGTGGAAAACAAACTTTCGCAAACTTTTTGACGGTCAAGTAACTTGTACAAACTCTTGCAAAAATTTGCCTTCTAGTAAATGTTCTATGTTAAAGGATTGAAAGGCAGAATTTACAATACTTTCTAACTAGTTCAAATTTATATCAATTTATTATCATGATGTAGTTGAACTATTATTTTTGAACTAATGTGTGTAGCCAGCATTATTGTTCCCAGCTAAATTTTTCAAATCACTAACATAGCTGGAAATTTTTTTTTAATTTCCCTTTATCTAACTCCATCATTTAATGTAAGAAGCCATTTATATGCAAGAAAGGTTTTCTTTTATTGATTTCAAGTTAAGTAACTTACAAAAATGTTTTGAAATCTTTAAAAACTAAACAAACGATTCATAAAAATCAGAGACAGATCATACCATTACATCTCTAGAAATTTATTCTTACCAATTTTTAGATTTTCATTTGATTTTAACTCATCAGGATGGTAAGCTCGTTGAGTGGCAGGCAGGTCAGACCCATCCTTTGAAAAAAATATAAAGAAAAATATTAAAGAAGCTACAATATGTAATAAATATTTTGCACAACTTAGTACATAAATTTCATATTAAAAAAATTTAAATCATGTTTTTTACTCCAAGAACCTCATGTATTATCTTACAAGTGATATAACATCACTCCAATACTTTTTATCCCTTTATATTTTAGAACAGTAAATTATTTCTGAGAATAACGAAAATGGTTTGTCTGACTGAAAGAAATATATTGTACAAAGTCACTGTTGCATAAAATTATTCAGATTACACTGATGTGATCTTTTGCCATATTTGTCCAAAAACTAAAAGCATTAAAAATATTTAAATGATGTTTTTTACTCCAAGAACCTCATGTATTATCTTACAAGTGATATAACATCACTCCAATACTTTTTATCCCTTTATATTTTAGAACAGTAAATTATTTCTGAGAATAACGAAAATGGTTTGTCTGACTGAAAGAAATATATTGTACAAAGTCACTGTTGCATAAAATTATTCAGATTACACTGATGTGATCTTTTGCCATATTTGTCCAAAAACTAAAAGCATTAAAAATATTTAAATGATGTTTTTTACTCCAAGAACCTCATGTATTATCTTACAAGTGATATAACATCACTCCAATACTTTTTATCCCTTTATATTTTAGAACAGTAAATTATTTCTGAGAATAACGAAAATGGTTTGTCTGACTGAAAGAAATATATTGTACAAAGTCACTGTTGCATAAAATTATTCAGATTACACTGATGTGATCTTTTGCCATATTTGTCCAAAAACTAAAAGCATTAAAAATATTTAAATGATGTTTTTTACTCCAAGAACCTCATGTATTATCTTACAAGTGATATAACATCACTCCAATACTTTTTATCCCTTTATATTTTAGAACAGTAAATTATTTCTGAGAATAACGAAAATGGTTTGTCTGACTGAAAGAAATATATTGTACAAAGTCACTGTTGCATAAAATTATTCAGATTACACTGATGTGATCTTTTGCCATATTTGTCCAAAAACTAAAAGCATTAAAAATATTTAAATCATGTTTTTTACTCCAAGAACCTCGTGTATTATCTTACAAGTGATATAACATCACTCCAATACTTTTTATCCCTTTATATTTTAGAACAGTAAATTATTTCTGAGAATAACGAAAATGGTTTGTCTGACTGAAAGAAATATATTGTACAAAGTCACTGTTGCATAAAATTATTCAGATTACACTGATGTGATCTTTTGCCATATTTGTCCAAAAACTAAAAGCATTAAAAATATTTAAATGATGTTTTTTACTCCAAGAACCTCATGTATTATCTTACAAGTGATATAACATCACTCCAATACTTTTTATCCCTTTATATTTTAGAACAGTAAATTATTTCTGAGAATAACGAAAATGGTTTGTCTGACTGAAAGAAATATATTGTACAAAGTCACTGTTGCATAAAATTATTCAGATTACACTGATGTGATTTTTTACTGTATTTGTCCAAAAACTAAAAGCATTATCAAATTATTATTTAACCATACAAATTGTCTAAGTATATAATGTCTAAGTAATATATGTCCACATTGAGAATAGCAAAGATGGTTTGTCTAACTGAGAGAGATATAGGATACAATGCCACATTCGCATAAAATTATTCTGATTACAGTTATGTGATTTTTTGATATATTTGTCCAAAAACTAAAAGCATTATCAAATAATTATTTAATCCTATAAATTTAACTGTTTTAAATATCACATTTTTTCCTAAAAAAAAAGAAGGAAAAAAAAAACAATGTTTCAATCATAATTTTGACACACATTACTTCACTTTGATATCTCCTTTTCAAATCAATGGCTTTGTTTAGAAGTTATTTATCTTAGAACAAGTACTGTTTGAAACAATGTAAAAAAAATTACAATGTAACAATGACTTAACTTCCTAGTGAAAAATTATTTTTACTCAGAATTTCAACATTTTGAACTTCATCATAACTGAGTTACTCCCTTCAATGCAATGTGGTAGAGAAATCATACAGGAGTAGAAATAAATAAATTAGAAACAACCTCCATGTTGATTCCAATTTGTTTATTTCTACTTATATGTGTGCGGTCCTCTAAAGTTAAAGGTTGAAGATTGTTGCTGAGTAAAAGCTCAAAAAGTTTACCAAGCAAATTATGTATCCAACAGTATCACCCATCTTCAGTTTCTTAGCTCCTTTCTCGTTCATTCGAACAGCTACCATAACATGAGGAAGATTCTTTTTATTTGCATACTCTTCAGGATTTTTAGTCAATTGCTGTAAATAAATAAAATAAAAAAACTTTCATATTTAATTTACACATAAGACAAAACGATTCACAATTGAGGCAAAATAAAATTTTGATTATATTTAAGGAACCTGCAATTAGATTACTAATATGCATTAAAAAAAAAATTTTTTTAAAAAAAACTCAATACTTACTGTAACTCTTTATAGGACTATTTTTTTTCTAGTTATGCTAAATATTTTTAGAATAGATTGATTTATGAAAATAAATTCATTTAGCCCAATTTTTCATTAATTCATTTCATTTTATTCATTCACTTAAATAGCTCCTCGGTGTTAGCTTCAATTTTTGACTCCACCCTAACCTTTACTGTTCACCACATTTATGAAAACGAAGCTCTATAGACAAATATATTTTTTGTAATTACTGAAGTTATCAGGAAATACCACATATATAATAAGGGAAAAATATCTTCTTATCAACACAGAAAAATTAAGAAATTTGGTGGGAAGTATATTTCCAACAGTCTTATAAAGAGTTAAAGCAAAACCATTGTTATTAAAACAATTTACAATACAAAATTATTTCTTAGTAGAAAATCTATTCACAACTACTAAATTTACAAAAAATAAAAAAATTAATAATTAAAAAATATATAGTTATACTTTGTAAATAATATAGTCAGTCAGTGGCTTCTTTCCTTGGGTAACATCTTCACCTAAGGTAATTAAATGCGAATGGATATTGTCAACAATTTCGTCTTTTGATTTGTTGGAAAGAATTTCCTTGATTATGTACCTAAAAATAGATTTTAGAAAGTGTGTATTCTTCAAATTAGTAAATATGCATAGAATAGATTGCACATAATACTAAAACTCTCAGTTTTACTAAATATTTAAAAATTAAAATAACAACTTTGACAAAATGTGTTTTTGTATTACACATCAGACTAACAAAATGTCTTTTTTATTTGAAGAAAGTATTGAAAAGAAATTTAAGATTTTGCAATAAAAAATTAATTTTTTTCCTTGGAACAACAATTCTCCGTTTTACTAAATATTTAAAAATTAATGGAACAGCTTTGACTAAAGGTGTTTACGCAATACACATCACACTAACAAAAACAAATTTTGGACCTAAGAAAAAGTATTGGAGTATACAAAAAAAAGTTGCACAAGTAAAATATTTTTTCTTCTAAATAATAAAAAATTTAAGATTTGAAATTGTATTAAAAAAGTTATTTTTTCCCTAAGAATTTAAAATTTCTTTATATTAGAAATGCTTATCACTTTTTATCAGAAATGAAAAATTTTCCTGAGTTTTCCTAACTATCCAAATTGCTAGACAACCTGTATTTATTTAAAAAAATTTTTAGTAAAAATACTTTTTATCTGCTAAAAGAACTCCAATAATAGTTCATAAATAAATTAAATAAGAGGATCTATTTTAATAATAAAAGCAAAAATGTGTAAAAAAAATTAAGAATGTGTACAATATTTTTAAAGTTCTAAACGCAAATTTTATAGATAAAATAATAAAATCTATCTAATAAAAAGAAATACAATTGAAATTAGTATTAAGTCAAATTCAAACTTTACAATTTTGAGATCAGTTTGGGTTAAAACGAGAAACTTCATTTTACATCATACTGATTTAATTTAAGAAATAATTTTTGCTAAGCGATTCTTTCTTCATAAATTTGCTAGATTAGTTCAATAGTTAACAACTTTTTTTTAAAAAATGCTTTTTAGGGTTCCCACTCTATGATGAGATTGAAATTCAAGGACTTTCCAGGACTTTTCAAGGACCTCAACAAAATTTTCAAGGACCTTAATCTAAGACCAATTTTAAAAATTATTCTCTTCTATTTTACTAGAAGCAACAATGCTTGTTGTGGCAATAATTAATTTCAAATATAATACCTAAAAGCTTTGCCTATATAGAGAGAAGAGAGTATATGTATTATGGAATAAAATTTATATTTTTTTAAAAACAACCCTACTGGTTTTACATATTAATTCACAATATCATTTTCAGCACAATCTACAACTAATTGTAATGAGGTGTTAATGGTGAAATCCTTTAATCCTGTGTATTTCCATGTGAAGGCTGCATGAAAGACAGAGCTAAATCTTAGGTATTCCATGACTATTCCATAACCCCCTCCTCTCCTCTATTAAACATCGTTTCTGAAATTATTCATCCATAGTTTACACAACCTTCTCTAAATGTTATGTAGCAACAATTCTTTCTGAAAATAAAAATTAGAAGGAACATATCCCATTTTCACCATGTTTAAAAGCATTATTCATTATGTGTAATCCACAACTGCCTATGAATATGACCTGGTGGGAATATTTCTCTTTTAATTCACACTGAAGCTTCTAATAGAATTTTCAATTGACACAGGGTCCATCCATGGATAATTGAAGTATTTTAGAGAGCTCTTAACCATCATCCATGCATTTGTAAAAAAAAGGACAAAATATTTTCTGCAGTTCCATGACCCATAAATTGGGAGGTAAGATACTTAGTGCAAACTTTATTATCAATCCCTTACCATAATGTCCATCTGCTTAGATTGTAGAGACTGATTTAACGTCTCATCAAAGAGTACAGTGTAGCAATCAACATTCTTCAGCTCATTTATAAGAATCCCTTTGAAGTATAGTGCCAATCCAAAGGAGCCCAAATAGGCTCACTTTGTGGCACTACAAAAAAATTGTCTCGCTATACAGCTATCAGCAAACATTTTGGAGAACAATTTATTAATCCCTTCACAGGAGTTACATGAATAATTACTAGTGATGCACTTCAGACTCCAGAGAATTTCAGCATCAAGCACATTCCTTTTGACCAGATAAGAAGACAATGTTACCTCGGCCACTAAAGTTTCTGTTTCACATGGGGCACACGATGTTGAAGGAGTATTTACACCAGATGAATTAGATGTTCATGTCTTTGGAAAAAGAGAACTCAGCGCATGAGACTGCTTTTTTGTTTTACCTTTCTTTGATGTGTGATTTCAGAGCAGATTCTTCCATTTTCGCGATATCGATCTCCTTCATGCATAATCGGCACTTGGCTCTGAACTTCTTTTCGGGCATCGATAAAATCCATTCTTTATAAGCTTGATTATCCATCCATTGGGGATTAAAATAGCACTTACAAGGCATAACTAGTCTAAACTACATAACACAAATACGAAGCCGTGCCTTTGCGAATACGGTTTACAGTAAAGTTTTTAAATGACGCAAACGTAGGGACAAGTGTGGATGGTAAAACGGCAAACTTATTGAAAACTACAAGGTACATATTGTTACGAAATTCGAAAGTATTCCAGTTTCGATAAGGAAAAAGAAAATCTAAGCATACGCGACAGAAGATGAAGTGGAGTCTCTCCCCGATTGTCTGCTGTGCTCCGCGCCCTTGGCAGACACCAAGACGCTAGGCCCGGTTAGAAACGGTGGGGTTAAAAACCACGTAAGAGAGTTCGGGAACAAAACAGAAAGATCCGCGGGTGTTTTATAAAAAGGGCCGTCGGCAGTATTGGACAAATTCAAGGACCTAAGACGTTTTTCAAGCACTTTCAAGGACCGTGGGAACCTTGTTTATATAGAAGGGAAAGTGCTAATGATACTGATCGATTAACCTTCAAACAGCAATGAACATAGTTAAGAAAATGTTGAAAGAGAAACAAATTATGAATTAAACAAATAAGCATTGATAACTCACTGTCCAGCATCTTTGGACAACTGAGACCAGTCTCTTCTTACAATATCCAGACCTTTGATTTCTTCTTTAGTTACTATCTGGCCATTCGGTAGATTAGTCACTGATAATGCAGCATATTTCTTTTTCTTTAAGAGCAGCATGGGTTTGTACACACCATCAATATCGATTTCCAGCAGTTTATAAAGTTTATTTATTTCTGCTTTTACCTAAATTGGGAAAAAATAAATAATAATTTTTTCTTACATAACACAAAGAAAAGCAGTTGAAGCATATATTAATTTAACCAAACAGTTTTCTTTACAGATTGCTGAAACACATGTTTTATAAATTCTTATCAGCATCTTTAAAATTACATTACAGTTACGCCATAACAAAATGAAAATAAGGGGAATCATCAGATAACCGAGAGTCATCAGAATTTTTTCGATGAAATTAGGATTTCATCATAGTCATTTTCAACAAAAAAGACCAGCAACATTCAAATGAAACAAATTAATCAAATAGTAATTTCTTTTTGAAAAGTAAAAATAAATAAATGCAATTTAAATCTAAAATAAAATAATGGAAACATTTTCAGATAAAAATTGCTTTCAGAACAATAAGACCAGACAATTTTATAAATAAAATTATTAAAACTTTAAATCTGAATATGAGACCACCGTCTTTATCGCGAATAGATCTGCTAAGTTTTATCAAATTTTAAAATAATTCCAATATAAAAACAAAGCACAAATTAATCAAATAGTAATTTCTTTCTGAGAACTAAAACTAAATAAATGCAATTTAAATGTAAAATAAAATAATGGAAACATTTTCAGATAAAAATTGCTTTCAGAACAATAAGACGAGATAATTTTATAAATAAAATTATTAAAACTTTAAATCTGAACATGAGACGACCGTCTTTATCGCGAATAGATCTGATAAGTAGTATCAAATTTTAAAACAATTCCAATATAAAAATTTAATGACCAAAGAATTGATAATTCACTAAAAGGTAGGGAATACAAAATCACAGACAAATATATGACAAACATATTATTAACTATAACTATGTGGCAATTTCTTTTAGAGCTTAAACAATCAATATTTATTGATACTCTGTACAATATACATTTTTGTACACAACAAAGAAATTCAAATTTATTCAGCAATTTTCGACAATCACTACCTTGTTTCCCAATTGCATAACTTCATCTAGTTCTGTCTGATTTGTATTAATCATAATTGAATCAGTATCTCCATAAATGACATCAAGGCACATCTAGGTATAAAAAAGGGATACATTTAATCATAGTGCACATCAAAATTTTCAAGTTTTTTCCTCAACATATTTTGTAACAAACTTACTTTTTCAACCAAGTCTTTAGTTTTCAATAAAATCTGGAAGAAATTGAAAATACCATTTAGTATTTAATCTCTTGCATTACATCATAATAATTTTAGTTGATACTGTGAAATCTAACATACATGTGAACTAATAAAGAAGTTGGTGTAAAGACTGTTTCATTTCTTACCGATAAATAGGAAAATATAATGAATAATATTTTTTGAAAAGTTCTGAATACATCAATTTGATACACAATGAACAAGGTCAGCATCTCATTTTATTACTAAATTCGATTTTAGAACACTGGTTAACATTTAAATTTGATAATCCACTTAAGAACAGATAATATATAAATATTCAAACAAGCAGCTCTCATTTTTTTTTATCCTAGTTCTATTTTAAAACCAAGCATAAGAGATTTGAATACATTAATTTAATACACAATGAACAACATCAGCTTCTCATTTTATAAATGGATCAATCAAGACTTTTTTCTTTCTATTTTACAATCAAGCAATTTTACCATTTCGTCTTAGTGAATAACTAAAACTTATAAGATGTAAGCAGAAGTGCCAACTTTTCTAATTAGCTATCAGATATACAATAGTACATATAATGTTAACAAAATTCATATTAACACAATTTTATCCCTTTTTACAACTTAGTTTTTATAGGTATATACGTTATATTTTTATATTAAGAATGAATTTATTATTAAATAAAAAAAGTAACATTTAAGTAATACCGTTTTTCAAATATTCGTTGCAAACAAATTTTCATAACTCTTGGTAATCAAGGAAAAAACTTTTAAAAGATTGATAGGCCTTTTAGTACAAGATTAAACATTAAAACCAATAATTTCAGATTATGTTGAATAATCTATTCTAGCATAAATAAAAATTTAAACACTTATCTTCTTTTACTTTGATCATAAGAAGTTAGATTTACTCATTTCATTGACAATGCGAACATTTGCACTTACAAGAGAATCGTTAATATTGAATACAAATTCTCAATATTGAACACCAATTTATGTTTTAATCTACACATAGAAATCATTACTAAAATGAACTAATTCAAAGAAGCGGGTATAAAACACTTCTTTTGAAAAAGGAAGGAAAATAAAGCATTGGAACAAAACAAACCTCTCTTCCTTTGCGTGTGATGAGGGCTGCTAAAGGTTTGGCATAAAATCTTGAATGAGTGAAGCCCAAGCATCCATACATACTGTTCGCTGTAAGTTTCAAGGCTCTTTGTCTGATATCATACTACAGGAAAAAATTGTATTTTTAAAATTAAATAAAAAATCATTATATTAATTTTATAACGGTAACTAAATAACTAAGTCTCATATATCAATGCTTGTTTTCCTCCAGAGAAATCTATTTTCTGGAATCTTTTTTACTATCAAAATAAACAAATATCTTTCCTTTTTTAAAAACAAATAAATAAATACTTATTTTTTTCATCGTCTGTGATCTTTTACAAAATCTTATATGCAGAAAAATTATGTATAAGAAATAGATTTTTCATAAATATAAGTCTTTAAAATAAAAACCTATTATCTGAACTTCCCAAAGTACCGAGGATTCAGAATATGGGACATTCCAATGTATTGCATAGGAAATTGAATAATTCATGTAGATTTTTGATATTCAAAATTGAAGCATTTTTTTTTTTAAAATTTGCAACAGTATTTTTTTATTGCATAAATTAGAATATAATTTGAAGCAAACTTTCATTGAAATTTTCATTTATATTTTCAAAAAAGATATTTATCCATCTAAAAACAATAACAATATCGTGCTCATAAACAAATTATAAAACTGAGTTAGTAAATTAAAAATAAAATTTTTCAAAGAAACTGTTATGTCAAATATGTTGGCAATTGGCATATTTCCATCTAAGTCCCACCCCCCTATATTGAATTATTTAGTTCTCCCTATTAACAATATTTAATTCAATACAATTAAGTTTAATTATTAAGTTTTATCTTAACCTATGAAGAAAATATAATAACTTTACTTTAACGTTTCTTTGTTTATATTTCTTTCCTGCATTAGATCGACTGGCTTAAACGAATCTGGGTTCAAGAGCGACGTAATAGTCATGCCAAATGACGGGTAATTCAACCTTTTGTCTAAAGCTTCTAGAATGTACTTTGTTGTATATTTAAGCAGGAGTTATACACTTTTAACTAATTACTTGGTTCTACCAATGTTCACAACTTAGGAGATGCTTGATGGCTATGTTCTTTTTCAAACAGATATACCAGTATACCAATAATTTTAAGTAACTGTTATTTTAGCCTAAACATTTTGAGACTAATAAATTACAAATTTAAGACTTAGCCATTATTCACTTCAGTTATTGAATCCCCTCACTCTACTGTTTTCTCAATCTAAAGGGAAACAAGGGTTATGGGCCTGCTATGCCATAACTCAAGATTGGAGAATGCTAATTTCTATGCATATGGATTAATGATTCTGAAAGACGGAGGAACTGAATGATTAAAGAAATTCTGATTTTATGGAAGTATTTCGATTACATTAAAGTAAAAATGGCTACTTATCAGATAATTTCCCCCAATTCAACAAATTATACTACATGGTCATCAGACATAAGTTTACTGTTAAAAAAAAATTAATTTGATATCGTTGAGGAAAAAAAAAGCCTACTAGAGAGTGGCAAAGGTGGAGCAGGAAAACGTGATATTGATGATTTCAAGTTCAAACAAAAGTTAGCATTATCAATATTTTATCGAAATATCAATGAGAATTATAGAAGAGTCATCGAAAATATGGCTGATCCTGTGGAAATTATTGAAGAAAAATTTCAGTCCTGATAATAGATTATTTAACACGAACTTTTTAATAAATTATTACCCTGGTGCTGTGCCCCTTAATTTTGCTCTTTCCTTTATAAACAGGGACCGCACTATGTATATAGTTTGGCTAAGTCTTTTGCCATATTTATATTAAATTTTAACTTTAAATATTATGTCTGGATCAATGCATGAAAATAATTTATTTTTGAAGAGAATAAAATTAAAACACTACATATGTAAAAAAACAAAGATCTTTAAAAATGTTTAAAGCTATAACGCAGAAAAATTTAGAACTAAATGATGACAAATACTTCTAAATTTAGTAGTAGACTAGTTATGATACACAAATTCATTATTTTAATGATAATAAAAAATAAGAACTTACTTGAGCATATCGCTCTTTAGTGATATCACTAGCCTTCATCATTTGCTTAACTTGCCTTCGGCTTTCAACCAGTTTTCGGATTTCAGCAGGCAATATACCTGGATCAGCTCCCGAATCTGGAAGACTAACTTGGAGTTCATCCTGAATAATAAATTATTTGAGTTGAAAGATTTTGAAATATATTTGGATTTCTTCTTATTCAATAATACACACAAATTATCATATCATATATAAAAAATTAAAAAAAAGTTTTCGAAATTACTAGAAGAGTAAGTACATTACAATTTAGTTACACTTTTCTTTCTTAAAAAAATTTAAAAATTTTTATTTTTTATTTTAGAGTTAATTAAGAATTCGAAAAAATTATATGTGTAAAGTCAAACCATGCTATAGTGAACCCTCAAGGGACCGAAATTTCGGTTCAGTATAACCGGGACATCACTATATCCATTCCGCAAACAATTTTAACTAATGGTTTCAAACTCCCTTGTTTTATTACAGATCATTTAAATAAATGACCAATAAAATTAAATACAAAAATGACCGAATAATAATACGTAGCAACAAAAATGTAACTTTTATTTTTTATTTCTCTTCCTCTTGCGTATAAAAAAAAATACTAATCTTTAGGTGATGCGCAACCCTCCACCGCAGATATGGAAATATTTCCCGGCTCTCTGATAATTTTTACTGAATTTATATTATTTCGCTTTTTAAACCTGTCTACCCAGGCACTCGAGCGCATAAAAGCAGTAGCACCAAATAGCTCAATAAATTCATCTGCTTTGACTTGCAGCTTTTTTGAATGCTGGACCAATTCAATGATGCTATTCAATAATGAAGCAAAGAAGAAAAAATATTTATGGCTACATTCCCTGCCAGGGATGGTTTTAAAAATCGGTATATGTATTTACTTTGAAGTAGACATTTCAAAATTATCACTTAAAATATAAAGAAAATAAATCAGTCAAAGACAGAAAAAAGTTCATAATATCAAACTTCCCCTCCTTTTTTGTTTACTATATCCACCAAAAATAACACTATACGTGTGTAGCAAGGCACGGGGGCGAGAATTTCGTGTACTACATCCGGAAGTTCACTTTATTTGACTGTATATAAGATTTATCTTTCTTAAAAGTAGTTCATATAAAAAAATTATACATTATTAAAATATATTATTTCCTACAAGCACTTTTAAAAAAAAAATAATAATAATCTTACCTCTTCAGCAGTATCTGAAATGGGTACTCTTGGAATGGTTGTAAAACAAATGTTATACTCTTGGATTATAGATGGATACAAGCTGTTGAAATCCATCAGAAGTATGTATTTATCATAAAAACCTATCAAATAGAAATTGAAGCACAATTAATCAACATTGATAGAAACATTGACTAATACTATATCTGTCTATGTTTTAATACTACTGTATTGTCTGTCTATATTAGTATTTATAGCAAAAAGATTTATATACCTTTCTTTGGTTCCAGTACAAGACCACCTTCATAAGCTGGTTTCTTTCGTCCCTTTTTAGACGTCAATTCCACTTCTTCCCCTTCTTCATTCTTTGCCTTAAAAGAAAATACTTCAATTCAAATTTTTGTACATTGGGTACAGCTCAGTATAAAATAAACTAATATTTGAGTAATTTAATTTTTTAAATAAATTGGATAACTTTATTGAAAATCATAGTGATATGCAATATTGATGAGAATTTGAATTGGATAATTGATATTTTAATATTTTCTGTTATAATTTATTATTAGAAATATTTGTCATATTTCAAACACTAGTAAAATCCAAATATCTGGATAGATGCTCGTTATTATCTTCTTTTTTAGCTAGATGTATCTGATAATAAATAATAAATATATATAGATTTACCTGTAAACATTTACCTTATATACAGAATGTATGAAAAAATTTCCAGTTTAAGAACAAAAAATTAGCAGTTGACTTACATTCCAGAAAATGCAATAGTATTTCCTTTTGTAGTAGTTCTAAATCTGTTGTTTTTTTCAGAAAATAAATTAAATACCTATTTGTCTTCTACAATTTCATAGAACAAATAATTATGAGATATCAGAAAATGAGAAAATAACTTTGAAGTAGATAATTCATAATAAATGCTTGAGTTTTCAAACAAAAAATATTTTGAAGTAGTGATGCAATAAAGCCCTTAAAGAATAAAGTTACCTGAGATTTCTTGCCTTGATATTTTGGTGGGTAAATGAAATTTTTTGCGTGGAATGCATGCAAGAGAAGAAACTCATTACGCTCTGATCTTCCTCCAAGCAAAGTGCGAGACTGTAATATTTAATAAAGACTTCATTAGTATCAAATAAAACCTGTATTGATTGCAAAAGTTTGTTTCATAGAATTATGAAGAGTTTTTTTCTGTATAAAGTGAAATTAAACATATTCAATTTAAAACTTCTTTTGGAGCTACAACTCAATAAAAACATGAGAAGAATGAAAAAATGCACAATTCTCTCATCGTTGATTGACCCTTCTTAATGATCAGTGATCTTTAATGATTATAAAATGCCAAATTCTAATTGAGGATCTAGACAGTACAAAACAAAAACCAATTTAAAAATTAATGTAAAATAAATAAATAATAATAAATGAAAAATGCAACAAAAAAATAAAAATATTAATTCATGTAGAATCAATTAGAAATTAATTGTTATGGTAAGACTTACCATCAGTTTTTCAAACAATCAAATTGAATTTGATAAAGAGCAAATTTAATTATAATCCTTTTCAGAAAAGTTAAAAACATGGAAACAAGTTTTTATAACTTACATGTGTAAAATAAAATAAATATAATTTTTTTTCAATGTTTACAACAATTTATTGATAAATGAGGTAAGTGTTATTTAACTTTTTTGTGTGATATGAAAATAATTTTCTGATAGGAAAAAAAAAATTTTTAAACCAAAATTTAGCATTAGAAACATACCATAACACAACCAGCAATGTTAGTAATTTGTAAAGCTAGTGGTAAAACGTTAAGTTCGCAGTTTAATCTAAGGATCACTTCACTTCTCATCATTCCGTGATCAACAAGGTTGAACAATTGTTTTGATGACCTGAAAGAAAATTTTTCAAAACATAAAATTAGATTGGTTTAGAAGTTTTTTTCTAAATATATATATATATATAAAAGAAATTTTTTGATTTAAAAAGTTGTCACAAACATTTGACTCAAAAATGCATTTCGCGCATTTTGATATTATTTAAATATGTAGAAATACGGGCTAACTATTAAAAGAAAAAAATTTTAACAATTAAGCTATTAAAAATTTTTTTTTTAAAAAAAACATGCAACATTAAAGAAAGTCTATATTGCACACAACATTTAGGGAAATTAGCTCAAATTAATCTAAAATTTGAATAACAATTAAATATAAAAAAAGAACTCTACCATTTTTTTTCTCTTCTTTTACTATTTTTTTCAGTTTGCTTCAGTTAAAAAAAAAAAAAAATTGACCATCATTAATAGATATTATCTTTTACTGTTTTATGTAGTTTCATCCAGACACAAATTCTGGAATTATCCTGCGTTCACAAAATACTCATGTAAACATCTAAAGAAAATATTCATTTAAGCTAAACAAAACAAAACCTACATGCCCAGCGTGTTCTCGCTACGTACAGCTGTTTAAAGAATATATAAAAAAGCAAATATCAAATTCACGTCACCACACTTATACTGAGAAGATCGGGACCACTTTAGTTGGCTTCACAAGAAATAATGATCAATACAGCAGCTACTCCACATTTTACATCATTATTTACACATAAATCTCATTTACACATTTTTTATTTACCCTTTTTAATATTGCAATATATGCTCGAATGTTATGTTAAATAAATAACCTGAGCAACCTCTAAAATTAAATAAGTTATGCCAGCAGAACTCAAGTTTATTATAAGCTTTCAACATTGATTGCTAAAAGTATTAAAGTGCTAACTTTTTCTTAAAATTCTTATTTTGATAGTAATATCTCATAAAAAAACATTCAAAACAAATCAAGCTTATTACAAAACTACATACAAGTATTGCTTGTTGAAAGATTAATTGTTATAAAAAGTAGTAAGTGTTACGTCTTGTTACAAAGTATGAAACAACAAGATACAAAACTACAGATTAGTAAGTAAAGACTTTAAAACCATTTCTAGAATTCATATACTATCTTTTACAATCAATACTATACTATCATATACTATCCATATGCCATTGAAAAATCAAATTTACTCACGAATAAAGACTATGTACACATTCAGGAGGAATTTCATTAAACTGTTGGTTTAGAATTTGTTTGGACAATTCTTCCAAGTCGTAACTTCTGCAGCGCAATAGCTCTTTAGAAGATATTTTGACATCACAGAGCAATCGACCACAGGTAGCATTTCTTTCTCCAAAACCACCTTGGGCAATCTATAAAATTATAACAAGCAAAATATATTTTCTTTTGGTTGCAATATATATTCCCTCTTACTATATATTATCCTTAAAGCATCTATTAATAGCTATTTCATACTCATTTTTCTGTATACTCACAGCAAAATATGTAGTTAAAGTAATGATTTATTAAAATAAATAAAATTAACGGATGCAGGGTATCTGCTACATTTTAGATTTTCAAATTCATAACTTTTAATGACTAATTCCAAGAGTTTTTCATGACTTAACGAAGTTACTATTTTCTTCGACAAAAACACAACAATAAATTTAAAAAAGCACTATAATAACATTCATTGAAATGATAGGTATAACCAATACTGTTACAATCTGCATCTTCATATTTATAGATTTTAAATTTAAAAAACAGAATAAAGAGAGTTGAAGCAATAAAATAGCTGAAAAAAATACAAAAGCAAATCATTTTTCTTTCATTTTTTTTCTGCAGAATTACATTCTAAAGATACTTTTCTTGTTCATCGGAAAGAAATATTCCTGATTTTTCTGTTCTCATTTTGGAATTAAAAAAAATTCTCCAATGACTGGCTTGCTTCAGCTAGAGTTTTAAATTGATAAAATAAAAAAAATAATAAATAACATAAAGAAAAAAAAATATATCGCCATAGCCATTTCTTTCATTTTTTTAAAGAACACCATAATTTTTAAAGAACACGATAAAAACATTTTATATTTTAATCAAATATGACTGTGAGTGGGGATTTTGGTATAAATTAAGATATTCGGAACACCATGAAATTGGGGGAGGGGGTAAATTCTATTTTAAAAATTAGATTTTTCGGCGACCTAAATCCATGACATTTCATGATTTTTTTTAAAAACATAGTTAAAATCATGACATTTCATGACAAATTTTGTTCAATACTGAAATCCATGACTTTCCATCATTTTTCACGACTTTCCAGGTGCGAGGATACCCTGCAGATGTTTAAATTTATTAACTTAATCATTCTGCTTAATTATTTACACATCAGTTATCCCAAACATATCTATAAAGCACCTTTGGAAAGCGATTTAAAAACTAATAAGCATTAACTTCATTTTCAGTAATATGCTTAACAAATTCCTTGATTAATATCAATCTAAACTATTCAATAATTGGTAATTCAAATTTTTTATAATTTATTCAAGCATTTTTTAAGTTTTAAAATATTCACCTTGAAAAGATAATTCAAAAAGTTGAGGTTATAAAATTAAAACTTTCAACAGGCTTCCAAAATACTTTTATTATAGCAAAATAAAAGTTTCATTTAAAAAAAAAAGAAAGAAAATTTTTGAAAGACTTTGGAAGAAAACGAAAATCAAGCCTCAAACTTGGATTTTCATCAGTAAATGTCTTTAAAAGACTTGAACATGATCTTCCATCTGGTGCGCTATTTTTGTAACAATTTTATTTCATAGATAACTCAAATGCTTCATTTAAAATTTAAGATCATTTTAGATAAAAACCAATATTGCTTGAGGTCTCAAAAATCAACTGATTTTGACACTGCTCTTTAATCAATTATAAAAAATATATTGTAAAGGTATAAAGCAACCTTTTCCAATATTTTTAGGAACTTAAAAGTTTTAAAAAATAAAAAATTTTGTGACCTTTTTCCCTCAATAGAATTCATTATAAAAGTCAGAGTCTTCATTTTTTTTTGGGGGGGGGGGTCAAATTATTAAGGGATTAGACTACCAAGGCAAATTCTGGCTAGGCTGTTTATCTATTCAATTTATTAACTGGAAGAAAAAAAACTACTTAAGATTTTTTTTTTACTTAAACTATAATTTTTTCTTTTTCTTAGAACTATGATAATTGACTATGACTATGAACTATGACTTTTATTCATAGAACTATGATAATTTTTTTTAGGAAAAAAAAAAACAATATATTTATTTATATGCATCACACTATACTGCCTCAATATAAAAGATAATTTGCATTAGTTAAAATGAATTCATAATGTAATGAATAGGAATTAAAGTTTTAAAAAATAAATAAAACACAGTAAATGTTTCACAATTTCAAATTAATAAGACTTTCAGTAGATAACTTACACAGCAGTTGATTCTATGCAATGAATTTTTCTCTGAACATGCATGCTTTTTAACAAAATAAATCTAGTTTCCTTATTGATATCAAGTAAGTGATTGAAGAAATCAATATGCAAATAAAATATTTTTAAAAAAATCATAATAAATCTGTGTGATTTGAAGTACAATAATACTTACATTAAGTCGAGGCATACCAGTTCTTTTCAATCGACCAATCCTAGACCAATTAGGTGTTTTATTTGTCACAAGACGATGCAAAAGGACGTCTAAATCGAAACCCAAAACATCATGGCCCTAAATTATTTCAATAAAAACATCATCATGGAATTCTAATATAAATATTGGAATAATAAAAATATTTGTTTAAAAATGAACTTCTGCTTAAAGTAAAGGGTTGAAATGTTTTTGTTTTATATTATTTTTTGTAAAAAAAATGTATCTTAAATAATGTGGAATACAACAAATACATAAATAAAAATAATCAAGCAGTTATGCTCCAACTACCAAAACTATTTAACAAATCCCTAATACTTGCCTGAACGATTTTTTCCCTTTAATAATACAGTAGGGAACCGATTATCCGGAACGATCGGGACCATCACTATTCCGGATAACTGATTTTTCCGGTTTTCTGAATCACTACAAAAAGCCGTTTTTTTATTGTTAAACCCAACTAAAAAATATTTTTTTTTAGGAAATAATCCTGAAAAGAAGAAAAAACGATGAAGTAATACACTAATGATTATTTCCAAAATGATGGTAAGGTGAACATCTTTCAAAAAAGAAAGAAAAATCCTAAAATCTTATAAGGAAAAAAAAAAATTTGTTTAAAAAATGGCGGGAAAATTTATCGAATTTCATTCCGGTTTTCTGATTTTCCGGTTTTCTGATTTCCGGATAACGGGTTCTGTACTGTATTAAGTTTACTTATTTTTAATATTTTTTTATTATACATTTAAAATAAAAAACCTTTATGCTGCAATTAAAACTTTTACGTAAGTTGTTACAATGATTTCAACCGATTAGAAACTTTTCTTTTTTTAATTTATGATTCGCAATTCGTACTGCTTCCAGACTAAATTTGAAAATAAATTGCTGAAATTGTTATCTAAGCAATAAAAACATTGCCAAGCAGAGTATACCATTTGTATTTTAATGCTTCTACAAACTGTCAGTGTCTTTTTTTTCTTCTTTAAAATGAGAAAAAACATGAAAATAAATTATGACAAATAAAATCAAAATGATTTTTAAGATTAATTAACACCAACCCTAGACTATGAATAGAATAATAGATTTTCGAACATAAATGAAGTGAATTATTAATAAAAACAATCTCATACCACTATGACATCTGGATCAATTTTCTGCAATTTGGCCAAGAAATAAATTAATAAACTACGCTCAGAGTCAACTCTTTCCACTTTAGTGTTTTTATACTTGGTGATTGCTTCCTTAAAATCATAGGGAAATATGCCATCACTAGGTTTAGTTAGAACTGCAAATGAAAAATATAATAAATAACCACATCAAATTTTCAATTTTTAATAGTAATAAACAGGTCAAATGGACCATTCAAAGGACACAGCTCAAGCACACCTATTTTATCAAAAAAGAAATTCATTGAAAATTGAAAGCATAATAAACTTATTTATGTCAGGCCACAAAAAGTCTTACACCCGGTCAAATGTAAAAGTCATATCGAAATATATTAGTAGACTTTTTCAACCCCTCAAATTCTATGAAAATAAGGGGATCGACGTATACATCCATAATAAAGTCAGAAATTCGTTGATCTTGAAATACACTATCTAGCCATTAATGACCGGACACTGTGAAGTTCGGCGGTGGAGGAATTATGGTGTGGTCCTGTTTCTCATGATTTGGCCTTGGACCCTTGGTGTTAGTGCGTGGAACCCTGAACGCAGAAAGGTATAGAAACATCCTGGACAATTCGGCGCTTCCCACCCTGTGGCAACAGTTTGGTAATGGCCCGTTTGTGTTTCAACACGATAACGCTGCCATTCATAAAGCACATGCCATCACGGACTGGTTTGATGAAATGGGGGTGCAAGAGCTTGACTGGCCATCCAAAAGTCCCGACATCAATCCAATTGAGCATCTCTGGGATGACTTGGAGCACCAGTTGAGGGCCAGACCACAATGCTCCAAAACCACCACTCAAATCTTTGCCATGTTACAGGAGGAATGGCGGGCAATACCTGCCGCCGTGTACCAACACCTAGTGGATAGCCTTCCTAGAAGGGTTAAAGCTGCAATTCGGGCGCGTGGCGGCCCTACGCCCTACTGACTTGATGCTAGCACCTCATGTATCCGAAATGAGGGATGTCCGGTCATTAATGGCCAGATAGTGTATCATTGTATTTTAAACAATGATTTATATATATGAATAACTAAGCAACAATTCACTTCTTTTAAGGACAATTTTTCATATGTTATATGCAATTAAATTTCTTTCATCATATTTTTCTTTTTCGGAAACAATACTTTGATTAAGTTCAACATACCCAGAAAAAAAAATAGGATTAAGGAAAGTTAAGATAATTTATTCAAGACTATTTTTTAAAAAAATATAACACAGTGAAAAGCAAAAAATTTAAAGTTTTCAAAACATCATCTGTAACCGATTCAATAATGTTAGCAGTGGGATCGTACTCAGGCTTTTTAATTAAAGAAATTTTTAATTGTTTTTCTTTTTTTTTTTGTCTTCTTTTCAGCGGTCAACTCATGCACGTGATATACCAGAAAATTTTCATCTCGATAAGAAAAATAAGGGGTCGACTTATACACCAGGACATAAGCTACACATAAAAATCAGCAATAGGAAAAAATAATAGTACATATTTGCTTACATCAATCAGATATTTCTTTCAATTACCCTTAGGAGCAGTCTGATTAGATCCCAAAACCGAATAAGAATATTTATATTGTCACTATGAGCTTACTTGTTTTGGCAAAATAAATTCTAATAATGGAATACTTGTGCACTAATTCTTTTCTCGTTCGCGAAAGACATCTTTTTAAACTAGGCACAGAGGTTAAATTTGGGAGGGAAAAAAATTTTTAATAAAAAAAATTTATTGCTACAAAGGGATCTTTGTTTATTTATCTTAGAATAGGAAATAATTGCAGACTTAATTTTTTTTCAGATAAAAAATAATATTGCTTAAGCAAAAACACTCCGAATCATATAGTACTTTATAAAAATAAAAGCAAATATTGAAACGAAACTTACCACAAAAATGTGACTGATACGCAGGAGAAGGTGCTGTTTTATCCAAAGAAAATTCTTGATGAACTAAACAAGATACTGCAACAACCTTTAAAAGTAAAATTACTCACATTTTACTAATTTAAAGTCAGAATAACTGAATATACATTAGAAAACAACAGTTAGTATTAAAGCAGTATAAAATTCTTCATCTAGAATTCAAACAAACAAATAATATTGCTGGGTTGGTATTGCTGGAATTAGCATAACATTTTACTATGAAATAGGTCTACAAAGCTTGTTTAGTGATTCACATTAAAATATTGTATTAAGAGTGCTTAGCAAAATGTATAAAATATACATAATTTATTAATGGGGGGATCACATTTATGTACAGTTGATATCATATAATCATTAAACTGTATTGATGTTTTTTTTTTTTAAAAAGTAACATATTTTTAAGTATAAAAAAAAAATTTACCTCATTTTGTTGACTTTTCGAATGTACAGAAGTAGTTAAATTCAAACACATTAGAACAACAGGGGGAACTGGTAATACTTCATCAGTACAGACGATGTGACTCAGCTTGGTTGCAAAGGCCTGGAATTAATAATGTTAACTTTCATAATTTAATTGTAAAATTTAAGAATTAAAAATCATGTAAATCACTAAAAATTAAAAAAATAATCTATTTTGATGCAAAATAATTTGTAAATGAAATTCAATCAGAGCTGCCTTTCTTATGTGTTAAAATTATATATACACTATTCTAATAAACATGATTACATTAATAAATTTATATAATCATTTTAACTAACATTAAATTAAATACAATTTACAGTACAATACAGTTATACAATACTAACAATAAACAATAATATATAATATAAACAAACCATGCTATTAGACATGCTTAGTCGCAAGATACAATAATGCTGCAGAATGAACAAAAAATCTTCACGTCACAATGAATTTTTAAAAATGAGTAAGCAATAATATGGAACATAAGCTTTGATATTCCTATTTATTCGTTGATTAATGTAATGTCTACACAGGTTTCAAACTTCTCAGAGACAGGCTCAATTTTTGGCAGCTAAAAAGACTTAAAATTAGCAGGATTTTTTTTTTTAAACAAAAAGGTAAAGTTTCATTATATAAGGAACCATAACAAACAGGCCCTGTATTTGTAAACCTCTAGAAAAGATTTTTTTGACAAAAAAATTAATCAAATATTAACAAAGCACAATTTATTTAGTGAAAATTTAAAAAGCAATAACATATCATAATTGTTACGAATAACAAAAAGTCTAACATACAAAAGTCTAAAAAAATATTATAATACTAATAAAATGTAATATCTTACTTCAATTTTACACCAGCTGACAGGAGGAGAAGAAAGCTCTGAAAAAATTTTTAAATATTATTAATAAAATATTGAAACATATTTCTGAATGAATTATTTCCAATGTAATTCATAAAGTTATAAAATGTTACAGTGAAAAAAATTTTTAACACTGAGAAAAGAAAAATCAAAGAAATTAATTTTAAAATGACAGGAGTGATTGTGAAGTGAAAAACCCTGAAAAGTTTATGAGAAAAAAATCGCTATCAAAATATCAATTTATATAACAATCATATTTCTAATTTAACATAATTTTTTGAAATACCATTTATGATTAAATTATCTACTAATAAAGAATTTCACACCTTTATAGTAACTGGTTCAAAAAAAAACTTACTTCATACAAGAAGCACGTGAATATGAATTGCGATGTACGATTTTCAGATCACGTGGATACGAATTCCAATGCGTAGTTTTTAAATCACGTATAAATACAAAACTATATGTTCGATATTACAAACTACGTGAATCGCGACGTTGGATTTTAAAAACATCAAAATGCAAATCTCGATAAAAAATTATTTACACTTACGAGGGTAATGAACATCAATCCAACATGGACCTTTAATTTTCTGTTCTAATAATAAAATTTCTAAACTTGAAGAATCTAATCCCAAAACATGGCTGAAAGTTGAGCCTCGTAGATTACTTGGTAAGGACGGATATTTGGCCTAGTAAACAGAGACAGAAATATTAAATACTATTATAAAATATTTTTAACTTAATTTTGAAAAAAACATTTTTTTTTTTAACTTACTGAATATTGAACTTCAAGGTATTCACAAGAATCTGGAATTTCTGTAACACTAAAAGCATATCTCTTCGTGGATTTCTAAAGATACACAAAATAATTACTTTTATAAATAATTACTTTTAGTTTTTTAATAAAGGTTTAAAATTTATTAAGGGCTTATTGATCAAAACTTATTATAGATTTGTATTATAAATTTAATTTAAATAAGAAAAATATTAAAGATCTTAATTCGAAATACAAATGTAAATTAAAAAAAAAACACATTTTGACTTTTGAAAATAAATTAGTAAATATAATTTCACAATTTAATTGATTAACTGTTAGATTGTTTGTTATATTGTTATTTACTTTTCATATTGTCAATAAGAAAAACATATATATATATATATATATATATATATATATATATATATATAATATATATTTGTTGGTAAGTCTGAATTTATCCTCCTGTGAATAACAAGAGAACGAAAACACTTTTAACAAGTATTTGAATATTTTCAGGGAACTGTCCAGACATTTTATGAAAGGTCTGTTTTTGTAAAATTGTTAAAAAATTACTCGTAATTTGTGAATATAAAATAAACGTTAAGTCACATTAACCAGGGTCCTGCTTATATGAATTTGTGCAAATAGGGTCGGGTTATTGCAAAAAAATTTTCAAGGAGTTTAAATTGAAAAGAGATACAAGATTATGCTCGGCACTGTAAAATTATAATTAAAAAAATTAAATTTTCAAAAATAAACAACAATTGCTGCTTCTAAATTAGAGATGCAACATGCAAATATTTGGTATTTAGCCTATACTTCTGAACGCAGAATATTTATTTCGTACGAATAATGGAAGAAACGTCTGCCGAAGACAAAATTTAATTCGTTTACATTCATCTTTCTTGCTTTTCCCCCTTGGGAAGGGTTCATTTGATTAACAAAACAATAATGAAGATAAACGAATTTGTGAAGGATTCGATTAAAAGAAAAATCATTTTGTGTTCGCTTTTGGGATAAAATATTTTGTGAAGGGTCCATTTTTATGAAAAGATATTTTGTGAAGGGTTCGTTAACGGACCCAAATTTCTTCTAAACAGACCCCTGATTTTGTTACTTTTCGTCAAACATTATCAGGGTTCAAAATAATTTTAAAAAACACCTTTTTTTTTTCAAAGAGCCTAAAAAAGGCCATAAGAATTCTGTTCCTCTAGAAGTACCTATAGTTGCTATTAAAAAAAACTACTGATTACACTGTGAAAAGAACAAAGAAGATAAAAGACACTTAATAAAATTAATGATCAGATTTTTACACACCAAGTGCCCATTTCATGGTTCAAAGAGTTAGCAACTCTTTAAAATTTTATAACCTAGAAACTATTTAACCCTTTTTTGACTAAAATTTTTTCTTGTCACTAAATATTATTTATTTAAAAAATGATATAAAAATTTCTAAACCTTACAATTCAAGATGCTTTCCATTATTATTAAAAAAAAATAATAACTATTAAATAATATTTTTTACATAGCTAAGATATCTTCAGATAAAACTAATTTATAATTGTGTGAGTGCACTAAGTACTTTGAGTTGATTCAAAAAGTTTCCTAAATACAGTGAAAATTACAAAAAAATTAATATCAAGGGCCTGCTATCCTGGCTAAACTATCATGACCATATTTTTAAGATTGGAGCTAGCTGTCTCCTGATTTTGATGGTCAAAAACCCACATCAGTCGAAAGAACAGATATATATTTAAAGGTATGAATGCAAGAAAGTATATTTTTGTCTCCGAATTCATAACTTTATAACAGGATGCGTAGCCAAATTTTTTAACAAAAAATGAGCACCTTTTAGTATTCTTTAAGCACTCTAAAAATAATTTTAATCACTCATAAAAAAATCACAATTGTACAGGTATGTACAATCATATGTACAACAATTCATATTTACAGGTAATAAAAAAAATTTCTTTCTATTGTTTAAAGTACATTTATAAACATAAAATCCACAAATTGTAAAAATACTTTATATAATCAGGATTAAAAAAAACTAGCTTCTGATAAATATTGAATGGAAAATAGTGAAAAAGATAATTTTTTCGTAACTTATGACGACACTCGACACAGCAAAGAAAAAATATCTTTTTGAAAAAGAAAAAATTAAGCACTTTTTACAAATTCCCAATTGAAAAAGCACTTTTAAGGGCTTTTAAAAAACGTAAATTGAAAATAATCACCTTTGCACCTTTAAGTACTTTATAAAACCGCTATGCAGCCTGTATGCTCAGAACAAATTAATACACATACTTGAAGTTAATCACTCCCGTGAAAATGACGGGGTGAGGTTTCGCCCTCTATTTCTCGCTCTCGTGATATTTCCGGACTGGAATGTTCAGTAGTAACACGCCAATAAGAATAAAACTAATTCATTTCCTTTGCCCGGAAAACATTTTATTTCTCATTTTACACACCAGATGACAGCACCAGGATATTTTTAAGGTAATTGTAGATAGTTAGTTTATTTTAAACTAGATGTCAGCACTAATATAAGAGATGTAGGAAGAAAACTTGGTACTACTGTCCAGATTGTGACGTTGGCCATGCTTTGAAATTTATCACACAAGAAAAAATTACTAATCTTTATTTATATTATACGTAAGTTTAATACGATTCTTTTTTAATGTTTAAAATACATATCTTTTAAATTTTCCTTGCTTGCTGGAAAACCAACATTAAGTCATAGAATGTTGGCTTTTCCTAAAAATTAAATTTTTAAAAATTTCAAGCTAAAAACAAATCAAAAATTGAAAATGAATATACATATTGTTCATACAAATAATTTAATATAATTTTCAGGGATAAAAAAATAGGCACTTTTATGACCGTTTTCTTGAAAATTAATCAATCGTTAAGGGGTTAAGATCAAAACACAGTACTACAAAATCTGATTATTAGAACAAAAGATTTTAAGGGCTATTTTTCTTAGGTTACTGTAGCAATAAATGTTCTGACAAGGAATTTTGGAAGCGTAAATAAAAATATAAAAGCAATTTAAAGTAATTTAAGCAATAAGCTAATAAAAATAATTCTCACCTTACTCCTAAATTCTGGGATCTTCATCTTCTGTAGAGTACTGCTCAGTTCTGAATAAACTGCTTGCATGGAAACAGGATTTCCAGTGTCAGCCTTTGTCTTCAAGTCTAATTCCTACAATTTAAATAATAATTAGAAATCTAACATTATCATGAAAATAAAAGTAGCTATTTCATTATTTTTTCAAAATCTCTCAGGCATGGTAATATATAAAGATATATTAATAAAAATTTTTTATATGTTTGCACTTCATTTAGATAGGCCGCAAATAACCCATGTCTACAATTAAGTGATATTATATGCACCTATTATGACAGTACCAGTAGCGCCTCATTTTATTACTTATTCAGCAGGGGTCTGTCCAGGCCAAATTTACAATTAGCGGCACCTTCACAAATTCAACTTTAGGAAAAATGGTAATTTCACAAAATACTTTTTCTTATAATTTTATTTTTGTATCCTGTAAGAAACTAAATCCATATTTTTACCATATTTTTGTATTGATTTTTTAATATAATTTTTAATTTACACAAATTATGTCTTAATTTTCACAAAATAGGCACCTTTCAGAAAAACCTAGACAGGCCCCTGTTAAGTATCCCTGGCAGAAAAATTGTTTCCACTTGCTTTACTTTGTGATTAAGTGGAGTTTCTTTTAAAAAATTACAAATAATTACGAACTAAAAGAAGTATTAAGCAAATTTTATTTTTAAAAAACACTTAAATAATTTTAATTATTTTTTAGTATTTATATTTATTTTGTTCCTCAAATATAAAAAATAAAAAGATGAATTAAATTTTTTTTTAAAAATAATAATTAAATTAAGCTTAAAAAATAATAAATTTTCTCTAAACTACATACATAAAATGGCATTTTAAATAATTATGCAAAATCTATATTATTTTTTCTTAAGAATAAATACTTACCGTCTCACGTGGCAAAACAAAAAAGCGTCTTGGAATATCTTTGACTATAACACAACAGCTGACGTATTGTTTGGCTTCAGCAACATAAATTTTCCCAAAAAGATAAACTGTGCCTAAAATTAAGAATAAATATATAAGAATAAGTGGTCCTTCTTGATGCATATTCGATACATTTAAAATAAATAAAATTTAAATATAAGACAATTTGTCTATTTTTTTTAACTGCTTGCTCTCAAGCACTATTGGGACGACAAACCTTAGTTCCTTTTAAAATTGTAAAAACTGCAGAATGAACAAAAAGAAAGTTAAAGCACACTCTAAATAAATAAATTTAAAATTTATTTGCATTATACTTCATAAAAAATTACTGGTGTAACAGTAAAAAGTTATGTTTAAGTACAGCTTCTTGTTCCTTTTTTCCCCCTTATATTTAATGAAATAAATCTATATAAATAACTTTAAGCAGCTAAAACTATTTATCAACAAACAACACATGAACATTTAGAGTAAAATATGGATATATAACTGTGGATGTGGACTGTTGAAATTGAAACACAAAAATACAAAATAATAATTATCTTTACCAGGTTGTTTAAAAGGATCTTCAAAAGCATCTAACCAAAAAAATCTTAACACTGTCTGTCCATCAACAGTGGTTGTCAGGGGAAGATTTCCACTATCAATCTGAACATCTGGTCTGCAAAGTAGAAATATTAAATCAGAAATAATGAACACTAAAAAAAGCAAACAATGAAAAGTAGTTTAGTTATTAATAAGAAATCAGCATTATTTTTATAATTCAAATTATTTTATTTTATAACCGTCGTTGAACAGCAGACCAAATTTTATGGCTCTACGACTACTAACGTTCAGCTCCGTAGCCTTGAAATTTTGAACACAATCCAGAAGACAAGGGAACTGCTGGATCGAGTATTGGGAGAAATTTGCCTCCGTGGAGGACGTTTTGATGGAGCTAACCCGCATTTGCGTTACAAAGAGAGGAAGACCACGAGAACCTCCCACGGTTAGCCTGACAGCAAGGAGACTCTAACCCATGATTCGTCTACCATTGAGGATATTTCGCATCAGCACTGTGGTCGGCGCAAGCCGGATGATTAATTTGTATCGATTGGAATCTGAATCCGGTTCGCCTCATTGGAAGACGAACACTCTATCCCGTAAGCCATCGCGGCTCTAATTCAAATTATTAATACAATTTAAATTATTACCTTTCATTTTCCTCATTCATCACACCTTGAAAAGAAGAAGTCACAAAAAACTTGTTATCTTCAGGCAAAGGTTGCTTCACATTAGCTTCCACTTCAACAGGCTTAGGCTCACTAATGGCTTCAGACAATACATTTTCACAATCATTAAAGATATCTTCACTGTGGTCTGTCAATAAAAAATAAAATAACAAAGTTAAAAAAGAAAGAAAATGATCGGGACATAACCCTATATTTCAAATGCAACTTACATAAATCTCATTGAACATTGAATAATAATATACAAGAAACCTGTTTAATTGTACAATGAGAAACCAATAATTTGTGAATTATTATTCAGGTTCGAGGAATAATCATCTCATATAAATAACAACTTAATCAAAATACTCATTCATAACATCGCAAAAATTACATATTAATTTGAGTTTGTTAGTAATTCTAATCCATATTAACTAATAAATTTTAATTTAACTTTTGCGATTCTTATCTAAATTAGGCAAGTCAATCAAAAACTATGAGCTTGCAATGACATAGATATTTAATCACTGAACAAATAAGTATTTTAAAAATTTAAATACTAAGTTTACAAAATCACGGTACAAGATTCTATCCCCAGAGGTGGCTTGAAGCTTACCCAGTTTCTAATTGACAAAACTCAGCTACACTAAGAAGTAGAGGCAACTCATACACAATGCTCATCACGTTCATGTTATTGGTCTTAAAATTGCATACTCCTTCAACGACAATTGAAGACATACTATATTTTTTTTAAAAAAACTAAAGAATTAAAAAATAACCATGCTTTTTCTTCTGTACAACATCCAAACCAATTTAAAAAGTTTAATTCTGTTATTTTAAATGTTTAAATTTACTAACAACTCGATTGTAGCCTGTCAACAAAAAAGTAAGTTTTACATTGCAAGGAAGTAACCGAAAAATTTCATAAATAGAATTAAATAAAAAGTTTTACGTACAAGAGCTGGAATTAACTATAGTTAAAAAGAATTAATTATCATTAAAATAAATTAAAAATCAGGAAAAAAGGAGATATTATTAGGATACAAAGAGGTCGAGAGACCCATGTTTATTTAGAATCAAACCCTAAAGAAAAAAAAATTTCTGCGACAAAAATTACTGAATTTATTTTTTAAAAATAGTTTTGAGGTAGCACTAGTATTAAAAACATATTTAAAAAATGTGCTGAAAAGACAACAACAAAATCTTGCAAACTTCAAGGCAGATTAAAATTTTTAATGATTTTTTCTTATGTATTTTTTTATTCTTCCTTTAACTCCATTTGATAATCCAGTAAATTTTCTAAATTAAAAATAAACTGCCATATAAATCAAATCAATTTTGTACTTCCAAATCTATTAACAAGGTGCATAGCCAAATCTTTCAACAAAAAATAAGCACCTCTTAAGTACTTTTTAAGCACTCAAAAAATATTTTTAAGCACTACATACTTTAACAAAATGCAAAATAATTTTCAAAGACTTTAGATGATCATGAGAAAATAACTAGCTTCGGACAAAGAACTGTTTTCTTGGTTACGTTAGCCATTATAAAATGATCGAGAAATTTTTCGGTTTCATATCAGAGAGTGGAAATTGAAATCTGAAATTGAGAATATCTTGAAAAATGTAGCAGAGTTGCAATAATATTTTCAAACCCAACTCAGTATACGCACATGCAGAACCGCAAGTATATCATCAAACCTGTAACATGATTGGCGCTTTCATACGCTATGGACCGAGGGTAAGCCAAAATAAAGTGTGGTTAAATGAATTGTGAAAACGTTGAATAGAATGAGAAAAGCATGCTTTTGCATAATACGTGACGAAAATCGACATGGCAAAGAAAAAATCCTATTTTCGAAAAGGGAAAATTAAGCACTTTTTAAAAACACCCATTGAAAAAGGCTTCATTAAGAGCTTTTAAAAATCGAAAATAAGCACCTTTAAGCACTTTTTAAAAATGCTACGCACCATGATTAAAGAGTATTTCATATCAAACAAGACAAAACTAATGATTGAATCTAGGAAGAGAAATTTTACTTACCGAAATCCATGCTATCTGTTTCCTGAATATCTATTTTATTTTTCTCTTCAATTTCAGTTTTGAATCCTGGATCCTGAGAAAACTCTTTAATAACCTCATCTTTAGGATCTTCATTAAATATTCCACTGTCAATATTGTTATCAAAATCTACAACTTTTGGCTGCAGAGGTTTTCTGTTAATAACAGATCGCGACTTTTGGCTTTCGTCCATTTTTGGCACATAATCTGAAGCTAAAGGTGTCTTTTGTCTTGCAAGGAATGGATTCATTTGATGGCTATTTACAAAATAAAAACAAAAAAAATTACTCCCACAAAAAATCAAGTTTTAATTCATTTCATAACAAATAAGTTGATAAGTGTTATCAATTTTATGCTTCTCCGTAGTGTATAAGATACAGAAGTTATGAAATAAAAATTAATATAAAACATATTTTAGAAGGAGTTTAATTAGATTGGTTTGCTTTCATTTAAAGCTATATTGATCCAAATTAAATGTAAGAAATTTTAAACAGAATTTATACAACCAAATTAAATTAAATAGAGCTGTAAACTAAGCAAACATGGCAGAACAAAACAAAAACATGGCAGAGAAGAATCAGGAGAAGCCATTACAGCAAAAGTCTAAATTCTCATATTCGAGGATTTCTTTTTTGCACAGCGTAATTCAGTTTAGCGGAAACCTGGAAACTATTAGTATTTTATATGACTATTAGTATTTTTATTCCAATAAATTTTAATTTAGTTTCAGAGTAGTTAAATTCTAAAAATTTTGCATGGGAAAGAAAATTCTGGTAAAAATACTGTACTCTACGATGATCACTTTTCTGTTAAAAAATATAATAATTCCAGTAATAAAAACCTAAATATATGTTATTTAAACCAATCATTTGGTCTAAGGTATAACGATAAAATTACCAAGTTTTATCATATATTATAAAGCTTTTCTTTGTTAGTTTTTCTAAAATACCACCTACCAAAGTGCTTCAGTAAAAATTAACAGGCTTTTTAGTGTCCCTGTAGAGCCAGAAACACGCTTAATTATTGCATATTCTGGCAATTTTGACCATGCTTTCTTCTCAGAGTGGTTTTTTTCTTTTTTTTAATACAATCCAGAAAGATTGACAAAAATTTTGTTTATTTTACATCGCTTAGACACAACAATGATTCTTTCCATTTAAAATAAATAAAAAATTGGATTATTTTTATTATGGGGCACAATACCTAGAATATTCTACTTTTATTCAGTATTTGATCACATTTTCTGATTACCACATTATTTATTATTCTGCTTGTGGGATAGAAAAAAAATTACCTAACTGACTAGAATAAAAAGAATACAACTGTTAAATCAATAATATAATGGTGGAAAAGAATAACATGTTGGGAAAATAGTAACAACAGAATAATTATACTTCCTTATTGAAACAAAATTACATTTTTATGTTTACTTTATTCTTCAAAAATTATGGCTTTTTTTCTTACTTTTTCGAATTTCACAAATAAATGTATTTTCATATTTTCATGTATTTTGACAAATAAATGAATATTTCAATAAATTTATATTCTATATGCAGCCACGTTTAATGAATTAAATATCTCATTGTTCATTACTCGAATAATAAATAAATAAAAGGGTTAAGAGTTTGCTTGATTTTTATACATAAAAAGTATTTCACTTTAGTTATAGCAAATGTAGTTCCTTAGCTGTTAGTAAACTTGATTTAAAGATCAGTTATATGCTTGTTTGTTGATCTGTATTAGAAAAATCATACTTATTTCTTAGCTGCCACACTTTTTTAAGAAGCTTTCTAGGGGTATTTAAATAAAAATTGCAACAATAACTGTCAGCATAAATTTCTTAAATTTATGCTTTTTTTAAAATAACACCTAAAAGCATGTCAATGTTTACCAGATAGTTTTTTATGTTGTTTTAATTAGGTATTTATGATAATCAAGAACATGTTAAATGAAGTTTATTAAATAAAAAAGAATAAAAATGGTTGCTCATTTATGATTCCGTAAAATCAGAATATTCTCCATCCCAAAAATTGGAAGTTCGCAACGCCCCACATACTATAGCATGCCTGCCAACTTTTAATCCCTTCCATTATCATTTTTCCCAGTGGTATTAAAATGAAATTAGAACTTCAATTTTAAGCAAACAAATACGTTGTATTTGAGAAAACATAAGTTGACAACCATGATAGTAGCGCATATTAATATATGTGCTTAATTTTTGTAGGAATAGTGGTGATCAAAATCATTTAAAAATTAAGTTTATAAAAGAAAAAATAGTATATATTTACTAACACTTTAAATATGAAAATAAAATCTTCCGGAAAATCCGGAAGAGGTGGCAGGTATGCTATAGTATTCATTTATTTCTAAATTCACCTTAAGTAGGTCAAAAATAACATTTTAATCTACTGAGCATTTATAGTACATTTACTTTCAACTATTGGCATAACTGTATTAAAATAGCAGTTTTCTAGAATGAGAAGAGTACCATAACAGGATAATTTCAGAACAATTTCCTCTAATTACTAATTTAATTATTTCAAAATAACCACTGGGCTAAAATTATTTTTTCTCCTTCAACTTCAACACCTATGTGAAATATCTCATCAGTTGGATATCGAATTCGGAATAAATTATAGATGAAAAATAGTTTTAAAAAAATCAATTATAATAAATTACAAGTCTTACAACAAATAGCAATTTTTATCTATATCCCCTTCTGATAATTTTCCTGAATCAAACCCACAATATCAATGAAATCATAGATTTTAAAAAAATCACAACTTTAATAATATATTTAGACATTAATAAAAATATTTGTTTGATTAAAAAAAATAGTTAGGGTGATTTAAATGAGAAAAAAATTTTTTTTAATAAAATAATATGATTTGAATCATTCCAACCCGAATGGGTACACAGACAAATTGGCAGTACAACTGAAAGAAAGTAAACATGAAAAAAGGGAACAATACCGTTGAATAGGAGACTGGGAATTATTCAGTTTATGTTTCTTACGAAGCACAACAGGTTTAGGCATGTTGCAGAACATATCTTTTTCTTTATGAAGATCTTCCATAATGCTACCCAGTATGTCATCATCTTCTAGTTTTACTTCTTGCTATTAAAGGAAGAAGAAAAAATAACAAATGAAAAATCAAGGAAGATATAAAAATAATTGCAATTTTTAACTCACTTATGAAAATTAACATTTTAATAAGCTTTTAATTATGCATTAAGATTACAAAGTAGATTAGTAGATGATTCTAAATATAGTGGAAAGACACTAGAGTGCCCTGAGACTGTGAAAAATCTGTTTAACTCATGTTAAGAGTAAACTGGATTTTTGTCTAATTTTATAAACCATCACATTAACATTGAAATATTCTAAGTGCTAGATCTAAATTTGTAAATAATTAATTTATTTAAGCACTGATAAAAGAAACAAATGAAATTATATTTCATTTGTTTCTTATTATATGCATACCTTACAAATTAATAAGCATTTGTAAGGTATGCATTTGTAAGGTATGCATATATCCTCACTTACATATTTTTAAATATTTATAATAGAATATTATCTTATGCATACCATACAAATTTTGATAACAAATTAATTAAACATAAATTATAAAATAATGATAACTAAGCACTGAAGTATTCTTTTCTTTTGAACTCATATCATATTTAAATTAATACATGAATTTTTTTTAAAAATATATATATTTTTTAAACTGAAACAATACGCTAAAAACCTTTTGTTTAGTTACATTAAATCAGATATTGAAATTTATTTGATAAAAAAATTCCACAAGTACAAATGTTTTCTCAAATTAAAAATATCTCTTCACAATTTTTGTAATATTTTTCTAAGTTGTGTTCCCCTAAGAAAATTTTTGAAGCTGCTATTGTTTGTTGGAACGTACACACATCAATGCCACAAATAATTAATATCACTAACGAAATGGTCCTACCTCAATTTTTCTTTTTGTTGGCAAGGACTTGAACATATTTTTGATGTCATTTGTTTTTTTAACATCTCTCTTCTGAGGTCCAGCAAAACTGTTTTTGGGAATTTGCTTATTTTTCTTGTCTAAAAATAAAGGAAAATAATAATCACAGCTTAAGAATGAATTGTAAAAATAAAATTTATACATCTTTAACAAAAAAGAAAACAAGATTAAAATTAAAGGAAAATACTAGGAAGATAATTTTAATTAGGGATGAAACAAATATTTACTATTAGGCCTATTTGTATGTTTTGTAGAATATTTGGTTGGCCAAATATTCAACAAAGTATTATTTTGAAAATAAGTTTTTGATAAAATTTTTGGGGGAGAAATTTAATAAGATTTAATAAAGAGTAGTCTAAAATTATATTTTTACTATTCATTATGAGAAATAGATTTTAGACATATTTGTCAAGTTCTAAAACTTGTTAATCTATGTTCTAAAAGAAACATGGGAAGGCGAAATATGAAGAATTGAAACTAGATTACTCTATGCAGAACCATGAACTTTGTAATGCTGATTTTTTTTTAAATTAAACTCAGGCAAGTCAAGCACATTGCTTTTCCTTTTACAACACTTTATGTTTTAAAAATCGAAAACTTTATTTTTGTTTTATTTTTGCTTGTTTTTCTATTTTAATGAAGCATTTTAAACATAATTCTTTCATTGTCACTTTTTTCTTTTGCAGTAAGACAAATAACTAGTAACATAGAAGACTGTGATTCCCGATGTTAAAGTCATATTTCAGAACTGAGAACAATGCTTTTTGTTCCTCTTTTTTTATTAACTATTCTCTCTATCAGCGTTTTTATTAGGACAGCATTTTTTAAAGAGATTTCTAATATACGTTATATTCTCTTATGGTTAATTTTTTCTATAAACAAGACAAAGTGAAAGGATTAAATTAAGATTTCTAGTGTTAAAATCTTTCGTTTAAAAATTAAGAACGGTTTCAATCTAGCCTTTTCCTTTTCAAAAAAACTTATGTTTTTATAGGTGTTTTTTAATCTTCACTTTTTCTTGAAAATACGCTAATTGGAAAACTGAAATGTTTAGTTTAAAATTTCCTTTAAAAAATTGAGATCAATTTTAACTTTTTCTGTTATGCTTTTGTATATAATTTTTGTTTTTATAAACATTTTTATGATAGCACTCTATTTTAAAAGCGTTTCTGATAGACATTGTCCATTTTAATATGTCTTATGGATAAATTTTTTTGCTGGAAAATGTTATTTTTAGCAGATTTTTATTGTTTTTTTTTTAATATTATTCTTTCATTCCGGAAAATATATTTTTGTTTTAAGAATAAAAAGAATTTTTTTTTTAACTTCACATCTTTAGTTTTTCTTAATAACTGTTAATCAGTTCTATTTTTTTATCTTAAATATTTTTAATTATCTTTGTTATCTTAAATATTTCTAATCAAGTTTTTTTTTCCTTTACCTCATGCCAATAATATTGTTAAGTTCGGATTATTTCTTTATAATGACTAAACTTATTTCTATATAAAAAATAATATCTATTAATGATTTTTCTTTATTCATTTATTTCTCAGCTATTTGTCTACCAAATATTTTGCATTCGGTCAAATCACTATTCGCCTAACAACCCTAATTTTTAATACCATTCTAATATTTTACCTTAAGAAAATTTTTTAATATTGAGAATAATTTTTTAAATTTCAAGAACATTATTGGATTTGATCTTTTAATGAAGCAACAGAGCATCTATTGAAAAATTCAAAAATAGGGATGACAAGTTTAGATACAACAGATTAAAATAAACACTAAAACATAATGTTTCCAATAAATATGAAACAAAATATCAAAAATTCAACCAAATCTTATTGAATCTTAACTCTTTCTGAAATTATAGAACAATCATTCCTAATACTTAATTGTTGATAAAACACTGATTGAAGACTATAAAAAAAAGCCACTTTATGCATACACAGGGGTGATTGGGTGCCCAAGTCAAAATTCCGGAAAATTTTTCTAGTTAAAAAAACAAAAAAAAAACAGTTTAAATTGAAAAAAATTTAAACAATGTTTTTTTCCTTTTTCTCAATATTTCTTAGTTTACTTAAAATATATTTAAAATTTTACATATACCTATACCATTTACACATACCTATGATGACCTGGAGAAGTAATTAAAATTCATAAATATGTCTTTCTTGATTTTATGATTATAATAACTATTTACTGATAAATAATTAATATTTATCATGTATATAAGCTGATAAAGTATCTGGCTCTCCCTTACAAAAAAATAAAATAAACTGTGTTTTTAAGTTCCACCTTTGAAAATTTGGTTTCCGGAAACTTCTGTGATCAATGATTTTTCGAAACGCCTGGACCTTCGATCTCCGGAAACTTCTAGATCACTGTTAGCGAAAAATCCGGAAATCCGGATTTTTTCCGGAGCACAATCAGTTCTGCATACAGCAATATTAGAAAACAATTAAAGCCTTAGATGACTGAAAATAACATTAACAAAAGATAAAATGTCTAAATTAAATATAAAATGATAAGAATTAAAAAGGCTTGGACAATGTAGTGATCAGCTACATTTTCACCAATTGTGACATTTTTACAATGAACTGTAGTATACATGTACTTTACAAGTTTCCATAATTTCTATATCTTATGTATTAGGCTGTTATTTAACACCTACTCAATACAAAAGCATCTTATTGCAAACATAGAAATCATGTTTTCTTCTTTAATTGAAGCTCCAAAAGCTGCGGTGACTCAGGAGATAGAGCGCTCGCCACTCGATGAATCCTGGCGCTGACTGGTCGATGCAAATTTCGATACATTACAGTGCAAAATACCCACAGCGGTAAACAGATCATAAGTTAGAGTCCCCTTGCCATCAGGCTAACGGTTGGAGGTTTTCCTTGACATGTAATGCAAATGTGAGATAGTTTAATCAAAAAGACCTCCATAGAGGTGAATTTCCCTAAATATTTGATCATGAGTTTCCTTGTCTACTGGATTTGGTTCAAAATTACAAGGCTGTGGAGTTGAACAATGGTTGTTGTAAACTTAGAAATTGGTATGCTATTTAATGACGATTATTATTATAATGTGTCCTTATTAAAGCTAAATATTAATAATTTGAACTTTTATAGTTTTATTAATTTTATTACATACTCCTGAATTATATATAAGCATAACACCATGACAATTTGAATTCAAAACAGAAAAATTTATATTTTTAGAACTAAAATAGCACTCACCAGTGTAGATGTCACCTTCAACATCATCATCAAAAATTTCACGTCCATCTTCTACATAACCACTGCCATCTATCATAAAAAAATATGATATAATTTTCAAACATTCTTTCATACAAAAATGATAAATTATAAACCCATACAAAATATTTATATAATGTAATTAAAATTATGGGAATATTTCTTATTTGTATGAAGAAAAAAATATTACTACTACATAGTACATATCATGTACATAAAAATATACATAGTACATATCATGCTTCTGCTCGAAATAATGTTTCTGTTGCCTAAACAAAAACATACATTATAATATGAGTGTGCTATATTATGCATACACCGTAAAAAAAAAATCAAACTTATGATAGATCTGATACGAGAAAATCATGAGATAAAATGAATTTCAAAAACAGATAAACTGGCAGAATATTAAGAAAGTACTATAGTTATTTTAATTTTATTTAGATATGCACCAATCTTTTTCATCCATTGAACCAATTGAATGTCTGATTTGAAACAGAATTATAATATAAAAGAATAGACAGAATTAGAGTAAGGTGAATTATATAATAACTTGTCAAAATTATTATACAATTCACCTTAATTTTATAACTTGTCAAAAAAATGCAAATAAATAGTGAATTAACTACCATGTTTAAGGAAATTAACTAAAGTGGTTAATTTCCCTACACATTATAGTTAAACATTGAAGATTTAAGTAGTAGTTACATTTAACACAAAATATGAAAGAGTAAAATTTTAAGCAAAATAAATTAAACATTACAGATAGATATATTGCTTGAAAAGAAGTTTTTTAAGATTATAAAAGAATTATAAATTTAAAGAAGGCATGAAGATTTTTACCCGGACGATGTAATGCCTTATTTTGATTATCAATACTATAAAACGATCTTTATGCCACCACCTTCTGCAAAACAAAGTTAAATCACAGCAACTGGGCAAGAAATCTAGGAAGTTATGAAACTATAATGTAAAATAATTTTCCATTTAATTAATGTTAATATTTACACACATTAAAATTCATTTAATCGAAATTATCTGAGGTTGCTGCCACTTATTTTTGACTAAATGCAAAGCGAATAAATAAACAAATTTAAAAGATTTATTTAGATGGTAGATAGGTACTTTATTTACGTCGCACTAGGCTGCACAATGGGCAATTGGCGACGGTCTGGGAAACATTGACGACGATGATTCTAAGATATGCCATTGGAATTTTGTTCCTCTGCAGAGGGGATGGCTTGCCTACTTTCGATAACCTGACGACCAGCGCGTAGTCGAGCACTTTACGGTAGAACAGTTTAACGAGGACCGATACCTTGCACCCAGTCCACAGTGGGACACAGAAACATTGATATTAATATTATAATGATTCTGTAAAAACAAACGCTAACCAAAACTGCAATTTTGCCTACAAAGCTTAGAATGCTGTAGCTTGTTATTCTGGTCCATTTGTTGTACCAGCCAAAAGCAAAAAATTAAAAGAACTTTTGCATAAAAAATTTCAGCATGTTTTGTTAATGTAATAGGTAAAAATGAATGCACAGTGTAAAAGACTAGAATATGGCATTACTATCATCAATAATCCAGTCTTCTTCTTGACGCTCTTGGACAAGACGGGAAAATTCTTTCTCTGAAACTTCTTCATAAACTTTAGATTCTTCAACAACCTAAGAATAATTTGGAGACATTAATCATTAAAAAAAACTAAACCGAATTTTGTATTGGTCCATAATAAGCATAAAAAAGAATAATAAATCAAATAAAGGATTTAGAGAAATTAAAACTTGTCTGTCTTAATATAGTTAGGCAATAATATATGCAAAGTAAAAGCTTCCAAATCAAATATTGATTAAAATAACACAGAATAAAAAAATTTTGCATTGCAGGAAAAAAACCAAGATAAATTAGAACTAAATTTCAGTTGACAGTTAATTAAAGGCTTAAGACATACTATCAAACACAGAAAAGCTGACAATAGTTGTCACATATAAAGACATATAACAATTTTGACAGTTTAGGTTTTACTCAAAAAAAGCTTAACTACAAAGATAAATACATATTTTCTCTTTTAAGTCTTTACTGGAAAAAATTAGCAAAAAAACATTAAAAATAAAATTCACTGCAGTGGAAACACTAAAAAGAATATAACATGATCTGAAAATTCATTGTAATAAAATCATTAATATAAAGTTGTAAAAATAAAAAAGAAACGTAAGGAAATATATAAATTTTAAAGTGAAAAAATAAATTTATTATATACACTTACCTCATATTTATGTTTTGTTCCCTTCAAGGACTTTAATTTTTCTAAAGCAGCAAACCTACCTAACTTATCATGCTTTGTACGTTTAGAACGTACTCCACTTTCCTCTACAATATTAGAGAAAAACATAAATTATTACATAAACTTAAGAAATTACTGGGCTTTAGACTTTGTTTGCGTCTTACATAATATTAAATAAGTGGTATTTCATAGATTTTCACTGTCTATCCAATTAAACAGACTAAAAATATTCAACAACTATGCATAAGAAATTACAAGCAGTTATGTAGTCCAAGGACAAAAAAATAGGTGGCAGATCATGTCAGTGTGAAATAGGACATAACTAGATTGAAAAATAAAGCATTTTCAGTTAATTTTTAATTCAATTAATAAAAATTTATTTTCTTACTTTTCACTGATTGCATTAATATTGAAACAAGATAGCATATTAAAATTAACTTTGTAAAACAATGATCAAATAAAAAATTATAATTTCATTTCTGAGTGTATTTCCATATTATGAATAAACTTTTGCATAAACTGGAAATCCTTCAAATAACCAAGTGAAACTACCAGGTTATTGATATGATAAAATTGAAAGCTTCACTATTCCGTAAAAAGTAACTAATCATAATTTATTACTTGAGAATTTTAAAGTGAGTTTTTCAACAAGAATGCTATAAATATTTACATCTGAAAAACAAATTAGTTTATGTGTTCTCAATCAATGACTTTTTCCGACTGCAATATTAACATTAAAAAAACATAATTATACATAAATAATGAATTTATTATTATAAATAAAATGTATAGGAAATGTTATTGTTGAATAAGTTTAAGATTCATAATTGAAAAATGAAAATATGCAAACCTGACTTATCAGAATCCATGTAAACAGATAAGATAATCAAAACTAACAATTAACATCAAAGGTAAAGAAGAAAAAAATTACGGACTAGAACCTAAAAAGATGAATATTTGAAAATATAAATTGTAATGTTCAGATATGCGAATAAATCTTTTTAAATCTTCAAAAAGTAACAAAAAGTACGATTAATGAAAAACAAACATAAAATTTGGCGCTTTCCGCGTAACATATCATTGCCATTCAATCAAAACTAATACGGAGAAACAGAACACGGTAGCCATGATTTTTAAAATCTTTTATCAATACTCTGGTATTACAAAACTATTTCACTAAAACAATGAGAAGCCTAGTTAATAATTAATTACATGTAAAATAATATTTAATAATAAAGGAATCGTTTGGATATATTAGAAAGGTCCCATTAAAGGTCGTTATCAGCGAGGAACAACTAAACAGATACTATTGTAAATCAACCCGAAACAAAATGCGAATTTGTTGTGACGTCTGCTCTCACTTTAAACTTTATTAATTAACGCTTTCATTATGACTGATGAAACTCGAACATTAAGGTGTAATATTAATTAAGCAAAGAATATGATAACTTTCATTTCAGTTCGATTCAATTCTTGGAGGTGGATTAAAGCAGTTTCCCGGTAATTTACACCAAATTTTACCTCTGTATTTTTAAAAATTTATATCCATTCTAATTCTAAGCATAGAAATCAAATAATGTTAATATATTTTATCAATGATTCCATCAATGATTTAAATTCGATCGCTGACAGGAAAATTTATTTAAAAAAATTATTTTTGACTGTCGTTTTTATTAATAAATGTTAAAGTAATAAATCTGAAATCCTTTGATGTCTTAAAGTTGATTCACTCGATACTAATTGTTTAGCCTATGTTTTACAAATAATCTATTGCATTGACTTTAAAATCTACGTAACAAATGCGAATAAAACGTTTCTATGAACATGTTATATATTTGATTATAAATATTATCATGATCAAATCTTTTCTTATATATTTGTATAATCCGTACTTGCCACAAAATAGTCACCGAGTTTTAGCAGCAGAGATTTCTGTATCGCGATCTGTGGAAGAATAATCGCAAAGTCTTGAAAACTTCCAGTCAGCAGCACTCAAGAATCTAAAAAAAAAACATCACGGAAAAGGTATAACCCGTAGCCACCCCCGAGCAAACATATACACAGGGCCCGATTAAGTCTAATTAGGGCCCCCCCTCTGCTTCACTACTTCAATAATGAAGAACCGAACTTTATGGAGGTATTTAAATTTTTCACCTCATTTTACATATATAACAAGAAAATTGACTTGAACCTAAAATTATCCAATGGTCAGACGAAATATCGTTCTGTCCATTTTATTGATTTTTTGACAATTCTATATCCATCATGCCAAATGCAGTTTTCTGCTTGTTAGCAGAAAAGTTGTTAGTTGTCATCTAGTTGCAAAAAAATCACATTCTTGCTGACATTAGTTCGGAATTCCGCTAAATTTTCCCAATTACGATGGCTTAGTTAGATCAATCAGAAGCCGGTATATTTGTGAACATATCGCATTTTGTGATGTGTAAAAATAAAGGCTTTTGATTGGCCAAATTTGCTCATCGTAATTGCGAAAATTTAGCAAAATTTCGCCTTAGAAACCTATAAATTTACGAAATATAGATTTTTTTGTGTTCGTACGATAGATTAATAAAGAAGCTAACGTAAAACTGAGGGGTTTCACATTGTACTGATATTTTGTTTGAAAAAAGTTCATTAAAGAAGGAAACGTAAAATAAACCTTCTATTCAATCTGGGGGCCCGGGCAACTGCCCCATATGCCTCTGCCTTAGTCAGGCTTTGCATATACATGTTTTTTTTTTTTTTTTAATTTGCAAATTTTATATCTATTTGGCACCTTGGCGATTGTAGTTGGTGCAACAGATCACGATACAGAAATATCCCCGTTTTGGCAGTAACTGGTAATAGACACGTTAGTTGGTGAAAATCGGTACTGATATGGAAATATATCGAGTATCAAAAAGCTGTGGAAAAGAGGCTAAAATTTGGTACATGTCATGCTTTTCATTTTTTAAAGTTAAGGTTTTTTCGAGCACTGTAAAAAGCAGTTGGCAGTTGAGGTAAATAGTCAAAGTCTTATTTTTTTAGTACAGAAGAATCTCGAATGCTCTAGTTTCCTTTGGAGGCAATTTGTCTAGCTCCCAAGTAATGGTTATCACATGTGAAGAATTGCTACTTTTATCTTGCCAAGCTATCTCAACAATATTAAACAAGTTCACATCCAAATGATGATGAAGTAAATTGAGATCTGAGCAATGTTTTTACCATTAAACTCGCAAGTCTATAATTGCCCATGGATCAAAGCATGCTAAAATGTTGCAGATTTTAAAAAAATTTTACAAGCCACAAAAGGTGATTCAAAACCATGAAGATGCATCGAGAGAGATGTACTGTAATCTGTGACTGGGTTATCATCAGGTACCCAAAAATCAGGGGGAAACAGAGAGGGCTTTAGCCCCCCCCCCCAGATTTTTAAATAAAAGAACTCAACCCTTTCTAAGATAGCAATTTTTCATAAAATATTTATGTAATTAAATTTACAATTTAAAAAATAAATAATTTTTTGTGTCTGAATTTTAAAGAAAAAATTACCTGTCATAACTGAGCTTTAACATTTCCTTGGTGATAACTGACATGAAATCATCGCTTACTCATTCCTCTATGGAATATTTATTCCATATGTCCCTATTGCTAACGGATGAGAAAAAAATTTCTTGGTTTTGAATGTCACAGTGAATAAAATAAAAACAAACAGTGAAATAGAATTTTAAAAAAAGAAAATGAGAAATAAATAATTTAAAGGTTGACAATTTCGTTTATTAATTTTATTTTAATTTTATAACAATTCTAGTCAGGAAGTTAAAGTTAAAATTGCAACTTTGAATTCTTGATTGCCTTTTTCAGAGTTAAAGATAATTCAAACCTGATTAATACTAATATATATAGAGAGAGGGAGAAAGCTGCCCCCCCCCACTCTTGAGATACTTTCATGGTCAGTAATTATCATGGTAAGATTTGCATATTGGTACCTGTACCAAAACATCTCCATGTCATAGCAACAACGGGGTTGTGGCTATGATAAACTGAAGGAGAGAAAATCACGGAATGGACCAACTGGAATGGTGTACTTTATAACCTTCCCAAGACGTACCATTATATATTTTTTCTTTTTTTAAAAAAATTTGTGAGCTGTTTTTTTTTTTTTTTTTAAAAAAAAAAAGAAGGAAGAAGCAAAGAAAAAAAACTTTTTTACCCTTGTCAATGGTAGTTGCCACATTCATCAAAATATACCCAACATCATTCACTTTTTTATCATTAATATTATTATTATTAAATATACTACGCTAACATTTATGAATTGCTTTATTTCTGTTTACTTATTCTCTCTCTTTCGTATGCCTGTTAAGGCAGAGTGGTGTGATTGTTCTTGTTTTCCAGTGGTGCCATCTATGGCCAAGATTTCGACTTCTGCTACACCCATACGTCACGCCCGTTTATAGGGCGGACCCATTCATTCATCCATAGATCATAATTTTGACCTGAATCAGAAAACAATCAAACTCCAATTCTGTACCCCCAGAGGTATTGATTTGTTTTGGGAACATGGAGGACTTTGCGACTCCACAGATTTAACGTGCATCAGTCACCATTTTACTACACAAGGAGTATCCGGCCGGCGGGGGTTCGAACTCTCGGACATGGGTCCAGCGCCCTACCGACCAAGCTATTCCAGCCATTTTATTTATTTATTGATTATATTTTATAATTTCAATAATTTAAGCTTTCGAGAGCTCAAGATCACAGATCAGAAATGCCTTTTACTGAATCAGGTATTTCTAGATTCTACAAGAAAAATTCCAAATGAATGTATTGAAAGGGAATATTAATATTGTACTGTCATTTATGGGTCACTCAGAACTTTAATTTAAATGCTCCTTTTCTCATATAGATCCCTGAATTTGACAAACGACTTACATTAGTATTCTCCTGTTTATTTTTAAGAGATCTATAAAATGTTTAGGATAGTAATACTCTGTATTTATGCTATCACGAGAATTTCTGCAAAGTCTTAAATTACTACTATGAAAATAACAGTGAATCAATTATGTACATAGCCATAGATATTTATTGAAATTGTTGTCTTTACTATTTCTTTTCCTTTTAATTATTTCAGCTAAATCATACCTGAGGGAAATGACTAACCCCACACCCCTATTTAAAATGATCTTTGTAACTTTAGAAACTGACAGCACAATAGTCTGGAAAAGTTCTGGTGATAGTAGAACAATAAATTTATAACAAATTATGTAAAAACTTTGTAAGAATAGTCTGTCTATGTTTATGTTCGGCTAGGGCTGGCGTGAGAAAGGGAATTAGGAAGAGAGAAGCTCCCATCTTTTTAATGTGCTATTTCTTGTTTTCATAGCAGCATACAGTCTAGACTTTGTGCCAAGGGGGGTTCTTTCTACAGATGAACTATAGGAATGTAAGTTTTTTTAGCAATATTCGAGTGTCTATACACTATTATGCGTGTTACTAATGCATTACAGACCTGCTAAGAAATGGTCAAATTCACCACAGTGTATTTAACTCCATATTTTTAATCAGTTTAGTAAAGAAACATAGACACAAAACATAATCAGGATCAGCTTAAAATATTTTTATTGAGTAATATATAGCCTACGTATGAAATTTTCTCTGCATGAATTCGAAAGTGGTAGCTAAAAGGATTAACCAATCAAACCAGTTAATTGTCTTATTCATAAATCTACTATTATGTTTTTTAATGTGTATGCGTGGTTTGTCATTGTTTTACAACTATGGCCTTCATTTGCAAAATTTCTTTTTCAAGGGCTGAGTTATTTTTATTTATTTAGTTTTTATTTATATAGTTTTTTAATGTGTATACGGAATTTTCTGATTCAGAGCACGCAGTTGAATCTCTCCTTTACTTTTATCAAGCCTTCCAATGAGGTGAACAGGGTTCAAATCCCAAACGATGACTGGTCGATACTAATCCCGCATCCGGCTTGCACCGGCCACAGTGCTGACGTGAAAATATCCTCAATGGTAGACGAATCATGGAGTCCCCTTGCTTCAGGCTAACTGTGGGAGGTTCTCGTGGTCTTCCTCTACATGTAATGCACGTGCGGGTTAGTTCTATCAAAAAGTCCTGCACGAAGACAAATTTCTCCAAATGCTTGATCCAGGAGTTCCCTTGTCTTCTGGATTGGGTTCAAAATTACAAGGCTGCGGAGTTGAACATTAGTAATCGTAAACCCATAAATTGGGTCGGCTGTTCAACGATGGTTCTATAAAATCTCCATAATGATCAGACAGAGTTTGAAAAAAATTTTATCTTGATTTGTGAACAAGAATTCTAAAAATATATATTTAAAGTGGTCAGTCACAGTGTTATAATGGCAACTGTTTTTGTGGGGGAGGTCTAAAAATTTCCGAAATTTCATGTACCTTTTATTATTTTATTTATAAAATATATCATCTAGGAAAGTAATAGAAAATTTCTTTTTATAACTGTTTTTGGTTTTTAAGTTTTTAAATTTTATCCACTTTAAAATAGGGGTTTTCTCATTTAATTTAAATTATAATTTAATGCTAAATAAAATAAAAATTGTTATTGCAAAACACAAAAGCTGTTTAGAGTAGTCATTTTCATTCCATTTAAACTTAAAAAAATATATTTAGAAAGATTCAAAAAATTTTCGAATTAATGAAATTTTTAAAATTATTGATGAAGCTGGAATTATAACAAAAAAACTAGTTCTCATATGGTCCCCTTCTAATACACACCTTGTGGATTTAGATCATTACCCACCCCCATTATGGATCCCCCACCCCCACTCATTATGGGACACCCTGTGTGTAATAATGGAAACGAATATACGAGTGTACCCATGTTTTGTTCTCAATGTTTTAACAATGTCAGATATTTACTACCGTCAAACCCCGCTATAGTGAACCTCAAGGGACCTAAATTTCGGTTCACTATAACTGGGAGTTCACTATATCCGTCCATTTTAACTAATTTTTCCGAACTGCTCCCTTTTATTACATGATATTTAAATAAATGACCAATAAAAGGAAATGCAAAAATGATTAAAAAGACATATATAGTAACAAAAAATAATTAAAAAAAAATGTATTATTAAATAATGTAGGGATGGGAAACTGAGATCGAAGAAGCAAACAAGAAAGAATGCTTATGGCTGCATTCCATTCAATTGATGGTTTTAAGAATCGGTATGTGTATTTTATGTAGAAATTTCAAAATTACCAAAAAATGAAGGAAAAAAAATCAGTCGAAGACAAAAAAAAAGTTCATAATATCCAATTTCCTCTCTTCGTTTGGTTCACTATATCCACAAAAAATAATATTATACGTGTATAGCATGGCACGGAAGCGAACATTTCGTTCACTATATCTGGGAGTTCACTATAAACCATGTTCACTATAACGGAGTTTGACTGTATATCTTATAATATTTTATCCAAACTGGAGTACCTAGCAAAATTTTAAGAGTCGTGCAGTGAAGGTTATGACGATCAAAATTGACGTACTTGCTGTTAAGTATCTTCGAAATATTTCATGCATTGAACGTCATTTTATTTACCTTTGTAATCTTAAACAAACCGAATGCGATAAAAAAAAATTTTAAAAGGAAAATTAGATATGTAATCTGCAATCATGATTTTAAAGTTACTTAATTGTGAAGGGTTTTAAGTTTGTCAGTGTTTAAAATTTTATTTCCTGTTGTTCTTCTCTTCTGCATCAATAGCTGGCTTGTTATTTTGTGTAAGAATATTTTTTATATCTTGTATTGAGCTGTAAAGTTTTGAACTTTTTGTATTCAGATAAAATATAAGTCTTGTTTATCTATATAAATCGTCCCGCAGTGGACTCATCGTAAAGACAAAGAGTAGAACACCGAAGTCAAGCGTCAGTAGCTGCGGTCAGTAAGCGGGCGGGTGACCACTTTGATCAACCTGCGTAGGGACCGAGGGTGCGGGGCATCGATCCTCGTTAAACTGTTCTACCGTAAAGTACTCGACTTCGCGCAAGTCGTCGGGTTACCGAAAGTAGGGGAGCCATCCCCTCTGCAGAGGATCAAAATTGCGATGACATGTCTTCGGATCATCCTCATCGAAGACTGTCGCCAGTACCCATTGTGCAGCCTAGTGCGACGTAAATAAAGTACCTATCTACCATTTAAATAAATATTTTAAATGTGTTTATTTATTCGCTTTGCATTTAGACAAAATTAAGTGGCAACAACCTCAGAGAATTTCGATTAAATGAATTTTAGCGTGTGTAAATATTAAAATTAATTAAATGGAAAATTATTTTACATTATAGTTTAAAACTGTGTAGTACGTTTTGATGTCTAAAAATTAAACTACATTAACCCTTTTTGCACCGACTGTCACAACTACGTGGCAGCATGAAACGTTATCAATCAGAGTAAAAGTAAAGGTGGTAACCAAACTATTTCTAGCAGTTTATTTGTGGCCAGGGTTGTTGGGGAGAGTGGCTCACGTTGCGACACTTTTTTATTTTCATTTTTTAAAATTTTTTTATTTTGATCAATTATTATCTAAATTTTACCTGGTATTCTTGTACCATTTGAAAACATTTTTAACTAGGTTTTGATTTTGTATCTGTCATAGAAAAATTTTTTAAAAAATGCAGGGCTGATTGTGCTCCTGAAAAAATCCGTATTTCCGGAATTTTCGCTAACAGTGATCCGGAAGTTTCCGGAGATCGAAGGTCCAGACGTTTCAAAAAATAATTGATCACAGAAGTTTCCGGAAATCAAATTTTCAAAGGTGGAACTTAAAAACACAGTTTATTTTATTTGTTTGTAAGGGAGAGCCAGTAGGATTCTTTATAAGCTTATATTCATGATTTATATTCATTTTTTATCAGTAAATAGTTATAATTATAAACTCAAGAAAAAAAGACATATTTGTAAATTTTAATTACTTCTCCAGTTCATCATAGGTATGTGTTAATGGTATAGGTATGTGTAAAATTTTAAATATATTTTAAGTAAATTAAGAAATATTGAAAAAAAGAAAAAAAAACTTGTTTAAATTTTTTTCTAATTTAGTTCAAAATAAAAATAATACAGTTAAGCTTTGAGCTAACATTAGATATGTGATTAGACTAATATTGATTAAAGTGAAAGCAAAATAAGTGCCAGATCAGCAAATGCCAACATTTAAACGCATTTTATTTTTTTCCATCGCGATTTTGATTTTGTAGGAATACTTTCATGAATGGTCCGTGCCGAAGGGATTTAACGCATGCAATTTTATTCAATTGCACGATTTTATTCTAGATAAGTATCTAGATGATTTATGTATATACATTTGCAATTTTATTCAAGTTCTACATTTATTTTAAAATACTTAGATTATTATTTATCTAAACGATTTAAGTCTTTTATTCTAACTAACTATCGAATTCTGACATCATTTTCGTTACCGTTTTATTTCCTTTATATCTAATATTTTGATAAAATCTACGAATTAATTAAAAAAAAAATTTTAAGAAAATGACTTTTATTGCCATTATTTGTGCTATATGAATAAGTTGAAAATGTCGGACAGCCATGAATGTTTTATATGAATAAGCTGAAAAGAAAGGGGGAAACGTAGAAAACTATTATATATATTTTTTAATATCTTTAATTTTCCTCAATTACGATGACGAAGGTGAAAGGGAGTCGAAAATCTTGCTCAATTTCTATAAATAAATACTGTAATGCCTGGTTTGCCCGAAAGAGGGAGCTAGGGAAAACTTCACCCATGATCCTCTCGGATTTTTCTGTAGAACGTTTTGTTTACAAGTAGATGTGTATATGTAGTACGAAAATGTTGTTTGATATTTGTTAGTGTTGTGTTTGTATTTTTTATATTAATTAAAATGTTTGAAAAATAATATAGAGAGCTAGCCTGGTTTATTATAGTGGCGGCCCACCTATGGGGCCCGAAGTCTTCATTTTTATGACTTCGGTCAAGAACCGAAAATAGTGATGTAGTGCAAATTTGCATCGCTTTCGTTTTCGTCATGATTCGTTTTCAAAATAGTTTTCGTCGAAATACCAAAGATAGGTAAACGTACCTAAATCTGTTGCTCTTATGAAGTTCTACAATGTGAATACGTTCAATAAGTTAGGTATTTCCGAATTAGAAATCCGACGCGGGGATTTCGAAAATAATGATGCAGAATCAAACCTGCAGAAATTAATGCAGAATCAAACCTACAATTATTAAAATATGCTAGTAATGCTAAATATTTAAATTTTGGGCCGGCCGGCCAAACCAAAGCAAAGTAAAATAATAAAAAAAAAAAAAGGAAGATAGGTTCTTTTTTTTTCAGGAGAAAAGAAAGAAGAAATATCTATTAAATAAAAATTTGCGGTTTGTTCTTTTGAATGATGACGTAATGTTTTTGATGCTTTGTTTTGAATATTTAAAAGAACACTAATTTTTAAAGGAAAATTATTTTGTAGATGATTGGTATTTATATTGTTGGTATTGATATTATTGGTATTATATTTGTTCATTATTGGTATTGATATTTTAATTTGTTTAAGAATTAATTTTATTATGAGTACTATTTTATTGCTATATAGTAAGAGTTAGTTGTTTATTATCTCATGATAAAAAGTGCGAACTGTTATATAATGCACAAAATTATATATTTTATATGGTAACTAATATTTAAATGAATATTAATTAAGGTATTGATATTATTGGTATTATTTTGTAGATGATTGGTATTTATATTGTTGGTATTGATATTATTGGTATTATATTTGTTCATTATTGGTATTGATATTTTAATTCGTTTAAGAATTAATTTTATTATGAGTACTGTTTTATTGCTATATAGTAAGAGTTAGTTGTTTATTATCTCATGATAAAAAGTGCGGACTGTTATATAATGCACAAAATTATATATTTTATATGGTAATTAATATTTAAAGAATATTAATTAAGGTGTTAATGTGAAATTTTGTTAAATATCTTAATGAGTGGTATAAATTTCACCTTTTATTAGTAAAAGGTAAATAATATTTTAATCACTGAATGTTTTATATCATGTATTGAAATAGTTAACGAAGCTCATGGGTGAAGGTAAGTTTTAACGAATTTTTAGTCTTTTTCTCATGTTGTTGTTAGAGGATTTTTAGGGAAAATATTTTTTTTTGTCAAAATGTCTGAGATTGACAAGGCGCGTAAGGATATTTTATATCAAGTAGCACTTGAGATGGAATTGGACGTTCAACCAACCATGAAAGTTGCAAAATTGCGTGAGCTTATAAAATCCTCCCCTCTGTTTAAAGACGAGGTCTTCGTAAATTCACTGGTCAAAAATATAGTTGAATTACGTGAGGAAGAACAACGTAAGGCAGACACCGAATTGGAAGAGAAACGTAGACAACAAGAATTCGAGTTAGAAAAACAAAAGATGGAAATGAATTTTGAGTTGGAAAAACTCAAACTGCAAGCTTCAGAACCTAAAGGTGCGGAGACTGGAAGCGTAGTACATCCGACGTCTTATTCTGAGACCAGAGTAGATATTCAAAAGTTACTGCCTCCATTTAAAGCCGAAACTGATGATATTACCCTATTTCTGATATTGCTGGAAAGGCAGCTAAAGTTGGCAAAAGTGCCTGAGCAACTTTGGGTTTCCCACCTGTTAAGTCTGATACCAAGTTCGATTTCTACCCTCATAGCCCGTGAGTCTGAAGAAAATGCTTCAAATTTTAACTATGTAAAAGATTTGCTTCTCAAGCGTTTCAAATTGAGTTCCGAGAAATTTAGGCAATTATTTTTTGCTCATCGCAAGCAAAAAGAAAGCACCTGGCGTGATCATTATTTTGAACTGAGAGCTTATTTCGAGAATTGGTTGAATGAGCTGAATGTTACCACTTTTAAGGATCTTCAGAATCTGATCATTGCGGATCAAATAAAAAGAAGAGTTCCTCCTGATTGCAAGGAACATCTGTTGGATGAGTGGGAACAATTAAACTCGCCAGATACTTTAGCTGATAAGCTTGACGCCTACGACAACCTTAGATCCACTTATGTAAGGAAGGATACTGCTGTTAAAAGTAAGAGAGAAATCTTATCTCAGGATAGTTACTCGAAATTAAATAAGCCTAATTATGCAGTAAAAAGAAACGAGTTTTCCTCGAATAAAGAATCGAAGATATCTTGTTATGGTTGTGGAAAACCAGGGTTTATAAGAAAGAAATGCCCTAATTGTTCCGTTGCAGAACAGAAAGAAACTGTTGAAGCAAGAAAGGTAATGCTCTATAGTTGTAATACTTCGACAGGGTCAACTCCGAATATACCTATTACGATCTGTAATAAGGAGGTGTATGTCTGTGCAGACACAGGAGCAAACCGTTGTATTGCAGGTGAACGCATGTTTGAACTATTCAAGGAAAATCAAGTAGCATTGAAAAAGCACACTCATAATGTTACATTAGCTGATGGTGTGACCCAATCTAGAGTAACTTTGTCAGCTGTACTGCCAGTAACTATTGAAGGTAGAATTATTGAAACAGAATTTATAGTTTTACCTGAAGCTAAAGGTAACAGAACCTTGATGGGTATAAATTTTTTAAAGAAGGCTAATATAGTATTAGCAGCATCAACCAAGTCTTGGTATTTTGGTGATAATCCTAAGAAAAGGTATTCACTAGTTGAGGATTGCGAATCCACTGAACGCATTCCTGTAGCGAAGGTTGAAGTTAACCAATTTGCTTTGCGTAAAGATGAAGGAAAAGGTCTTACGCCTGATCAGAGAAATCAAATTAATGCTCTTCTTAAAAAGTATGAAAGATGCTTTCAACTAGGGGGAGAAGTTACTCCATTCGCCGAACATCGTATTGAGACGGGAAATAATCCTCCTGTTGCAACGCCACCATACAGAATGACGCCTGTTAAAAAAGAAATTCTCAGGAAAGAACTAGACAATCTCTTGGCTCAAGGTGTCATTGAAGAATGCGAGTCACCGTACGCTTCACCTGTGGTTCTTGTGCCTAAACCGGATGGTAGCATGAGGTTATGTATTGATTACCGCAAACTTAATTCACTCACTGTACCAGATACATATCCTTTACCATTAATGGATGAATTATTGCATGAGGCTAAGCATACACCTAATATGTCAACATTAGACCTTAGATCTGGTTATCACCAAATTGCAGTTTATCCACCAGATCAGGATAAAACAGCATTTGTTTGTCCCTATGGAACTTTCCGGTACTTAAGGATGCCGTTTGGTCTACGAAATGCTCCAGCCACATTCCAAAGGTTGATTGATCGTTTCAGAAGAGGCTTGAAGGATATATTAGCTTTATCTTATCTTGATGACATATTTGTTTTGTCAGACACTTTTGAGAACCATCTCTCCGATCTTCAAGCAGTGTTTGAGAGGCTCATCGAATTTAAGCTGAATGCTAAACGAGAGAAATGCCACTTTGCTTGCGAAAAAGTAAAGTACTTGGGACACTGGATAACGCCTAATGGATTAGAACTTGATCCTGCTAAAGTGGAAGCTATAAACAATATACCCCAACCGAAAAATGTAAAGCAAGTGCAATCCTTTTTACAATCTTGCTCGTGGTATCGACGTTTTATCCCGAACTTTGCTGATATTTCGCGGCCACTCAGTAATCTAACAAAGAAGAGAGCCATTTGGAATTGGGGAAAAGCAGAACAACAAGCTTTTGAAACTCTCAAGAAATGTCTTGTTACTCCTCCTGTATTGAAACAAGCTGATTGTAAGAAACCATTCATCTTAAGAACTGATGCTAGTAACTATGCCTTAGGGGCAGTGCTTTTACAAGGAGAGGATAAGACAAATGAACATCCTATAGAATATGCCAGTCGACTTCTCACAGCAGCTGAAAGAAAATACTCAACCACAGAAAGAGAAGCATTAGCTGTCGTGTGGGCGCTTGATAAATTCCGCGGTTATATAGAAGGCCAAGAAATCACTGTAGCGACAGACCATCAACCATTAAAGTGGTTGATGAATTTAAAGTCACCGTCTGGAAGATTAGCCCGCTGGTCCTTGAAAATTCAATCTTATAACCTAAAGATCGAATATTTTCCTGGAAAATCGAATGTAGTAGCTGATATGTTGTCTCGACCTGTCTGTGATACTGAAGTAAACAATACAGAAATCTGTAATTTTGTGAGCGTAGATATGCCATCAAGAAGTCCTGCTAGCATTCGTGATGCTCAGCTAAAGGATGAAAATATTAAGAAAATAATCGAATGTTTTGAAAATAATAAGAAGGATGAAGATTTTGTGAACTGGTCAGATAAAGGATATTTGATGAATCAAGGGATACTCTATAGATATGCCCCAGACTCCGATGCAGAAGAAGCTCAACTTGTAATACCTTCCCAAGAAAGAGAAACTATCATGAAATTGCATCACGATTCTCCTACTGCTGGTCATTTTGGAGAGAAAGGAACTTACCAACGTATTTCTCAGAGATACTATTGGACCGGCATGAGATCTTATATTGAAAATTATGTCAAGAAATGTCCTGAATGCTGCCGTTTCAAAGCAACCAATCAAAAACCTTCTGGACTCCTGAGAACTCCGGCGTACGCTCAACGATTCGAGACTTTGAGTATAGATTTATTTGGACCGTTACCAGAAAGTAAAGAAGGCCATAAGTGGATCTTTATTATTGAAGATTGCGCAACTAAATGGGTGGAACTGTTTTCTCTTGTCTCAGCCACTGCACATGAGTGTGCAACTAAACTTATTGAAGAAGTTTTCCTGAGGTACGGAATCCCAAGGAAATTAATTAGTGATAATGGCCCACAATTTGTTAGTGCTGTGCTGCAACAGGTTTGTTGTACACTGGACATTGATCAAATCCTAACTCCACTTTACCATCCACAAGCAAATCCAGTCGAAAGAAAAAATCGAGACTTAAAACCTCGTCTTGCTATCCTTGTGGGAGATTCTCATGATTCTTGGTCAGAAAAACTACCAAGCATTCGTTTCGCTCTTAATTCTTCTAAATCAGATACAACTGGACATACTGCTGCATATTTGCAATTTGGGCGTGAATTGAGGACAATTGATGATGTAGCCTACGATCTAAAAGCTGTTCTGGACAATGATAACTTTGTTCCGGAAATTACGCCGTACTTGAAGAGATTGGCCTCAATCTCTAAGACTGTTAAGGAACGCGTTGAAATGAAACAGGACCAGAGAAAGACTTATTATGACCGGAACCGTAAAAGACTGTATTTTACTCCTGGCCAAAAGGTTTGGGTTGCTTTACATCCAATTAGCAGAGCTCACAACAAAAAAACAGCAAAATTTATGCCAAAACGCGACGGCCCTTATGTGATCCTAACTCAAAGATCACCAGTTTCATACGAGGTGGCCAGTTTGGACAGTCCTAACACACCTATAGGAACTTACCATGTTTCGGCATTAAGACCGTTCGTTGAAATGGAGACTACTCCAATTGCTCCTCTGCGAAAAAGAGGAAGACCGAAGAAAAATGCTGTTTTAAAAGCGAGACGCTAATTAAAACAGAGGGGGAGGATGTAATGCCTGGTTTGCCCGAAAGAGGGAGCTAGGGAAAACTTCACCCATGATCCTCTCGGATTTTTCTGTAGAACGTTTTGTTTACAAGTAGATGTGTATATGTAGTACGAAAATGTTGTTTGATATTTGTTAGTGTTGTGTTTGTATTTTTTATATTAATTAAAATGTTTGAAAAATAATATAGAGAGCTAGCCTGGTTTATTATAATACTACTTAAAATAATTACTAAGGGAGAGTGGGGTCAATTGTAACATTTTTTACTTAACTATTTTTAACTAACGAAAAATCCAATGTATTATTAGTATTTATTGACAGACGTGTAAAGTAGACTATACTCTACTAGAAGAAAAATAAATACCTGATTTTAAATATTGTTATGTTAGTTATTAACAATTTTTGACAGTCGTGCACTTGTTACAATTGTCCCCACTTACGGGGTAATTGTAACAGTTCATAAATTCAACTAAAGCATAGTTAATTATACATATTATCATAGTTGTGATATATTTTTTTATTGATCAAAATGGTAGTGATATTTTAGGAGTAAAAATAATAATGAGGAGAGACTTAAAGGGTTAAACTTTTAACTTTAAGGGGTTAAAAATTTTAATTTATGCTGTGAAAGGTGACAAATAAAATAATGCACATGCAACGTAATATAAATGCTATAGGAAACTATTGGTGGTTCTTAAAGAGTTAAGTAATGGTTTGTAAACATAAGATTATTTATTTTCAACTGTTACAATCGTCCCTTTACTTATTGTTACAATTATCCCCAAGACGCCATTTCAGCTTCATTTGTTAAAAACAATGCTAGTTAATTAGCAAAACTAATCTTTTTTTTATTGAAATGTTAATTAAGGTGTCCACTTACATATTCGGTTACTAATTTTTATTTGTTTAAACAAAATTACTTTGTTACAATATAGTATTCTAATACCAAAAAAAGTACTTGCGTGGCGAGAAAATATCATTTGCGATGTAACTCTTTCAAAAGTACATAAAAATGGTTGCCGGCAAGGGTGTACATGTAGATTTGTTAAATGCACCTTGTGCGCCACGTAGGAACCAAATCTAGAACCCGACACTCGAAATTTTTGCTCTGTTACAATCGTACCCTGTTACAATTGACCCCACTCTCCCCTACTATTACATAAATTTACTTAAAATAATACAATTATAATATAAATTTACTTAAAATAAATACTACTGTCATGGATTCAGAGCAACGTTCCGAGGGTCAGCAGAAGCCATTGTTCAATTATGCTGAATATTTCTTTTTTTATATATAATTCCAGTTTTGTAAGAACTAATTCAAAAATAAATGTCAATAATAAATTTAAGTTAAAATCACCATTTCCGTAAATAAATATGCAAAACTTATGCTTATTTGTTAAAATTGTATCTTTCAATTGTATTTTCATCCAATTCTTAGATGTAAGAAAATCGCTTCACGAAAAACAAATACCCGACTGATATGAAAATTGCATTTTATTTAAAGTGACTTTCAAAGCACTAACTTTGCTTTCTGGTTGATAAGCATATTACTAATGTTTTGGGAATAAAATTATACATTATTTACTACATTTCCAATCAACCATCTGATGTATATAATTCTCTTACGTGGCTCCCAAATGTTGGCTTTTTTTTCCGCCGGTGGCAACGTTTGCTTTGCTATTTCTCGTATAACGTTTGCTATTTCTCTTGCACGGAGAATCGACCAATGATTGCCGCTAAAAATGTCACATGCCAAATCTAGCTGAGGTGGCTCAACATATAGCGCTTTTAAAAACGGAAACGGAAATAACCAGAGAGCATCAGCTGCGGCAATCTCATACTATTAAGATAGGCAGAAGTGAGTAGTCTTTGTCGATAGATCTCTATTTTAGTATTTTGTCGAAAGCGCTTTTTTTTTTACGAATATATATATATATATATATATATATATATATATATATATATATATATATATATATATATATATATATATATATATATATATATATATATTACGAATTTATTTGACGATTTTTGATTTATATCAGGAATTATACTATAGCACATTTCTAATAGGTTTAACGAATTACATGTCATTTATTTGAATTCAAATTTATTTTAATGACTTAGTATCAAAAAAGATGTAATTTTTTTTAAAAAAAAGTTTTTATATGGATTTGAATGATTGTTTTGAATTCTTAGAATTTTGTGCATTTGCAATGTACCTAAGTTAGTAGCGAGCGAAGCGAGCTTGGTTTGCGAAGCAAACCATATAAGATTGCGTAGCAATTTTCGGGGGTTGGCGAGCGTTAGCGAACAGGGGGCGCAGCCCACTAGTCTATAATATTGAGTTTGACCAAAGACTTTAGCACGCTAGTGTATTTTTCGATATTTTTATTATTTAACCTATATTTGAATAAAATGGCATTGTTGTAGCTAATATTCAGATCAACTAACTACCCAATAACAAGTTATATATAAACTAATTCATCTTTTAGCAAAACTTACAATAGTTTTTAATATTTGTTATGAAAAAAAAGATTTATTTACTTTATAATAATGAATTTTACGCTTTCTTATTGTTAATATATTTTTCGGTGTCTCTTCCAAATTACTTCTTGAAAACTACGCTAAAATGCCTTAAGTCAATTGGAGCTTTTGTTGTCTTGTGTTATCACAAAAGTTTTGCAATGTTCTTGACTTTTAATTTAATTGAAAGGTGCCAAGTTTTGTTACGAAATGTCTTTTTTTTATGTAATGAGGCAAGAGAGATTACGTTCAACCTTTCTTCAAAGAGTTGGCATTGAATTTATAGTCTGAATTTTTTTTTTTAATGTTCTTATGCTTGCTTTTCGAGTTGAAATCGTCTTGAATTAGAGAATTTATTTTTTCTGCTGCGTTTTATAAAGTAAAATGAAATTGAAACTATTGAATATATTCAGCATTTCCTTTCGAGGAGAGAAATAGGAAACCGCATAGAAAACACAAATGCCGATTCCTGAAATGATATTGCAACTTTTTTTTTTATCCATTATGATGAGTAATAGTTCCTAGATTATTACAGTTCAGTTTATAAAAGCGTGATCTTCTTTTAGTTTTAGGGAAATAAAACATTAAAATCACTTTTTCCTTCCCTTATACAGGAACCCGATATTGATTAAATAATTGTATAAGAAAAACTTTTTTTTTTCCTTTTAATGTGGCGAATAAATACTTAAAAGTGTTTTATACTTCATATTTAACTTTTATCGAAGCGGTGTTTTTTGTATCTTTGCCGCCAAGGAAAGTTAGAAAATGCTCATTTTGTATGCTTAAATAACGTTTTTCGAAGTTTTTTTGCTAAGTAACATTTTAAAAAGAAACGACGTTTCAAGGTCCTTGCACATGACACAAAGCTATAATTTTTAACTATGCATACCAGCTAATCGTAAATAACGGACAAATGACTTAAATATTTTAAAAGTTGTTAAAGTTTTTTTTTAAATTCCAATTTGGCAAGTTTTTTTTTCTTACTTCAATGAAAATCAATTAATGATTCTCAATTTTTACAGATTTTTACGAGCCCAAATAACGCAGCATCGGAATAATCTTTTGAATATTTAAAAATTAGATTACAAACTCTTTTTACTGGCACAAATTTGTTACTTTTCAAATTGATATTTTGTGCCATTTTCAGAATTAGCATAGAGGGTTCAGACTGAAGAAGATAGACTAAACTAGATCTAACAGTCATGAATAACTCTTTTTAACTCACAGCGGTTATGAAAATGTTTTTATTCGCATAAAAGCGTTATTTCATGTGGCAACAGAGACTTCGAAAAACAGCCTTATAAATTTGAAACAACTTAGATTTGAAACTATTCTCTCTTGCTATTAAAAAAACATATAAGCTTTACAACGATGGAAAAGTTTAAATACTTAAAAAGTTATTTAGTTTTTTGGTAATTTCCTAGAAGAAAATTACTGTAATCAATGAATAATTATCGAGAACATATTTTTTTAAAAAAATTGCGAATTGACAAAATTTAAAAATTGCTTTGCTTCGAGTTCTTCATTCGGGAGTTCTTTTTGTAAATGTTATGGGTCATCTGCAACAGTGGCGTTTGTGCATATCTCGATCCTGATTAGCTGTTGAAGCGTGGCATTTGTTTACGTTAGCAACTGTTCTTTCCAATCTATTTCGAATAAGCCAAGCCGTCAAGTATCAATTCTCTTAAGTGGCACATTCCATATTCTTAAACAAAGATTATTTCACAAGGATTTCAATACGTTCACTATATAATTACCCTATTTAGCACAAAGATGGGCATGAAGCCACGTAGAGTATAAACAAACTAATTATGCATGGAAGTTGCCAGGTATACAAAACAAAAATATATCGCGGTTACAATAAGATACATAAACAAATAATAAATCTAAATTTGTGGAAAAACTTAGCTCAACTTTAGCGCTTATAAACGATCAGCAGCAGCAGCTGACGTCATAGGTTAAATGTGTGGGTATCTATGTTCTTCGTCTTTTTCTTGAAGTGCAAGTACCCAATTATGTACAAACAAAAAAAATTTCTTTATACAGATTTTTCAGTTTTAACGAACTTGCTAAAGACCTTGATATCTTTTATGTTTTTTACTGTTTTCAATGTGTTTAAAAAATTTTATTTAAATGTTTTATTGAGATATTTTTTTATAGGCCAGAACCGTAACTGGATTTTTTTTATCGATGTGTTTTTTATGTACTGTTTATTTCGACTTTAAAATAAAATATTTTTATGTGCCCAAACAATGCGACAACGTTGGATCAACAACTTATCAAATATTAAAAAATTTGACCCAATACTCTTTCCTTTTTCCAATACTGCCATTTCAAATGGCATTTTCATAAGGAATGCTGGTTAAAATTTGACGAAAATTATCCTTATAGTCATGAATAACTGTTAAAAACTCGTAACGGATACAAAAATAGCATATTATTCGCTAAAAACATTATTTCGTATCAGAACCACCGATAAACAGCCTTCAAAAAACTACTATTAAAAAAAATGAAAACTATATTTTGCACGGTATATTCATGAAATTCGATTTTGCTGTATTTTAAGTGTATATTTATTTTTCAACTAATACTAAGGGAAAGTCTGTATAGTTACTCGAATTTTGTGTTTTCAATGACGTACAATAAGAAGTGTTATTTTAGGCAGATTGTCTACAACTTAGTAATTAATTTTTCCCCATCTTTTCCGTTTTTGTTAGAAAATAAGAATTAACCTCCGCTTTCCTTTAAGTAGTGCAGTGGTGGTATAAGAACTCTGGTAAGCATCATATAAAATGGATATTATTTTTCAAATTAGTAATTTGTGCAACTTTCTATTTTCAGGGCGCAGTCAACCAAACCTATTCAAGCTCAAAGAATGTATCCACAAGAGTTCTCTTTTGAAAACTACGAGTGCATAGGTTTCGATTTGGATCACACCATATGCAGGTATAAGCTGCAGAATTTGTTCACACTCATCTATAAGAGCCTAGCATCCTACCTTATTGAGACTTATGATTATCCCAAAGAACTTGCTGAAGTCAGCGAATCAGATTTCTCCTTCGCACAGAAAGGCATCATTCTGGATAAAAGAAGAGGGAATTTCTTGAAATTAGACAGCCAGTACAGAATTGTGCAAGCAACCCACGGTACTCGTCTGCTCGCTCAAGAGGAAATATATGCCATATATGGTCCCAACAGGATCTGGGAAGAAACTAAAGGTATTCCCCACAAACTAGTCATGTTAAATGCCCTTAATGAGCCTTTCTACGTTTTCAAAGACTACTTCGTGACACCGGGTGCTGCCATTTGCGCCAAACTTGTCGATTTTCTTGATCAAAATCATGGTCGCTGTTTGAGTGAGTATAATTTCTGGGATCAGTATATTGAAGGAATCCTCTACTTGTATGAAAGAGAAAATTTCAAAGAGAACAAAGGGAATTATTTTCCAGAACTTAAAACCCATCCTGAATTGTATTTTCGACCCTGCTCAGAAAATGTGAAGAACTGGTTGAGCAATCTACGCCAAAATAAAGTGACCATTCTGTTAACTAGTGCCAATTACGATGCTGCTCAGTTCGCTGCCGAATATTGTCTTGGCAAAGATTGGAAGAAGTACTTCCACATTATTATCACTTTTGCTCGCAAGCCAGGCTTCTTTTGGAGAGATAAGCCATTTTGTATTGTGTCCAATGAGGATGAAATAGAAGGTGTTAAACCAGAAGATATGAAGTCAGGGTTGATTTACACCCAGGGTAATTTTAAGAAACTTCTTGAAGTGTGTGTTAAACTAAGCAAATCGGAGAATCCGAGAGTGGCCTATATTGGCGATTCTCTAATGGAAGACGTCTATGCCCCTTCAGAACTTACTGATAATTGCGATACAATCGCCATTGTTGATGAAATGCTGGCAGAAGAAATGGGTAACGCTTCAGCTTTGCATGATGAGAGGCAATTTTTGTTTTCTAACTTCTGGGGTTCCTTTTTCAGTTACAAAACGAAGAATGGGATCAATAACGGAAATCACAGTTTATGGACGCATTTACTGTCTCAACACAGTAAATTAACAATCCCTAGCCTGGATTCTGTTGCTAAATTTCAGATAAGTGACAAGATACCTTGCTTTGGTGTTAAAAACTCCTCATTTTCTGGATTTTTTCCCGGTATACCTGAATCCCTCTGTTCTGGCTCAATTGAGAAAGAAAATAATTCACAACTTGGCGAATCGTCAACTCGCGAGAGGAAGATCTCTCTCCACTCAGGTCTGCCAGGGATCATTTGATAAAGGCTTTTAGTTAGAGTGTATGGTTATTACCTATATGTGAAAGATGTAGGGCGTTCCTTTCCCCCTATCTTTGGCCACTCTTTTACGTGTTGAGTTTTCTCTCCAAGCAAAAAAATGACAAGTGTCAATATAAAGAATATATGATTACGATCCAATCGTCGCAATAATCCTTATAAATAAAATCAATGCTTAATGATAATTACTGAAAACTAAAGTGGTTATTTGTTTTAGTTTTAAGGTATTGAATTGATGTGATTGGAAGTTTAAAAGCATAAATACACTTTTTTGGGGTTCTAATTTTGAAATTGTACTAATATAATGAAAATAAATTTCGGTGGAATTCGCTGCAATTTACTTCAATATAGTGCAAGTCGTGTTCTTTATACATTTGAATCAAGAAGATGGCTTGGACTACTTGAAAAGTCCAGAAACACACAATTTCAGAGTTATAACGACTTAGAAACGAGAACTGATAATATTGAATCGTTATACCTCGAAAACTTATTTTTCGTCAATGCTATGCTTAATTAGAATGGGTGAATTTTAAAACACGAAGCCGTTGTAGCGCGATCCGAAATCTCTGTAACTTTCAAATTGTAAACATTCGCTTTTTAACTTGAAAGACTAAAATTTTCTCGTGATGCCATCATTTTTAATTTGGTGGAAATTTTGTTTTCCAATATTTAAAGCAATTCTGCAGGAAAAGACTTCAAACTATTACAATGCAAATTAAAAAATAAATAAATAAAGCTCGTAATATTATTTTATTCATAATTTTTAAAAACTGTAGGAAAAATTACCGCTGGAATGGGTTTACCTAAATTTCACCAATCAGATTATCAATTACCAAATACATATTTCATATGAATTTTTATATTAATTTAAAAGTTGCTATAAAAATTCCGCGTTGACATATATTTTTCATTCCAAAAAAAGTGTTCAAATATTATAATTAACTCTAAATCGTTTATTTATTTTAAAAGATGAACATGGGGTATCTCTACTCTCTGGCGTTTGAACCAATTGTACTTTTCATATTTCAACGATTTTAACAATTTGTAGTTAGTTTCACTGGCCGCGTGTCACAGAACTCACCCTAAGAAGTTATAAAATTTTTTCGCTCCACATTATAAATTCGATTTCCCTAAAATATAGAGGTTCTCCATTTAAGTTTACTTAAATAGCTATAAGTGCTATTACTTTTAGCTAAGTAATAATAACTTTCGTCAGTTACCTTCTTGTTGACTAGTATAATAGTTGTAAAACACGATCGATCCATCTTCAGCTGCGATTTCGGTAAGCCTACACATACACAGTGTTTCTCTCGCGGTGGGCAGACTGAATAGTTAATCTCTGCTTATTTCTTTTGCATATAGGTATATTTATGTGCCACTAATGAACCACTCCCTTGTAACTTACCTATATTTCAAAGTTTTTAGTTTTAGAATGGAACTGTTTTTAAATGTGAAGACTTTTTTTTTCGATAGTGATGAATGAGCGATGAGTGTTTTAAGACTGTGATAAGTGCTAAAGATATATTATCTTTCATAAGGTTGTTGTCACAATATACGGCTGGAAATGGAGTTCTCTCATATAGAGTGTTTGTTTTAGAAAAAATTTAAAACGTGTTACCTGTGCTCAAACTGCGTCAAATGCTGTGGAATAGCAATAAAAATCCGAATATTTTGAAGTCTGAAAAAGAAGATATTGTATCAATATTTTTTTATTTTTTTTGCATTTAAGCAATTTTATTCTTTAAATACATTCTTAGGTGATAATCACCATTATAAGTTATAGGCTGCTTGTACAATTAATATTCTTGAACTTTCATAAGCTTTGAACTTTCATAACCATTTTATTGTTTTACACACAAAATAAATAGGAGTACTGATAAATTTGTTTTTTAAAAGTTTTTGTTTTAAGAGAAAAAAGGATGTTTTTTTTTTTATAAATCCTCGAGTTTTTTTTGTTCAATTACTGTATGTATTTATTAATATTAGGGGTAAACTACTAAAGCGTATTCATTTGAAAGGCCTGGGGTGATATAGTAATAAGCCACATTTTTCAAAGGTGATTTTTTTTTTTTTTTTTTTTTTACACCAGAATCTTTTTTAGTATTGTTTTTCTTGACAGATAATTCGTAAGTTTTTGGAATTTTCCTTTGATAACAGCACAGTACATGGAGACTAACTTGGATCTTAGGGATAGGACAAAAATAATCTTTTAAATAATTTTAAAATGTGGTTTATTATCATTATATTACTTCAAGACCTTCATTTTTTTTTTTTTTTTAATTTTTATCAAAGATGTAAATTTACCACTTTCTACTTTTTCTTTGGAAAAAATGGAATTAAAAATGTTTACTCCTTTTCTTATGAAAATATTCAGTAATTGAAGTTGATAATTTTTTACATGAGGATTAAAAAAATTTGCTTATTTACTCCTGAAATGTTTTTCCTCAACCTTTAAAAGAGATTCAAAAACAATTTGCTCAATTAATAATAACATAGCTGCCAACTCTACAGGATTTTGCCAGTTTCTACTGGTTTAATTAAAATTCTCCTAATTTTAGAAAATTCCCTAAAATTGAGTAAGTTTCCTAAAAAAATCCCTATTGAAATAGAATTTTTGCGCAGATTATTGCTTGCTCAAATAAAGTGTCACTGATACATAATGAAGTGAGCCTCATTTATAACATTCAGTGATCTATTTTTGATGAATTAAATGCCTATTACTATTCTAAATTATGAATAAACATAATACATAACATTTCAAGATCTTTTAATGTCATCCTAACTAGAAAATAAATCATAACTGGAAAATATTGCAGTTTTTCTATTTTGATGTCTATAAAAATTAGTGTGAATTAAGTGTAAAGTATTTAATATATTTTGCAACAATTAACATGAAATTTATGTTATTTCATAAAGTCTGCCGGGTTTCTTCCTATCTGCAATGGCAACTGTGATAATAATATACATTGAAAGATTATCTCTAAAAATATGGAGATACTTTGCTCTCAATATGTCTTAATTGAAAAAAAATACTTTTTAATTATTTTTTTGTGTTGTTTCAGGGACTAAAAAATAATTGTGACTGTTTTTTAATTATTTTTTTTCAGTGGTAGTGAACTAAAGCAAATATTTTCAAAAACAGATTTTTTTGAAAAAAGAAAAAAAAAATATTATAACTTAAAATTTTATATGACCTTATATATGTCCGTTGAAATAATTTGTCTTTAGTGGTGTACAAAATTCTAATTTATTAAAATATAAATATCACAAGGAAAAAATATTTTCTGAAATTGCAGAGAATCTGTCGTGGTTGGAGTCCCTGATTTTTACTAAGATGTTCTTTCATATGTTGGACTGAATTGTTAAATAATTAATGTGAGGGTACATTAATTATTAATTGTTAAATAATTATTGTGAAAATTCATGATATAATTAATGTGAGGGTACAGTATTAGAGACTATACCAGGTGCTAAATGAAAGAAGCTTTCAAACTGTGGTAAAAAAAAATATTTCATTGCCTTTTAAAAAATAGGAGTTCGCCATATTTTTTGCTACCATTACATCGAATTTGAGTTTTTATTTCCATATGCTGCTTTGAAAATTTTGGTCCTACTGTTATTGGGAAAGTGAATTTAAAAAAATAATCCCACATTTCGATTAGAGTAAATGGTGTTCTAGATATGAATTTTTATTTTTACAATTCCTTTAAAAAAATAATTGAGCTCTTCGTAGTCTAAAATTTTTAATCTTCTTTCTTAATGTAAAATAATCTAATGCTATTACAATTTAAGTGTACTTGGCAGTCTCAGAGATATTTAACTTTTAAAAAACAAATTAGAAATGAATTTGTTTTATTACCAGTTTTTTCTCTTTTTCCATCACTGTTTTAACAAACAGTCCTGCATAAATGTTAAATGTTTTATAGTATATTGAAAGAATAATTTTAGGTAGTTTTAGCACGCTTAATGTTAATATTTTAAAATAGAGTTAGGTTGTTTTAAATTTAAAACAGCTTCATATGTAAAACGAATCTTCTAGACCTGATCTTTTTAAACTTTAAATCGCAATTTTAAATGAGGTAGCGAGGTATATTTTAGCATCTTGCACTTAAACAGAGTGATTCAGTTCAGCCGTTACAAATTCGGAGGAAGGGCAAGACACATCTTAAATATTGATAATTGCTTGTGGAGACGTTTTCAGTACGAAAATGCCATCCTTCGGCGACATAGAAAACTTATTATGTGCTGGCTGTTAATTTTATTTATTTATTTTTAAGTTTTCCTAATTTTATATTTTCAAGTCTCGAACATAGCTCTCAAATATTCCTAGAAATAGCCATTTTATTAATATTTAACCATATGGCTTACAAATTGGCTGAACTTTACAAGTTACTCACCAAATCAATGAATTATAATAAAGCATCTATTTGGGGCTCATTTAAAAGGGGTTTTCTCCTGCTATCCATTAATATTGGACTTAGTTCGAAAAAATCCGATTATTGGAGCAAAAGTTATTCAGGTTAATAAAAATAATTTTCTCCCTGTGGTTTATACTAAAAATTTTTTCGTATGAAAAAAATCGATAATTGTCTCGATATTAAAGTTTAAGAAGCCATGTTCTGGTCTGGGGAATTTGTATTGCTACAATATTATTATCAATATTCATTCTGCTTCATATTATCAATATTCATTCTTCTACTTAAATAATAATGATAAATGATATTTTATTGCATAACTAGAAGAATGTTTTTGTAAAATTGGAATCTCTTGCTTTTCAAAATATGCCTAAAACGGCAAAAGTTATTTACTAAACACATTTTCCCACTAAAATCCGTCTTATTTAATGATTTTGCAAAAAAAGAAAATCATAAGTTCTAAACACATTTTTTTTAAACACAATATGCTCTAAAACCTAAACTTTTCATTTTTATACCTTTTCATTTTTATACCATTAGTATACCTGCTCCAACTAAGCGCTTCAAATATGAGATTAGAGTTTAAAGAACAATTTCATCTACTGTTAAGATGTTAAAATTATTACATGTTTTATTTATTTCGTAGTACGTTTACTTTTGATGAATCTGTTAATAATTGTTAGGGTATATGTAGTTAGTATCTTCATCCTAATGTGTTCATCACTGAGGAACTCCTAAAAAAGTCTTCCAATATATGTATTTATTTTTTTACCTGCCTTATCTACATGCTTTTGGCATTTTTATTTAACTTTGAAAATGTATGTAAATAAATAGATTATTTATCCTCATTTTGGGTTGTTTTTTTTTTTTGTTTATCTGGTTCCAACAATGCATATACTTTTGAATGCATATACTATCTACACATTTAAATTACTTTTTACAAAAACGATTTTTTTTATCTTAAGAACATCAAATAGATAACAAAATTATTTCAGTTTTATTGAACAGTTTAAAAGAAGCAGTTTCCCACGAAATAAGTAATTTTATCGTGTGTTATTTAGAAGGTTTTTTAAAAAATTGCAATATTGTATATTTGTACACAACGCGCGAGATGAATTTCCCATAAAATGACAAATTATCAAGATATTAATAGTGGATAAAGATTAAGACTGAAGTTTAGATATTCCTGCCTTGAGCGTATTATTAAAAATTGTAAATTGCATATCTTTAAAAATTCGGACTTTTATATTAGCTAGTGACCTTAAATTATTTATTTTTACTCTTATATATATATATATATATACTGACATACATGGCAGCTCCGTCAGGGGGGTATTATCATACCGACTACCTCAAGAAAAACAAATAAACAGCATATCAGACAAGGACTATATGTATACGTAATACGAGACTATACTATATGCATACGTAATCTTAAAAATCGAAGTGCAAGTGCATAAATTACCAGATGGGAAACGGAAAATTGCAGGTTCGTGTATTAAACTAGTATGTGTATAAAGATGGAGAGCAAAAATTTATCAATAAATGAAACATTTTACATTTTTTTAAAAGATATAGATAAGAAAAATTAAGCACGAAATAATGAATTCATTATTATTGTATTTGTACTGCATGTGTGTGTATATATATATAACGCGCCATAAAGAAGACTACGAGAATCGGTTACGCTATGTAAAAAATATCCAAGAATTTATAAGCTTACTCTTTAGTTATATTGCTGTTGCTGCTGTTGTTCATTTACGTCGCACTAGAGCTGCACAATGGGCTATTGGCGACGGTCTGGGAAACATCCCTGAGGATGATCCGAAGACATGCCATCACAATTTTGATCCTCTGCGGAGGGGATGGCACCCCCGCTTCGATAGCCCGTCGACCTGCACGCGAAGTCGAGCACTTCACGGTAGAGCAGTTTAACAAGGGCCAATACCGCACACCCTCGGTCCCTACGCAGGCTGATCCAAGTGGTCACCCACCCGCACACTGACCGCAGCCAGTGATGCTTGACATCGGTGATCTGCTGGGAACTGTGTCTTAACGATCAGTCCACTGCGGGATCTCTTTAGTTATAATGTGCTCTTTAATTATACTTATCAAAAATATGAAAGCCATTTTAATTGACACGCAAAAACTTTCATTTTTTGTAGTTTTACAAAAAGATATGTCTTTATTTCTAAATATGCAATAAGTTCTATTTTTTCACACCAAAAATAATAACTAATTTATGCTTGTATCATACGGTTTCATTAAGAACCATAAGATATAAGCGTTCATCACTATGTATTAAAAATATAAATGTCTATATTCTGATAAAAAAAATTTCCGTCAGATGCTTTTTTGAAAATAAAAATCAAGTGATAAAGTAAATATTAACTTAGTTTAAGCAAAAATGCCTTAACTCTTTCACCATTCTTTTTTCAAGCATTATTTTAATCATTCATTCTCTCTTCTTTTTTTTTTATTCATTCATTTCTGAAACGAAATATTTTAAAATGATATGGTAAGACATACTTACCATATCGTTTTAAAATATTCTGTTTTTCCAGTGTTCGTACTCAGATAAGACTTTAAAAGTGGTGTTCATTTTGTTTTAAAGAGGTCAAAAGTTACTTGAATTCCATTTCATTTTAGAAGTAAAAAATCGAATTCTAAACTTCGAATCTAGATGCATTTATTTAGAGTTATTAAAACATTCCGGTAGGTGAAAATATAATAAAATGCGAATTTCATCTTAATGTTACTATCACTTTTTAATTCTTCATTAAACGTACGAGCGGTGGCTTTTTGCAATAATGGTCTTAAATGGATTGAAAATAAGAAATTGCTACGAGGATTAACGTAAATTCTCTGCCACATTCATAAATTTGTAACACCCGTGGGAATCCTGTCAATGCTACCTACAATGGTAATGTAACCATCAAGCAATCATTATTTTAAAGCGTCGTCAAGAATATTTTTCTTCTGAAGTCAAGTTTACGAGCGGTGAAGATTTATACAAACCTCTAAAAATACGCCCCCAGCTTTCCACTTCTTTTGCTCCTGACGATGAACAAACGTTTTTTCAATTCCCATAACGATAGAAAAAGTGCGCTGAAGTCAAAATTATGAGAAAACGTAACAAGAGAAAAAAAAATATCTACTCTAAAGACCGGGGAAATAGAAGCGAAAAATAGAGCTGATGGCAGATCTGGAACGTTTACAGAGAAATGATAACAGGAAATACGTATGACTTGGAACATCCAAAATGTATGCAGATTCTAAAATTTAAAAAATCTTTTCGGGATTATCAACTATCATGCCGAAGCGGTGATTCAAAAGGTGATATTTTCGGAGAAAAGGTCAGTTTTGTGCCAATGGAAAAGGGTTGATGCACTACGTTGCCATTTTTTATTTATAAAAATATCATTTCAAACAGTTTTTCCCGCAGAAGTGAATCTGAAAAGCTCCGATCATACATAAAATTAAAACGACTTTTAGTGTCCTGTTAAAATCGTTTGCTAACGAATTCAGTTTTATTTTAGAAGTTCAGTGTACGATAACTCAATTTGATGAATGGTTAAGTCCATTTAAAGGATTGAAATATTAAAAAAAAATTTAAAATAGTGCTGAAGTTAGTCTAGAAAATGGATTAACGATCCTTCGATATAAAACAATTTATTTTGCCCCGCTGTTATTCTGGTAACAGTACTATTCTTGGAGTAACACATAAAATTCTAAGTGCAATACATATCGTTGAATCATTTCTAAGGAAATGAGTTGGTATCGAAGATCTAGTGCACCAGGACTGAGAGGTGCAAATAGAAGAAGAAGCAGTGCTGGTCATGGTTTAGCTACAGTTAGAAGATGTAGTTTGACACCAAGTAATAATTCTTCTAGAATACGTTCCTCTTCTAAAGGTAAATTCTTTTATTATATTTGCAAATAATATCCTGAAAAACGCATAATTTACGTTGCCCTTCTAAATGTGTTGCACATTAAGAAATAAAATACAAACGCAATAAGAAATTGTTTTTGATTTTCGTAATGGATAGAACAAAAATTTCTTAACACAGGCTAAAAACTAAAAATATCTTTTAATATTGTTTGCAAAGAGTGGAAATTTTTTAAAAGAATGTAAAAATTTCAATAACAAGGAGTCATACAAAGAATAACAAAAACAAAATTGCGACTCTAAATGCATTAAAGTTGCCAAAACTGGCATTTCATTGGTAATGTAGTAGGTTACAGAGAAAACATGAACTTTTAAAAGCAGCTAAGTAGCATGAGAAGAGCAATTTTAAAAAAGCCAAAATCCAAATTAAATAGAGTTTTTTTTAAAGAAAAAAAAAAGGCAATGAGTCATTTTCACCGTTTAAACCATAGGTGTCAAACTCGCAACCCGAGATGAACATTTTTGTGGCCCAGTAAATATATCCGAAGCAAAGTAAAAATAAAATAGAAATGTGAATTAGAAACGAAACCAGCATATAAAATTATAATATACTTTATTTATAAACTATACGGATCATTTTAAATTGTCCGCTCGAAAATGTAAAATTCGAATTCGCTGAAATGGAGTCCGTTTCACACTAAGCTATCAATTCGATAGCACATAATCAGGTTTATCCTATTATAGCGAGGTAAGTTGGTTATCTTGCTCCAAGGATCTCAATCAAATCTTTTATGGTTGATATAACCAAGCACTTATCAGATTTAAATTTATTGTTACAAGGCAAGGATCAGATCATTACGAACATGTTTAACATAATTAAAAAAGCATTCAAATGTAAACTATTTCTTTGGGAAAGGCAACTGAAAAATGAAGATTTAACGCACTTCCCAACGTGCAACAAGAACAAATCTAGTTTAGATGATACTGCATCGTATCAAAAATACGCAGAAAAAAATTTCAAATCTTAGAATAGAATTTGAAACAAGGTTTAAAGATTTTAATTCTTTGGAAGACAAATTTTGTTTGTTTTCTTTGATTTTCTCAATAAATATAGACTCAGTACCCAGTTATATGCAAATGGAAGTGATTGAGATTCAGTGCGACTCAAATCTGAAGGCAAAATTCATTGAAGTGGGTGTGCCTAAATTTCACGAATATTTACCAGCAAGGTTTGAAAATACTCGAAAATTCGCGTATGAAATTATTTCCAAGTTTGGAAGTACTTATCAGTGAGAGCAATTATTTTCTGTTATGAATGGAAATAAATCTCCTGTCCGAAACTGTATTAATAACGCTCACGTTGGGTCAATTTTGAAAGTAGTCTCGGCCAATAAAATTTCTCCCGAAATAAAAAAGATAATAGCAGAGAAAAGATGTTAAGTATCAGGACGTAAACAATAATTTAACTTTATATATGTTTATTACAATTCAAAATAAAAATATTTGTTTCAATGAACATAGATTTTTTTTTTGCGGCCCACCTGAAGTTAAGCATTGTTTATTTAGCCTAAGTTAGCTTTTGAATTTGACACCCCTGGTTTAAACGGTAACGATAATGTTCAATTTTTGAAACATACCAATTTTACAAAAAGATAAAGATTGGTGTCTCACCTATTTGATTATTGATTTGATGATAATTTAAGTGTTTGGTTAATATATGTTCGTATAAACATCAAAAATTTAAAAAAAATCGTAATAAATATGAGACAAATAATACTTTATCATATTTGAGTTTTTTTTTTCTTTTTTTTTTAGAAAACGTCTATGATTTTTTTTGCAAAATCCCATACCTTTAAAGTGATATCTCTAAATGAGAAATCGCTTCAAGCATTAACCCCTTTGCGACGGGCAAATCATAAAAGCATTCACACAAAATCAGGATGAAAATAAATAAATAAGAGTTGCAGCTTAAATTTTGGCATCGCTAATTTGACAGATTTATTTTGGTTTCACTTTTATTAATATTACATTTTAATCAATTCACGGATCTCATATATGTTAGTTCCAAGTGTAGCGATGTATTTTTTATTTTGAACTAAGTAGTAATAAATTAAATAAATCAAACTATTATAACCTCTCCCACAAATAAACTGATAAAAAATTAATTCAATTATCAGTTTTATCTTTTTACCCAGATTGATAACATTTCGTGCTGGCACGTATGATGACAGTAGGCCAAGAAGGATTAATGAAACCTTATTACCACTACTAAAAAATTTTAGTGTCTCTGGGCTTTATCTTGGATTAACAAAATATTCTTATCTACCAAAGTATACTAATGACATCACTGACTGTATTGTATCCTGAAATCTTGTAATTGGCATTTTTTTTAAATTCAATTGGTAGCTAAATGAATAAAACATCTGCTTCACTAACAAGTTGAATGCCACACTAATTTTACATGGTCTGCCCGTCTGGCCACAACGGTAAATAACTACGAACTTATTTACCGTTCAATTTGCAAATATTAGATAGATTTTACTAGTTTCTTGAAAGGTTTAGCATGACATATCAGAAAAAGTGCTGAATTATATAAGCCTACGAATTGTTTAGAAACAATGGTGGAAAAAAATCTACTAAATTGAATTTATTAAACCAAGAATCACAATTCATAAACTGCCACTTGAAAATATTTATTCGCTTTCCAGAGCAAGTTGGCATCTCTGTGTATATATAAATAAAACTATTTTTGTGTGTGCTATATTGCATTAATTTCTTCAAACCATTTTAGCAACGATAATAATATAAAAAAATTAGAAATTTACTCGAATTATGTGTTTCTAATAATCTTGCCTTCGCCGGTGACCAACGTGCCGCCACGAATAAACTCAGTGCCGGCCACCGGTGACCCCCATGGCATTCAACGTGTTAATCACAAATGTATTGCCATTTTTTCATTAGTATCAGTTTTCTTATTATTATCATGAATAAATCCTGTAAGTTAAGTACGTGGTCCTTTTTTTCAAAAAGTTAAGACTGGCAAGGCAAGTCATTTCATATCGTATACAAAATAATGACGAAAATATCTTGAATGACGAAAATATCTTGAATCAGGATATCTTGAATGACTAAGCAAATCTACTATAATGTATTTAAACAATTTAAATTATTTTCTTACATACATCCGAAGTAATGTGATAGTGATTCTTTAAAAACTAAGGTGGTAAAATAATTAGATCAAGCATAACTGTCTTACTACTATCTACATATAGGCACTTTTCACATCAATGCGAGAAAAAAAAAGTGCCAAGCAGATAATGGATTAAGTCTAGTTCTCCAAAAATGTATAGTTAGCATCATACGTCTTTTTTAATTAATGTATTCACTAAGTCCGGGATAGCCTGGTCGGTAGGGCGCTGGGCCCATATCCAAGAGGTCGTGGGTTCGATCCTCGCCGGCCGAAGACTCCCCGTGTAGTAAATGGTGACTGATGCACGTTAAATCTGTCGAGTCTCAAAGTCCTCCATGTTCCCACAACAAATCAATACCTCTGGGGGTACTGATCCAGGAGTTTCCTCGTCTTCTGGATTGGTTCAAAATTACAAGGCTACGGAGTTGAACGTAAGTAGTCGTAAACCCATGAAATTGGGTTGGCTGTTCAACGACGGTTATAAAATAAAATAAAATGTATTCACTAGATTATACGTAAATATCTAAATTTTACGTTATACATTCATCACATAAAAGACACTACCCAAAGTTACTCTTATTAAGCACAGGCCAGAGACAGCGACAAAAAGAAAAAAGTATACTCACGGAACTACGAATTTGCTAAGTGACTTGACGGTTGAACTTATGACTTTTTACAAGTAATTTAAATTATATATATATATGCTACCGTGAACTAGTCCCGCAGTGGACTGATCGTTAAGACACGGTTCCCAGCAGTTCACCGAAGTCAAGCATCACAGTGTGCGGGTGGGTGACCACTTGGATCAGTCTGCGTAGGGACCGAGGGTGTGCGGTATGGGTCCTCGTTAAACTGTGCTACCGTAAAGTGCTCGACTTCGCGCGCAGGTCGTTGGGCTACCGAAGTGGGGGTGCCGTCCCCTCCGCAGAGGATCAAAATTGTGATGGCATGTCTTCGGATCATCCTCCGGGATGTTTCCCAGACCGTCGCCAATAGCCCAATGTGCAGCTCTAGTGCGACGTAAATTAACAACAACAGCTACCGTGAACTACCGAAATAAAGAGAACGTCGACTTTCACGGGTGAATGTCAACAATCACATCGTCACTTTGGTGAATGTCCGAAATATTTGCTATATCCGATTTGATATTAATTTATTCGTTGTTGTTATTATATTTATTGGGTATTTTAATATTTGCAGAGGATAGATTAGGAGAAATATCTTCGTTGTACCGGTTAATTCCGTACTGGCAGTGGCACTTGACCTTAAAAAAACATTGATGCAGCGATGGCTAAGGGGATAGAGCTTTCGCCTTCCAATCAGGTGAACCCGGTTCGAATCCCCAGTCGATACGAATTCCGCATCCTGCGTGCACCGACCACAGTGCTGGCATGAAATATCCTCAGTGGTAGACGGATCATGGGTTAGAGTCCCCTTGTCGTCAAGCTAACAGTGGGAGGCTCTCATGATCCATGTTACGCAAATGCGGGTTTCCATCAAAAAGTCCTCCACGAAGGCAAATTTCTTTTAATACTTGATCCACGAGTTCCCTAGTCTTCCGGATTGGGTTCAAAATTACAAGGCAATGGAGTTAAACATTGGTAGTCGTAAACCCAAATTTGGGTCGACTGTTCAACTACGGTTATAATATAAAAATAAAATATCAACTGTCACGACTTACAAATAATTCGACTATCTAAATTGTGTAGTTTTAAGTGACGAAATACAAAAATGTTAATAAAATTTAAAAATATGACTTTTTTTGAAATCTTATAACTCGGAAACTCTTTGACGTATTTCAATGCAAACTGCAAAATTAGTAATTTAAAATTATTTAGTTTAAAAATTTGCATCCCTTACAAATAAAAATGTCCATCCTCGTTAAACAATCTAATAAAAAGAGTTTCTATTAAGAAATAATTTTGTATGGAAACATCTCTGTATAAACGAATGCTATAATTGTGTGAATGGGTCCGGATTGCCTGATCAGTAGGGAGCTGGGCCCATGTTCGAGAGGGTGGGTTCGAACTCCACCGGCCGTGTAGTAAAATAGTGAACAAATCAATACCCCTGGAGGTACTAAATTGAAGATTGATCGTTCTCTGATTCAGATCAAAATTACGATCTGCGGATGAATGATTGGATGTATAAATGGGTTCGCCCTATAAACGAGTGTGACGTATGGGTGTGGCAGAAGTCGAATTCTTGGCCATAGGTGGCGCCACTGGAAAACAAGAACAATCGCACCCCTCTGCCTTAACGGGCATACGTCAACAACAATTGTGTGAATGTTATAATTGTTTGATCCGAAATAATTGAGAAAAAAACTGAAATTAAGAGGTCCTAACTTTCGACCGCTTTCTTGGCATAAATTATTTAGGCCACATTTTCCGGCTACGCCCATATTCAAGAATGCAAACCGTCGAAAAAGGTATGCTTATTCAGAGAAAGTACCTTTTTGTGTGTTTGATTTGGTAATTAAATCAATACTTAGCTCTAACTAATTAGCATTATCGATGTCTCCCCATTTAAACGCTTAAGGTTGATAATTCAATTACTATCACAAAAGTTGCTCATTTTACTTATTTATTTAATCAATCTATATTATACAGGGTGTCCCAAAAGGTCGTTTACAAACTTAACATGCTGGTCTGTCATATCATGCTGAACAAGATTTACATAGGAACTTGTGTCCGAAAATTAAAACTGCGACCGCTAGAGGGCGATAATTGCACGAAAACGCGAGAGTGGGAAAAACAATCATTTCAGGCGTGGACGTTGAAGGAGAAGGATGAATGAGTTTAGTAACGCAGAAATGGCCGACATGCATTACGTATACGGTGCCGCTGATGGAAATGGACGAGCCGCGGCACGGACGTACCTAGAGCGCTTCCCAAACAGACGTCAGTTAAGTCATGTTTTGTTTGGACGATTGCACCGCAGATTATGTGAATCAGGTGCTTTCGTAGCACGTAGCCACATCGATCGAGAACGTGCTGCACGCACACCTGTCGTAGAGGAAACCGTGATACAGGAGTATGCCATCAACCCGCAAAGAAGTCTCCGAGAAGGTGAACGTGTCTTGGGTGTAGCTCGTTCCACCATAATGCGCATACTGCACGATGACATGCAACACCCTTACCACTTCCAAAAAGTACAGGCATTGTGCGCTGACGATTATCCCAAACGCATTGCATTCTCACGCTGGTATTTGCAACAGCGGGTCGCACAGCCAGATTTTCCATCATGGATTTTGTTTTCTGATGAATCCTGCTTTACACGGGATGGTGTCGTGAACCTGCACAACATGCACGTATGGGCGCATGAAAACCCAAGATGTACACGTGCCCATGCACATCAACAACGTTTCAGCATAAACGTTTGGGCTGGTATTATCGGTGACATGCTGATTGGCCCTTACCTTCTACCTGAACGCCTCGACGGAAATACCTATCGCATTTTTTTAGAAAGAGTTTTGCCGGATCTGAAGAGTAACGTTCCAGCCGCTACACGCCGAAACATCTGGTTTCAGCATGGTGGAGCGCCTGCCCACTTTAGCTACGCTGTTCGAGAATACCTCGATAGGATTTATCCTAATCGCTGGATCGGTAGAGGTGGACCGGTCCCATGGCCACCGTGATCCTCCGACCTAACTCCCCTGGATTTCTACCTGTAGGGACACATGAAGTCCATAGTGTACGAAACACCTGTAACATCGGACATGGATCTTATCGCCAGGATCGCGGAAGCGGCAGCACGTGTCCACGACACATTCCTGGCCAATTTGAACGGGTTCGTGAATCCATGCGCCGACGCTGTGAAACGTGCATTGTGGCGAATGGAAGGAATTTTGAGCATTTGCTGTGATGTAATGATGTTTTATAATAAAAATCATATTAACACCGCTATCGATATCATTTTTTTTCTCCTCATCCAAACCTGCACTTATCGCCCTCTAGCGGTTACAGTTTTAATTTTCGGACACAAGTTCCTATGTAAATCTTGTTCATCATGATATGACAGACCAGCATGTTAAGTTTGTAAACGACCTTTTGGGACACCCTGTATAAAACGCTAATACGTACGTATGGCCACACGGTAAAAAACTACAAACTAAATTTGCAAATATTAAACAGATTTTGCTAGTTTTTAAAAGGTTTAGCATGACATATCTGAAAAAAGTGGTGAATTATATAAGCCTACTAATTGTTTAGAAATAGGGGTGGATAAAAATATACTAAATTAAATTTATTAAACCAAGAATCACATTCATAAACTACCACTTGAAAATATTTACTCGCTGTCCGGAGCAAGTTGGCATCTCTGTGTATATAAATAAAACTATTTTTGTGTTTTCTATATCTATATTATATAAAACGCTAATACGTACGTATGTATGTATCAATAAAACCGATGATATTTCTTTTCTCGCTCTGGCAACAGTTTTCATTTTTAATTGATTGGATTCGGCGCGCAAGAGCACGTAGTGAGCAGCCAGATAACAATAACAAGAGTGAGCATTATCAGGTTGTTCAATTCAGATTCATGCACTAAAAACATGACAATATTTAATTTAAACTCAATTAGGAATTAATTAATTAATTGAAGTGAGAATGCTTTAAAAGGCCGCTGTTGAATTGATATTTTCTACTGGGAGCTACCTAAACGTCTAAAAAACGTTTAAGTGTTTGTATTGAATGCATTGAATTTTTTTTATATTTCGCGTTTATTTACGCATTGAATTTTCACGCTTTAAAATGCAGAATATTAGTGAAGCAATATTTGATAATTTATTTTGCTAATATGTTTCTTATTTAGCTAATGTTTTGATTTTTTCACCATGAACAATCTAAATAGCTAATATACTTTTTTTAAAAGCCAATAAGAACATTGATAGAATTCTTCTACATAAGTACAATACTATGTCTTTGATGATAAAATACTATGTCTTTGATGATAATATATTATGTCTTTGTGCTAGAACGTTGTGTTCATTGGCGAGCGAGTGCAGCGAGCCATGGTTCACGGCGTGAACCACATAGGATTGCGTAGCAATTCTCGGGGGTTGGCGAGCGTTAGCGAGCAGGGGGCTGAGCCTCCTAGTTATTTTATTAATCTAATTATTATTGTATCTATTTATTTCTGTTTACTGCGAAATTTGTTAAATACTTGCTCATTCAAAAAAGTAATTTAATAAAAAAAACTTAACACTTTTTTGTGGATATATACTTGGTTCCATTGTTAACCGAACGCTTCATACGTGATGCCGCAATAAAATTTAAAAGTATTATTTAAATATACTGTTAATATACTGTTATACTGTTTGTAATGGTTATATTAAATAACTGTTTAAAATTCGATTTCTCAGGATCATTTGACCGATTTCGTTTAAATTTCGTATTTTACCATTTAATTTTTTAAAACTATGTAAAAAAAATTGTATAATTTACAAATCGGACCATTATTAAATAAAATAACAAAAAATAACAACTAATTATTTTTGCCTAAAATTACCTTTAGATAAACTCTCTTGAATCTCTTAAAAAGTTCTCGAGATATAGGAAAATACGCAAAAAGTAAAATTGACATTAAGTTGTCCAAACTTTAGAACGCTCTCCTGACCAAAATATTGGGACCATATTTCCCAGATTGCGACTACTCCTATATTTTGAATGTAAAGGCCTGGTTTCTTAGGACAGGACGCCGTCAGCTGGAAATCAGCGCTAACCTCTGATTGGTCCATTTGTGAGTTTGACAGTATACGTCATCCAACTCTCATCTTGAACTAAAATTGCCGTCCAACTCAACTGCAGTTGGATTACAACGTGACGTTAACCACAGAAGCAATGGCGGACAACATCCAACAGCACGTTTAAATCAGCCAAGATTTTGATTTTGACATTAAACATAGCTTCTTCATTAAACATAGCACTCTTCATTTAGCTCAGCTATAATGTGTTTTTTCTTGGACAAAGTCATTTTTTGTTCTCTAAAACACTGGTCGACAATAACAAAATCAATACAAATTCAAAATAAATATTTGTTTACGTTATTAACGCATGCGCAATGAGAGATGATGTCTGCGTTGGACCGACTGCTCACGCTGAGCTAACAAAAAAGTATTTTTTTGGCGTCATCTCTACATCAACTTTCCGCTGACGCCCAGATAAGGCGCTAGTTCTAAGAAACCAGGCCTCGAGCTAACAAACCAGTATTTTGTTGGCGTCAGCCGGACGTTGACGTCCCGCTGACGCCCAGATAAGGCGCTTGTCCTAAGAAACCAGACCTTAAGGAATACGAATCGGTCGCCGGAGTCCTAGTAAATGAAAATTTGATCTTTAGATTAAAAGTTATTCCGGATAATTCATTCTTTTTCTTCGCTCTGTACTTCCGTTAAGAATGTTAATTTAAATAAGAAGTTTTTATTTTATATTATAACAGTTGAACAGCCGGCCGACCCAATTTTATGGGTTTACGAATACTAATGTTCAATTCCGTAGCCTTGCAATTTTGAACCCAATCCAGAAGACAAGGGAACTCCTGGATCGAGTATTGGGAGAAATTTGTCTTCGTGGAGAACTTTTTGATGGAACTAACCCGCATTTGCGTTACATGGAGAGGAAGACCTCGAGAACCTCCCACGGTTAGCCTGAAGGCAAGGGAACTCTAACCCATGACCCGTCTACCACTGATGATATTTCACGTTAACACTGTGGTCGGTGCAAGCCGGATGCGGAATTCGTATCGACTGGGATTCGAACCCGGTTCGCCTCAATGGAAGGCGAAAGCACTACCTCCTGATTCATCGCGGCTCAAACTTGAAGTCGATGAGTAAAATATTTTTGAGTTATGAATAAGGCTGACTTGAAAAATAAAGCCTGGAGGTACGCTCCCAAAAAATCTGTGAATGGCTACACAAAAATTCAAAATTTTAAAATTGAAATATTTTTCTGTTCATCAGCCAATAAATAATGGTCGTTTTAAAATATTAATGTACTTTTTATAAAATAAAAATTTTAAAAAAAAGGCAATTTCTATGTTTAAATTTTAAAATAAATTTCTTATATGGGTCAGCTTTGGTTGAATTAAGATGATTAAAAGTTTCAGTATATCTTTATGCATCGGTAGAAAGGTTTTAAAGCATCTTGTATCATTTCTTACATCAGATTACAAACCTCTACATTAATCAGTCATTTAAAGAGTGATTGAGATGACGCGTTAATCTGAGATTGGCATTAATATTTGTTTATTTTGTTTGTAGGACATGTGGGTCGAGATTTTGCAGATGACGCCATCGAAATGTCGCTGCCACCCTTGGAAGATTTACCTCTCATGACGGGTTACGAAATGGCAACCTTCGAACCATGTAAGACGTTGAAAAAAAAAGAAATTTCATTCTATCAACTTAAAGCGTTGTATTTTGAAAAGATTGGGTGTTATTTATAACAAATCTATTCGAATTTTTCATAATTATGATAACAGTTTAATCTGCTTGCGATATCAGAATACGATAGCAATCTTTTATAAATTTAGATAATCCGAAACCTATCTACATTTTATATAATCTTTTACACTATTTCTGTTTTCTACCCAATTATCAAACACTGCTAGAGTATTGTCTATGCAGCTGTTCCAAAAAAGTGTAAAGCGGAACTGAACTTGTCATAATTACCGTTACTTGGAAGGGTCTCGGGTGTTCCGAGAGTTCGAACTTTTTTTTTAAGACAGGTAATGAGTTTTGAAGCTTGATTATATTAATACCCATTTGATTATTCATTATTTATTTAATTAATAATTTGGTTGTTTTTGCGTAATTATTTAGTAAAAATGCCTGTTAAAAGTGAAGTAACAAACTAGAAGGAAAACAATTCTAACATTCTGGAAAAAATATGGAAAAGACAGTACATTTGTAAAAAGGCGCATTATTGTTTGCAGTTGAAAAAAAAATACAAATTTATCAACAACTATATATATTTCGCTCAAAACCATTCTAAACGTTTTTTTTTCTTTTTTTAGCAAAACTATGTATCGTTTATTTTATTTATAATAAAGTCGCCTAGGAAATTTACAATTCTTCCACAGACCGAAACTGTTTTTTCGTTTGTGTATACAGCTTTACTGAGAATAACTCCTCACGTTTAATTGGGGACTGAGTTCATGAAAAAGACAAGGGGGCAACTAATTAAACAAAAAAACGTTTTCTATGAAGATTTTGCAGAGTAAATGTTGATATTGTCTTGCGGCAAATACGATTTGGAGCAATAATTATTTTTTCAAATAACAGTAAATGGGTTTCTAAAATTTTTTGGTATTAGGCTTCAATTCTTCTTGGGGAGGCGATCACGTTAAAATTACTATGTGAAACTATCACTTAATCTATTTACTATGTGTTAAAAATAACCGAAGTCTTCTAATCCATTTATGAGCCTACACCTCCTCGAAATCAAGGTGGCTCTATTTCAGTGGGATAAGCTGTAAAATTATTAAAATATAGAAAGTCTTTATCACTTGTAGCTCAAAAGCATTTTAAATTATTCAGAAATTACGAATAAAAAAACATTTAGCGTAAAAAAATAATTTTTATTAAATCAAAGTTACTGAGAAATCCATTCGTCTAAAATAATTTTTTTTTCTTTCTATTGCCAACATAATGTGAAGGGAATTAAGAATTTTTCCTTGTATCAAAAATTTGTGTTATCGAAGTTTGCGATATTCGACAGTACTTTGAGAAGTCCTGCGCAAAAATTTATAATTTTCTCCTCTTTATAAAGTATTTAGCACCCCTTTTAATCTCTGATAAATCTTATATTTTACCCCTTTCCTTAGAGTAAAAAAATAACTTTTCCAATGCATCGCCATTCCATTCTATTTCAAAATTTCACCAATTCCACTATAAATTTTTGAATAGCCTTTATAGGATCTACAATAGGATGAATGAATAAATGACGATGTAGATCTTTATATAGTCTATATCCATTCATTCCATTTTTCAATTTCATAACTCCCACCAATTCCACCATAAATTTTTGAATAGTCTTTATAGGATCTACAATAGGATGAATGAATAAATGACGATGTAGATCTTTATATAGTCTATACCCATTCATTCCATTTTTCAATTTCATAACTCCCACCAATTCCACTATAAATTTTTGAATAGTCTTTATAGGATCTACAATAGGATGAATGAATAAATGACGATGTAGATCTTTATATAGTCTATATCCATTCATTCCATTTTTCAATTTCATAACTCCCACCAATTCCACCATAAATTTTTGAATAGTCTTTATGGGATCTACAATAGGATGAATGAATAAATGACGATGTAGATCTTTATATAGTCTATATCCATTCATTCCATTTTTCAATTTCATAACTCCCACCAATTCCACCATAAATTTTTGAATAGTCTTTATGGGATCTACAATAGGATGAATGAATAAATGACGATGTAGATCTTTATATAGTCTATATCCATTCATTCCATTTTTCAATTTCATAACTCCCACCAATTCCACCATAAATTTTTGAATAGTCTTTATGGGATCTACAATAGGATGAATGAATAAATGATGATGTAGATCTTTATATAGTCTATATCCATTCATTCCATTTTTCAATTTCATAACTCCCACCAATTCCACCATAAATTTTTGAATAGTCTTTATAGGATCTACAATAGGATGAATGAATAAATGACGATGTAGATCTTTATACGTTCTATATTAGGGGTTTAGGGGTTTCTAACTTAATGAGGCCGGGGGCCACAATTAAAAACACAAATCAAATGGCGGGCCGCAACTTTATCAAAAATTTTTAAAGGACTCTTTTATGTTTGAAGGAACATTAAATATTACTGTCAGAGCTTTACCAAGTTGTAGAAAACAAAAGTATTGAATTACAAATTAAAATAAGAAGTAGATTTTTTAAAATATTTAATTGTTATTAATAATAATTTTAAAGACATTAAATAAATAATAAAAATTGGGGCTACAATAACTTTAATGTGCACCTATGTATTAAACAATTAATGTGCAACAGATATCTAATTGTTAAGGTATTAAAACTTACATAGTAGTACACAAAATATTCAATGAGAAAATTGAGGTTTGTCTGCTGCAACCACCAGAGAATAGATATTTAGATTTAAAATTTACAAATGTGTGTGTAAATATTTTCGTCCAAAATGAGTGGTTTCAAAAAGTTAAATTGGAGAATTTCTGATACTCACATGCTAAATTATATTCACAAAATACAAAAAAAATGAAATAAAAAAGAGCAGCATACACGATTGTTTTTATATTTGAATAAATATTTTCTTGGATGCAAAACCTGAAAAATAAATTTCTTTGCACCGTTGGTATGTTAAATTTCTCCGAAACGAAAAAATTAGGTTTTTATTAACGAGAAAAGTACTTTAAGCCCATATAGAATTTTTACGAAAATTGTCCGCAAAAAAATTACAACTAATATATTTTAGTTCGCGGGCCACAAAAGAAGGCTTCGCGGGCCGGATGCGGCCCCCGGGCCGCCAGTTGGAAATCCCTGGTCTATATCCATTCATTACATTTTTCAGTTTCATAATTTCCACTTTAAATTTTTGAATAGCCTTTATATGATCTGCAATAAGATAATTGAATAAATGACGATCTTTATATAACCTATATCCATTCATTCCATTTTTCAATTTCATAATTTCCACCAGTTCCACCATAAGCTTAAGAATAGCCTTCATGGGATCTACGAATAAATATAAGAAGTGAAAAAAAAATTTATAAAAAAATGAACGATTTAAATGACAAAAAGTGATTATTTAATTTCTATTATTTAATTATTATTCTTATACTATAATTCTCCCTCTACATTGCATCTCTGCCAACCGTTCTAAATAAAACAAAAGTAAAAATAATCTCCATCTCTTCACTAAGAAAATATCTCAATTATGATTTGGATACATCAAGATTTTTGTTTCTTTTTTGAGAGCAAATATAGAAAAAAAAATTACTGGTTACGTTTGCTGGGAAGTTAGCCAAATGAAAGAAAAAAGAAAATAATTGCCATTCAGTATCAGCTTTAGAAACACGCGTAGTGTAAAAAATACGCTAAGTAGGTGGGGACTTTTTCTCTTTTTTTTATTCGAGTTTAAACCATTTTTATCTTTCATATTCATAAAAACAAATTGTTCAAACGTAGTTAATTACAGAAATCGACAGTAAAAATATATCAAGAAATTTAAAACAATTATGATAACGGGTAATAAATACAAATAGATAAATAAGGTAACAGGCAGTAAAATTTTTCTAAAACAATAATCGAAAAATTTTATATTATACAATTGTTTTATCACTATATGTATGTTACTTCGTTTTGCTTAAGTCATTAAGAAATTGCTATTTATTTTACTGCTAAAAAAGATGAACTACCTAAAACGAGTATTTAACCTACCAAAATAATCAAAATGTAAATTGTTTAAATAGTTTAATATTGTATCACATATTCCAGCTTGTGAGCATTTCGCTATTTATTACGTTCTTGCCAGAAATGGGATACTAAACTATTTGCTTCTAAAAGCCCACCATTGTTCACCAGTCACATAACTCCAAATTTATACGGCTGTTGAGAATTAGTTTTCTTAATGGTAGAAACATTAGCGTTTTAGCATATTATAACTTGGAGTTTAAAGTTTCACAAAAAAAATTTAAACTACCACAACTGAACCATGATGGCTCAGGGGACAGAGCGTTCGCCTCCAATGAGGTGAACTGGGTTCGATTCCCAGCGATGGTTGGTCCATGTAAATTCCGCATCCGACTTGCACCAACCACAATGCTGACGTAAAATATCCTCAGTGGTAGATGAATCAAGGGTTAGAGTTTCCTTTGCCGGCAGGATAACCGTGGGAGGTTTTTGTAATTTTCCTCTCCATGTAACGGTTAGTCACATGGAGTTGGTTTAATATGCTAAAGTGGTTAGTTCCATCGAAAAGTTCTCCACGTAGGCAAATTTCTTCCAATACTTGTTCCAGGAGTTCCCTTTTCTTCTGGATTGGGTTCAAAATTACAAAGATACAGAGTTGAAAATTAAAAGTCGTATACCCAAAAAACTAGATCTGCTGTTCAACGACGGTGTCTACCACGACTTATCAATAATGAAAAAAAAAATTTGACGATAACACTTATTTGTTGGCCAATTATACTTATAGATGACTCAATAGTTTTATTTTTAGAAAATTCTTCCAAACTTAATTGTTATTTTACTACCACTTTGCAAATTTGTTTACTACCACTTTAAGTCAAATGCATGAACACCCGAGCACACATACAGATCGGGGCTGAAAATGAGAGGGAAAAAACTGGTAGTAAAAACCATTTCATTTGCAACTAGTTCTCGGCAGTATATTAAGCCCTTACGACTCTTAATAAACTATCCAGTATCCACCACTAACTGCTTTTTCTCAGACAGTCTTATATCGATGTTATAACTTTTAAAAAAATGACTGACTGGCGTGGATATCCTGCTCTCTTAAGAAAAACACGCCAAAATAAAATGATTCTATCGCATATTTTTCCATCTTTATGTGTGTAAACATACAGATAGAAGTTTCGATCCTAATGATTCTTTTCATTTGCAGGTACTATTCCACCCCCACAAATACCAATTATTGTAGAAACTGAGCCATCAGAGATAGTTGCTGATTTGAAGCCCTTCACAGAGTAAGTCAATACCTACAGTTATTTTACAAGTTCACCACAATCGGGAAAAAATTTAAAAAGTGGTAACGAAATTTTCATCAGGCTGTTGAAAATTTCAACGGTTGTAATTTCAAGAATTAAGTTGATTTAGACAGGGATATCAAATGCTCCGCTTTCGACAAAATATTTTATAAAGTGGTAAAAAATTAAAACATGCATAACATTGTTTGGTTTCTTGTCTTGTCTTGAGTTGAGAGCTGGGCACCTGGACCTCGCAGCTGCCCCTATCCCATCCATCATGTTTCTTTTTTATATTTGTTGTAGATCTTTATGGTTAGCAGTCTATGTGGTGGCTGTTAAAGAATTCAAGCACCTTACTTTAGTAAATAATAATAATGGAAAGAAGCAGCTTGCTTTAAACTATGTGTGGCTTTGAATGTAGATAGATGGTTATCGTGGGGAAACGCTTAATCAAGTTGTTAGTATTGTTGCTTAATCTGATACTATGGGTGGATCTGTGATTAGTTTTTTATTTTGATGATTGTGATGTGAGGCGTCGGATGTTAAGTGAGAAGCTATTGGTTTTAATTTTATATCTATTTTATAATTTTCAAAATTGAATATCTGGTTGAAGTGTACTGTATTGCATTTTATGCCAAAGAAATCTGCACTTAATTGGTAAATATATTGTGATAAGATCGGTATCTTGAGGTCTTTGTGAATATTTGTATTTCTGATGAACCATCTGGCACGGGTGAGTTTTCTGAGTATCCTGTTCTGGCATTGGCTGAGTTTTTTCATGAGATGTTCCGGTATGGTTGTCCAGGCAGGTGAGACATATGTGAGAGCTGGCCTGATCATTGATTTATATAGCAGTTTTTTTAGTTCTAATGAAACATTCTGGTTGTAGATTAGTGGTTGTATTATTGTTGTTGCTGCATTTGCTTTATCTATTACATTGTTTGGTTTCGCCAACAAAGTGGCATGCTATATGAAAACTTAATTTAATGTAGTGGTGCTCAATATAACTTTAACATAAACTTTCTACCCCTGGATTGACAAATCCCACAGAACGAAGCAAGTTGGCACCGTTCTATGGAATACATTTATTTTGTTTTACAAATGTATTTTTATGTATAGAAATTATTAAAAACAATTTGCGTCTTCAATCTTTTGCCCCAGTTTTTAAAATTTGTCCCGGTTGTGGCCATTCTGTTTTAGAGCTCTCAGTGGTTCTCCCAAAATTTTAACACATAGCCTGTGATAAAACACGCGCTAAAGAATGCTTTTAAAAAAATTTTAGAATTATTTATCTTTAACCTAAAAATTATAATTGAAATTATAAAACCATATTCAATTTTTCAATTTAGCAGTTCGTTCGTAACTACTGTTACTAAATATTATAGTCATAAAATACATATGTTTAGATCAAAATACTTTTGAATACTTTTTTTTAAAAATAGGAAAGTAGGAAAATTTTGTAGGTTAATTTAAGTAGTTTAATTAAGTTAATTTAAGTTTTGTAGGAAAATTTAAGTAGGAAAATTTTGCTGGTCATCACTTTTTACATATTTGAGCGCAGGTTCACATAAATTATCAACCTATGGTTTCCTACGATCGCTTTTCAAAACGATAAGGACTGATAACTTAATTATTTTATTCTTAAAATTTATCTTTGAAAAAAAAGGCATTCGTGTATAATAGAATCTATATTATTAATATTGGTAAACCAGGGTGCGTAGCTAAATTATTGAACAAAAAATAAACACCTTTTAAGCACTTTAAAAATATTTTTAACCACTTTAAAAAATATCATAATTAGGCAGGGTTAGAAAGTTTTTGACCAGTAATGGTTTTATCTTGTTTTAACCGACGTGTCAAAAAACAAACTTTTGGCATTGTTTTTGACATTTGTCGAAAGTCATGAAGTTTTGAATCATATAAAACGAATGGCGTTTTCATACACTGCGCACTGACAATACGCCGAAATAGATTGGGATTGAATTAATTGTGAAAGCGTTGAATAGAAAAATGCTAACTGTGCCTTTTTGCATAATTCGCAGCGAAAATCAGCGTGGTAAAGAAAAAATCTCATTTAGAAAAAGGGAAAATTAAGCACTTTTTACAAACCCCGAATAAAAAAAAAAAAGCACCTCTAAGCCCTTTTAAAAACGCTACGCACCCTGTAAACAATGCACCAAAAAAAACGGATCACCCTGGATAACTTTTGATCTTAATTTTCTAGGACTCAATTTTGAAGGTTCGAAGGGGTGACCTCAGATACGCTAATTAATTAATGCAAACAATACTTTAAGTCATGAAATCAAACTTCAAAACATACTTTCTCTGAATAAACATACCTATTGTTTTTGCGGGTTTAGATTCTTTACCCTCAAAATGTAGGAGGTAGCCGTAATCTGGGAAATATGGTCCCAACAATTTGGTCAGGAGAGCTGTTGGACCAGTCAATGTTAATTTTACTTATTGTGCACAATGTTAATTCCTCTTAACATGTTATTACAATGTTAATTCTCCTTTTCTCGAGAACTTTTTAGACAAATTGAAAACTTTTTTTGCACATAATTATAAAATTCGTTTATCCAAAAATAATTTCATTCAAAATATAAGTTTTAGTAAATACTGATTTTTTTTTTGGATATTTTTTATAAAAGTCGAAAGAAATTTTGAATTGTAAGGTATACAATTTTTTACATCACTTTAAAGAATGTAAAGTTCAAACCCCTTTTACATGAATTTTTACATGGAAAAATAAAAATTAAAGCGAAATCGGTTGAATAGTTCCTGAAAAAACGAATTGTGAAAGAAATCTTATTTTTATCCAAGTATAACTAATGCAATTTATTCAAGTATCACTGTTATTACTTTTTTCATCACTGTGAAATGGTACGTTTTTGTGACAGAAGTCTCAAATTGGTTGATTTATTCTTCGACAAGGATAAATATCTAATAAAATTTTAATCAATCATAGTAACAATTGTGGAAAAACTAGTTGGAATGATTGTAGAAAAATTAATTAGTTTTCTTTCTGCTTTTAGAAGAAATAAATCATCGTTATTACATCAAAGATAAATAACGAATTCATTTCTAAAATTACGCATTGTAAAATTTTTGCTTTGACCCCTTCCTTCTCGTTCCCGTGAAAATGAAGGGGTTAGGTTTCGCCTTCTATTTCTCGCTCCCGTGATAGTTCCGGGCCGGAGTGTTCAGTAGTGACGCGTCAATAAGAATAAAACTAATTCATTTCTTTTGCCCAGAAAACATTTTATTTCTCATTTTACACACCAGATTGCAGTACCAGGATATTTTTAAGGTAATTGTAGATAGTTAGTTTATTTTAAACTAGATGTCAGCACTAATCAATTTTCAGGGATAAAAAAATAGGCACTTTTATGACAGCTTTCTTGAAAATTAATCGATCGTTAAGGGGTTAATAAAACTTTAAAACTTAATCAATTTTTAATTTTGCGTCTGGCATTATCTGTGGGTAAACTAAATTTACGTCATTCTATTCAATCATTTATTGTGAATTAGTAAAAGGCCTTTTTTTTTTAAACATCAAGACGAAGAATCGAAATTTTATCATTTTTTTAGGTACCCGTATACCTTTGGAAACAAAATTGTGAAGTTTTTAATTTAGAATTTTTTTTATAGATGTATGTATTATACACTAAACCATAGATTCTCAACCTTTTTAACGTTGCCGCCCCCTTAAGGAGCAAAAAGCATTTCAACGCCCCCCTTTGTGGAAATCCAGTTATTCAGAGGATGGGACTTAGTGAGGTGTGCTGAATTATAAGAGTCAACTTTTTTAAGCAGTTTTTTACGCTTTAAATTTGTTTTTTTTTTCTAAAAAATAATGTGTACATTAACTATATAATTTTCTCACGGCAATTAATCGCACTTTATTTGTTATGATAAAGATAAATACGTTTAATGAAAAAAAATACAACAAAGAAACATATGCTTGAAAAGAATAATTTATTCTTAATTAGATAATCAAAAAAACACCCAAAATAATTTTTTAACACTAAAAAGTAGTATTAACGAAACATTAAAGAAACTATGTTAGTGGGATGATTGTATTTAATGGTTCAGAACCAATTTCTTCTCTCTCGGTTCAATACTGTTTGTGAGATGAAGACGCAAAACCCCTTGTTGCACAATTTCGAGTCGATTTCTCTTTTTTGTGACGAGATTCGTAACAACACTGAATCCACGTTCGACAAGTTAGGAGGAAGAGGCGATTGATGTTACCTTCAAGCAAAAATTCTCTGAGACGATCACCACTTCAAAGTTTCATTAGTTAAAAGTTCGACCAATTCCTCGTAAATCTGAGCTTCTGCTGTTTCAATATTCACAAAAGGGTTTATAACCCATTGAGGGACTTCCAGGAAACAAAACATCTTTAAATCGGTCAGAAAAGTCCATGTGTAAAGAGTCAAGGTGCTGACTATATTCTTTTGCATCATCAGAGCAAATTTCGCCTGCTTGGCTGAACTTATTCCAACCAAAATTCTGCTTCCACAAAATGAGTTTTTTTTAGAAAGGCAGAAATAACTGATTTTGTAGGGATCAAATTGAGCTCGTCGCTTTGAAGTGATAAATTTAAGCTATTAAATTTTACAGATAAATCAACCAAAGTCTTTCTTAAATTATAGCAATCCGCCTCTCAGAGCTACATCTCTGTTTTCTGGGAACTCTAGACCAGAGTCGAAAAGATTCCAATACCTATTGAGACAGAAGCTTTTGGAAAGCCAGCAAATCTCAGTGTATAGTAGCAAACGATTGAATTTTTCATTGTTTTCTTACACAGCTGTCTGAATAATCAATCGTAGAGCATTACTGTGAATTTTGCTCTCAGCCGATATGGCTTGACTTGACCTTGTGGCTCATCTTTCCTTCGGTTAGACTCCTCCCCCGAAATCAATTGTTTTTCAGCATATTAATTTATGCAATTTCTGAATGAATGCAATGAATCATTGCATATTGCAATGATTGATGCAAACGCTCGCTGAGATTTTTTTCCTACTAAATGCTGTCTTTGAACACAGTGAACAGCTAAAATATCTGGTACCTCCCTTTCCAAAAGGGCGATAAACACACAATATCGACCCACCACTGCGGAAGCCTATGGACATAATGGACATAATATTCGCAAGAGGAATGTTTTTCTCTTTAAAATAATCTTTGACAGTATTAAAAATAGATTTACCTTAGATATCTATAATCAAGCTTCTTGCAAAAAGCATCTCTTGAATAATTTTTCCTACCTTTACAAACCGGGCCTATGCTTAAAGTAAAGCCTACATTACCTGGCAAGGTTGATTCATCAACTTAAAGAGAAAATTCGTTGGATATCAAAAGTTTGCATAAAGAGATTGCTTCAGCCATCTCATCATATCGTCGCCGCACTGTATCGTTACTTATGGGATATTTTTTTATTACATTGGATGCGGCTGGTTGGTGTAAAACTGTTTCTGGAACTTCCTTGACAATCGGCAGTATAAACTCTGCTCCGATGGTATGAGCTTTCCCAGATTTAGCAATAAGTTTTGATATATTATACAGGGTGTCTATAAAAGAACTCCGGGGTTTTAAAAATTCATATCTCACTAACTATAAAAGATAGCAAAATTTAGTCGATTTCTCTGAAAAGAGTAGCTAAAAAAGTTTTACTCATACCAATTGGGAATGTTAGTATCAACTGTTGGCGGCGCTGCAGGGCGTTGACCTTGAAATGGCGTCGCGAAATTTGAAATGATGGCGACTCCGCAACAAAAGGCTCAATGTGTTATTTGGCTCATAGAAACGAAGTCTTTAGTTACCGTACAAAGTGCAGAGAAAATTCGTCATGTTCAACATCTCAGGGAACGAATAGTCAATTGTGTGGCAACCGTCCCCCCAGACATGCTCGCCAGGACATGGGAAGAGGTAGAATACCGTTTAGACGTCTGCCGTGCCACTAACGAGGCTCATATAGAACTTTACTAAGTGTTAAAAAAAAACTTGAAAATGTAAGCTTTTCAGTCATTTATAAAACATGTATGTATGTTTTTTGTTTCATTAAAATATTTTGCCTCAAAACACCGGAGTTCTTTTACAGACACCCTGTAAGAAGCTATCAAATCATCGTCTCATTTTTGTGATAAGGTTGCTATTAACCCTGAGACCGAAGGTGCCTTCAGAAACGTGAAAAAAGATGTTCGTGAAAAATGACAAATCTTTATTTTGTTTGTCAGGATGAGTTTTTTGCGAATGCTCCTGCTAAGGGTAAAATATCATTACCTCATTAGATAAAAATTTATTACAAAGTAAACACATGGGTAGTTGAGAGTTCAGCAGTTATTGAACAAATCCCAACTTCAAGTATGTGGCACCTTATTGATGTCGCCTCTTTTTATTAACCGACATTGTTGGTTGCAGCAAAATATAAACGATGAAAAAAAAATCAACCAATTACTCAAAATTAATAAATAATTTAGGATAAAGAACAAATTCGCGCATGTACCTGACCAAATAAACTATGAGATCCAGTTGCGTACGCAAGGGAGGGGTTTAGGTGTTTAAACACCCCCGTTGAGCTCAGACCAAATGGCAAAAATAAAATTTTTAGTAGAAATTATGCGAGCTATTATTTTTTAAGACTATATATTTTTATTAGCCTTATGCCTACTTTTTTTTTTCTCACGGTATTTCTCAGAGTACTGAAAAAACATTTACTATAATAGGGTTGTACTTTTGAAACCAAATTCACGTGATACTGTTACGGACTGGTTCCTTTCTGTCCAGCCAGTATAGTTTTCGAGACTGGCTGTCATTCGCGAGGTCTTTACGTGATGATTCTGGAATCCTAGACTTTCTGTCGTCTTTGAGACAATTCGAGAATTTTGGAGATACGGTGAAAAATTACATAAAAGGGGGAACGGAGTACAGTGGAGTTAGTTAGTCAGACTAAGAGTTATCTCTGTCGCTTGTCTTTCGGAGCTTGTCGTTAAATCTGTTTTGTCTTAACAAAAAGTTCATTCAATCGCCGAACCCGTCGTCGCCACTATTTCGACTAGTGAAGAAATCAATAACAATACCATTGGAGATACTGTGCTCGTTGAAGTTATTCATTCCAGCTCGAAGCATTGAGATCGTAGCATAGCGGATATTTCTGTGCCAATCTGTTCTTGGATCTTTAGGATGTCAAAACGCAAGAATTTAGCAATTTTTAATTATTTTGATTAAAAATCATGACCTAAAATTAGTGAGGTGACAGCAACTATTACCGATGTAAGTTTTTCTGTTGAACCGAAATGTGATACTTCGGTTGAAGAAAACATTTCTAGCATAACAAAATCTGATGAATGTGAAAGTGGCCCTCAAAGTGTTACTTTCCACCCATATGACATTGGACTTTTTTCAGAAAATATTACATTATGTTCTTAAACTTAAAAAATCAAATCAAAATTTAACTAAACAATGTTGTCTAAATAAAAAGTCAAAATTGTCCAGCTGTCTAAATTAGGGAAATCATAGTGCTTTATTACAGATTCGAATTTCTTTTAGTAGTTTCAGAAAATTACGAACACCCCCTTGAAAAAATTCTGCGTAAGCCACTGATGAGATCTAATCGAAACTGGGGGAGAAACCGTAAGGAAGCTAGCGAAGACCATTATAAGAAACACGGATCAAATCAAGCATTCATACTGAAAGCTCATGCACTTTAATTTCCACCAAATGGCTTGAATAAGTCAGAGCTGATTCATGCGCTGAGCTGTGTTGGTTCGGATCGGAGAATAGGTGTCCTATAAGTTCGTTTTATTGCTAGTACAAATGGTGTATCGGATAATTTTTATTTATTATATTAATTTAATATTTTTTTTCTTTAATATTAATTTTAGATTAATTTTATTTATTAAAGAAATCTTAATTTAATAATTTTATTTATAAGTTTTAATATTAAATTTGGATGACAAAACATGTTCATCGCCCCCTACCGCCCAAAACATATCCAACGCCCCCCTACCGCCCAAAACAAGTTCACCGCCCCTCAGCATACTCCCAGCGCCCCCAGGGGGGCGGTATCGCCCCCGTTGAGAACCAATGCACTAAACAATAGTATGGAAAAAAATACAAAAAAAAGAAACATTTTTTTAAATAAATATAGGAAAAAACTGGTCAAGAAAAGGATCAAAATGTGACTTTTTTACAAAATTACATAACTTTGTAATACTCATAAAAATTCCCCTTTTTGAATAGACTAAGCATTATACATAATATTAATATTTAGAAACATAATTTTAGGTATTTAATTATATTGGATATGTAATTATATATTAGATATATAATTATATATTAGATATATAATTATATATTAGGTATATAATTTCAGTCTTAATATAATGTTAATATTTCGAAATATGTATAAATAGAATATTAGGTCGAAAATTACAAATAATTATTTTTATTTTAGCTGTAAAATATGAAATAATAGTTTAATTCACTAGTCCGTATTGTTTTTCCTAGACATAGCTATGGAAAGCATTCACGCAAAATTTCAAGTAATTTTTTAACTAAAATATTTTGAAGTACTGCATTTCGAATGAAGAAAAATAACCAAAAAAATAGTTCTATGAAAAAGGACAACAACAACAAAAAAGAAACAGTTATCAATTTAATTACTAATATAGATGTTTATTTTTTTTAATTATCATAACTTCTATTTTATTTGACGTAGAAACAAATTTAAACTGTTTTTGAAAAAGATAAGACCATGGTTTTATTTCATATGAAAAAAAAACAGAAAATTTGTTGAAATCTAAGTAAATTGAATTATATTTTACTCGTGTAAGCACTAAGTGCCCCCACTTCTCTGCTACATAGAGAGTTGTAGGAAGATGGCGATAATACATTTCACCCTATGATGATATACGTTTAGGTCATATGTTTCTTGTCTTAAGAGTTATTATCAAAAAATTCACTGTTGTTCCAGGGTAAATCCTGCATTCAGTTTCACATAGAGTAGTAGATATTTTAATTAATTATAAGCTGCTGTGAAAAAAAAATGGAGCGTTTTGCCTATGAAATTGATAAAAATAAAACAGTGTTACTATCACTATTTATATTATTTAAAAAAACTGTTTCATGAATATAATACCTCGTTAGCTTAACATTATTGAGAAAGAATCAAATATTAAAGGATTATATTCAGTAAATATTAAATTCTAAAACTGATATAGTAACAGAACTGCCAATTCTTTACGGAAAATTTCTATAATTGTAACTAAGTTTATGTTTTGTTTTAATTTATGATTCCTTGTTTTGTAATTTTGAATTTCGCCAACACTGATCGTGAATACAAAATTATTGAAATACTTTTTATATTCATAATTTTGCTACTACTTTTAAAACTTTCTAAGGAGTGTTCGAGCCCTGTAGTATAGTTTAAAATTTTATAAATTTAATCGTAAATATTTCTCAGTTTTTCACTCCAAACTAGCGTCTCCATACTTAAGTGCCAGCGCATATGATAAAAAGTTAAGTACTACTAATGTTAAACATTGATTTATTATTTAATTAACGTTTAAATTATTTCGATTATTTAAAATGAGTGAAACTTTAAAATTTGGCATGAAGTTAAGGTAATGGATGAGTATAATAGTTCGTTCACCAGAAGTTGGCACTTCACTCCACCTCCTCGGACGTAGAGTTCATTTCGGCTCGAGTGTAAGAGGAGAAACATCTCCGCGCCTGAAAATGAAATAACCATTAATGCGCGCCAGATGCAAACAGTGAATTCTTTTTCAGTCATTTACTACGCTTTATCATCTACTATTATGTCTTTCGTTACTCTAACTAATTAAATAAATTTTAAATTTAAAAACAGCTGTTTTCCCATCAAAATGGACCAACTATTCACTCAAAAGAGAGAAATGTCATCAAATTTATGAAATATTTAATGTTGAAAAAATGCGCATAAAGATGGCGAAATAAATATATTTGTCATACGATCGCCAAATAGCGACTTTGTTGGGGATTGTTCACATCCTTCTCCCAGAAATAGGGAAATAGTATCGTCGGATACCACGTGATGAACACCGGATACCACGTCGGACACCAAGTGCCAACTCCTGGTGACCGAACTATGCAACGAATAGAAATTCGGTTGTAATACAAATTTTCTTGTACAAATATTAAAACGTGAACCTTAGCGTACAATGTTACACTTTTTAAATAATACAAAATTTCAAAATCAGCCATTAACTATTGTAGCTTTTTCAACTCGCAGAATATTAATCTTTATATATTGTTTTAGATTACCTCATTTGTCGGAAAAGGAAGTAAGAAGAATATTGATCCGATATGCAGATTCAAAATGTGCTTACGACAAGACAGCGGCAAGGGAGATGAAGCTCACAGGAGTTGATTTTCAGCCAGGCTATAAAGTAAGCCACGACAACTTCATATAAATATCGTTACTGCAAAATTCATTTTTACAAAAAATACTTTTTCATCTTGATAAGCTTATTTCTGGCGCAACGTTTTATATTCATATAGTTGTGAAACTTTTCACATAACGGAAGTGAAACTGTGAATTAGATTCTTCTGGACACTATTTTGTGAACAACGGTTTGTTAACTTTATCGTAACATCCTTTCGTTTAAATGCAAATGTTTTATTTTATTTTATAACCGTTGTTGAACAGCCGACCCAATTTTTTTGAGTTTAGGACTACTAAAGTTCAACTTTGTAATTTTGTAATTTTGAACCCAATCTGGAATAGAAGGGAACTCCTGGATCGAGTATTGGGAGAAATTTGCCTTCGTGGAGGACAATATGATTGAACTAATCCGCATTTGCGTTGCATGGAAAGGAAGAGCACGAGAACCTCCCAAGGGTAGCCTGACGGTAAGGGCACTCTAACTCATGATCCGTCAACCACTGAGGATGTTTCACGTCAACACTGAGCTCCGTGCAAGCCGGATGCGGAATTCGTATCGATCAGCCATCGCTGGGATTCGAACCCGGTTCACCTCATTGGATGGCGAACGCTTTGATACCATTAGGACAGGTTTTACTTACTTGACTTCATCAAATATATTACCTTAACATCGGCCTAACAGTTCTTTGAAGACTACAGCCTGTTTCTGGACCATTAATAGGCCGATTCATCAAGTTGTCGATTCTGTGATTCGCCAGTTTAGAATTTTTAAATTCCTTGATTGGCTTCCCTTCTTCCTTTATCACTTGCTATAAATAAAGAATAATTCATGGCAATGATTACCATAACGATTCTTTATTCATGGAAAAAGTATTAAGAAGATATGAGTAAAGTATAAGAAGTATTAAGAAGATATGATCTAGCTATAAGATAGTTAGTTCACATCTTCTTTTACCTGACTAACATACGTTAACCAGTTAATGCCCGACTCCAAAGAAAATGGTCTATAAATGAAAAGAACCTAAAAAAGTGAATGTTTCGCTCTGTTAATTATCATTTTAACTTTTAAAAAGCACTATGCTTACTTTGATATATATTTATGTGGATATAAATATAAATCATTGATATATTGCGGTAGATAGAGCTAGCTTGTTTTTATAAAGTAAATACTAATTTTAAAACACGTGTGATACTTTTTTTTTTTTTTTGTAAAAAAGAATCGTCTCAATAAAAGGACGCTTGACACAAATGGGTTAACTGCACTAGTTACTGAACATTAATCCGATTTTATATTTAAAAAAAGGCACATTATTGATTAAATGATCTATAAAAACAATATGTGATCCTCAGAAATAAGTACTTAAGGAATCCCTATTTTCTTAATTTTTATAATCAACTAAGCGAAACAGTGCAATAGACTTGGTATGAATTTCCTCTCTAGTTGTCACTAAGCATTTTAAATTTCTTTCAAATTTTATGCTAATAATTGATTTTTTCATTTCCTTTATATTATCAAGTTTATAAAAACATAGGTCCGAAAGAGCGATTTTCCTTAAATATATTATTTGATTTTTTAATCCTCGCTAAAAAATTATTCGAGTAATTTAGCATTTAGTCCATCTACTTCAATTTTTTTTCAGTTTTCTTGCAAATTACACTGATAAATTCACTCGTATCCATAATTCTTATTAATCTTATTATTTGTTACATTTTCAATGATTGCGTAATTAGATTTAGCAAAAAACCATTATAGAAGGACAATCATCAATAATAATGATAAAAAGAAAAACATGGTTAAAGAAAACCTTCACAGTAATCAAGGTTTGCCATTATTACAATTGTAATTGTATTTACAAAATTTTTTACGGAGTATGGGAATTACTACGCTATAATCTAGACTTATTCGTGAAATTATTCTACATTTTGTATGCTTATGCAGCAATGCGTAATGCTAATCCTAAGATCAATAGTTTTCTTCACATCCCGTTTGAACAGTTCGCTGTCGAATACAGTAAAACCCCGTTATAGTGAATATGGTTTATAGTAAACTCCCGGATACCGTGCCTTGCTATACACATATAATATCATTTTTTGTGGATATAATGAACGAAAAGAAGATAGGATATTGTGAACTTTTTTCTGTCTTCGACTGATTTTTTTTTCTTCATTTTTTTGGTAATTTTGAAATTTCTACATTAAATACATGCACCGATTTTTAAAATCATTTATTGAGTGGAATGTTGCCATAAGTATTTTATTCTTGTATACTTCTTCAATCTCAGTTTCCCATCCCTACATTTTTTAATAAAAAAAAAGTTCACACATTTTTTTGTTACTACACATTGTTTTTTTAATCATTTTTGTATTTCTTATTAATGGTCATTTATTTAAATAATGCATAATAAAAGGGAGCAGTTCGGAAAAATTAGTTAAAATTGTTTGCAATGCGGATATAGTGAACTCCCGGTTATAGTGAACCGAAATTTAGGTCCCTTGAAGGTTCACTATAGCGGGGTTTGACTGTATTTTAATTTTGATAATGACACTTCAATGTGCCAAATTGCATTCGAATTTACGGTTAGAAACACCCGGGACAAACAGACAGATAAACATTTATTTCTACAAAGACAGATAATAATCTCTCAGACACCCAAATACGATTTTTTTTAAATTTTCCGTTTCTTTTTGTTCAACTCCCAGAACGTTAGAGAAAAAAAAAATCCACACTTTAAAGTTTGAAGCACAATTCGAAAACTAAATAGATTTTATCGCTTCCAAACGCCATCCATAAAGTTATGAATACTCCATTTCTCAAAATCTATCCGGCTGCTTCAGATTTATCTCTGTCCTAAGCCCTTCTGGCAGACTTTTAAAATAAATATTTGTAAGCAAATCTGCCAGTTGACGGCGGCAACGGTGTTGCTTAAAATATGGGATTCCCACTGCATAAGTTATTCAAGGTCTGCGAGGCAATATTTTCCCCCTCTCACCAAATGATATATTTTTGTAAGTCTGGCTATGTTTATTTTTTCTTTTCAGTATACGTTGGAGACATTCACGGAAACACGCCAAGTGGCCTGGACCTTTGAACCATACACTGGTAAGTGAGAAAATTTTTGAAAGGAATAATAAACCATCAAAATATCTTTTTCTTTTTTCTTTTTTTTTTTTGATCAAGTAACACCTCGTTATAATCCGAAAACCAGCCAAGCCTACTAATTTTCTGGCAAAAAAATAAATATTTAAAAAAATTAAAATAGAATAAAATAAAAAAATTGTAAAAAAAATGACGTGCTCAAATAATGAAACATATCTTAAACGGTAAATATGTTATGATGAATGCAAATTCCTTGTTTCACATAGATAAATTTCAAAAAAGGAATTATTAAGTAACTAGTCTCTATTTTTTTGAAAAAAAGGTAGTCGGATTTTGGAGCTTGATGGATTAAACAAAAGCCGTAACGGCCCCAGGCACCCATCTGAATGCTCGGGATCAGGAATAAACATGGTACAGGTGCATGGTACATGGTAAACAGAGTTAAATAGGACGGGCAGAATAAAAAAGGAGTGCTTTCCCAATCTCGCATACTCCAAGAGTATGCGTACTAAAGAGCATGTGTACGCACTAATATGAGATGCAATTCGAGAGCACCTTACAGAGATCAAATCGGGGCGATCTGGACCTGATACATTTCAGTTTATGATGTTATATATATATATATATATATATATATATATATATATATATATATATATATATATATATATATATATAGAGATATATATATATATATATATATATATATATATATATATATATATATATATATAGAGAGAGAGAGAGAGAGAGAGAGAGAGAGAGATATATATATATATATATATATATATATATATATATATATATATATATATATATATATATATATATATATATATATATATATATATATATATATATATATATATATAGATAGATAGATAGATATAAATATATAGATATATATATATACACCGAAGAGGCATCTCCACACTCGAGTTGGGTAAGATCATGTACTTGTATAAGTGTAACGAAAAAAAAATGTTCCCCCACGCGTTATAGTTTGATTAAAATTCAAATTAGAAATTGAGCGAAACTAGAAATTAAAATTTCAAGAGAATTACATTTCTAACTAATAATAATGTCATTTGTAAACAACAAATACAATTAACAACCACGTTATCACAGCAATTGGATAATATGCAACCCAAATAGTGTAGCTTTTGAATTTGGATAGTTTTACAGTGATATTAAAGCATCGCTCTACTTTAAATTTTTCTCTCCAAACTTTCGTAAAGGATTAGTTATGATAAATTTTCATAAAGTTCTATGTCTATTAAATACGAAAAAGTCTCTAAGACTTGTAGTTCTGAATCTTCTTGCTAACTTTACGTCTTTAGAACCAAATATGTTCTATACATAGAACATCTATTTCAGGAATATCGCTGGACGAGCCTAATGAGACGGTGGAGCCTCCAGACCCATGGGGTATAGAGTGTATTCAGCCTAAACCTTTCCACGGCACCTCTATCGTCTTGGATGTCCCTCATACGGATGTCTTATTGACATGCCACGCGTGTGGTGGCGTGGGCAGCAAACGATGCACCGCATGCTCAGCAGCTGGTTGGGTAAAATAATACATATTTAACCTATATTAACTTATATGCAGGATCGGCCTAAATGAAAGGTCAGGGGCGGTATATGACAAACAAGGACGAGTGATACATGGACACTAACACTCATTAAATTTCTGATACATATTACAAATCTTCAATGTGTGCACCCATGGTAATATATGTCAATAATATGTTTCTATCAATATGTAGTGCGGCTTTGAGGAGAACTCCCCCAGACTAAAAGTATGGGGCTTTCTGCTGCTATGGTAACAAGTGAGAGCACATTTATAATGGGGGGAAATGGAGAAATGAAAGCGTCGATTGGTTTATTCTAGCTGAGCTATGCAGAGATCAAGAAAAAATTATTCACCCCCACACCCCTATTCGAAGTTACTTTCCCTCGTAACCATGTTACCCGCCACGATGCGAGACTGATGTCTGGAGGAGTTCTCCTGAAAGCAGCACTATACCTCCCAACGTCAGTGATGGGTTCCTGTCGGTTTGTTGGCATAAGGGTGCATAAACTTGTGAAGCACTCTTTATGACTCTTACGGCTTGTAGAGCACTTTTATGCAATCTTAATGACAACAAAACTGTAGGAACGCATCACTGTTGCTGCGACGGGCTTTGCCCAGAAACATGCACGGATGGAACTTGTTTATCGGTGGTACCTGTACCAGGTTGAAGATTTGTAGCATGTACCAGAAACTTGGTTAGTGCATCTATCTTTCCTTGTATCGCCTGGCTTAGTAACTTCTAAGCAACAGTAGACAAACAATCCTTTGAAATATTACGTATCATTTGGCTGACCCTGCATATTAAACCTACATTATTTTGAAATTATAATTAAAAAATGTGAAATTTGGGTTCAGCCTCGTGAAACATTTGTCACAATTTTTATAATTTCATCTAGACCGTATCAACTCTGAAAAAGCACTTTGCTTTGTCTTGAGATTCAAAAGTAAATAACCATAAAATCTAGACACCTACTTTCAGCAAAATAATTCCTAATATTGAAACGCTATCTTCTCTCTTTTATGAAAAGCAGCCCTTCTTTTAAAATGCTAAACGCCAATAGGTTAATGTGTTCATCTTCTTCAATAGGAGAGGTGTTCGCTGTGCCTAGGAGACGGAATAAAATTGTCTATGCAAGGACAGAGAGAAAGATGCTTCCGCTGTATAGGGACAGGTAGGAAAAAGTAAGTTGAATTGCTATTACATAAAAATAAAAAAATGCCTGCAAAAATAAACTAAATGAATTATATGAGCCAACAAATTGTTTAGAAATAGTGGTGGATAAAAATCTACTAAATTGAATTTATTAAATCAAGAATCACATCTAATAAACTACCACTTGAAAATATTTACTCGCTGTTCGCAGCAAGTTGGAATTTCTATGTATATAAATAAAGCTATTTTTGAGAGTTCTATATTGCATTAATTTCTTCAAACCATTTTAGTAACGACAATAATGCAAAAAAAATTAAAAATTTACTCGAATTATCTGTTTCTAATAATCTTGGCTTCGCCGGTGACCCCCGTGGCGCTACGAATACACTCACTGCCGATCACCGGTGACCCCCATGGTGCCACAAAATAAAATGTCTTATGACTCCAGCTCTAATTGAACTTTAATATCTGTGCACTTGCAGGGCTGTCAACAACTGCGTTTCTTGCAAAGTATTTTATAGAGTGTTAGGCAATTCCAAACTAAATCTTTATAATCTTTGGGATAGTATTTTCCCCCTAACAACCGAAATAGTTAATGGGTTAATACACGTATGAGCCTCATCATAGCAATTTTCCATTCTTTTAAACAATAATTATAGAATCCTACGATGATACGTATATATGTCTAAAAATAATAAAAATGTGGTAACTTATAAAAAAGCAAAATTCTTCTTAAAGTGATTAAAATTCGAAACACGTTCTAGAATTTTAGTTTAAGTTTGTTATTCGAATCAAAAGCAATAAAAAAAATTTTTTTGCTCCATATCATTGATAATGTAATACATGATGGTAGTTATGGATGCATAATTAAACAGAAAAATGAATAAAAAGGAATTTAGCTTGTACCAACTTCTAGATTTTTAGGAGTGAGTATCATGATTGAAAATCCTTTCATAAATATAGCTGTCAATTACTAAACATAGCAGCTATTCTGCAATGTTCCATGTGCAACAGTTTCAGTTGATTGATTTTTTCTTAAACTAGTACTACAGTACAGAAAAGAGTACTTAGGCAACAACAAAAAAAGTTAAGTAGAGAGGTTAGTTGCAAAAAACATATAGCCTCATTTTTAAGTGTTATTTAACCTATCAGTACCCTACTTCCTTTTTAAGGATTGCTCGTTCTTTTTTTTTTTTTAATCCTTTTTATAAATCTCTTATTTTGAATCTTAAAAAAAAATGAGGGGAGAAAAATTGACATTTAGAAATAATAGTATATGGTACAGAATATTCAATATTAAACCGACAGTTTTCAAAATTTTATCACTGGAAAAAGCAATTCTCGCAATAAATTCATGTGACAGAGCATACATTTTTTCCCCAGAGTGCTGAAATTTAGCTCAAAATATTTCCAACAGATAGCGCTGCAAATTTAAACATAAATGATTGCAAATTTAAATATAAATAATTGAAAAATCACATCACAATTTTCCGACACCTTTTCACGAATGAAAATCAAATTGTAATATTTTTGAAATATCCACCATCAGCCATAATCGGAGATTTTTTTTAAAAAAAACTTGCTTTATACCTTGTCACATAAGCTTATTGCCAGAATTGTTCTTTATGTTTTTTAAGCTTAAGCGTTTTCCTGCTATCAATTTTTAAAAACCACCAGTCTATAGTTTAAGCCATCATACCTTTTATCAACTTATTTAAAGTACAAATTATTTTATTGATTCTACAGGACATGTTAGAAATAATCCAACTCTTAAAAATATTATTTATTTTAATAAAAATCACATCTATACTAAAACTAATTACATTTATACTTAATTTCGATTTTTAAATTTATTAGAAATTAAATTTATGCTTCATTGCAAGTATTTGTTTAAAAAATTATTGTGTTTGATAAAATTTCAGGCTCAATTAAAATGTCAATTACATTAAAGTAAAATATATTGGTCGTTTATTAGATATTATTTTAATGTAAGTCGCATTCACTTTTAAAATGCTGACAACCGTAAGCTGAAAACGCTGACAACCTGTATTATTACAATAATTATTCTTACAGTAATTATTATTACAGTTCTGTAAGTCCTTTAATGCTAAAGCTAGTTGTTAGTAGTTGTTGTTGGCATATGCCTTTTAAGGCAGAGGGATGCGATTGTTCTTGTTTTCCCGCGGCGCCATCTATGGTCAAGAATTCGACAGTTGATAGTAGATATCTCTTTATACTTTGTCAAAACTTTATTTTTAGGTGTTGGAAATGCGGAGGCAATACATTAGCTATATGCATAGGCTGTAGTGGAACAGGACAAATTCGTTGCTTCATATCCTTAACAATCACGTGGTAAGCCTATTTTTTTTTTCTTCAAAATCATAATTTTTTTTTTAAATTTTAATAAGTTACCCCTCAAATTAGCATTAAAAAAGGAATTTTTTACAGACGTAAAACTTTACCATTCATATGAAATATATATTTTTAAATACAAACCTCTAAAAAGTTGTAGCATAACATAAGTTGTAGCATGTGTAACATAAGTATGAAAAAAATCGTTTAATTGGGCACTTGCACTTCAAGAAGAAGACCTCCTATACCCACACATTACGTCTGAGCCATATAATCTTTATCAGCAAAATGGCGTATTAAAGTTGAGCTAAGTTTCTCTACATAAGTTAGAATATTAATTAAAGATAAGTTAATTAAATACAGAACCATATCACACATCGAATTGGTTGAAATATAATTCTTTCTTGTCTACTTCTTTTACTCAACTTATATTTATTGTTTGTTGATGTATTTTATTGTAACCGTGATATAATTTTGTTTCGTGTACTTGGCAACTTCGATGCATAATTAGTTTCTTTATGTTCCACGTGGCTTCGTGGCCACGTGGTTTGTGTTAAGCCTCTATATAAATATGTTGTGAAAGAATTGAAATCTTTGAGAAAGATTCTTCGTGAAAGAATTTAGAATGTGTCACTTAAGAGAATCGATACTTGACGCGCTTGGCTTACTCGAAATAGAATGGAAAGACGGTTGCTAACGTAAAAAAATGCCACGCTTCAACAAATAATTAGGACCGAGGAGATATATAGAGATATCGCTATATAGAGAATATTTAGAATGTTCTTCGAAATTCCTATGAAAAATTTCGTTATAGGAAGCAATTAACTGTGAAGCAACTTCCTTGTAAGGGAGACTCAACTTATTTAATAATACATAATTATTATGTAATTATTATATGTAATTATTATATATAATTATTATATGTAATTATTATATGTAATTACTATATGTAATAATACATAATAATAAGCAGATTATGTATTATTACAATCACTATATCCAACAATACTCAAATATGCTAAAAAATATTTTTTTTCAAAGACTACAGGTCTATTGAACTATTATTTATTACAAATTTATTGCTAGATATACAGACATGGTTCACTACATTGGGGTGCGACTGGAAAATAACTGTATCCTATTTTAGATTTCAACATTTTTGATGTTTTATAGATAAATTATATATATATAAATTACATATATAAATATATATGTTATAATATATATTACAAAATATATATTATAAATATATGTAATGTATATTTTGATGTTATATATATAAATATATAAATTATATATATAAAATTTTTGATGTTATATAATATGTTGTTTTAATTTAAATTGGTAGTAAGGAGATATCCCGCACCTATTTACAGCAATTTTCCAATCTGAAAAACAATTAAAATTACATGCTATGGTTTACCCGGAGGTGGACACAAATTATATTTTTCGAATTAATCCTCTCCTGAGAGCATATTTTTTTACTTTCTTGCTTGCCAATGCCCGGTTGTCTCTCGAGCTTGGTCATTTTTTTCGAGTATGTATCAACAAGGAAATCATTGGTAGCTAAAACGGGAAAATATCACTACCTCTAATCACAAACATATAATAATTTTTCCCCACTATAATTAACAACAGCACTATAACTATAGCCACTATAGCTATACTATAACTAGAGCTAAAAAAAACAGCATTATTAATTTTGGTAACAATACGTATCATGCTTTAGGTCTAGCCATATAGACACAGATATCTTGGAGCCTCCAGACACTATAGCGATCTCAGAAAAATTGGAATATGCAAATGGACATTTGATCTTCCAAGACGAAAAACCATTGGTAATTTTGTATGAATTTTGCATTAAATATTTAGATGGACAACTTTTGAAATAATAGCGTAAAAAACAGAATTCGGCTATTTTGAATTTCATTTTAATTTGTAAACGTCGTTGAACAGCCGACCCAATTTTGTGGGTTTACGAACTATTAACGTTCAACTCAATAGACTCGTAATTTTTAATCCAATCCAGAAGATAAGGAAGCCCCTGGATAAAGTATTGGGAGAAATTTTCGTTCATAGAGGATTTTTTGATGGAACTAATCCGCATTTGCGTTACATGGAGAGGAAAACCACGAAAATTTGTTAGCCTGACGACAAAGTGACTCTATCCCAGGATCCGTCTACCACTGAGGATATTTTCACGTCAGCACTGTGATCGGTGCAAACCGTATGCGGAATTCGTATTGAACAGTCATAGCTGGGACTCGAACAGGGTTCACCTCATTGGAAGGCGAACGCTCTATTTCCTGAGCCATCACGGCTCTCCCGTAATGATTATGTTTAGTGTTTAGTTAAATAGTGAAACGAAAACTCGCAATTCCCCGTTAAGTTGCTAAATCTGGGTTAAAAACTGTAAAGGCGCATTCTTTACAGTGTCCATTTTCAGAAACACGCATTTTGAGCTGTGTCCATTTTCGTAGACGCCTATTTCGAGATGTGTCCATTTTCGTAAACATGCATAAAAAAAACGAAAGGAACAATGTAAATATATGCATTATAAGCATTTTTAATACTCTCCGGGCAATTAAGGCCGGGTTTGGGCTCATGTCCAAGAGCTCGTGGGTTCGATCCCCGCCGGCCGAAGACTCGCCGTGTATTAAATGGTGACTGATGCATGTTAAATCTGTAGAGTCGCAAAGTCCTCCATGTTACCATAATAAATCAATACCTCTGGGGGTACTGATCCGGGAGTATCCTTGTCCTCTGTATTGGTTCTAAATTACAAGGCTACGGAGTTGAACATTAGTAGTCGTAAACCCAAAAATTGAGTCGGCTGTTGAACGACTGATATATATCAAGGCAATTAGAATCTTAAAAAGTTTAAGTGATAGTAATAACTTTTTAAAAAGATTCTTTATTGCAGAGCTATAATTGTATATTTAATAATTTCTTGTTTTTTATATTTTTTAGAAATAAAGCATAAAATGAAGTTACTGGTCAATAAGAAAGTTTTTCCCAGCCTAAATCGTAAAATTTTAAATAACAATGACAAGTAATCAATGCACTGCTTATAATTAATAAATATGATTAACTATTTTTAGTCATTGCTTACTTTTTAGAGATTTTCATCAAAGATTTTTTATTTCATTTTTATTATTGTTATTATTATGATTAAAATGATATCGTGATATCAAAATTATAATTTAATATTTATAATTGAATAAATGATATATTCTTTTTAATTATTTTAAGTTTTTCCCCCCAATAGAATCTTTCTAAAAAGAAGGCATTATTTGCACCCATATTTATTATACTTTATTTCTTCAAACGCTGCATGCAAACTGATGTGGTGACATATTTTCCTATATTCTCATAATATACTAAGTTTAGCTATAACAAAATTGTTAATTTGAGTACATTAAAAGGATGATATTGCTATTCCTTTTAGATTCCAACTATAGTTTTTCCTGTTAGTAAACTGCAGGATATTGCCATCTCTCTTCTTGAGAAACACAGAGAATTATCCTCAACAGATAGAATATTAATGCAAGTAAGTTATTATTTTACAAAACAAAATGTTCTTTCACGTCTACCACATTTGGAACAATTAAATTTTATATGGTCTTTAATACATTACAAGACGCGTTTTTACTATAGAATCGGTTATGGAATGTCTCTAAAAGAACTAAGAATTCGAAAAATAAATTTAAAAACGGAAAAAAGAAATGCGTAGTACCCTTCTGCTGCTTAGGAAGCCAGTTGTGATATTCTCAGTATGTTTTAAAATTAGAAACAAACTTCGGCAACAGATGGTGCTACTGACTGAGAAAAACAATAAAACACATTCGAAGAACTAACACCGATGCAAATATTTCAGTTGGCAGATTTGAAATGCAGGAGAAAACATAGTCTATAAATTTACTAGTCAGCAGTACCATTTGTTGACAAACTTCCAAACATATTCAGTCTTCCTTATTTATTATTTTTTTTAAATCGTCGGTCATATTTGGAACTCCTAAATGAAATATCATATCTTATTTAATATCATAATCTTTTTAATTAAAATGTTATTATTTTTTTTTATGAACTTAGCCAGTGTCGTATATACAGAGGGTTAAACAGGGGTGGCAGTTCTTACGAATTGGTACACTTTTTAGATTGTCTCGAGATAGTATTTTAGATTGTCTTTCTTTGTTCCAAAATTCTGCAAAATGATACTAAATTCAATTACATATTCACACTAAAAATAAAAAAATTTAAAAAAATATTTTTCACTAAACAGAGGAAAAAAAAGCAACACAGCATTCTTTCTAAAATAATATGCATCTGAAAAATGCTGTAACATAACAATACGTTACATTACTCAAAGCTTAAAAGTCAGAATTATCTTAATTTTAACGAAGTGGATTGTAATATTCCTTCACGAATATTATGTGGTTGGTTCTCATAAATAACTATCACTTATATAGACAACACTGTTTATTATTAACATATGTAAAAATAATATAAAAAGAAAAGGTAAATTAGTGACATGATCTTATCTGACTTCGCAAGTCAGTCCCGAGAATGCTTCTCTCTCTTTCTGATTAATTACTTTTTCGGAGGTGAGTGTGCGAAGCGCCCTCTGGCGAAGATGTCCGCACACTACAGTGGATATTTTCTTATTTTACCTGCAATAAAAGTTTATAAAATTCCTCTATTTTAACATTTGTATATTTTTACATTTTAAACATTAACACATTAAGGACAGGCTAAAGAATGTAAAATTTTGCAAATGTGCAGTGAGCTAAAAAAGGACAACCCTGAATAACCTTTGATCTAATGATCGCATCTTTACGTTGTAGGACTCAATCTTTATTGTTCGAGGGGGTAACCTCAAATATACTAATTAGTTAGTGCAGACGATATTTTAAGTTACGAAATTCGACGCAAAAACGTACTTCCTCTGAATCTGGTCTTTGGGTAGACCACAATCTGGGAAATATGATCCCCATAGTTTGGTCAGGAAAACGATCCAAAGTTTGGAACCCTTAATAGTAAGGTTTCTGTTTGCGCATTTCACCATATCTAGAAAAGCGAACTGAATATGAAGATATTTTGAGAGTAAGAATTTTGAATCCGTCCAAAAAAAGCTATGTTTATTCAGAGAAAGTACATTTTTGTGTCTGATTTCGAAACTTAAAATATTATATGCGCTAATTAATTAGCATATTTAACCTCTCGAACCATTAAAATAGAGTCATAATGTAAAGATCCGATCATTAAATAAAAAGTTATTCAGAGTAGTGTGGGTTTTTTTTCGGCCTACTGTACACCATTATGTGCATAAAATTATCGTTTGACAAGGATAAATATCTTTTTAAAGGTTAAACCAACAATTCCATGTTGCACCTTCTTCTAGGAATGAATAAAAAGTGTTCAAAAGAATTCTTCTGGCGCGGCACTTTAGTGGCCTTACTTATTCCATTCGTAACGCTGTAACGGTTAATCATAATAGTGTGAACTATTTATACGTGAATTAGATTTTAGATATTTTGAGGTAGAGCAAAAAAACGTGAGCATTCAGCAAAGTGTTAAATTAAAGAGATTTTGCAACCCCACCCCGTCTGGTTCACATGTTTCGTTTTCCAAACTAGATTCATATAGTGCAAACGTGAAGTATTTACAGGATCTAAGTTGCGCAATGGTGATTTTCTTAAGAGGAAGTAAGAAATTAAACAAGCGGGGTTGTTGTTCTAGTAGAGCACTAGTAGAGCTACACAATGGGCTATTGGCGACGGTCTCGGAAACATCTTTGTGGATGATCTGAAGACATACCATCACAAGTTTGATCCTCTTCAGAGGGGGTGCCCCCCCCCCGGCTTCAGTAGCTCGACGACCTGCACGCGAAGTCGAGCACTTTACGGTAGAACAGTTTAACGAGGACCAATACCACACACCCTCGGTCCATACACAGACTAATCCAAGTGGTCACCCACACGCACAATGACCGCAGCCAGTGATGCTTGACTTAGGTGATCTGTTGGGAACCGTGTCTTAACGATCAGTCCACCGCGGAACTTAAACAAGCGGGGAGAGACGCAAAATCTCTCGAATATAGTAGAGTGAGCATAACTGCGAATATAAGTGCTAATATCAAAACAACCTTGCTCTCTTTCTTAACCTTTTATAACATAAAAGTTACATTTGAAATTAAATTAGTTTTATGAATACGCCATCTTTTAAATTTTTTTTTTCCTTCCTTGTAGCGACACGGAGTGTGGGTCATACCAGTATATTATGTGCAATATGAGTGGAAGGAGAAACAAAGAAGATATTATGTATTTGGAGTCAAAAACGATGTATATGCGCCACATTACCCAGAGTCATACTGCTGCTGTGTCATTTCATAAGATATGGGAATGAAGAAAAAAGTGAACAGAAATAATACCATTTTGAAGAAGGAAAGGGTCAAGAAATTTTATATTGCTTCATCGTTCTGTTATGGTTTTAACTAAAAAAAATGCAAATGATATGCAAGGCACTTTTACATGTCCATTAACCCCTTAACGCACAGATTTTTTGAAAAAAAACCGAACAAAAAAAAAATTTTTTTTTCTTTTCTGTAAAAAAACACACTTTAGAACATTGTCTTTTCTTCTGGTGGACAATTTTGATATACTGCGCTTTTGATCCGTGGAAAAGGCTATATTCAGAGATGCCAACTGCTCCGGACGCGCCAAAATAATTTTAAAAAAACGGGAAATAACTACAAAGTAAATTTTGTAAATATTTTACTATTTTTGCTTGCTTTTTAAAAGGTATAGCACGACATGGGTACTATAAAGTGGTGAGTTATATAAGCCTACGAAATATTTAGAAATAGTGGTGGATAAAAATCTGCTAAATTGAATTTATTAAACCAAGAATCACAATTGATAAACTACCACTTTAAAATATATATTTGCTGTCCGGAGCAAGATGGCACCTCTGTATATTTTATTCTTGAATAAATAAGTGTTATAGCTTACGTAAATGATAAATATCAATAAAACGATTTTTTCTTCTTAACTTTCACATTATTATTTTCAATTCTCGATTATATTCTAGTGTGAAAAATTATAGCAGCGTAAAATATAACGCCGCTCAAATTATCTCGAGTGTGCACAGTTTGGCCTGTTTAGCGCCCTCGAAGTAACTCGAGCTCACAAGATAAGGGGCTAATGATGTCACATGCAAAAGTTCCTGAATTTATTGTGCCAATTTTTTACACTAGCAGTGATTTTTTTTTTTCTTAGTAGTTTCCTGACATTTTTTTTTTTAAAATTCATTTTCTCAAACTCACTAAGACATCACTTGCTTTCGTTAAGTTTTGTTATGTTATGTGCAATAGATGCAAAAACAAATTCCTCTAACCTTATTTTGTGTGTTTTTTATATTTTATTCAATTGCACCATACTATTAGTGGATCAAAATTTGGTAAAATGCAAAAATAAAAGTAGTTTAACTGTCAAATAAAATCAGTGAATGTAAGTAGTTTGTTGTTGGCAACTAAACTGTTCAAACTGTATAAAGTATTAAATATTTGAACATATTATTGTTATCCTTTTCTTTTATCATTAAAATATTTTCATATTATCATAGCCTGATAGCCATAATATTAGAACCTGATAATGAATTTCCTAAAGCTTTTAAAAATTCTCTTACAATAAAAGGTAAAATAGACTTTTAGAAAATAATTTAGATGTTTGTCCATTTTCTTTTTCAGCTGATTGTTTTTAACAGTATAGCTGCAAAAATGTTTTATAGAAATCAATGTGACCATAATTTATTGATTATCAACTTGTGTTAAACGTGTTTCTAAGGAAACAAACAATTTATTTTTCTGTTTAATATAAATATACATAAATATAAAATATCGCCACTACAACAATATCTCGAGCAAATGTAGTATTACAAATTACACTAACTTAGAATAATCGGACAGGAATAACAAAATTATGTGTATACTTATTATTTTTAGCTTTCTTTTTAGAAGTACAAAAATTGCTCTAAACTTTGTATATTCAGTTACTTGAAACTTTTTACGATTTTACGTTACGTTCAGATTTTTGTCATTAATTGCTAAATATGACTCACTACAAAATTATGAACAAATAATTTTACATTTTTTCCCCATATGCGCAGTATTTTAAATACTCATATCTTGCAAATTTTCCCAAAATTTTTTTCAAATTTTAAAACAAAAATTTAGTAATTAATTTTAAATGGCTCTAAAAATTTTGTTTTATTTTACTGAATATTTTTAAAATTATAACAAAAAAAGGACATAAGAAATTTTTTTTGTTTATAAAAACATTCATATTTCCATAAGCATTTAAGCTAGATTTACGACACTTTATGCAGTTATTGCAAGTAACAACCAAAGTGATCTATACAGGTTACAAGTCTATTGCTTGATTTTCTAGCATAGGGTGTTCAAAAATACTTGTTTTCTTTTATAATTTATTGGCGGTGCCCCATACCTCTGAAAGCTATAAATATTATTGCAAAGTATGAAAAATCGCATGAACTAAGTACTTCTAAAGTTACAAAATAGTCCTTTAAGTATTTCTGAAGAAATTCAAAATAATATTAAAAAAATTCTAATCAAAAAGAAGCTCACAGAATGAAAGTGCAAAACAATACGTATTTTATGCAGTAATATAAATTTGAATTAAGTATTTTAATAAAAGAAAATTTATGATACTTTAACAAAAACCAAATAAAAAGAAACTTTTTATTGCGTTCAGAAGTTCCCGCATGTGGCTCGCAGGCCATAGGTTGCGTACCCTTATTTTAAGGTATCCCAATTTAAAAGAAAATTATAATTTTTGCTAAGCACATTAGGGTTGAATAAAATAAAAAATTTCCTTTTTTTACTAACTTGCAAATACAAAGTTATCAAAATGGCTAAAGTATCCAGGTAAAAAATCATAATTTTTTTTTAAAAAAAATTAGCAAATTATTGAAAACATAAACTTTTACGAAAAAGTTTGTGTTATTCAGTAGGGGATGTATAGACAATTGTGAATTTATCAGAATGATTGAAAACAAATATCTTTTGAACACAGTCTAAAAGATAGAATTTTGAAATATTTCCAAATTAAGTAATAAAAAACAGCGTTTCATTAGAAACATCTAAAAGTAAAAAATTAAAAGGATGCATGGCAATGTATGACCTCGTTTTTTTTCATAACTGGACAAAATAAGTTATAACTTGTTTAGAATGTTCCATTTGATGCTTGTCCACATTAAGCTTCAAGTGTACTGCTTTTAGATAATTTACTAGTTGATCATGGGAAAAATTTTAATTCTTTAATTAAGATAATAACTGAACTATAAAAATTTCTTGCCAAAAAACCAGAGAGGATATGGAAGGACTGAATATTTCAAATTATCCAAAAGATGATTACCAAATAAAATGATACTTATATAATTTGCAAGGTTGTGCCTCAAATCTAGAAGAAAAACAATGTCCCTGTGTTTTCCCTGTACATATTATACGCAAGATATTAAGAGAATACCTGCCAACATTGGAGAAATAAAATAGCGGAGATCTTACTAGCAACATTTTATAGGCTACGGGTGAAGTTATGGTACATAAACATTTAAGTCAAAAAGGGAAATTCAAATTTGGAAATAATTTAAACACATAAATTAAGAATTTATATATAACTCTTAATCTAAAGAATATTTTTTAAATCATTATTTATATTTACTAAAACTGTAAACACTTAACATACTGCAGCACCATCTGTTGAAGAAAAATAGAAATATATTTGCCATCAGCGGATATTTAATCCCAAACTTTTTTTTCAAATTTTTTTAACAAATACAGAGAAATTTGAGAATATACTGGTAACAAAAGACAATCGTAAAACACAGTCGCTAAACATACTTAAAACAAATCACGCTATTGTAAATTAGCCAGTTTAATACAGCTGAAATAACATCCTTAAATATCCCATTGCACTTTGAGTGGTCACTATTTTTTAAAAGACGAAAATAAGAAACAAAATTCCTTGTATTTTCCCAGTTTCTAAAGAAAAACTAAAAATTCCCAGCTATTTTAGGTGATTTTTAAATTCCTTGTTCTCCCTGTGGAATAAACAACTGTGTTTTAATTTCACTTCAAAATTAACACAAGCTTTCCGGACCAGCTGATATACTTAATGTATAACAATGAAAGTATTATTTCTTTGGAGCATTGAAGTTTAAAAAAAAGAGTAGGTTTTTCTTAAGTAATAATAGGGAGAAACAAAACTTCTATGTTGGTCAAAAAATAAACAAATTATATTTATTTATTAGTAATATTCATAAAAAAAAAGCACATCATTCAGACAATCAGAATAAAGTTGTGGAAAGTTAGCCTAGATTTGCAAGATTTCAAAATATTATACAAAATGTTGAGAGAAAAAAACAATAAGAACGCAAGTACCAGTTCTAGTTGTTCTTAAACAAAAAAACATAAAAATGAATTTTTAAAAAAATACACAGACTTGTAAATTTAAGTTGCAAATATATATACTTCAGAGATATTTAAAAAAATCCTTATTATGATTTCTAAAAAGGAATTTTTTTAAGCGTAAAACTTTATCAAGGGTGATCGTGTCACAGAGTGAAAAACACTGAAATCTTTTAAGTGCAAAAAACCATACATATCTCATTTCATTACATATCAAAATCATACATTTTTATATTTAACAAAATTTTTTTTTAATAAGATTTATAATTAAATTACTTACTAATGATGAATATCAAATTTTTATAGTAACTAATATTAGTTCTTACAGGAAATGCAATGTTGGATTTTCAAAATCACGTGAATATGAATTGTGAAATTGGATTTTAAAATCGTGTGACTGTATTAAATTAAAATCGCCTGCATACAAATTGTGATGAACGATTTTTAAACCAAATAAATACAAATTGCAATGTGTAACGTTTAAATTAGGTAAATACGAAAATCGATGATTGATATTCAAACCGTGTGAATATGAATCGTGATATTAGTGGATTCCGGCACAGTTTCAAATATTCAAAATGGCGAAAATCTGCCAAACCAAAAGAATCAATTGGCGAATTTCTGCCCATTGGAAGAAGAATCACGTGTATGTAAGTGTCTTAGCGAAAGTTTCAAAATTTGGATTTTAGATTGAGGAATTCTGTGATTATATCATCAGATTATAAATATTTCACCAGCTAAAGTGTAAGTACCAAGGGTCTTGAGAAAAGCGAAATTCCGCAATATTCCCATAAAATATCATATGCCCTGCTTTTAATTTTTTCACCCGGAAGGATAATACAAGAAACCCATAATTCCGGGTTATCCCCGGAGTACAATCACACCTGTGTTATTCTCTTTATATTCCTACTGATTTATTTTTAGCATTAATGCCCTCATACAATGGAAATCTCATCACTTTCCATAGACATGTAAGAAAGCTATAGGTACATTAGAAAAACAAAATAGCAATAGGTAAAATTCATAATAGTATAAAGTAAAAAATACAACAATTTAAAAAAATTATTATAAAACAATAACATGTAGCTACATGATGCATTGACTAAATCAAAACACAACATATAAAAATGGAAATGATGTAGTAAGCAAAAACATGATAGTTCCTGTATCATGAGTAACAACATCGTTAATGCCTGTTCTGCATCTTGACACTGATTCTCATAGTACTAAAACAATCCTTTGTTTAACTAACTTTAGATTTATTTAAGTAGTGTTTTGCTTAATTGTAATTATATTTATCTTACAAAAAATAGAGCATAAATTTGATTGTTAAACAAAGATAATGTTAACTTTTTAATAACAGAATAAAAAGTGAAATAAAATCACATTGTCAATCAATGAAATGGAGTATTTTGATTCATTCTCCATTGTTTCCGGTTAAAATTCAAAAGGCTTTAATCATTGTATGAATTCATCTTCTATTGAAGAAGCCATGATTTCTACACAAAAGTAAATGGTTTTCTAGTGAAAAATCATTATATTCAAAATACCAAGTCCACAGCTTTTCAAACAGTAATAAATAAATCTAACATTCATATAACTATACAATTCATTTACGAGGCAGCAGGTGTTAATTCGTTCATTATTGCATAAGCTTGTTTCAGTTCATGCAAAAGTAAATTGAATTTTTCAGGTGAAACATCAAATGTGCACAATTTGTTTTCGTTATTTTTATATTCATTGACTTTCATCATCATTCGAACGGAAGGAGAATTAACTTCATTTAAAACACTTGATGACATCACATAATCAACCTGCCAATTAATATCAGAAATCGATGTCAATTTAAATGATTCTTTCTTCAATTTTTCCTGCAGCTGGGCAAATTTATCGGAAAATACCTTACAAAGCGCAGCAGCGGATTCTTTGGGCAATCCAAGCTGCTGAAGCTCATTAGAAAGTGACTCTTCATCGACACCATGTTTGGCAGAACTAGTAAAGATAAAATGCAGAGCAGATATTGTAGCTTTTATATCGGAATTTTCATATTTAGCATCCGCTGTTAATTTTCGCACTTTGTCAAAGTCAATAGGACTTCCAAGTATCCCACTAATAACTTGAGAGCATAAAAGCTTCATTTTGACAGATGTAATCTTCGATAAAGTAGCAATTTCTGCAAGAACCCAATCTGGGCAATCAAGTTCTCCACAAAATCGAAATTTCATGCCTAAAATTTAAGCAAGACGATAACAGTTGTTTTGGAAGCAATTATCGTATAACAAAGTTTGAATAAAAATATTAATTTATTGTATTTGTATACAAAGCTAATTGTGGAACGACAACTCCTACTTTTTTGTTGTTTATTTTGACGTCTCCGGTTGCTTATCTTTGTCTCTCAAAGGGTGGTATAGCATCTCCTTCTTCAGGGTCATTCTCACTGCATGCATATAAACAATTCAAGGATTGTTTACAAGACAAGAGTTCATTGCCAAAACGCTCTTGCGAGTGTTAAAAAACTACAGGTAAGATGAACAGTCTTCGCAAGCACAAATCGAATCAACGTGTGATCGCATATGTGATTAACATGCGGTGAGAATACGTCATATGATTACCATGATGTATTGCTAGCTCATTCATAAATCGCATTCCCATGCTATCGCACATACGAATCACATAAAGTAAGAATGCTCCCTGAATAGCTATTCTAAAACTCTATGCGGTTCACGCGCTCGATCATCGTCTAGAGATGATGAACGTCTGATTGGGGAATTGTATTTTCTCGCGAAAATCTTACCTCTCTCTACAGTTATCGGAGGTACAGGAAGGTTTCGCGGGTCACCAATCTTACCACTCATCAATATTTCGCTTTCGTGCTTGCATCTCTAAGTATGCATCTGAGAAAATTTTTCACGCAGTGACAACAATACAAATTCTCTGACTTAAATTGTGAAAAACAAGTAAGAAATTGGTAGGTAAATTATCTTACTCGCGAAAACTTCCTTTTCAAATTCTTATTCGTCTCTTTACGCATGCGTAGCACTTCATGTTATGGCCCATTGCATTCTGCTCTATCGTGCTCTGGTTCAGGTTAAAATTAGGATTTGTGGATTGATAGCTTTTGTTTAAATGTGGAGCATATATGTTGTCGCCGGAATATCCTCAGGGATGTTTCCCAAATCATCGCCAATTAGCCCATAGTGCAGAGATTAGCATCTAGAGCGACGTTAATAAAAGTACCGTGTCATATGTTGAGCGATAACAGGTATGGGGCCACTTTTCCTGAATGCGGTTCGGGTACTTCCAATCACTGTCCAGAAAAAGGGAGAACACGATTGTCCAGTTTTCAGCAGTAAAATATTTTCCACCTATCAGCTTTTCAGTCTTCCTCAACGGTGATGAGGAGAGCGTGAAAAGCATGCAGTAACAATGGTCCATAAGATAAAATGTTTGCGCTTACTCGAACCATTGCGATTGCCGTAAAGAAAATTGAAGTACCTGATTGGAGAGTTTTTCGCGGGAAAATATTTTTCTCCAATCAGATTCTCAACGTCTTCAACAGCGATCGGGAATGCGTGAACCAAAAATAAGTGAAATGGTCCTTGAGAATCATCCATTACATGTATTTTCTGTTGTTGTTGTTCATTTACATCGCACTAGAGCTACACAATGAGCTATTAGTGACGGTCTGGGAAATATCCCTGAGTATGATCCGAAGACATGCCATCACAATTTTGATCCTCTGCAGAGGGCATGGCACCCCCGCTTCGATCTATTTTGTGAACATTTGCAAGTGCATCTAGACTCTGGAGGAACAGGATTCTGCTCTTTACTTTACAGAATGTTGAAAAAATCCACGAAGGGCCGGATTAAGCGTACGTGGGGCCCTAGGACATTAAATTTTTGGGTTGAAATAAAAAAAATAAGTTTCCTACTAAAAAGCTCAATTAATGGAGAAAAAGTACTTATTCATCTAAGAAAACCATAAAAATTAGCCTTATTATTATTGATGCCACTGTTGCTTAGTTAATTTCAGTAATTGATACTACTACTATTATGTTAATTGGTGATGCTAAATATACTACGATTAGTATCGAGATACCTCTGAGGAAATAGGGATTTTTCAGCCCACCAAAAGGGATATGTAAAGGAAATTATTGATTATGGTGATTTTTGACATTGAGCAATAGCATTATACCAAATGATATTGAATATTATTGTTTTTATTTTGAAGGTATGAACTTCTAAAAACGCGTTTTGCTTAATTTGAAAATATAGAGTTATCGGGAAGGGAAACAAATAATAAAAATAAATGAATTGTTTCAGCTTAATTAATTGTGTCGGTATATATATATTTCAGTTTTAAGCATGATTTCGTTATGCATGACTTAATGATTTATTTTTTCGCCTAGTACTAAGAACGGGTATTTAGCTAGTGATATAATTTTTCATAAAATCAGTGAATAAACATTTTAATAAATGAGCACAAACCAGTTTGAATTCAATAATAATAAAATATTAGAAACCTATAATATTTGGTACTGATTTCAACGGTAACTTTTTTCTTCCATCTTTAAAGTCAAAAGAGCTTGAAAGGTTTTTTAGATTATTATGTTACCACAAAATAAGAGTAGAAATGGGATAGCACAAATTATGGAAGACCAGAAAGCAACTTTTTGAGTATATTTCGAATACCAGAATCCGAAATAGAGCAGTCATTTACAAATTCGTTTTTATCATACTTATAATCTAATGGATGCATCCATCAACAATCTGGACAGAGTTTTTTTTTTTTTTTTTTTAAATTTGTAGAATATCAAGTTCTTTGAATTTGAAAAGGAAAAGAAACTTCTTGCCAGAAATAAAACCAATTTCTAATATTTAACTCGACAATTAACGCAGAACTTGTTTACTAAACATTCTTTTGAATATTATAATTTAGGATTATTAAATATAAGAGAATAAAACAGGTGTTTAAAGTTAGATTCAAAAACATTTACATTTTAACATCACACAAGAACAATAATCATACACTATTTTTGGAAAAAAGAAACGAAGTTTAGCTGTTATTATTTATTTAGGCTTTACAAAATGAAATCATTATTTTGAAACAAATTATTTAATAAATCTGAATTAAAAAAGTAGAAGTACTTCAACAAACATTATTACAAATACTCTTAACATGAATTATTATTTAAAATTTCTGTATGGCAATTAATTAGATCATTTTTCAATAGTTAAAAACTGTTACATTATTACATAATAATCAAAAGCAATATGTGGCTATTGAAGTTATTAATCAACAAATAAATTAAATTATTACATTAAAATCGCTATCATCGAAAAAAAAGTAATTTAAATATTCTAAAAAAAAATTACCTTACTTAAACATTAACTGCTATTAAAGTAAGATTTAATTAAGGAAAGAAAAAAAAACGCTTCAAAAAAATTAAACATCATTTATAAAAACAGAAAAGTACTGGAATATAAAAAGATGACAAAAATATTGAAATACTTTTTATTCACATGCATTATCATATTCAACATAAAGAAATGAAAATTATAAGAAAAAAATATTTTAAATTTTTGTTAGAACTACTATTAATTAAGGAAAGAAAAAAAAAGCTCAGAAATTATACAACAAATAAGAAAGGAATATAAAGAAAAGAATATATATAGCAAGGAATATATATATGGAAGAATATATATAAGGGAAATAAGGAAGAAATATACCAAAAAATATTAAAAGAACATATCAAAATGATATTAAATTTGAAATCTTACTGCTTTTAACTTCATTGAGACTATGTATCATTTTGAGAACTTCCCACACCTTACAACAATTTGAAAAAGTATTTTAGTAAACAAATATTTCTAAGATTTGAATAAAACTTTTAAAAAATAAGATTGAAAAACTAAAGTAAATAAAGAATAAAAATGCTTCTTTCAATAAACAACTTAAAACTGTTTTAAAGCAATAACTTGAACGAAAGTAAAAAATTTTAAAAGTTATACAGCAAACCAATCAATGAAAAAATAAAAACACAAAAGAAGAGACATAATTTGTCTTATGTTCTTTAAGGGATACATTTCGTTCTGATAATTTTCAGAAACAAATAAAATAGAAATTTTAAGTAAACCTATCTTATAAAGAATTGAATGAAAGCTTTTATAAGTTATTAATTATAATCGATCATTAGAACACGAAAAATGAGCAAATAAATCGTGAATGGTACTTAATAAAATATTAATAAAACTTAGGAAAATGATTGAAAAAAAAAATCTTTAAAAAGTAGCACATATTAAATGTTAATATCAAGAAAATAAAAAAAAATTCACCCATTCTTAAAAGTTAAATCCAATTTAGTCCTACTTAAGAACATACTTCTTCATCACATCATATCCGATATGTGGATTTACATTAATCATATCTTTCCACTCAACCTTAAGAATTAACTCTTTAATATGTTTTAAGGCAAATTTCGTTGCTTCTAATTTCAAAAAATCATCTCTGTACTCGTAAGCCATTTTAAGTATTTCACAAACAGTATCAATAGACAAAAATGTGGATGATATTTCACCACAATCTCGCATCAAAGTATGAACATCATATTTAAAGGCCATCGAATACAGCTCTTGGATAGTTGTCCAAGATTTGTCGTCAATTTCACCAGAATACAAATACTTAATGAAGCATCCAGTTGTTTCAGTAGAAAATCCACTGATGTCAATAACATTCGTTTTGGACTCGTGACACAACATTTGGAAAAATAAAGGCGAATGGGCAGCTAATATAGATTTGTGAGCAAAAAACATTTGATTGTCCACTATTATTTCCACATCATTCAATAAATTGCCGGATTGTTGGACAGTAGGAGTCTCAGCGGATGTTTGCACACATTCTTTTTCCGCCACACGTTTCTTTGCCCTTTTGGCACTCCTGCCAACATCTTCTACTACCTTCTGTATAGTTGGCTGACCACTTTGGTACAAACAATTGAAATCAGTAGCAAATTTTTGCAAGTTTTTCAACGAACGCATACTCTTGTAATAGTTTGCAGGTGAATTGAAATGATCATAAAGCATCAAACTGCAGTTCAAATTGAAATCGCTTGTGAACACATTAGGCCTACTTTTGCGAACACCATTATCATAATATGTGCTTTTAAAAATTTCATTTGCGACAGTTACTATGCCCATTTTTTCTACGCTGAGGCTGTCTTGCTTGTACTCTCTAAATAAACTATCATCGAATAAGTGATTTATGGTGAGTTTCATATTCATCTTCATATGTCGCGGAACATTAATTCCGCATGATTTTACAAAACATATTTTTAAATTGTGTACTGTTTCACCATCAATACGAAATTCTTTATACCAAATCTCAAAATGAAATGTAAGATCAGAACCGGAAATAGGTGAAAATGCAACAGTTTTAACACTCGGTGAGGTCAAATAACTTTTTTCGAACTTCCACGTCAAATTACAAGATTGGTATAGCCTATTCCGAAATTCGGTGGGAGCTATTTCCGTAGCCATGCTTTTCTAACAAAGAAATTAATATCTGTAATGAACCTTTAATGAAATTCAACATTCGCGTTCATCAGCTTTTAAGTAGAGAATAAAAATAATCGAATGAAAAAGACGAATTCAAGAAGCTGATTGGATTAGAATCGCTTGAAGGTCGAAGGGAATTTTCCCGAATCGGAGCGCAAGTATTTTATTAATATTTTGATTCTTCCTTTGCAACTCAATAAAAAAAATTTAAAAACGATGACTGGGGTTTTTTTGTTTTGTTTTATTTCTCTAAAATATAAATAAGCATGAATAAGGTCTAAAGTTCAATGGTGTAGACGTAGAGGGATGATTTATGAATTTTTCCAAATACGATGAAACAAAACTGATCTTTCTGAATCAATTACATAACAAAAATAAGCAATTAATGTTTTATACAAATAGAAAACTATGTAAAAACAAAATGGTCATTTCTCAAAAAGTAGAAACGGTAATATTAATTACAGCCAATTTTAAAAGCCTTTAAATTAATTAATAATAACAACAAATTAATTTACACACAAGAATCAATTTGAAAATATTTGCATTTTATCTGAAGATTGAGATTTTTCATTAAATAATTAAATCTAAAAATTTTTTTTAATTTTACAATTCAATTATTAAGAATTTTTTCTGTTTACTATATCTATCCATAAGAATTTTTTAAAATTTAAATAGTTCGAGTAGGTATTTTTTTCTTTATAGCTTACTGGATTTGTTAATTTTGAAGCCTTTTAACCAACAGCGATTGATAAAAGTTTATTATATAAAGGTTTTATTTTAAGCTTTTATAATGTATTATTTAAATGTATATATTTAAATAATAAATGTATAATTAAATGTATATATTTAAAAGCCATACTGCATAGCATAAATTTACATTATTTCAATGAGAAAAACGGATACGAATTTGAAACATTTTTTTTTTCCTTTATCAACTTTTCCTAGGAGCATATTTCCAAATGTTAAACAGTTATAACAATAAATTATAAAAAATAAAAATATAATTCCTTAAGTTCACTATTTTTATTTCCATTTACTTATGCAAATGCGTGCAAAAATTTCAAAAATCATTGGAAAAAAAAAACAAGCTTAATTTTCACAGCCACTATAATGAATAAGATGAAAAAAATAATAGTTTTTGATTTGAGGGAGTCCCATTACCACCATCCTTACTAGATATTTTTGGTATCCTTTTTAAAAATGAATTTTAAGAAACACAAATTTAGATCACATTAGATAATAAAGCAAGGAAAATACTTTTTCAAAATCGAGAAAAGAAAGACGAAGGTGAACAACGTCAAAACACATTTCATTGTCTGAAGTAACTAAGAATAGATAAGAAGCGACTAAACGAAAACATCTTCAAACTTGACAATCAAACTGGTTTTGATGTTTTTTCACGCCTTCTTGAAACGTAATTTATTAGATTCTAATTAATTTTCTGTTTTTTTCTTTTTTCAATTTCCAGCCACTAATGTGAATGCTTTTTAACTCCATTTTTAAAAAGGATCTAAGATATTTATAAGAAAAGAGGTTATAACGGAACACCTTGAATACCAGTTTTTACTAATATTTTATTTTTACAGGGTGCGTAGTCAAATCTTTCAACAAAAAATAAGCACCTTTTAAGTATTTTTTAAGCATTCAAAAATATTTTTAAGCACTATATTAACAAAATGCAAAATAATTTTCAAAGACTTTAGATGATCATGAGAAAATAACTATATTCTGACGAAGTACTCTTTTCTTGATTATATTAGTCGTTATAAAATGATCGAGAGATTTTTCGGTTTGATATCAGAGGGCGGAAAATGAAGTCTGAAAATGAGAATATCTTGCAAAATGCAGCAGAGTTGCACATGAGAAGGCAATAATCTCACCGAATCCAGCTCAGTAGACGCACGTACGGACTCGCAAGTATTTCATCCAACATGTAAAATGATTGGCGCTTTCATACTCTACGTACCGACGGTACGCTGAAATGAATATTGAAAACGTTGAATAGAACAATGTGAAAAGCAGGCTTTTGCATAATACGTGGCGAAAATCGACATGGTAACGAAAAAAGTCGGTAACGAAGTAGGTATTTTTAAAAAGTGTTTAATTTTTGAAAAGGGAAAATTAAACACTTTTTAAAAACACCCAATGAAAAAAGCACCTTTAAGAGCTTTTAAATAACGAAAATCGAAAATAAGCACTTTTAAAAACGCTACGCACCATGTATTACATCCAGACTCTGACACCAGAAGACAATCTCTCACTAATTCCATTTCAATCCAATGCCAAATCGAAATTTTAAAATTCAAATTCTTGTACAGTTATATTCTTAAAACTCAATTAACCCATCAATCAAACACTAACAAAATAATTGAATCACTAGCTTAGATACTGTTTAAAAACACTAATAGATCAAAGAAACACTGATGGGTACAATAAATAACTACTTGAATCACCAAATCATTGGTATAATAACTAAACAGCTAATCGAACTCATAATCATTGATTTTTTTTTAAACAACTCAATGAATCATGCGATCATTGAAAGAATCTCTATACGAATTAAAGAATCATTTAACGGATTAATGAATTATTAAAATACTGTATACATTACTAATTTCTCTCACCTTTAGTTATTTTGCGCACTAAACAGCAAGTAACTATGTCAACTATTTAATCAAAATGTGATTAGAATTTTTAAAACAGAAAAAATAATTGAAATAAAACACAATTACTTAGAATAAAAGTGTTGTTTGTGCAATAAAATTATTTAAAATAACAGAATAAGTACTATAATGTAATAAATGTGTTACTCAGAGTTGGTTGGTTCGAATCCACTTGCAACACGGGCAAGCCTGCTTGGTGAAACCGAGCAGATTTAAGGCAGAGAGTGTGTTTCTTGTTTTTCAGTGGCGCCATCTATGGCCAAGAATACGACTTCTGCCACATCTTACGTCACACCCGTTTATAGAGCGGACCCGTTCATACCACCATTCATTCATCCACAGATCGTAATTTTGACATGAATCAGAGAACGATCGATCTCCAACCCAGTACCCCCAGAGGTTTGATTTGTTGTGGGAACATTGAGGACTTTTGCGACTAGACAGATTTAACGTGCATCAATCACTTTACAACACGGGGAGTCTTCGGCCGGCGGGGTTCGAACCCACGAATTCTCGGACATGGGCCCAGCGCCCTACCGACCAGGCTATCCCAGCCTGTTACTCAGAGTAAATGTGTTATACAGAATTTCTAAAACATGACTACTAACTTTCAATGCTTTTTGGAAAAGGATTTCTTTTTGGTGGGTAACTAAGTGTATGCTTTAATGCAAGTTTTTTTTATAACCGTCGTTGAACAACCCACCCAATATTTGGGTTTACGACTACTAATGCTCAAATACGTAACCTTGTAATTTTGAACCCAATCCAGAAGACAAGCGAACTCCTGGATTAAGTATTGGGAGCAATTTGCCGTCGTGGAGGACTTTTCGGTGGAACTTATCCGCATTTGCGTTACATGGAGAGGAAGACCACGAGAATGTTCCACGGTTAGCCTGGACCAAGGGGACTCTAACCCAAGATCCGTCTATCACTGAGGATCGATCAGTCATCGCTGGGATTTGAACCAGGTTTACCTTATTGGAAGGCGAATGCTCCATCCACTGAGCCATTGCGGCTCCGTGTTAGTTGATAAACAAATTTACATAAACCCTTTGCACTCAGATGTCCCCCAGGAGGCACCATCAACAGTTACCACTTTAAAATTAAGAAAATTTGTTGACGTGGATGTTTTTTTGATGGAAGTAACCCGCATTTGTGTTACATGGAGAGGAAAACTTCAAAAACCTCCCACGGTTATCCCGCAGGCAAAGGGAACTCTAACCCATGATCCGTCTACCACTGAGGATATTTCACGTCTGCATAGTGGTCAGTGTAAGCCGGACGCGGAATTCTTATGGACCAACCATTGCTGGGATTCGAACTTCACTGGAAGGTGAACGCTCGCTCTATCCCCTGAGGCATCATGGCTCTTAATGTAAGTTTGATTTGTTTAGATTGCTTTTTTATTTTCTACACCACTACATCTAAACAATTCATAAGTGCACGTAAAACGCCACTTTATTCCAACTCTCTGGAGGTAAGGTTTATAAAATGTTGTCAAAATAATTCGAAATTCAGAAAGTTTTAATTATTAACCGATTACCACTTGATAAAATATTTTGCAGAAAGCATAATAATCTGCAATCATGTATAATAAATTTAAGGCCCGGATTTTGATGACATTTGCATTTTTGGACATTTTTTGTCTTTTAGAGCATTTTTTTAGATTTATAGGGCATTTTTCTTGAAATTTTGGGGCGTATTTTGCATTTTAATGCATTTTTTAAAGTTTTCTGTTAATTTTCTACAATTTTTATTATTTTTTATCAATTTTCATTATTACACTGGCTTCCAAACAATAAAGAAAATCTATAGGATATTAACAGGTGAAGCAACATCTTTTCAAATTGAAGAAGAATTGTCAGTAAGTAAGACCGTCTTTTTCAAGTACGCACCTAAAGCATCAGTAGACGTTGAAAGAAGCTTTTGCAGGAATGAAAATTTACTTTCAGACAAGAGACGCTCGTTTACATTTCAAATTATCAAAAAACATTTAACAATCCAATGTAATTCTGATATTTAGTAATATTATGAGATGGAAGTTGTTATATGCATAAAAGTTTCTGTACAAAACAAAAATATTTTGGTGTCAATATATTTTCCTTTTTTTTTGTTATTTTAGGATATAAAACATATTTTTCAAACTTTAATGAGCGTAGAACAAGCATTGCATGGCTTTATATCTTTTAAATGACTCATAATAATTTTAAAGAGCAAAACATTTTTTTAATTTAATATTTTTACTTTATTTAAGGAATTTTTTGCGCAATTTTTGCATTTTTAAGGGCATTTTTTGCCCTTTTTAAGGGCATTAGTTGAGATGTTTTAGGTCATCAAAATCCGGGCTCTAATAATAATGCAATATTTTTTTTTTTTATTTGACAGAATTATTATGCAAAACATTAAAAATACAATACTTCATTTTACATACAACATAAAAGTAAGCAAGCTGAAATTATTACACAAAAAACAGTATAGGGTTATGAGAGACTGAATATAATGATGTTATTGTCAGACACATTGAAAAAGGTGTATAATTTTGTATTAACAAAACGAAGTTTGTCAGTAGTTTAGTTTTGTATGTTGTATGATATTTTACTTCAAATGCAGTTCTAAAAATATGCATGCCTCCTGTGATTATGCATGCCACCTTTGATTTCTAAACATTTCATTCAATTTATTGACATTACAATTTATTTAACAATTTTATGAAAACAAGATTATTAATTTCAGCATTTGACGGTGTGGCATAGCATATTCTTCCATGAACTCATACCAATTTTATTTCAACATAAACTTGCAAACTAAATAAAATCCATAGGAAAAGATGAGAAAATGAAGAAAAAAAAGCTACGGTGGCCGATCTTTGCTGGTAAAACGCATCTCTCTCCTGCGGAAATAATGAAGTATCATTGAAACTAAAATATAGCTCGAAATTATTATTGAAACTGCGTAACTTACAAGGGAAACTAGGGAAGTGTGACTCGCCAATTTTGAAATAAACTAGTGGGATGTATGCCTTATGAGGAATAATTTTAGGAGGCAACATTCGTTTCGGCCCATAGAAGGTCCTATGAGAGATAAAAAATAATTCAATATATAGAAAAATCGGTATTTTATTACTTGTTGTTGTTGTAGTTCATTTACGTCGCACTAGAGCTGCACAATGGACTATTGGCGACGGATTGGGAAACATGCCTGAGGATGATCCGAAGACATGCCATCACAATTTTGATCTCTGCAGAGGGAATGGCACCCCCGCTTCGGTAGCCCGACGACCTGTACACGAAGTGGAGCATTTTATTACTTCAATGCAGACTATTAGTTATTGTAATTATCTCATACTCCAATTAATTTGTAATTAATTTGTTAATTAATTACTTTTCTAATTAATTAATTGACAATTTTATTAATTAATTAGTAATTAAGTAATTATTAATTAATTATGTATCAATTAGCTATTAATTAATTAATTAATTGATTTGCAATTACATACTCCAATTAATTTAGTAAAAAAATTTTTTTTTTTTAATTTTAAAAAGTTTGATGTCAAATTTTGTTTAAATTAACATAACAATTTTTTCTGAAAAGCTACAGATATATAAAATTTTCGAAATCAATTTTGACAATAAATATGCATTATATAGTACGTGAAAGTACCACAAAATTAATTGGAGTATGAGATAATTACAATAACTAATAGTCTGCATTGAAGTAATAAAATACCGATTTTTCTATATATTGAATTATTTTTTATCTCTCACAGGACCTTCTATGGGCCGAAACGAATGTTGACTCCTAAAATTATTCCTCATAAGGCATACATCTCACTAGATTATTTCAAAACTGACGAGTCACACTTCCCTAGTTTCCCTTGTTAGTAAGTATAATTAAAAAAATATATATAAAACAGTTTGGTGCCATGAATTTTTCTCTGTTAACCTTTCATTTGTTTCCCTATCTTTCAGTTCAATTTCTTTCAGCTTTTTGTTATCCACAGCGCAGAAAATAACCTTCAATCTGAAATATATTTACATACATACAGGTAACTATATATATATAAAAATCTTAATTATCAGCTGATATTATACAGCTTTATTGTTTAAAATGAACTTTTGACTCTTATTTAGGCAATGGTGTGAAAATAAATGGTGTGAAAGAAAACATATACTTAGCTACCACTGAAAGAACTTTTTTTCAAAAAGCGTAGAAAGTTGGCAGCAGTTACAATTTTTTTTTAAAATATGAAACAAAAATAAATTTTCAGGGGACATAGAAAAGCTTATGCACTACTTGCATCAAACATATAATGGAGTACGACATACATATAAAGAAGTGCTACAGTATTAAGAAATGTTACCACTACATTCTGTGCAAGCCAGAACTTCACCACTAGAATTAGTCTAGAACTTTAGCACAGCTGTTGTAGTATTTTTCAACTGAAATTAGTCTTGAACTTTAGCACTGCATTGATGTTACGCCACTGAAATTAGCTTGGAGCTTGCACTGAGAAGAACTTACGACTAGAAATAATCCTTGATGAAGGTGCAGAAATAGCTTAGGATGATTTACAAATGTGTAACAGACGGACGAAAATCCCACCGACCTTTTGCTATAGAACGGTTAAGGTGGGAATTCTCTTCCGGGTGCAACACAACTTTCCTTGATGCAACACCATAATCCCATCCAAACGAAAAGGTTCTGAAAATAAAACTATTAAATGAAATAATTATCATTATTACTTTTTTTGTGTGCACAGTATTTGCTTTTTTTAGTGAAATAACCAACACATTTAGGGTTGCTTTAGGAAGATTCTGTTGTCGTATAAAATGATAAGTTTTTTTTTGCGAATGATATATACTGTTTTCATACCTCTTGTGAGTTAGTAACAGTTATCCATGACTGTTAGATCAAGTTCAGTCTCTTTTCAGCCACCGCTACTGTGGTAATTCTGAAAATTGCGCGAAATAACCATATGGAGATTCGCTCAAGTCAGTTCTGAGAAAAAGAAACGCGTTTGTGATCAGGGCTAAAGAGAATAGAAGGGCTGGTTCACTCCTTTGAAGTATCTCTAGCCGCTCCGATCCTCCGACGTCACTCTAGTGACGTCACTTTGGCGCAAAGCTCGCACTTTTACTTCAAGAACGGAGCGTTTGACTTTACTAGCTCTAACTAATATTGGATCATTTCTTTTTGAGAGATATTCTAAGACATTTGTTATTTTCTATAATGACTTTCCTCAGTTTTTGCAGTGAATTTACAAGAATTTAAAACTATTATCGAAATGCCAGTTTGCGCTATTGCAACTTGCAAAAATTCTGATATAAAAACAAAAGGAAAAAGTATAATTTTTCGCGTGTTCCCTAAAGTAAATGAACAACTATGTAAAGAATGGATTCCGAAATGACACAGTTAATATAAAACCGCAATACGTTTATTCTGTCGTAAAGAACTTTTATAAAAATTCATTATCTAAATAGAAACCACCTCGCTACTTCATAAAGAAAGGCAGGTGAAAAGAATTAAAAAATAGATAAAGTCAAAGAAAATTAAAATGTAAGTAAAAAGTATAAATAAAATATATAGTATATAGTTGAAATTCTCCTAATTTCATAACATATTTTTTAATGTAGTTATTCTAAATATTTATGATTTTTTTTAAAAATTATATTCTCTTCAATTTAAATATCTATATATTATATCATCGTAAATTTAAATGTCTATAAACAATTGTAAAATTTCTAATGTCATTATGAACCTAAATTATTATTTTGTTTCAGTAATTAGCGTTTAAGGTTGATGTTTCCTAATGATTAAGTATGAACAAATTGCTATTAACGACATATTTTAAAATCAGGGATTCTAAATTTAACTTAACTTATCTTTATAAAAGAATATGTAGATAAAAAAAAGTGTCGATATATGCCTTCATTTTTCTTAATAGTTAAAGTTAAAACTGAACTTTTTAAAATAAAGTATTTATCGTGTTATTTTCACCAACTAGCAAAACATTTTTATAAGTTTAAAATGGTATTTTTTTAATATAATAACCAAGAAAGTTTTTTTTGAACTATGTTTATGAACGGAAATAATGTGTTAATTACGTAAAGTTTGAAGGCTAATAACCAGAAAAAGTCTAACTTATTTTTACAAGAGAAAGATGCACCTTGTATTCTCTTTAGCCCTGGTTTGTGATGGTCAATTTTGTTAATATTTAAAGAGTTACTCCAATGCTGCATGATCTAAGCTCATAAAAATTGGCAAAAAAAAAGGATGAGGGATTGATTATGATTATTTTCATCTCGTTAGAAAAATATCGACAAACTGGCGATTTTTAAAAAGAGTTTAAAAACTTTTAAAATATTTTAGTTATTTGCTCCTTCTAAAACCCAAATAATTCTTCACAGCAAGATGGCATATATAATATAAAATTATAGCTTAGTTTCCAGTTTATTTAAATTGTGGCTTTTTTTATTTTCCTTGGCAAAAGTGCTTCCAAAAAACAGGATAAATGAAATTATCAATTTAAACACATTCAATTGAGATGAACCATCTGTATATTCAATTTCGCTTTCTAAAAAGAAAACTTTTAACTTACATAGAAAACTCATAATCATTCATTAATCCAATTGAAAGGTAAAACTTGAAAATTTGATATAAAAAATTAAACTAATAAAGTTTTCTTTTAAAAACATTTATCAAATTCTTTGTAGAACTTAGTATCCCATACAAAAGCACTGACTTATATCACTTGAAGCGGCATGATTATAAATCTTTATACACGTGAAGGTATAGAGGCATAGAACACGGATTTATATTTTACTAAATATTCTTGAAAACTTAATTTACTTTGATTAATGTGTAGTCATTAACAGCTAAGAAAAAAATTATTTTAATCCGTTGACAAAAAAAAATCTTTTCAGATATTTCACAATCAGGTTTTTCTAGATAATTTCAATTAATCGAATTAAGTTCTTATCTAGTACTAGATTTATCCTTAGCTAACAAAAAATGCCCTTTTTCGAAACAAGCCAATAATATAATCGATTTAATAGTTAAAATATAATCTTCTAAGAATAAACATCGTTAGCAAATTTCAATAGTGCTGAATATCTAGCGATTTTGCCACGACTCATTTTTACATATATTTAAAAGGGTAATAAAATTATTTGGTAACAATATTATTATTTTGGTTTCACAAAGTACACATTTAAGAGATTTAGACTACTATAACTAGTTTGAAAGAAGATATAAATGTTCTAACAAAATTCTTCCAGATTTCAAGAATTAGCAAAGTTAAAATGATCCCACTTACATCTGTAAATTCAAATATTGTATCACAACAAGTACAAAGTATCTTAATCAGAAAGAGTGGAAAAAAAAACAGAAAGAGTGAAAAAAAAACAACAGGATCACATTTTTATATACATCCGATATTTTAAAGTAGCACTTTAAATGCAGCAGCAGCAAAAAAAAAAAAAAAAAAATGCAACACACAATTATTTTACTTTATTTATTTCTTTAGACATGAAGCAGGGCGGATAGCGACCCCCCCAAAAAAATAATTAAAAAGACAGTAGTTACGTTATTTTTCTTTATATTTATTATTTATAGTTTCGGTGACTGTAAACGGGTCATCAGAAATGTCCTGGGTTCGAATCCCAGACAAGGCAGGGGCCTCCCCTACTGTTACCCAAGAAGCGAGTGTCAGTCGGGTGGGCATGGGGAAAAAATGACTGTAATAAAAAAAATACATTTTCAGGAAGTTTTTACAAAAGCGTCAATATATTTGCGACTACCAATATATATTATACTTCATAGCAACGCCATTAAAAACCATGAAAAACTTTCTCGCAAAGATTAAGACTAATACTACAACTCAATTATTAATTCCCTTAAATTCATCAACAACAAAAAATATTAAATTATAAAAACAACAGTATAGCTTTTAAATAACATTAACTAAGGCTTAGATTTTCAAGGCACTTTAAATCAATAGGCTAAATCGGGGATAATAATAGCAAATTTAAATTATAGTCATAATATACTATTCCCACAGATGTAAACATGGTGCGCTTTTTCGAGTAATTGTGAAATTAATAGTTTGATATTTGATTCTTTTGATTTTCTAAATTTCAGTAGAAGTGATTTTTATCCTTTTAAGTAATTTAAACATAGATTTAAATTACCATTTTGTTACAGTCAACTCATGAAAAGGGTTTCAAAATGTATTTAGAAATAAATAGAATTCTGAAAAACTTAGGGTTAAATTTTCTTCCACTTAATTTGGCGTCCCTGTAGCTGAAGAGGATATCCGCTTCTATCCTCTGTAAATCTTGAAAGGATCCCTATATTTTAACTGGATATATATGTTAAGGAATAATGAATTTGTTTAAACGTCTATTAAAGCATTCAATAAAGTATTCAATAAAGTAAAATTTAATTAAAACTAATTAGAAAATTGGTCAAAAATTCAATTTTTTTGATTTTAATATCACGTTTCAGCTACAACTTTTCAGATTTAATAGTTTTATCAATTTACATATTTATACAAATTTAAAGTTACCTTTGGATAAAAACAAATTTTGTTGTTGTTTTATTTGAAGTAAGTGAAGGGCAAATGTAACATTTACAGTCCTGGCAAAATTATTAGACGCATTATAAGATTTTATGTAAAATCTTAATTATCAGGTGATACTATACAGCCATATTGTTTTTACGCTGCTGAAACCGGTTTGCACTTGTTTGCGTTCGTGTATCAATTGGTTAACATTGTAATGCAATACGTTAAATTTAAATACAAATAGGAAGTATATAAATAAATCTCCTGCATAAAAACCCATTGCATGTATGTTTAAATATAAAAGTATTGCATATAAACTCGTATAAAACATGCTATTATTAAAAAACTACAGCGCGCCTACTAATTTGATCTAATTATTATAATATAATACCTGATATAATAAATATTCTATATTTATATAATATGCCGTCTAATTTATCTAATCGTCGAATTTACATAATATATCGCCTAATTTAACCAATTAATACACTAACGTAAACAAGTGAAAACCAGGTTCAGTCACTTAAAAACAATAAAGCTGTATAGTTATCACCTGATAATTAAGATTTTACATAGATTGTTATAAAGTTAAGATTGTTATAATGTGTATAACTATTGTTTTGAAAACAAAAGTTAATTTTTTTAAACATTTACATTAACCATTTTTCCACCCACACAAGGAATGTAAATCAAAAGGCTGATCAATAAGAATCTGAAGTTAATATTATAATGACATTGCTATTCTAAATCTAAATAGATACATTTGTAACCATTTTACATTAATCATCAATGAAAATGATGATTAGCGTTAAAATGATGTTAAGTGCTGATAAGCAGTTAGTTTTTAATGATTGGTAAATAAGTAGGACACATGTTTTTCGCATTATCGTACTTATTCAAAGTTGCCTGGAAAAAATTTAAAAAGTGGTGACAAAGATTTTATAAGAGTATCATAAGATTTTCAGACTTTAATTTCACATGAATTTTAGATATTCAGTTGGGAGTTGTAACACAAATATTTAATTTTCAAATATTTTTGATCAATGGTGCTTAATTAGCCACATTTTGATTTCTTGATATTTTTCTACCAGTTTTTAAATTTTACTGGAAAGTGGAAACCCTGTAATTATAACATTCAAAAATGAGACAAAATTGAATAAAATAAAAATTTTGGTAATAAGTCCCCATACTCAAACTTTTTATACCACTTTTTAAATCATTCTAAAAAAAAAAAAAAAAAAAAAAAAAAAAAAAAAAAAAAAAAAAAAAAACATCATTGCTTCAACGTTTAACATCGTTAATCATATACTGGGTCTTCCAAAAATATTCAAGAGGTAGAATAATTTAGATCATAAAATATAGTTCTTATTTTTAAAAATAGTTTATAAAAATTAAAGGGTTCGCAACGTTCGTCTTCCAATGAGGTGAACCGGGGTTCGATCCCGGCAATGGCTGGTCGATGCGAATTCTGCATCTGGCTTGCACCGACCACACAGCTGACGTGAAATATCCTCAGTGGTAGACAGATCATGGGTTAGAGTCCCCTTGCCGTCAGGCTAACCGTGGGAGATTTTTGTAGTTTTCCTCTCCATGTTCCGCAAATGTGGGTTAGTTCCAACAAAAGGTCCTCCACGAAGGCAAATTTCTCCCAATACTTGATCCAGGAGTTCCCTTGTCTTCTGGACTGGGTTCAAAATTACAAGGCTACGGAGTTGAACATTAGTAGTCGTAAACCCAAAAGTCGGGTCGGCTGTTCAACGACGGTTATAAAATAAAAATAAAATTTTTGATCATCACAAAGATTTGGTAACTTATTGCAAACATACAAGTCAGGTGCATACTCGATAAATATTATCAAAATTAAAGTGGTCGCGAAATTGGGTAAACTAGCTACCACTTGAATATTTTTGGCGAACCTTTGAGAGTTCCGCCCATTGAAAATCAACACATACTTTACAAAAGACCCAATAATTAATTAATAATTACTTAACCTAATTAATTGATTAATTAAATTAAATGTATTTGTCACTTCATTCAATCCCATTCTTCGACATCTAGCTCCTTGCAAGCAATTTTTATTTTTACTTGTTTTCTAATTTTTGCAGTTCCTTCTAATATAATCCAGTTTTGCACACAGGTCTAACATAATCGTATTTCAGAACATTGTCGTTGTTAACAGTCACGAGGCAAGTTCAAAGCCCATTATAATTCGGAAATAAAATCTGAAAGAAAAAAAAATCTAAATTAGATCATATTTTTTTACTTTTCTTCTCTAGAAAATAACACAAGCAATAATATTCTAGAAATAAACCACTAATGCTTTATAGTAAAAATACTTGCACTTATTTCTTTTTTTGAGAAAAACTGCAAAAATTAAAATTTTTTATTCCAGTTTAAAATACAAAGAACTGGAAAAAAAAAACTTATATAGGGTTTAAAACTTTCCATAGCCGTGTGCCCAGTATGGAACCAATTTTTTTTTTCAAAAACGTAATCAGGATTAGAAATTAAAACAGTTAGCTTCTAAACATACCATTTTCTTATAACCATTATTCTTTAAACAACATAGAGCTAAAGTACATGCATATATTTATCTACGGTTCCGCAACGTGGTGGCATATTCCCCGAGTTGTACTGCGTGAATTTTCCATTTTTTATAAGTGAACATGAAGGCTCTTTAGCAAAATTTCGCAAACTGCCAATTAAAGCAGAATATATTTTCCTTCGAATATTAAAAACGAGATACAAGAAATCATACTGTATAATCATATAACATTAAAGTATCACTTATACAGCGACGCCAACTGCTCCAGATTCAACAAATATTTTAAAAAACGGCACAGAACTAAAAGCTAAAATTTGTAGATTTTCGGGTTATTTTGCCAACTTTTTAGAAAGCTCAATACGGCTTAACTACAACAAAGTGGCGTATGACATAAGGCTTTGAATTATTTAGAAGTAATGGTGAGTAAAAACACTATAAATCGAATTCACTAAATCAAGAATCATACATTAAAAGACTACCACTCGAAAATATTTATCCGCTGTCCGGAGCAAGTTGGAATCTCTACCAATGTTCCTACGGAGAACAGATTCCCCTAGTTGCCACAAACAGAGCTACAAAATTTTACTATGAGTAAGCTTATATAGAACAAAACGAAAAAGAGCAAAAACAGGTTAGAAAATCATTTGATTTTAGCTTTTCGGGATGAAGTATCCAAAACTATCAAGTTTTTTCACGGTTATAACTAATATAAAGACTGCTTTTTCACCTGATTAAAAGTAAATGGTTATTAAAAAATTATAATTTAGAATAGTAAGAACGTATTTTACACCGAACGAAAACTATCTGTGAATGAAGTGGATTTACTATCAGTTTTTTCTCTTCCCGCCTTGCTTTTAACTCGGTTGAGCATAATAGTTTTTATAGTTAACACAAAGGACAACTTTTACGGCTTCTGCTATGAACATTATTTTTAAATCTAAAATGACAGTAAAATGAAAACTTTCATACTTAGTTTTCAGTTTTCTAAATTTAATTTTAAATGATTTTATCCAACATTAAATGTATAGAACTTGAACACATACATAAATACACGATAATCATAAGATGGTGAGTTTAAACTCTGGCAAAATCTAAAAATATTCTAGCCTATATCCATTTTTTTCTCCCATTCTTATCTATAATCAGAATCATAATTTAAGTCAACTGTTTTTTTTTAAAGAAAAAATTACTTTAAACTGCCGTTTAATATGACATGGTTTAATTTTTTTATTCGTTTCTATAGTTTTAAAATTTAATGTAAGTAAATCTTTTGCCGTGTTAGTTAAATTAGTAAAATTGCTGCACTTATTATTCTCATGGATTTTTCTAATTCTAGTGGATTTCTCACAGAATACTAACTAAAAATTTAATGCTATTATTAAATACATATTTTTTAAATTTTAAATCTGCGAAATTATTTATGTAATTTTTGTTTATTATTTTCCAGTTATTAACAATGATACATTTATTTTTGTTAAAATTTTGGTTTGTATATTTGCGCGTATTGCATGAGTAATTTTTAATGCAGTAATATAACCATATACATGAAATATATTGTTATGATGTATTTTAAATAATATTTCAATTATAATTGCATTTACAAAATTTAACTAATTTTAAACAAAACTTCTAGAAGTATCCTTATAAATTCAAAAAAATACCCGATTTAAATCAAAGAAATGTGATTTTTTCTTCTTTTTTTTAAATCACAAACCTTGCCTGTAATTATAACTTCCTTATCACTTAAGGAAATCTTCCTCAAAAACAGTACATGTGCTCAGCATTTGTGATGTTTTCAAATTACTTGGAAATTTTTTAACACATTTACTTACTTAATTTTAACTTGTTACCGCTATTAACATTTCGGTGAGCTAATGCTTCCGTGTTGGCAGCTCTGTGTGAAAATTCAGTAGCAGTAGATGAGTAGGTATAGTTTAATCATTAGATTTGAAAAAGATAATTTTCTAAGTTTAAAAAATTAATTCTGCAATTCAACTGTAAGACCGTATCAGGAAAAATCTTCTAATTATGTCAGTTTTCTTTTACGAACTCCTTACTCATTCTGATCATTCACGAGATGCTTTTATCTTGGGTGAGTGAACTTCCTTTGTAGATTATGGCAGAATGCTAAGCCATGAAAGAATCTATGAATAAGCATCAATGAGACACATCAAAGTCTTTCAGCGATACACTTTTATCGGCATTACACTTTTTAAGTCAGCCCTAAGTCAACGACTTCAAGAAAATGTTCTGCTTTTAAATTACAATCATTGAACAAAATTGCTTTATCAAATTTTCTTACACACTCATATCCAGGACATCATTCATGATTATTTGTACATAATTCTCAGCATAACAGAATACTACTAGGCCGGGGAAGAAAATTATTAGTAGAATGTTCTAGAAGAGTCAACTATTTATGATTGCCACAATCAATATAAATACCGTTCGCCAATATAAAAACTAAACTGGTAGTAAGAACATTTCAATTCTATCTTTCTTTCAGAAAAAGTAATCACGGACAGTTTACTTTTTCTGAAAGAAAGATAGAAATGAAATGTTCTTACTACCAGTTTAGTTTTTCCCGGTAAAAGATAACAACGGTAAAAGATAACAAAATAATTAAAATTTGTCTTTAGTTATGCAGCTATTTACCGACGCAATTAAAATACCTTCTATTCTCAGCATAATATTCTCAGCATAACAGAATACTACTAGGCCGGGGAAGAAAATTATTAGTAGAACGTTCTAGAAGAGTCAACTATTTTTGATTTCCACAATCAATATAAATACCGTTCGCCAATATAAAAACTAAACTGGTAGTAAGAACATTTCAATTCTATCTTTCTTTCAGAAAAAGTAATCACGGACAGTTTACTTTTTCTGAAAGAAAGATAGAAATGAAATGTTCTTACTACCAGTTTAGTTTTTCCCGGTAAAAGATAACAACGGTAAAAGATAACAACGTAATTAAAATTTGTCTTTAGTTATGCAGCTATTTACCGACGCAATTAAAATACCTTCTATTCTCAGCATAATATTCTCAGCATAACAGAATACTACTAGGCCGGGGAAGAAAATTATTAGTAGAACGTTCTAGAAGAGTCAACTATTTTTGATTTCCACAATCAATATAAATACCGTTCGCCAATATAAAAACTAAACTGGTAGTAAGAACATTTCAATTCTATCTTTCTTTCAGAAAAAGTAATCACGGACAGTTTACTTTTTCTAAAAGAAAGATAGAAATGAAATGTTCTTACTACCAGTTTAGTTTTTCCCGGTAAAAGATAACAACGTAATTAAAATTTGTCTTTAGTTATGCAGCTATTTACCGACGCAATTAAAATACCTGTATTTCTCTTCAGTCACTAAAAAACATGCTCATTGACTTTTCTTTTTAGTTATTTTATTTGCTGTATTTTTTACTATGTCTTACTTGCTTTGGAGCATTTTTTCTATTACATCTAAGAGCTCTCCATGATCATAAAGCTGTAAAATGTTTTGATACATTAACCGTTATTTACTATAATCTCTATTTTTGAAATTATCAGAATAAAATAAATACGAAGTAAAGTAAAACTCTCAGCAATGCCAGATTGTTATATATGCCACCCTCTGATTTTTAGATCACAATTCTGATATAAACTGATGGTAGAACGACTATGGGTTAGTAACTCTTTCGGGTTAAAAGCAAGCAGGTTTTAATGATTCTTCTTTTAATGCAATGCAAATGAGGATTCATTTATTCAAAAGTTCTTCACGTAGAATAAAAGTACCTACTTCATGTAGACAATACTGGACTCAGTGCTCTTGTTTTCTGTACTAGGTTAAAAATAACAAATGGAGTTGGACATTATTAGCTTCAAATTCAATTTTGATAATACATATCGAATTTGTCGTTGTTGCAAAGGTTTCAACTTGAATTTATGATAGAATAATTATCTTAATTTTGTAAGCAATTAAAACACATCTATAAAATTTGCAGATAAGTGCGGAAGGAAATGAAACCAGTTCGGGTTACCATATATATCAACTTCAACCACTTTGCAGCAAATCTTTTCCAGTGGTAGCAAAATTTGTGATTTAATTTATAATTATCTATTTAATAAATTTGATTAAATGTGAAATTGCTTACCACGAATCATGAATGAATCATATAAAATGCCGTTTTGTCTCAGAACTCGTGGTAAAGCTTTATAAAACTTAAAACAGAATTCCTTAATCGTTACTTTTTAATTCTTTATCATTTTATATAATATTTTGCAAGAAGCTGAGCAGTTGGCACACAATGGTTAAGTTGCTAACACTTTAAAGAATTTGGAAGCCAAGTTGAAGTTGGTGTCTCATTTCAGATCCAAACATATAATTATTAATATGGTAAGGTGGACAGTAGTATCTCGTTTCTGCAAAAATAATTCTCATGCTTCCTTCTTGAAAAAGGGAATCACCTACACAACCCATTTAAGACTACTATTGAGAAAATGCAACATTACGTTTTTGTTTAAAAAACACTATATGAAAAAGAAAATGCGGATTTATGTGAAGATTATTCCAATATTTTGTACCTTCAACTACCTCTTTAGTTTTAAAAATACCGCAATGCTCTAATTCTAGATCACAATATAAATATTTATATATCTATTAAAATGTAATGATAAAATAATTTTTTTTCTCTCTAAGATACATTTCAAGAACAAAATAACTGTGTTGCCAACTTTTACTTTTATGAAAAAAGTTCATAATCCTCAGTGTGTTAAAAGAACGCTAGGCGAAAGAAGGTTTTAAATATATTTAGTGAGACGAGATTAGGTGATTGAAAGAAAATAGAACTATCACTTTAGTTTAAAAATAAATTGACTATCACTTCGCTTTATATGTTGAGTAATCCAAAAAGTTCGAAGTTCGAACCAATTTTTAATAGGTAGAGCTTCCAAAAAATATTCAAGTGGTTGCATCAAAGCAATTTGAAGTTTTACTAATTTAGCAACCACTTCAATTTAGATAATAGTCATCCAGCATGTAACAGACTTCTATACATGCAATAAGTTTCCAAATCTTTTGGGTAAATTTAATGATCCATTTATAAAAAGAAGAAATATATTTTATAGTTTAAATTTTGCTACCACTTGAATATTTTTTGCGGATCTCCACCTATCGAAAATTGGCACGAAGTTTCCGGACAACACAATACTTTAAACCTTAATTACATTCTCATTCTAGAATCATTAAAGTCTGAGTATGTTAAGCGTTTAAATGCCGTTGTTCCATCTTTGGAAAACGTCCCTTTTTCAAAAAGTTAAAGACTACAGTGATTGATTTTTTTTGTTAACATTATTCTAGATAAAGACATTCGTAGCACCAAAATCTCTTAATATGTAATACATAAATCTATATTTTATTCAGAAATTACGCACTCGTTATATTTTAAAACCAAATCTATAACTAAATGAATTACACTTATTTAAATAGCGCCTTTTTCTCATTTCTACAAATAATAAGTTCGATGGGTTAGCGGTTAGGATATATTCAATGCATGTGTCTAATAACTTTGGGTTTTACTCAGATAAATAATTATATTAATATATTTTGAAAATGACCAATCAATATTATATATTAAAAAATAAACAATGAAGTAAATAAACAGGTCGTACAGTTAAATTCTGACTTACTAGTAACAAATAAAAATACCTTGGAAGAAAAAAACAAAAGCTTTCTGAACAAAATGCTATTAGTAAATCCTATCTAACTTTCAGCTAGATTCACAAAACAACAAGAATTTATATTTTTGAGAAATATAACGTTTAAAATTAAAAATATTGAGTAAAATTATGATTATTAACAGTCACTCTAAAGCGCTATTTTTTCCCCTTTTAAACTTCCCAAAAAATTTAAATATTCCAAATTTATTCCAAGATTATCAACTTTTATAAAAGACTTATCAATAGTCTAAACATATATGTTTACTCATGAAAGTTCCTAAAAAATATAAATATCATAACTATTAATATATAGCAATAGTTATAGATAATTTATTCCTCCCAAAAAAAGAATAAAAAGAAATGTTTCCTTTTCTATCAATATTTTGCCTTTTCTGAAAACTAGCAACCTGATTAAAATTATTTAATATTATTTTACAATACAAAACAGTTTTTTATGAAAAATTAAAACTATACAATATTACAAAATTACTTAGTATTAAAAAAAACCCATCTTTTAAGAATATTTAATATTCCAAAATAGAATTTCAATTCATTAAAAATGTGTGAAATTGATTTAAAATAGTATATTGAAAAAAATAATATATCATTAACAACAAGTTTTGCAATTTCATATTTATATTTAGAATTATTATTACTTGAATAATTTTACAAATACAAACTCCTAAAATTAATTTATAAAATTTTATTATTCATTTATCTGATCCTTTATTAATATGCATATTTTAAAATTCCATTTTTTTTTCAAAGAAAAAGTGGAACGGAAAAGTTTACTAAACTGCGTATTTCATGTTTTTTAAAAGGAACTTTATATTTTTAAACTTTTGAGATTCAAGTATACTATAATCAAGAAATGAACTTAAAAAATTAAAAATTCGCAAACAAAAACAATATATTAAAGTGACACATTTTACCTGCAACAGCAATCCACATGGTGATTTGTTTTGACAGGTTCATGAACGAATATTCATTTATAAAGGAACAATGTGAGGCTATTACTTTTATTATTTTTGTTATGAAAAACAAACAAAATTATTTGAACAACAAGCAAACAACACAACTTGTCTTTCGATATTTTTCCTTGTATTAACGAATTATAAATTCCGCATGGCAACATTTTATTTACAAGCAAACGATACCAATATGATATAGAATGCGACGCAATTGACGAGGAAGAGAAAGTAAAAGCAAACGATTTGTAAACATTAAGAAGGCGTTTGCAGTTGCGTCATCTAGCGGTTTGTCCTCGAACCTCTTTCGTGAGAGGAAGAGCGGGAAAAATAAACAAAATCATGATGAGTAAATGATCGGTTAGGAATTTATAGACAGCGGAATAGAGCGAACAGATGAGCGATTTGTTTATGGAGAATGATTTATTGATGAATTAAGGGCAGGCGATTAAGACGAGACCAAGAATCTGAGAGACCATATGGAAGAGGAGAGGGGGATTCGAATCATAGGTCATGTATCTTGTGTGACGCTTCCAAGGTTTTCCCTTTTTTATCAGCATAGACCTATTTCGCACTTCTCTTTTTAATTCGCAGTAAATTCTGTATTGAAAGCTACAGAGCTACCAGAATGTACGCATATGATGGTAAATAATAATATCAAGGTCTTCAATAATTATTTATAGATTTTTGTTGATATCGATAACATTGGGGAAACATTTTTGTTTTCTTTATTAATTTTTCGTTGCTTTTTTTTTAACAGATCTTTGATAAATTTCACTTCTGCAATCGGTTTCTCTGTCCAAGCTACAGTTTTTTAATAATATAATTTTTGTCAAAATGTACAAGTTCAAGAACGTTATTTATAGAAGGAGTTCGCACAAATATTGCGGCAAACTTATAAGGCAGTTAGGACACATTATTAAGATTAAAATGACCAATAAAAGTTGTTATAAGCAGCTAAGGATGCTTCAATATTATGACCTATTTAGAAGCACACGAAGGAGCTGTTTATAATCGGGGAAGCACCCCTAGACGCATTTCCGGGCATGGATTTTTATGCCATTTTTAATCCTGACGATGTAACCTAACACTCCAAGAAGTTAGTAGCAACATTTAGACGACCCCCTGCTTATTCATAAAGTTTTTAAACCTGTACATTTCGGCAAAAAATAAAGTAAAAAATGTCATTTTAAGAAAAGCTTATAGCTTCGAGAGAACAGATTTGAAATCAGAATATCTAAGATCTGTTTAAAAAAATCTCTCATGCAAAAATAATAATAATAATAATAAATTGTTCCCTGGTGTAGTGGATATTATCAGATATCATTATTAATCGTAACGACGATAACGCAATTTCCCTATTGAAATGAAGCCCCTTTTTTTCCACTGATAACATCAACAAATAATATCATTGGAGGGTAAAAAGAACAACAAGAAGCCAAGGTTTTCTAATGCGCAGTAACGCTATAAAAGAAGAAGGGAGCAAAATGTCTAAAATGATTATGATTTATAAAATGTGGATAAATGGACAAGAACACTTTTCGTGTTTCGTATTAGGTACAAGTACATAAGAGATTGAAAATTTTATTACATTTCTCAAGTATTTTTTATCACTGTGTCAAAAGATTTTCTCCAACAGAGAGGACAGTTAAAATAAAATTTAAGAAACACATTTATTGGGCATTGGTAAATATCATTAGAGATCATTACCAATACCGATATCAAAATATCCATAGAAGGGCAGCTTTCTCTACCAATGATATCATTTACAAAAAGAAAGAAAAAAAACATGAATTACATCATTGAAAAAGAGAAATTTAAATATTACTCAAAATTAATAACAATAATTGAGCGGATAAAAAGAATAAAAAAAAGAACAAAAACACTCGTGTTTTGTTAGATACAAGTATTGCTTTAAAATTTAATTACATGCGTTAAAAAAAATTTTTTAATTTTTTTTTATTAATCACTGCGTTTAAAATTTTAAAGATGTATCCCCAATCAACGTTGAAGAACATCAAAAATCAGGGCAACTTGACAGGATTTTTTATTTGTTCAATTGTCACGCGCAGTTGCGGTCAGATTCCAAAGCCAGAATGAAGTCTGCAGAACTGGTTTAAAATACTTGGTAAACATAGTGGTGATGTCAACAAGAATTTATTTATTTCATTTCTAACTTTAAATGTTACGCAAATTTATGTTTTCCCTTAAAGAAAGCAAAAATATGCTGTCAGACGATACTCAATTCATTTATTTATATCAATAACCATAATAAATTGTTTTAATATTTTTATCTATCATAAAAAGATAATTGTCGTCTGACCATTTTGTACATTCTCATTGGGCAGAAAAATCACATGATATGTTCTTTACATAGATCCAGATAACTGTAGTTGTCAAAAACATAAAATTTGTAACAGTATTTACCTGTAAGATGCATATTTATCTTTAAACATAGGAATTATTTATCTCTTAAATAACGGTATTAACCTGCAATATTCATTAACTGTCCCGTTTTAAAATTATTCTTTGTTATTATTACGTTTTTGGTTTTCATTACTATTCAATATTAAAGACTTAAAACTTAAAGTGTGGTCCATATATTATATTTAAAAGTAATCGCATGGTATTACTTTATTAAACAGCATTTTAATGTAAAATTATTTGGTTAATGTTTAAAATTATTAAACAGTTAGTTAAACTTACTTTTACAATGCATTTTATGTACAAATCTGCTCAGTTTATGTATGCAATTAAAATAATAAAATAACAAAGTAACTGCTTAAAATTCTACAGAAACATTAAGAATTTTCTCTCGTTCTATTGCTGAATAATTTTTATGGTGAAAAATATTTAACGAGTTTTTACGGTTACCAAAAAATTTGGATGAAGTTTTTATGGTAAATGCGCAAAAGAATTAGGTTAACATTCTAACCTTGTAAAATGAAAAACTAAATCTATTTAATCAAAGTTCCCCATTAGTACTATAAATTAAGGATTTATTTTATCGAATAATTTTTAATATTGACGTAACAATTACAGAGGACTAGCACCCAAAATATTTAGAGTGGTAGTGAAATGATTGGTAAAATGTTTAAATTTGCGCGCACTTAATTATATCACACGAGTATCAAGTTTTATATGTCGTAGAAGTCAAAACTATTTAAAATATAAGTTTTTAAAGTGTTTTGGGGGTGATAGGATGGTATTTATGATAACAATTTCAGGGTAGAGTCATTCTAGAAAAATTATAAAAATTCAATTATAAAAATTTAAAAAAAATATCGAGGAAACAAAAAGTTTTAACTAATTACTTAAGTCCAAAAATATTTGTAAATCAAATTTCTAAAATTGACGTGGAAGCAGAGCCTATAAAATTTACGATACCCTGAAAAAACATTTGAAATAAGAAAAAAAAATGATTGCTATGATGCAATCGTTGCTATTGGTCAGGTGACTCGGTCTCCTAATAGGGAAAAAAACATTGAGAAATTCGGAAAGTAATTTTGTATTAACGAGACGTCTGAGATGCTGCTAAGAAATGAGCATTTAGTGATGAGGAGGAAAAATAATGTGATTGAAGAATACTTACTAAGCGTGTTTACGAAAATGGACACAACTCGGAATGCTTGTTTACGAAAATGGACACAGCTCAAAACGGGTGTCTACGAAAATAGACATAGCTCGAAATGCGTCTACGAAAATGGACAGAGCTCAAAATGCGCGCCTAAGAAAATGGACACAGTAAAGAATGCGCCTTTACAGTTTTCATTCCAGATTTCGCAACTAAACGAGGAATTGCGAGTTTTCGTTTCACTATGTAACTAAACACTAAACATAAACATTACGGGAGAGCGTGAGGGCTCAGGGAATAGAGCGCTCGCCTTCCAACGATGTGAACCTGGTTCGAATCCGAGCGATCCCTGCTCGATGCGAATTCTGTATCCGGCTAGCACCAAGCACAATGCAAACGTAAAATATCCTCAGTGGTAGATGAATCATGGGTTAGAGTCCCCTTGCCGTCAGGCTAACCGTGGAAGGTTTTCCTCTCCATGTAACGCAAATTCGGGTTAGTTCCATCAAAAAGTCCTCCACGAAGGCAAATTTCTCCCAATACTTGATCTACACTGCCGGGATAGCCTGGTTGGTAGGGCACTGGCCCCATGTCCAAGTGGTCGGTGAGTTCGATCCCCGACGGCCGAAGACTCCCCGTGTAGTAAATGGAGACTGATGCAAGTTAAATCTGTCGAGTTGCAAAGTCCTCCATGTTCCCATAAAAAATCAATACCTCTGGGGGTACTGATCCAGGAGTTTCCTTGTCTTCTGGATTGGTTCAAAATTACAAAGATATGAAGTTGAACATTAGTAGTCGTAAACCCTAAATTGGGTTGGCCGCTCACGGATTAAATAAAAATAAAAATACTTGATCTAGGAGTTTCTTTATCTTTTACATTGAGTTCAAAATTACAAGCCTATGGAGTTGAACATTAGTAGTCGTAAATTCAAATTTGGTTCGGCTGTTCAACCATGGTTATAAAATAAAATAAAATCATTACGGGACAGAGTCTCACTTCGAGGTGCTTAGGTATATTATAGATTAAAGGCCATGTCTTCGTATTCAGGATTCTAAATGATAAAATGGTTTTTAAAACTCTTTAACTTTCCATAACGTAAATTTTCAACCGCTATTTACAAATTTATAATACTCGTTGCAGTTTTGAACAACCGAACTTATTTAATAAAATGTACTAAGTGATTTATGAAAATGGACGACAACACATTCTGAATTTATTTGGATTCATTAGTTTATTCTTAAAAAAAAAGAAAAAAAAATACTCAAAACTTGAAGTTTTAACAAAACAGAATCAAATACTATGTCCATTTACGCAAACACGCATTTCGAGCTACGTCCAAGTTTAAAAATTCATTGAGAATTTAATATTTAAATTAAATTGAAATTTCCAGAGGTTAGCTACCACTTTAGATTAAAAAAATAAACATAATCTTTATTTAAAACCAGAAGCGATGGTTTTAACATAAATAAGATGAAACTGCAGACAATATGCGCATTTTTTAAAGGAACTTTTCCAACAAATATTTAAGAAAAATTTAAAAACTGGAAGAAAAAGATCGCGGAAACAAAATGTTTAAGCTAATTATTATCACCAAATATAATTGGATACCTGTAAATTATGTGTAATTATTCCAATCAGGTTCGACACACACACGTGACGTCGCTTACAAGTATCCAATTAAATCAGGTTTAAATCACATGGTTAAGCATAATCACTTCACTTTTTCTCGAGTTGCAAGTGCGAAGTAGATATCTGTGTTATAACTGACTATCTGAATTCCTAAAACTAACTGGAAATTAAAGCTCATAACATTAACAATGACCTCATTAAATAATTGGCAGCCATTTTTAAATATTTCCACACTGTGGTCGCTCCGATCAACCTGAATTATCTCAAAGACTTTGGTTTTGAGATGACATACTTTTGATAACAATATTATATCCGTACATTCATTATAAATTATACTGATAGTATATTATGTCAATACCCGCACATTCTTGTAATCAATTGATTTTTATTGATGACAACCCAATACACTAGAACAAATCATTCCATCAAAAAGAATAACACAATTTTCAAGAAGAGATTTCTTTTATAGCCCGTATAAATATGACTCTATCAATAGGTCAATGATCTCATCATTTTAAAGAAATAATAACTCATCTATTGACGTAGCGATGCTTTTCTTTTTTTTTTTGCGCACTTGCGAATGATATATTGGTAAAAATCATTTTTACTTACAGGTAACATTCAATAAGTATTTCATACACCAACAATAAAATATACTTTAATGAGTACTTTAATAACAATACTTCTATTTCCAAGACACAGGATTGAAAATAAGAAAGAAATAATACAGGGCTGCTACTGATCCCATAAAGATTAAAAAATGGAAGTAAGAATATTTTATTTTAATCCTACCTTCATGAAAAACACACTCACTAAAACTACCACTACTTTTTCATAAGTAAAAGATGTGATATAATTGCTCCTTTGTTATAGTAGATTAGGTACCGTATTGTAATAGTCAGTAAAAGTTTACTTTTGCCAAAATGAAGGAAAAGTTCGAATGTTTTTATTACTGGTTTTTAATCTTTACACAATAAGAATCAGAAATAAATAGGGCTGTTTGTATCTGGGGAAAAAATGGTAAACTAATTATTTTGTTTCTAGATTTCTAAAAAAAAAAAAGAATACTTAAAATTTTTATTTAATAAAATAAGTAGATTTGTAACAATAATTTGTAGTAATAAAGTAAATTTGTATTTAACTTCTCCCAGAAAAGAAACAGTATATACATTATAATTGATAATAAGTTCCAGTAGTCATCAATATTTTACTAAACACGCAACGGAAAGTAGCAGATCGTCAATATGTACGTTAAAATTATTTAAATGTAACGGTAGCCAAAACCATTTTAAATCAATTTTATTAAAACAAGAATCGAGATTGAATGCATAAAAAGTGACTACCAGATTAATTGAAAAAATAAAATCTTCGGCAAAATCCAGAAGAGTTTGCATTATAGGTGTCACAGAGATGCCAACTTGCTCCGGACAGCAAATAAAAATTTTAAAGTGGTAGTTTATCAATTGTGATTCTTGGTTTAAATAAATTACAATTTAGTAGATTTTTATCCACCACTATTTCTAAATAATTCGTAGGCTTATGTAATTCACCACTTTATAGTAGTTATGTCACGCTATGCCTTTTAAAAAGCAAGCAAAAATAGTCAAATATTAGAAAAATTTAGTTTGAAGTTATCTACCGTTTTTTTTTTTTTTTTAAATTATTTTTGCGTGTCCGGAGCAGTTGGCATCTCTGGGCCCCATACTATAAGCAACAACCTAAAAAAGAAGTTATCTACAACCGAAGGTAAATTTTTACGCACAATGACTGGCGCCCCCAGGGCGATTAGCAATAGATTACTCAGAAAAGACTTAAACATTGATGATATCAATTGCTTTATAGCTAAATTGACCACAAAATTTTACAGCGACGCAAAAACATGCACCACATCAGATTTCAATAAATTGTTCGATATTGATATAATCCGTGATAATTCGAATTTCAGCCCAATTACCGCCTTTTTATGTTCAGACTGCATACTATCAAAATACTATTAACTTTATCATACAACTCTACTCAAGGGGATCTCCCCATTCCAGAGATGATTTTCCCTTCAAAACTAAAGATTTACTTCTTTAAGGACTTGACTTGTTGTTACAACATACTACAACTTCAAAGATATATAGGACCTTCCAGAATACAACAAAACAGAATCGATGAATCGGTTAGTGGCGCTTCGAGCCAAACGCCGAGATAACCCCAATATCCAGCATCTCTGGGCCTCATGTGCGCCTGAATTTATAAAAAGTGTAAAATCTGTAAGTAAAAATCTGTAAATAGATTAAAACTAGCCACTTTTCCAAGTATAATTCATTCAGTAAACTGAAAGTGAATGCAAGGAATATTTCCGCTTTAAATATACATAATTTTCAATGCAATTTCTATTAAGTAGTACAACTGAATAGATTAAATAACTAAAAATTAATCAGGGTGTGTAGCCAAATCTTTCAACAAAAAATAAGCACCTTTTGAGTACTTTTTAAGCACTCAAAAATGTTTTTAAGCACTATATGCATTAACAAAATGCAAAATAATTTCCAAAGACTTTACATGATCATGATAAAATAACTAGTTTCTGACAAAGAACTCTTTACTTGATTATATTAGCCATTAAAAAATGATCAAGAGATTTTCTGTTCGATTTCAGAAGGTGGGAAACGAAGCTTGCAATTGAAATATCTTGCAAAATAGGACAGAGTTGCACACGAGGGGGCAATAACCTCACCGAACCGAGCTCACTATACGCACATGCGGACTCGCAAGTATTTCATCAAACCTGCAAAATGATGGGCGCTTTCATGCGCCATGAACCGACGGTACGCTGAAATAGATTGTGGTTGAATGAATTGTGAAAACGTTGAATAGAACAACGTGAAAAGCACGCTTTTGCATAATACGTGGCGAAAATTGACTTGGTAAAGGAAAAAAAAAATCTCATTTTCGAAAAGAGAAAATTAAGCACTGTTTTAAAAGCAACTAATGAAAAGAGCACCGTCAAGGGCTTTTAAAAAACGAAAATCGAAAATAAGCACCTTTTAGAACTTTTTAAAAACGCTACAGATCATGACAGTTGATGATGAATCAATAGTATCACTAATAAAATAGGTAGTAAGCGAAGATAATCATAATGTTAAATTTTGTTTATTATTAATTTTTTTAGTATTGCTTAAAATCTTTTACGTATTTGGTGCATTACTGCTTTTGCCACATTTAAAAATCATACAAAAACTAGAAAAAGACAAAATAAAAATAACCACTAAAAAATTTTGAAGTCGACCCTGAATTCGCCCATTTTCTTAGAATTGTAACACCAACACAAAATGTTCCTGCTTCTTTAATCCCAGGGTCTTTCGTTAATTTAGTATTTGCGACGTCATTTCCTCACGAGATGTTTTATTGTCAGATTGAGACGTCATTCCTTCATTCATAAATAAATTCATGAATGAAATTTGTCAATTATTCTTGATTCCAGTGTAATTCTCATGTTATGAAGAATCAACGTAGTTTAAAAATGAATTAAACTGTTTCGCCTTGCCTTTTTTTTATGAAAAAAATTAAATAGTCTTTTTTTTTAAAATTCCATAATTAACCAACCCCATTTAGTTACTACCGTTATTTTAAAGGGAATGGTTCCTTTTTTCCAATGTACAGTAGTATATCAATTCTAGTAGTAGCTAAGTTTATTGTCTCTAATATAAATATCTAATAGAATGATTTCCAAAATTGCTGGTATTAAAACTAGTAGAAAGTTACTAACTTCATCTCCTCATTTTAGACTATCGGACTTTTGCATGGGGAAAAGAACCAGACTTCGAAAAGTTTCAAGCTTCAATCCCTGTATTTCAAATATATGTGGAATACAGATCCAATCTACGAAGCATTCATCCTATCACGTGATTGAAACCAAGGACATTAATAGACATACGTCTACATTCTTTTGTTCTTTTACAAGTACACCATTATTGTTAGAATGACTGGCTCGAGGAGGATGCCAGTGGAAATTGTAGCTTACTTGCCTATTATTGTTAATATATATTTTTATTAAGTTTAGCACAGCTTCTTTATTTTTGAGAAACCCTCGCTTCACCCCCTTTATCCTACAAATGGGGGCTCGTCCACGGGAATGTGGATCGCGATTTGAGCAATAACCGGATCTGTCGCGAAGGACAGAATTGACCCGGAAACTTTCATGAAACTTTCGAATCATCCTGAAATTATTGGATTATTTTGTGAAGCAGAAGTGCAGTCATCTTTTCCGTGGAAGTGCAGTGTGAAATCCTTGGATACGAAAAGGGATACGAATCTGGTTTGAATCAACGAAACATTGGATTACCATTGGACACTGAGAGTCTCTTCAAACAAGGTAGGAAATTTTCAATTTTAAAAATGTATAAAAATTCAAAGAAAGAAGACCTAGTAAAAGTATTAGAGGAAATAGGAGGCATCGCAGACAGCAGCGATAATATCGTTAAATTAAAAGAAAAAATTGAATGTTCCGAAATATTTAAGAATGATTCTGAATTTGTCAAAAATTTGATAACTAACGCCGTAGAAGAAAGAGTAAAAATAGCAGACAGGGAACTAAAACAAAGCGAAATTCAGATTGAGTTAGAAAAACTAAAATTAGAAAGACTCGAGAAAGAAATGCTTTTATTAGAGGCGAAAAACAAAGCATTTGAAATTGACCCTCCCAAAACAATAAATGATACACCTCAAACAAACATTGAGAATCTAATTCATAGCATTAAAACTCTATCTCTTCCAGTTCCATCGAAACCTGAAAACTTTATTCAATTTTTTTCATCGTTGGAAAGAGCTTTTAATACGAAAAACATAAATGAGAGGCTTAAAGCTGAAATCTTAATTAATATGCTAGGTGAAAAAGCAAACAGCATCTTGTTATACATTGAAGAAGAGGAATTGAAAAATTACGAAAAACTTAAATCATTAATTCTAAGAGAAAACCAAATAACCCCTCAACAGTGTCTATTTAATTTTCGCCACCAAAGAAAAAATTTTGATGAATCACACATTCAATTTGCAACACGAATTCGTTCAACTTTTGAGTATTATTTACGTCTGAGAGAAGTAAATGACTTCAAAACATTATGTGATTTAATCATTTCGGATAAAATATATGAAACACTAGACAGAGACACATCCGCCCATATTGGCGTAAGACAGGCTAATGGTTGGTTCAAGCCTCTCGAATTAGCACAAGAATGCGATATTTACTTTACGGCAAAAAGAAAATCGCAAAATGAACAGCAGTCAACATTCAACCACACAGAAAATCAACATCGATATAGGAGCACTTTTCATTCTCCTAAAAACACTCATCAAGGAAAATATAGGGCAAACACTTTTAAACGAACAGATAAATTGCCAGACACTAGAAACTGCTACATTTGCGGTGCGAATTCACATTTCGCAAAAAATTGCAATATGAAGTTTAAAGAAACTCAAAACCAAACTAATCCTTCACAAATTAATGCAAATCAGATTAATCAAATCGAAAGTAAAAACTCAATCAATGAACAATGTGTAAATAATTTGGAATTTATTGAATTAAACGTTAATGAACGAAAAATTAACTGTTTAGTAGATTCGGGTTCACGCATTTGTGTTATAAATAGCAAATATGTAAATTTGAAAGATCGTATCCCAGAAAGTTCAATTGAATTAAAAAGTTGTTTTGGAGAGATAATTAAAGCGAAAACTTATTCTCTTACAATTTCACTCCCAAGTCAAAACATCATTAAACGTGAATTATGCATCCCGTTCGCAGTAACCGATAAACTTTCGATGTGTTGCGTCATAATCCCTCAAGTAAAAGCTCTTCTTTTCGAGTGTCAAATTTCAGATTCGCCAGATGTTAAATTCAAAACAACTTCGAACACTTCGAATAAAAAAATAAATGATCAAAATGCTTATGCAGGAGATTTATTGCAAAAGGAAAATTCTCAATCTCAATGTTTACTTTTAAACAAGAAAAACGATCTGTGTTTAAATGATTCCTTGTCTTTTGATAATTCCTTATTATGTGATACTTTGCATGATGATAACAACTTTTTATTTGAATTTCATGATGATATTTTTAATTGTTTTCAATTGAATATAAATGATATAAATACTATGCACTTAAATCATATCAAAAATGAGCATGTTAAACAGGGTGTATTTAATCTTATCCAAAACTATAAGCCTCACAAAGTGAAAACAAGTAATTTAGAAATGAATATAATTTTAACAGACGATACACCAATTTACTGTAAACCTCGTCGATTACCATATGTTGAAAAACAAATAGTTGATTCCCAAATAAAGGAATGGTTATCAAAAGGTATTATTAAACCTAGTAATTCAGATTTTGCTTCCCCTATTGTTTTGTGTAAGAAGAAAAATGGTACTATGCGTCTTTGCGTGGATTATCGTAAGTTAAACAAAAAGACAATTAAAGATAGATTCCCCCTTCCTGTCTTAGATGATATTTTAGATAGTATAAGCGAGGCAAAAATTCATTCTCTACTGGATCTTAAAAACGCATTTTTTCACTTACAAATAAATGAAGATAGTCAAAAATACACATCATTTGTCACCACCAATGGTCAGTATGAATTTACCAAAGTGCCCTTCGGTTTAGCTAATAGCCCTGCCGAATTTCAACGATTTATTAATCACATATTCAGAGATCTAATTAATGAAGGCATTATGGTAATATACATGGACGATATAGACGTAATAGCGAAGGATGAAATTGAAGGTCTAGAGCGTTTAACAAAAATCTTTAAGATAGCCTCAGAATATGGCTTGGAGATAAATTTCGAAAAATGTCAATTTCTAAAAACTAAAGTTAATTTTTTGGGACACATAATCGAAAACGGTACTATTACACCTTCAATGGAAAAAACGAAAGCAGTTACAAATTTCCCTGAACCTAAGAATATCAAGCAAATTCAGAGTTTCTTAGGCCTTACAAGTTATTTCCGTAAATTTATTCAAGGATATGCATATATTGCAAAACCATTAAGCGACTTATTGCGTAAAGACACTAATTTTATTTTTGGACCAGAACAAAAAATCGCTTTTCAAAAATTGAAAGAAAAATTATCAACAAACCCAGTTCTCAATTTGTTTAGACAGGGTGCTAGAACAGAATTGCATACAGATGCATCTAAACTTGGTTACGGAGCAATCCTATTGCAAGAGGGCGATGATGGAAAATTCCACCCAGTTCATTACATGAGTCGGAAAACCTCAGTACAGGAAGAAAAATATTCCAGTTACGAGTTAGAGGTCTTAGCTATCATAACAGCTTTACAGAAATTTCGCATTTATTTATTAGGACAAAAATTCAAAATTGTTACCGATTGTTCGGCATTCCAAAAAACTATGGAGAAAAAAGAAATTACCCCTAAAATAGCTCGTTGGGCATTATTTCTAGAAGAATTTGAATACGAAATAATTCATCGCTCAGGGACACACATGCGTCACGTTGATGCCTTAAGCCGTTATCCAATAATGATTATTGAAACCCCTGAAATAACACCTAAAATTTCAACAGCCCAAAAAGAGGACGAATTTATATCAACAATTAAGGAATTAATTAACTGTGGTAAAAAGGATAATTACTTTGTGAAAAATGATATTCTTTACAAAATTGTTAACGATAGAGATTTATTAGTGGTCCCTAAGACCATGCAAATAGAAATTGTAAAAAATGCTCATGAATTAGGTCATTATGGGGTAAACAAAACAGAAAATCTTGTTAAAGATAAATATTTTTTCCCAAACATCAGACAGTGCGTAGAAAATGTAATTAACAGTTGTGTTAAGTGTATTTTAGTAAACAGGAAAAAGGGAAAAGCAGAGGGTTTATTAAACCCAATTCCAAAAGGTGAAACTCCATTAGACACATATCACATTGACTTTATTGGTCCAATGCCATCCACCAATAAAAACTACAACCATATTTTTTCTGTGGTAGATGCATTCACAAAATACGTATGGCTCTATCCTGTAAAATCTACATCATCATTCGATGCCATTCAGAAATTAAACCTACAACAAACAAATTTTGGAAATCCTAATAGACTGATTAGCGATAAAGGTGCCGCGTTTACTTCTAAAGAATTTAGCGACTATTGTGCAAATGAAGACATTACTCATCTTACCATCACAACTGGAATCCCACGAGGAAACGGAATGATTGAAAGAATTCACGAGACACTTATTCCCATTTTAGCAAAACTATCCATAAACGATCCAGAGAAATGGTATAAATACGTACCATTAGTACAAAGAACATTAAACTCTACTACATCTAGAAGTACCAAATACTCGCCATTTGAACTGCTCACTGGCATTAAAATGAAACAAAAACAAGATGACAAGCTTTTGGAAATATTGAAGGAAGAACATGAAAACACCATAATGTGTAACAGACAAGAGATTCGTGACAACGCTAAAGTCAACATTTATAAGATTCAAGAGGAAAACAAGCGAACATATGACAAAAAGCGGAAGAAAGCTCACAAGTATGAGAAAGGGGATGTCGTTGCCATTCAACGAACGCAGTTCGGTACAGGACTCAAGTTGAGACCAAAATTCTACGGACCTTATGAAGTTACTAAGGTGAACAACAACGATAGATACAATGTCAGAAAACTTGGAACTCACGATGGTCCTAATATGACTTCTACTGCTGCAGACCATATGAAGATCTGGGGAAATTGAGGAACCATATGGACTGAAAAAAAAAAAAAAAAAAAACTAATAATTTTTTTTTGTTTCTTATAGCCAATTGTTTTGAAATATTTGCTTTTGTACTGTTCTTTTTTTTCTTGTGTATTTTCAGAAAATGTCTTTGGAACAAACATGTCTATTGGTGAGAAGGTGGTCACCGCGGTCGGTGAAGAGCAGGACGGCCGTGTGGAATACAGATCCAATCTACGAAGCATTCATCCTATCACGTGATTGAAACCAAGGACATTAATAGACATACGTCTACATTCTTTTGTTCTTTTACAAGTACACCATTATTGTTAGAATGACTGGCTCGAGGAGGATGCCAGTGGAAATTGTAGCTTACTTGCCTATTATTGTTAATATATATTTTTATTAAGTTTAGCACAGCTTCTTTATTTTTGAGAAACCCTCGCTTCACCCCCTTTATCCTACATATATTAGAGAAATAAAACTTCTAAAAGTTCAATCTTTTACAGCAACCACTATTCTTTATTCATCATGACGTTACAATGCATTTTTCGCAATGGAATACACAATCAACAGTCGCAGTAACTAATGTGGTGTATGAATAAAATCTGAAATTTCATAACTTATGCAAAGTTATGTTAAATCTTTTAATCTTTTTCACAAGTCAACACGAAAGTTTTCAGACAAAACTTAGCAAACTGTCTTTCTCTCCTCAAATCAATACAATATAAAACAAAAATTGTATTGACAATTTCAGTAAGGCCCGAGTTTTTTTAGGTAATCAGTTGCATTTAATAAGAAATCGGGATAATGAGAGAAACGGTTAAAATATATTTCTTATAAGTTTTATCTCTTTTTATACATACCAGTAAAGTCAAAACAAGGAGAAGAATGACAATTAAGGATTCTTTGATGCTATGAATTCTTTGAACAGATATTATAATTCCATTTCAAATTAATTCCGAATGTAGGATTTCTTTAAAAGGATATAACGGTCATTTTTAAAACTGTTTGGCATTTATTAGAATGTTCATTTAAATATGTTGCGGAAGATTCGAATACTTTCAAATGATGAACAAATTCTGAGGAGGAATTAATCTCTAATTACAAAACTTCATTCGCAACATGATAATTTTTTAAATGAAGTAATAAAGTGCGTCAGAAAGACAACATGACAAGTAGTCCAGGCAGTAGAGTTTTCAAATGAGCGTACCTTGAAAAAAATTAGGGGAGTTTTTACATAGATGTTTTTGGGGTGCTGAATACGAATCAGCATTATGTGATAAATTTTTTTTTTTTTTTGAAAAAACATGGAAAAATATATTTTTTACTTTCTTTTGCATTTAACTTTTTATGTTATTAAAGATGGAAATGTCGGATGGCTAACTGATGAATGTTTGAAAACTGTAGAAAATATCCTACCAAAAATTGCATCAACAATCTTGACCGCAAAGGTAATAAGCCAAAAAAATTTCGAGTATGAGAACAATAACTATATGACTAAAATGATGTTTATCTCAGTTTATCAACGGAAAAAAATGAAGTGAAATGATTAACAGAGGTTTGAAATTGTACAAAAATTACTTCTATATTCTGAGGAGGAGCAATCGCCTACCGAATAGCCCCCCCGAATAGCTACAATTTTTCCTAAATCTTCCCCAAAATCAATATTTTTAAAAAAAATGGAAAATGCATTGAAATTGATATTCGCGTTTATGTATTTAGCGTTGAAAAAGTTGGCTTTTTGTCATTTTTTACTACTCTTACGATTATTGCGATTCTTTAATAAATTGTTCAGATGAAGCAATTTATATTTACTCAGAGTTACTTACCTTTTAAGCACTTTTCAAGCACTCAAAAATATTTTAAGCACTTTAAAAAAACATCATAACCAGGCAGGGTTGGAAAGTTTTCGACAATTGACGTTTTTATCTTGTTCTAACAGTCATGTCAGAAAAAAAAACTTTTGGCACTCTTTTTGACAATTGTCAAAAATCATGAAATTTTGAATCATGTAAAATGAATGGCGTTTTAACACACTACGGACTGACAACACGCCGAAATAGATTTGGGGTTGAATGAATTGTGAAAACGTTGAATAGAACAATGTGAACTGTGTCTTTTTGCATAATTCGAAGCGAAAATCAACATAGTAAAGGAAAAATCTAATTTTGACAAAGGGAAAATTAAGCACTTTTTAAAAACACCCAATGAAAAAAAGCACATTTTAGCGCTTTCAAAAAACGAAAATAAGCACCTTTAAGAACTTTTTAAAAAAGCTACGCACCCTGTTACTGTCTGCTATGACCAGTAAAAAATTTTCGGATTTAAATTATAAAAGTTTACCTTTTGAATGTTTATTTTTCTTAGTTTTATTTACTTTAAAAAAAAAATTTTCTTTGTTTTCAGAAGACTCAATCTCATTAGGCAAGGTGGAACGATATCTTTTCCGGCAGAATTTCCTCATTCCATCGAACACACAAAACAGAATTTAATTAAATATCAATTACTTGGGTAATAGGCGATCACGGTCGCAGACACTTTAGGTCACATGATCAGACGCCAGGGCACCCAATGCAGTAGCTATACATAGAAAAATAGAACCTACAACCAACTCGTTCAATGCATTTATCATCTGAAAGAACGTTAAAAGCCACGCTAATAAATTCTTATAGGAAAAAAAACGGAAAAGAAATAATTTATTTCCAATGGTTTCACATTCAACTCATAAAAATACTAAATTTATGCCATTTGTAATTGGTTAATGAATGCTTTGAAATATGAATTCATATTTTTTCCAGAGCCATCATTCAAAAGAAAGACCAATTTTAAAATAAGGTAAATAAAAGTAGTATAACATCTTTCGATTCATCTTTTTTTTTTTTTTAAATCTGATAGTACATTTGTCTGGTGTAAATTATTAGGAAACGGCCAAATTAACTAACTCAAAGACGCCGCAGTGTTACCTCAAACAAAAAACTATTAACAAATCTATAAAAATTACAAAAGGTGTTATAACGTGGCACGCCAAAACGTGAGCTCTAATTATGATAATCTTGGCCTATACTTATTTATATAAAAAAGAAGGATATTTAACACATAAATGACCAGACTTAGAGATGAGATGGGCTCAGACTGAGCCCGAGCCGACGCGGGCTCTTTTACTGAAGAAGGTTTTGGGCTCGAGTAGGCTGTGATTCATGATAAAATTCAACATTCGTCGTCAAATGTTTGCTAAAAAAAGAAATAAAAAAATGTGGAAGTATGTGGAATTTTAATCTAAAATCCAAGATGGATAAGAGAGCTCTAGTGCTCGCCGATATCGAAATTTCAATTATATCTTGATACTTCTTCAGAAAATTTCGATATTTTACGATAAACCCCAATATTTTCTATTTAACTAATTTACTTTATTTTTACAATTGGCAATATTTCGGTTAAACAATATACAGTCGACACTATGTCGTAGCCAATTCAAATTATAACAAAATATTTAATTATTAAATTTTATTTCATTTTTAAAATAAAATTTTTGCCAGTTTTAGAATTAAATACCACAACATAAAGTGTTCACGCGTCTTGCCTTGATAGTTAAAACATCTCGTCTCATCCAAAAATAAGCAAAAAATGCCATTGTTCTCCTACCACTATTTTATTTTATTACTACGACCAATGAATTAAAGAAAAATAATTTTAGGAAACATTTTTTATTAATCTTATTTTTAAAATATCAATGAGTAATTTGTTGATTGAGAAAGACTCACGATATGTGATAGTATCGTTGTCAATAATCCTAAAGATATTTTAGTGTTCCATAAACTTGTTGACAATAATACAATTTTGAATAATCATTGCCAATAATATTAGCGATATCATCGTTGTTAACTTTTTATACACGATAGTTATCGCAATGCATGCATTCACAATTAAGGAGGATATATTATAAAATATCGTTATTGCGATAATTAAAAAATATCGGTATTTCACGAAATATATATTCCAGCTCTAGAGAGCTCTTTGAAACTGAACGCGACACATTAAAGGAAGTTTCAATGAATCGAAAGAAAATCAACGATTATATATGTCAATATTCATCACGATATAATCGTGATTTTTAAAAAAGCATCAATGTCTTATGATATATCTCCCCTCAGTTCGAAGGGGATATTAAAAACCACTAGAGATATTGAAAATAGATACAAGAAGTTCAAAAAAGTTTCACTGAAGGGAATGAAAAATCGAAATTTATCGATATCGATAGTCAATAACCATCACGTTATCATCGTTGTCGATAATTGTGAACGTTAATTTATCGCAAGATAAGTTATTCTCAATATATCGTATTCTAAAATATCGTTATCGTGATGTTTACAAACATAGATGCTTTCCGATATATCGCCAAGCTCCATGAGGAGTCTTTAACTTCAAGAGCATCTTAAATATGAATGCAAAAAGCTTTAAGAAGTTTCATTGACGAAGTAATTTCTCTCAACTGTGTGTGTGTCATCCTCCAGTCTTTATAAATAACCCAATTGGATAATTCTGCAAGGTCGATTCCTACAATGGTAGCGATGAATGGGCTGTTGCTATTTCTTTTTTCCTTCCTGTTCGAAATAATCAGGAAATAGAAGACACCCCTTTTCCGGCGGAAGTTGTAAATTTCTCCTCTTACAAGTCCAATTTCATATCTAACATTTAAAAAATAATTTTTTAAAAAAAAATTATTTCATTTCTTAAAGGTTTGAACACAGTATTAAAGGCCATTCTTACTTAAATCAATTAAGCTAGATTTATGCACTTATAATAACATTTATTTATGGCTGTTATAATTAATATCAAAAATGTCAATTTTTGTAATAATACTTAAATTATGATTCAATAATAGTCTATTTTTACTCTAAAATTGTTATTACAGGATGACCTAAAATTTACGGTAATTTGAAAACTCAACTTCAAGGAAAACTATAAAAATGTAGTTTGCTGCGTTTTGTTTAGTAAACTGGAATAATTATTCTCCTCCCCCCAATATTGTTGACACTGTTACAAAATTTATCAAAAAACGGTGCTATTGAATTAAAAACAATTTTCTATCGGTTGATAACAGACCATTCCGATTTAAATACTTGCACAGCTAATTTTGTCCTCAGACTGCTTCCTGCTATATCATTGTTGTTACAAATTGTTGTCGAATTCGAAAACATTGTTTTATAGTTTTTCTCAATTAACAGCACCATCTACCGACAAACTTATGAAAAAAGTTATAATCAGGGTATGTATAAAATATCTTGTTTCCTTAGCAGAAGGCAACAAATTATACACATCATAATACATTATCCAACCACGACCAAGCACCTAGCTTCGTTTTTCACTGGTGGCCATGATAGGAATACTAAGTAAGTTTCACCCTGCCAGATGACGGGGACTGCGCCTGAGCTGGAAATTTAAGTTTTCATTTCCTAGCCAGAGGCCGGTGACTTAACTTAGTATCTACTTTTTCCTGAAACCCGATGAGTCGGTCACCAATAGTTTCCTTTCATTTAATAGCAACTTTTTTTGCTTTGATTAAATTATATTTTTTAAAAAAACAACAACTTCATATTGTAAATTATCTACGGTTATAAAAAGTTATTCCAACAATAAAGGTAGTGTAAATATATGATAAAATTCAGTTAAACACACTCACTTAAAAGAACTTTTTATTAAAATTATTCGGGGGGGGGAATACATTTCAAATTTGAAATACGTGAATTGTTTAAGAACTCTGCCTTCCACATGAATTTTTCCATCACATATTGATGAATTCTGAAGGATCAAAATTTTGAATTGGAGAAATATGACATTTTAATGAAAATTCAGTTTTCCAGAGTATCTTTCAGCATTGTTGTACTTCTTTTACCATTAAGTAATTTAAAGAAAAACAAATATGGGAAAAAGTGTCCCGTTGTTTAATAAATTTAAGTCGCCACTTTATTTTGTTGACTCGCCACGTGGCGAGTCGCTGTTTTCAGGTCTAGTTAGTACCCCCTCTCCTCCAACTCCCACACCACAGGCTTTAACGCGTTAGTTTTCAATATAAGAACATGATGTCAACTCATTCTACAAAATCATTAAATGAACGAATTTTCAATAGAAAAAAAATGCTTTTAAAACAGGTTGTTTTCAATACTTTAAAAAAATAATTATGCTAAGTTGTATAATAATTTAAATTAAAAAAATAACACATTTTTATTTTATGGAGAAAAAAAAAAGATTAATTATTTCAAGCATATGACCCTAAGTTTAGGGTGAAAAAATATTTAAATAGAATTTAAAAGAAACTGATGCCAAATGAAATATTCTGATATATCTACCGCCCATTACAGCAGATAAATTACATTACCCATACAAGCGTAAATGAAGGAAAATATTTCGTAAACACGTTTTTAATATTTCTTCTAATATTTTATATGCATATTGTAAATATTTATTATTAAAAACTTTCATACTAAAATAAGTTCAATAAGTTTACACAGATAACCAAAAGTTTTAGGAGCGAAATTGTTTAAATAGAATTTATAGATAACTAATGCAGAATGAAATAAATGGTTCTGATGATATATCTACCACTCATTAGAGCAGACGATGAAATTTTGTCAGAGCATAAAATGCCGTATATTTTTTTCTCTTTATTTATTTATTTAACGCCACTGCCTTCAACCTCATTGGTCATAAATCTCCATTCTCACGGATGACGTCACGAGACGGTCGTCGGGCGCCAAGGGTAGTGGCATCGTCTGCACCCAGGCAGGGCGTAGACCTCGACTCACGTGACCCTTCACAAGCCTTTGCTTTCTACGGCTAAAGACCTAATGTTACACTTAAGAGAATTTTTTCCCCCTTTATTATTGCAAACTTATATAAAATTATCTTATTTAAATGCCAATGTAGCTAATTTTGTTTTGTTTGGAATGTTTTTTTCTCTCTTCTCTTCTGCTGACACTATCGTTTGCGCAATGGGAATAAAAACTCGCCGAAGAATGTCGCGCTAAATTGAAATGTCGTCCTTCTCTTTATTGCCTGGTGTAAATGCTTTTGTTATCTTCTCGCAATGCTGTGGAACTTCTCGTTAAAAGTATTAAATTGTACGATTTATTATTCTTTTCTTTAAATTCCTCTGATCAGCTGCCAAATACTTCAACATTCCTGAAATTAAAAATACAAAGCGAAAAAAGAAGTCGGTAGCTCAACAGGTTTACTTGGACATATTTTTCTCTCCACAGTATTAAAGTAAATATTTTTTCTTAAAACGATAAGTTGTCAAGTCGCAAGTAGCGACGCACTGCATCACTGAAAAATTCATAAATTGTAGCATCCAATTTAAATTATTTACTCTCTTCTTTAAATTTCTCTGACCGGCTGTAAAAATTGTCAACATCTTTAAACTTAAAAATACAAAGAAAAAAAGAAAGTGATAGCTTATCAGATTTACGTGGATAGAGTTTTTTTCTGCATAGTTAAAAAGTTAAGATAGGTCCTTAAGAGTGATAAGGTGTGTGCGTAATTTAGCTTAGAAATGTGTAATTTAGCTTAGAAAGATTTATTAATTATAGTTTTTTAGTTTATACATTTGTGCTGCGAATGTATGGTAAAAGTATTTAACTGGGTAATTTATTATTCTTTTCTTAAAACTCCTCAAATGTGCATTCAAATTCTTTAAACAGTCTTGAGGTAGAAAACGCAAACCAGGAAGAAAAGAAAAACAATTAACTTAAAAAGATTTATTATTTACTGTCACTAATTTATACAATTTCGCTGCGAATGTCTGGTAAAATTATTTGTCTGTGCAATTTATTTTTCTCTTCTTTAAAATTCCCCACGTGCATCCAAATACTTTAAACAATCCTGAAGTACAAATACAAGCCGAAAAAAATAATTAACTTAGGAAAATGTGTTAATTCTAATTTATACATTTTTGCTGTGAATGATTGATAAAGTAAATTTAACTGAGCAATTTATTATTCTCTCCTTTAAACTTGTCAAATAATTATCCAAATATTTTAAAACAACCCTTAAAAGTTAAAAATAAAAACCGGAAAAAAAAACATTTTGGAAATATTTATTAATTATAATCTCAAATTTATACATTTTTGCAGTGAATGTCTCGTAAAAAAGTATTTAATTATGCAATTTATTTATCTCCTTTTTAATACGTTGAATGCCATGGGGGTCACCGGTGACCTGCGAAGCCATGATTTTTAGAAACACATAATTCGAGTAAATTTTTAATTTTTTTACATTATTATCGTTACAAAATAGGTTGAAAGAAATTAATGCAATATAGAACACACAAAAATAGTTTTATTTATAGACACAGAGATGCCAACTTCGGACATCGAATAAATATTTCCAAGTGGTAGTTTATTAATTGTGATTCTTGGTTTAATAAATTCGATTTAGTAGACTTTTATCCACCACTATTTCTAAACAATTCGTAGGCTTATATAATTCACTACTTTTTTTCAGATATATAATGCTAAACCTTTATAAAACTAGTAAAATCTGTCTAATATTTGTAAGTTTAGTTTGTAGTTATTTACCGTTTTGCCAGACGAGGAAGCCATGTAAAATTAAAGAGGCATTCAACGTGTTAATTATAATAAATTATGCAATTTATTTATTTTCCTCTAATATACAACTCAATACTTTCAACATTCTTAAAATTAAAAATACAAAGCGAAAAAAAGTGAGTGGTGCTCTACAAAATCTCATTGATGTATTTGTTTTTATAATAGTAAAGCAAATATCAATACTTGTATATGGAGTCGAATCATCGTAACTTTAACTGGTTTAAATACAGGTTTTTAATTTATTATTAGAGTTAGGCAGAAAGTAAGACAAATATCATGATAAATAAATATTCATCATTTTGAGGGAAAGAGAAGAGTTAAATGGGAAAGTTATGGTGACAGGGAAATCATCAAAATTTAAAGTACAAAAAATAAATACAAGGTTCATATGGTCCTTAAAAATTTTAAATAGTAGTAGCAGAAGTAAAAAAAAAAAATGTATATTAATAACTTCGTATTTAACACCACGCTTAAAATTGCAAAATTAATATATAAATAGTTAAGTTATCATTATCATACAATTAAAAAAAATAATAGTAAATTTGAAAATGTAGCTTCGTACAAAATAATAAATTCAAACACGTATCATTCCTTGCAGTGAACGTGAATTAAAGCAAAATAAACTAATACAAAATCCTTGCCGGGGAAAAACTGCATTATTTTTGTTGTTAACTACAATTACTCTGTTACAAATACAGTTAACTACAGTAACAACTCCTTTTTTTTAAATGTAATAATTACAAACTACTTTCCAAACGTGGTCACTGTTTTCAGAAGACGAACTTTGTTTGGGAATTTAATTTACACGTGCGGTGAAAATGGTTTTGAATTTAAAAAAAAATTGGCTTATCTATGGTGAATTCAAATTTCTTGTTATGCAAGTTCATTTTTATTGAGAAATTATACATGAGAGATAATTAATAAATATTCACTCCTGTTTACAAGAGCCAACTTTAAAGCATTATTTAGGAATTTGTTCTATTGATCTTCCAACTTTTTACGACTTTCTCGACATCGAATTATTAATTCTAGAAACACTAGGAAATTATCAAATTTTTGAAAATTTTTTTTTGCTCTTTAATTTTCTAAAATAAATAAAATACATTGAAAATAACAGAGAAAATAAGTTCCCTTCCATCGAAATAACATCAATAATATACGACTTCAATAAAATTTAATTTTGTCAAAAACCGATTTCGCTCAAATTTTTTAAATTTTGCCATGCAAATTTACATACTTGAAAATGATGTAAAAAATTGCATCCCTTGCAATTCAAATTTTTTCGATTTTTATTAAATAAAATAACAAAAAATAATAAATATTTAAAAATTTATTTTTTGCACGGAATTATCGATATGAATTTTCGAGTAATCGAATTTTCAAGTTTTTCAATTCAAGTAATAGGCTCTTGAAATATGGCGATATACCGCCAAAAGTAAAATTAATATTAAGGGGTGTAAACTTTGGATCGCTCTCCTGATCAAACAATGGGAACCCTATTTTCCAGAGTGCAGCTACCCCCTAAATTTTGGGGGTCATAAATCAAAATCCGGAGGAAAAAAAGTACGTTTATCCAGAAAAAGTACGTTTTTGTGTCTGATTTCGTAACTTAAAATATCGTTTGCACTAATTAATTAGCATATGAGGTCACCCACTCGAACCATTAAGATTGAAATGTGAAGATCCTATCATTAGATCAAAAGTTATTCATGGTAATCTGTTTTCTTTCCGCAATTGAAGTTGTGAAGCCACTAATATTCCGTAATGGCTAGTTTAAATATTAGTACAAATAATATTTTTAAACGCTCGCATTTTCATCGCCTTCATTGACGGTCATACGATGAATTGTACTAAAAAAAATTTAAAATATTAGCTGCTCATGAACCTTGTTTCTTTACTAAACTAACTATAAAAGTAGTTGTCGGAAATCGCTACAAGCTACAACTTTTATTAGGAAAAAAATACTCACACTAAACTACTAACTACGGAAAAAAGTGACTACTTACAGTAGTTTCGCTGTTAGTAGTGCGTTACCTCCGACCACTGCACAACATACACAAAAATAAAACTAGTTTAAAAATTTTAAATAAGAATCAAAAAAAGTACCTACAGCAATTTTCAATCTACTACTCATGTTCATTCATAGTTAATTTCAACATCTGTAGAACGCTGTCGTCACTAAAATGGCCCATCTATTGGGAAGTCAACAATAAAATCACATCCAAATCTGTAACACAAAATAAGAGCATTAGATCATATCCGCGAAATTTATTGGAAGAATTTATTGATTTTAATCGTAATCGAATACTTAATCATCGTAACTGACAGTTTATGCTTTTTTTGTTTTTTTAAACGAGTTTTTTTTCCCAGTAGCAATGAAATGACAATTGAATTTGTTCAACTCATTTTTCTTTTGTCTACATAGAAAAATTAATACAACTTGATTAACTGGTCATTTAATACATAGCTGCCAACTTATACTCTCAGTGAGAGAATTATTCTTGTTAATTTAGGTTTGAATGTATTATTTTTTTTTTCTTAAAAGAAATTGTTTTACTTAACATGACAAATCAATAATTGAAACATATATGGAAAAAAAAATCTATTAATTAGGCAATTAAATCATTAAGTTTTGGGCAGGCTGCTTAATTTTTATGCTAGTTTTGCCTATTTTATTATTTTACAATCACAAAGCGATATCTTTCAAGGACTATACAAATTTGCAGCTAGGTTTACATACATATAGATGTTTAAGCCATTTATATGAGATTTTGTCGTAGGATACAAAATATCTAAATAAATTTTTTTTTTTGTATGCCTGTTTTAAGGCAGTGGGGGTGCGATTGTTCCTGTTTTTCAGTGGCGCCATCTATGGCCAGGAATTCGACTTCTGCCATGCCATTCACACAACCACAACCCATTTATAGGGCGGGTCACATTCACACACAAAGCAGAAAGAAACATCCATGCCTTGCTCGGGATTCGAACCCAGGACCTTTCTGATGCAAGGACAGTTCCCAGCCCCCTACACACGCCGGTCGGCCTAAATAACATTAACAGAATCGATGATCAAATAATTAAAGTTAGGATAAATATAAAATTATTTTTTTCCAGTGAAGGTATTTAAAAAAAGCCTGCTTTTTGATACTCAAATTTTATTTTTAGTGTCTTTTAAAGAAGCTTAGATCAGGAAGTGGCAAAAATTTTCGATTGTTGATAGCTTTTTCCTCCGCCATTTAAACGATTGCGATTTGTATAGTCAACAGATCAAAACTTCAGTTGAAATTTTCGAATTTGTACAAATAGATGAAATTTCTGTTGAAATTCAGTTAAAATTTAAATTTAAAAAAATGGACAATAATTTCAATTAACGATAAATTCTATTTGAAAATAAGGGGTGGATTTTGAAAATCAATAAAAAAAAGAAAGGAAAAGTATGGCTTGTTTCATTATGCTTGGGAAACGACGTATTATCCCACCAAATTGCATTTTTAGTTAGACATCCCGCCAGTAGCTGGAGCTGCAGAATACTGTACACTGCTGTATTCCAGATGGTGATACTCCTAAACGATGAATATCCTCTATTGTAGAGCGTAACTTATCATTAAAATCCTTCACAAGCTTTTGTTAACCTTATTGCGTGGTAAAATCTCGCATTAAATATCTCTGTAATTCTCATATGCCTACAGCGCCACCTATTGGTGGGTGGTTTATTAATTGTGCAATTTGATGGAATGAAATTTTCTAGCTTACCTTAGTAACCTTAAGCAAGTTACCTTAAAACATACATTTTTATCCCTCGCAATTCTTTTTTATATTTTTTATCGATTTTCAAAATTCATCAGTCATTTTTGGGTCACTTGATTTTTAAGTTTTATTAGTACAGGTTTTGAAAAATTGAAATTTCTATTAACATTCAGCATAAAGCTCTAGATTTTCATTTAAACATTCGAATCAGAAAAATATCAAAATTCAGATTAATAATAAGTTTCCAGGCGATTAAAAAAAAAATTCTGGGTGTTGTGGTCAGGAAACGATTGATTAGATGATTCATCTGATACATACCCAGAGGAGATTTTGGAACTTAAGTTAGTCAGAAAGTGTTCGGAGTTTTAACTTACGATAAATTCTGCTTCGAGAAACATTTTTAAGACATTGCTCGACTAAGTAGATAAATAATCAAAGTAACATTTTGTGAATTTCATTAAATGATCTTTGAATCTTATGCTTTGACTGTAGGAAATCTAAAAATCCTTAACACCATTTAAGCTTTAAGACATAGCATTCACGTGCTTGGCGTTTTAATTTGCTGCCTAAACACAGATTTCCTTAAAAAATAACTCGTGGTATTTTTATAACCAAATGCACTTAGATCTTTCTTCCACTCCAAAAATGCCCATATACTGCCAGTGGAATTTTTCATCCACTGAAATCTTCAGAATGAAAATTTCACGTATGCCTTTTATCCATTCAGCTCTTCAATTTATATTTGGTACGGAATTCCGGTAAAGATTTTAAGCTCTCTAACTACTCAGAAAAAAAGTTAAACTTTCGATTACAAGATTCCAGTCTCACAGATATCTAAACTAAATGATAAAAATGCTGTAAGGAGATTTAATGATCGTGCAAAAAAATTCATAAGAGTTAGCAAAATTCACCAAATTCTGCTTATTTTAATTTTTTATTTATTACTACTGTAAATATTTCGAGGTTTTCAAATGAAATAAAATCTTCTGTCAATGCTTTGTAAACCGGAAGGAACAGAGAGAAGTGACAGGCGATTTCTCCCCTCATCGCCAAAATACCCCCACAGTCTGAGCATAAGAGATGGGGTAGTACGAGTAGTGTCAGGTAGTTTTTTTACCTGCACCTATCATCCAGCAACAGTGAAAACACATTTACGGAAATAGCAAACGGCGTCTGGTTGCTCCTCAGCAAATTCTAACTTCTTTTTATTCGAGAGTAGCTCAATTTTCTTTCGAGAAACATTATTCAGAAGCCCTAACCTCTGTAAACCCTAAAATTGTGCTTTTGTCCGTGTTTTTAAAAAATATGTTCTGGTCAAACGCACGAATAATTTTTTGTTCGGTTTTAAAATAAAATGGTTTTTTATAGAAAACCATACTTATTATATACAGCTTTCTGTGTTTGCAGTATTTTCTTCCGCAAAAATTTCTAAATTCACTAAAATGATAACGTTAGAATTTTTACTTACTAATCTTGTCATTCTGACATAACTGCATTTTTTTTTTTTTTTTTTGGTAAATGCTAGTGAAATAAATGTTAAAAAATCATTTGTAGGCAAAAAAAAAAAAATTTTTTTTTTTACCAGAGCATAACCTTGACACCATAATTTACAGAGTAAACCTGCAGCGCTATTTTTATTTAACATGTTGTAAAATTTTCAAAGGTAAGTTCTTATCTTAAACACTACACGATGCTTAAATTAAAGCTGAATTTTATACTATACAAAAAATTGGAATAAAATTCTTATGCAATTAATCACGAAATACGAAAAAAAAACTAAACTTTTTATTTTTTTGCCGTGTTTTCTCAATCTAGTATAGTGATTTTTATTAGACATAAGTTTAGAGATGTTTTAAAAAATCCTCAGCAATTTTCCTTCATACGTTTGTTTGCGTTTTCAAAAGAAAAAGAAAACTTATGAAAAATAATCTGCAGATCCTGTAATAATCTGCAGCCCTCGCTGTCGTGCTGGAAGGTTTCTGCTACCAAGAGTATAATCAACCATTGATATAAACGTTTAGTTGATTCACAAATAGTGCTGATTTCGATATCAGAATTTGCAGAATCAATCTGCAGCACATAGCAGAATTTACAGAATCAATCTGCAGCACATAGCAGAATTTACAGGATCAATCTACAGCACCTGACAGAATTTACAGCCTCAATCTGCAGCACATAGCAGAATTTACAGAATACATCTGCAGCACTTAGCAGAATTCAGCATAACCACACCATGATGCGATAATCAACCATTGATATAAAAGTTTAGTTGATTCATGTATAGTGCTGATTTCGATAGCAGAATTTACAGAATCAATCTGCAGCCTTTAGAAGAATGTACAGGATCAATCTACAGCACTTAGCAGAATTTATAGAAACCATCTGCAGCCCTTAGCAGAACTTACAGAATACGTCTGCAGAACTTAGTAGAATGTACAGAAGCCATCCATAACACTTAACAGAATCAATCTACAACACTATCTTCAAAATTTTAAATATGACTGAAACTTCAACGCAAACAGACAGAGATTATTATTGCAAAAATTAAGCTTAATCTAATGCATATTCAACACAATTTGCAAATATCAAATATAATAAAGTTGTGCACAAAAATTTTATAAAATTAAAATTTAATTTGAGTTTACAATCATACTTTAGTTTTGGCTTAATAAAGTAACCAGAACGGAAGAAAAACTTGCAGATGATAGTTATGAAACAAAATCTTTTTTATTTTAAAGGAAGAAAGTAACAGAATTGAACTTAATGGTGTTCAGAGCTGTGCTTATTTAAAGTTTTTTTTAAATAAAACATTTATATTACTTTGCAGACAAATAAAACAATAACCAAAAAAATCAACTTTAGATGTCTTTTATCGTATCAAATTTAAAAAAGGAAAACTATTCCTAAATTTTCAATCTATGAATATAGAAAAATCTTTTCTTTTTCGTTTTATATTTAATTTTTACTTGTTATCTGTCTTTCTTATTAAAAAATTTTAAATTTTTTTCCTTCATTTTTTTTATGTATCTAAAATAAAAAATAATCTAAAGCGCCGTTTTGGAAAGTTTCTGACACCAGGATGGTGATTAAAATGATTCCCAATTAAATTTATAAATCCACGAATAAATTGAAAAGCATAACTTTTGCTATAACTTTAAATACGAAAACAAAATCTACCAAAAAAACCCGAAAGAATGAGCAGCTAGGATATGATTATTAAATTTATCCATTCCGAATTTCTTTTTAAAAAAAATTTAAATGACTTAAAATAAGTGTGAAATAATCTTTTTTACATAAAGATGTATTTTCATGAGTCTTGGCGAGTTATTTTTAGCCATCTTTTTATCTTGTTAGACATACTTATGTTAAGGGAATACGGAGCACAAAAATTTGGAAAACTTAAGAAATTGTTTTTTGTTTTCTTTAAAATGGAGAAAAAATTATTTTTGTATCTGATTAAACATATGATAATATTTTAGTTTTTTCTTCCCACAGCATTTTGACTCACGATGAAAACTCGAATGCTGAATGCTTCCCTGCTAAATCAGTATTTTTCAACTAAAAACGATCCATCTAAAAAACTAAAAAAAGATAACTATAGCTATCTTTTTCAGTCTTTTTTTTTAGTTATACACGTTAGATATTTTACTTTAAAGTGACATCAAGAAATTTGAAATTTCGTTTTTAAATTTCAAACGTAAATTTTTTTCAACACTAAAAAATTAAAATATAAAATTTTAAATTTAGAAATATTTCATAAATGTTAATAGCAAAGAGCATCCATTATAAAGAGGTACTGAAAACAAATTGGAGACAGAAAACAGAAAAAAAAAGATACATGGTTTGTAATTAAAAACATCACTTTTTTGAACAAATTCTGTGCACTTTTTAACCATTTTCACATTATGGGAACATGTGCTTTCAAAAAAGATAGTAAGTGGTAATTTAATTATCTCATTACTTGCATTCATTTAGTGAAATCAAGGCTTCTGTATACCCATAATAGAGATAATTTTATACCAATTTCTAAAATCAATTTAAAACTATTTTTTTTAAACTAAAAGTGATAGTTAATAATAGAAAACGGTTTCGTTTAAGCACAAATGTCCTGTCAACTTTTTCATAACAGCTGTTTTCTCATCATTATAAACACTGATACAACAATGGCACAAAAAATTAGATGAATTTTTAAAAAGATTTAAAAAAAATTCTGTTCTCTGCCTCCTAAAGCAGAGGTTGGTAAACAATGGTCAATGAACGATTTTCTTTTTTTATTTTTTTGTGGGCTGCAGACTAGAAAAATTCACTTTGATCAGGTATGTAGCAGAGGAACACCCAAAATTTTTACCATTAAATCCCATTTTAGTGACAATTTTTAGTTTTTTTTTCTTCATTGTTTATGATTACCCTTTATTTATTGCAAAACTTACTTATTTCTGTTTTGTTCTTTCTGTATAAATATTTTTTTCACTTTTAAAAAAAAAAGTTAAAAAGTAGATTTTAAGAAATCACTAACTAAAATTAAACGTGTTTGTAGCGATAGAAAATAGATCAATAAGTAATTAATATATAACAGCCACTATTGTATTTAATTTAGCTTTAATGATTTTTATGGTACAATTTATGCCATTTATCAAATAATAAGTCAACTACTGCAAGATAAATTCGATTATTTTAAAAAGCGCGGCCTTCCGTAAAGCGGCCCCCGCATCAAAATGCTTACCCATGTTTTAATGGGGGGGGGAGATAGCTAAGTAACCAAGTGACATAAACCACATGAAATTTCCCTTACGTATTAATTCAATTTAAAGAAAAAGAAAAACAATGATGCTTCCTCGGGTCTTATTAATCTTGTCCAGTCATTCCATTAAATAAAAAAACTTTCTGATGAACATTTTTGAATAGTTTTTTTTTTTATCAGTATTAAGTGTCCGGCAACCCTTAAAGGGTCAGTGTCCCTTAGCAGGAGGCGGCGCCGCTCATCCGAGTTTCGGCCATTCCAGACTAGGGCGCCCCCGAGTTTCTCCCACAAATTTATTTATGACTTTCCACAACTCTTTCACACTGTTTCGTCTGGGACCCACAGCTTCCTGTTTAGGCACACTTCCGGATACACCCCCTCACCCACTTTCCCCTTCTAAACAATCTTACGTAACATAAACTAATACTATTTGGTTTCAAAGATGGAAAAGAATGCAGGGTTAGATTATAAAAACTCACTATCCCACAGTGAAAAAATTTGTATCACGTGGTTTAATCTGTTTTATTACACTTTTGATATTGTAAGTAAGTTTATTGTTTATAATTTCATACGGAGTATTATTAGTAGTATTTTTTTGAATTTGAGCCTATTTTTTTAAATCTTAGGGGAGCCGAATTTGAAAGGCAATTTTACAGACACCGGAAATTTTATCTAGGCAATTGATTCCCAATTTTCTCCGACTATGGAACCCTGAATGATCAACCTTCTTTCGGCGGAACTCCAACTATATAAATAAAGTATAAAAAAGACAATTGTAAAAATATTAACCAATAAAAGACTATGTTATTTTGAAAACATTTAATCAGTGTTGCCAGATTGGGCTACAAGTAGCGGATTGGGCTACTTTTAAAATTCCCCGCTACTGAAAATTGAATTTTCGCTACTTGCTACTTTTTGGGCTACTTATTATTTTTCGAACGCTACAAATCTTAAATATGCGCTACTTCTTTTCCTTACTGAAATATATATATATATTTTAATTTTTTCCCTTCCCATTATAAAATGATTCTGAAAGTTTGCAGCTTCTTTACCATTTTTAAAAAGGACATTTTTGTTGCTGTTGAAAACGTTCTCGCTTCAGTTTTGGATTCTTATTGATATGTTTTACTGATGGAGTCTATAATCTTTCCATGTTTAAGTTTCAAATCGTAGACTCGGGAAATCGCAAAGATATATATGGAAAAATGCACGGAGAGTATGATGGGGAAAATGCTTTTTAACTCCAACTATTATTAATCGTTTATCTTCTGGAGAAAAAAAAATCACGTTACTCGCTTTGAAACTCAGAAAAATTAAATCCAAAGTCATTAAACCTGATGAATGAAAATAGTTGTGAATGACAATGAGTTTCCAAAAAATATCGTACTGTTAAATGCTTTTTTGTGAATTCATTTCACTTTTGTAAATCACTATCTATTCACAGTTGCACGAAAAATAGGAAAATTTTTATATCTCTCTAGAGCTTAGATTTGCCCGTTGTAAATGATGAAATTATTTTTTTTAAAAATAAGCTATAATATGTATTGCTATGGTTACAGTTATTATTTTTCACCTCATTTTGCCAAATATGCAATAAATAAATGAAACAAATAAAAATGAAGTTTTGGATAGTTATCATATTAAAATAAAATTCGTATTACCAAACGCAAATGATAATCAGAATTGGCATCAGGGAGAACGACATGAAGAAATATTTCATAGAAGGCCAAGGCCCACCCAATGATGACGATGAAACGCAAAAGATGGATTTTGTTTTTCAAACAAAAATATATACTATGAAATTTCAAATTATAAATAAAATTATAACTATAACAAATATAACAAACTTATAATTATAACAAACAATTAACTATAACAATGAAATTATGAATAAAAATAACTAAGTTAATTGAAACATAATGCACTTAGGGATCAGGAAAATTGAATAACGACAATTTTTTTAATTCGAAAATGTCAACATTTTAAACCTTTCGAAACATTTATAGTAATTATAAAATAACTAGGAAAGATAATTACTTTAAATGATAAACACGGTAATGTATATGCTGTGTGTTATAAAAGGAGTTTAGAAAATTATTAAAGCTACTACAGTGAAACTAGCGTAAACTGATCAGAAGTGGAACTACAATTTGATGGTTTTATAAGAGAAGTCATTTTATAAAAATGATAATAAATTGTTTTTACCAGTTTTGCACTTGATCATCAAAATCTTAGATGGGTGATTAACTTATAGAGATGGTCAACTTAACATGTTTCACTGTGCAAGTAAAGTAAGCACAGCAACTAAGCGAGCTGCGAGAAAAGAAAATATTTACGAGCATTTAGTGCAAATCTATCTTTTTATCATTGTTTTTTTTAAACTTTGCAACAGATGTTACGGCTACTATAAATGAAAAAAAAATTAGTTAAAAATATTTGTTGCTTCGTAGACGCTTTAAAATACTGTTTCATACGAGGCCCAAATCAAAATATTCATTTGTTCACTAAATTACTATCAAAACTATTCTCAATCGAGTTTGAAACAATTATTGATGCTGTTACAAAGAAAAGCAAAGTCATATTTCTCATCTGCGAGCTGAATGTTTGTACTTTGTATTGTTTCGAACTTCAGAGCAGCAATGATCAAATAAATTATTTTGCTTATCAAAAAAAGATTTTTTGCCCTTTATTTTGAAATACACACAGATGTAGGCCCATGAAGTTGAACTTTTCTGAATTTCTTGTTGGAGTTTGGGTCCTAGTTAGGTCTTATTTTTAATTTCCTCGAAACGCGAGATAATTTTTATTTAAAAAAAATTAGCCAGTGAGAGCATTTTTATGTGCGAGTAATTAAGGTTCTTGAGGTTGGGGAACGAAGCGAGCTGAGATCGAAACCTCTTAGTATTCTTATGCAGCTCAAAGACCGCACCAACATTAAAATATCGAAGACAGTTCCTACTGATTTTTACACATAAAAAAGCTTGAAAAAAACGAGCTATCCAATGTTATTATAACTTTAGTGTTTTCTGGCAAACGGCGCTGTTTTACAGAAATATAGCCAAATAAATTCGAGCACCCAAAACATGGCAAACTTTACACTTTATTTATGATGTGATATTAATTTTGTTAATATATATATATATATATATATATATATATATATATATATATATATATATATATATATATATATATATATATATATATATATATATATATATATATATATATATATATATGTATATTTGGGCTACAAAATGTTCGAATCCGCTACTTTTGGAGCTCCCATTCGCTACTTTTTAATCTTAAGTTCTGGCAACACTGCATTTAATAAGAGAAATTGCTTGCCGTGGGGGCTCAGGGGATAGAGCTTCGACTTCGAATGGCGTGAACCGGGTTCGAATCCCAGCAATGGCTGGTCGAATCCCAGCAATGGCTGGTCGATACGAATTCCGAACCCGGCTCGAACAGTGTTGACGCAAAATATCTTCATTGGTAGACGGATCATGGGTTCCCGCTGGAATTGAAAATTTTAAAAAGTGGTATAAAAAATAAAGCAAATACCGATATTTTAATTTCTGTGTAACCACCACAAAAAAATTGCTTTCCAAAGAATGTATGTATATATGCATGCAAATTTCAGCTTCTGAACCACTTAGCGATAAAGTGGTATATTATAATAAGAAATATCTTCTGGCATTAACCTAAATTTACTATCACTACTAAAACTTTTCAAGGACCGCGGGAACACTGGTTTGGACCCCCTTGACGTCAGGCTAGCCATGGGAGATTTTCCTCTGCATGCAATGCAAATGCGGATTAGTTTCATCAAAAAAGTCCTCCACGAAGACAACTTTCTCCCAATACCTGATCCAGTAGTTCACTTGTTTGGGAATTAAAAGGCTACGGAATTGAACATTGGTAGTTGTTAACCCAAAATTAGGTCTGCTGTTCAACAATGGTTATAAAATAAAATATAACTGCTTTTGAGCTGCGATGGCTCAGGGGAGAGAGCGTTCGCCTTCCAATGAGACGAACCGGGTTCGAATCCCAGTCGATACGAATTCCGCATCCAGCTTGCACCAAACCACAGAGCTGATGTGAAATATCCTCAGTGGTAGACGGATCTTGAGTTAGAGTCCCATTGCCGTCAGGCTAACCGTGGGAGGCCAGTAAAACCAAAACACTAGGACTAAAAGATTAATTATAGGGCAACGGCCCAGGATTAGTACGGGGTATTAACGGGTTAACCCTTATCTCTCGAAGTATTTTATGAGTTACCAACTAAATTAAAAACACTCATTGGCGAATTACATGAATTTTGTAGTTATAAGTTAAGCTTTTAAGAAAAAATTATTTACAGTTAAATCTTATAACTAAGAACACTTAGTTGTTTCTAGTTTTAAGAAGAATCTATTAATGTTCAAAAGAAAATGCCTCATAAAATAAGTTTAAATTGGTCTTTATATTTTTTTTATTGATCATTTCAGAATAAATTTATAATGTCTTTGACAGCACAATAGATAGCAAACTAAACTTAGATTTTTTTATGGTGTCATAAAACATTTTAAGTAAACACAAGTACAAAATTCTCCGAATTCTAAAAGATAAAAAAGAGAGAAAGTAAGCATTATTACTTTCGCCTTCTAAACAATTTTTTAAAAAGAATTTTGGAGAAATCCTGGCGAACGATAAATCGTGAATTTATTCTCAGAATTAAATAACTTTCTATAATCATTTGATTGATTTAAAGTAACAGTTAAGAAATTCACTTTCCTTATTCGAAACAAATAACATTTTGACAAGTATTGTTGAGTTGTTGTTCTTTCTTGCAAACATCAAATTACTATTCGATTTATTTATTTACTATTTTTGTATATTTATTTATTTATTGCAGTTTGTAGACAAATGGAAAATGATTGAATTTTTTCAAATTCTGTTGTTAAAAAGTACATTTAGGTAAAAAAAAAATAATAATAAGTTTTTAAGATTTTTATTATCTATTAGAAGCATACATAGATTTATTTTTTCTTAAAAACTGTTAATTTTTGTTAAATGTAACATAATAAAAATTTCCGAAAAAAATGTACTTTAATTACGGTACTTTATTTACCGCATTTTAAGTACGGTAAAAAATTGTAAGTGAATGCATATTTAGAGATAATAGTTTTATGTTTTAATTACCACTTTAGTTTAAAATTATAACTAGTTTTGTAATTAAATATAATTACCTAAATTAGTAAAACATCTCGGTAGTCAAAATATCGTGTTTTATCCAAACATTGAAAAAAAAATCAGAATTATCATGAAACTTTACTATTTTTATCTGGAGATACAGCGACTATTATATTATATCTCTCAATTTAAAAAAAAAAAAAAAAAAAAAACTCCCTACGTCAGCACTGCCGTAGTTTCAGATAATTTTCTCTGCTTGCTATTTTCACTCTTCTATTACAAAAACTATAGAATGAAAAAAAAAAAAAATTAGCAACACCTTCGCAACAGTTGAATTTACTTCAGTAAGCTCACATTGGCGACTTAATTGAAAATGATAAAGTAGTGTGTCGCAATTGGGTATACTATAGCCTACGTCACAGGTTGTGTTGTTCCTACTAAATTTATCCCATGAACGGCATTTTCTGCGAGCCTAACTTCAAGCCACAAATAAACAAACGAAGTGTTCGATCGTTTAAATAGCTGCTCGCCAGATTTTATTGCATTATAAAGAAAAGTTATTGAAACTAAATACAACTAAATAAACAACAACAACTAAAACAAATAACAACAACTACTAATAACAATAACTAAATAAACAACTAAATTCCATTCGTTTAGCATTGCGTCATATGTTGTTCCTACTAAATCGAAGTAGTTGTGTTTTTTTTCATATTATACCCAATTGTTTAAAGATTTTAATAATAACGGATATTTTATTCTTGCCGTATAAAGATTAGATTGAAATGACTTTGTTGCCAGTTTAATCACTTATCCATCTTCGTGTTTATAAGTATTAATAAAGAAATAATTTTTACTGTCACTTTTTTTTTTTTAGAATGTAAAAGTGGTATTTTGAAGTACTGTCCATAAATAAAGGGTTCATTTAGCCATGAAGGACACAGAGAAGAACTTGAGAATTCATTTATTAACAGTTTAAATAAATATCGTAATAAAAATACAGTCAAACCCCGCTATAGTGAACATGGTTTATAGTGAACTCCCGGATATAGTGAACGAAATGTTCGCTCCCGTGCCTTGCTATACACATATAATATTATTTTTTGGGGATATAGTGAAACAAAAGAAGAGAGGAAATTGGTTATTATTAGAGCCCGGATTTTGATGACCTAAAAAATCTCAATTAATGCCGTTAAAAAGTGCAAAAAATGCCCTTAAAAAGTGCGAAAAATGTCCTTAAAAATGCGAAAATGGCGCTAAAAGTGCCTTATGACATGACTTAAATAATGTAAAAATATTAAACTGAAACAATGTTTTACTCTTTAAAATTATTATAAGTCATTTCAAAAAATATAAAGCAATGCAATACTTGTTCTACGTTCATTAAAGTTTGAAAAATATGTTTTATATCCTAAAATAACAAAAAAAAAGGAAAATATATTGACTCCAAAACATTTTCATTTTGTATAAAAACTTTGATGAATATAACAACTTCCATCTCATAATATTACTAAATATCAGAATTACGTTGGATTATTAAATTTTTTTTTGATATTTTGAAATTTAAACAAGCGTTTCTTGTCTGAAAGTAAATTTTTATACCTGGAGAAGCTTCTTTCAACATTACTGATGTTATTGGTGCCTACTTGAAAAAGACTGTCACACTTACTGACAATTATTCTTCAATTTGAAAAGATGTTGCTTCACCTGTTAATATCCCAGAGATTTTCTTCATTGTTTGGGAGCCAGTGTAATAATAAAAAATTATGACAAAATAATTTAAATTTGAAAAAATTTAAAAAATGCTTTAAAATGCAAAATACGCCGAAAATTTTAAAGAAAAATGCCTTATAAATCTAAAAAAATGCCGTCAAGGACAAAAAATGCCCAAAAATGCAAAAGTCATCAAAATCCGGGCCTTAGTTATTATGAACTTTTTTCTGTCTTCAATAGATTTTTTTTCTTCATTTTTTGATCATTTTGAAATTTCTACATAAAATACATATTCTATATTGATTTTTAAAAATCAATAATAATTTTAAAAATCAATTGATGGTTTTAAAAATCAATAAAATATATTGATTTTTAAAACCATCTATTGAGGGGAATGCAGCCATAAGCACTTTTTCTTGTTTGCTTATTCTTCCTCAGTTTCCCTCCCTAATTTTTCGTACGCAAGACGAAGAATAATAAAAAATAAAAGTTAACACGTTTTTTGTTACTACATATTGTTTAATAATTTTTGTATTTATTTTTATTGGTCATTTATTTTAATAATGTGTAATAAAAGGGAGCAGTTCGGAAAAATTAGTTAAAATTATTTGTAGTACGGATATAGCGAACTCCCGGTTATAGTGAACCCAAATTTCGGTCCCTTGAAGGTACACTATAACGGGGTTTGACTGTAAGTAAACATAATAACTGCTTTAAGACATTTTTATTTAATAATTTTTATGTGTTATTATTATTTATTTTCATTTATTAATGTATTTTATTTTTTATTTCAAGTACATGAATTGTCGGCTGCTGAATTTCGTTGGCTACCCCTTTAGTGATAAAAATCCTCTACTGATGAAGGTATGTTGAAAATTAATCAGTTCTTCTTTAAATAAGCAAAGGTAATCGCCAAATAAAAATAAGAATTCAAAAAACGCTAAGAAATATTAAATTTAATCAAAAAGAAGGTAGTAGAATTTAATGCCACACCTACTGATGGTAGTAGAATTTAATGCCACACCTACACTTTTTAGTGTGACTCGCCAATTTTGAAATAAACTAGTGGGATGCATGCCTTATGAGGAACAATTTTAGGGGGCAACATTCGTTTCGGCCCATAGAAGGTCCTGTGAGAGATAAAAAATAATTCAATATATGGAAAAATCGGTATTTCATTGCTTCAATGCAGACTATTAGTTATTGTAATTGTCTCATAATCCAATTAATTGGATAATTAATTATTTTTTTAATTAATAAATTAATCAGAAATTATTAATTAATTAATTGATTTGCAATTACATACTCCAATTAATTTGGAAAGTTTTTTGAAAAAAAAAGTTAAAAAAATTTGATGTCAATTTTTTTTTAAAATTAACCTAACAAGTTTTTCTGAAAAACTGCAGATACATAAAATTTTCAAAATCAATTTTAACAATAAATATGCATTATATAGTACGTGAAAGTAATTAATTATCCAATTAATTACAAATTAATTGGAGTATGAGATAATTACAATAACTAATAGTCTGCATTGAAGTAATAAAATACTGATTTTTCCATATATTGAATTATTTTTTATCTCTCATAGGACCTTCTATGGGCCGAAACGAATGTTGCCCCCTAAAATTATTCCTCATAAGGCATACCTCCCACTAGTTTATTTCAAAATTGGCGAGTCACACTTCCCTAGTTTTCCTTGTAAGTCATATTTATACGCTATTAAAATGAACTGATCTGATTAAATTGTACAATAAACTATAAATCTTCGGGGGAAAAAAGAAATGTCATTAATTGTGTAATTATCTAGTGAAATTGAAGAAAATTTGACCTATCGGAAAACAACACGAAAGAACAAAAAAAAGTTCAACCGTGGAGAAAGTAGGGTTTTTATCACAACATTAGATCAAACCCTCCACAGAACATAAGATTCAAACAAAAATAATTTGTTATTTCTAAATATATCAATAAATTGTTAGTAATTAGCTAATTTTTCAAAAATGCTTTAAAAGCAAACACAAATTCCCGCGACATACTTAGGTATATTTTAAGAAAGACTTAACATGCTTATGTGTCTTTTTAGTTGCGAAAGGGAAAATAATACATAACACTAAAAAATTATAGAAAAAAATTAGTTTTGACAATTATTTTAAAAAAAAACGACAACAAATAATTCTTTAATATTGAAATACGAAATATTCGAAAGCATGTAAATAAATATAAAAAAATCAATTGCTGATATTTTTCTACTAAATGGCGAAAGGGAAAATAATACACAACACTAAAAAATGAGAGAAAAAAATTAGTTTTGTTAATTAATTTTTAAAAAATGAACAAGAAATAATTCTTTAATATTGAAATAAGAAATATTCGAAAGCATGCAAATAAACAAAAAAAACAATAACTGATATTTTTCTACAAAATCGATAGGAAAACTAATACACAGCAAAAAAAATGAGAAAAAAATTAGTTTTGTTAATTAATTTAAAAAAATGAACAAGAAATAATTCTTCAATATTGAAATAAGAAATATTCGAAAGCATGCAAATAAATATAAAAAAATCAATTGCTGATATTTTTCTACAAAATAACAAGGAAAAACGAATTATACTTACTTGAAATATTAAACTCAAAACAAATGTCAAGACTAAATCCCATAATATCCTATTATATAATAAACATCAGAGGTATTACATCAGTTAATCACAATTCTTCCTTTTTCCTGAACACTTATTATTCTTTAGTTACCACCCGTCAATCAAAACAAAATAAAGAACAAATCAAAGAAACAACATAGTAGAACACCGCACCTGCAACCCCAATTTTGGATCGACTGCCAGGGAAAAGTTCTTCATTATTCCTCCTTTTTCCCCTTCTAAATTCTCTCTAACTCTTTTTTGTTCTTCACTTCATTTCTTTTTAATAATGTTTCTTCTGCTCTTCATGCGTTCCTGGAAGTCATTGTAGCGAAACATCCTGATTCCTTAAGTGGGTCAAGGCCATATCCGTTCACTAACCTTTTTCTACTCAGCTCAGACATTACGAACCCCTTTTTTATTATTTATTATATTGTAATATTATTTGTTTATTTTTTTTAAAAAAATAATAAAAAAAATTATTCGCGCCATTGTGTTTCAATTCGGTAAACTTCTTTCATGTTCAGAATGAGAGCGGATTTGAGAATGAATGTGAGGGAAGAGGGGGGGGGGAGTTTTTAATCGGCGGACAGAATGTTAAGCGTAGGTTAAGAATTCTTGCGTTGCCATTGGCCTAAGAACAAATTTAAACACGTCATTTTTAAAATATGAACATCATTGATGTCTGCGTTCATTCGACTGTGGCCATTTTTTCCTAATGACTCAACAAAAAAGAATTTAAAAAAAAAAAGAAAATTACAGCATTTTGATTTCAATCAATAGTGCCTCCCATGCCGTGTGTGGTCAATAAAGTATATTCTAATTTCGAAGAAAACTTAAAATGACCATCATATTTAAATTTTGGTTTGAATTTTGAATTTTTTTTCCCGATGAGTCAACAAGAAAAATTAAAAAAGAAAACTATAACTGTCAGTTAATAATGCAGTCAGAGCACATTTTTCTGGGAGGGGTTTTAATATTAAGGGTTTAAATTTTCATAAATATTCAGTATGATAATTTAAATAGGAATTTTTTTTAATTAAGAAACTACTTTTATATTTAATTATTGAATAATATCAATAAACTAATTATTAATATATAACATCAATCGTTTTAATATTCTAATAGTATTTTAGTTATTAAAATGCAATAAAGTTAATAATGACGGAAATTTAAAAAAAAAAAATCATTGCTAAATACATTGTTAATGAAACTTTCGACTACTTTCCGGATAGCTAGAGCATTAAAACTTTAACTGGTGAATCCCATATCGTATGTGCTATCAATATAGTATTAGATAGTTAAATTTGAAGAAAAAATAAATTTTGAGCTTTTCTTAATAATTCTAAACTCGATGACAGTTTTGGCTAGACAACAGTCAGTTGCGCCCCTCAAAACGTGTATTGCCTTCAATTTAATATTGGGTTGTTCTTAAAGTACATGCAAATTTTTAAAAGAAATTAAAGCATCGAACATATTTAAATTCTTGATAACATTTATTAAATTATATAGGAAACATCCTCAAATTTACACTATCTTTCAAGACACTTTAACACTCATATTACTTTTAAGCTTCTGAACCTTCCGATGAAGAAGGTTCTAATGGCTTTAGAATCTAGTCTAGAGCCATTAGAATCTCTCAAGCCTTTCGGCGAAAAATTGTTCTGCTTAAACCTATGTAGATCATGAAATAGTGGGAAATCTAAGAACATCAAGTCTGCTGATTATGGTGAATGGAGTAGAAAATCATGGCTACCAATCTCTTAGAACTTTTAACTAGTTGTGGAATTATCAAGTGCCAAGTAGGCTGTGCATTTCTTAATGAAACATGCAGCCATGCCTCTGTTTTTGAATATTTGTTTAATCGATGTCTTTAAATCAGCTAAATGTTTTTCCGAATTCTGTTCTTTTAGAAGCATGCTATTTGCCTTAAAAAATTCTGATTTGTTTATAACTGTCGATCTATCACGATCACAATCTATCATCTACTACACCATCTATTGTTCTATCCTACACCCTCAGCACGAATCAGCCATCCGATATTTAATCTTATACAGATGGGAGCATTATCTATAAAAAAAATAAACGAAAAAATAAATAATAAATCATGAACAGAAATAAATAGTTTTTACTATAGTAAGCATAGTAAAAAATGACGCAAGGAAGCAGGGAAGCCACAGGCGACTAAAAATGTAAAAAGTGGTAGAAACAAAATTCCTTTTTGTTTATTTATTATCTCTAATTAATCAGTCTTAACTACCATCATGACTTTCATTTCAATTTATTCATACATAAAATAAATCAGTCATATCAAACATCATATATAAAACAATGATCAGTTTAAGAACTAGTATAATTTGTTAAATTATTGGCGTGTCAAAATATCATTGTTTCACCCAAAAATTGAAGCAAAATGTCACAATTTTCTTGCTTCTTATTTTGTTTATATATGAAATTGAGGCTACTGGGAATATATACACCTCTTTTTACCGGAAAAGCAAATAAAAACCTTGAAACGTTTTTCACTTTTAAGAATTTCATATTCTATTTTATTATAAGCCAATTTATTAATAGCATGTATTTAAAAGTTATATGCTTGTAAAGCAAAATTCTGTGACAATAATTATTAGTTTTGACAATTTGGGTGAACTATCATTTTGATAAACAATTTGGATCTATACTAATCATATAAAATTAATCATTTTTAATTTCATTGAGAGTGTAAAAAAATCAAAAAGAAAAGAAAAACGAATAAGTAAAGAAAAATATTGTGGAAATAAAATTAAATAAAAATGTGTTAAATAAAAAAATTATTAAAAAATGACAATATTTTGTTTATTTTTTTAGTTAACAAAAAAATGAAAAAAATTTTAAAAAAAAAGGGGGGATAAAAAAACAGAACAGAAGAACAGAATAAAAAAAATGTCCCGATAATCTGGCAATGTAAAATATAAAATGAGCACGCTCAGTAGAATAAGAAAAAAAAAATTCAAATATAATATGACACCTGTAAAAATTTAAAAAAATTCGAATGTTTTGATTTAATTTTAGTGACGGCTCTCAAATTTGAAATGAAAGACAGCAAAAAGAATTCTGATATTCCATTTCATTTTTCGGCAATGTGAAATAATAATTTCCAGAAGTAATTTAAAATGCGAAATTAAGAAACATAGGAGATATTTTGTTTTTTACTTTATATATAATGAGACTTCTATTTAACGAAAAATAAAAAGAGGGAGGCTAAATAAAATAATCCAATTTTTTTTATATTTTTTAGGTAATGTGGCCACTTAAAAAATTTAAAATAAAAGGGGTAAGTAAAATTAACAAAAAAATAGTTAAGGAAACGATGGAAAGGTATGTAGGGTTGATCTCTTTCTTCGCCGATCCTGAACTTGGTAATGAATATGTGGGTCGATCGTCTTCTATGAGAATGAAATAACAAAAGGAGTTTTTATCTTGGCAGGTCGTCTACTCCGGAGTCCACGGGCCATCGTGGTCCGGTTAAAGACGATCTCTTTTTTTTTTTTCCTCCGCGATTTACCTCCGCATACCATTCCAACATCCGCCTCTGGCTTTAAGTCTCCGCTCTCCGCGTTCTTGCGCGCGTGCGCATTCATGGGAAAAAGAACAACTCTCTTTGTCGGTCTCGTTGCCATTTTTTTTTCATAAAAAAATTTGAGAATTGAAAAAAATATATCTATATAACTCTGGAGGCATTTTTTTTTTCAATGTAAAAAAATGAATAGGAATATGATTAAATATTTCAAGGAGTCATAAGATTAACCATTGACAAAAAAAGAAAAAAAAAGAATAAGTTATGAAATTCTTAAAATAATTGTGTCGATAGAATTGGGTTTGAAGTATTTTTTTCTATTTTATTTATTACCTTGCCCAAGTGATAAATAATTTAGAAGAAATGAACGATGTACTCAATTCGCATTTTACAATCCAGCCCAATGCTAACTCCGAAAACAGGAGAAATATAATAAAAACAAACTTTAGTGTCAGATATTTTTTGCGTCATGAGAAGAAAACTACGAAGCGAATTGAGAATGCTTGGCCTGCAAAAGGTTGTTTTGCTGATGAAGAAGAAGTATTGCGTTATTTACTGTTCATGCAAACAAATCAATCATGCGATAAAGTTTTTAAATGATGAATTAAACAAATTTTGCTTAACCAGCAGTTTTACTGGAAATTTCTTATCAAATATTTAAAATAGTAGTAAAATTTGTGCCTTTAACTTTTCATTTAAACTAATTTAGACTATCACAATATTCAAATATACGTATAAAAAATGATTAGCAACTGCATGTTTGTAAACGTTGGCGAAATTTTTAAACCGCCAGTTTACTTAATTGACAATCACTTAAAATGATTTGGAGAGCTGGAACTTCCGGGTTGATAGTTCTGTTACCTTAATTCTTATCTCACAATCACTTAAAATATTATTTAAAAAAAAAATTAGAACTGTCACGTTGATAAGTATGCAATGGGCAATAACCTCGGCGCCTTATCAAAATTTAAAAAAAAAATCGGTTCAATTTATGTTTAAGAGATAAAATATCCATGCTTTTGATTTCATTCTACATTCAAACAGCATGTTTGACAATTTAAGAATTAATATAATTATTTAAATCATCAACTAGCCCTGGTAGTTATAACAGCCTTACTTCATACAAAAATTGATGAAAAATGTAATAATTCTTATACAACTTTTTTTTTTTTTTTAATAAGGAGTTCGTCCGCTACTTTAAGGACAAAATTATTTTGACCATTACCATAAATAAGTAATTCAAAGATATAAGCATATAATAATGCTTTAAATTGCATTTTTCAGAGAATTAACCTGCATTTGCCTAACGTAGAGAGGAAAGCCACAAAAACCTCCCACGGTTAACCCGACGGCAGGAACATTCAAACCCATGTTCCCTGAACACTATCCCATTACTTTTCAGTCATACAGGTATGCTGAAAAGCGTAGAAATATTTTTTTTAACTCTTTTCGATTCAGCAAAACACAGGAATATTAATTACAATTAACACAGGCACAGCATATTAGCTACTGCGATCGTAGCCCAAGAAAACAGACACACTTTAACTCTATGCTCTTTTGCACATAGTCGTTGCTAAAATCCGACTGATCTTTAGAAACAAGTAGTCTTACATTTTTAGTAGTTAGCAATATTTTTGAAGGCCAGGCTTGTAACACTGCACCGGAAAGGGTTAAGGAGATTAAAATTTTCAAAAGTGGCCACACTATAAAAGGGTTATTTTATCAATAGTATTATAAATATACCCTGATATGAATATATGGGTACAAAAAGATAATGCAAATTTCGTCTAAAAAAGAATGCGTACTAATAAATGCAAAATCCACCTTGGAACTCACCTGAACATTTTTGACACTTAATTGCAAGTTTAAAAAATGAAATACCTAAAAGAAAAAAACGAAATGCAAACTTTTAACCTTTATTTTTCGACATACTTTTTTTACCGCGATACAGTGCCTCGACAAAAAATTTTTTTGAAACTAGTTATTTAATAATTTATACGATATTAATTTTATAAATGTCGACCCGCAAAATAATTTTATAAAATATTTGTCCTATCTAAATTTAAATGTTTTTAAGTTGCTATCAGTTAACAGTGAGTAAGAATTTGTCGGTTCTTTTAAATAAATGTTCATATCATTGTAAGACCTAACACGCACGATTATGCGGGTAACATTTAAACCAAGATGTGCATAGTTGTAATATCTTTATTTCCAAAAGTTTAAACTTAGTAAATTTTTTTTAAATTTAAAGCATGGGTGCACAATTTTTTTGAGTGAAGGGCCACTTTCACAGCATTAATGAAGGGCCGCATGCATTTTTAGTCATGTTAGCCGCAAATATATTTTTTGTTTAAACATTAGTGTTCTAAGCACTAAAGATTTTTATCAGTGCTTAGTAACATATTTTCAGAAAATTAAATACTTTTAATTATTTAAAACTAAAAAAAACTGATACTTTTTTTAAAAACTTTTTCCATTTTTCACAATAATTAATTTATCATATATAAATATTGGCGGGGGGGGGGATATAAATTTTAACCAAAAAGAAGCTTACAGAATGAAATGCAAAAAATTATACGCATTTTATAGAGTAATATAAATTTGAATTAAATATTTCAATTAAAGAAAATTTATTATTCTTAAACAAAAACCACATTAAAATAAATATTTTTATTGCGTTCAGAAGCTCCCGCGGGTCGCACATCAACAGTCAGCGGGCCGCATGTGTCCCTTGGGCAGCAGGTTGCGCATCCCTAATTTAAAGGCTACCATTTTAATATTAAAAATGTCCATTACAAATTTAAAATTAAGCCTTAAATTTCATAATGTTCAAGTGCTTTCGGATTGTGCTAAAATCTTAGATTAATGCTCATAACAAAATGCGAAATCGGTCGAAGAGTTTCTGAGAAATCAAATTTTAAAAATGCCGCATTTTTGGGAGTGGTGAGAAAAAGACAATAATACGTTGCAGTTTATGAGGCGATATGTTAAGGTCATATGCTTTCTGCCTTAGGTGTTATTTTCAAAGGAACAGACTGAATGTATATAAATCTATCGGCCGCTCTTGACGACCCCTGACTTATATATATGAAATTAATGATATTATTTTGTTGACACTTTTTTACTTTTCAGCTTAACTTTAGTAAAAAAAGAAAAAAAAATCGTTTTTTTAATTAATTAATAATGCCTGATCATGCTGATTAATGATGCCGTTTATTTAATTAATTAATTATGCCGTTTTTTAATTATGCCTGAAATAATTAAAAAAACTCGTTTTTTTAATTAATTCAGGCATAAAAAGACAAAAAACATCAAACGAATCACTATAAAGGAAGGCTGATTGTTAGAGGAAACAGAGTGGAGTTAACCGCTCCCGAAAATTTCAGTGACCTTTTATTCCAAATTTGGGGGTTTCTGACCTACTTCAAAGATAAAATTTCTCGAGGAATTCTGAAAATTCGATTAGTGGTAAAATAATTTATTATTTTTTTTTATTTATTTAGCATTAGAAATTCATTTGTTTTAAACAGTGTTTTTTATTTTATTCATTATTATTATTTTTTTTAAACTTAAATTTTTTTGATAGCATCAAATATTTATCTGCTAATATGCATACTTTTTCAAATTCGTTTTTGTCAAGTATTCTGAAAATATATATTACGAGCAGTCAGTACAGAACACCTTTCCTCTTAAACTAAGAGCCTTCAAATAAAATATTTTCGTAAAACGGAGCAAGTTGGCATCTCGCCACTTTTTTTTTTTTTTTTTTACTTACTTAGTCATATTTGCCAATATATATTTGCAAAGTAAAGGATTCAGATGTTAAAGGATATATATTCAATTCAGATATTAAAGGATATATATTCAATTCAGATGTTAATTCCTAAAATTGAATTATAACTTTTAAAATTCCTTAAAGCCTTCATAAAACATTTCTCAGCAGTTTTTAAATTTTTGCCACCCTGTTACAGATATTAATTAGAGTATTTATCCTTCACGATGAAGAATGCCTGTTTTATTCTTCAAAATAAATCAATAAATGAATTGATTAAACTAAAAGTTATCTTCTTTGAAGAAAATATGCCAGCAAGCGAGGATACTAAGCATTAGCGTGGTTAACAGGATTGTAAAATATATTGTACAAAATTCACACAATTCAAGATAACATAAAAAGAAGTGGCAAGTTCTATATTGACATCAGAAAAAAATATTATTTTTATTTTTTTATTAATACATTTCATTGGTTTCAAAATGTCGCTCTCCATATTTAACACTTACTAAAATATATATTTTGAAATAATACACCAGCCGTCCCAAATTAGTAGCAATATTGAGGCCGAAAATTTTGTCCAGAACTAAAAACTAACTTTCAATTAAAAATATAACCGTAAAAGTGATGGAAAATGTACAGAAGTAAACAAGTATATGACACAAAATTATGGATTAATGTGTGTTAACTCCTAAAATCTTTTTAGTGATACTAAAAGACTCTATTTAGAAACCTAAAAAGATAAAAAACTTTAAAAGAAAAAAAAAATTCTTTGTGATGACGTCATAGTGGATCATTCTTATGTCTTATTCACTCACGATATAATCAGTGTGGTTGAAAAAATTTAAAAATAAGATTATACATCGACTTTAAAGAGCAACTTGAAAAAATAATTGAAAATAAATAAAAGCTGGTCAATCTAATACACTTCTAATTCTTGCAAAATAACAGTATTCCAATTTAAGTACGAAAAGGATTTCACTCAAATATTAGTGAGATATTAGTTTAAATTCGTGCTTTATTTTTCGATATACTATTACTCCCTCCGTACCAAATTAGTTATTATATTTAGGTCGAAAATTTTGTCCCAAATTCGTAGCTACATTTTAAGTAGGTGGAGTCACAAATAACTTCCGATGCAGTTTAGTAGCAGATAGACACCAGTAATGAATTCTCGATTCTTTAGCTAGCGATCCTTATAAAATGGGGCGTGGCTTATGAGAGTCCTGGATTTTTAAACCAATTCGGTACTGGTTTAAGGGGGAAGAAAGGAGGGAACTTTAATTAATAGCATAGCACCCTGAAATGTCTTTAAAAATATTCAAACGAAATTTGTATCAATAATGTGTACAAAATTATTCGAAAGTGGCAACTAATTTAAGACAGAGGGAGTAAGTTTTAATTTACCATGTTGCTGATAAGAGCAATTTGTTTTCTTTAAAATAATGAATCACACTCATTATGTTTATGAATGACTGCATGAACTCATGTTTTATTTTAGATGAGTGATGCAGCAAAACATTCTAATATTTACCTCATATGAGCCTATCGTTCTTTTAACCGTATACCAGTTGAGTTTTATTTCTGTTATAATGGAAAAAGCACATTCATGAAAAAAGTTGTAAAATATTTGTGATTAAATTAAGCGAATATTTCATTTATTTAGCTGTTAATTGGGAGATTAAAAATATTACAATGTTCCGATATCAGAACCAAACCTATAATTTAGTATTAAAATAAAGGCAGTAGAGATAAGCATGTGTTGCCTATCCAAGATAAATGCTAAAAGTGGAATAAATAATTTACCAGTCTTTTTCTTTGTAATATATAGACAGGTTCCAAAAAAAAAAAGAAAAAAATAATAGTTTTATTATACGGCTTTATTTTGAAGAAACAAAATAGTTCTGCCTACCATAATATATTTAGATTGTTAACATTTATAATTAAATATAATGTCAAAGCAGAATATTGTTTAAAATTAAAGTTGTAGGTAACAGAAAAATTTTTTCACTGGGAATTTCAAGTCTTTACACTTCTACTTCTGTCGTATAGATTTGTTTTATACATAGAACAGTTTTGGTCTAATAAACAAATAGTCTAATAAACAAACTATTGTCTCCAACTTCTTAAAATATTAGAAAAAGCTTTAGCATATTTATTTTATAATGGCAATTAAATCAGGAAAATAAAACATTGGTTTCGCTCTTACTAAATAACGATTCGGACAAAAATCACACTATTTGAGAATTTCAAAAAAAAATTTATAGCTCCTTTTTACGTTACTAAACAATACGCCTGATAAAATTTTTTGATTGTATTTAAAAAAAGGTTAAAAAGAATAATGCGAGTTATAATTTGGAAGAAAAAATATTTTGTTCGGTCTATCAATCAAAGATTTATAATTATCAACATTATATACAACAAAGTAACATATTTACTAAATTTACTTCATTTCAAAATTTTTTTTATTTATTTTGGTATAATTTATTTTTTATATTTACTTCAACTTTAGAATGCCGAATGATAAAGATTTAAGAATTAAATTTATTTCAAAGTAAGTTGCCAGTGTTTTGGATTTGCAAATAAAATTATATGAATGTGCGCTAAAATGAATCAGCTAAAAAAAAAAGGCGTGTCAAGTTTAAATTTTTTTTTTATATAAAAGCTTTTAAATTTTTTTAAAAAAAGGAGAATAATAATTGAATTTTATTCTTAAAAGATGTTAAACTGAACGATTTTTTATATACAATACGATAAAGCAATCGAGGAATAAGCTTTGAAATGAAGCAAACGATAAATAAAAGAAAGAACAAAAAAGAATAAACTTACCAAAAGAATTGCGTAACTGTAGCGAGGTGAAAAACTTTCTTCAGATGATTATGGAAAAAATAGATGGGGGGTGAAAACTTTCGAACACAGGAGGTTCTTAAAAAAAATAGTTATAATCTCTAAGGAAAATCTCGAAAAGGGAACTTGTCATCCTTGAACGTCCTTGTAGCGGGTGAATCCTTCCCTTCCTAGTTTAATCATGTGTTCGTTAAACCACCAGATGAACGAATTGGCTCGTTCGACTGGCGACTCTTTGTCTAGTGAGGATATCGTCTGCTACTAAAAAAGATCTACTCCATATCTAAATCTTCTGCTTGCACCATATTGGCGCCTTAAGGGTTGCATTATTTGGCAATTTATTGCTTTAGTTTAAAGTCGATAAAAAAGAAATTAAAACTTCGTAATCCTTTGTTTGAAACTATGTATCTTTTCGGAAATATAAACAAATGACGTATCAATATTGAAACATCTTTTCTTTTATTCTTGCACTTTTGAAGCTTTATCGTTTTATGTTTGTTAAATGAATTTGAATGTTATTCATAAAAATATTTATTCATTCTAATTCCTCTACTTATTCTGTTTTTTTTTTTTTTTGTTTTTTATTGCATTTCATTAAACTGAAACTTTTCAGAAGGAAAGTACTAAAAAAAATTTTTTCTACTTTTAGTAAAAAAAAATATTAAATTCATTTTTAATTTAAATTGCTGCTAAGTATGCTTAGAAATTTAATTTCTAATAAACAATTAATTCTAATTTTAGAAAGAAATGTCTAATTTTTTAAAGAAAAATATAACTTCTTAAAAGAATTTAAAAACTTGAATTTTGTAAAACTGAGAGTACTTTAAAATGTTTAAAAAATTTATAAAAAATATTAAACGTTTTTAAGAAAAAATTAAAAAAGTGAATTTTTTCTTTTTTTCGAAACGCGGTTTAGATAAACAAATAACTATTCTAACGAGGAAAGAACAAAAATGTTATTGAAACTTTTTTGTTAACAACCAAAATGCTTTTTTTTTAGCATTAAGATCTTTTTTTAAATTAGTAATTTAAAAAAAAAAATTAATTACTTAAAGAGAAAAAATAGGGGAATGATTCTAATTTCTAAAAATATCTTGACTTTAAAAAAACAGAACTTTTTTGAAAAAATTAAAAACTTGAAATGTGTAAAAATGTTTAAAAAGTTTTATAAAAAAAAAATTTTAAAACCATGTAAAAATTTGAAATTTTTTTCATGTTAACGTTGAGGCTCAGAAATAATCATTCTAGAAAAGAAAAAGTAAAAACGTTATGAAAACCTTTTTGTTAACAACCAAAATGGTTTATTCTTTTAAATATTAATTTTTTTTTAATTAAGATGTTCTTAATAGCTTAAAGAAATTGAATTTTCATTGAAAAAGAATGAGTTACACAGAGAGAGAAAAAAAGAGACAGAAAAAATATTTTTAAAAAGTTTAAAATCTTATTTTTAAAATTGTTTGTGAAGGTGTGGGCATTCAAATATGCTTAAGCTTCATAAAATATATTTATAAACTAAATTTTTTAAAGAAATTTAAAAAAAAGTTTAAACACACGTTAAGAATCACATATAATTAAGTAAAAACTTTATCAAAACAGAATTCGTGAAAGCAAAGTTATAAACATCATCATTGAGTTTTCAGGGGAAATTATGAAATGAAGGGAGATCATTTAAAACCCATTCTAATTCCATCCGTGTATAAGCTATCTGCTTTGATGTTTTTAATTCCATTTTCCACAATATTTATTGTATAGAATTTGTATAATGCTTTTATAGTTTTTTCTCGTTTTGATATTAATAAGACTCCATTTTGATAATTTTGACTTTATTTTTTGACAGAGGATAAAAAAAAAATTCCGAAACATTTTATCTTTTCTTAAATGTAAATAAATAATGTATCTTTTCAGAAACAATTTTTTTTTCTTTTCATTTTTTAAATTTTATATGTGATTTTGTCTGTTTTACAGAAATTTGGCGTATTTTGTTAATTTCTTATTGTTTTATTTTAATTTTATTTGTATATTTTTATTTTATTTATTTATTTTTATTTTGCTCATTTTTAAAAAAAAAATTTATATATATTTTCCTACTTATGAATTATTCCTAAATATGGAACAACCTTCCGGTCAGACATGAGCAATGCTTCCTTGTTTATTACTTCCGTCTAGTATTTGACGAGAAAAAAAATCGATGCTCTTGCGATTTGTGAATTACCTATCAATGTTATAGAGGGGAAAAACATGCCAATAAGTTGTCAGACGTCTAGCGCAACTAACATATTAACAATAACTTATGCAATTTTTTCAGACCGTCTTACGTATTTGGATTCAAATATGTATAGTTTCTAGTCCCAATCATTTTCGTCTCTTTGCTTACTACAAGTTTGTAATACTTAAATTTATTATCATACTTTTAATTAAGTTGCTTGTAAAATTATAATTTTCTCTTTCACCCTGTATTTGTATCAAAATTCTAATCTATTGTACCTCAATCGGGGGGCGGGGGCGGGCAAGTATTGAATTTACTAGAATTAATTTTCACGACCGACTTCTAATAATACGTTACGACCGGCTTCTAAATAATTACAAAGCGTATGGAAGCCTGCTTGATGGGTTAAAATAAATAATGACTCAACCTTAGCAATTGTTTTCTATTTTAAAAACAAAAGTTAATGGAATTTTTTTTATTTTTATTTTTTATTATTATTATTTAAGGGTCTCAGGTTCAACTCTAGAGTCTGTCACGTTTTTTTTTCCAGTTAATTTTTAGCCTTTAAAAATTATGATAAATTCCCCGCTCCTCTTCCTTCCGCAGTGTTTCTTTTCCTTTTTTTTTATTTATTTTTTGAACATAAAAAGAGGTCCTACGGTACTCAACACCGTTGGCGTATAACTGGTGAGTTTGCTGTATGTGACAAGAAATGATTGATTTTTTTTTAAATTTTAAAACCTCGACGTTGTCTATTGATCTTTTTTTTTTACAGACATAGTTTACAGCCCACTTGTAAAAGTCTGCCTGGTTGACGTATGAAATGAAAAAAAGGAAGAAAAGGAATATGACCTATAAATGATAAGTTGAAGTTGAAGTTAAACTAACTCATTTGTATCTAGGATCATTTTAAAAGGACGGTGTCTTTCTCTAAAACAAAAGAAAAAAGATGTGGAACATGTGTTTCATTATTAGGATTTCAGAAACAAGGTAGGTCTGCCTATCAACTATGTTAAAAATATAAATATTTATATCTGAAGTCAGTGCTGAGTGCTTTTTGTTAAACCTGAAGTAGCAGAAAAAATAGAAAAATGTCTCCTTGGCTTAACAAACATGTACTATTTCGTTCTATAAGTGTTTTCCATGAAACAACCCCAGTACACGACCCGCACCTATGTCCCACATAAGGCATCTACACTGTTAAAATTTTCATTCTAAAATTATGGTAAATTAACTGGCAGCTGTCTGTCCATCCGATTAACCGTAACGTTTACTGTAAAGAGCATTTTTTTTCCTTTATGGTTTTGAAACCGTTTACAAAAAGTATGGTTACAAAACCATGAATATAAAACTATATACGGTTTTTTAACGCTTCACAACTAGCATTTTTCAAAAATATAAAAAAAAAAGAAAGAATTTATTTACCTAGAAATATGGGTAATGGACATTGGAGAGTGCCGGACGCTGGAAATTCTTCATGTGTTGGAGGGAATTGAGGACATATTGTGGTGTCAACACTAGGACACGAACTCCAGTTCTGCCGGTCATGAGATTGACAGATAAGTCCGCTCGGCTATGATATGTAAGCAGTTGCAAAGAACTAAGTAGATTCATTAGGTGGTTCTAGTGGGTGCCATAAAATTCTGGTTGTTTAACCGTATTAGATGAAAGCAGTTAATAAACAGTTTTTTTCAAACTTGACAGTTTGATTACCACTTTATTTACGGTTATTTGAATGCTTTGATTAAATATGGCAAAATAGCCATTCAATGAATTGTCATTTAACAATTTTTTCCGAGAAACTTCTAGCAGTGTATCAGTAAAATGGTCGTAGACGTTTTTTTTGTTTTTCATGCATATGGACCACTTTTTGTGTTGCCGGACCGTAATGGGTTTAAGAAAAATACACTTTTTTCAAAAATTTTTTTATGATCAACAAGAGTTGGACTGAGTTATGAAAACATCTCTATATTAACTCCATGGTAACAGTCTTTCTTTCAGCAGCAAAAATTCTGGAAGATTTTACATGGCATATCATCAGCATTGGCACGACAGCCCTTTGTGAGCCTGGGCCTTCCTTTTCCCATTCTGTCCTTCTCCCAGCAATTGTTTTCCAGTTCTTTACTTTTAGGATGGCAAAATCCTCATCTACACAGTCCTTCCATCTCTTTTTGGGCCTTCCTCTTGGCCTTTTATTGGAGGGGGTTGCATTAGAGACTCTCAATGCTGTTCGTTCTGGGCTCATTCTCACTACATGCCCGGCCCATCTCATTCTACTTAATTTAATAGATTTAATGATATCATCGCCATCAAAGATCCTATATATTTCAAAATGATATCTTTTCCTCCAGTTGTCGTTATCGACTATAGGGCCAAAGATGGTTCGTAGGACCTTCCTTTCGAAGGTTGCTAATAACTTTTCTTCCCTTTTTGTTAAAGTCCATGTCTCTGAAGCATAAGTCAAAACTGACTTGATTAATACCTTATAAAGTATGATCTTAGTCTTTCTTTTTATTAAGTGAGATTTCAATAATGATCTTAAACCATAGAAGCAGCGACTGGCTGCGATTGTTCTTTTTCTAATTTCAGGATTGATGTCATTTTGATAGTTTATTTCTGATCCTAGATAAGTAAAATTTTACATGGCATAATTTGAAAGATCCTGCTTTAGAAATGATGCCATTTTTACCCGTGCAAATTTCAGACTGACTAAAATGACGCGAGGAAGTTAATAACTTATATGAAGCTTTAATACCAGATATTATGAAATTATTTGTTAATTGTAAAATTTTATATGCGAATAATTTAAAATTATAATAGTATTAAGATTTGAAAATGCATCCGACGTTCGTCATTTTGGCCGAGGCAAATTTTGCGTGGTAAAAAGCATACCACTTCTAAAAACTGCAAACGCCAACTCTCAAATTGAGGAATAATTCTGTCTAGTAAATTCTTCCAAAACATTTTCTGCGAAAAGAGAAATTGTTTACATAGAGTTTGTATTGAAGTGTTTCCATATTTTTGTCCAACCTTTATATTTTTACCTGGTTAAAAATAATAATTGTAAAAAAAATTATTATACAAACATTCATAATGAGATCCCATTAACCAAACTTGGCAAACATGACAAGATAATGCAAACTTAAAATTTTGCATTTTGTCGTTAAAAATAGACAGCTTTATATCATTTTCCGCTTCGCTCAATATCTATAATTTCATAAGTTATTTTATATAACCTCTATCCCCTGAATTTTATAACTAGTGATTTTAACTCTACATCTGTTTTGAATTTTGCGCGTTTTAGATAGAAAGAAAAAAAAATCTTTCTTTTTTCTTATAAAAAAAAATAATAATTCTGATTGTATGTCTAGCTCTGCATGGGTATCTAAAATAATAAGTCATTCCTGCATGTGAAAACGATTTCAAACGAATCCCGTGGTGCGAAAAACTACACCTGGCGACGCTAAATAATCAGAATTCATTAATAAAGTAAACTTTAAAATTATTTTTTTAAAGCTTTTTTAAGTCCGTGAGAAGTACACTTCCCAATAACTTCATTCATCTTAAATATCGATGAAAACCTATTTTTTCTGTTATAATTAGTGCTGCTATCTGCTGATTACCTCAGAAACTACAATTAAAAAAATGCATGTAAGGATTTTGTTCAAATAAGCTAAATGAATTTATTTTTATGAATAAAGCTCAATCACAAAAATACTGTGCTGGGAAAAAGAAGAACTACAAAAGAACATTACTAGAAAAAAAAGTGACCTAATGAAGGATTAATAGAAAGAGTGGCCTAATGTAAACTAACCTCATTATGATATAAAGAGGTCCACGGTTTTAGGCCTGAGGACTGTCATCATTTAAAATTTTCAATATGATGATAAAATTATTTCGAACTAACTCATAAGATTTTTTAATCATTTGACAAGCAACTATAATATTACATGGTATAACAAAAATTATTTGGATTGAAGCAGGAAAAAAATGTCAATAATTAATTTGATGAATAGTAGAGTTGTAGTCGTAGTTCATTTACGTCGCACTAGAGCTGCACAATGGGCTATTGGCGACAGTCTGGGAAACATCTCTGAGGATGATCCGAAGACATGCCATCACAATTTTGATCCTCTGGGGAGGGGATGGCTGGCACTCCCGCTTCGGCACCCCGACGACCTGCACGCGAAGTTGAGCACTTTACGGTAGAGCAGTTTAACGAGGACCAATACCGTACACCCTCGGTCCCTACGCAGACTGATCCAAATGTTCACCCACCCACACACTGACCTCAGCCAGTGATGCTTGACTTCGGTGATCTGCTGGGAACCGTGTCTTAACGATCAGTCCACTGATGGACTGATATATAGCAGAATGGAGGTAGTTAGAGTTCTGTTTTTCAACAAAAAACTTTATTATTTTAAAAGATGCTTATTTTCATATTTTCAGCTAATTTGCCTGCACATTTAGGCATTATCTTTTTTCCTGTATTGGTCTGAAATATTAAACGATATCATGTTTAGCCTTTTAAATTTATTCCCCCCACCAAGGGCCTGAATATCACTCGGGCTTTGGAGAGCTGATATGCCCTGTTCACAATGCCTTAAAAAGCACTAAATCTGTAATTATTATTTATATTTAATTTTATTATTAAAATTTTATTTACATACGTCTACGATTTGTAAAACCTTATTAGGGGGATTTTTTATTAGCTACGTTAGTGAAGAAAAGTCTTCCCAGTTTTTGTATTTATGCTATACGTAGATGAATAATACTCGTATAATTATTAGACTACAGAAAAGCTCTGCCCATGCAAAAGGTTCTTCTATTAAAAAAAGCGGTAGGGTTTATGCATTTAAGGGTAAATGTCCTACTTTTATTTATTTATTTTTTAATCTAAAGATACCTATTCTAATAAGGTATGTTCCTTCGCGGACAGAATTTTTCGATAAACCCCATATAAATCGATGCTCTTACATATTTTTTAAAAATGCATATATAAGTATTACATAAGAGACTCATAATTTTAAATTTCTTTGTTTCAGAAAGTGGTAATAGTTTAAAAATTTATACAGGATTTGCTAGCATATTGAATGTTTTTTTTGAAGTGATTTCTTTCAATTTGAACTTTTCAACTTTGAAAATTTAAAACGGCACATCTTTAAAGGGGGCATCAAACAAAATTTCAGGATCTTGGCCCAAGTACACCATAGTTGGTCCCTGTCCACACCAAACTTATTGGACAGTTAGCGAACAACACGATCGCGAGGTGGTCACACGGATTCTCGATCAGGCTAAAGTCTGAGGAGAACGGAAAATTCATCCTGCTAGCTATATGACACGTCTCATTGTACTGCTGATGGATGCCATCATCTTGCTTGAGGAAGGACAACTAGTCTGTAGGGGAGGATATGGCCTGTAAAATGAACATAGGTGTATACTTATGCTCATTTATCGTGCCTATCACAATGATGAATGCACCCAAAGAATGCTACGAAAACATTCCCGAGATCATAATGCTCCCTCTTCAAGCTAGGACTTTTTCTGCAATTATTGCAGGCTGTTTGCTTTAAGATTCTTCACGCCCATGTCTATCAGTCCAATGAAGCATAAAACATGATTCTTCGGAAAAAGTCACATTTGTCGCCGATGAATAACAGTCAGCATAGCTGCATTAATGAGACGTCTGCTGTGGAGGCCCATACGTAGAACCGTTCGATAATCCATCGTTGTTGAGACACTGTAGGTAGACCCTGGTTCACCTGGACAGTCAGTTGCTTAATGGTGGCATGTCTATTTACCCGAATGAATCTCTGCAACCGTCGTACACTTCTGTCATCCATGGTCCGTGACTCACCACATTGATGATTTCTGATAATGCCATTTTGCCACGCACGGTATACAATACAATAATTTTCAAAATTAGCTGTTTTGCAAATGCTTCCACCCTTCGCTCCAAAGCCAATGATGATACCTTTTTGGATGTCGGATAAATTGCTCTGTATCTGCATTAAGCCAACGTTTGAAATATATTTTGATACCCTGGGGTACCCGTTATATAAGCTCTCCAGCAACGAGCAGCTATTTGTCTTATGTGACCGCCTGTCTTTGGCTATTCTACTTTGACATCGAAAGTAATTGGTGGTCACATTAATCTGACCGGACTGTGCATATTATGTTTACTTCTCCGCAAAATAATCGTGAAGAGGCGGCCATATTGTGATGGCGAGGATCCCTGGTTCAAACCTAAAAACTGAGATTTTATTCAATGACCAGCATTGAACAGCTGAACAAATTCTGAGTTTGCGAATATGAATGTTCATTCCCGTAACCTTGTCATTTCGAGCCCAACGCAGAAGACAAAGGAACTCCTGGATCAAGTATTAGGAGAAATTTTACCTTCGTGGAGGACTACCTCACATTTGCGTTACATGGAAGGGAAAATCACGAAAACCTCCCATGGTTAGTCTGACGCCAAGAGGACTCATACCCTGGATCAGTAAACCACTAAGGATATTGTTCGTTAACTCTGTGGTCGGTGAGAGCCGGATGCGTAATTCGCATCGACCAGCAATCACGGGGATTCAAACTCGGTTCATCTTATTGGAAAGCGAACTCTCTGTCCCCTTAGCCACTATGGCTGAAAGACTGACATTTAATAATCGTAGTTGTAGTTGTACAAGCCGACCCAATTTAGGGTTTACTACAATCAGTTCAACTCCGTAGCCTTGTTATTTTGAACCCAATCCAGAAGACAAGGGAACACCTGGATCAAATATTGGGAGAAATTTGCCTTCGCTGCGAACTTTTTGATGGAACTAACCCGCATTTGCGTAATATGGAAGGGAAAAATCACTCACGGTGAGCTTAAAGACCGGGGTCTCTACCCCATGATCATTTGCCAATTAGGATATTTTATGTCAGCACTGTGGCTTCTGAAAGCTGAGTCTAGAATTCGTATCGATCAGACATCGATGGGATTCAAACCCAGGTTAGCCTCAATTGGAGGTGAGTGCTCTATCCCCAAATTCATCACGACTCTAAGGACTGACGTTGCTATCTTTATGTTTGGGAAAATTCATTTTCGACCGACCCGATTATGCTCTTTTGTTTTTATTATGATACGGGCAGTAAAAAAAGGCGTCCATTCTATCGCATGAAATGAAATTCAAATGTTTTTTTACAGAGAAAAAATTGTATTAAAACGCTTAAAGTGTACGCAGTATGACATTTTTCGATTAAAGCTCGACTTTTTGTGTTTAAGACAACATATTGTTTACCTTAACTTTTTTACTCTGCTGTAAATTCCTTAATTTACAGCAGATAATGCATATATTGGCACTTTAAGAAATTTCCAAGCTCTTTTCCTCAAATGAAACCAAAAACCAGTTTCGAATTATTATATTATTTTATAAAAGAACCCATAAAGTGACCGGAAATGTTTTCTGTAGACTTTCCGAGTGTGTTGGACAAAATTATTATTTTTTCAGATATTCTATTAACACTCTTACGGCATTTTGAAAAATATTACCCTTACCAGTTTCAATTGCATGACTCAGAGCAAAAAAGAAATCTTAGAAATAATTCACGAAATGTCAACTAGTTGACTCAAAATAAGCTGAACTCCATTAAAAAATTAAGCAAAAATAAAAAAATTCCAACGCTTTCAGTTCAATCAAAAAAGTGTTTTTTTTTTTTTTTTTTTTTTAACGGCAAAGAACCCTGATTCAAGTCTAGGGACTGTTGTGGTATTTTTTAAAATGAAGGAATAATTTAGTTTAATATTTCCCCGTAATGATGCAGAAAATAAAGTTAATAAAACCTTTAAACGTTTTAAAATGAAAAAGAAAAATGACGTCTTATTCCGTTTTAAATGCATTTTAAGAAACAGAATTGTATTGCAGTTCACATTTCAGTTTTTTTTTCATTAGTTTTTAAAAATAAAATTGAATTACCAAAATTTTTTTCAAAAATTCTGATTTGGAAGGGGGAAAAAAAAATATACACCTTGTAACGACACTTAGTCGGTTACATAATACTATTTCATTAAGTTTTCAGCAAACTCCGTATTCATTGTTGTATTGATTTACATCATAATTCATAAATTATTAATCGTTATTTTTCTTAAAGTAATGAATAAATCTTTCCCTATTCTATTCCAATATATTATTAATCATCATAAATTGTTCTAATTTATGTTATTGAGTTTTTCGAATGCAGAATATATAAAAAAATAATTACGTTATTATAAATTAATTATTACTTTTGAATGAGGAACTTAACCGAGTACAAAAAAAATTTTTTTTTAATTATTCTCTTCATAAATCTGGCATTATCTTATTTTATAGGATTTTTAATCACATTAATAGTTTTCAATAATAATTAATTTTAAAAAAATTATATTTTTAAATTACACTATTTCCCTAAATTTGAAGAAATTAAATTTCAAATTTAATTTATTCTGTAGCCTCAACGTATTAAATAATTTTTAACACAAATAAATTGACTGTCAAAAAAAGTAACATTCCATTTTTCTAGTATTTATTTTAGTTATAATTATTCTGTAAGAGATGGCAGCACCAATTCCTTTTAGGACCTCAGAATAAAATAACTTTTCGTGCAGACAAATTATGTAGCCAAAACAGTGCAGTTTAAGGGGATATTATCATAACTACGGCAAGTTGGCGAAGAGTCGCCGAGGAAGGAAGATAACGTTTCTGGCGGAGGGAACCAGTTTTCCTCGAATCATGACGTTTACGCCTCTTCCTTCTCATTGGCTCAAATTCCCTGACTACTCCTTAGAACTTATCGGTTAAGATATATCAGTTATTAAGTAACCGGTTCCGATTTCTTGTTCTTAAAGAACGTATACAAAATATTAGTTCTTGAATAACGTACGGTGTCAGTTCCTAAAGATTAAACACACGTTTTGCAAACGTCTTATCTAAAGTTATTAATCCTTTTATTCTTTTTTTTAAAAAAAATCTGTTTGACTCAAAATTAATGAGATAACATTTGAATAATAATTTTAAAAAGTCTTATAATGCACCACAGTTTCTTTTCTTTGTTTCTGAAATATAATTCATATTTGATTTAAAAATTTTATTCATTTTTCAATAGGATGAAGATTTAAATGAACTATGCATTTTTCAATACAAAATGCATTTAAGATGGATCTGAGGAAAACGTTTCTAAGAAAGCTTAGACATTTAAATGTTTTACTTTAACCTTATTTTTATTATTTTTTAATTAGGATGAAGATCTTATGGCAATTACCTTAAAAGTTTGCAATTTCAAATGTAACGAAATTTTATAATGTATTTTTATTGCAATACATTACTTATTGCTTTTATCGCTAAATTCAGCATTTCAGATGCGTAATTAGGACGAAAAGAATAGATTAAATTTTCTTATTCCAAATGCATAATAAAAATTCTTCACAATGAAATACATATTATTACGCTAATAATGAACTATGATAGATTTGAGAAATGAGTTAAGGAAACACTTTATACATTCAAAATAAACAGTACAGTCAAATTAAACATTTAATCAGAAAAAGGTGATAATTTTCAATTGGAAATATATATAAGAAATTATTCACAAAGGAATCGATACTTTTACGCAAATAATAAATTAAAATAGATCTCAAGGAATAGACCTGAGAAAGCAATTAATACATTTAAAGTGCTTTACTTTAACCTTATTATTTTATTCATTTGTTTACAGTTTCAAAAGTTATAAAAGTTTTAAAAAAATATTTATATATATTTCATTATCATACGCAGCACTTTACTTTAACATTGTTTTCTTTAAATGCAATTTCAAAAGTGATAAAGTACAAGAACCAAGTCTTATTTCATAATTATACGACTAAAAAAGAGAGCAATTTCTTATAACATTACTAAATAAGATATTATATAATAGTATAAGAAAAAAAAGGAATGGTAGATTCAAAATAAATAATAAGAAAATCTTCACAGAAAAATCAATATTTTTACATAAAAAATAATTAATTGGAGAATATCTTAGTAAATGGATCTACAAAAGCAAATTATACATTTAAAATAATTTATCCTTAGAAGGCAACAGTGAACTATTTTGTTAATAAGAAATATATTTCAGATATTTTAGTATATAGTTTTAAAAACTTAAATAAACATGTATTATAAAATTAGTTACAGTGTCTTGACATAAGTCAATACAGTGTTTCTTTGTTTCTTCAGTTTGATTATACCAACCTGCACTTTAGTATATATAAAAGTAAAATGTAATTTACATTTTAGGGCTCTAAGAGAACTTTTGCTGCTTTTATTTGTTCTTTAGCATTTATGTTATTTTCAACCTAATTGATTTGTTTTATCCATCATGAATGCTTGCAAATTAAGAAATATCTCTAGTTGATTTATAGAGAAAATTACATTGTCAACAATCTCAACTTTCATCATAATAAACAACACTTAAACTTGAAAAAAAGTTGTTCGCAAAAGTATAATACTAGTACTAGTAATACTAGTTTCCATTGCACGTATTTCAATTATAAATTTGGAGTTTAATTTTAAAAAAAACTATAACTTTAAACGCGATAAAAAGATTTTGTTAAAATTTAAATCAAATCAGTAAAAAAAATATTTCATTTATCTATTTAATTATTTATTTTTTATTTTTTTTTACTAAGAAATTGAAAATAAAAAACATTTCTGAGAGAACCCCAAACAAGTCAATACAATCAATGCATCAGAATACGACATCAGGTCAATGCTCTTCCCAGTCATAAAATTTTAAAATTAAATTCCAACTTAGAGTTTAAGAGTAGAACTAAAATCGAAAGATTTAATTAAAATTATTACTAAATATTGCAAAGAGAATTTTGTGTTTTAATATTTGTGTTACATGATCTCATAAAAGCACAAAACACATGATTTTATGAAAATTCTAACACATGATCTTATAAAAATTTGCAAAAAAATCCCCGAATCATTTAATGAATATTTTCAATTCTGAAACTGTCGTAATATTTAAAATGAATAAATAAATAAAAATAAAAAAAACGCATTGAGTTCCATGTTCGTTTCAAATGTAACCAAGTCGCTAATATGGTAATTATCATTGTTCCTGACATATATAACAGAAATTATTACTATCTCTAATTTTTTTTTTTCAATTTCATATATCATGTGTTAGAGGCGACAAGTATCATGCGTTACACCACGTCCCGTAAAAACGAATGAGCTTTCTTTTCAATAATGTTAAAAGTCATATTTTAAACATCTCGTAACATTAAAGATTTTTTAACAAAATAAAATAAATTAGCATCCCACTTTTGTGAGACATATTCCAATAATCAAAAACTTCAAACAATAATATTTAATGACATATTAATCTTTTTTTAAGAGACGAGTTTCATAAGAAACATTTCATTCACTTGTGTAACTTTTTTTAAATTCCTCTTGACCTTACATTTCTTTAAAGGAAATTTTAAGATGTTTTTTTCGTTAAAATAAATAAATAAATAAAATCTTCAAAGTCAGCCGCTATTTTATAATAGAGAGGGGGAGAAACAGTTTTTTCTCATTTTTAGACAATGACAAAGGAGAGAGAAAGGTAAGTTTATTTATTTTTATAAAACATTTTTTATTTACCCATTTCTTAGACAGATATTTGTTTATTATGATATTAAATATGTATTTAAGATTTCTATTCCCTGATGTATTTTTAACGTAACTTTTCCTTTTCTGCATTTTTAGAAATCTTATATTGGGTAAAATAATGTGTTAAAATGATTTTTCCAAATTCGAAGCTATGAAGTTCAATGAGTTCAAATTTATTATTATTTTATTACATAGAAGCGAACTGAAAATTGCTTGAACAGTATCTGATGTATCAAAGGCTCTAGGATGAAAATTACATCTGACGATTCGTATGCATTGCGTATCCACTGTAGTTATAATTTATTATATTACACGTAATAAGCTTTCCAAAAAGAGTGGACAAAAAAATCTGAGAAAATTGTGCAGTACTTTCCCAAAAACCAGGCAAATTTTAATTCAAAAAGAGAAGTCCGAATATATTCATTAACAAAGATATCATTACAAGAATGAGTCTTTTTATTTAGTATTTATGGCTCAACATCTTTATCAATAACACTGTTAGAAATGTTTTGTTATTCGTCTCAAGCTATAAAGTCAAAAATCTGAAGGAATGTTTAGTAAGAAAAAAGAGTATGATTTTGCGTTTTAAATCGTGTATAAAATTATTTGCACCTGCAGTGATTAAATTGCATATCTTACATGTGCCTCTCAAAACACGGAAACTGCATCTTAGTACGTGTAATATTTTGTCCTACTAGTTTTTATTAATGAAATATATCTTTGCTGTTATAAACTGTCAATTAAAATGAACAATGATGTGTTAATAAACATTAAAAATATATGGATAAGCTATCTTATTAAATCTACAATACAGTAAGTAAAAATCCAATTTAATATATATAAAAAAATTATTTAATATCTATGTATCGGGAAATTAAGCTTGTTTTTCTCTTGTTTTAATCTAGCCATACAGCGTTATTGTAAGTTCCAAAAATCACAATCATATGTGATGCCTTCAACTAGCAAGCAAAATTATTTATAACAGAAGATTTTCGATTGCAACAGCTAAGAATACAAAAGAGGATCAATTTCTTGATTTCAGAGTTGTAAGAAAATGTAGCTGCACCACAACTAATAGCTAATATTCTACAGAATTTCTTAACTTCTTATTTGAAATATTCTCGAGCAGCATGACAAATAAAAATTTTTGTTTTATTCCACTTACGAGTAGTGTCTTATTTTCCACCCCTATTCTTATTATCAGGGGTAATTGTGAGCCCAATTAAAAAATCCTGAAAATTTCCTGAGTAAAATCATTAATGACGCATTTCAAAAAATTAATATCTTTATAAATTTAAATCATTGATATTTTCACAACGTGAAAGTCAACATAAATTATATGCAGCATAATTTAAATTAATAATTATGTATTTAGTTTACTTTTATCTCTAATCACATTTATTATTCTACCAGAAAAAATATTTACAAATGAAAGAGATGCCAAGAATAAATTCTAGTTCTAATATTTTTAAATAAAATATACAAGAATTTTTATACATAAATGTGATCGATGATTTCTGTAAACTTCTGGACTGTGGATTTCCTGATCGCAAATAGCGAAACATCTGGAAACCCGGATTTTTTCCGGAGCACATTCATCTCTGTATTATTTTCAATTTAAAAATAGAAAGAGAGAGAGGGAGGGGGGTTTACTTTAAATAGTTTGTAAAGAGAGGCTTGAACTAAGCAAAGTATAATAAACAATAAGAGAAATTATGCTATGTTTACAAATATTTCGAATAGTCGAAAATAGTATTTTTTATTATTAAATAAAATGCAACTTGCAATTTATTTAAATCAGTAATTTTGACATGAAACTCAGGTTATATATCTTAATGATTATAATTTAGTTCATCTCATTTGTAATCTTATATAACAATTATAAATTTAATTTTTAACAATCTACATTGAACTTTTAGTTATCTATTATCAACCAACAACCATAAATTCCAAGGTCAGGGCTTTATTGCTAACATCCGCTGTAGCACTTTCGTCATGGTGCAGGGATTAGGTTCCCAAGTACCATATGATTAATGGATGGGAGGTATTCTTTGTGTGTTCATTGATAAGATTTGGTTTTGAAATAGTCAAATACTATATAAATATAATACACCATTTCTCACAATATATTTAATAATTCCTTTAAAATGTCCATTATAAATGGCAAAATTTCCTATAATTTAGATAGCTTTAGCAAATTTCTTTTTCTCCATAAATGCTTATAAAAAGTAATGCTTGCATTAAGCTTTCATTTTTATTTAAAAATTCTATCATAAATTTTTTATTTGAAACTTTCTTCATAACCACTTATCATCCCACTAAAAATTAAGCATGCCTAATAGTATTGCGATCCAGTTGCAGACAATAGATTCAGACTAAAGGCATTTGATTTATATGTAAGCATAAGTAACTTGAAATGTTAATATTAGACAGTTATATGGGTGATTCTTTGGAAACATGACAATTAGAAGAAGAAAAATTTCAAATTTAAAATCTTCAAAATAATCATTTTTTTTTGTTCATTTATTTAGTTCCATTTATTAATATCTTACAGACCGCAGTGTAGTTTATTGAAATTTGTTTAAGGAAAAATATTTAATTGGTGTAAACAATTAAATCTTCAAATAGAGCAAAATTAGTTGCAAAAATTTAAAAAAAAAGCTTTTCTTAAAGTTTATAAATACAAAAATCAAATAAGAGCTAGGTCGTAGAGAGAATTTGTAATCTGACTTTCCTAACTTTTCAATAAATTCTGCATTCAAAATAATCATGTCTATAAATCGGAATTGTAAAAAAATTAGCTCAACTCCGATTATGAAAATGATTTAGAGGAATGTTTATAATCATGAGGATAGAAATATTACTTTTATTAATCTTACTACAATCGTTTAAATTATTACTTATTACAAAATTAATTTATAATCTTTAAACGTTTTTGAGCCTATTTTTTTTTTACTAAAATATTAAAAAAGCACACATAAAGCTATTGAGACTGAGGGACAATCTAGCTATTGATTTCCTGGAAACAGCAAAACGTTATGATTAAATGAAAATAAATAATATTAATTGCGAAAATATAAATCACCTTTGAAATAAAAAAAAAAGGGGGTGAGGGAACTTAAATGTTTCTGTTACTTTTATTATTCTTTGTAATTCATTCTATTTTCACTTTCAAGGCGATCTTTCAAAACTATTTCGTATTTTTACAAACTTTAATTCCTGATTTTGATTATTTTAAAATTAATATTGTCTATGGAGCTGTAATTATTTCTAAAAGCATAAATACATTACAAATAACAAAGTTAAACGAATATCTTTTAGATTGATAGGTTCATATCATTGACGCATAATTAAAAATATTTTTTTTTTGTAAAATTACTTACTTTTTAAATAATTACATCCTAATACACTTTTATAATTAAAAATGTATTTATAATTATGATTTCATGTCAATCCATGTTAACATTTCACCAATTTTTATAGCAAATAATACATATTTATAAATTATTTAATTAAATATTTAACAAATAAGGTATCCTTCAGCTCATAAAATTCCCAAGTCAAATTTATTAAGCTAAGTTCTAAAGGTAAAAATTAAATTTAATGTATGTTAGTTTCCTTCAATATTTATTACAGAATCAGCTTGGGTTAAGACATTTATTTGTTATACGTGACTGTGCATTAATATTTTTTACAAATGCATGTCTTGAATCTAAGATTAAATGAAAATTTCTATATATTATAGGTCGGTGATTGGCTTTCTGAAAAATTTGGAGTCGAAAATTTCAACTACCAACTCTACAACTATGGTTCGAAAAATATGAAAAACTGTTTTAAAGATAAACTAAATATATAAAACGATTAATTGTAAAAAAATGTATTAAAAATTCCTACATGGGTTTTTTAAATTTATTTTTGGAGAAAGCATAAATTATTAATAGAATAAACTTTATATTGAGAAGAAAGAAGAGTTAAAATATCTAAAAAATATAATTGATAAAAAAATTGACTTTTTTATACTAAGAAATTTATTTGTAGTATACTCTATTAAGACGGTTAACTGTAATTAGCATTTTTTCCCAATTTTTTTTATTATTAAAATCTTTCGCACACTTATCTCTCACTTCCTTTATGTTAGTCAATAACTATTTTAAAGTTGCTTAAAGTTAAAAAATTAAAAAGTTGAAAAAAACGCATGAAATTTTATCTTACTTGCTGCAGGGTTCCCACGATCTGGAAAATGTTTCAAAGTGGTCGCAAATGTGAGATAAAACTAGATATTTTAAGTAGTTAAAAATATTTAATTTAAAGGAAATATATATTGGTGGAAAAAATAACTCAAGAATCGAATTTACGAGTGAAAGATAAATTTAAGCATTTTTCAGTAGTCTTGAAAAATTTTAGCTATCACTCATTCATTATTTCCAGTTTTTTTTATTTTTTTTTAAGAGTTTCATTTAATATAAAATTTAATAATAATCATTTAATAGAAAATTCTTAGTTGTATGGTGGAAATAATAATAATAAAAATAAGGTTGAAAAAATATAAATAATAGAAGAAATAATAATAAAAGAAATAAGGCTTTTCATACCTTCAAAATTTGACGTAAATCAGGCACTTATGCACCAGTAATAAAGTCGGACATTCGTTGATCATGAAATATCGATGCATTTCACTCAATGAGATAGATATGAATAACTCTGTATCAATTTGCCCTTTACAACACTATTCTTAATATGCTTGCAATAAATTTTACTTATAAAGTTTTTTTTTTCCTTCAAAAACCGTACTTTAAATTACTTTCAGATAGAAAAATTTAAATAAGAGAAGTTATTTAAAAAAATATAACACAATGAAAAACTTTTAAAAAAATACCATAAAGCTTCAAATTTAAACTACTGAGTTCCACACAAAATTTTCTCCACCCTCATCCAAGGAATTCGAAATTCCACATTTTTTTATTAGATTTTACAGTAATTACAATTCATTTTATGTAACATAAATGCGAGTGAGTACAATGTGGAATATTTTTAACTAAAGAAAATTTTGCAGATACTAGACTTAATAGTTTTTTTTTCTAGACTTAATAGTCTTTATAGACTTAAAAAAAAATTTTTTTCATATTTTTTCGTTTTAAAAATTTCCTTATTTGGTTTTTTCAGCAGTCAACTTATACACCTGACATACCAAAAATTACAAGTGCGCAATCAAAAATATAGCGGGTCGACTTACATAACTGGTATATACAATATACAGAATATTATATTTTTACAATTGGGTAAATTATGTTATAAATCTTCATTGTAGTCATTAAACTTATGGTTATAAAAATAACACTTGCTAAGATTAATTTAAATCATAAATGTATAATTTAATATCATAAGCACAGAAGTTTCGAAATAGGCTATCTTACAGAGCGTGTAGATACGTTGATCAAAAAATGACGTTAATAAAGTGTGACAAAATAAAGATTACAAGTGAAGCAGGATGTAATGAATGCTATTCGGGGGTAATTGTGAGCCCAAGTCAAAATTCCAAAAAATGTCGTTAGTTTAAAAAAGAAAACAAAAAAAGAAAAAGCGTAAATTGAAACAAATGTAAACAAGGTTTTTTTTCCTTTTTCTCAACATTTCTGAGTTTACTTTTATATTTAAAATTTTTATTTATATTTAAGAGTTATATTTAAAATTTTACACATACCTATACCATTTACACATACCTATGATGACCATGAGAAGTAATTAAAATTTACAAATATGTTTTTCTGGAGTTTATGATTGTAACAACTAATTACTGATAAAAAATGAATATTTATCATGAATATAAGCTTATAAAGTATCTCTCTGGCTCTCCCTTACAAACAAATGAAAAAAACTGTGTTTTTAAGTTCCACCTTTGAAAATTTGATTTCCGGAAACTTCTGTGATCAATGATTTTTTGAAACGTCTAGACCAGTGATTCTCAACCTTTCTTTTGTGGCGGCACAATTTTAACGATTTCGAAATTTGCCGGCACACAATAAAAAAAAATTAGTTTAAAAGTTGTTTACTTACCTATAATACACTGTGTTAAATAGTTAGTGATAATAATTTTGAATGTGAAATAAAATAATATGTACAACAAAAGCACGTTTATTAAGAGATAATTATTTCTTTCGACTAATTTTGTATTAGTTGGTAACAGTTATTTATTTTTTTGCTAGTTATTAATTGTTAACTTGTTTTCTATAGTTATTAACTGTTAGTTTTTCTACATTGCTATTTTTGTGTGATTTCTTGTTAACTAGTTTTTTTGCTAATTAATTGTTAGCATGTTTTTTTGTTAGTTATCCTTTGCTAATTCACTTTTATAACTATTAATTGCATAGCTTACTTTAATGATTAGCTTTTATTTCCGTTTGAAAATCATATTTAGTTTTCTTTCTTTTGTTAATTAATAACTTTAATGGTCATTAAATTTTCTACTTATTTCAACATTTTTTGAAATTGCCATAGACAATTTAAATTTAAATGCTTCCTTCTTATTTTAACTTATTTTGAGATTGTCAGAGACAAGACAATCGATGACAAAGATTTTCACGCTGTTAAAGCCCGGAAAAATTGTAAAAGTATATATATATAATATTATATATATATATATATATATATATATATATATATATATATATATATATATATATATATATATATATATATATATATATATATATATATATATATATGATATTATACATAATATACACTTTTCTTTAATTTAAACTTTACTCGTAATAAAAAAAGCCTTTTAATTTTTATTGTATCATTTCTAATATTTGGCGACACATTTTAAAAATTTGGCGGCACACAAAAGTGCCGCGGCACAGTGGTTGAGAATCACTGGTCTAGACCTTCGATCTCCGGAAACTTCCGGAGATCGAAGATCACTCTGTTAGCGAAAAATCCGGATTTTTTTCCGGAGCACAATCAGCCCTGACTATTTAAATATTTTTATCTAAGAAAATCAACTTCTGGAGTCGACTTGCTAAGAAAAGAATTATTTACTGATTTGATAATAATAAAAAACACGGTATTTTGATCTGTTCCGCAAATAACCAAACAATTTGTCGATTCGGGAAAATCTATTCAGATTCAGTATTTTTCATTTTGGAAAAGCTATGAGTTTTGGAATTATTGGCTACACCTGAAGTTTAAGCACATCATAAATAAATGCTAATAATTAGGCTAATAATATGATAATAATTAAATGCTAATAATACGTAGCGGGTCCTAAAACTTGGCTGGGTCCAGTTATTCAAAACTAAACAGAAAAAAAAATCTAGGTGTATATATGTATAAACTACAGACGTAACTTATGATGGACGATGGGAGCTACCTAAAGCATTTGCAGCTGTTAATGTTAAACCTTGTCATTTTCAACTACACCTAGAAGATAAGAGGATTCCTAAGTCAAGCCCAGCAACCTTATCAAGTCGACCAAATTCGATTTCGTGAAGAATTTTGTAGTTAAAACTAACGCGTATTCGTGGGAGAAGAGAAAAACCGTCCATTGTTAGCCTGACGGTAAGGGAACTCAACCGGAGAGAAATTGAACACATTGCATCGCTACCAATAGATAATTTTATTCCGTTATGTTTCAGTTTTATGTAAGCACGAATAATAAAATTTCCCGAAAAAAGTTTATTATGTCAGAAATTAATTTTTTTTAATAATATTTTTAATAATATCTGTGTGTCCTTCTTCTCAATCTTAATGTAACATTCTGTATTATTGATTTTATTATTTGAATTCTTCAAAATAGAAAATTCGAAAGACTTCAATCTTCAAAGAAAGACAACCAGAAAATAAATAACTTATCAAATGCGAAAAACAAGAAGATTTTCACCGACATCAGAATTTTTCAATTGAAATTGTGGGATTGATGAGAAAAATTTAGAGGAATCGTATTTCACCACTCTTAATGACTTTTTATCATATTTCTTTTATATTACATGTATATAAGTAACAATTTAAAATTTCTTAAACTAAGGAACCTTATTCGAAAGTGAATAATAAAAAAGAATTTTTTTTAATTTTATTTTTCAGTTTCAGTTAATATGTAATTAAGATGGGTTAACGTTCACTGCAGATTGGTAAGCAAATATATAAATCTTCAACGACGATTAAGTGCACTATTTCCATCATTTTTGTTAAAAACCTTTAAGGTCGTAATCAGCTATATGGAATTAATAAATGAGAAGTCATAGAAGGGGAGAGGCGAATTCGTGAAAACAGGACTTTAAAACTAGTTTATTATATGAACCTCATTGACCCTACCCAATATTTATTTCTGAGATCAATTTTTGAACTCAGAAATAAATATTAGGTTGGGTCAATTTTATTGAAGGCAAATGCATATAATTGATTTATTACATGGCAGTTCCTTCCTGGCACCCCCCCCCCCCCGAGGCTGGCTGAAGTATTAATAAAATATCAGAATCTAGATTTCTGAAAAACCATGAAAAAAAGATTAAATGATTGAACCCATTAACCCTTTTCTGTTGACACTAGATAAAACTTCTTTTTAATAATTAATTGAAGACTATAAGTGTTATTTATAGAATTCGAAACAGAAGTTAATACCGAGAAATTATTTGAGCAAAAAATATCTTGAAATGTTAATTATTAGGAGTTCAATAATTTTTAAACTATTTAGTGCCTCTGAAAATTAGTTCGTGGATATCAATGCATTAAATGTTTACATAAGGCGTTTTAAATTGTTACATGCGTAAAATTATTACATTTACAAAATCGGAGTTCCGTCGAAAAAAGTTGGATCATACAGGGTTTCATAATCGAAAAAAATTTGGGAATCGCTGTCGTAATACATATTTTTTTACTTGATTGAATGCTCTTATTCTAAAAAAATGTAATTTATTTTGAATTTTATTCACCCTAATTATTAATGGAAGTTACTATTACGAAATAATTTAAGTCATAAAAAATTTAGTTGATAAGGAATATTTTTTCAGTCATGAAAGCATAACTTCAGTATTGCAATGGTAATAAATTTCCTTTCCTCAAAGTCCCATTGAAGGCGGCGTGATAATTTCACGGTCCTTTCTGGAAGATGAACTTTGACCTTGATGAATTTTTTCCCCAGAGCAGCTGTGGGTGGAATGCCTTCTAAGAAAAAGATCATGTGATGCTTTGGCAAGTTTCCCGCCTAACACGCCAAAACTAACGTTTTGATTGGTTCGATAGAAAAGCGCGCACTTCTGTCTTTCAATATGGCTGAGTGGAAAGTTTTGCAAACTGTTTTTTTTGTAAGAGTTTTTATTTGAATTAATAATTTATTAAAATTGTCTAATTTGTAATAAATATAATTTTATTTCTTAATTTCAAACTCCTTTTTTTTGTTAATTTAAGATTTGTTAATTAAGATTTGTTAATTTAAGATTATTAAAAAGTTACTGTTTATTTTCCCCCTTCTCTTTCGACTCGATGTTTATTCGTAAATGAAGTAAGTTTTTTTCCCTGTATTTAATTTAAAATTTTATAGTGTATAATTTAGACGTAATGCATCTTTATTTTTGACTAATTATTGTTTTTTTTTAAAAAGTAAATATAAATTTAAAGTTAGTATGATTTTGCTTAAAATTTATGTTTAAAAAAAAACACCATTTACTTTGCTTAATTTGTTTAAATAAGATCTAAATTGTATAGAGTATTATAATGTTTAAATACTGGAAGAAAAAGTATTATGTATTCAGTTTTAATATAATAATTATTTTGTTTAGAAATCGATAACCATAAATTGAAGTTTAATTAGAAATTTCTCCGATAAAGTTTAATTCAATTAGTTATTTAAAGAAAAAAATAGTTTTGTTTCATTGAAAACGTTACCTTAAAAGCATAGTATTTAATATGCAATAAATATAAAAATTATTACGTTTGCCAAACTTTCCATTTCGAATTAACAGTTAAAACTTAACAATTTTAAAATGGATTAGCCTACTTGAATAGAGTTTCCATAAGTAAGTGTTTATTTATGTTTATCTTTGATTTTCTACTTCGTTATCCTTGTTTCTTTAAAACCCAGATTTTTCACTCTTGAACTATGTTTACATTTTGCATGCGATTTTTTTTCTATCTTCTGTACCTGTTATTTCAATTTCCTCCCCGTTCCTGATATCACGACGGTAACACCGTTCTTTTTTGGTCCTCTCCTCTTAGAGAGCGCCTTTTCTTTCTCCCATCTTCCCCCTTTCCGTCGTGATGTCATGATCGGGTTTCTCTTTTTCCTCCTACCCCTTGGCGACCTATCCAAATAGGTCGCCAAAAAATTGGCGGCACTTGGCCTTGCCGTAGTTATGATAATCGTCCCAGTGTAAGTTTAGAGTATTAGTATGTAGTTTCTTTGTGGTAGTATAAATAAACTACAAAAATGTGTAGTAAATAAATTCTACTTATTATATATATATATACTTTTTTATACATATTATACACAAATAAAAATTTTCGCAGAATTAAATTAAAAAAAAAAAACTTTTAAACCTTCTCAATATTTTATGAAGGCTGTAATCTGTTATTCAATGTTTTTACTAAAATATCTTCATAATAATAAAAGTATATCGATATTTGGGGAAGGGGGGGGGAGAGAAAAGAAAGACAAGAAAAAATGGACAGCAATAATTCCGAGATTTAGAGCTTTTCATTTTCATTGGTTTTTGACAAATGAAAATAAAAAAAAATCATTCATTATTTATTCATACACGCCTTTATTAGGTATTTTTTTAATAATTAGTTACTACACATTTTCAGCATCGCTTCGCATTATTGAATAAGAATTAAGATTTTAAAATTACATGAATAATTAAGAAATTCTTGAAATGATTTTTTATTTATAAAAAAATACTATTGCCTTGGAACTCTTTAATTTATTTATAATTTGCAATTCCGTGAGAGTACATGCCTATAGTTTCTACAAAAGTTGCATAAAAAAATATTTATATGATTCAAGATCCTTGTTAATTAAAAAAAAAAAAATTGCGTTCAATAAAATTTCTATGTTCTCTACTAAAGGAAACGGCCCACCAGTTACTGTAGAAGTAAAGGTTCCAGATTTAATTCTAAGAACTGTCTCGGCCTTTTTGCGTTCCATAAAATTACGATGATTTTAACAAAAATCATCATGAGCTCAATATTTTTTCGCAATTTGGCAAACAAATTTGTGTGTATTTATGAGATTTTTATTTATATTCACAGCAAAGAAAAAGACTTTTATGAGGAAAATATTTGCGTTTTGACTTTAAAACTCGGTTAACATTTTTTAAAATTTTATTTAAGACGAAAACATTATTCTGGATCACTCCTTTCGTGGGAATTTATTTTTCTTATATGTTCCCGTTCTTTTTTACGATTCTTTTCTACACTCAAATGTAATAACAATAATAAATTCCACGTTCCAAAAAAATTTTTAAGAAAAAGTCATTAAGTGTGCAACCATGATATTTTCTAATTTCGAGTGTTAAAATTTTCTACGAATGTTTCAAAGTGTGTATGTAGCATTAAAAGCTTCAATTATTCTTTTTGTGTTATTCCATTTCTGCAATTCCTTTTCTTAATTTATTATTCAAAACGAAACGCTTTCTCACACTTATAAATCCACACCCTTTCCTTTAATCTATTTTTGACTCAAGTATGCATTAATTAAAAGTAAGACTTTTTTAAGATGATGACAGTCGTGCAAGCGCGACAAACAGACACAGGATTTAAAATACAGCAAATTAATTTTATTTAATCATTATGAGATGAATGACGAGAGAGAGAGAGAGAGAGTGTGTGACACAAATTCGTCGTGCTGCTGCATATATGTTAGGGAAATCTTAGTAATTGTAAATGGTTTATTAAATAGGTCGCGTGATTCCCACACAGAGCAAAGGGAAAAATGTCTTGCTTTTAATTAATGCATACTTGAGACAAAAATAGATTAAAAGACAGGATGTGAATTTAAAAGTGCGAGAAAGCGTTTTGTTTTGAATAATAAATTAAGAAAAGGATTTATAGAAAATGAATAACATAACAAGATTAATTGAAGCTTTTTATGTACAATTTTGGAAAATACTTTGTATTTCCAAGTAACATATGTCGGGCATTTCAAGAAATAGCATCAGTTTTGGCAGGAAACAAAAACTGGAGAGCATGCCCTTAACACGCTTTTTAGACATAAAATGAAGTATGTTTTTTAAACCTTAAACCCCTGATTAAAGCTTGCTAGCAAGCGAGACGCTTCGTTTTAAATCCAGCAAAGAATTTTCAGAAAACTGAGAGTATTTTTTTTCTTCTCCGTATTAAGCACTTGAATGCAGATAATTTTGGTTAAATTATTTGATTTTTTTCCCCCGGTAAATTAAGAAAGATTTTTTGGTAAATTCAATCATTAAAGTTTCTTTGTTTCATTTAACTTTATTCATCAATGACTATTCTTAATTTAAAAAAAGATCTGAAAAAAATATTTATTCCTTCTTTTTATGTTTCACTCACATACTTTATTCTAGACCAGGGGTCGCCAAACTTTTTTGATCATCGACCCCTACATAATATTTCGAAATCTCCATCGACCCCCACAAAAGTAATTTTCTGTTAATTAAAATAAAACTCTATTAGATACTGTGTTTGACATTTATTTTATGATTTTAAACATTTATTAAAGTAATAGTACATTGTGTAACAATAGTTTTATGAAAAATATATTAATATTGAAATTTAAATACCTTATTATTAAATAATAAGTAATTATGCATAAGTAAATATAATAAGTAAAGTAACTAAAGATTTAATGCTTCTTGATCAATGAGATGAGTGTGCCAGGTGTTTTTTTGCAAGGTTCGCTAGATTGGGTTCAAAATTGGTCAATTTTGTAATTTTCGTAAAAAAATGCAAAGTGTGCTACAGTTTTGTCGCGGGCTGTACTAATCCATATTATTAATGCTTACCTTCTTTTTTGTGCATTGATAATTAAAATTGATATCTAAACTAAACGAATGGTTTTATCGAAACAATAACTAATTATCCAAAACTATAAAGGTTTTAATGATGACACTGCAAATATTCAACACAGTTTGCAGAGATAGCTGAAACTGCGCATGATATTTGCATTTGTAGCGTCAATGCTCATGACACGTGACATTTGGACAAGCGCACATATGCATATGACTTATAAACTGCGCTAAGTTCGTGCCACGGCGCGATGGTGCGTAAATACTTGTTTCACCCCAATAAATATACGTTTATTAATTTATGTTTTAAAAAGAAACTGATATTGAGTCAATTATGAAAAAAATTCACAAATTTTACATACTTAATTAGGTATGTGCGATTTGCGTATTGAGAACTGTTTTTTTTTCCGACCCACAATCGATCCTTCCGATTCGGATCGACCCCCATTCGCCCCCCTGTCTCAGATCGACCCCCGCTTTTGTTAAATAGACCCCTGGGGGTCTATATAGACCACTTTGGCGACCTCTGTTCTAGACCCTTTCAATCATTTATCTTTTCATTTTCTCTCTCTCTCTCACTGTATGCCTGTTTGGGCAGAGGGGTGTGATTGTTCTTGTTTTCCAGTGGCGTCATCTATGGCCAAGCATTCGACTTCTGCCACACCCATAGGTCACACCATTCATTCATCCACAGATCGTAATTTTGACCTGAATCAGAGAACGATCAATCTCCAATCCAGTACCCCCAGAGAAATTGATTTGTTATGGGTACATGAAGGACTTTGCAACTCGACAGATTTAACATGCATCAGTCACCATTTACTACACAGGGAGTCTTCGGCCGGCGAGATTCGAACCCACGAACATGGGCCCAGCGCCCTACCAACCAGGCTATCCCGACCCTTATCTTTTCATTATTATCAGCTAATAAAAACAACCATTGTGAAGAAATTGTGCTCCTCTGCACAATAAAATCAAAATATAAACAATATGGACAAAAGAAATTGACATCTTTAAACTGTGATTGGTGTACGTTAAATGTCACATTGAACAAGCAGAAAATTACTAAACATTTTTTTACTTAATTACGGGAATTTTTATGCCGGGATCTATAAGGAAGCCGTCGAATAGGAAAATAGGCTGTTTAACAAAAGAACTCCTCCCACTACAGAGTTTGGGGGTGGGTGCAGTTTGTCTATAGAAAGAACTCCCTTTGCCACGAAGTCTATGGGCGTCTGTTGCTATGGAAACAAGAAGAAGTAATAATATAAATGCCGTAAATAATATTAAATGCCGATGTGTCTTATATTATGAGCTATCAGAACTATAAAGCAAAACGATGATTCAATATCAACTAACATTAATGTTCATAGGTCAATTCTTACTATTGCTAAATTGATACTTGATAAATAATATTAATAAGAAATTTTAAAATGAACATTAAAATAACACTAGTTTCCAATAATGCCTCATAATATTGTTTATATATATATATATATATATATATTAAAAAAGTATTTTTTCACTCAAATTATAATTTAAGAAATGTCAGCATTAAATAACTTAACTAATAATTTTTATTGCATGAATCGTAAATAATAATGGTTTAAAAACTATTTATATTTTGTGTTATTTACAGTGAAACAATGCAGTTATGTAATATAACATAAATACAATTTAATTTATAGTATATTTAATTCATTATAAACACGTTCACTAAAAATCAGGTTCGTTTTTATAAATACGATCCCAAATTATTTGAAAATTTTTATTCGTTATGAATCTGAATCGAATCTGGTTGTAGCTTGCTTTTACAATAAAATGATTCAATAGATTTTACGAACCTTGTGTAAAAATTTAAAATAATATTCATATTAAGGAGTTAATAAGTATTTAAAGGAGAAGTAAAATTGCTATCGAAATCTAAAAAAAAACATTAAAACCTGCTTGATTGCTGGATGAAACTTGAATTCTATTTCTTAGAATTAATCCTCAGGCAATAAAACAGGTTTTGACGGTTACAAAATCGATAGTAAACTGAGATCAACTTGTTAGCTAACTGGATTTTATATTAAAACGATAACATACTTTAACATGAAAAAATACAGTGCGTTTTAAGATATCAAATCGACTTTGACAACCTCTGAATACAGCTGTTTAGAACGATTTTTGCAACTTTCACAATCTACTTTTCCTTGGCCCCTTTTAAACCATTCGCAGCATGGAGCGTTGTGAAAATCCTTCTTAAAAATGTCCATTCGCTGATACTTTTCAACAAGGTCGTTCAACGGTCTGAGACTGGCCATGATATAGTCAGAAGGCATCCGACAAACAGGACACAAAACTGGAACCGGTGGAAACTGACGACAATTTGCTAGAGCATAATTTTTAGGATAATGTTTTTTCTGCAGTTTCAGCCTTTTTTCGCGAATACAATCCAAATGAAAAACATGATCACAGTTTTCCAGCACACCAAACATTTTTGACGAGAATGTTGGCAATGTTTTCTTAAAACATATTTGGCAAATCCCGTCGGAATTAGGATTGATGTAAGATCCTCTCGCTAAATCTGTTAAAATTTTCTTGGAGACAAAGATGGACGGTGGTGTAATCAGGTGCAAATTTGCACCATATTGCCAAATTGTATTTTGGTATGGAATCATAGGAATGAAAGTGTGGATATCCACCATATTGCTTGAAATTGAATATTCTTCTAAAATAAAGAATTTAGCCGAGCGTGAATTCTTTAAAGTTTTTAACATATTTATTACTTCTTTCTTTTTCGACACTAGAGTATCATATGAATTCGGCATCCTGATTGGACAGTTTTTGATCAGAATCTTACGCAATGAAAGAAAAAAAAAATTATTCTAGACACATCTATAAATAGATATCATATTTGTTCGTGACCTTAGGTTTAAACTTGTCTACTACCGCTTCTGATGCTTCGTGTTTCATAATTCGTTATTTTATTTTGTATATAAGATGCTAGAAAGCCTAAATAGCTAACTTTCGCAACCAGAACAAGGTATATTATTTAAACAAGGTTAGCTTTCATAGAAATAATTTCGCAATTTTCTTCGAAACGGAATAACGGTACTTCTTTGATAACGGTTTTTTGATATTCTCTTGTTTTTTTTATAGTTATATGCAATAAATGACAAACCAATAAGCCAATTCTCTACATTTTAAAATAAATTCTAACAATGTTATGCGAAAAAAAAAGAAAGAGAGAAACTTAAGTAGAAAAAGAATTCTCGTAGAACTATAATGTCATTGTAAATGAGTTCTATGTCCAGCTATCTGGAATAATTTTTAATCATTTTATTTTCAGCATTACAAATGCGATATGAAAATAAAATTGGGCCACTACTCCTTAATTACTTTAATTTATTCGGTGCAGAAGATCATAAGAGATGATTAGATCAAATAAAACTATTTATTCGTTCGTAATGCAATACTTTTTTTTTGCATTTTGTTATTTTTACTTTTTATCAAACCTATGATTCTATCTTTTTTCTCATTGGACTTCATTTTGATGCAACACAAAATGACATAAATAACAAGTATACACAAAAAAATAAATAATGAATAAAATAAAAATTAAATAATTTAAGAAAATCGTTTGGTTTTTTGTTTTTTGCCGAAGTAAGTAAATTTAGCTATTTTATTTGTCTGTTTATTTATTTATTTATTTTTTTTTAAATATGCGGGGCCTAAAAAACAGTTGAATTTACTTGCGCTTGGTGACTTCATTATTGACAATTTCATCACCTGGTTCGGCGAAATCGTAAAGTACCCAATATTATGATGAATGTTAATGTCAAAGATAAAAACAAAAATCATACGTTTACAAATATTAAACAATCTTTGTTACACATTGAACAGACTAAAAATAATAAAAGCCTAATAAATAAGAATAATAAGCCTAGAAATAAGAAAACCCTTAAGACATACAAGTGCAAAGGCGACTTCTGCATAGGGACTAAAGATTAGATCGGGCCCATTTTTGGAGATCCGAGATATACGTCAGATAAAGACCAAATTATGCGGTCGCCTCACTTGGCCTTTGATGTGCATTCAAGAAAATTAGTAAATTAAAACCTTTTTTATCGCTAAACTGTGAAAGAAAAAAAGCGGAGACAAAAACTGAACCATCTGAAATGCAAGATGACTAAAAAATTAAAAAAGAAAACAATTAGCTCCAGCATCACAAAGCAAAACCACCGAAGAGAAGAAGCAGATTGCTGTGAATTTTTATATCTTTTACAAGACTCAGTAACTGAACTGATTGTTCTTGTTTTCCAGTTGCGCCATCTATGGCCAATAATTCGACTTCTACCACACCCGTTTATAGAGCGGATTCATTCATACATCCATCCACAGACCGTAATTTTGACCTGAATTAGAGAACGATCGATCTCCAATTCAGTACCCCCAGAGGTTAAATTTGTTCTGGGAACATGGAGAACTTTGTGACCAGACAGATTTAGCGTGCACCAATCACAATTTACTGCACGGGAAATCCTCGGCTGACTGGATTCGAACATCCATTCTCACGAACGGGAGTCCAGTTTAAAGTAGTAAAAGAGTTTATGAAAATTTTATCAGGAATCTGAGCTCGGCCGAAACCTTTTTTCAGTAAACGAGCCCGCGTCGGGCCGAACCCGTAGAGGACCCAGAAATAGTTAATAATCGAAACACATCTTTATTTCTAGTAAAAATTTTGAAACAGACATTTTTTAATGTGATAAATATGTTCATTTTTTATAAATATCTGTTTTTGGTTAAAAGACCTACATTGTTAATACAAATCGGTAAAACATTTTACGGGCCTTTCTTTTAAGCAGAATGTAAACTAACGATTTACTTCATCACTTATCACGTAAGTACATTGAATGATCTATCATTTAGTTCATCATGCCAAAACTATTTTAAAATTGTTCATTAAGTCTTAATTTTAAATCGAATACAAAAGGGCTGACGATCCAGTGCGATGATTTATTGTCCCTTAATACTTTTAAAGATTTAAGAGTGTTAATACTTTTAAATGAAAACTAAGAGTTGTTTAAATCTTACAACTGAGCAAAATTATGCCTTTAACAAAAACAACAACAACAAAAACGAGTTGATAAAGAAAAATTTAGCCAATGATCAACAAATGTCAAATTACGCATAATGAAAATCCTGATCAGAATAAAAAGTAGTACCGCTCTTCCATCCCGTAAACAGAAAAATGGTATCTTTCGCTTTATTCAAACACACTTTAATCCCTTACCTGTTTTAATGTATTTACTTTCCTATCTACCTTTGCTAGCAAAACTTCAAAAATAAAGCATATGAGGAAGGATTAAACCAGAAAGTAATATTACGTCAAAAACAGGGTGCACAAAATATCATATAGCGTAATTGTGATGCCACAATTGGCATTACATATTTGAAATTTCTTGATTACTTAAACTTTTTTTTAATCATCCTTGATCGAATTATATTTAAATTAAATGAATTAGTTAATTTTTATTTAAAGCAAACAAAATATTTTATTCGTTTCTTATCGATCAATGTAACGGCTAGTCTCATTAATTCCCAAGCGAAAACAAAAATTTATTTATAACTCTTTATTCTTAAATTTCTTACCACAAATATGTTTCAGTTACATGGTTATAATAATTGTCACAGTTTTGTTGGCGATCGCCAAGGTATTTTTCAAACCTAATATTGATTATGGGGGGTTGGCTTTATTTTTGGCGATGTTATTTTTTGATAAATCACCAACCATGGATCTCTTCTCATGATTCTAAATGTCTGTTGAGAACAATTCAATTTCTTTTTAATGTGACTTTTGAATAGGCAAATCAATTGGGGGATTTGTCTCCCATGGCTCGTCCATATTAATATTATTTATGCAAAATTTATTTAACTTCAAGTCTATGGATAAAATATAATTTTTGTATCTTGAGCTCTACAAATACTAAATAAAGGTTTTATATTAATTGTGATCCAGTTTTCATCTTCAACTGACAAATTTTATTATCCTGTTTTCCTCACTATCTTCAATTGGACAATTACAACTTCCAACAACACCTGAATTTTTCCGTCTTAACAGAAATATTATGTCAAAAAGATAACGGGTTAACTAGAATGTGTAGAAAGTTCAGTAATCTCTGTCTATCTATTTAATCGTCATCTATATATTTCAATTTCTTTCAAAAATGAACTAAAAAAAAAATTGTAGATAGAAATGTGTGTAAAGACATTATCAAAAACAACAGCAAACTGAACTAATCGAACAAAAACATTATCAAAACTCACCTAACTAAAGAATAGCAGATTAGAAGAAACTAAGAGAAGACGAAAAGTGATTATTAGGAATGCCTTAAAGTCTCATTCGACAACCAAACTGTTCTTAATTTTCATAATCACTGACTTCATTTCATAATCAAAAACTGGCACTGACTTGCCAATTATTGCTTCTTTTACCTCTAAATATTATTTTTCAATTTCCAATGAACATTGTTATTTTTTTTTTATATCAAAGGCAGTGGTTCCAGAACACCCTAAGGGATGTGTTTTGTACATTAATATTCATTAAAATATTCTTATTTGAAGATGAACATTTTAAGTAAAAGTGTTACTATAAGTCTAAATAAATAATTCTGAGAGACTCATATTTTCTATCTATCACCTTTATTGATATTTGTTTTTATATAAAACAGTACAAGGCAAGAGAGAGCACCTTTACCACAAAACATTAAATATGTAGTCAAAATGTCATTAGGAAAGTGGGGAAAAAAATTAGCAGAGATATGCACTTTTAGAATTCCTTAGACATTTAAATTCACATATAAATGCACTTTCAGAATTCTGGACACATTTAAAACAAAAAATTAACATCTTAAGCACCTTCAGAATTTCTGACATTAAAATAAATGCTTATAAAATAAACTATTAGTAAGCTGCTCTTAATACTTTTAATAAGAATGTAAAAAATCAATGTTTCATGTCTATCACCATGATTTTTTTATTCAAAAAAGCAGCACAAAGTAAAAGAAAAACACAGATAACTGCAAGCAAACTGTCTTCACTAAAAAAATTCAAAGGGGGAAAAAATCTTTTTCCTCTTCTTATCTTCCCGAAAAATTGTTATTTCTCAACAATCAATTGCAACGTCTCAAAAAAAAAAAAAAAATTCAATAATAATAATTTTATACGTTAATTATAAACTATTTTTACGAAATTTCACATTTTCAATTAAAATTCAACTAAGTTATTAGTATAAAATACAGTTTTCTTTTTCTATATACCTTATAATTAAATTTTTGTTCAACATTTTGCATAATTTTTGATTTTAAATAAACAATAGGTACCTAGATGAAATTATACAAATTTCATCAAAATTTATATTTCACTTAAACTATTCATAAAAATAGAAATCTTGCAGTGATCAATGATTAAGTACAAATAGTTAAAATTTACAATAACCATATCGAATAATTCAGAAATTTAGAATAACTAAATAATAAAAAGAATCTTCTCAGAAAATTTTTAGTATATAATTCAATAACATCGAAAGAACATTTCACCAAACCTCTCTAGATAATTAGATATTAGCCAAAAATAGCATAAAACTAAAACACACATTAACATAATATAAAAGCTCTTTACAAAGCAGTTGTTTATAAATTAGAGAACATCAACTAGCCATAAAATTTTGATTTTATTTAAAAATATGCTACAGTTCATTAAGAAAAAGCATAATTCAATTGTATACTTTTAAAAAAATAAATTACAATGAATATTTCTTCTTAATATGAATGTATAAGCTATATACAAATATGGTAGTGAAGAAATCTCAATATTTTTTACTTAATATAGGAAATTCTAAACTAATAGCAGCTTTTGATTTGTTTGGACGGAAATTTTATCATTTGATTTTTTTGATCAAATGAAAGATTGATCGACTTTCAATTTAACAAAAATAAATAAAAATACTTTTAATAACAATATATTGCATTTACAATAAAAAAAAATCAATAAAATAGCTTGGAATGTTTAGTTTATAAAGAGATTCACATATTCACAGTTAATTATAAAAACATGCAATCTTAAAACAATGTATTGAATATTATTAGCAACAATACAATGCAATAATGAAAAAATAATAAAATAGCTTGGAATGTTTAGTTCATAAAGAGATTCACAAATTCACAGTAAATAATAATATGTATCCTTAAAACAATATATTGCATATTTTTTGTAACAACATAATGCATAAATGTAAAAATTAATAACATAACTTGGAATTTTAAATTTATAAAGAGATTCGTAAATTCACATGTAATAATAATCATATAAAAGTTATCAATTTCAAGAGTACAATAAATACAAGATCATCAATAAGGTGTAAAAAAAAATATCCCAATCACCGGTATATAATATCGAAAACAAATAAAAATAAATTATTTACAAGCTGTAAATTGGACGGAATGATAAGGAATGCAAGTAATATCACATAATCAAACATTTTAAAGTAAAAATTATAACACATAAGTACAAAAATAACAAATATTAGTTTACAGTACACTAATGTGATTATTAAATGAAAACATTACAAAAAAACATATGAAGCAACAAAAATACAACAATGTATGAACTACAAAGACCTATGAAACCAATACATATTTTCTGACTTGTTTTTTCCCAACTAATAAAATAATGTAGACAACTATCCACAAATAATACTAAATACAAAAGTATTCAAATAAATGTAAACAATTTAAATAAAATAATTAAAATTATTAGCCATTTTAACATTTTGCTAATATTCATAACATTATAACAAGGTATAGATATGTTTTATCATCATTCTTTTACTCATCATACAAAATTTTTTTTAAATAATTAAAAAAAAAAAAAAAACAATTAGGAAAATAATATAACTTTATAATTATTTATAATCAAGAAATTGATTAATTTATAACAAATGGATTAAAAGCTATTTTTAGACATTAATACAAATATAGATTAGAATTGATAGAAAACCAATAGGCAATTAAATAATTTCTCACAGTAATTATTAAAACTAATCAGCTTGGATAAATAACATGCAAAACACGAGTGTATTAAGAATTTTTCAAGAGAATTAAATATTGTATAAGTTCAACTGAAGCCAAGATCATAGAAGTTTTAAGAATATTATAATACAAAAGTAATTACAAAATACTTTTGTTTGCATAGCAAAAATATTTAATCTCAATTAAATTTTTAATGATACTAATTAGCATAACTTCTGCCATTAAATAAGTATAACTTTTAGACAATAATATAATTAGCACAACTTCTGCCAATAAATAATTATAACTTTTAACTGATAATATAATAATCACATTTCAATATATATATATATTATTTATTAAGACCTAATGATAACATTCTTGGATCATGGATAAATTCTCATTGAATGATGAACACGTTAAAAAAAATTTTAATAAAGAAAAACAAAAAGTTATAGCTTCATCAAAAGTAAATGCATATATTATTCACTTTTTTTATAATTAAAAGTAAAAAAACAAATTGGACTTCAAACGAATAAATTTTATTTTAAACTAAAATGATTATCAGCTCAAAATCTTTCTTTAAAATGCATTCACACTAATTTCAAAAAATAATTTTTCATCTTAGTTATTTTATATAAAATTTTAATTACAATAGTATTGAATCAATTTACAATAAAATTTTAAGAGTGAAATTTTTTAATGAAATATTTAGAGAATGTTGTATTAGTTATAAATTTTTCAGATCTTATGTTTTGATTACTAGCAAAAGTAATTCATCAGTTATATAAATAGTAGTTAAATAACAAATACTTATTTTAAACATCACACAAAGCTAAATGACTTTTTTTTTTCTCCATAATCACTAGTTTATTCCATTAATCATATGGTTTATACATTTATATAGACCATATTGCTACCTAGATTAGATAATAACTTCTGCGAATATTCTTAGATAATATATTTTTCATTAAAATATGAAATAAATTAAGCAACCATTTGTATCAAATAATGATTAAATTCATATAGGCAATGCTTCAAACATGATTTTGATTATAGAGAAAATAATGGTGTATAAATAATTTAAACACTATTAACAATAAAATATGGTAGTATTACATTTGTACCAACTGTTTATTAAAACTCAGATTTTAACTCTGTAACAGTTTTTTGATTCAGCAATCAATAGTGGAAAATTGCTTCAAATATGACTATGACAGCAAATCTTTATAAAAATTCAAAAAACTATTCACCACCACAAAAAAATTATTATACATTTCACCACTGGCAAGTGACTTTTCTTATAAAATATTCATTATAGTTAAAACTATATGAGAAGGACTATGCTTCTGTTCATTTGTCATACAAAACTCCACCACAGATGAAATATGAATGAAACGAGAATGATAAAGATAGAGGACATCACATTCCCAGCCGCAGCAGTACAATCAACAATAGTCATTTCCAATAAAAATTCTCGACCTAAATAAAGTTTATAGTCACGCTTTTCATCAGGAACCCTTTTCAATTGTTGAGTAGCATCTTGGAATATTAAATCACTATAATCATCTTCTGAGACAAACATTTTCAAAGTAAACTCTTCACTATATTTTGATCCATAATATTGCTGAGCATAAAGAAATAAATCTATATATGCATTTATGTACTGAGCTGGCTTCATCCTATCAGTTACTATTGCATTTGATGCAACTTTCCCAAGATTGCACGATTCATGCATGTCAAAAGCAGCTCTGGTACCATCACGGCAGAGAAGTTCGAAATCATCCGGCATCATGGGACGGGACCACCAGTCAGGATTTTTTCCAGCCGTATTTTCCAAAATGGTTGTATGTTTAACAAAAGCAATATCTCCTCCACCTTCAACGAGACATCTCAGAGCTCCCGTATGGCCATAAAATGGCTCCTGAGAGCTTTTAGAGCAATAATAAGAACTAACTCCATGACATAAATCACAAAGTGTTGTATAATCTACATCTCCAACTGTATATTCTCTAGATAAAGCCCCTGGGACACAACTTTTTTGAAAAAATTCTGCAGCAGCATGAGCTGAATCACAGCCATACGATCGCATTCTTTCACTAGAAAGAAGGAAGCTCATGGGTACGACCCAACCGGCAGCCATTCCAATACCTGTGTGACAAGATTTTTTACCTTTTAAATACAATAAATCAGTATCTTTATCTGGAGTTTTGGCCACTGCAATCACATAATAAGCAGGTTCTTCCAAGTCATACTGTTCAGCAATAATTGGCATTAAATTGTACTTTTGCCCAGCTTTGTAAATTTCACCAGCATCAAGTACTACTAGATCAGCAGCATTTTCATTTATCATTTGCATGCATTTCATTTGACTAAATCCTTTTACGCATACTAAATCTGGCCTTAACATCTTAGCTTTAAATGCTGTCTTCATTTTTTGACATTTCTTCATTTCTTGATCAGAAACAACACACAACCTTGCTGGTGGGATTGGACATTTTTGTAATTTTTGATGAAAATTTTTCTCCATGTTACCTAAGTACCCAGTGAAGGTCTGTTGCCTTTCTTCTAGAGGAACAAGATCGACAGTGAGATCTTGAAAGAGAAGATTTCTTTCATTGTACTTATCATAAGTTCCAAATAGCTGAAAACCTTCAGGATCATTGCTTACATCATCATATGGATCTCTTCTAAAACTTCCAGATGAATATCTAGGATTTCTAAACTTGGAAGCAGCCATGGATAAAAACTTTTGGTAAAAACGCTTTTGCTCTGGAGAAGCTGCAGAAGATGTAACAACTGCATGTGCAGGTACAAAGCCCCAATTACAAGTTTTGTATGAATCAATGTTAGCAGTAGCGCCATTTGGACAAACTAGTTTAAAGAGATTCTTTCGAGGTCCACGATAGTCTTCAGAAGATGTCATTTCATCCATAGTAGTATGCTTAAGAAAGGCAATATCGCTACCACTGATAAGACAGTTGAAAGCGCCATCAAAATCAGCGTATGGATCGCTACCTGAACATTTTGTAGTTTTATCCCCAACACACAGATCGCACATGTCCATGGGATTATCACCAGTTGGATTGTATTTGTCAATAAGGGAATTTGGAGCACAACTTGGCCCGAAGAAAGCAGCTGCAGTCTTAATCAAATTGTTGCAGTCAACAACATGAGCAAAATCGAGATCTATTAGAACTGATATCGGAATGACCCATCCAGCCATTTGTCCAACTCCAGGAAAACATGCCTTTGTACCACGAAGATCTTCCAAACTTCGGACGGTTAGAGATTCGCGAGCAACGGCTACTGCATAATATCCATCTTCATCATTTGTATAACGCTCTGATACAACTGGAACAAGACTGTTGAAGCGTCCTGCAACATAGATCTCACCCGGGTCTAAAGTCATTAAATTAGCTCTACCAGATTCTATAACATTCATACATTGGTCTCTGTCAGCTGCTTGATAACACGAAAGTGTAGCATTTACGCTACGAGTTCGATTAACTGCTTTGGAAAAGTCAATACATTTCCTTTGCTCAGCATCACTAATAGTACACCATGTAATTGCATTAGTATAAAAAGCCTCTCCAACAGAAATAGTACAATAATATACAAATACAGTGAACCACGCCCAACTCGACATTTCCATTTTTATTTTAAATTGAATAATTACGACCTTTTCTTGAACATTAGGGAAGTCATATTTTAAAAGAGATTGCGTATACACTGTCTAATAAATATATTTTCAAATTTTGCATAATTAATTCACATATTTAAAATCTAATAACATAAACACCAATAACAGTTTAAAAGTAAACAACAGCAAACTAAAGTGAAAGCAGAAGTATTTGTTTCTAGGAGACTTGCTTTGTCTCTATAATAACTAAATTTGTTTAATTTAAAATAGCTTAATGCTGGAAAATTACGAATTTTATTGAATATTTTACACGTAAGGAGACAATAATTGAAATTTTTCGCAACATTTTTGAAGAAATATGAAAAAAAAATGCGACAAACATCAGAGAAGATTATTCAACTCAACTCTAAATTTAGTTTCGTTTTTGTTGTCTTCTAGCGATGCGGACAAATTAAGAAGTTGTCGGATTATGAGCATCAAAATATATTTCTAACTTAAGTTAACTGCTCAAAAATCAATAATAGATGAATATTAACGGACAATTAAGACAAAAATATCATGCCTTATGATCGTATCAGAAGAGAATATCCTCTTCATTTGTGTGTGTGGTTTAATAATTACAAAGAACTGGACAAGTATTTACAAACATCTGAGGTATTTATAAAATTTAATTTCTCAGAAATATGTGATTAGTCTCCTTTTGTGTATAAGAATAACATGTATTTTAAATTTTTTTTTCATTGATGTAACCTTTTGATACATTACAATAGAGAAATTAAGAACTACTTAAAGCACGAGAAACCGTAGTCTTATCTATTTAACCAAGAGAAATGCTACAGTAAGTTTTATTATGTATGAAGCTTCTATACGTTTGGTTGTATTTCTGAAAAATGACTTTTTAAAATATTAATAAAATTGACTATGAAAGAGCGTGCCTACAGTTTAGGACAAAAACTGTGCCCCCCAGTCCTAATTTATTCTTCTTACGCCTGGAGCAGCTTGAGCGAATCAAATATTTTTGCACACAATTATAAAATACTTTTATCCAGAAATGGGACTATGCAGAAAAATCTTTATAGTTATTTATATATTATTTAATTTAATGTACAAATTTTTTTCAACTAAGTCATTTTAAATGAAAAAATTATTCAATTGGTCTAAGAATTTTTAAGAAGAAAAATTAAATTATTTAAAATCTTTTCCTATAATTACTTATTAATTATTGATTCATAGAAAAAAAATAAAAAGTTTTCTTCAAATGTGTTTTAAAATTGTTTAAGTGAAGGGACAGTAATTACATTTTTCCATGCTATTATAATTTAAAACTATCACTAAATTTTTATTTTTGAAGTTTTTTCATTGCTGGTCATCGATTTGTATACTTAAATGTATGGTCTTAATGTAAAAATTAAAAATATTTAGTTAATTATGAGATGGATTTTGGCCTAATTGTCTGAGGGAAAAGTTAATATTTCTTGAAAATCACCCTTGTATATTTTATAATTCAAAACTGCATAAAATTATAATTAAATTATGTAATAAATTAATAAAATAAAGTTATTTATTCATGAAAATCTCTAGGGTTTTTTCATGGTTGGAGAACGAAAGCTGTAATGAGTAATTTAACTTTGGATCAATCTCCTAATTTAACAGTGAGGAGGACATTTTCCAAATTATGGCTTTTTTTTTTTTTTTTTTTTTGTACTGTGCTTACATGTTTATTTTGCCATGTCTAATTTTAATGAAATTTTCATAGTAATTTTAAGTAAAAAATAGTCTAGCTCATTTATTACAAGCTGAAATTTAAATATGACTAAAAATTTAATGTAAAAATTTGTAGTCTTATTTAAATTTTTATTTGGATTAAATGTTTGGTTTAATCTTGAAAGAACCTATATAAAACCCTATTATTTTTTCAAATTTAATGAGATTTTTTATAAATTATTTTATTTAAGTTTCGAAAAAAAAATTGTTTTAAAATGTTCATGGAAATTTCATTCCCTTAGAAGGGGTTTAAAAACGCCCCTTTAATTCGATTTGTTTTAAAATTATATGCTTATAAACAATAAATGATAAACAATGTAAAGTTTCTCATATGTCCTGTCGTAAATCAGAAAACCAGTTTGAATATTAGCACAGAAAAAGTTTGTATGAAATTATGGACAGTAATTGCAGTAACTAACAGAAAATGTTTTTTGTATACAAACAATTGAACCTATACCTGTTGGTGTTCATGTGTCTGTGTGCATCCTTCTCATCAAATGTTTGTAAATTAAAAATCTAACAGTATTTGTAAAGAAATATTTAACCTAAAAAACGCAACTTTTTGAGAAATTACAAATTTTTCTAAAATTAAAATGTATTTCATGCCATGTATGTTGTACGTTCAACAAATTTGTTCATTAATATATTCAATTGTGGAGATTTAACTAAATTAAATTTTAAAAAAACAAACGATTTTTCTATCAGCATTCATTAAAAATGCATTTTTTTTATAAATATTTTATATTTGTTCATTATAACTTTCATATTTCAATAATTTCAGTGGATTCAAGTTCTTTTTAATGAGTCTTGACCTTGACAGTCTTGTTATAAAAGAGTTTACTTCTAATTTATTTCATGGGTTAACCATTTTTTTAACTTTCAGAATGACATCGAAAAGAAAGATCCTCGTGGAAGAACACCTTTGATGCTGGCAGTCACATTAAACCATCTAGAATCGGCTAGAGTTTTACTTAAACATGGTGCAGATGTTATTGTAGAAAATAAACAGGGATATACTGGTAAATATATTTTTTTACTGCAGTTAATATGTTATGCAATATTACTGTTTTTGAATTCAAAATTTCTAATAGAAAATACTTACATCCCCTTAAGTGCTTGCCTTTCAATGTGATTTTATCAATACCTGCAGGTTATGTTTCAAATCAATGGTTGAGTTCACTAACCGAATATCTATTTCATGGAAAATTTTAAATTCATGTAAATTAATTTCAAGAATATCTAATTCACAGAGCATTCTCAGTTTTCAATGCATTACTAGTATAATTATTTACTGTATATTTTGGTGTTTTCTGGTTTAGAAGTTGATGTGAAAAAAACAAATATTAAAATTTTTAAAATTAAGCCACCAAATAAATTATTAGTAAATCTTCTCAAGTTAAAAATATTTCACATCAAAAGCACCTATAAAGACAAAAAATTTTGCTCTTATTGACACTGTGTATCAAATGATAGACATGTAGCAAAATGTGAATTCAAATGTTATTTAAAATCTTTTAAGGCATTTAGTATTTCAAATTTTTTGGATGGCGGGAAGACGATTTTTTGTGGGACATCAGATAAGTGTGATGTTGAATTCATTGGTGAGTGGGATCTGTTTGACGGCCCCGTTAATGTTATTGAATCCAATATGATGTTCTGGAATTTTTAACTTTCCTATATTTTAAAACTTTCATTGTGTTATATTTTTTTAATCTCTCGTATAAATAATCTTTATTTTACTTATTCTTAATTTATTTTGAGTGTAATTTAAATTATTGTATCTAAAAAAAATTGATTAAAAAAAAGTGCAAAATAAATTCTAAATAACATTTTAAAAACGTTTTTGAATGAGGTAAATTGATGCAGATTGTATATAAGTCTTCCCCCCTGATTCTCTTAGAATTTCAGGGGTTCAAAAAGTCAACTTATACACTGATATATATGGTAATGGGATTCATTAAAACAAATTTACTGGCCTGATAAAATTTAAATTTAATTAAAAATTATAATAAAACAGGGTTATTAGTTTCCCTGAAATTTGATGTTATAAAAGTTAAGAGTTAAACAAATTAAACTTGCTACTCTTCACATATTTCCCAAAACTAGCAAAAAAAACATTTGCTGCTTATTAGAGGATTAAATAAATTAAGTTTTTATTTTTGTTGGAAAAACTCTTTTCGGCATACACACCTGCACCAGACTCTTTGCATTCTAAGAAACCAGTCTTCTATCTCTTTAGAACAAAGTCTTCTATCTCTTTTCAAGAATTCTATCTCTTTAGAAACATGATGAAAAATAATCGCTCACTTAAGTGAACATGGAAAAAAATCTGATGTTTTACAACACCTGAGAATGGCCAATTTCCTAGAAAAAGATGCAAATCATATCCGACTCTCCAAATCAAAAACTCTTTTTCATTTTTAGCAAACCTCAGTGAGTGTTTAGATTCTTTTAATGTTTTGATTAAGATATCCGGTAGTTTGACCGAAAAAAAAAATGGAAATAGTTCAGTTTTTACGAGAAAAAAACACTGTGAAGGAAATTTTAATGTTTTATTCTTGGTTGAAAGGGTTATTGTAATGTATCTTGAGAATTAGATAGCAGTAAGTAGCTGATTCCTCTAACCAGTAAGATTACAAAATGGTGGACACTGTAGAACTTTTAATAATAAATTTTATTCTATGTCTCATTTCTTTAGGAGATCAGCTATTAATTATGTAAAGCTACAGCATTCTAAAATATAATTTATAGTTCAAAATGGCATATATTTTTTAAATGATTAAAAGAATAACCAATCTTAATAAAAGAAAATTTATTTCTTCAAAGTTAAGAAAAAAAACTTTTTCAATCTTTTATTTCCTGTATGAAGTAACATAATTATTTCATCTTCTGTATTTTAATATTTACTCCGTAGAGGAGATTTTAGCAGTTTGAATGTGAACTTTGCATGTATTTTTAAATAGTTTTAAATGTCAATATTATTAATTATATTTTAACAATATTTTTAAATGTCATAGTTGTCCATGAAGCTGTCAGCACTGAGAATTCTCAGCTGTTGCAAGAAATTTTGGAGAAACGGGACTTCCAACGGTACAGCACCAGAGCTATTGGAATTCCAGATTTGCTATCTAAAATTCAGAGTGTTAGTATTTTTGTATTTCTTATTTCGATTACATATTCAAGTTTCACATTTCTAATTACTGAGTGTACGTGATTGAAATAAAAGTTTTGTTCGGATCTGTAACTGTTTTTTTGTACATAACAAGTTTTTTTTTTTTTTTTTTTTACCTAAACGTGTAATTTATTTATTTTTTCTTAAAAAATAATATATTGTAACTGGAATAGTTAACAGAGAATTTCTAACATCCCTAACAATATAGGGGGTGGGTGTTTGCTTAGGGCTTGGTCCTTTTACTGCAAGCAACTTTTTTTTTGATGAAAGAAATGAATCAAAAAAATACTAAGGAAGGATTTTTTTTTTCTTTCAAATTTTCTACAATAGCTTATCAACTGTTAGGTTAAGTCAAAAGTGTCTTCAAATGCTTTCTGTAGTTCACTAATCAGTTTGAAGATAACTGCTATACAAACCTAAATCTACAGCTTAGATAATCACAATATATATATATTAATTTCATAAAAAAATTTAAATTTTTTTAAATTTGTTTTGTTTTAAAGTACAAGTTTACTAGTTTTTTTTATATATAATATGATACTTTTACATAATATAATACATTTTTACATAATATATAATTTTTTTTCCCTGGATAATATAAATATATTATTAAATCTTTATTTTCACTGTACAGCTTATTTATAATTTGCAGAAGTTTCAATTATGTAATTTTTTTGTATTAAGATTCTTTATCCAATAAATTAGATTTTGTCAATTTGAATTAAATCAGATTTGTTTTTCTGAAGGATATATGTTCCTCATATTTTGAGATAAAAATTGGGTTTTTAAAACATAATTTATATTCTCTGGTGAATTTCTTTTAGCATATTTGTAATGCAGAAGAAATGTCAATTTCACTTGGTAGAACGAATGTCAATTTAGAAAGAGCAATATATGATATAGATAAAATTATGACTTATGAATTATTATTGATGTACCAAAAAAAAAAAGTGTTTGCAGTGCATGTCTTAAATCTTAGTGTCCATTATTATTCATCCTGAATATTATTTTAAACTTAATATTAAACAGGGTTCTCCATGTTAAGGAAAGCCTAGAATTGACAGGGAATTTAAATTTAGTTAAATAAAAATCAGGGAACATTGTTTTAATCTAAAGTAATTGTGCAAAAAACTTGAAAAATAACCAATCTTGAAAATCTTGGTAAAGTAAGTAAATAAATCGAACATACTTACAATTCTTGTAATGATTCTGCTGCAACATGATTAAAATTTCTTAGAATTATTAAAATTTTGCTACAAATTTGCTAAAATAAAAACTCTTTCTTTAATAGGTTCTTGCTTCAAATATATTCTTAATTTTAACCATATTTGCAGTTTAACAATACTATTCAATTGGTTGCTTTTGATTTAATTAAGAAAGTAAGACTTAAATTTTGGTTCATAATACTAATATAATCACAATCCTATAAAAAATTTATTGGGTATATGACTGATAGGACTCCAAGCTGGCAAACTGTTGTATAATTTGAATTTTAAAATTTTCCAATTTGCATACATTTTATAATTTATTGGCTTATGTGTTATAAAATCTACTTGTTAAACCTTTATCTGATAAAGTTTTTTCTTAAATTTAATTAGTTTTTTTTAAATAAAAGGTAAGTTTGAAATAAAAGATGTTACTTCTGAAATAAAAATTATAGATTATTGATGAAATAAGGCTATGTTTAGCAAAATGTGCTGTCTGTAATTTTGTTGATATTTTCCTTAGAAACGTGGAAAATTCAAAGGAATTTATTAATGAAATTGAAAAGAAAATCCCATTCAATTGCTATTCTCTTCTAAAAGTGGAACTTAAGGTCTTGAATATAAAGTTTGAAAAACATTTTAAGCAGTTCATGTCTATCTCTTCAAAATATTGTTTAAAAAATTAAATCAATCTTTGAATTTAAGTGTATACTAAAAATTTGAAATGACTTCATTAATATTTGATTGGTTGAAAAAAATTATAAACTATGCAGGATTCTAAATTAAAAAGCTATCATAAATTGCATTGTGGAGTAAAAAACTATTTTTGTTTTAAATTTTTTCTTGCAATTTTTTCCAAATGTTTCATTTATAAGGGTGCTTTTTCCCTTGATTAAAAGAGAATTAGTTGCTAGAATTTGAAGAAGAAATGTATTTCAATTTGTTATTTAATTTGTATTATCTTAATTAATAAATCTAATTTAAAGAAATGTTATGTGTATTGATTATAACAATTAATATTGAATTGTCTTTTACCTTTTTCTGCCTTCATTCGAACAATTTTTTAAATATTTGTTGGATTACTACAATTTTGTTAAAAAAATTATTTTTTGATTATTTCAGACTCCAGATTTCTATGTTGAAATTCGATGGGAATTCATCAGCTGGGGTATAAGTCTTACCAATTTTTACTCATTATAAGTCGATTATTAAATACATAAATCACTTGATATTTGTGAACTTAAATGCATAAAATTTTTAATTACTTTTAAGAAAAATTTAATAATTTCTTTAAGTTTTTTTTAAAAAAAATATTACATTTACTGTTAAAACACAAATATTTTTACACCAGTCAATATTTAAATGATGCATCGAATTGTTCATAATTTTGTAAGATTTTTTTACTACGTATGTAGTTAAACTACATTTCAGTTTTAATTTTGTTACATATTTTTTAAAGTAAAAAATTGTTTATAAAGTCACAATACTTTATAATTCATTGCAGCAAGTGAATCCTTTTTTACCCTGTTAAATCAACGTTCTTTGAATTCAGCTGATTTGTTTTTTCTTGTGAATATTTTAGACATAATTCTGATGCTTATTACCCTCTTATATATTTTATCTGTTGGCTTATTTATCTTTGCCTATTTTTTAACATTTTGTGCATTGTTTTTATATGTGAATTATTTTTGTAAATATATAAGTAGTTCTAAGAATAGTTGGAACTTTAAAGTTAAATAGAAACTCATTATGAATATCTGTGACACAAGAAGCCTGTATCAGATACTATACAAGATATACACAAAAAGTGTAAACACCATTCGCAGAAAATTTGTCATTTTCACAAAATTTTTTTATAGTGTTACTCATTATGTATTAAAAAAACAGTCAAAATTGTATTTGTATCAAAAATTGAATGGACAGCGGAGATTTAAAAAAAAAAATTACTACATGTTTCTGAGTGACTTAAATTTTAGAAATAGAAAGAAAAATTACTAAAGAAATTACTAAACAAAGATTACTAAAAGAAAAATTACTAATATTTGAATAAATTTAGTCAAAATAAGGTTGACAAAAAGGTTTAAATTAATTATTCAAGTCAATAAATTGTTTACAGAAAGTTTTTTAAATAAGATTTTTGGTCCTCAGTAGGTTCTTTATCTTATTTAAGTCTGCTCAAAGGATTAAATGGTCTCTTTAATTTCTTCTCATTTTTATTTTTTTCACTTCAGAAAATTTCATAATTACAATCATATTTACAATAAAAACTGACAATGTTTTTAATCCTTCTAGTTCCACTCTTATCCAGAATGTGCCCTAGTGATACTTACAAAGTTTATAAATGTGGTATGTATTTTATTTATTGCCTTTAGAAAAGTTTTATTGTCTAGCAAATAATATTTATTATATTATCATTTAATATGTTTCTATTTTGTATGTTATTACAGTCAAACCTCGGTATAGTGAACCTTCAAGGGACTCACAAGTCACGGTTCGAAATCTCAGTTCACTATAACCGGGAGTTCATCCGCACTGCAAACAATTTTAATTAATTTCCCAAACTGTTCCCTTTTATTACACATTATTTAAATAAATGACCCATAAAAAGAAATACAAAAATGGTTAAAAAACAATATGTAGTTTCAAAAAATGTGTTAACTTTTATTTTTTATTACTCTTTGTCTTACACTGAAAAAATTTAGGGATAGGGAACTGAGATAAAGGAAGCAAAAAAAAAAAAAATGCTTATGGCTACATTCCATTCAATAGATATTTTTAAAAATCGGTATATGTATTTTATGCAAAAATTTCAAAATTACCAAAACATTAAGAAAAAAAGTCAGTCGAAGACAGAAAAAAGTTAATAATATCCAATTTCCTCTCTTTTTTTGGTTCACTATGTCCGCAGAAAATATTATATGTGTATAGCAAGGCACGATAGCCAACATTTCGTTCACGATATCCGGATGTACACTATAAACCATGTTTACTTTAGCGGGTTTTGACTATTATGTTACCCTTAAATTTGTTAAAGGTAATATTAATTTCTTTATGTTAAGTCATATGTTCTTTAAGCTCACTGAATATTATTTGTTTCTTATTTTTGTGCTTGGATTAAGTTTATGTAAATTAGAGTATTAGGTTCAATTTCTCTTTCTTAATGACCTTACAGGCTCCAGTGTTCGAATTGATACAACACTTCTAGGATTTTATCACTCAAAATGGCAGAGGGGTAATCGGAGCTATATTTTTAAGGGTCATGGTAAGTTTACTATTTTATCAAATGTTGAAGTTAAGATATAAGTGATATTAATATAATTAAGTAAAATTAAATTTTCCGAAATTTTATCTTGAAAAGTTTGGTTTTTGTGTTTTAGGATATTTGATTATGCACTGATTTTAGTATACACCCTGAAATTATAATAATAAAATCATTTAGATTGGTAATAAGTGTTCAGTTTTTGTGAAAAACCTTTTGTTCTTATAGAATTAGAATATGTTCCTTTCTTTTAGCAAATGTGAGATTTTAATTTAATCACTTTATATTATCTGCAATAGTTTCTAATTTATTTTTCTTTATTTGCATTACTGTGTTCTTGCAAGCACAAAAAATTTATATTTTTTCATTCGAAATATCAAATGATTTAGAAATGGTATTACTGTTCTGAAAATGTAAACTTTATACAATGTTATGATATATTGATAAAAATACAGATTTTAGAGTTCAGTGAGTTATATTGAGGAATTTTTTAAGTGATTTTAAAATTATTTTTTTAATAAATTTTTTTAAATATTTTTTCTTTAAATGCATCTTTGAATATTTATTTTATCACAATTTTCAGTTTAAATTATGGAAAAAAAGCTCTCAAGTTGTTTATCAGTTGTCATTTAAGTTGACTTTTTTTGAAAAAAAAATTGTGCACCCTGATTTTCTTTTAGCATGCCTTTAATTATTTTTTATGAACTACAAATTTTTCTCTTAGTTTAATACTGAGTGAGAATTACTTTAATTACTTTTTGAAATATACACATAAAACAGTATAAGAGGTTAAATTAAAAATTGTTGAGGATCAAATTCAGTGATTACATTATATTACGCATTTTGACAAATTTTTACAGTGATAAGTGAGTGTTTTTTCGAAAGTCAAAGTATCCTTTTCTGTGAAGAAACGCTTTGCCCTTTTTTATTTTTAGGGAGAACTCTGTCTCTTTTAATATTAGGACTTTTTTTTGAATTTTAGAATGCCAATTTTATGTTTTTCAAACAGTTTATGCACAGTTTTTATACTTAACTGAGCAAAGAAAAATTTCTTGCCCTTATAAAAATTTTTAAAAAATTATCAAAATTTTGTGTTTTTGTTATAATTTCTAATAATCTTCTTGTAAGTGAGTCTAGTAGGGCTAAAAGTTGACTGATGTCAACTTATAAAAACATTGTAGCATCTTAACTTGGTGTCAATCTAAAGTGGACAAGATGTAATTTTTTACATGAATTAAATAAAAATATTTATTTCAATTGAGCTTCAAAATATCTATTTTTGTGCATTTTCTTTTATGTTATGAAAATTAATGTATTTTCTTTTCTTTATGCAAAAGTTCTTAAGTTTTAGATTTCTGAAATAAATTTTATTCCTTCCAAGATGATGGTGCTGTTATCATGGAAGTGAACCACGATTCTAAGAAGGTTTTTATGGAACAGATGAAAATACTTCCTCAGCACATGATGACAGTCATGGTTGCCCTCTCACCGTCACCAGAACAAGTAGCTGCTCGTTTCCAAGCACCCATAGTAGCCACATATGTTGACACAGAAAAGATCCATTTTGATAGGTTTGTCACAATTCTACTTTCTCTGCTGTACTGTACTGTGCAAATTTATTGGGCTAAGTGAAATTTTTTAAACCTGAATGTGTTGAAAAAACTGTAAAATACCCCTTGAATAAAATGTTTTCAGTTTTTGTCTCTGCAAACAGCGCTCTATTATAGTTTGTCTAAGCTAAGAACTTCTCCAGACATTTGTCTGGATCTGTGGCGATGACTGTGGAGTTGTTTCGGGTCAGATCAGCGAGAGAAGGGGAATCTCTTCAGTCTATTGTGTTAGTCCTAGAGTGAAGCTACGCTCCTTAAAATGCGCCATTTTTGTTTCCATAGCACCAGAGGGCTTTAGACTTTGTGGTGGGAGGAGTTCTTAGCTTAGACAAACTATGCATGCATTCAACCAAGAACATATAATTATTGCGCATTAAATTATTCGAAACATGCAGTCATTTTATAGGACATTTCATCTTGTTTGGAACCCTGTCATAACTCAAAAATGATCAAGAGATTCGGGGTAACTAACAGTAATTCTGCTAGACTTCGGAAGCTATGTGTCCTTAAAATCCAGGACTTATGAATTTTCCGGTCCTTTTACACTAAAAGTTGGTCTCTATTTTATTTAAAATTATACGTATAATATATCAACGCATTTATATAATCAACGTATTAATATAATCAACGTATATATATATAATCTTATAATTATTCAAAAAAAATTTAATTTGCTGTATCCTAATTAATTAGCTTATACCAATTAGTTTGCTCATATACAAACAATGGGGTCTGCAAATCTCAGTCACCTAGTCATTGTGGTGCCTATAAGTTGGTAACTTGCCCCAAAATTTAAAACTTAAAATCTGTATATTTCTGTGTGGTATGCTCTAAAAATTTGGCTCTGACTCCTTATATTTTAAAATACATATTTTTAAAATCTCTGTTTTTTATTCTGTCAGTCTCTAAGAGCAAGCATTGTTCATTTATCTGTTATTTTAAACCAAGCTAATATTAATTTATGCTTTGACTTGTGTTTTTTCAATTATTATAGACTGAAGTCAGGGTTGCTTCATAGGAAAAGCAGTAAACCGGTGATAATAAATGGCTATGAATGTAGGGTACAGTATCTACCAATACTATATAAACATTTATTTCTGCTTTTTTATTTATATTTATTTATTTCTGTTTCATATTATTTACTTTTATTTCAAATTGTTGTTTCACATGAAAGTGGTACTCAAAATTTTTATTTCTTCTAATGATTGGGTTTCTGAGCAGGTGGTTTTCTAATTTTTTACGACTTTTATTCAAAATATTAGAATAAAAGAAAAATTCGGCATCAAAAAATTTCTTGCTTTATTTATTTGTTTTTTACTTACTTAAATTAAATTACAAATTTAATGAGTTAAGTCTACATATTTCACAATATGTTTATACTTCTAAAAAATCAAAAAAATAACATGAGTTAATCATAGAATTTATTTTTTGAAAAAAATAAAATGTAAGAATAAAATTTCTTGTGGTCCAAAATATTAGAATATTTCACTATAAATTCTAAAATTCAATTTTAAACAGAGAAAGAATATAAAATAAACATTCCATTCTTCCAATACTGTTGTAAAATTTTGCTAACGCTTGATTGAGAGTAATTCAATAAGTTTACTATATATTGTTTATTTTTACCATATCAGTATAAGTCATTAACTTCCAGTTTTACTCATTCTGAAATATCACGTATATGTCCCATTTTAAAACAAATTCGAAACATAAAGTACTCGAGGAAAGTCTTAAAAAAGTCTAAATGGACAAAATTAAATATTTTGAGATTGAATAATAATTTTTATAAATTATTATTTTTTTTCAAGAAAAAGACCAAAATTTAAGCTTGCGTCTCAATTTGATTGAAAATAAATTACTAAAAAATATTGTTCGCATATCATCGTCATCATCATAGTTAGCCCGACAGCACAATGGGGGCATGCCTTTCTCTGAAGATTTCTCCATAATGATTTCCGATTTATCTTTGATCTCCAATTCTTTTCATTAATTGCAAGAAAATCAGCCTCTACCGAGTCAACCCATCTCAGCGACGGCCTTCCTCGCTTTCTTGTCCTGTGGATCTTCGCTTATAAGTATTATAGAAATAAAATGTTTTCTTTTAATCGGATGAAAAAGTTGATTATTCTAATGTTTCAAATCAGAGTCGTATCAATCATTATTATTTTTGTCTTTTTATATCTCACTATAATTTTTAAATAGTTTTTCTATTACCTTGCTTTAGAGAAATTAAGTATGGTAGAAAAAGTTGAGGAGATTGTTGTATCAAACAGTTTTTCTTTTTATTTATTTTCCGAAAAGTTAAAGCAACGTGAATACAAGACTTAGTCAAAATTTTATATTTCATTTTACGTATAAAAGTCTTTTGGTTGAAAAACCTTTATTTTTACATGGTGACATAAATTTTGACAAAAAAAGCATTAGAAAATTTATCATTTTATTTTTTAAGACTGATGTTCAAAGTTTAAGGGTGTTAAGTTTATACCAATGAGACTCTCATTTATTTATTCATTACTACCATAAAATATGTTTTAAAAAAGTTTAAATTCATATAAACTTTTCAAATTAATAATTCTATTGATAATTAAATATACAGATGTGAAATTTTTGTGGTTAGTAACAGTAACTATTTTATAAAGTTTTGACAAAGGAAAAAAAAGAAAGTTTACCTTTAACTTTCATATTTCCTATGAGATTCTCATTTATTTATTCATTGCTACCATATAATAATGTATGTTTTACAAAAATTTTAAATGCATATGAATGTTTCAAATTATTTAATCCTATTAACATTTAAATGTAAAGGTTAGAAATTTTTGTGGTTAATAACTGCAGCTATTTTGTAAGTTTTGACGAAAAAAGATTTTAGAAAGTTTGTCATTTTATTTAAGAGTGTTGCATACCTGCCAAGTCTCTTGTTATCTAATGAAGACTCCTGTATTTTACTGCTATCTCCTGTTTACCTGTATTTTCTGAAATTTCTCTGTATTTGTTGAAAAATTAAGAAAAAAACTTTTTTTTTTGGCGATAGAATATCCGCTAATGGCAAAAATTCATCTTGTATTCCTCAACAGATGGCACTATTGCCAGTACTCCAGTATGTTGTGTGTTTATAGTTTAAATAATTATAAATAATGGTTAAAAAAATATTCTTTAGATTAAGATTTATATACATATTTTTTACTTCGCTACTTACATGATTATGCATGATGTATCAAAATCTTATTTGTAGCCTAGAAAATGCGCCTAGAAAAATATCTGTTATTTTATTTCTCCAATGTTGGCAGGTATGCTGTTGACTTTTAATCACAAAAATATGTGTGGTAAAATTTGTATCATATGGCCATTGATAACAAAAATGATACATTCATAAACTCAATATGTGTGGGTTTTTTGAGGCACAGAATTTTTATTCTGTTGCACCAATCTTAGGTTGTGATTTATTATTAGTTACTTATCTGCACATATTGTTTATTGTATTAAGCGATAGAGTAAGCTTTTGAGTGACAAGAACTAAAAGGTTGAAATTATGTGCTTAAAACTTGTTTCAATTTAGGTTTATGTTGCCACAAATGTTGAATTAGTGACCAAAACACGAACTGAACATCTATCAGAAAGTGACAAGAGGAAATACAAAGCTACAAGATCAGCTTTTCAATCTTTCTTAGGTATTATGGAAGTGGATGAACGCACAAACATGTTATCAGTAAGTTTTATTTTACTTTTTTTATGAAACAACAACTATATCAAATTCTGCATTGTTTTACTTTTTATTCCTGCAATAATGCATTCATGATAAAATTTCAATACATTTTCATGATGATTCAAATGATGGGTTACTTTTTTTTTAACTAAACATATTTACCAAAATGAGTTTTTGTCAATAAATAAGCAAATATTTAGTGGAACCTTTTGACAAAAAAATTGTGTGTTTTATGGTATGCAACTTTATCAGCAACAACAGAACAATACTAGGAGCATAACATGTTTGGCTACTTATATATGTTTCATTTTTTAAATGAGTATTGTTACTATTTTTAAGCTTAATATAGTAGTGTAATGAAGGTTTTGAAAAATATGTTACTTAAAAACTAATGCCATGCATGACGAATTGTTTTTCAGTTTGAATGAAAAGAATATAGTATTATAATAAAAATACAATATTTATAATAGTGAAACTCAGTTGAATACAAGGTTGAAAGTTATTGTATTCGAAGTAAAAATAAAAACATTTATATTAAAAAACATATTTATAAACTAAAATCTTCATTTTTTTTGCAATTTTCCATAAATAATGAAATGTACTTGTAGTACTCTTATACCATGCATAATAAATTTGGATGGATGGGTCCTTTTTAAATATTTTAATTTCTTAGTAGCAATTTAAATATATGTTATTGGTTACGTAGTTGTGATGGTATTATGAAAATTTCTCAATCAATTATGTACTTTTTTGATTTCAAATTGCACAAATATTTGAGCTCTAAGTTTTATTCTATTTATTTTATTGTTGGGAGATTTAACTATACATTTTTATATGTTTAGCTTCTCATAATAATTTTTTAAAAAAAAGAATTAAATTATGTTATTCTATCAATTTAAATTGCTTACATTTTAAAATGTTTAATTTTCTTCATGAAAACTATATCAATAATGAATGTTAGTGATGTAAAATTTTGTTTAGTATTTTAAATGTTAAATTTTTTCTAGGAAATACGCTCGCCAAATCCAAGTTCAATAACTCCAGAAGAATACTTTGATCCTCTTGTTGACCTGAAAGGGCGTGACATTGGCCGTCCTAGAGAAGTTACTACTAAAATGCAAAAATTTAAAGGAACTTTATGGCTGTGTGAAAATTATCCATTATCTCTTCAAGAGCAGGTATTGTGACAATTTTCCAACTATATTACATATTTACTACTAGTATTAGTAAATCTTATTTGTACTATACATTTCGTAGAATGTTGAAATGGATTATTATTTTTAATTTGAAAACAAATTTTTCTACAGTTCCTAAGAGTGTTCTATTGTGTTAATGCAAATTTAATGCTTATTATTTAAGGAAATATCTCTTTTTGAAAATCACTCTAATTTATTGAGTGTATAGTCCTAAATGCACTTATTTTGATTTTTTCATTTTATCATTAGCCGTTTTTTGAGATCGAGTAGTTCCTCTTTAAGAGGTTTCCCTTGTAATCTTATCACTTTGCTGTTGTGTATTGATCCTTGCATGATATTTTCCCTCACGTCTGCAATTTCTATTTTTTTATCACTTTCATCTTTTTTTATGTTTTAAGATTTTCAGATTTTTTTTAGTGCTTTAAAAATTGCTTAACAAAAAAAAAACATAATACTTTTTCCAAAATGTATAAAAAGCAATGAAATAATTCTTTAAAATTCTTGGATTGGTAAAGGTTAATGTTAGATGTTGGCAATTTGGATTTCTTAATGCGGTTATTGAGGTGATCATTCCCTAGTTAATTTTTATAAAGTTATGATCTTTGTTAATTAAAATGAGGTTTTTGTGGCCAGTTTTGCTATTTGGATCTTACCAATTTAAATTAATAGTTTTATTTTAAAGTCATAAAGACGAGATGAGAAGCAGCTTCTGTTGATCTGGGAATCTGAGCACCATATAGGTAGATGTCTGTCTTGACTCGTGTTGGTGTTTTTTTCGTCTGGCACCTACCCTTCAGCCTGTCTGGCTTGGGAGGTAGCTTGGGTCATTGGTACACGCAAGCCTCACCGCCTCGACAAGGCAGGAACATCATCAGGAGGACTGGTATGCGGGCAAAGAGCCAGGTTCTTCATTCTCCCTCAATTGTGACAGAGCTTCTAAAACGCAAGCGGTCACACAAAAAGTCTCTCGTTTTTCAAAGGCAGGAAAATCTTCGAGGTCTGCTCCACATGTCAAACTGAGCAGGCTTCTCCCGAACACATCCTGGACTGTTTGGGACTTTCCAGAGAGGACATATACTCATCCACCCTGCTGCTCCTCTATTTCCTTAGGCCCTTAGGTGACTTCCTCAGACATTTGGAGGATAAGACACAACAACAATTTTAATGTTGTTGCATAATCTTATTTAATTAAAGTCATAAAGACGAGATGAGAAGCAGCTTCTGTTGATCTGGGAATCTGAGCACCATATAGGTAGATGTCTGTCTTGACTCGTGTTGGTGTTTTTTTTCGTCTGGCACCTACCCTTCAGCCTGTCTGGCTTGGGAGGTAGCTTGGGTCATTGGTACACGCAAGCCTCACCGCCTCGACAAGGCAGGAACATCATCAGGAGGACTGGTATGCGGGCAAAGAGCCAGGTTCTTCATTCTCCCTCAATTGTGACAGAGCTTCTAAAACGCAAGCGGTCACACAAAAAGTCTCTCGTTTTTCAAAGGCAGGAAAATCTTCGAGGTCTGCTCCACATGTCAAACTGAGCAGGCTTCTCCCGAACACATCCTGGACTGTTTGGGACTTTCCAGAGAGGACATATACTCATCCACCCTGCTGCTCCTCTATTTCCTTAGGCCCTTAGGTGACTTCCTCAGACATTTGGAGGATAAGACACAACAACAATTTTAATGTTGTTGCATAATCTTATTTAATTAAAACTTTATGTGAATGATGTTTATTTAGTATGTAAATTTAGTATGTTTTCTGACTTGTTGAAAGTTGAACCATGATGAACTTATATCAATCCTTTTCTAAAAAGTTTTTTAAAAAAATATACAATTTGATGCTTTTCACACCATGGAGCAGCATTTTAACTGCAAAAATATTATTAGCTAATAAATTTAATAAGTTTGCTGCACACAAATTAGTATTTTTTCTTGTTGGCTTGTGTATTTTATTTTTTTTAAAGAATTTTTCATTTTAATGATTATGATTTCTTTTACAGCTGATACCTATAATTGACTTGATGGCAATAAGTAACAGACATTTTGCAAAACTTCGAGACTTTATACTTCATCAGCTGCCTGCTGGTTTCCCTATAAAAATGGGTGAGGTATACATCATGATTCTTATTATAGTAGATACATTTATCACAGTTAAACACATTTACCATGTATAGGAAATTGGAATCTTTTCACCTAATATATTTTATTTTCATCTACTGTAAATATAAAATTGTATCATGGTGTTTAAAATGGTACAAACCTAAGATCCATATTTTTATTTTAAGTAGTTCAATTAAAGTACATGCATTCATTGATAATTTGAGAATAGCATATTTTGATTATAATATGTGCTATAGTTTCAATGTAAGAAAATTTTTTTCATAAATATATGCACTTTAATCTTTAAATAATAATGACCTTGAATAAAACTTAAAATTGTTTAATTTTTTTCTTTTCTTTTTTTTATATTTTATTTTGTTAGAAGTAAGTAGCTGATTGTTGATTAGTTGTATATTAGGCAAAATTTGTAAATTTCCTTGTAAAAATTTCAGAACAATTTCAGCTCTTAAATTTTCCATACTGAATTCGTAACATGAAATTTGCTTAAAAATATAAAACTTTCTAGTAAAAGTACAGTTTTAATTTAAAGTATACCTACCTATATTGTAGTTTTAAATATGATACTCTTTTCATATAGTATAGTTGGACCATAATGGCTTTCAATTCTGTTTAAAGGCAAATATCACATTACATATACTAAACTCAGTGGCGAGACAGATCATAGAGGCCAATGCCTACTCTGTCCACCTTAGTTTTCCTGACCTTGGGCTGTGGGGTGCAGGAGCAGGTGTTCCAGTTGGGTGGTCAGCCGAATGTAAAGACCCCAGTGTTTAGTCCCCAAACATGCGTGGTATTCATTTTATCGACCCACTGAAGAGATGAAAGGCTGAGTCATACAGGGATCGAACCCTGAACTTGCAGCACGAGGGTGCGAAGCACTACCACTCAGCCTCTGGGCATCATAATGTTGCATATACAGGGTGAAAAAAATAACTTGAATTAACTTAAAAAGCAAAGATTAGAAGAAAGAACATATCGCAAACTCATTTTGGAGCTATTAAGTCTCAGTCTGAAAATCTAATCATTAGATCAAAAGTTATTCAATATTTGTGCACTGTACTTATACATTTGTTTAGAAGATGTTTAAGCAAATGTTAGAGAAAAAGACAGAGATATTTACAGTTTTTTTACTTTCAGAGGTGCCGCTGTTTCGGGTTCTTCAAGCCAGAGTTACGTTTGGTAATGTATTTGCCTTAGATTCTCCTGTACCTTATGTTTCACCATACAAGATTGATGGGTGTCTTGCATGTGAAATTGACACAGCTTGCTTTGATGTGCCTGATAATTACGTCAAGTTTGGTGAGCTCCTATAAATATGTATAATTATAATGTCATTCTCTTACTCTCTGCTAATAGTCATCAGTGCTTGGAAAAGTCTTTTTTTTTTTATTTATTCAGTTTCAAAATACTTGAAGTACTTTCAACTAATTATTCTTACTTTCGATTTAAGTTTAAACTTATTATTGTTACTGATTATTCTTCTATTTATTACCTTTCCCTTCAGGTAACACGCAGGCAAATCGTTCAGCTGAGAAACCACCAATGACTGCAGAAAGCCTAGCTGAGAGGAGAGAGGAAAGAAAGCAGAAACTTTTGATGAAATATGGATATACATCACCACCAGCTCCTTGCACAACAGCCACTGTGAGTCCACCTACTATTTCTATATAAATACAACAGAGAGCTGTGGTGGCTCAGAGAATAGAGTGTTTGCTTTCCAATGAGGTGAATCGGATTCAAATACCAGCAATGGCTGGTTGATTCGAATTCCGCACCTTGCCTGCACTGACCACAGTGCTGATGTTACATATCCTCAGTGATAGACGGATCATGGTACATTGATCAGTGGTACATTGACCAAAATGAATATAGGAATTCAAAAGCTTTCTTCCTTTTTCAATACCACTGTAATTAGAAAAGCATTCTAATATAGATATCGCAATACTATAGAATTGCTGGTGGTAAAGCTAGAAAAAGTTATTAACTTCCCTTCGGTCTATCCGAATTTTATTTTTCATGAACCCCATTCTAATAGCTGATTTTTCAAATTGGGCCAAAAGTTTTGCCATATGATGTCTTTTAAAATGTTTGCTGCGAAAGGAAAGATTGCTTACATAGCGTTTGTAAAGAAGTGTTTCCAAATTTTTATCCATCCCCTGTATATGGCTTATTCTACAAGTTTGGGAACATCTGTGTTCCGAACAAGCGCTGAAGCCGCAATGGCGCAGGGAATAGAGAGTTCGTCTTTCAATGAGGTGAACCGGGCTCGAATCCCAGCGATGGCTGATAGATACGAATTCCGCATCCGACTTGAACCGACCACGGTGCTGACATGAAATATCTTCTGTGGTAGATGGATCATGGGTTAGAGTCCCTTTGCCGTGCTAACAGTGGGAGGTTGTCGTGGTCTTCCTCCCCATGTAATGCAAATGCAGGTTAGTTCCATCAAAAAGTCCTCCACAACGATAAGTTTCGTCCAATACTTGATCCAGGAGTTCCCTTGATTTCTGGATTGGGTTCAAAATTACAAGGCTACGGGGTTGAACATTAGCAGTCGTATACCAAAAATTGGGTCGGCTGTTCAACGCCGGATGTTAAATAAAACAAATACAACAGAACCTTGATTATTCCATACGCCTTGAAACAGAATATATCTGTTGACTGAAAGAGAAATGAAGAGCCTATTGTACTCTTTTGACTTTCTGGGTTAGCTTTATAAATGTATATAAATTTAAGCATATTGAAGGCTGAATCTTGAAGTGTCAGATTTGCCTTACATGTGTATTGTGGTGAATATTACATAATTATATTTAAGGCAAACTAATTTTTCAAACTAAGTAGCAGTAACTAAGAATTAAGTAAAATGGTATATCTTAGGTTTAAAGTGAATAAATGATAAAAAGGTATATCTTAGGTTTAGTAGGCAATTATATTGTTTCACATTTGCATGCATTGATCTGTTGTTTTTGTTAAAAATAGTGAAATTACAATGACCATTTCAGTCTCCCATCAGCATGTATTCTGGGGGCAGTTTACCAGCTCAACCATCGACAAGCACAGGTGCCTCTGCTTCTGGGGAAACTTCAAATCAAACAGAAGGAGGTCGCACTTGGAGGACTGTTGCCAGAAAACTGAAGTAATTGTTCACATTCATTTATTTAATTTTACTTGTTCTGTTTGGTTCACTACAATTATTAGAGATTATTTAAAAACTGAAAATAATCTTTCAAAATTATGTGACGTATTAAATCATGATTTTTAATTTATATACACCTCTATTCTCTTCTTTTACCAGATAATTATTGGTTGATTTTAATATTAAAAAATTATTGGTAAAGATTTGAGTTGTAAATAATATAAAGCTAATTTTTTATGTTCATGCCAGTTTAACTGGCATTCAAAATTATCCATTAGATGCTAATTTAAACATTGAAAATTATACCACGTTTTCAAACATATTTTTAAATTTTTGCACATTCAATTATTGTTTTATTATAAATACAAAAAAAACTTACTTATTTGGAAGGAATGTAGTCAGAATTGATGCAAAGCGAATTTATATTCATTTGAATGTGCCAATTAAAATTTTTTATACTTAGTATTTGTTGGTGTTGTTTTGTAATTTATACGCATAACTTTTATTATTTGTTTTATTTGATACTTTTTTTTTTAACAAATGCCTATGTGTATGCTCACACACAGATATTTCATATGTTCTATGTCAATTTGTTTCTATTTAAACATCTTAAATAATTTTTATTCCCCTTATTCAACATATTCTCCCCATTATCTTATATTTGAACTAAAGGAAATAATGCAAATAATTTTTTTTTGTTTTCTTCAAATGGTAACTGTTTTATTTAATTAGAAAATACTTGCTAAAAATGATTTCATTTATTTTCTTATTGATATTTTCTAATGAATAATTTATTTTCTCATTGATTTATTAAAGATATTTGTTTGCCGAGAACTTACTTTGTATCAAAAGACATACTGTATTATATGTATATTTTAAAAGTTTTTTTTATAATCAGTAATTATTCAATGTTTGTTTAATCAGAAAAATATTTTTTATAATTGTATCCCAAAGTTTTAGTTTGCATGAGAAATTGTCTAGTTAAAAAAACTGAAATATCTATTATTATTTTGCATGCTAATATTTACAAAAATTTTCTTCCCTACATACAAAATCTCTATATACATACAAAAATTGTATGTATCTTTATGTGGAAATGTAGGTAAACTGTGGCACTTGCAAAGCTTATAGTATAAAAATTTTGTTCGTCCCAATTTTTGAGAAATCAATTGAAGTTTTCTTTTAATAAAATTATTTGAAATTTAATCTCAAGAAGAAAAGGTGAATTGGAAAAATCCACAATAGTTCAGTTCAAAATCTGAAACTAATTTATGAGGGTTTGCAAACTAGTATTAATAAACTAGTAAAATTGGCTATTTAAATTACTAGTTTGCCAATATTTAAATTATTGGCAAACTAGTAAAATTGGCTATTTCTAAAAGTGTCTTTCAAAAATTAATCAAAACAAATTTGATTTTGTAGCAATTAAATGAAATATCAACCAGTCTTTTCTTTGCAACTGTGCATTAATAGGTTAAAACCAATATTTATTTCATGGAACAATAGATTTTATTAAAAAGTTGGAGTTGCATTGCTGTTAAGTTTTCTGAACTTAACAAAATAATCATTCAATCAACTTAAAAAAAATTCTGAACTTAGCCCAGAAAAAATCATTGAGGGGTTTTAAAATTTTTTTTTATTTTTTATTATTTAACAAAATTTTGCTTTTTTATTCCTTGTTTTCTTATTTTAAGAATTCAAATTTGTGTTTTTAATTGCATCTAAATATGTTACAAATTAAAAATTGTCGTAATTTTTATGCCTTTTTTAATTGTAAAAAGCTGTCTGATTTTTAATATTTATTTTTATTCTTTTTCATAGGCTTGCATTTACGAAACATTGATACAGATTAGACATTAGAATTATTTTTAGGTATGATATTTTTTCCTGAAATTCATAAATATAATAATTGATTTTTTTAATACAAGTGTAATAATCTGAATTGATAAATGGTCATAAATTTTTACCTTCATTTAAATTACTTTAAAAACCTATTAAACATTCATTATAATGCACTTCCAAACAAAAGATTCTTTACTTATGTGCAAGCCAATGTGCATTTTATCATGTGCAAGCCAATTGGATTTTTTAATTTCTTTTAATATGTGTTGTAGAATTATATATCTTTTAGCCTAAATAAATCCAAAGATATTCCAGGTATAAATACATCTTTTAAAAAGTTTTTTCATTGAAATATTAATAGCTAATCCATCAGTTCTAGCAGTTGAAGTCCTTTTGCTGCATGATTGATCTTAAAGCGACTATTTTCCCTCTTAAAAGGTCTTAAACCACTGAAAAACCTGGGCTTCAGGCGTACCACTGTCTCCTTAGATCTGCTAAAGTTTTGCAAAAGTTTTAGTTACATAAATACGAAACAAAATCTGATAACATACTGTACTCCATATTAATGTCATTCATTTTTAGAATGTACCACTGTCAAACAAAAACATGCGTAACATATTTTACAACAACTAAAAACAAAATTATAATCCTATTTATTCATTTTCTCAATAATGAAAATCATTTATGTAATCGGTAGTTTTTTATACCACAACCTTGAACTGAGGGTAGAATTAAATCAATTTTTAGAGATTCCCTTTACATCTGTCTAACTTATTTTATTTTATAACCGTCGTTGAACAGCTGACCTAATTTTGGGTTTACGGCTTCTAATGTTCAAATCCGTAGCCTTGTTATTTTAACCCCAATCCAGAAGACAAGGGAACTCCTGGATAAAGTATTAGGAGAAATTTGCCTTTGTGGAGGACTTTTTGATGGAACTAACCCACATTTGCGTTAGCCGAGAAGAAAACCACGAAAACTTTCCATGGTTAGCCTGACAGAAAGACTCTAACCCATGATCCGTGTCTATCACTGAGGATATTTTCTGTCAACACTGTGGCCAGTCCGAGCCGGGTGCTGAATTTGTATCGATCCATCATCTCTGGGATTCAAACCCAGGTCAACATATTGAAAGGCAAACGCTCTATCCCCTGAGCCACCACGACTCAACATTAGCATAAAATTCAAAAACCTTCTATGGTTGGTATATGTTTTAATTTTATTAAAATTCGTTATTATTTCTCACACTTTCTTTTCCACCAACACATTTGAATGCATAAAGCTAAAAAAAAAGGAGCATCGCAACAAGCTAAAGCAATAAGCCAATACATGAATTCTTTACCTTTAAAACTATTCTAGTGTATGCATGTCACTTGCATATTTGATTTCTTGTTGGTCGGAGGTGTCTGGTGTGGCTTAGTCCTGCAGCCACAACCTCCGGGCCATTTTTAAATTTTTTTTTATTTCAATAGATAACTTTTTATTTTGGTTTAATTCCATATTTTGCAAACATGAAAGATTTTTGTATTTATAATACTTCATTCTTCAATAAAATAAAATACTTAGACAAATGGATAGTAGTGATTTCCTATGATAATTCATCAACATATTTCTTCAAGCACTATTTCCCACGAACAATCATTCGAACATGATAAATCATTCAATATCTTCAACAGACCAATTTTTCTTCATTAATTATTTTATCATGACCACAAAAACTGATTTCTTAAGAGAGATGACCACATTAATGTATGGAGTACATACTTGCACTCAATGTGTATGAAAGGTTGACCTTATGCCCCTCTAAGCTTTTTTGGGGGGAAAGGTTCCATATCGAATCCATGTTTTCCATATTGAATGTTATGTTGCTTGTCTCATAACTTAATTTATACATATCATATTATCTGAGCCATGATGGCTTAGGGAATAGAGTGCTCGCCTTCCAAACATAAACCCAACGACGTTCGAAACCCAACGATGGCTGGTCGATATGAATTTCGCATCCGCCTTACACCGACCTTACCTTCGCATCCGCCTTACAATGCTGACATAAAATATCCTCAGTGGTAGACGGATCATGGGTTAGAGTACCCTCGCTGTCAATCTAAATGTGAGAGGTTTTCGTGGTTTTCCTCTCCATCTAATGCAAATGCGGGTTAGTTCTATCAAAAAGTCCTCCAGGAAGGCAAATTTCTCCCAATACTTGATCCAGGAATTTCCTTGTCTTCTGGATTGGGTTCAAAATTACAAGGCTACAGAGTTGAATATCAGTGGTCGTAATTCCTAAATTGGGTCGGCTGTTCAACGACGGTTTTAAAATTATAAAAAATTTAAATATATTATCTGTAGCAATTGCTTGTAAAATACTTCTGACTTGTAAATTTTATTTCATTTTACTTTTATTTCAATTTAATATTACTAGTTTGTCTTCTGTCTAATATATTTGTGTTTTGTAGAAACTGGTCGTACCATGATTTTCTTAAGATTTCCTGTATCAGCTAGTCATACGGCAGTTCTTCCTTTCATTCCAGCATTCTCTCTGGCCATCCATATATCATATAGAGGGGTGTGTATCATAATCATGAGCCATCTTTTATATATTTATACATATTATACATACATTTAAGCTATATACAAATTTATTGATGTCTGTTTTTAACTATACATTCTTTAGGAGATATTATGATCTTTGTATAAATTTTTATGCTTATTTATTTTAGTCATGTACTTAAATAAACTATTATATACTCTCTGTCAATAATTAATGTGGTGTGTAAGCTAGTGCTTTCGAGCTATATTGCTGAAAGTGTAATAGTGCTTTTGTAAAAAGGAAAAATGCTAATTAATGCCAATTTTTTTTCCATGACAATTACGGAACAGTTGTTTCGACAAATTTTTTTCCTTTTAATTAGCTCACTGTTATTATTCAGAAGTGAAAAAAAAATGTTTTATCTGTTTTAAATTTTATCTTCATTAAATAAATAATTAATAAAAAACTTAAAATTTCAATCTCTTTTTGAAAAATGATTTTGCTGTTTCTGCTTTCTGTATTTTTTGATATTTTTATGTCTGATTTTATTCCTTACAATTCTTTTCAGTATTACGATGTAATTTTTCTTGCATGTTTCCAAGCTGATCAGCTGATGATAGTATAGTATATATTTCTCACATTATTTCAAAACCATGACAGTTACATAAGTTTTTTTTCCAGTTTTTTTCTTTTTTAAACATGAGCCTATTAAATTCTTTTTTTAGTTTGCTGCCTTAAACTTCAAGAGTTAATTTTCACTATATTTGGAGATCTGTTTTTAAGTATAAAAATAGTGTACATTTTGAATATTTCTCAGCAACTATCCTTAATGTATATCTGAAAAGAAGTTGCTATTGAAAAGTGAATGCATTCTAATCCTACTTGAGAAAAAAAAAAGCTCTGAGCGTTTTTTATCACTCCATTGCTCTTATTTACCTTGATAATAATCAGCCACAATTAGTTAATGTTTTTTTGCTCCGAAATACTAATTTCAAACCCCTGAAATGCGTGATTTTTTTTCACCTTATTTTTGACAATTATTTTAAAATATACTATGGTTATGTAACATTTTTTACACAAAGGAGGAAAAAAAAGAACTTAAGAAATGTGACAATAAACTTCACTTTAAAGTGGATTTGTTTCAGACAATTCAAATACTGAGATAATGAAAATAAAATTTAACTGAGAGCTTTAACTCAGTTTTTATTTATCTCAGAGCAAAAGCTAGGAGCAATATGTTTTTTTTAATTTTTTTTTTAATTTTTTTTTTTTACAAACGTGCAAAGTATTATGTTTTGCTATTCTTCTATTTGACCTATTCATAAGATAAATTGTGATTTGTGAAAAATATTTAAGAGAGTTAAGTTCATTTTATATCTGTTGATGAAAAAAATTCAAAACAAAATTTTAATTGAAAGTATATATATATATATATATATATATATATATATATATATATATATATATATATATATTTCAACACTTTTCATAATAAATTGTAGATTAGTGAAAATTTGATAAAAAAAAATGCAAACTTTAAATTATTTTTCCTCTAAACAGCAATCCTCATTTAAAGAATTTAAAATTTTATAGATCAAAATTTTATATAGCTGCCTCTGCAGATACTTATATTTATTTATAAGCCGTAGTGGCTCAGATGATTGATTGTTCACCTTCCAACAATGTGAACCAGATTTGAATCCCAGTAATGGCTGTTCATTACAAATCACGCACCCGGCTCGCACCGACGACAGAGCTGGCGTAAAATATCCTCAATGGTTGACGGGTCATAGTTTAGAATCTTCTTGCTGCCAGGCTAACCGTGGGAGGTTTTTGTGGTTTTCTTCTCCATATAGCACAAATGCAAGTTAGTTCCATCATGAAGTCCTACATAAAACAAATTTCTCTCATTACTTGATCCAGAAGTTTCCTTGTCTTCTGGATTGGGTTCAAAATTGCAAGTCTGAGTTGGACATTAGTATTCGTAAACCCAAAATTGGGTCCGCTGTTCAACAACAGTTATTAAAAAATAAAATATATTTATTTATTTATTTGTGTTATTATACTATTTTATTTATTAAATATTATTATACTATTTATATATAAGGCATGAACTTTGTCAATCACCTGATGAAATGAATTAAAATAGAAAAGATGTTCAATCTCTTTTTAAATAAATGCTTCCAGAGTTAAGACTAATATTACCAACCAAATATACATTTAGTTTTACATAAATTTATTTTATTAATTTTTTCGAATATAGTTCAAAAAATGTTTAATCATGTTAAAACAAGTTCAAATTATTGTTAAAATAAGTGCATAAAATTATTTTCCACTCTATTTCTGCTGAATCTTCCAAGAAAAGATTAGTTTTTTAAAAAAATTTGTTTTGAAAAAGTTGAATTACTCTTTTTAAAAGAGTTCTTGATGGTTGGGCAGCTGTTAAACATATCCCGTAACATATGTGTACAATCTAATGAATACAGTATGTGTATTAATCTAGAGATATAGACCAGTTGTAAAATTGTTAATTATTTAGAGAAATATATATGTGATCCATTTCATTAAAATGCTAGTTTTCATATAATAACATTGTCATTGGAAATTTTTCTTTTGAAAATAAGTTCCCTAATTGGTGCTGTATATTTTTCTTATAATTATTTCAATATGTGATTATTATGTTGTCATATGTTTTGTATACAGGGAGTTCACTGCTCTGGCACATAGGAGTTGCAAATTAAGTTATTGAAAAACAAAATCGTAATCAAATTCTAACAAATTACTCTTGATAGAGGTAGAATTAAAAACATCAAAACCAGTCTGCTTGCTAGATGGAACTTGAAAATGTTAATAATAATTGCCTTTCACATTCTCTCAGTTACCTAACACAAGTCAAACAGGTTTTGAAGTTTTTAAGATTTCTTTTTTCTTTAAAGACTACAAGGTTTTGATTTTGTTTTTTAATTACTTAGGCAATCTGTATTAAACTCATTAGTGTCATTCTGTGAATATATAATTAGTCATATAAATTTAGAACTGTGGCTAGTGGATTTATAAAGAAAAAATTAATTTAATCTGTCACAACAGCGTGAAAACATACAGTTCTTTTTAAGGAATTTTTCCAACTCATTTTCGTCGAGAATTCTGAAAATACGCACTGTATTTTTCTCATTTATTTATTAAATTGTAGTCTGTGTTGAAGTAATTTTTAAACTCTCTACCTAGTTGAAAAATCTGAGCTATATTACTTGTTGTTCTTACCCAAATCTCTTTTTCTAATCATTAGAAGATATAGTTAGAAATCTGCCTCTCTTTTAGTGAAGTTAGATATGTTTACTTTATCATTCTAATCCATTCCATTTTAATAGCGTGTCATATTATGAAAATCGATATTTGCTATTTTATTGCATAGTTGCAAGCGTTTTATTTTTTTGAATTATTATTTTTACACAGTAAGGAATAATCAGGATAACTGTAACTTTTTCTGTGTAATAATTTCACGTTTTTAAACATTTTGATTATATAGTCCTTTTAGCAATTTGATTGAAACCCTTTTTTTAATATTAATTTAAATATTGATTCTATTTTAATTATTGGTTCTATATAACAGAGCAATGCTAGTATACATATAATATCTTTCTAAATAAAATTTCTTAGATGCATAAAATTGTTTTTTTCCGTTGTGTTTCGAATTTCGTAATTTCATTTCTACTTGTTGCTGTAACATATTTTGTCCAATGTGTGGTTATAGAGCTTTAATTCTATCGCGTAGTTAGTATTTTGATAAAAAATATGTATAGAATATAATAATTTTGTTACTAATGTCTAATTTAGGAATCAATCAAAAAGTGTCAATTTAACTATGCAACATTTCTACTGATAATCTGTGTTAAACTCATCTGTTTCATTCTATATATATATAATAAATCATATTAATTTAGAATTGTGGTTAGTGGATTTATGAAAGAAAAATTTTATTTAATATGTCGCAAACAGCATAAAAAACATACAGTTCTTTTTAAGGAATTTATTGCTTTTTAAAATGTATCATTATTTGCATATTTCTTTGTTTAAATTTTAAGTAAATTATAAATTGATTTTATTATTAGTTATAATATTATTATCATTATTTTAATAATTTTAAATTTCCACAGAACTGTGCTTCTGAGCATGAGTCCGGTCAATGATCAAGTACGTATAGGTGGCTTGTGCATGTTAAATCCTGTCATGGCTAAATGTCTGTTAGTGCATATATTTGGTTAGGAAGTTGTCAGATTGACGTGTTGTTCATATTAGATCAGAATTGTACTGCATACACTTAGTTGTATTTTTAATTGTCAGTTTTTGCAAAGCTCAAAGCCCACTTTTCAAAGTCAATATATAGCATATTCTGCACCTAACTTTGAAAATGCATCAAAGTACAAAAAATGGCAGCCATGCTGGGATTTAACATGCGTTTACTGCATATATGTACCTGATCTTTGACCGGATTCAGATTCAAAATCACAAGCTATTTTGTTTTGTTTTTTAATTAAAAATGTAAATCTTTATATCTTATATTTATTATTGCAACAGATATAAATATTGGCTTTGTTTAGTGAGGCATTGATCTTGATAGAAAACTGATCAAAATTACCTTTAACCCTCTAAGCCTTTGATCTTGATTTGATTAGTCAGCATTGATCTTGACAGAAAACTGATCAAAGTTACCATTAACCCTCTAAGCGTTTGATCTTGATTTGATTAGTCAGCGTGGAGTGGGGCATTGATCTTGACGGAAAACTGATCAAAATTACCATTAACCCTCTAAGCGTTTGATCTTGATTTGATTAGTCAGCGTTTAGTGGGGCATTGATCTTGACAGAAAACTGATTAAAGTTACCATTAACCCTCTAAACGTTTGTTCTTGATTTGATTAGTCAGCATTTAGTAAGGCATTGATCTTGACAGAAAACTGATCAAAATTACCATTAACCCTCTAAGCGTTTGATCTTGATTTGATTAGTCAGCGTTGAGTGGGGCATTGATCTTGACTGAAAACTGATCAAAATTACCATTAACCTTACTAAGGGTTTATCTTGATTTGATTAGTCAGCGTTTGATAAATCCCAAAAATATTTTAATGTAACATTGCTAGAAAAAAAACTTTTTAAAAATATTAAGAAACTAGGTGCATTTGAAAAGTTTGGTGAATTGTCTCATATGTTAAAGAGAGAGAAACGAGACTTAGAAACAAAATACATTTATTGTCACTAAAAGTAATCTCCATTAGTTACACCATACTTTTGTCATCAGTGGCACTGCTGCTAGTAACTGTCGATAAAGATTTCTCTTGATATCGCTCAAATCACAATTGTCACTCAATGTCATAACTTAGACTTTAGATCACGTAGAAACCCTTTATTACCTCACAGCTTCTACACCACTTTCACTAATTTTGCACATCTCTCCACCATCGTTTTCACAAATACGAATTGCACCTTGCTCCATTCCGTAAAAACACCTTTTTTCACCTTAATTGCTTCAAATTGATTGAGGTGGGCACTTGCACTCAGTTGTCACTATTAGCAGAGCCTGACTAAGGCATGGGCTTACAGGGCAGTTGCCACACATCAGAGGGGGCCCCCAAATCGAATAGAAAGTTTATTTTAAGTTTCCTTTTTAAATGAACTTTTTTATTAACAAAATATCAGTGCAATGTAAAATCCGTCAGTTTTATGTTAGCTTCTTCATTAATCTGTCGTATGAACACAATCTATGTTTTGTAAATCCATGGCTTTCTAGGGTGAAATTCAGCTAAATTTTCGCAATAATGATAGACAAATATGGCCAATCAGAAGCCTGTATTTTTACATATCGCAAAATGCAATATGTTTTAAAAAATACACCCTTCTCATTGGCTTAATTGAGCCATGGTAATTGCGAAAATTTCACTGAATTCAGCCTTAATGTCAGCAAAGATATGACTTTTTCGCTACCAGATGACAAAGTTAACAATAAAGGAAACTGTAATCGGCGTGATGGACATAGAATTGTCAGAAAATTAATAAAATGGACAGAACGATATTTCATCTGACCATTGGGGGGAGACTTAATAGTTATTTTATGTTCTAGTCAAATTTCTTGTTATCTATAATGAGGTGAAAAATTTAAATACCTCCATAGAGTTCAGTTCTTCATTACTGAAGTGGTGAAGCAGTCAATGGGCCTCCAAAGAAATTTTTGCCCCAGGCCTCAATTAGGCTAAGTTAGGTGTAAAAAGTATTGGATTGTCCTGATGATTAGGGTACAAGGGGTACTAGTTTGCATGTCTCACACTTAATCTGCTTAAGTGCAACATCCTAACCAGGGGATTATTCAACTATGGAACTATTCACCCAACTTTTTATATGCACCTTATATGTACAATCTTGTTTAGAATCTTAACTCTTAGTGGGTTAAACAAATTCTGAAATAAATGTTTCTCATAATCATAAATTTAATTCGTTTTTGTATTCATCTCTTACTATCAAATGTGCTTTCTTATCATTAATATTAATTAAATATTTATTATTGTCCATTGTGACGTTATCAATATCACTGTCATTTACATTTATAAAATTTTTTGTGTAAAAAGTATTGGATTGTTTTGATAATTATCCACGCATAATGTATTTTTTTAATTAAAAACCTTATCTTCTTTATTCTAATATTTATTGTTCTGCTTATGTTTTTATTTTATGAACATCTCATCTTTTTTTTTGTTTTTGTTTATTATTCAAGAATTTATATTACATATTCCTCATTTATTTGAAATTGAAAAAAAAAATTCTTTTTTTGTACTTTTGGTATATTTTTGTTACTCAATTTTTAACATATGCTCTTTATAAAATTAATTATTTGAAGGCTACTGAATAAAACGCGTTGAAGCATGTGTTTATACTTTGCTGAAATAGTTATTATTTTTTAATACATAATATTAGTCAGCTATAAAACATTCCTTATTAAAAATATTTATATTTTGTTAGTTTTTATGTTTGTATATTTTATTATTAAAATCATTATCATTTATATTTTATTATTAATTTTTAATGAAACTTTTATTGCATTATATTCATTGCATTAAAGAGTTTGTATCAGCTGTTTTTGATTTAATTGAAATTGCAAAACTGTTTGTATAATTAGTATATTTTCTTAACTAAATTTTTGATGTATGTTCTTTACAAAATTGACTAATTGAAGACAACTGAATTGAATCCTATTTTCAAATGTGTTTTTTACTTAATTTAATAATGCAGTTATTAATTTTCCTTTATAAAGAAATTAATTTTCTATTTGCTTGAATTCTAAAACGCTGTTTTTATAATGGTTTAGAATTTTTCCAAAACTCTACTTTTAATGTACAAAATTTAGTGTACTTTAAATCATTTTGATTAAATCATAATTTGTTATGTATTTACTTAATTTATTTTATATAATTATCTCATTTATAACAGTTATATTCCTGAAATATTATGTGTTTAAATACATTCCAAGTAGAGGATTAAAGAACATTTGTATAGACTTAATATTTGTTATTATAAATAAGTCTCCTTTCATAGTAAATTTTATCCTCAATTATTGTATTTTTTATGCAATTTGTAAACGTGGAATTTGTTGATAGTTGCTCTAAGAGCAAACCCAACGAATTTTATCTTCATTTAGTCTAGTCATGTTTTTTATGATAAAAAAATATTTTTATGAAATCAGTTGGTTTATAATTATTTCTTTTTTGAAGTTTGTTATATATGTTGTTATGATGTTTGTCTAAATAAAAGTTTTATTTTACTGTTGTAATTTTGTTTTATTCCATTATTACTTATACTTTGAACTCAATCTCTGCTGGGCTTCACTTAATGTTATCAGTACTCATTACGTCACGCCTACTTTACTTCAAATAATAATAACAGTCACTTAATGTAATTATTATTTGACATAAAGCAGGCATCAATCCAGGATTTCTTGTTGGGTTCTGGTTTTTGTAACATTGTGAAAAATAGTTTGGAAAATTTAAAGAAACAAATAGAATGTTATAAAAAAATGTTTTGTCTGAAATTGATGTCCTATTTCTACAAAAAGCTGTATTTATATTTACACAAGAAAATAGACTTTTAAATACAGTTACAGTTTTAAACTAGAAAATGGAATTGTAAAACTAGTAATTTAAATTCGAATACAGTTTTATTTAATTTTTTCCCGGTTTTATAATCACACTGTGGCATAAGAAACATCCCCGGGCAACAAAGTTTTGTTTGATATATATGGTTTGATATAAATATAAAAGTAAAATATTTTTAATTCACTTTATAAATAATAATAATAATAACCCTTAACTAAACTTCGAATATATAAGACGGTGAGTTGTTTTTTCATATTAAAAAAATTTTTTCATTTCAATATGTTAAGTGGGTACATATATATATATATATAGGACACACTTGCTGAGGGGCGTACTTATGTCTATGTACGCTACTGTAATAGCATTTGAGAAGCATTCCTAAACAAACTCTAGCAAATTTTTAAAATTCCATAATTAATGTATTAATTTCATTTAACTTAACACTTGAATCGGTATTAAAAGAATCACAAATAAAAATATAACTTTTATAACAACATGTTACAATTAAACAAAGGAAGAACAAGTATAATTACAAAACTTCGATCAATTGGGGTAAAGTTAAACATCACAATCAACATGTTTTTTGTCCGATCAATTAATTAGTTGTTCAAAAACTACCTAAATTTTAAAAGGTGTTTGCCTCTTTCGGTTTTGGAAATCCGGTGAGGTACATTAAACATCTTACATAAAAATCTTTCTTCATGTGAGGCTCCAATTCATAAAAGTGCTCCAAATGTTCAACAATTGAGTTTCGACAAGGCCTGTAGACTATATCTGGATATTCCATGCTTATAGCATCTTCTAAAGCAGAAATAACGTGGTAGACTTTGTCACTTGCTAAACCAGTGTGATATTGTGCAAAGATCTTAAAATGTTTGAAATATTTCGTTCCATAATCGCTCTTTATGTCCTCATCGAGGGACTGGAAAGTTGCGTCAACATTTCTGGCTACATTCTCATCGCTTGTCATAGCCGTTCTGCAAAAGATAAATTTCATATACTGAGTGTAAAAAAGAATATGAAAGTACGATACGCTTGCTCCTGTGTGGGACGGTGGAGTTTAAACGATGACACGCAGAGCCTGACTAAGGCTCTGCTTGTCATCGTTTCATCATCATTTGCGTGTCATCGTATATGGGGCAGTTGCTCCGAGCCCCCACATCAGAGTGGGCCCCCAAATCGAATAGAAATTTTTTTTTACGTTTCCTTCTTTAATGAACCTTTTTTAAGCAAAATATCAATACAGAGTAAAATCCGCCAGTTTTATGTTAGCTTTTTTATTAATCTATCGTATGAACGCAATCTATATTTCGTAAATCCATGGCTTTCTAAGGCGAAATTCAGCTAATTTTTTGCAATTATGATGGGCAAATTTGGCCAATCAAAACCTGTATTTCTACATATTGCAAACTGCGATATGTTTACAAAAATACAGGCTTCTGATTAGCTTAATTGAACTATCGTAATTGCGTAAATTTAGCGGAATTCCATCCAAATGTCAGCAAGGATATGAATTTTTCGCGGCTAGATGACTAAGTTAACAATAAAAGAAACTGTAATCGACATGATGGACATAGAGAATTGTCAGAAAATCAATAAAATGGACTAAACGATATTTCGTCTGACCATTGGCGGGGGACTTTATAGCCATTTTATGTTCTAGTCAATTTTCTTTTAATCTATAATGAGGTGAAAAATTTAAATACAATAAATACAAATTTAAATACCCCAAAGAAATATTTGTCCCGGGCCCAGATGACACGTAAAGACTTATTGAAAAACTTTGTTCTGTCCTTCAATAACTTTTTCAAAATTCAAAAATATTCTACTAAAATTTTATTTAATTTTGTATGTGCAGGAAACCTTCACGATTTGACTCTTAGATTAATGTAGATTACTTAGATCAATACAGAATTGCGAAAAAAGTTTTTTTTTAAAATTATTATTATGAGCATTATAAAATAAAATACTTCAATATTAACTGATATGCAACTAAATTACTTAACTTTATCAATATCTTCAAGAACTAATCGTGCGACTTAGTAAAAATTCAACAAATTCAGAAGCCGTATAAATTAATTAATGCTTAGAATAAAATTTTTCATGTTTTTTTATTTAATACATAACTGACTCTTGTTAAATATTTAAAAACGTTTATTAACATTAAAATATAATTTGCTTTGCTCGCTAACTTTATTTTTTCCGCACTGATGATGTCCAAAAGGTAACTTTTGGAAAAAGAAAAAAAAAACGCACTTTCACAGAAAAGTTAAGAAACAGTGAATTAAATGAAGTGGAATGTCATATGGATTCAATCTACCTCTAGAACAATTCGTTTTTGAAAACCAGGCGCATCGAGATCATTGTTTAAAAAAGCCATGAAACAAATCCGATACAGCAGTGGTCTCCAACTGCCCAAAGAACAATAAATTGTTTCCATTTTATTTACTGTGGTTTATTTCTCTTGGGGTTTGTACGACTTGTTCTATCGTGTATTTCTCTGGTTTGTACGACTTGTTCCATCGTGTATTTCTCTGGTGTGTACGACTTGTTCTATCGTGTATTTCTTTGGTTTGTTCGACTTGTTCTGTAGTGTATTTCTCTTGGGTCAACAGTGCATAATTTAACTTACTCAAAGAGTTCAGGTTCCACCGAAATAACACGGATTCCCCAAGGTTCGAGTTCTTGTCTTAAACAGTCGTTGAATCCGACTGCAGCATATTTACTTGTGACGTAGCTGGACAGGTGAGCCCATGGTACTCTTCCTAAAGAAAAAAATGTTTTTGAATTATATTAATGCATTTTTCATGCACTACCAAGATTTCATTAATAAAACATGCCTAGAATGCTGGTCAAGTTGACCACTCTCCCTCGAGATTGTCTCAGTAGTGGTAAAAAGGCTTTGGTTACTCGAATTGGACCCAAGGCATTCACTTCCATACAATCACGGAAATCATCGATGCTTGTCAATTCGACGCTGCATCCTTTGTAGACACCAGCATTGTTGACAAGAGCCCACAATTCTGGAAAGAAAAAAAAGCATTGAATGATGATGAATGATTATTTTTTCATATACCCATTCATTCATCCACAGATCATAACTTTGACCTGAATCAGCAAACTATCAATCTCCAATTCAGTACCCCCAGAGGTATTGATTTCTTATGGGAACATGGAGGACTTTACGACTCGACAGATTTAACGTGGATCAGTCACAATTGCTTCGGCCGGCGGTGTTCGAACTTACGAACTCTGGGACATGGGCCCAGCGCCCTACCGACCATGCTATCCCGGCCCGGAAATTCAATTAATTTGCTAAATTAAAAATTTATTAATTTTCTTGCTTTAGAAGCTACTAATTTTCTATTTTAAATAGTAATAATTTTAATGATTCTATTGAATCTACTCCGATTTATGAATTGAGAGTAAAAATTAACTTTTTAAATTTAAACTGTAATTAATTAACATATTTTAGCTAATTAAAAGATAAAGCAGCAAAGTGTTTTGATAAAAAACTAAAAATTATCGAACTCAATAATTAAGTTTTTTATTTAGTACTCTTACCATATTTAATTTAAAGAATTTAAATAAAGCTTGATTTTTCAAAATTTTCTTATGTTTTAAGATTTAATGTTATTGGAAATTGTTAGTTCAGTAGCTTCTATTAAATTATTGATATTATTTGTAAAAAAAAAAAAAAAAAAAAAAAAAAAAACACTTGTAAAAATATACTCCAGAAATACAAAAGTAATATATTTTCATTATTTCATTATATGATTTTTGAAATATTTAAAACAATATTTTTCCTGGTTGCACCCCCTTTGGAACGTTTCTGCTGTGCCCATGACTTTATCCATAGCTTTAAAAAAATAATGCATTAAGAAAATCTCCCTTATTTTTGAAGTGAGGCACGATTCTTACGTGATTCTTTACAAACTTACCCGATGTTCCTAAATTTTCCTGGACAAATTCAAATGCCTTCTTGGTACTTTCGTCACTTGTTACATCGAGCTTTAAAGTCTGCAGTCTTTCAGAACAACTCTTAGTCAATTCTGCAGCACCAGGTCCATCAGGATTCAAGCAGCTGGCAAATACGTGAAAACCTTGCGAGTCGAGATGTTTGGCGAGTAAAAAACCAAATCCACTATCACATCCTGAAAAAAAATTTTTTTTTTAAAGGAAATAATTTCATTATTTAAAAAATTTATATGTAACCGTCGACGATTTAATGAAACCCAGAATCCTATAGCAGTAAAGTATGAAATGATTCATATTTCAATCACTCTCTATATAAGCCAGCGGTTTCCAAATTTTTGCGGCTATGGAACCCTAAATGATTGACATTCTTTTAACGGTATGGTACTCCGCCTTTTTCACTAAAACATGAGTTTTTGTTGTTGTTTGTTACTTATGCCACTTGCCATACTAGCATATGTGCTTGAAATCAGGTGAATTTTTAAAGCGTTTCCTGTTTTTTCAGTGGTGCCATCTATGGAGAAGAATATGATTTCTGCCACACACACCCGCCACAGCCGGTTTTACTGGGATCACCCAATCATACTCCATTCATTCATCCACAGATTGTAATTTTGACCTGAACCAGAGAACGACTAGAGTACATAAGGACAATTGCTAACATATTGACCTATAAAATACTGCTTTATTTTGCATTTTTTCATCGTTTTATTATTAATAATATTAAATTAGGTTTTATATTCAACAGTAGAATTCAGAGTCCTAGAACTAAATCTAGTCTTGTTATAATTTTTTATTATAATTTATTTATTTATTTTTGGTGCATAAACATAAGCTGCAAATGAATGAAAAAAACCGAACTAAGGTTTTCGTTGAAACGAAAACTATAAAGAACTGTTATAAACGTTGAAAATGGCTATTAGGGAAACATTTTCTTTATTAAAAATCTAGTTTTTTAATTTTAGTTAAAAAGCGTAATGGGAAGAAGTAATGCAATATTTTATAAATGTAATCCTTCTCATAGTTTATTTAATACAATGTTATTCGAAAAATTATGCTTTTTTTTTCAAAACAATGTGCTATTTCCTTTTTATTTGCATTTTTCTTTAATACCGTAAAGGCAACTAAAATATTAAGCAAATAATGTATTATTGATTGAGTCTGAATATAATTACAGGTTTCAAAAAATATAAAATAAAAAACTGTTTGAAAAAGGTCCTAATTCTAGGAACCCATTAAACTGTTCCATCCACGGAACCCAGGAGCCCCGCGGAAAACGATTTGAGAACCGCTACTCTTAGCATTCATTAGAATAACCAATAAAAAACCTGTACTTTCCATTTCATCCTAAGTGTAGGTCCTGAATTTAAATACATATGTAAAACACTATAAAATTTATTTTAAAAATTTTTTTGTGTGTTTTATGAGATAATTTTATCTTTAATTTTAGAGAAACTAATGAAAGTTTATTTAATAAAAAAAAAATAGTATAAAAATAAATGTGAGCGAAACCATTAAAATTGGTCCCAATCACCCCCTTATTATTATTCACAAGGTTTCCATTTATTTTCTTGCTCTAATATCTTGTCTAAAATTAAATATTTATCATTTCTTTAGCATTTATAAAAAAGTTTAACACTGAGAAAATATTAAAAATTTAAAGTTTTATTCATTTATTTAAATACAACGAAAATATTTTGTTGCGGGGAGAGCTGTCATAATCAATTAACATAGTTTTGCCCATAGCAGTTATTAAATTTAAAATGCAGTGAATAATAAATAATTATTCACTGCGTTTTATGAATTAATAATGAATGCAATTTATGAATTTTATGAATCATTGTTTTGTAAAAAATAAGTAATTAATGAACTAATAATTAATTAATATATCTTTAAACCGTATGCTCCTGATTAGCAATTAATTTCATTTATCAAAATAAGTTTTTTAATTAAAATTTTTTTTACCCCACTTATTAAATGTTGGACAGAAATATTACAGTTGTTTTTATTCTTCTTCATACTATCACTATTAATTGTGTTCCTTCTATATTCCAGAAATTTATACAGGGAGTTCAGTAATCAAAAGTGTTTCATAACGTATTCAGGGTGTTTCGTAAAGGCAGTTATTAATATATCGATGTTTAGAATCCTGTCAAATGTGAACCAGGTCGAAAATAATATTTTAGAACTGTAAAAACAAAAACTCAGTTGAAATTTGACTAATTACGGTTGTTGAAGGTGGGTGGACCCCAAGCTTTTTTGATTGCCATAGGAGTTAAGAGATGATTATTAAAAACACTTTAAATTTTCTACCGGCAATCAGAGTGGTTTTCGATCCTTCCCCTTCACTCGCCTTCCTTAATTGTGATTTTTCAGATTTTGATAGCTTTTTTATCGGTTGTTCCCTTAAATATGTGATCTCCAATGTGTATACTTATTAATCCTTAATTTTGACAAGGATTCTAAAAATAGACGGACGGTTTTAACGTAACAGTATGCATATTTTAAGAATCTTTTCAGAAATTAATGTAAAAACACTATGTACATTTGAAGTCATAAGTTAGTATTTAATAGAGGAAAAAAATGCTATCGAAATCCAAAGAACCACTATAGAGGAAGGCGGGAAGGATAACATCAAAACCTGTTTGATTCCCGAAATAAACTTAAAGGTGTTTCTAATGCTTGCCTCTCATTAATATTTGTTCATACCGACAACCAAGCAGATTTTGATGTTTTAGTCTTGCCTTCCTCTTTAATGTTTCTTCAAATTTCTATTATGATTTGTTTTCTGGCCTTAAAGATTAGTTTGAAACTCCTTGTGCGTGCTTTTTTGACGTCATTGCTGTCACGGATTCAAAATTTATAAATTAAGGGCAATGAATATAGAACACCTTGTTTAGAGGTACATTGTATTAAATTATGATAAAATTTGGGCAAACTGATAAAAATATTCGCAACTTCCCCATTATCTGTGAATATCTATCTGCGTTATCGTGTATTGTTATTTAGTTATAAATTTCTCACTCACTTTTCATCTCAATTCAATTTTACCATGCACCCTTTTTCAACGCCAACAGCCAACTTTTCCGTTTCATAGCCGAAGATTTCATTAAAATATTTAAAGTGATTAAATGTGTTCTTTAATAATTGATTACTAAATTTAAAAATTGTTTCGATTTTTTATAATAAATAAATGATTCAGAAATAGATATAAAGTACCTGACAATCATATGATGTTTTTAAGTGCAGTAGAGTCCCTGACAGCTCTGTGTCAACTGTTTCGGAAAGAGAAATATTCAAAGAAATAGTCAAAGAGAAATATTTGAATAATTTTGCAAAAAACGTAAAAGTGGCAGCTACATCAATTAATTAACCCGCTTGCAAAGAAAAAAAAATGTGAATGGTTTTGACTTGGGGTGCACAACCTTTTTGGGTGAAGGGCCACTTATAGAGAAGGTAGATCAACGAAGGGCCGCAAGCATATTTAGTCATGTTAGCAGCAAATATGATAATTTTTATATAAACATTAGAGTTCTAAGCCCTAAATATTTATATCAGCAAACTTAATAGAATATTTGCAGAAAATTAAATACTTTTAATTATTTATATTTATTTAAATCTAAAAAAATTCATAAATTTTTTAAAATTTTTTTCACAATAATTAATTTAGCAAATATATATTTATATATATACAAGAATATCGGGTGGGGGATATAAATTCTAACCAAAAAGAAGCTTACAGAATGAAAGTGTAAAAAATATAGGCATTTTTTACAGAGTAATATAAATTTAAATTAAATATTTTAATTAAAGAAAATTTACAATGTTTTACAAAATCAAATTAAAATAATTTTTTATTGCTTTCAGATCGTACATCAACAGTCGGCTGGCCGGATGTGGCCCGCGAGCCATAGATTGTGCATCCCCAGACTTATGGCAAAAAGCGTAAAAATTCGCAGCTATATTCACCTTACCTGTGATCAGAACAGCTCTATTTTCCGGTTGCAATTTTTCATTCAGATGTCTCCTCTTTGTGAACCGAAACGTATATCCAGCCACCAACAGATAAAACAGAAAGTTAAAAGTGGACGAATAAAAACAAGTGATACAACACGGTAAAATAACAGCAAGTGTCTTTAATACCAGAGCGACGCAAATAAAGTGCGTCACGGCAACAAGATGATACCTCCCTAACATTATTTTAATAATTAATAAAAATTTCTTCTTTTGTTTTTAAAATTTTTTATTCGAAAAATTTCAATTACGATTCTTCCTCTAGAATTCCAACGGAAGTGGGAGTTCGAGTGTTGGTGGCATGATACTTTTCTGAAAATCCAGAGGGTTATCGCAAACTTTGAACAAAAGTGATAAGAACTGAATAGATTAACTATAATCTCGACGTTGATCATCATTTGAAGGGATGCTTTATCGCCAAATTAAAAGATCCAAATATAGACGATGATAGAGTCATTTAATCTAGACGTAAGAGTTATTCTTTCATTTTGCGTGACATATTAAAACTAAATGATAAGAAAGGATTCAGAAGCAATTGTTTTGCTCGTGATTATCTCCAGCGGCTAAAATGCTAGCAAGAAAATGGTCTCTATCAACGCTTATAGGATTCCATGAAAACTTTACAGACATTAGTGAATTATTCAAAATTTCTAGTGTAAAAGAACACGCGAAAGTTGTAAAAATAAGAAAATTTAAACGATTGAAACAATTAGCGACCCTGCTTAAGAAAATATAATTTAAATTCTTAAGTGATAAGACTGATAAACCGAAAGAAAAAAAACAGTTTACAGTATCACTTGCAATATAAAAAATTCATTGAACAGAAATGAAATCAAAATTTATTTGAAATTTAGGCTGAAATCAAACAAAATGTAATATTTTTAACTATAAATGCACCTTCATTTTGAAAAAAAAAATTCGATATATATACTTTTTATTAATTTTCATAGCAACTATTGTTGTTGTAGTTCATTTACGTCACACTAGAGCAGCACAATGGGCTATTGGCGACGGTCTGGGAAACATCCCTGAGGATGATCCGAAGACATGCAATCAAAATTTTCATCCTCTGCAGAGGGGATGGCACCCCACTTCGGCAGCCTGACGACCTGCACGCGAAGTCGAGCACTTTACGGTAGAACAGTTTAACGAGGATCAATACCGCGCACCCTCGGTCACTACGCAGACTAATCTAAGTGGTCTACCACCCGCACACTGACTAAAGCCAGTGATGCTTGACTTCGGTGATCTGCTGGGAAGCTAGTCTTAAGGATCAGTCCACTGCGGGACTTACAGCAATTAATTACAGAACATTCATATTTGGAAAATATTAATTTCACATATATTTGTAGAGCTAGTCATAGTGTCGAAATGTAACCCTTTCTGTATTTTCACATAGAAAAAAAAAACGACAGTTATACTTTAAAATTCTAGAACTTGGAATTTTAAAAATTTCAAGATGAGATTATTTCTTCAAATATTTTTCTCTAAAAGTGTTGGGACAAATTTTAAAAAAATCCTTAGAATTATTTTAACTTCTTTTTCTCAAAACATTGAAGTCTTAATGACGAAAGAGCATATCTAAAATATTCTAATTAATTAATATTACATATTGATTAAGTTGTAAAATTGCACACAAAATATACATACATATTTTTTTCTGAATACCTTAATTTCGAAAATATGATCCCAAACTGTTAACTGAGAGTTGGGTCCTACTTTATGTCGTTTTCACTATCTCTTAAGAACTAAATACGTGGATCTAAAATTTCTTTATCTCTCATAATTATTTATTGTTGATTTAACAATAATCTGCAAGTTTATGAAAATGTAAAACAAGACCGTTTTTACAACATGCTAAACTATGCTTATAAAAGAAAAAGAAAAAAATCGGCTTAATCGCTTTTTTTTTAATGAAGAATTTTTTTTTATTATTATTTAAATTTTAATTTACAAAGGTTTATACACATTCTTTTAAATTACATAATTTTGTAAAACAAAATTTTTAAATCAGTTGAATAGTTACTGAGAATATGAGATTTTAAACTCTTTTTAAAATGGTAAGTTATTCTGAAATTGAGAAAAAGTGCAATAGTTGAAAAAAAAATTAAAATTGACTACTGTTAACAGATATATTCCGATAAAAAGAGGTTAGGATAATCGAAATATTGGATTTGTATGACATACAATTAAAATACTTCGATTCACACGTATAATGCTCAGAATAAAAAAGGCAATACCGGAGAACCACGCAGTGGCGTAGATAGACTTGGGTGCGCCCCTTGCAAGATTTATAAATAAACGAAAAAAATTTTTTATTATAAAATGACAAAACCACTATATTAAGAAACTTTGAGTATTTATTTCATTCATTTTATATTAATTTATATATTTTAATTGAAATTACTTTAATTAACAATGAATTAATAAATGCAATTGTAAGGTGTATCACATTGAAATAAAATTTATCGTAATAATACAAGAAAATAACTCACTATTTTACAATAATTCTATTCAAAGTTTAATTAAGGGTTATTATTTTTAAAGTGAATTAAAAAAAATCTTATAATAATAAAAAGTATTTTTATTATAATTTATATGGTGTTTTTTCAAGAGCATGCGCTCTCATACCTCGTAAGCCCCCATGCACCGATGGTGTGCTATTTACGAGATTGAAACTCCTTAAGATAATTTTAATCTTTAGATTGTAAAGGTACTTACTTTTAATAATGTACTATATTAAAAATCTCTAAAAATCAAGATTACTAAATTGTAATGCTATTTATGCGTATATTTAATTTTATTATTATAAATCAATACATTCTTTGCTGCCAAATAGGCTATAAAAATTTATTTTACATCGCCTTAACCAAGTGTTGGGATTTCTTAAAGGTGTTATTGAACTTTTTTTTCTTTTTTGGGTAACACAAGTTTTTTAATGAAAAAGTTGTGTACTGAGGAGAAACTACTACACAAACTTGCTCAAATTAAAATTGTTCAGGCCTGTTAAACAGTTCAACAATTTATGAATCTGCTAAATTGCTAATTGTTTATGCTAAATTGTAATGCTATTTATGCGTATATTTAATTTTATTATTATAAATCAATACATTCTTTGCTGCCAAATAGGCTATAAAAATTTATTTTACATCGCCTTAACCAAGTGTTGGGATTTCTTAAAGGTGTTATTGAACTTTTTTTTCTTTTTTGGGTAACACAAGTTTTTTAATGAAAAAGTTGTGTACTGAGGAGAAACTACTACACAAACTTGCTCAAATTAAAATTGTTCAGGCCTGTTAAACAGTTCAACAATTTATGAATCTGCTAAATTGCTAATTGTTTATGCTAAATTGTAATGCTATTTATGCGTATATTTAATTTTATTATTATAAATCAATACATTCTTTGCTGCCAAATAGGCTATAAAAATTTATTTTACATCGCCTTAACCAAGTGTTGGGATTTCTTAAAGGTGTTATTGAACTTTTTTTTCTTTTTTGGTAACACAAGTTTTTTAATGAAAAAGTTGTGTACTGAGGAGAAACTACTACACAAACTTGCTCAAATTAAAATTGTTCAGGCCTGTTAAACAGTTCAACAATTTATGAATCTGCTAAATTGCTAATTGTTTATGCTAAATTGTAATGCTATTTATGCGTATATTTAATTTTATTATTATAAATCAATACATTCTTTGCTGCCAAATAGGCTATAAAAATTTATTTTACATCGCCTTAACCAAGTGTTGGGATTTCTTAAAGGTGTTATTGAACTTTTTTTTCTTTTTTGGGTAACACAAGTTTTTTAATGAAAAAGTTGTGTACTGAGGAGAAACTACTACACAAACTTGCTCAAATTAAAATTGTTCAGGCCTGTTAAACAGTTCAACAATTTATGAATCTGCTAAATTGCTAATTGTTTATGCTAAATTGTAATGCTATTTATGCGTATATTTAATTTTATTATTATAAATCAATACATTCTTTGCTGCCAAATAGGCTATAAAAATTTATTTTACATCGCCTTAACCAAGTGTTGGGATTTCTTAAAGGTGTTATTGAACTTTTTTTTCTTTTTTTGGTAACACAAGTTTTTTAATGAAAAAGTTGTGTACTGAGGAGAAACTACTACACAAACTTGCTCAAATTAAAATTGTTCAGGCCTGTTAAACAGTTCAACAATTTATGAATCTGCTAAATTGCTAATTGTTTATGCTAAATTGTAATGCTATTTATGCGTATATTTAATTTTATTATTATAAATCAATACATTCTTTGCTGCCAAATAGGCTATAAAAATTTATTTTACATCGCCTTAACCAAGTGTTGGGATTTCTTAAAGGTGTTATTGAACTTTTTTTTCTTTTTTGGGTAATACAAGTTTTTTAATGAAAAAGTTGTGTACTGAGGAGAAACTACTACACAAACTTGCTCAAATTAAAATTGTTCAGGCCTGTTAAACAGTTCAACAATTTATGAATCTGCTAAATTGCTAATTGTTTATGCTAAATTGTAATGCTATTTATGCGTATATTTAATTTTATTATTATAAATCAATACATTCTTTGCTGCCAAATAGGCTATAAAAATTTATTTTACATCGCCTTAACCAAGTGTTGGGATTTCTTAAAGGTGTTATTGAACTTTTTTTTCTTTTTTGGGTAACACAAGTTTTTTAATGAAAAAGTTGTGTACTGAGGAGAAACTACTACACAAACTTGCTCAAATTAAAATTGTTCAGGCCTGTTAAACAGTTCAACAATTTATGAATCTGCTAAATTGCTAATTGTTTATGCTAAATTGTAATGCTATTTATGCGTATATTTAATTTTATTATTATAAATCAATACATTCTTTGCTGCCAAATAGGCTATAAAAATTTATTTTACATCGCCTTAACCAAGTGTTGGGATTTCTTAAAGGTGTTATTGAACTTTTTCTTCTTTTTTTGGTAACACAAGTTTTTTAATGAAAAAGTTGTGTACTGAGGAGAAACTACTACACAAACTTGCTCAAATTAAAATTGTTCAGGCCTGTTAAACAGTTCAACAATTTATGAATCTGCTAAATTGCTAATTTTTTATGCTAAATTGTAATGCTATTTATGCGTATATTTAATTTTATTATTATAAATCAATACATTCTTTGCTGCCAAATAGGCTATAAAAATTTATTTTACATCGCCTTAACCAAGTGTTGGGATTTCTTAAAGGTGTTATTGAACTTTTTTTTCTTTTTTGGGTAACACAAGTTTTTTAATGAAAAAGTTGTGTACTGAGGAGAAACTACTACACAAACTTGCTCAAATTAAAATTGTTCAGGCCTGTTAAACAGTTCAACAATTTATGAATCTGCTAAATTGCTAATTGTTTATGCTAAATTGTAATGCTATTTATGCGTATATTTAATTTTATTATTATAAATCAATACATTCTTTGCTGCCAAATAGGCTATAAAAATTTATTTTACATCGCCTTAACCAAGTGTTGGGATTTCTTAAAGGTGTTATTGAACTTTTTCTTCTTTTTTTGGTAACACAAGTTTTTTAATGAAAAAGTTGTGTACTGAGGAGAAACTACTACACAAACTTGCTCAAATTAAAATTGTTCAGGCCTGTTAAACAGTTCAACAATTTATGAATCTGCTAAATTGCTAATTGTTTATGCTAAATTGTAATGCTATTTATGCATATATTTAATTTTATTATTATAAATCAATACATTCTTTGCTGCCAAATAGGCTATAAAAATTTATTTTACATCGCCTTAACCAAGTGTTGGGAATTCTTAAAGGTGTTATTGAACTTTTTTTTCTTTTTTTGGTAACACAAGTTTTTTAATGAAAAAGTTGTGTACTGAGGAGAAACTACTACACAAACTTGCTCAAATTAAAATTGTTCAGGCCTGTTAAGCAGTTCAAGAATTTATGAATCGAAAATGTGTTAGTTCAATAAAAGTCGTTTGGCACAAATAGTGTTTTCTATATGAAAGCACTGTGTACAGAAGTGTCAAAAACCCTTTCCTTCAACATACCAAATAAATACAATACAAAGTTCATAATCTTCAAATGACATTATGATCCTTTATTCTTTTAAAATTTTGGTTTTTAATATTTAAACTAATTTTGTAGGGAGAAAACTAACTACAATAATACATATTACAAAGCTTAATAATGATATTTGAATCGTAATGTTCAGATACTTAAGGACCACTTAAACTGAACTGGCATATCTAAAATGTCATATGGATATCCATTAGATTCTCACATTCCCAAAAAATATTTCAATTGTATTTTCATCTCAATGTTAAAGGTAGTTTGTTGTAGTTCATTTACGTCACACTAGAGCTGCACAATGGGCTATTGGCTTCGGTCTGGGAAACGGTGATCTGCTGGGAACCGTGGCTTAACGATCAGTCCACTGAGGGAATATAAGAGGTACATTATCATATAACATTTTCCATGGTAAATAAAAGTCTGCATTAAATTATGAAGCACTAACTTTCTTATTTAAAATGCAAGAAAAATGTTGCCAGGTGCTGAAGCCAAGTTAGTTTTTTTAACTTAAGTATGACAATGTTATTTAAAAGTTAAGGAACTCTTATTAAAACAATTTAGAGTGTGCTCCATTGGCTTGGAATAAGCACAGAGCCTGTCTAATAAAATGATTTCCCATTAACCTTCTGATGGCAGATTGAATTTTATCGTTGGCTCTATGTTTTCTATAGAAACAATCTGATTTTCTATTCGGCCTCATCTTTCTGCAATATACCTAGTGGCCAGAAAAATTAAATTTTCTTTTGTAGTTAACTAGTACTACTTTTTTTAAAAGGTAGTGACAATAAACTACTTTTGAAATGTAGTCACAACATTTAGGAGACAAACTTTGTTGGAGAACTTGTTCTACAACCCTGTTCATATGGTTTTTAATAGAGAAGTGACTTATTTAAACATGAGCCCAACTCAAAAATTCTGAAAATTTCTTGAGTAAAATCATTAATGGTGCATTTCAAAAAATTAATGTCGTTATAAAATTAAATCATTGATATTTTCACAACATGAAATTCTAACTAAATTGTATACAGCATAATTTAAATTAATAATTATGTATAAGTTTACTTTTATCTCTAATCACCATATATTATTCTACCAGAAAAAACATTTACAGATACTAAGTATAAATTGTAGCTCCAATATTTTTAAATAAAATATACAAGAATTTTTATACATAAATTTCATCAATGATTTCTTGAAACTTTCGGACCTTGGATTTCTGGATCTTGGTTAACGAAAAATCTGGAAATCCAGATTTTTCCGGAGCACAATCATCTCCGAATATGAGGATTTATTAAGAAATATTTGTTAATCTAAATAATTTTTTATGAATTTGTTCTTTTAACCTTCAACTTTTTCGGCGTTTTCTTTTCACCTTTAGCTTTAAATGTTATAAATCAATAAAAAACTGCGATTTTGTTAAATGTTCTCTATGTTTCCTTACCTCTATGAAATTAAGTACAGAGAAAATATGTTTCCTTCTATTAAAATAACCTCAAATATTCTTTAAGTATTTCACGAGTGTGAATTTGCATTTAAAGGAATGGCCTAAGTTTTATACGTAAAGACTAGTTAAACTATTGATCATTATAAACTTAACTACTTTAAAGAAAAAACTTGCAGCTTGGAGCATCCGTCATAGTTTTTATTAATTGTGGCTCATTGGCTCAATTTTTTTTTGGCTCATTGTGTTTATTGACAGACATGTGAAGATTTGTAATAATCATGTTCAGAAAATTATTTTTGTTGGAACCTTGTTTCTAAATGAAACTAACATTGAAAGTAGTTTCAAAAATTGCTACAAGCTATTTATTTGCACCTCACTACACCACTTCATTTAAAAAATAATGCACTAGACTACTAACTACGAAAAAAGTAGCAACTACAGTAATTTTACTACTTGTAGTGCGCTACTTCCAACCATAAAATATACATTTTTAAATGAGACCAATATAGAAAAAGCAAGATATAGATTGCCAGTATGTTATACCATTGTTATTTTGAATATGTTTTTTTCAAATTTTTTATCACTAGATTTGTTCTTCGAACCCCATAGTTTTCAAAGGTCTGTCTAGTTTTTTGTGAAAATTTAGACATAATTTGTGAAAATTAAAAATTATATTAAAAAATCAACACAAAAATGTGGATTTATCATTTTTTACGGGATACAAAAATAAAATTTTAAGATCAAGTATTCTGTGAAACTACCATTTTTCCTAAAGTTGAATTTGTGAAGATACTGCTAAACGGTAGTAAATTTGGCCTGGACAGACCCCTGGTTTTGTATATATTTAATTTTTCTCCCTCTACTTTTGACAGTTTCAGTGTTCCTTGATACAAAAAAAAATCTTTGAATATCCTTAGAATAATAAAAACAAGATTTAATACATACAATTTATTGCATAATATATCAACATAACATAGAGTGAGTGATAGATTAATTAACAATTCATTTTAATATGTACAAATCAAATCTTTTGTAAGATCTTTGAAAAATCACTATAACAGAAACATTTATGATTTCCAAATATTCTCTGAGCAGATTTCATCTTCTATAAAATTTTGTCATAGCATTTCTTCAGAGTTATTATAACCAAATAAAGAGTTGTGTATTTTTTGAAAATAAAATGCTTTAAAAACAATTATGCAGAGAATATATAATTGAGGTTTACAGAAAAGGGTTTTAAAAGACAAAATGCTTATTAATAATACATCATGTTTGAGAAGGAAATTATCAGAATGATATCTAATTAATTTCATATATTTAAAAATACTGAAAATTTAAAATTTTTTTTTTTTTAATTAGAGAGTAGAATTGGATGCTCTTTGGATCTGCAATAAATTTCCTTCAATTCTTCTAAAACCAGCCTTGTGTTCATTAATTTGAAAAATTTAAAATTTTGCTTGATAAATCAACATGAATTATAAATGATTTAATGTGTTTTTGTTAATTTAAAAAAATTTGGAGGGCGCAAAACAAAAATTCTATAACTTTTTGGCAACGAACTTGGCCTCTGGAAACATCACAGAAAAAAATGATCAGCACAGAGAATTTTTACCAAAAATTCGGGAATACTTTCATATTTGTACCTGTTTGCACTTGGTATTTTAACTTCAAAACCCATTTTAACATTTGATAAAATGGTCATGTTTATAAATCAAACTATTAACTTCAAATAGAATAGTGCAACAATATGACACACAAAATAATGTATTTTTCCTGAACAACTATTTTAATTCACTCTGCACTAATACTTTGGCTTCTTTAAAATATTGGATTTCAGACTCGATAACACTTAATCCAGTTAAATCAACTTCCTTAAGAATGCTTTCTAACTCAGTTATGCAATTAGATGCTTTGGAAAATTCTTTGGGTTCTTTACTCAAATGGCTTTTAAGGCGTTTAGACACCCGAACAATGCGTATAATACGTCTCAAAAGATCACAAACTACGTGAAGACGCTGTAATTTTCTGGTTAAGGAAGCTATCTCTTCATAAGGTTCCACAACTTTGCTACGAAGTTTATCAGCAGACGAAAGTAATGAAGCAATTTTGTGATGCACAACCAATAAAATACTTTCTAAAGTTTCGATTTCAGTTGCTTGATATAAAAGATCTTCATAATGACTAGAAACTTGGTGATGAAGTGCTTTGTCAAGTAACGATATGCCAGCACTTAATTTAGCTAGTTGCTCTGCTACGGCTGCACTTTGTACAACAGAAAAAGTAACAGCTTTCAAATCAAAATCTTCAGCTAAAAACTGTTTGTAGAGCTCATTACTCTCAAATTCTTCCAATCCAGTAATATTTGTTAGCTGCATAATAAAGTTTGTACAGGAATTTCAAATTAATAATCCCTTTTAGAAAAGGAAATAAATACGCTGCATCGAAATTCTCTAAGGTTTGTTTACTTTTAATTTTATGTTAGGTAAATGTATCGATTACGAAGGAATCAACTGAAACATTCAGTTTTCGTACTTAAAATATAGGCAGCATCTACTATATTGTAAGACTACTATTCAATCAGTTTATTCCATTTTTCAAATCCTTAAAACTCAATCATTACTTCTTTTCACTTCATTTAAGCATTTTAATATTTAACTAGAGTTATTTTAATTTAGTTTCGATGTTTAAAAAAGTGCTTATCAGCTTTACAAATATCATTTTGTTTACTGTGAGAATACTTTTTCTAATTTTTAACCAATATCGTTTTTATTTCCTGTTATGAAATAGCTTGAATTAGTGGCAACTGCATTCTTAATTTTCGTTTCTTGTTCTTGTTTCGATATCTAAATTTTTGAGGAACTTGTTTTATTGAAGGTAATTAATATTTCTAGAAACATTTCAATAAACCTTGATAAATTTTTTCTCTTGCTTTTGAAAGTTTTCTTCTTTTTTTTTTAATAAATATTCCTTAAATAGTCTCAAATAGCTTCAGCAAAATTTATAGAACAAATTCAAATTAATAATATTGATTAAAGTTTTCGATTGCAGAGTTATTTTTAATCACATAATTTTAATGATAAAGCATTTAGAATATCAATTGTTAACTATCATTTTTATAACAGAACATAATTTTTCAATAAAATTTTGTTCTAAGAATCTGAAAACTTAATGTATTGAGAAATCCTCAAAACTTTCTAAAAACTAACAATATTTCAGCGTAATATAACGCAATAAATAAAATATACTTGTAGGAATATAAATTTTCAATTATAGTCTCAAGTTTATTTGTGTTATTTAAAACCAAAAAGGTTTTTTTTTTTTCGAATTTTGTATTCTATTTTTTCTTTCAGTGTTTGACTATTGTAAACTATTTTTCTTATCATGGAGGAACAAGAAAATAACGCTTTTGGAACCATGCGTAACTTGATTGAAAACCTTGAATTGGGTAAAAGAATTTAAATTTTTGGAACTGTCGTGTTTATTTATTTATTTTTTTATGATAGTATCCATTTGAAATGATTTTTCGGCATTTGATTTTTTAAAATTATTTTCTTCCTCTGATTTTCAAACGCTTGCTATAAGCGCAATTGTTGAACAATTGAATTTTATAAAAAAAATTGTTAAATGTATTATTCAGCGACCTTAACTGGGAAGCATTTTGCAAGAAATAGAGTATAATTTTCTAAAATTTATAAATTATTTATTGAATTTTTCTTAAAAATTCTATCGAAATTTTGTATTTATTTATTATAGACATTTTTCTTTTAATATTAAAAAAACAATTTACTTTCCTAAAATGCATATTCTCAAAAAAAATTAGGTTCAAAATAGGGAGTGTTAATTTGATAGCAAAATAAATTTCTTTAAAAAAAAAAAGGCCAAGAAAGGCATAAAATAGATTTTGCTTATGAAACTTATTTGAGTTAATTGTTAAAAAAAAGTTGAGCACAAATGAAATGAGTATAGTACTTTACTTGGAGGTTTGCTTTTCATTGTCCGATCGATCTCATGACCTAAAGATATAAGTAACTTTTCTCATGAGTACGATCTTAAGAGATTAGGTTTGGTCAAACTGCACAGAAAATAATCAAATAAAAAAATATTAGCAAGTATCGAAATTATGAAGATAATGAAAAAAGCTTTAAAAACGTCAATTTTCCGAGATTTCCGTTTGTTTTATAAAAAAAATATATATATATGATACTATACATTCATCACAAATTCATACAAAATGTTTTTGGTTGAATGATTAAATTTCGGGTGAGGGAGATATTTCAGGGCAATATTTTATTAGCTTGGGTAAATGATTCTAATAATATTTTATTCAGTTAGAATTTTTGCGTAATTTAGGAAATAAAAGTTTTGAATTTATCTTTAGCAGACTTAAATAGAAAAAAAAAAAAAAAAAAAAAAAAAAAAGGAGAATTAAGCGCAAATGGAAGTACAGAAATGAACATGTTATTCTCTACTTTCCTTTGTGCTCTCTATTATTTTATCTCTTTATTTCTGTGCTATTTACTTTTATTTGTGTCTATTTTTGTATTTTCATTTTTGCTTCATTCATGTTTTTTTTCTTCTTTAGTTTACATAGCACAAAGTATTCCCTATCCTTTTTTTAGATATCTACTGTTGCCTAACTAATAATACAGGTACAAGAGGGTGTTTAAGTTCAATTTGAAATAGTATATATAGAGTCAATGAACAATCAATTCTGTATTAGTTTATGTTTACATGTTTATTTATTCATTTGTTTATTTATTAAGTTTCATGTTAATAAAAAGATAGACAAAAAGAAAGAAAGAAAAATAAGAATTAAATTACGGCACAGAGAAAAAAAACAGACCACCCTTAATAACTTTTGATCTAATCCTCGGATCTTTCAATCTTAATAGCTCAAGGGGTGACCTCAAATATGTTAATTAATGAGATCAGACGATATTCTCAGTTACGAAATCAGACACAAAACATACTTACTCTAAATAAACATAAACATACCTTTTCTTTCCCGACGGATTCAGACTTTCGCCCCCCAGAATATGAGGGGTAGCCGCAGTTTGGAAATTATGGTTCAATTAGTTATATCTCGAGATTAGTTATACCTCGTATTTCGTTATATCTCGAGAACTTTTTAATAGAATTGAAAAATTCTTGCACACAATTATAAAATTCCAAAGATAATTCAATGTAAAAAATAATCTTTATTAAACATTCATTACTTTCTATTATTTTATTTAATGTTTGTCCAAAATATTTTGAATTGTAAGGTATACAATTTTTTGCATTATTTTAAAGAATATAACTTTACATGCCAAAATAGAAAATTTGAGCAAAATCTCTCGAATTGTTCCTGAGAAATAGAACTTGGAACATATGACTTTTCAGAAATTCAATTTCTCAGGAGCTATTTGACCGATTTTGCTCAAATTTTGTATTTTTCCGTGTAAAATTATATTCTTTAGAATGATACAAAAATTTTATACCTTAAAATTAAATTTTTTTTCGACCACTAGTAAATAAAATAATAATAAATATTTAATAAAGGTTATTTTTTGCATGGAATTATTTTTGGATAAATGAACTTTATAATTCTGTGCAAAGATTTTCCAATTTTATAACAAGGCTCTCGAGATATAATGAAATACGCAAAGAGTATTATTAACATTCAAACTTTACAGCTCTTTTCTGACCAACTGTTTTCTGACCAAACTGGGACCATAATTTCTAGATTACGGTTATTTTCGATGGGTTCAGAAATCTGAAACCATCGAAAAAGAGGTACGTTTATTCAGAGAAAGTTTTTGTGTCTGATTTCGTAACTTAAAAAGATCATCTGCCCTTATTAATTAGCATACTTGAGGTCACCTCCTCGAGCCCTTAAGATTGAGTCCTAGGACGTGAAGATTCGATCATTGGATCAAAAGTTATTCAGTTTCCGTTCAGACTCCATTTTTTTTTTTTTTTTTTTTTTTTTTTTTTTTTTTGCGCTCTTTACATTTTTTTCCCTTTTAATCCCAGAATCTATAGTTAAGTGTTAAGATTATTTCATTACATTAGTTTTGCTTGATCCTATATTTTTCTTTGCAAAATTTTACAAAAAAAGAAAAAAAAAATTCTTTATGTAGTTTTTATTCTGTATAATTTACATATTTAAGGAAATGATAGAGCGCTCTTATTCCTCAAGTATATTCAGCTGCGGTTATGACAGTGGATAAGCATTAGCATATATAAGTTTTTAGATTTTTCACAACAGAATATTAGAAAATAATATATTTACTTTCATGAATTCAAAATATTGCTGAAAAATTATAATACATACATTCATCTATAAAAATTATATTTCAGAGCAAAGTAATGTGCAGAACTATCTACAAGATTTAACTAAAATAAGACATTCATTAGAAGAAAAAATTGAAGCAGGTATTTCATTCCATTTAATAAATTTTATAACACTTTTATTTTATATTCAAAAATTGACCCAAACACTTAACTGATACAATTGCTAAGGCAAAAAAACGCATTTATGAGAATAACTCAAGAAATAGTGAACGAAATCAATGAAGTTAACAACAAAATCTTATACAAGGAATTTGTTATTTAACTAGTGTTTAAATTTGAATATAAAAAGAATTTTAAAAAATAACATAAAATGTGGTTGTGTTGACTGTCAAATTATTGATAATTAAATTGCTGATTAGGCGATTTGTATCATTTCTTTTTTCATTCTTTTCTTGCTTTATTTATTAACTCTATCAAGAATGCCTTGCGAAGCGAGCCTATATAAGAGGCTTTTAAAGTTAAAATAAAACAATATTATAACGCGTGTAAAAAGAAACTAATTAGCAAACATATGAAAAAATAATAATATGTATGGATTTGTAAACTTATAAAAAAAATTTCGGTTGCCAATAATATTATTAAATTTATTTATTTAAACACCGCGAATGTAATGGCACATTGCAAGTTATATTCGAATAATTGTAATCTCACTAATATTTATATTTTTATGTTAGCGTTTTTTTTATATTAACATTATTAAATATTAACATTTGAATTCACATGTTGTGTGATCGAGCTAATAAATTTAATAATCAGTAAATTTTTATTAATTCATTTCCACACTATGCATGAGATTGAGTATCGTTAAAATTTAAGCAGCTCTAAAAAAGGACTAAAAAAAAAATATCTAGCATTGGATTAATCTTCGAAATAGGAATTGAATTATCAATATTTTTTTTCATTATCTTATTAAATTTCATATTTGCTTTAGATAATCATAAGCTGCGAGAATTGAATGATGTAGGGCACAAACTAGAAAGTAAGTAAATTCTTCTTTCTTTAAAATTTTTTAAAATATGTTTTCTTTGTTTGACCATAATAAGCATGATTTTTATTTTCAACTGAAGTTTGGCAGTGCTGATAAGTTATTTGTATGCGGGAACAGAAACGCGTAAAATTTATTAATGAAAAGGAATATGCTAGGTGTTCTGTAGTGACCGCCTTTAATGAATAATTTTAAAATTCTTGTCGAAAGCGAAGTAAAAAAATGTTTTTCAATAACTAAGCGATGAAAGAAAAAACTATTTTCCAATTTTGGCAAATCACTACAAAAAAAGAGGAATTAAAAATGCTGCAACCTGTCTGATCACTTGAAGAAGTTGAAAAGCAATTATTAGTAACACAACACCTTCAAGTTTCAGAAGGTAATCAAACAGGTTTTCATGCTTTTCACACCACTTTCCACCAAAGTGATTCGTCCAATTTCGATAATTTGTTTCCTAGATTAAATTGTTATTTGCGACCCTCAATAAAGTAGACTTTTCGATTTCCTTTTTCATAAGGATTCTAAAAATATGCATTAACGGTGTTCATAAACAAATAACCCTGCATAACATCCAAAACTCATTCGCCAAAACCTGGAATCATATACCATAGAATTGTAATTTTAAGGTTTAGATTTTTTATAAACAACTTATCAACGTCGTTGAGCAGTCGATCCTTGTTAAAATTTAAAGGGCCAATTACTTTATAATTTTGAGCTCAGCTAAGATGACAAAGGATAGTCTGTTAGAATAGTATAGAGACTAGAATTTTCTCCAAAATTTTTCTTAATAGTAGCACTTTAAAAAAGGTTGATACGCATTTCAATGGGAAAAACCTTAATGAATCTTTAATATTATAAAAGTGTAAAAAATAGTTAAAATTCAAAGCCAAAAAGTGCCAAGCTGCATTGAGGACGGGAATTAAAACAAGATAAGCAAAAATATAAACAATTAAATTAAATAAAAGGTAATAGAAAGATAATTCCAGTTTACCATCGTTAAGGTCGAGTATGAGGAATTCATATAGAGTTTAATTATAATCAAAGGTAAAAGTAACATTATTTTAATTTCAGCTGCAAATATAGTCAATGAGTTTAAACTGGAAAAAATAGAAAAGGACGCAGAAGAGTAAGTTTTATTTTTTATTCTTTTATAAATAATATACTATTGAGAATCTCTAAATCAATAAACTAAAAATAAAAAATTTTGTGCATTTTTTAACAAATGAATTTTTAATAATTTTTTTGATAAATATATATTGTATTTGATTAGATCTTCATCAAATTCATTTTAAATTTTTTCTTTCTTTTTTAAAAATGAATGCAAATTAATAATAATTTTTATTACATAATTTTTAAATTTTTTTCAATTATTTATTTATTGTTATAATTTCTGAGGTTCATCATTTATTGTTATTTAATAACGCAGGTTGGAAAGGAAAAACAAATTTCTACGAGAAATAATAGAAAATGTTCACACTAAAATTAAAACTAATCAAGAAAAGTATGCCACTGAACTGTAAGTATGAATTTTTTTTAGCACGTACTACCATTTTAATTTATAAGCAATTGGTATCTTATGCTATAGCGGAGTAATACTATACATAGGAAATAATATAATAAAATCCCCTTTAAATCACAAAAATGCAATGTATTATGTGCAAAAATCTGATTATTGGTTTTAGAGTTGTTCAGAGTATTTCATTTATTTTGATACTTATACACAGTGTATTAAAATTTAATTTTCTTACTTACATTATTTTTATTTTTAGAGAACAGTTGCAGACTGAAGTTGTTAATTTATGTGAGTTATTCGGCTCAGCTGCATTTACTTATGTAAGTTCCATTTAAACAATTTTGAGAGATTTTGTAAGTAACATCATAACAAATAAAGTTTAAAATCGCACAGCTTAAGATTCCAATTATAAAATATAATAAATTGAAGAATAATTGTGACCCAATTTTAATTTTAATTCTGTGCATATAAAATTGAAAAATTATATTACCATCTCCTTCCTCTTTTTAAAAATATTCACAGTAATTAGAGTATCACTTTAAAAGGGCTGTATAAGGAACTTTATTTTGAGGCAGGACTTTTCAATATTTCAATTTTTAGAATTTTACAAGCTGACATTTTTTTTTAAGTCACTATTATCCTAAATATTTAATTTTTGGAGGAAAAAAATATCTAATCTATTCTTTCCTAGATCTTTTTTACAGACAGTCGCTCCAATCTCCCTACAGTAGTAAAAGATACACTTTCAGTTACAAAGAGACGAAATTAAGAAATTTTTTACATATTTTTCGCGCATACGCAGTATAGAAGAGCTACTTTAAATACTCCTATCGTGAGCAGTTTTTAATGAATTTTTTTTTCTTCAAATTTTAGAACAATAATTTTATATTTCTCTCTAAATATTGTTAAATTTTTTTGAATATTTTTAATGTTACAGAAAGAAAAAAAAACGTGAGACAATTAAAAAAATTTAATGTTCAATTTTTATAAAATAATTTAATTGATAGCATTTGTCTAGTTATGTTATTAAAAAGTTGGTGTATTAAGTTAAGACATGAAATTAATGATTTTGTTTTGATGGCAGAGTAAAGATTCAGTTAAAGCCGAAATCGAAAAGATATATAAAGCAACAGAGGAAGCTCAGAAAGAATGTAAGTTACATTTCTGATTTTGCAAGTGATAATTTCATTCAACTGCATCAAACATTTTTTTAAAAGCGCAAAATATTAACTTGAATGCACTTCTCATGTTTTAATATGTTTTCTTCATTTTTGCAAGAAAAAAAAATTGGAACTTATTGCATAGTCTGAAGAATATATTCACAAATATTTTAAGTGAAACTCGAATTTTTTGTACGCATATGAGTCAGGACCTGCAGCAGAAGATTTTCCAACAAAAAAATATTTTTCAAACGGGTATCAGAAAAAGTCAACAGTTACAACATGTGAAAATTAATCCAATTGCTTTAAAATCGAATAATTTTCACATGTTGTAACTGTTGTAGCTATAATTTAAACTTAAAGAATAAAAACCAAATTCATTTTTTTCTTTACTCGAGCGTGACCTCAAAAGATGAGTGAGAGAAATCTATTTTTTCCCAAATGAGACAAAATAATAAAAAAGAGTTAGCTCCAGTTAAGATTTTAATGGCATCTTTGTGGATTAAGAACATCTTAAGAAAATCTCAAAATAAAACTTAACTAATAACCTTTCTTTCTTTTTAAATCTAGATAATCTGTATTCATAATTGTGATTGAGGAGAAATTCTTCCTAAGAAAGTATTTTGTTTTTCATTTTTTTTTCAGTACATAGGATAACCTTAATTGTACAACGAAAAACAATTAAATGCACCTATTTTTTTTATGGTTAGATAGCCTGATCGGTAGGGCGCTGGGCTCATGTCCGAACCCCGCCGGCCGAACACTCCCCATGTAGTAAAGTGACCGATGCACGTTAAATCTGCCGAGTCGCAAAAGTCCTCCGTGTTCCCATAACAAATCAAAACCTCTGGGGGTACTGGATTGGAGATCGATCGCTCTCTGATTCAGGTCAAAATTACGATCTGTGGATGAATGAATGGGTCCGCCCTATAATGGTGTGGCAGAAGTCGAATTCTTGGCCATAGATGGCGCCACAGAAAAACATGAATAATCGCACCTCTTCTGTCTAAACAGGCATACGTCAACAACAACAACATTTTTATGGTTAAGAATTAATAACCTAAAACAAGTGAAAATAATGAAAAGCGTTAAAAAACTGTGAGTTGTAAAATTAACAAATGTAAATCCTCTAAATTGGTGTGCTCAGAATAAAGGCGTCAGTTGTTGCGGGTTAGTTTCATCAAAAAGTCCTCGACGAAGGCAAATTTCTCCCATAACTTGACCCAGGAGTTCACTTGTCTTCTGGATTGGGTTCAAAATTACAAGGCTACGGAGTTGAACATTAGTAGTCATAAACCGAAAATTGGGTCGGCTGTTCAACGATGATTCTAAAATCTCTGTTGAAGAAGTTCGCATTATTAAGATTAAAAGAGAAATTTAATTTAGAAGTTATATTATTGCAGGGGTGATTGTGAGCCCAAGTCCAAAATTCCGGAAAAATCCGGGAAAAAAAATTTCTTAAGGTAAAAAAAAAAAAAAACTGTTTAAATTGAAAAAAATAAATTAAAGAAGGTTTTTTCCCTTTTTCTCGATATTTCTTAGTTTACTATTTACTGATAACTATTTAGTTTACCGCTTTTTTTTTTTTTTTTTACTATTATCGCTATACTTCCAAATAGCGGGAAAACCAAGCAAAATTCTTCCCGGTTTCCTGGGTACCGGATAAATGGTTCTCTACTGTATTATTAAATACCGCTACTTTTAAAATATCAAAATATCCCTTCACTTAGTATTAATTTAAAAAAAATTTTAAACAGTGTTTTTTTTTTAAATTAATAGACTAAATCTAAAAAATTTCAGCTTTTTTCATATTTACTAAAAAAAAATTTTAAAAAATACGTGCAGTTTTTTTTCTTCTGTGGGGTGAAATAACAAGGGAGGGATTAGCGTGATGACGTCGCTGAGCACATGCACGTGGTAGGCAGCACTACGCACGTATTAGCGAGGGGACTGAAAAGTAACGTTCATTTTTGCGAAAAAGCTTCGCCAAAAGTAAAAAAGTCTCCCAATAGTCGCCTATTCTTGAAAATAGTTGCTTTTTTTTAGCCTTTTCAGGCAACAAAAAAAAAAGCGCCATAGGCTGAAAATAGTAGCAAATAGTCGCCTGTGGCAAGCCTGTATCATTGATTTCCTGAAACTTCTGTGATCAATGATTTGTTTAAACAACTGGACCTTCGATTTCCGGAAACTTCCGGATCACAGTTAGCGAAAATTCCGGAAATCCGGACTTTTTCCGGAGCACAATCACCCCTGTTATTGTCTATTTAGTTAGTGAAGGTAGGATATGCATGCCATTGCTCACATTGATGGAACTATATAAATACATAAGGAAGAATTTAAACTGCAAATTGTATATGACGATTATCAGATTTTAAAAAAAGTTTAATTTTAACTCTTGAAAATGTAAAGAGAAGCTGGAGGATTTTTTCAAATTTAACATAAATTAATCTTCAGAATACAAATTTATGAAATCAGAAAGAAAAGTACAACAAAAGTACAAAAGAACAAAAGTACCTACACAATAGAGTAAGTTTCAACAGGGTACTTCCTTTCAGAATCAAATTAAAATGTGCAATAGTAGCAAGATGCTACAAAATATTTTGTTAAATATTTTGCAATAAATTATTGCCATAGTTATAATTCTCATTTAATAAATGATTTAGAAATTTTAAATGAGTTGGTGGTGGGAAATAATAACAAATGCCTATCGAAGCAAAAACAAATTACAATAACCTTTTTAGTGAGAAGTAATATTTATGTAAATGTATTAGCAATTAAAGAAAAGCTATCCATTTATGGAATTTGGTGTCCGTTGAAAGGCAATTACAGAAAAAAAATATTTATGGTTATATTTTATAATAAGATTCAGGGAAACATTAGAATATTTATGAAATTGTAGGAAATATGTCATACTTGTTTTGGCATATATTATCTTAATTTATTCATCGACTATAGTTTATAGATTATATCCAGGGGAGGACAAAAGAATGGAAATACTTTTATACTAATAAATTTTCGCAAGAAATACAGAAAGAATCATTTTATAACTTTAGAAGAGTTTAGATCATGTGATTTCTCAAACTCATCAATGAAGTTAAAACTTTTAGAGGTTTGAGGGACTGAAAATAAATTACAAACGGAAAATAATATTTTTGAACATCTTAACAAAAATGTAGCAATACATTTTTAACTTGTAGCAATTATTTTAGCTATTATATGCAATAATTGCACAAAATTTTGTAGACCTAGCTTAAATATCTATGAAGATATGGGCATTTTTATAAAAAACTAAATTTTTTTGTCTATCGTTTTTTTGCTATAACTTTACAAATATTACATAGAATTTTAAAATTTGTTTTAAAGTAATTTAAAATTAGTTGCAAAATTATTGCTTTAAAATTTGAGAAAAATTCATTTAAAACTGCACAGGATATGAGTAATTAATAAAGTTCTTTTATACTACACATGTGCAGGAAAAAATGTAATTTTTTTCTTCATAAGTTTGTAGAGAATAGGATTTGGCAACTAATTAAAAAAAAGTCCGATTTGAATATTTTAAAAAGTTTCAAGCGATTTTCTAAACAGATTTTGTAATTTTTAAAAGAAACTGAAAATGATAAGGGGTTCTCTACAAATATTATTTTGTACCATAAGACAAATTTAAATAACAAATGATTGCCTTACAATAAACATTCATACCAGAAATAAGATTGTATAACGAAGGAAAACAGGCGAAAGAAAAGATACTTTTATGAGGGATGATCATTTGCCAGTGTCATTTTTAATAAATCTTATTTATTAGTTCAAAATGGAATTTCTGGAAAACCCCTTAAAAAAATGTCCATATCTCCATAAATATTAAAGCAAGGCTTAAAAAATTTTGTACAATTGTTTCATATAATAACCAAAATAATTGCTGCAAGTTAAAAAATTTTATTGCTACATTTTTTGGCATAGGGTGTTCAAAAACACTACTTTCAGTTTTAAATTTATTGTCGGCCACTCGAACCTCTAAAAGTTTTAAACTTCATTGATTTGTATGAGAAGTTGCATGATTTAAACACTTCTAAAGTTATAAAATGATTCTTTTAGTATTTCTTGAGAAATATGAAAAAAAAATAATTAGTATAGAAGTATCTCCATTATTTTGTCCACCCCCTGTTGAATGAATTGATGAATTAATAACGTATTTTAATACTCAATTCGAAACTGTCTCTTGGAAGATGAAGCTACACAGGAGAAGTTAAATGTAGCCAAAAACGAGCTGGATGATATAGTATTGTACAGCGTTCCAACAAGTAAACAAGAAATGGAGATACCATTAGGGCAGCGTAAAATCGTTCTGTAAGTAATTGTTTTTATTTTTAATTTAACATACTCCGTATTACAAGTGCAGAATTCATTAATATCATTAAAAAAAAAAGAGGGCCTCAGTGAAAATGTACAGATAGCATTTCTCTTAAAAGTAATAAGATATTTAAGTCAAGAATTTAGCCAATCATAATCTGCACCAAAACTCTTAAATATCTATATCTTTCAATAAAAATATTTACATGGCTATAGTTTTATTCAAGAATTAATGGATTATTTTAGCTCTTGACGATTTATTCATCCATTTTTTATTCATTTAACTTTTTTAGTGAATTAATCTTCAAATTAGTAAATAAAAACAGTTCCAACACCAAACTAAAGTTGAGAAAACAATAAAAAAGAAAGGAAACGAAGTATGGATATAAGTTTACATTTCAACATGCTTAGTTGATATATATATATTTTTAGAAATTTATTTGAAGAAGCCCTTTTCGAAGAAGAAAGCAGGTTGGATCATTTGAAAAACAAAAAAGCTTCCAAAGAATCAGAATTAGAAAGTAACATGGCATAGTTTCTTACAAGAAAAATAAGTTATTTTATCTATCTCTCTAGACATATGTAACCTTCAATAACCTCTTTTGTAACTTTTGTGCAATACTAATACAAAACAGTCTAATGAAGACATTTTTGTTAAGATACCACAAATGTGACATACTGAAAGAAATAAAAATGAAAAAACTATTTTTATTGTTATTTTTTAAATATATATACCCACACAAAAGTGTTAGTCACAAATTTTTTTAGAAATTTAAATGTTTGTCATTAAATTTTAACTTTCCTTTTTAAAATAGAAATACATTAGCTTAATCAAAAGAACTTTTTGAATGATTGCATGATAAAATAAAGAAGTTTTTGATCAGTTGCAAATACACTTATGTAGAAAATAAAAACTAAAAAAAAGTTTGCTGGGTAAATTCATTTCAGGTTGTTAACCTGTCTCAAGACTTCTTTCAAGGGGTGCAAGTAGAAATATTCCTCAATGCAAAAAAATGAAGAACAAAAAAATCTTGTAATTTCAATTTTAGTAAATTTCTAATAGAAAACGCAAAGGAAAAAGTCTGAACGAAAGCTTGAAGCCTCCTTACACAGCCAAATTCAAACAGTTTTATATACTTCAGATAACAAAACCAAATAAACACAAAAACAAAAGGGAAGAATGGAAGTTTCAAAGGGAATAATGGTTATGGAACTTTTATTTGCTTTCGAATGGCAAACCCTCAGGCGCTGTGTGGTAGCAACTTTTCTTTATTGCCACTCAACCCAGCATGCAATATCTCCCACATATTTTTGGATCACAAACAAATTGTGATAACTAGCTTTCTAGATTAAAATTGCATTGTGCTGGAGAGTTCTTAGGGTGGGCATCTCCCCCTATCATATGGCGATTAGAATGTAGATAGCTAGCATAGCAACTACAATTTTTCCGTGGTAAAAAACACACACAAGATATCGCATGCTGGGTCGCATGGCAGTAAGCTAAATTTCCTTGCCTGCAATATGAGTTGTAGAAAATTTAATGATTTTCATAACATTAAGGAGCATTTGCATGGGTAAATAAATATGTATAAATGAAAAGTTGATTACAATCCATAAAAAAAACATAAAATTAAAAAAAACTTTTTGCATATAAATAAACAGAGACATTATTAAAGTAAAGTTTATTTATTACAAAACACTTTGTAGAAAGAGATTTTTGGATTGAAAAAAAAAAGATTTCTTTGCGGAATTGAAATCAAATTTTGTTTACAATTCTTAGTCGAAAATTAATCGCACAACTTATCAAAGATTATTTTTTGTAGCATAAACTGCCAGCCAAATTATAAATGAAACAATAAATTAAAGATTAATACAACAAGAAAAGGATAATACATTGATTTAAACAATTATAAAATATCACATAAACTTTACATTATGTCATTCTAATCATTTTTATCACTAATGTTTTAACCAAAGTGCTAAACAAAATAATAACTAACTGTTTATTTATTTAACTGTTACACATGTCTTAGGCTAAGTGCATTGTATATTAAAATATATACTTTATGTTTAACTTGTACTTATTTATTAAACTAATAGTGCCACTAACAGAAGGAATAAATGCATATTCAGATACAATATTACACTTTTAAAAAAGGAAGCAGTATTATTCTCAATTAAATAGCATTATAATAATTTAAATAATGCACTTAAAATAGAGCAAAATTATAAAATAAGTTTACAGTATGTCCAATCTAAGACTTCATTTTTTAGTGCTATTACAACTGGTAGTACAATTTTATTATTGGCATATATACATATTTATATATATATATTTTAAAAAAAATTAGGCCTATATTTTGGCTATAGAATTTTTTATAACTTAGGTATCCAATACTTGAAGTTGTGGAATATTTTTTAATTTTTTGAAAAAGTTAGTAAGCATTAAAGGATAAATGTATAAACTGAAATTGTCTGCCTTAATTTAGTAAAGAGTGTTCAAGTTATTACTATATTTTTTATCGTTATGGGAAATACATTTTTTTATTTTGTGAAAGAGATTTAAAAACAGCAATTATGTACACGTCGAGAGCTACTCCCTCATAAAATTTTAAAATATTTCAATAAAATTAATTTTCTATTGATTTGCGAAAAATCATTTATAAGAACAATGATGAATTCAGAGAAACTCTCTAAATAAAACTAAAAAATTCAATATTTAAATAAATATTCCAGTAACTTTTTCAACTTACTATAAAAACGTAAATACTTCTAAAGAATTATTTTTTTCAGATCAAATATTAATTACAACAATAAGTATTATATTTGTATAAAATTTAAAATATAATATTAAGGATGACTAAAACAATAAGGCAAAATAACTGTAGATTATAATTAAACTCATTGGATTAAATTATAACAATTCAATAATAATATTCATACAATAATCTTTGGAACAAGAATTCAGTTTGTTTTAACATGTAAAAATGTTATATGTTAATAATTTCAAAATAAAGGATTAAAAATTATTTAAATAAATTATGATTAACAAGAAGAGTAACAGCAATTGATTAAATTTTCTTTAAAAGTAAAAATTAAATGATTTACAAAATTTCTTTTTCTCACCAATCCATTTTAAAATACATCATAATATATTTATGCAGATTCTTTAACTCGAGATAATTAAGTCAAAATAAAATACTTTGACAAGCTCAGTGTAAAAGTCAGTCAAATTTTTTTGATAACTTAACAAAATTCTCAAGACCCAAGTTCTTCTGTCACTTTGTTAAGCAATAAATCACAAGTCTTCTTTGCATCACCCAGCAACATAGCTGTGTTATCCTTATAGAAAATAGGATTATCCACTGCAGCATATCCAACCCCCAAACTTCTTTTCATGACAATAACCTAAAGAAACAAAATTGCTTCATAATACTCTAATAAATAGTTAAAAGTATACATTTCAGCTTTGTTTAAAGAATTAGGACTAAACTCTTCATCTAGATGAATACAACTGCTGTTTGAGTTTCATTTGATTTTTATTTAGGATCAACTGCCATTAAAAAAAATTAAAGCATTAAAAAAAATGCATTTTAAAATCCTTATATGACATGGATGGTTTCACACCAAAGATTGATAGATATTTTTCTTCATGAAAATATTTTTCATAGAAATTATGAAAGATTTCTGAAATATATATCATATAAATAAATATTAAATTATGTATGAATATTAAATCATGTATGTCAGTTCTTCAAACTGTTTTACTATAGTAACCAACAGATACCCGGTGCCAAATTTTTTTTGATGCTTCAGCTTTGCTGTGACATTCTAAGCTCCTCCAACTCCACTCCCAAATAACAAAGCTCCAACTCTGCTAACGTTATAGCAATTTTAATGCATATTTATGCACACTTTACAGTTTAAGATTGAGGTTTTCATAAAAAAGGGACACATTAAAACAATAACATAATTATCAGAAAATAAAAATTTAATTTAATCTAGTTACTTGCTCATTCTTAAGAAAAGAATTGAAACTAATAAATCCTCCCTCATATTTGATATTAAATCATTATGTATGTATTTTAATGTTGAGAACAGTTTTTCTACCACAACTTGGCATGTGGGCAATGTTGTTATAGTTTGGCAGGCCTTTAGATTTTCTATAGGATACAATGAAATTGCTGGAACAATGGAGAATAGGAAAAATCTTTGGAGTGCATCAGCTCCAGCTCCCCAATAATTAAGATTTTTTACCCTCTACAATAATAGCACTAGCATAAAAAACTATTAAAAGAAATGAAAGATATTTGTAGTAGATGTATATATAAGCTACAAGAGTTAAAAATTTTTTAGAAGTGGATTTTCCATAAATTATTAATTTGATTTTGATCACTATGATATCTGCCCTGAATATTTGATTTTTTACAAAAATTGCATCGACAAAAGCTTAATTTTTTTAAAAAAAAAATGTGTAACTAAGTTTAGTAAAACTTTTAATATTGAAAATTACACTTAATATGTAACAATTACTTATAAAATGGAAAAAATTTCACTAATGAAAAAGATAATTTTACAAATTCAGTTATTACACACTACACTTCACATTAATCATTTATTTTCACTTACTGAGGGTGAATTTAAAAAAAAATATGCAGTCTTTTCAAAAATAGAGTATGCCATGTTGCAGTTATAACTACAAAAAAGCAAAAGAATAAAGATGCTAAATGAATAGGTAGAATAAGGAGTTTAATAGCAAGTTCGAGTAGTTCGTAATGTGCTGAACATAGATGTACTGACAAGAAATTTTTTTAAAAAGTATTACAAAACTATTTTAGTAACAGCGAAAAATGCATCACTAAGTCAAATGAGGGAATCAAATAAGATATGTGTAAGATCACATAAAATTTGTAAATAAACTAGCTATGTATACAGTACATACAACATCTATGTGGAGCTATAAACTTAGTGTGACTAAGATGAGAGTATTTAAGAAAGAAATAATTTTAAAAAAAATTGCAACTAACATTTTATATTTTTAATTAAAAAAAAAAATACCTGTTTAGAAAGCCAAACTTTGAGGACAGGCATTCCAGCAATAATAGAGTTAGGGTCTTCTTCAGCAGCTGAGTTAACTGTATCATTTGCTCCAATAACCATAACCAAATCTGTATCCTTGAAGTCATCATTAATTTCATCCATTTCAAGTACAATATCATAAGGTATTCCTGCTTCAGCCAGTAAGACATTTAACTGACCAGGCATTCGACCTAAATTAAAAAATCAAATTAATAATTTATTACACAGAAACTGCAGATTAAATTGTTACATCAGCTGTCAAATTAAATTGTTTTCTCAGTAATCAAATTTAGGGATATTAACATTTAGAATTGTTTCCCAAAGTCATCGGGAGCCATGTTTTCATGGCTATTTGTAGTAATGGAAAAAACATTTTTGTAACATTAAAATGCGGAATTAAATATTTAATTGAAATTCTATATTCAATATATTTATTTATTTTTAGGAATGCTTTGAACAAAAATTAAGATTCTTTTAAAAAAAATATCTCTATATTGAAATTTTTTTCTAAAATTAAGAGATAGTTCACAAACTGTAAAAATGCACTCGAAAATAAAGGGTCACTAAAAAAAGAAAAATCAGATTTGCCCATATTTTTTAGAATTGTTCCAAAATGCTTGGAAATTACAGAAAATTCATAGTTGTTTGCATCGCTGCAAATTCGTGGGCATTTAGTTCACCCATAGATATCTAAAAAAAAATTAAAATAAGATAAAGGACACTTAAACCACAATATATGTTTTAAGTCTTTAGTTAGAGATAGGGAAAAAGTCAAGCAGTAAGTCAAGATGACAATTTATGTTATTTTGAAAAGGGAATTTAATTCTGAATGAAGAGTAATTCATAGTAATCTTGCAGCAAAAGCTAATAAAAATATACTAAATTTTCATTAAATATCTTCATAAAAGCACAAAATAATCAGAATTTAGGTTTAACAAAACTGTAAATCCATTAAATAAAATAGATATTTGCTAATAGAAAATTAGATGAATTACAAAAAATGGTTACAGTTATCTCATAAATTTAACTTTAAGGAAAAATATATTATATTACAAAAAAAAAAAAAAAAAATCCTTGCAATATACAGAATATCTTATATACCAATCTTCACAGTTTTTAAAATGATTAAACTGTAAAAAATATAAGGCATTTAATATTTTGAAAAGTCGTTCCTTTTTTAAAATACTGGCAAAAGCAAATAATTTTAATTTTACTTCTTACAAACGTAACGCTTGCTCAAGTTTAATACAAAATCAATGTATAAAATAATATCAACGTACAAAATAATGATTTACCTACCTACATACAAAATACTTTACCTACATATAAAATAATGATTGAAATAGATAAAGAAAAATTCTACATAATTTAGGTAAATACTAAGTATTTTTAAAAAAACTAGATAAATAACAATAAAAAAAAAATAAACTTACAAAAAATATGACACAAATAATTAAACTCAGCAAAATTTTATTCATGAATTAGCAAAAAATAATAATAATTTTGAATTGTAAAAAGTTTCAAAGGACAAATAAATACAAAAGCGTGCAAAATTTTACAAAAGAAAAAGACAATCTAAATTTTTTGCACATTGATTATGCTGTTTTTCCGCATTAAAAATGGGCTTACTCTGAGTAGGAAGTTGGTTTGATGGAAGAAAAATTTCACTCCACTTTGCCTAAATTATTTAAATAATTTGATTGTGTTCTTGATTTGTGAGATGATTTGTATTCTAACAAGTTCAAAGGACAGATAGTCCCCAGATTTAGCTTCCTAAAACTGGTTACTCTAAATAACTTTTCTTAAACTTTGGAAAAATATACTTTGTTTTAAAAAAAGGCAGAGATTATCAACAATCTTACATACCAGCTACTGGATGGATGCCAAATCTCACTTTCTTCCCCTTATTAGTTAAAGTTTTAACCATTTCTGCTAAGGGATACTGAGCCTTAGCCACACATAGCCCATATCCAGGTGTGATGATAATATTTTTAGCATCTCTAATCATCTGTACAGCCTGTGAGACATCCACTTCAGTGTGTGTTCCAGTTACAGCCATAGGTTTGCCAGTGCCAGTACTAGATGTACCATAACCTCCCAATATAACATTTGGTAGAGATCTGTTCATAGCCTGGAAATACAATGAAATATGTACTGAGCCACATTTATGAGTACTTAAAAGAATAAGTTAGATTCCATTTATGGGTCTGGACCCAGATTAGAATCACAAATTTTTCAGAGACAAATCACCAAAGCTTCAGAAAAAAAAAAACTTTTAAACCTTAGACATTTTTTGTGTCACACAACTAGTATAACTAGTGCAGATGTAGTTTATTAATCAAATTTACCATAGATGATTATTATTATTCACATGGTTGGATTTTATAGATAACTCTCTTAACCATTTCTTTACACATTAAATTAAAATTGCCTCATTTTAAAAAATTTAAATGACTAAAGCACAGAAACTCTTTTGTTGTTTTGTGCAATTAATATTTAATTTTTATGTTAAGAATATTGCACTAATTCTCTGAGAGAAAATCTTGTAATATAGCAATCAGCACTAGATACAGAAGTTAAAGAAACTATACAGACTACTAATAATCTTAAAGGTGTTAAGTGGTGTTTTTATGAAATAAATTTTTATTTGATACAGTGAAATTCATAACTTAAATTAATGGCCTTAAAAATGAAAATAAAAATTTCTATACAACAGATTTAAAATTTGATAATATTTATTTCTTATACAAAAGTATTTATATTATTTACCCTTTTTCACCTATTATTTCTCTTCAGTACCACAAGCTTTGTGATTTTTTTAAAATTCAATTTTAATTTGATAGAAATACTTTTTTTAAATCTACATAACACTGCTATTATCTTTTTATTATTTATTTTAGTAGGATTTTATCTTTTTTCATAACTTTGAGACTAGGTAATTTTTTAGTTCATAAAGAAAACTAGATACAAAAAGAAACTATTTCAATTATGAAAAAAAAAGAAGTTTAAAAAAAATTTAATTTTAAAAATAATTCAAGCGAGAAAATGCTGCTTAACAGATAAATTTACACTAATGAAAGAACAGAAAACGTTTTGTAAAATAATTGGTCACAAGATTTTTTCAATTTTGGCTATGGTTACAAGTTATTTGAAAGTATTACAAAATATAATTTTTTTTTAAAAAAAAGGAAAAAAAAAAAAAAAGCAGACCTATAAATTCTATATTTATTAGAATTCAATTATATTTATAGTATTTTATTCATTCATTTAATAATTAAATAAGTTCTTTCAGTTTTTTGATCTAGGTATGCATATGTACAAAAAATTACTGCTGTTAAAAAGCTGACTTAATTATATTGTAATACATATATAATTGGAATGTACATAATTGTAATTGGTATTTAACTCTATTTTTCATTAAGGACATGAATAAATCACTCATAACCACTTATTTAAAAAGACGTATTGACCAAAATATTAGAGTCAATATCACTATTCGGTCACAATTATATACCAAAAATATTTTCATTTTAATTTATTTTAAAACATTCTACTTTATATTGCAGTGACAATTATATTACTAATTATTCTAACCAGTTTCAAAAATTTAGAAAGTACACCTTAAAATGAATTTCAGAAAGGAAAAAAAAAATCATTTAACAATTTTAAGCCAAGATAGTTAAAAGTCCTGTAAAGTTTATCAAATAGAACATATGAACAGCCTTTTAAACAGTAAGAAAGAAAAAAAATCCTAAAAATTAGTTTTGAATTGTCTGGCCGAAATTCGAATTTACATTGGATACATAAAGTATAACTTACTTTACACATAATGTACGACAAAATGGCACCAGATGATCCAATTAAAGCTCCAACAATCGTCATTAGATTATTGTTTAACATAAAACCTTCTGCACACAATGCCCAACCAGAATAGCTGTTCAAAACTGTTATCACAACTGGCATGTCTGCACCTGTTTAAGAAAAGGATTATAAAATGTAAGTTATAATTAATGGCTGGTTGAAAAAATTTATAAGAAATAAAAACAGTCATTAGTTATAAAGAAAATTATTTTCATAACAGTCATTAGTTATAAAGACAGATTTTCATTACATGGATTTTACCCCAACCCAGCAAAAGAATTTTACTACTCGGCACCGGGTTCTTAGTATCAAGACCTACAGAGAATCTAGAGATGGGCAACATACACCTATATTTGACATAACAATATTCAGATTTATAGTGATTTTAAACTATTCTTAAAAATAATTGTTTTGGAAATCCATATACTCCATCAGTTTCTTAATAATAAAGCCGAATCAACTGGCTTTAGCACGACATATTTTACTATTGTGCAGAATTTTTATTCAGAAAAACTTCTCCTAAGTAGATACATAAATTTTGATGCTAGAAACTATTTTAACTAAATCAATATGATAGATAAATAAAAAATAAATTACAAGTAGAGAATTGCATCAATATGTAAAGCTAATTAAATTATAACGGATGAAATTTGAAGAAAACTGTAGAAAAATACAATAAAAGTGTACAATACTCTCATACAAATTTGCTTTTAGCAAATGAGTAAACATAATATGTTTTTAATATTGGGGTTTGAAGACTAATCATTTTATAGAAGTATAATGGAGAACAGTTGCAAACAAAACAAGCATTTTGTTACAAATGACATATTGATTATTCTAATGCTATTACTAATTTAAATATCATTGTAAATTAATTTTCTAGTAAATAAAAGCACTTGTAAAAACAAGACAACTGTTTTGAGAACATTTGACAAATAAATTTTTAGAAAGTAGTTTTGTATTTAAATAAAAAAAAAACATTTCTCAACAAAAACCTCATTTGAAAACAAGTTATTTTCATTATAAGTTGTATGTTTATATTGAAAATAAGATGAATGAATAGAATTTATTCATGGTAATTCATAACAATTTACTATTAAATTTCTAACCAGTCTGATTAAAATTTTCCAGCCATTTGACTAACCATGCGAAGATCTCATGGTTTTTCTCTTTTTTTTTTTGTGCAACCCAAATGTGCGTTAGTTTTGCAGGAAGTATTTCTTCAAAGCAAATTCGTTATTTCATCTAGGAGTTACTTTAATTTTAAGAAAGTCAAAATTACTAGAACATGGAGATAGAATCGTAACCTTATGGACAGTAATACTGCAGTATGAATCTTCTGATCAACACAGACTAAAGATAAACTTTATCACCAATAATAGAAAAGTTAAGAAGTTGTAGATCTCATTGCATTTATAGTTATTGGATAATTAAAAACTAAACCCTGATTGTTAAATCCTTTTTCCTTTCATATATTGTCCTTTTATTAAAATATTTTTAAAATGTCCTACATTTAACAGAAGCTACATAAATAAATTTTATTAAAAATTTAAGTTAATCAAATGAAAAGTTAATTAATTATAAAATCTACTATAAGTGGGAGATTAGGTTAATTATTTTACATCAGAATAATATCCCCAATTTTCCTTGAGAAACCTTTTTTTTTAATTTAGCTTAAAAATAAAATCAGAAAATAAAAGCATGTTTTTACTGAGCAATAATTTTTGCTGCTGCAAAATTACTTTGATGAGTTGGCAATAATTTTTCTTTAGAACAATACTTTGTTCGATAGAAAATTATATATTTATTGTTTTGCATAATGTTTTAATACCTAGCCGGGCAATAATTTGAATTTTACTGGTACAGACTAAGAAATAAATTTAATTTTTACTATATACCCACAAAACCTTGCTAAAAAAATTTATATAGTAAAAAAACTAAAGCTGATATTTCAGAATAAAATAAATGCAAATTATATTTAAATATGCATACTATGTAGATAATTTTTTAAATGATTTCACTTTGCCTAAATTACTGACATATTTTAATATTTAAATTTGTTATTAAGTTCCAAATTACAGCTTATGATTACTAACTTTTAAGAGGATACTGTACCACAGGAAAATTTTTACATGGCAAATTCTGTTTCACCTCCATTAGTAATTTTAATCATGGAAAAAGTGAATTCAGATAAATCCAAAGAAACTTATGAAGTCCCAATTGCAGAATTGTTCTTTTTCTCCCTGCAAAATATTGAAATACAAATAAATAATGACAGATTCGCTTTCCCACTGCCATAACTTGCTTGAATTGGAACATGTTTGAAACGTTTTCCAAACTTGAAAATTTGTGGTTTACTCTGGTTTACATGAACTCACTTTTTTCTATAATTTAAATTCCAAATTTCCGATATAGATAACAGAAAAAGCACCATAAAGGTTTTTTTCATGTGGTTTTGCATCCTCTTAACACTTTATCTAAAAGTCAATGTAATAATTGAATTTGTGATATAATAGAATTTTGTTATTAATTTCTTCAGACATAAAAAAGTATCTCTTTTTCCATTTTACATTTGCAATATTATCCAAAATCAAATAAAGGCAAATAACAGTGGAAAACAATTCATAATAACAACTAAAAAAAAAATAAACCATGAAATAATAAACTATATGTAATTATTTTAAGTAAACAGATTAATTAATACACATAAAAGATTAATTTAAAGCATAATTTATAAACAAAATATAAAAATAATATATGATAAAGAATGTACACTATATTCAATTACTTTGAAAAATAATGATTGAATTTATTACCTCCAATAGCAGCTGTGAGAGTAACACCCATAATCATAGATAAAGCACTTGTGGCACCAAGACAACTTAATCCAGCAATATTGCTGCTAGACATCAAGTAATAAGCCATAGCTGCAACATTGCTTGCCATTAGTCCACCATTAAGAACATGTCTTCCGGGTAGAAGCAAGGGAGATGAATTTAACAGTCCTGGTGATTTAAAAAAAAAGAATTAAATAACATAATTCAGAAATAGCTGCTTGTTAAACGTTTATTGAAGGAAGGATTCAAATTCAGTTTTAATAATTTTTCACAAACTTAGTGTTAAAGTAAACTTTAATAAGATTTCTTACCCAAAAATATTAAAAATAAACTTTTAATATTTCTTATTTGGCAAATGATATTGTTTTCAATGATTTTAATTATGTGCAAAAGCACACCAAATTGTAGAAGGGATACAAAAGATTAAGGTATGATGTGCACATACTCTGGAATGCATAATTTTCCAGCGCCAAAAAAAAAGCACATCTGTAGATTTATGCATGCAAAATTATAACTTAACTCTAAATATGAATATAATAAAAAAAAAATCTCTTTCTTCCTTGCTAATAGCCAAAAGAAAAAAAATAATAATTGTGAATTTCATATTACATTGTTGCTTTTATTTGATGCAATTGTTTGATCAGCCTTAGTAAGAGCCTTGATAGCTGAAATATAACTCTTTATTTAAAATTCTTTGTTTTGTCTATAAAGATATAATTAAATTATAAATTTGAATATAAATAGATGAAAAACAAAAAGCTAGAGAATTCATTTTTTAAATAGGAGCCCACATTTAATAAAAAGGGACTCAGAAATTTGGAAGACCTTGGTCCTAAGGGCCCATAGTTTTTTTAAGTCCAGCAGAATCAGTGGTTTTAATTAACTTTCTAAAACAATGTAATTTTTTTAAAAATTAAGTTTTGCAATTTTATACAACTTCAACAACTTTTTGGTATCAGAAAATCAGAATTGTCAGTAATTTTTAAAGCTTCATTAATTCAACAGACACAATAAATTGATATAATATTAGGAAGCACTCCTTTTTGCAGAGATAATTGTGTGAGCTGATGAAGAGATTATATCTCTCTTTTTCCAGATTTTTATTAATTTTCTTCCATTATTCTGTTACTTTTTCCATGTTTTCTCTACATTTTGAACTTATTTTACGAGTTCTATATACTTGCACCTCATGCACAATAAATAAAACTTATTGATTTTCTTCGTTTTTCTCTTTGCCCATTTTGTATTTATTTATTGTGATATATATATACAGTAGAGCGACGATCATCTGAACTGCTCGGGACAAAACGTGGTTCTGATAATTAAAAGTTCGGATAATTGAAAAGTCGTTTAAAATCTAGTTTAAATGATTAATATTTATGCACTAACTTCTCTTCACACCTTTTCCAGACTTAGGACTGGTAGTACTATCTAAAATAGCTTTGGCGTGTTTAAATTTTCTTTCCTTTTTTTTCTTTCAATTTTTAAATATTTTTTATTTATTTATTTTTTAAAACTTTTTTTTTCATTTTAAATTTTTTTTAAAAATCATATTTCAGCTTTTTATAATTTTTTTGTCAATTGCTTATTTTACCACATTTTTCTTTATTTTCTTTCGCATTCCAACCATTGTAGACTGGCAAAATGAAGCTCCCATTCTAGGAAAATAATTTTCAGTTGAAGGGGGCTAAAGGGGTAACTGTATAACAACACATGCATGTATGGTTACTATAAGAAAGCTGCTTAAAAAGGTTGTAAATTAAATATGGTATTCAGATGTAGTGGACACTATTTATTCTTCTAAGTTTAGAAAAACTTTCGATAAGTTAAATAGTATTCTAAACTTAAAAACAAAAAAACGAATTCTGACATAATTCAGATAATCGGACGTCCAGATAATAAGGGTTCGGATAATCGGCGCTCTACTGTATATAGATATATGATTAGTACCTTTGTGTGAACTTTTGAACAATTCCTGTCAGCAGAAACTAAACTTTATACAAATAAAAGTGAAAACATAGAAGAAACAAATCTTACCCTGGAGTTTTCCATAGGCTACTAGAGAGCCACTAAATGTTATTCCACCAATAAATGTTCCCAAAAATAATGCAGTTTTGATTGCATTGGCAGCTGGATCTGTAGCAAAAGTTGGATAATCAACTATGTAGGTAGCAAGACATGTGAGAACAGCTGCCATTCCGACCAGGCTGTGGAAAGCAGCAACAAGCTGCGGAAGGTCAGTGATTTCTATTTTCTTGGCAATGTACAAGCCAAGGGCACCTCCTAAAATCAACACATGAAACAGTATAATATATAATAATAACAGAGCATTACAAACTTATAATAAATAAAACAATTTTTAACGATTTAACAATTATTTTAAGAAACATTTCTATACCATTTCAGTTTATCAAATTAAATTGCATCAAGCCACTGGATCAGATTAAAATAACACAAAACTAAAAAATATAGTTGAAACTTTATTTATAAAATTTATTCTTTAACACACTTATATATATAATATATATAAGTGTTATAATTAAATAAATAAAAAATATTACTTTTAAAAATCACTAACAATAACAATTTAATCGCTTTTGAATTCAAAGTAACATGGTTTCTTCATATGGATATTTATCGCACATGGTAATTTTGTAAATGCATTTCAGCAATATTTAATGAACAAATATAAAACTCTCGTTTTATAACATAACTAAATGTTAACTGGATAAGAGTAACATATATGGTACCTTAACAATATTCATTGTACTTTTTGATTTATGTCATCAGAACCAATCTGTTAATGAAACAGAGAAACATTCTCACAAATATGCCCATTCTCAAAAAACAGAATTCATTTAATTAAATGCTTTTACTTTTGTAGTTAACAGTTACAAGAACTTACATTTTAAATAAGTAATCAACGTATGGAAATAGTATGAAACAAAAATTAAGAACGAAATTTAATTTAAAAACAATAAGTCAAAATGGAAAAGCACTAAAAAGCAGCTAAAACCAAAAATGGCTAAATCAAAGATAATAATAAAAATGTGAGAATTTAAATACAAGCAAAACGAAATCTAAAGATATTAAAAGAAAGAAAGTGGTGTGTCCCTTGATGAAATGCTTTTTTTGCTAACATGCATATCTTTCAGGGATGTGATTGACAAAAACACAAAAAAGAGGAGGTTTATAACTGTAGCATTAAGCGTACAAAAGAAAAAATGATATGAATTCAATAGCCAATCTGATAATGATTACATTATTATCTATTCAAATAAAAATAAATAAATGGTAATTATTTTCTTAAATAAAATCTTGATTAAAATAATTTTTTTTTAATAATTTAGATAACTGAGTAATTTTATGCATATGCATAAGCACAATTTTATGTATCACATCATTTTAAAAAACATTTCTTTAATGGTCAAAGGACCTTTATGGACTTTCTCATCAGTTCTTTGTTTTTTCGATGGTCTTTTATTAACATGACTGATCTGTAGACTGCGTTTTGCAGACTTTTGATCATCAGTGTTGATAGGACAAGAAAGTTCATTTCTCACACAATTTTTAGAGGCCTTAGATTAAGAATCGCGATGTTGGATTTCAAAATCACGTGAATAAGAATCGCGATGCTTGATTTTAAAATCGCGTGAAAAAGAATCGCGATGCCGGATATTAAAATAGGGTGAATAAGAATCGCGATGTTAGATTTTAAGAGTGCGTGAATAAGAATCGCGATGTTCGATTTTAAAATAGGGTGAATAAGAATCGCGATGTTCGATTTTAAAATAGGGTGAATAAGAATCGCGATGTTGGATTTCAAAATCACGTGAATAAGAATCGCGATGCTTGATTTTAAAATCGCGTGAAAAAGAATCGCGATGCCGGATTTTAAAATCACGTGAAAAAGAATCGCGATACCGGATTTTAAAATCGCGTGAAAAAGAATCACGATGCCGGATTTTAAAATCGTGTGAAAAAGAATCGCGATGCCGGATTTTAAAATAGGGTGAATAAGAATCGCGATGTTAGATTTTAAGAGTGCGTGAATAAGAATCGCGATGTTTGATTTTAAAATAGGGTGAATAAGAATCGCGATGTTGGATTTTAAAATCGCTTGAATAAGAATCGCGATGTTGGATTTTAAAATTGCGTGAATAAGAACCACAATGTTTGATTTTAAAATAGGTGAATAAGAATCACGATATTGGATTTTAAAAGCACGAAAATACAAATCGCGGCATTGAATTTTTAAATCGCGTAAATAAGAATCACGATGCATAATTTTTAGAGTCCGTGAATACTTATCACAACGAGTAATGTTTAAACCTCGTATAAATACGAAAATCGATGTTTGATATTACAATCGCATGATAACGAATAGCAATATTGAAATTTAAAAATATATGTGAATACGAATCGCGACATTGGATTTTAAACTAGAGGGAATATGAATTGCGATATTGGGTTTTAAAAACACTTAAATACAAATCGCGATATTGAATTTTTAAATTGCGTGAATGGGAATTGCGAGTAATGATTATTAAATCGTGTAAAAACGAATCTCAACAGGAAACTTTTAAATCAGTTAAATACGAAAATCGATGATTTACATAAAAATCATCTAAATAAGAATCGCAATTTTAGCAGATTCTGGCCCAGTTCCTAATATTTAAAATTCTGCATATCAGCCAAGCAAAAGAAATCAAATATCAGCGGCCGAAACGAAACTGCTTAGGACTTTTTTCCAATCTATAGCGGAAGTCACGGTAGTCAAGGCTACGGCGTACATGCCGAAATTCTACCTATTTTCTTCTGAAGATCATTTTCTCAGGAGGCTACTGCAGAGGGGAGGAGAGTTCGTCGCAAGTCCGACTAGTATATCGTTCGTTCGACTCCCCAAAAGTTTTTGGAACATGGTCGGAAATTTTAAAAAGTCTTTCATCCCTGAAAAGATAAGAGAGTAGTGGAGTAGGAGACGGCATTGTTTTACCAAGGTCAACCACTTTTACCCCAGCCAGCAGATTGACATGTGAAGAAAGGTTTATTGGTGGGTTCAATACTTTCGCTCCGCGGAAGAATAAAATTTTCAAAAAAATATAATTTACTGCATAAAAATTTTTTCCGCGCGGAAATTTATGAAGAAAGAGCGGAAGATATAGAAAAATCTGAAAAAAGCGGAAATCAGCGGATCCGCGGAAGAATCACATCCCTGATCTTTAAATTTCGCTTTGCTTGCATTTGAATTCTTACATTTTTACATTATTTTAAATAACTTTTTATAACAAAAATAATTAACACTTATAAATGAGATCCTTAAAAACTATACGGTAAAAAAAATCCATTTATACTCAGAATATTTACCCAAATTTTTATTACACTAGAAATTTTAATACAGAGAAAGCTTTTGCTTAGAATTTCATTTTCAACACTAACTTTAAAATTTTCTATAAGTCAGTATTAAAAATTTTGCTTACTAAATAACATGAATTATTGAAGTTACCTCAACTCTATTAATCATAAAATCTTCAATGGAAATACATATAATACAATAGCAGCAATTTCGGAGTAAAGGGGTCAATAGCATGAACATTATTGAAAGTACAAAATAAATTATAAATATAATTATTATCTAAAATAAATTGAAATAAAAACCATTTTTTATACGAAATGTGGAGAGAAGCTTAACACTATAAAATGATTTTCAACAAATTGAAGATTTTGTCACATGAAAAATTGTCAATATATACAGTCGGACCTCTATTTAATGAACTTCAATTTTGAGAATTTCTCTAATTTGCGAATTTTTTTTTAAGGAACCAAGAACATTTTAGAAATTTCTTCATAAAATAACTTTCAAATAGCAAAGTGAATTTTCTACTTAACGAACTTTTTTTCAAGATCCACTTTCCCTATTTCCCAAAATATTTCAGAACAATTCAAACTTGTTACCGCATTTTATTACGGAAATGATCTCGAATTGATTTTCGAAGCCACTTCAATTTTAGAAAAAGCAGTAAAATCCCTTTCCTTTTTTGTTTGCATATCAAACAAAAAACTCAGACAAAATTAACGGGTCTTATCAGTAACCAATTAACTTAAGAATGCATGTTGTAATGTATGTTGGAAATTACTTTGCAATTATAATTTTATACAGCAAATAAATGCAGCTATAATTTTATACATAAATTCAGCTTTTTTTAGTTGAAAATGTTATAGCATGGTTGTGTAACACTGGATAATGTTTTGCTCTATTCTTGCTTTCCAAGCAGATTTCTTTTATGGCTAAGATTTATAAAATAAATAGTAGATTGATTGATTGAATGTAGGGTTTAGTGGCACAAGATCCAAATGAGGACATGCTGTGCCAAACAGTACGGTAAAATAAATAAATAGTAGATACTAATTTACAAGATAAAGGTGTATGGATTGCTATTTTAATTATGTCTAGTGTTTATGAATTTAAAACCTGTTTTGTGTCGTTTAAGTATTTCAAAAGGTGATTTTCTATTTAACGAATTTTCCATATAACGAACTTATTGTCGGGATTTAGCGACTTCATTAAATAGAGGTCGGACTGTATATATATTACAATAAAAAATAATTAAAGTAGTTCTATGAGAATAACTTAATTTATTTAAAATTGTACAGAAAAAACTAAAGTCAATGACTGACCTCCACCCATACAAGCTGCAATTTGAACAGCGAATTCTGGAGGCACATTCATAACGCCAAGAGTAGCTGCTAAGCCAGTAGATACCCCTACCATACCCAGAGCATTTCCAAGCCTGGAAGTTTTTTGAGAAGCCAAACCAGCTAAGGCCCCAACGCAGCATAATGAGGATCCCAGGTAGGCCATTTGATGAACTTCAGGATAACCAGCTGCAGCTAATGCAGCATAACCGCCAATAAAAGCGGTACCTATGAAATAAAAGCAAATTAAAGTTATTAATCATATACAGGTGATCACATAACTGAAAGAGTTATTGTTCTAATGGTTAGGGATGTAACGAATAGTGATTTCAGCCGAATATCGAACATTCAGCCATTTTCTCATAGAAGAATTTAGTCATTATTAAAAAATAATCAAAACTTAGCTGTATTATTGGCATAGGGTAAAGAAGAAAAAAACTGTAATAGAAATGCTAAAGATAATAAGGAAAAAAAACTGACTTACAGTTATTAAAAAAAAAATGAAGTTATAAGTTTGAAAAAAAAAAGGAAAACAATATCCCCTTAATTTTTAAAACAAAACTTTAATGCTAAAAATAAAATTTTCCAGAAAAATATTACCCATAAAACATTAAAAAAAAAAATTCCATCAGAAACGCATTTTAAAAATGCAGCGCTATCATAAAAACACCTATAAAAAAACAATGATTAAAAAAGCTTTTTAAAATGCTATCATAATAATAACACTGATAAAAAGAAAAGTTTAAAAACAAAAGAGAAACAAAAAAGTATTGTTCTTTGTTCTCAAAAAATAACTTTAAAGTGGAAGCTACAGCTTTCTATGTTACCAGTTATCTGTCTTACTGTACAAGAATAAAGTGACCATAATAGAATAGAGTCTATTAAAAAGCTCCGTTAACATGCTTCGCTATAAGTAAAACAGAAAAACAAGTTAAATGAAAAAAAAAAAGGCTCACAATTTTTAAAAACAAAGTGTTGAAAATACAATGAAACTGATTTGCCTGAATATAATTTTAAAAAAAAAGAAAAAATCAGCATTAGAAATCTCATAGTTCAGTATAAAGTAATCTAGTTTCAATTCTTCAAATTTTGCTTTTCCATGCATCTTTTAGAAAATAAATTGACAAGTTTTAGGGCTTAAACAAGGTTTTTGAAACGTCAAGATAGAAAAATAATAAGTTTTTAATTATTAAGTGTCCAGAAAATGCAGAAAAACTAACAGAACAAGGAGTCCAATGGTCAGGAGGGCACCAAAGGGCTGCAGAACTTCTGAAGAAAGATAAATCTCCTAAAGAGGAGAAAGAAAAGTGGAAAAAATCATAAAAATAATACCATACCTGGAATAGCATATAAATAGTTAAATTCAGGAGGATCAGTAGGTCTTCGAAACATATCAAGCATTCTCTTAGTTACAAGAAACCCTCCACAAATATTGATGGAAGAAATAAAAGCGGCTGCTGCTCCAAGGGTTTGGGGAATGGTGTGGGGGAGAACACCTCCACCCATCAACAGAAGACCCCCAACAGCTGTAATTCCAGATACAGCATTAGTTACAGACATCAATGGTGAATGAAGAGCAGGTGTAACACCCCACACTGTGTGGTAACCTAAAATATTAAATTAACAAATAAGGTCATATATATATATACACACATTATAGTAAATTTATACAGAATTAATTAATGTAAATACAGTAGGGAACCGATTATCCGGAACAGTCGGGACCATCGCTATTCCGGATAACTTATTCTTCCGGTTTTCTGAATCGCTACAAAAAGCCGTTTTTTTTATTTGTTAAACCCAACTAAAAAAAAAAAAAAAAATTGGAAATAATCTTAAAAATAAGAAAAAACAATGAAGTAACACACTAATGATTATTTCCAAAATGATGGTAAGGTAAACCTCTTTAAAAAAAGAAAGAAATCGTAAAATCTTACAAGGAAAAGAAAAAAAAATTTTAAAAATGGCGAGAAAATTTATCGAATTTTGTTCCGGTTTTTTGGTTTTCCGGTTTTCTGATTTCCGGATAACGGGTTCTGTACTGTAATACATACTAACTAATTTTACACATGTTTCAATTTAAAGATACATTTTTAGCTATAAATGGAAGTATCAGGGGTGATTGTGAGCCCAACTCAAAAACCCTGAAAATTTCTTGAATAAAATCATTAATGACGCATTTAAAAAAATTAATGTCTTCATGAATTTAAATCATTGATATTTTCACAAAATGAAATTCTAAATAAATTATACGCAGTATAATTTAAATTAATAATTTTGTAAAAGTTTACTTTTATCTCTAATCACATTTATTCTACCAGAAAAAATATTTACAAATGAAAGAGATACCAAGCATAAATTCTAGTTCAATATTTTTAAATAAAATATACAAGAATTTTTATAAATAAATATGGTCGATAATTTCTTGAAACTTCTGGACCTAGGAGTTCCGAAAATTTCTGGGTCACGGTTAGTGAAAAATCAGGAATTTTTCTGGAGCACAATCATCTCTGAAGTATAAAATCCCTCAGTTCACTATTTCAGTTCCACGACAATAAACTACCAACTAGTTGGGAACTTGTCATGAAGTTCAAAATGAGAATGACTTTAAACTTTTATTTTCCTATAAACATGAAAATATCAATTATACCACATTTTTCACAAAAATTATAGAAATCTTTACATATTTGCCAAGGAATTAACTTTTAAATTCCTTCTAAAATTTCAGAATTCCTCAGCCACCAAGGGCACTATTTATGAAAGTTTGCCTCCAAATAATTAAATAATGATATATATTTAAACAATATATGCTAACCAACTAGTCCAGAGAGACCGAATATTGACATCATGGTAGTGAAAGCTGGGTTTGGTGAAACCATTCCAAATCCTAGCAAAGTTGATAAACCTGGAAAATATGAAAATAAACATCTGTTACTTCTTAAATAATAAGTGTAAAAAAAATCACACAATGAAATTTATGAATTAAGAAATTTTTGTGTCACTAATTAAGAAATTAAAGCATCACATTTTAACACAAAACCAATGAATCATAAAATTATTAGTTGATTGATCCAATTGAATAATTATCGTAAGTTCAGAGAGATTCAATCCAAAATTTATGGCGTAATTTTGAAATTCAGTGCAGAGACTAATTATTATCAGTTTAGTAATATTTCAATAAAAAAAAAACTAAATCAACAGTTTAATTCAAAACAAAATGAGAGGACATACCATTTAAATCATAAGACTTTTAGTTATTTAATCAAATCAAATGTTAATCAAATGAAGTCCTGAAGTTTATCCCAACATTAAAAGCTTAATTTGGAAATTATTAAAATAAAAGTGATTTTACTAATTAATTAATCTCTTAAATCAGTAGTAGAATCTTACAATTTATTTAGGAAAAAAACATTCAGAGAACAGGTCACTTGAATCATAATACAATAATCATTTAAGTGATGAAATATATAATTAAAAAGCTTGCAGCATAACAAAATTTTAAAAAATGATTTATGTACAACTTTTATAAAAAAGTTATATAGCAAATTGATTTTTCAAAAAATCCTCAATAATGAATACATTCATAAATTTAATATCTCAATTTAAAAATCAGAAAAAAAATCTCATAATTAAAATCAGTGGACATACCACTCACATTACTCTATTATTAGTTGTTCTATTGAAATATAATTATGAAGTCATGAAGTTAATCTTAATTTTCAGAGGTTGTATCGAATTTGGTTTCAGAAATATATACCTAACAATAATTTTAAAACTTACGACTTCAGTAAATATGACATTATTCATATAAGATAAGAACTATTAAATAAGTCTCATCATAACAAAAAGCTTTATTAATATTATAAAGACAATTCATTACCAGATGTATAGAGAAGAGAATCTTTTAACGTTGCATTAAAGTAATTTGGTTCTGGTGGAACAATTTTAGCAGGAGCAGCTGGTTTTGCAGCAGGTGCTGCAACTTCCTTCGGTGGTGGAGGAGGCCATAATAAACTACCATTTTGTAAAATAATAGAGCCTCTAACAACTTCATCTTCCAAATCTATATTAAAGTGATCTTTGTTTCCTAAAATATAAGAAAATGAAATTTAAAATAACACAACAAGAGAGGAAGAAGTGTTTAAGAAAGAATTAGTTATTAAAATTAAAAAGGCAATAGATTAATATTATTACAATTCAAATACTAAGTATACAATTATTCAGTAATACAATTCTAACACTGATGATATAATAGTTCTGCTACAAAAATAAATTCAGAGAAACAGAACATGTATACAACTAAAAAAGACAAAAGACTATTTTTGGAAAAAAGAGTTCACGACAAGTTTGATTAATTTAATTTTCATTCAATTAAGTTAAAATTTTAACAGTGAGCGTAACATTGATGTAACTTCTATTATGTTTAACTTTTTTTTAAAAATATTTTATTTTAATAAAACAGCAGCTTAAAGAGCAGCTCCACTCTATTGGTTAAACCAATTTTCTATCATTATTGCACCACATTTGTCTCATAACTTTCGCCTGTCCACTTTTGTAACTTTATTTATGCTGTATTGATTTATACAGACTTATGTATTTTGAATATAATGCAATAATCATATGGTGTTAAGTAAATCATTTGGGTAAGTGCATCAAAGATATGTTACAAACCATTTAAAGCACCGAGTTTATGGGTACATAGATATAATAAATAAGCACTGAAATTAATAACAGTAGAGCTTTTATTTACAAGTTTCAAACATTTCATGCTTTGAGCAAAAATTTTAATACATCTTACTTATTTAAATCTTTTTGATTGAATTACAAACTTTATAATATACATATATGGGTCATTCTCACAAAAACAGTCATTTTCATGTCCCCAGTATATTTTATGTTTGTTTTACAGCTTACGAAGAAAAAAAATTCAGGGAAAGTGTCCGTCAGAATGCAAACTAACAAAAGAATAAAAATAAAATTATCAATTTTTATTTTTTATTTATTTTAGGTAATTAAAATATACCAATATGTCATTCCCTCACTTGTCCCCACTGCTGATTTAAAAAAGGAAAAATTTTTTTTCTGAAATACAAATTTTTTTTTTTACAAATTCGTGTTTTTTATTTCAGAATACTGAAATATAGAATTCAGAAAATCAATTTTAAATTGAATTTCTGATAAAAATATTAACACAGCACTATTTTAAACTTTGTCCCCAGTGTTTCGCGTCATTCCCTCACAACAATGTTCTTATCACCTGCAATCTTCTTAGAGTAAAAATATTTTAATAAAAACTTCAGAAGTTAACAACTGGCATCATAGAACAAAATTGCAGTATGTTTCCATCTTCAACTTAAAGAAGCTTTGCTGTGGAATAAATTTGAATGAATCAAACCAGGTAAAATTTTTTACATTTGTCATTCCCTCATGTCATTTTTTAGAGTAAAATAAAATACAACTTCCTCGAGAAAGTGGATAATTATATGTTGCTTCCTTGTATGAATATAATTGTATGTGATTGACTTCAGAAATTCATTAGGCCTAACTGTTATTTTAAAATTTTATTGAATTCGTCATTCCCTCACTTGTGTATAAAGTGAGGGAATGACGCTGAAGTGAGGGAATGATTCAAGATGAGTATATTATGAAATTTTTTTTTGTTCAATCGTGCCAGCCAATTTTATTTCCCAAACCTGTAAAAACTATTAAATATATAAGACTAAATTATAATAAATATTAGATATACTTAGTATGTTATCATTTTCAAACTTTAGGTAGATGTAACTTAGATAAAAACATGTATTAAAATAAAATATCATTCCCTCACTATTAGTGTCATTCCCTCACTTTTTAAATAGTGAAAATAATTAATTTAAATATTAAGTATAATTTATAGGATATATACTTTCTTTATAATGTCATTACATATTTCTATTAATATAAAAAGTTTCAGAGCTTTTTAATCACTTCACTTTTTTGGGATTTTATGAACTGAAAAATGACAGTTTTCGTGAGAATGACCCATATATATATATATAAAAAGAGCTTCAATTTTTTAAATAAAATCAGCCCTCAAGTCACGTATGAAGAATTTCAATGTATTTTGATTCGTTCTTTATCAAAGGCTAAACTGATAAGATGATTACTGAAAAAGTTAAAATTAGACAATTAAACATTCATTCAAACCAATAAATTTTTAGCTCTCTGTTGGTATAGTCAGGACACTACATTTAAAAAGACAGGAAAATTTCGAAAGTAAATATTTTTTTAGGTTACAACCAGTTGGTGTGGCACAGGGAAAGGGATCGTTTAAAAAATGTGATCTGAACGTAAGTTTTTATGAACAGGTTATAGATAATACTTAAAATATATAATTGTTCTAATTTATACGAGTCTCAGTTTTTATACACATAAAAGTGTCAAAACAATCTATATTTTGAGAATGCCAAGTGAAACACACCTATGGATAAAAGGAACTTAGATATGTTGTTAGCATATAATGTAGAAGCTTGTGTTGGCAATCTACTGGGCAAATCTGTGTACCCTATGTGTATAACTCCATTGTGGACATATATTTCTCCAGGTTTAGTAGTTTCTACATTTCCACCTGCCTCTGAGGCTAAATCAACAACAATGGATCCAGGTTTCATCGACTCAACCATAGCCTAAATAATAAAAATCAGATTAATTAAATTGCACACAGAGATTAAAAATACATATTCACAACATGTTCGATATTTACAAAACAAGTACATTCAGAAAAACAATACACCGCAAAAGATACACGTTAACCATGTTGATTCATGTTAAACCATACATGTTAATTCATTTTAAAATTATTATCACACGAGCAATTTTAGCTGGTGTAGTTCTAGAAATTTTGATTAATCAAAACTTATCATTAACAGCAAAAATGATGTCATTTTTTTTCAAGCTAAAAACAATTTTATCAAGAGCAAAAGGTTTCAACCTTAGTTGTATTTATAAAAACAGCAATTTAAAAAAATATTTATCATAAAAATATTTAACCGTAGTTTAAAAACTAGATTGACTTCTCTTTTTTCCCGATTTGATAAGTACAGTAAAGTTCACATAATAATCAAAATTATACTGTTTACTTCATTTGTTAAAAATAAATTATGATTCCTAATTTTTGTTTAGGAAAATTACAAAAAAAACAAATGAAGACTTTTACATCAAGGTGCTTGTTTCTTATTTATAAAAATATGATATGAGAATTTATTATTTTTAAACATCTAAAATTATTAATTACTGTGTTTATTTGAAAGCCAAACTCCTTACGAAACTTTTAAGGTTGTAAGCAACAGATTAAATATCTGCACACATGCTAAATAAGATATGTATTTGAATTATGATATGCGTTTGAAGATAGCAGGTCCTGCAGTGGACTGAACGTAAAGACACAGTTCCCAGTAGAACACTGAAGTCAAGCATCACTGGCTGAGGTCAGTAAACGGATCCATGACCACTTTGATCAGCCTGATTAGGAAATGAGGATGCACGGCATTGATCCTCGTTAAACTGTTCTACCATAAAGTGCTCGACTTTGCGCTCAGGTAGTCAGGCTACCAAAGAAGGGGAGCCATCTCCTCTGCAGAAAATCAAAATTGCAATGTCTTCGGATCACCCTGAAGGATGTTTACCAGACTGTTCGTAATAGCCCATTGTGCAGCTCTAGTGTGATATAAATAAAGTACCTCCCTACCTTGAACATAGCATAAGATTGTCAAAAAAAATAATGTTAAAGCAATAAGAGAAAATTGGTTCAAAATAAAAATTTTACTCTTGATATGAGTTTGGGAGCAGGTTTTCCAGGAATTAAAGCTGTAGTGATTAGCACATCTATCTCTTTGCATTGGGCTGCAAATAAGGCCATTTCAGCTTCAATGAACTCCTTTGACATCACCTTCGCATAACCACCAACACCTTCTCCAGATTCCTAGAGAAATAGAATAACATTCAACACATCAATACCCCCTTTTAATTTAGAAATCATAACATATGTTCCCACCTTATCAAGCTTATCTAATTGTTATTTAATATTAGGAAAAAAATGAATGTAACCTTAACTCTATTTCATTTTTGAAAACCAATACTTACAACTGACAACACTTAATATTCTGAGATTTAGACAAGAAATAATTATAATTTTTTTTTTTTTTTATAAATAGTCTTATACAAATAAAAATAAATTTCGAAGCTATTACTTCTTTATAAAAGTTAAAAGAACTTAAAATTACTTTTAGCACAAAAATCTAACAACGTAAATAGCATCCCTAATTATAACGCAAGCAAATTAATTTTTATGCACTCAATTGATTTTGCAATGGTTTAATAGTTTTGAAATGCTTGGTTGTGTTTCTTCAAAGCAATATTGCTGCAGAACAGTGTGCAGCACCATTGCTTTATCTGTGTATAATCTGTGTTGAGCACAATCATAGTTTATGCTTTAAAAATTTCTTAAAACAAAATGAGGTTCTGAAACTTTTATTTTGAAAATTAATTTTTTTTCTTTATGTTGGAGCATTCTAGATTATATATCAATCTTGAACTGATAGAGAGAATGTATACAAGTTGCATTGAAAAGTTTGCTCGAATGGTGCTACACATGAATAACTGAGCTGTTAGGGAAACTGCACAACAGCTGATGCAATGAGAAACATGGCAACCAGTACCCCCCAACATTCAAATCAAGAAAGTTAAGCGCAAGGGTCAACTGTAACCAACTTAACATATTCAGTGTGAGAAGGTGAGTCACTGTAAAATGTAACATAAGGTTTCGCTTTAAATTAACCAAAATGTCAAATGAGACGCAAAATGATAGTGGAAGCAATGAAAGAGTGATTTTAAGAGACAGAAAGGAAGTTTTTTATGACTTTGATCTGATCCAACAATGTGATAATTATGATTTGATTAATAATAAAAGGAACCTTTACTGTTTCCAACAATGGGTGTCAAAAAAAACGTTGTAGTTAATGGAAATTACTTTTAATGACAGGGGCCAGGATAGTCTTAGTGGTAAGGCGTTGAGCCCATGTCCAAGAGGTTGCAAGTTTGATGTCCGCTAGCTGAAGACTCCCTGTGTAAAATGGTGACTGATGCAAGCTAAATCTGTCGGGTCACAAAGACCTCCTTGTTCCCATAACAAATCATATTTCTAGGATTACTGAATTGGAGATTGATCGTTCTCTGGTTCAGGTCAAAATTACGATCTGTGGATGAATTAACAGATGCATGAATGGGTCCACCTATGAATGAGTTGCGACATGTGGGTGGCTGAAGTCGTATTTTTGGCCATAGATGGCGCCACTATAGAAATGCAACCTCTGCCTTAAGTTCACTCGATTTCACCAAGCAGGCTTGCTGATATTGGCAAGTGGGCATTACAAGCAACAGCGCAACTTTTAATGACAACTCTTCAAAATAGACCTTGTATATATTCTCTTAAATACATTTTAAAAGACATACCTTTATATTAACTTCTAAAAATTCTGCACCAAAAGATTCCACTTGCTCTTTAACAGCGGCACGCGTGTCGAATGCTCTTACGATTGCACCCATGTTTTTAGCAGTACCTATAGCAGATAATCCCGCAACACCTCCTCCAATAACAAGAACTTTTGCAGGAGGCACCTTACCTGCTGCTGTGATCTGACCTAAAAGGGAAAAAAATTTAAATGAAAGATTCTTCATGAGAAGATTTTTGTTGACTTTCTCTTTCACTAATTGCATGAAACAATTATTTCTCACTAAAACTGTAAAAGACAGTCGTCTTTTGAGAAAAAAATGTTGTAACTGGTAAAAAGCCATAAATTTTTATAGAAATCTTTACTTAAAATTTGAAGCAAAGTCTCCTAGTAAATAACACTAACAGCAGCAAAATTCACTTTAAAAAAAACTCAATGCAAAAATTTTGCAATTCGGAATTTTTTTTTTTATATTCCTAAAAAATTTTTTAAAATTAAAAAAGACCATTTAAGATGGCTTAAATCACAAAATTTTTTCTATTAAATTTTAAAAGTGCAAAAATAAGTACCAGTGAAAAACCTTCCAAAATTATTGGCAGCTTCAACAACTGCCTTATAACCAGCTATATTGGCCATTGAACTGAGGGCATCAAATACTTGTGCTCTACTGATTCTTGGAATACAATCCATTGCAAATGCAGTCATTTGGTGATTTCCCAAAGCTTTCAAAAGATCTTGATTTTGTCCAGGGTAGAGGAAGCTGATAAGGGTGCCAGATTTTCTGAATTTGCCAACTTCAGCGATAGTCGGACCCCTCACTTTCAATACAATATCAGATTGAAAAGCGGCAGCTGTATCAGAAATTTTTGCACCAACTGCTTCAAAGTCTTGGTTACTGAATTTGGCTTCAGCACCAGCATCTTTTTCTACGTTCACCTACAAAATAAGAAAATATTTAATATTTATTATAATGGAAATTATATTCAAGGAATCTGCTACATTTTAGATTTTCAAATTCATGACCCATGACAAATTCCAAGAACATTTCATGACTTAACAAATTTACTATTTTCTCCCGACAAAAAAAAACAACAATAAATTTAAAAAGCATTATATTAACATTAACTGAAATGATATGTATAACCAAAACAGTTATAATCTGCATCTTCATATTTATAGATTTCAAATCTAAAAAACAGAGAAAAAAAGAGATGAAACAATAAAATAAATGGAAAAATACAAAAGCAAATAATTATTTTCCCTTTTTTTTCCTGCAGAATTATAATCTGAAGACATTTTCCTTGTTCTCATTTTGGAATTAAAAAAATTTCGCCAATGACTCACCTTCCTCAGCTAGAATTTTAAATTGATAAAATAAAGAAAATAAATAATAAAAATTCTGAAATCACAGAAGTTTAAATGATAATTCACTCTAGAAATTATGTTTTTTCTTTCATTTTTTGAAAGAATACCACAATTTTTAAAGAACATGATGGGATATTGTTACAAATTCAGATATTCGGAACACCATGAAATTAGGGAGAGGGGTAAAATCCATTTTGAAAATTCGGTGACCTAATTCCATGATTTTTTGGTGACCTAAATCCATGACTTTCCATGTTTTTTTTAAAAAAATAGTTAAAATCATGACAAATTTTGTTCAATACCGAAATTCATGACTTTCCATGATTTTACAACGGCAATGAAAACTACAAATTATTATGATAACCATTTTCGAATAAATTTTAAAATTAACTATCTTTACTTTGAAAATTAAATAAGTATTTCTTTCAGAAATTATTTTTCGTAAACTGTTTACATTATTAAAAAAAATTAATTGAAAATGAAATATACAAAAAAAAATCACATTATCTAGACACATAGATGCACATTCATTTCTAAATTTCAATACATTTCCAATTACATACCCTCTAACATTTATGGTTTTTGTGAAATAATATTCACAAATGAAATGAACTACTGAAGAAATTGTATAGAATGATTATTAAACTATATACCTTTATACACCTTTATAGTACATATAAGTATATAATTTTAAATATATGATTTTTTTTATTTTTTAAATATGTCTATTTATTTTTTATTATATTTTTTGCCAATGTATTATTTTACAGCTTACTTTGCCCATATATTATTTTTAAAAAAAAGTTATAATATTCTAATTAATTATTCTAATAGTAAATTTTTCATATACGAGTTTAAAATTTTTATTTTATAACGGTCGTTGAACAGTGTATCTAATTTAAAGGATTACGGGTAATGTTTGACTGTGGATAAATGCCATCAAAAAGACCTCCACGAAGGAAAATTTCTCCCAATATTTGATCCAGGAGTTCCCTTGCCTTCGTGCAGGTCTTTTTGATGGCATTAATCCGCATTTGCGTTACATGGAGAGGAAAACCTTCCACGGTTAGTCTGGTGCCACGGGGACTGTAACCCCATGACCCACCACTGAGGATAATTCAAGTCAGCACTGTGGTCGGTGCGAGTCGGGTGCAGAATTCGTAACAACCAGCTATCCTTGGGATCGAACCTGGGTCACCTCATAGAGAGGCGAGCGCTTCATTCCCTGAGCCATCACGGCTCAAAAACATTATTTTATTAAGATTAGTCTCTTATTTTTTGGGTCATGAGTACATATTCATATTTTTATGCACTTACGATATAACAATAACACCAAGCAGGGCCAGGATAGCCTGGTTGGTAAGGCACTGAGCTCATGTCCAAGAGTTCGTGGGTTCGATCCCAGGCCGGCCAAAGACTCCCCGTGTAGTAAATGGTGACTGATGCACGTTAAATCAGTCGAGTTGCAAAGTCCTCCATGTTCCCATAACAAATTAACATCCCTGGAGGTACTGATCCAGGAGTTTCCTTGTCTTCTGGAATGGTTCAAAATTACAAGGCTACGGAGTTCAACATTAGTAGACGTAAACTCAAAATTGGGTTGGCTGTTCAACGCCAGATATAAATAATAAAATAATAACACCAAGTAATGCCCCTATTCGTTTGAACAATTAGGGTGATTATATAGATTGTCAGCTAAAAAAATGCATCGTAAAATAAATTCTTTTCAGTTTCATAAAATTATAATTATAAAATAAAATTTTAAATAATTGGCACATCAAACTACAAGTCTATTTAATTTTAAATAAAAAAATTTTTTTTACAAAATTATGTGAAATAAAAGAATGGTTAATTATAATTTAAATTTACCTTAAAGCCTTTCTTAATTAAAGTCGCAGCAGCTGCCGGAGAAAGAGCAACTCTCCTTTCGTTTTTCCATACTTCTTTTGGAACACCAACACTCAGCTTTGAATATGGTATACCCTTGATTTCTTCAGTCTTAACTGGTGGCTTTTGCTTGGCTTGACATTGTAACACAGAACTCTTATTTAAACCTCTCACAGATAAAACCCATGAGCCTTTCTGGATTGCAAGCAAACTAGCTTGATTCAGAGATGTACATGTCTTTAATAGGAAATACATCTTGGCAAGCTGAGAAAATAAATATGAAAAAATAAAGAAAACATAAGAGTAAGGCAATACTAAGAATAAAACAATCAGTACATTTTCATAGAATTAAAGAAGAGAAATACAATTTCAGATAACTGCATTTTTGCAGACTAAAATGATGAATTTTTTCTTCTTTTTTTTGAATGTAGCTTTCTAAATAAAAGAAAGGCATTTCAAAGAAGAATAATTGAAAAAAAAAAAAAAACAATTTTATAGAAAAACTACAGTTTAATTAAACAGGGTGCATAGCCAGATTTTTCAACAAAAAAAACACCTTTTAAATCTTTTTTAAGCACTAAAAAAATATTTTTAATCTCTTTCCAAAAAAAAAAAAAAAATTTGAATCTGAGCAGTAATAATTTTTTTTTTTTATTGTTTAAAGTTCTTAAATTATTAACGTAAAATCAATAAAATTCAAAAAAAAAAAATTTAAAAACTTTACATAATCATGATAAAATAACTAGTTTCTGATGAATATTGCAGAGAAAATTGCGAAAACTATGCATTTTTCGAAATTTAGGAGGACAAATCAACAAGGCAAAGAAAAAATCTCCAAAAAAAAAAATAGAAAATTAAGTACCTTTTACAAACCTCGAATAAAAAAAAGCACCTTTAAGGGCTTTTAAGAAGTAAGTCAACAATAAGCACTTTTTAAAACCGCTATGCATCCTGTTAAAAATAAATCTTAAAAAATAGCAATTTAGGAAATAAATGAAGAAAATAACAATTTTGCAAAAAAATAATAATTGATCCACTCGAAATTTTTTATCTCACTAGAAAATTAACCAATGGTTTTTTTTTATGATATAAATCACTTATTTTCTCCCATTCATGACTTTTATTTTGAAAATATCAGTCAGTAAATTTTTTTTAATAATAATTTTTAATAAAACCTTGAAGGGTGGATCGAAGCACCCCAAAGGTAGGGTAGATTAGTCCTTCATAAGGAGTATCAAAACAATATTTAAGGATAAATGTTATAAAAACAGTAATTACATTACATTCTTTAGCATTAAAAATCAAAAAAAATTTTAAGATTAATAAAATAGGTTTCTTTTTCAAATATAAAAAATAAAAGATTCTTAGTGCACATAATTATTTATAGAATTTTATTAATAACAAATTTTTGGTACATATACTAATTGAATTTTTATATAATAAAACAAAATATAATTGTTTAAAATAATTTATAGAAAATTACAAATTATAAAAAGAATATTAAATAATAAGTTTGCAATAAAAAGTCTAATATTTCCTGATCAGGTTTAGTAACAAATAAGAATTATACTTTCTTTTATGGATTATTATTAATAAATAAATTTGATACATATAAATATATTTTGATTACAACTGTGCACAAATTTAACTCCCTTTAAGACATGCAAATATAATTTCAAAATCATATGCCTGTAAAAATTTTGTTTCTAATGTTATATCTCAATATGTAAATTATTTACATATTTTACTTTCGGCATTCGCAGTAACACAATTTCAAATAATTTTACTGTGGAGAAAAGGTAAACAATTTGCATAATTAGAGTAACATGGTTGGAAATCATCTCTCATTTATTATGTATATTATTTGCATGCCTTCATTTTGCCATCCACAAAAAAAACATGATTTCAAATCATGTTACAGGAAGAAAAAAATGTAATAATTTACATAATGAGAGCATAAATATAAACAAAATTATACTGCTGTAAAAAAAGAATTATTATGTTGTTAGATTATCTAACATAATTTCATTGTGTTTGGCGACAAAAATTTTTTTTTGTTGAAGCAATTGATTAAATATTCTTACCATAAAAGGTATGAATTTATGGTTGATTTAATCAATTACCATTAAATAAAATAGCTTGTTTTTAAAAAGTAGCAACTTTATCATGCATTATTTGCATGTTTTCATTTTGTCATCCACAAAATAAAAACATGATTTCAAATCATATTACTGGAAAAAATGTAATAATTTACATAATGAGAGTATAAATATAAACAAAATTATACTGTGCTGAAAGAATACTATGCTATTAGATTATCTAACATAATTTCCTTGGGTTTAGGGACAAGAAAATATTTTGTTTAAGCAATTGGTAATACATTTTTTCCATAAAAGTACAAATTTATGGGTGATTTAATCAATTACCATTAAATAAAATAGTTTGTTTTTAAAAAGTAGCAACTTCAATAGGGATAGAATATTCACAACGATCAGTAATAAATCACTTTTTAATATCAATCCTTCGTTTCATTTCTCCAAAATTGACAGCTTTGTCTTTTAAAGAATTTTGAGAATTGGAACTGCATTGCTGCAAAATCATGATTTATATTAACGCTATGTTCCATAATTAAATTATATTACAACTTTTGAAACTGTAAGGATTTTAAGTTAAAAAGTTACATATAGCTCATTAGAATCAAATAACTGTCTTGTTACCAACCGTAAATATTTATTACAGATTACATTCAACAAACTGAATTCTATGCACAATTTTCTTTCTCGATATTCATTGGAAGATAAACTTACCAATTTACAAATGGGGAGATAAAAAGAGTACTAAATCAAACATAACTTCTGATAACTACTTATTAAGAAATTTTGTTTTAACGTGTTCACAGTATCTACCGGCAAATTCAGAAAATAAAACAGCCACGCTTACGCTGTGATCGTGGTCTTTTTTGGTGTTTCAAAAAATTTGCTTATGGTAAATTATGGTTACCCTACCTCACAAATTCGAAGGTTTGCTGTACTGCTTATAGGTTTACTGCATTCGCACAGTGAAGAAATTCATTGCCAAATCATGCAGTCTTTTGGCTGCAAATAGAAGAAAACTGTATCTATTCAACTTATAAGTGAACGACCGAAGATGTTGTTTACTAGCAGCTGGTCTACTCTTCTCGCTTGTGACTTTGTGATATAAATTTTTTCCGGTTGCGCACAAGGGAAGGGAGAACCTACACTTGCACCCCTGAAAATCCAATTAAACAAAATTAATATTTTGTTTTTCTTATTTTAAATAATTAAAAATCATACGCATTATTATTGTTCATATACTGAGTGCCCAAATTCGTCATATTTAATAAATCATTAAATTTAATGCTATAACTAATATAATTTATTACTATTTTGAAGCAAAAAAAGTACTACAGAAATGATATAAAGTACTGCAGGAAAAAAAATTATTTGATTCATAGTTTATTCTTTTGTGTTTGCACAATATTTAATTTAAATAACACATAATTTTTATTATTAATTTTTTGTGTCACAAGTTTAAATATTGTTATGCATTTACATTTTTGTCAAACTTGTTGAAGACCAATTAACGCACAAAGCCTAAATTAAATTATTGAAATTGACTGTAAAACGTCCACTATAAAATTATTAAAAAATTAATAAATAAATAAATAAAAAATACATAACCGTACGCGAGTTATGAAATGTATTGATTGTTTTTTCTGGTTGTGTTTCTCTGAGAAAGTTTCTGTGTGCACTCTTGAATCTTTAATTATTTCATCCATAATTCATTATTAATACAGAAGAATAAAATATTGTTAAAATTGTGATAGTGAAAAATTTATCCCAATTTCATTAGAGAACGAATTACACTAACTAACAAATACTAATAAATTGTGGATTTAGTTTATGTTAAGCTTTGTTCTTAGAATGTATTGAAATCGCTAAATAATTAACTAAAAAATTAACTAAAAATTAAATGTTAATGAAGAATATTAGTGCTGAGCGATATCGGAATAATGTTATCGCAATGATTTTTAGCAGATATTTTTCCATTTAACCAATTTTAATTATTTTTAGATTAATCAATTTTCACGTTAACGAAATGCAAATTTTCATCACTCACTATAAGCAGTGCTGATGGAAGGCGTTTTCTCGCCCCGGGCGATACTAAAAACGGCGCCCTTTAACTGAAACAAAAACAAATAACAGCATGAAAAAGACGAATAACAATTAACGATTATAAAGTTAGAGAAGAAAAACATTAGTTTAATTAAAGAGAATATCACGTCACTATATGAGGATATCAAGTACTCTAGAATAAATATCTATTATAACTAATATTTTTAATGAGCACAATCTTTTATGTTGTCCACAAATTTAAGCATAAACATTAAAATTTATTTTTTTGTGCTTTAGCAGAATCAAACAGTTTTATAGACTCTTCAAAATCAATTGTTTTTGCTGCTTCATTTTCGATAGAAATTATTGTTTAAGTATTGTCTTTTGTATCATTATAGGTTTTAAATTATATCTTTATAGCTTTGAATTTGCTAAAATAACCGTTTGCTATAGATAGTGAGATTGTTAATAAAACTTTTAAGCTTATCCCCAAGTTTGGAAAAATATATTTTAACTGTTCTTATAAACTATCATCATCATCATAGTTGGCCAGACAGCCCAATGTGGGCCAATGTCTTCCTCTGAAGATTTCTCCACAATGACTTCCGATATATCTTTGATCTCCAATTCTTTTAATTATTTTTATTGTCGTACTATCATTAAGAAGTAACAAGATAATATAATTGTACTTGTTTAAATAATGTTTTAAAGGTATTTTTCATTCAAGATGCGTCATTTTGTCAAAAATTATTTCAGGAAATGAAAAAGTGTTGATCGACTGTCGTAACACAATTTATGGATTAATAAAAAAGTTTATAAACTTATTTTCTGATTTGTTTATTCTCAAAAGTGGCTTTGAACGATTTGTCAATAAACAAATTCACTGCTATTTATTATTGACTCATTATTAATACTAAGTTCACTAATCTATTTGTAATAAAATGTTTTTGAAATTTATACTATCTTTGAAATAACCATTTGAAATAAACTAATAATTACCTCGTATGACTTAGTAATGGCAAAATTTTAAATGATTATTGCTACCAAGTGATTTTTGGATAAGATTAGTAATAGGAATCTTAATCCAGATTAGAATAGGCTTATAAAACTTTTTGTAAAAATAAATGAATAAAAGCCTTTAACAACAACAATAGTAAAGGTTTCGATAAATCAGGTGAATTAAGAAGTTATCGATCCCGCTATTAGCAAATATTTGTAGAGAAGAAGAAAAAGAGGTCTTACTTTAGTTTCTCAGAAAATCTTTTAATAACTATATGAAATAAATATCAAAGAACAAAATATGTAAAACATTTTAAAAATGAATCGATGTTTATATGTTTACATAAAGTTTACTAAGATCTTGGTAATTATCCAATCTTTACTGATTAACCTTACCGTCTTGTTTCTAAATAGCCACCTTAAAATATCCGCTGAAATTTGGGTGAAAAACTTAAATTAAGATTATATTTTGAGACGAAATAGGAGTATTTTCTACATAAAATATTAAGGCAATTAATTATTATTAATGAAATATTAATTAACATTATTATTAATAAAATATTAATTAATATTATTGTTAATAAAATATTAATTAATGTTGTTGTTAATAAAATATTGATTAATATCATTAATAATAAAATACTAATTAATATATATTCACATTATATTAAGAGAGTATTTGATACACAGGTTCACATGTACTGTGCTAAAAAAATTTAAGAGCCAATTACTGCAGACAGTATTTTAAGTTGCGAAATCGGATACAAAAACTGTTTCTGTATAAACATACGTTTTTATCGATAGATTATTATGACTATGATTTCCAACTCCCAAAATTCTAACTACAATCTGGGAAATATGTTCCTATTTCTTAGGGCAGGAGAGCGGTCGAAAGTTTGGGTAAACTTCCCTTCGTCCACTCTTCCAGTGTCAATTGTCATCATACTGCAATTTAAATGCCTAGTAATATTTAATAAGTGAAAAAAAATATAATTATATTTTATTTAATACTATCTGCAAACAAGAAAAAAAATCTTTCTGAAAAAAGTGGAGAAAAAAAAAGAAAAGTAAGAAAGAATGAAAAAAGGTAAGAGAAATGGAAACAATGGGTCTCACTACTGAATTCGAACCCTAGATTTTGCGTATACCGAAAGGCACCTTACCACAAGGCCACTGGGCCGGACTAAAGAAAATAGGCTTTCGAGTACACTATATATGAATTGGTGAACAACATTACTGTATACCAGTGTTTCCCAAACTTATGACGTTTGTGTACCCTTTCTAAATTTTTCGTAGCACTGTGTACCACTAATAAAAAAATTAATGTACTTTTTACCATAAAAAATTGCACAAAAGTTAAAAATCACAACTGGCTGTTGACACCACTAATTGTTAACTGTTATCACCACTAATTGTTAACTGTTAACTCTGCATAAATAGCCAATAGAAAAAGACATAATCGTAAATTGTCTTGGCTAGCTTTGTTTGTAAATAAAAAATTTTGAAATTTTCGTTTGTTGCAAGATATTTCGCATAAGAACGCGAACCCCCGCTAAACTGTTCCCGTACCCCAGGGGGTACGCGTACCACACTTTGGGAAACACTGCTGTATACTAAACCACATTTCAATGCTAAGTGAATTCCTCAAGTCGTGCCTTGTCCGTGGTCGGAACGCGCGTTATAACGAAAATATTATGTAAAGTTGCTTTACATAATGTTACTACAGTCAAACCCGGCTATAGTGAACACTGTTTATAGTGAAGTCCCGGCTATAGTGAACGAAATTTTCGCTCCTGTGCCTTGCTACACACGTATAGTGTTATTTTTTGTGAATATAGTGAACCAAAAAATGAGAGGAAGTTGGATATTATGAACTTTTATCTCTCTTCGACTGATTTATTTTCTTCATTTTTTTTATGTAATAATTTTGAAATTTCTACTGTAAAATGAATTCATAATATACCGATTTTTAAAACCACCTATAGAATGCAGTAATAAGCTGTTTTTCTTGTCTGCTTCATTATTGCATAGCATTATTGAATTGGTTCAGCATTCAAAAGAGTCAAGTATCTGGACAAATGCTTCAAGTCAAAGCAGATGAATTTGCTCAGCGATTCGATGAGACTACTTTCATGAGCTCGAATGCCTGGGTAGACATGTTTAAAGAGCGGAATAATATAAATTCAGGAAAAAGTATCGGAGAGTCGGGAAAAGTTTCCATGTCTGATGTAGAAGATTACTAATTAGCTAAAGATTATTAAAAATTTTTTTGTTGTACGCAAGACGAAGAGTAATAAAAATAAAAATTAACACATTTTTGTTGCTGCGTATTACATTTTTGTGTTTCATTTTATTGGTCATTTATTTAAATAATATGTAATAAAAAGAGGTAGTTAGAAACCATTAGTTAAAATTGTTTGCGGAACGGATATAGTGAAGTCCCGGTTACAGTGAACTGAAATTTCAGTCCCTTGAAGGTTCACTATAGCGGGTTTTGACTGTATTATTTTTCATTATAACAGTCAGCGTTATAACGAAACTATTGCAATCGATTGAGTGGCTGAATTCTTCGTAGTTACTGCACAATTACAATTTTTTTCGCTTCAATTAAAAAAAAAAAAAAATAGCGGTGCGATACAAAAAACCACTTACCATAGTTTGTAACTGGGGGAGCAGCTAGGGTTTACAGCGGCTGGGAGCAATCCATATAATGACATCCCCTCCAGTTATAATTTTAGAATGCTTAAAACTTAAACATTCCATCAATTGACTTTAATGGTGTTTTATAAAAGAACGCATTTCGATAGCTTCATAAATTTTCATTCTATTTGGTTCAATAATATATGCATGTTATTCTTGCAATTTCCACTAGGATATATTTGAACACTTTTACAGTTCTTGATTCTTCGAGTGATTAGCTCACCATATAGACCGATACTGTGGTTCAACTACCTACTATGGGGATAATATATATTACCGATATGACCGGTATTATGGTTCAACTTTTAACTGATTTTTCTGGGAGCGCTCCCTTGTTGATGCTATAAATCGATACTATTCAGTGTTAGTTAACATTTGATATATGAAGATAAGTGATAATAAGTTTAAGTTAATAAGTTTAATACATATGAAGATAATTCAAGAATAACAGATTTAGTAAAAATTATTATATATTAGGTTTTTGAAAAACTTCTGCAACACTTGCGAAAATTTCAACTTTCATGAATTTTCATTTTGCGTTGTTGTTTTTTGGTGTTCTTAGTTTAAATTTTCTTCAAAAGGCTCTAAATGACTTTGGATCGAACTGAAGTTCGAGTTTTTATTCGTTATTGCTATTAACGAGATCTTTCGGCAAGGAATGCTGCAAGGATGTTGCAGAACTTCTTTTAACAACCTAATAATAGTTAAGATGAAATTCAAAAGCGTTTTAAATTAAGTTGATGATGAATACTGTTTTTCTTACAAAAGAATTTCTTTTTAACAATTTAAGAAGAATAACTATAGTTTACATGTTATTAATTATTTTTATATGATTTTCCTATTACGTTTCGTAATGAATGGAGTGTTAATCAAGTTTTATCATTTAAAATTATCAGTACTTTTATTCAATTATGTTTGTTAGTATTGTAATAATAAACGGCATTATCAATGAAATATTTCCCCTATGATGTCTTTAAAAAGTAATGTAAACTTTAAACTGCATACACAAAGGGTCTCTTCAAAGTAAACCTGAAAGTTTTTTGACTCGCCACAGTAAAAAAAAAAAAAAAATGGCGATTTAAATTAAATAAACAACTGACAACTTTTCCTATAGCTTTTAAAAAAAAATTTTTTAATGACAGACACAAGTAGCGATACAAGTAGTGATAATGATACAAGTAGTGATTAAATTGTTTAATGATACAAGTTCACCTCATTTTTAACATGAATTTTTTTTTTAATAAAATTTAATACAAACAAAAAAATATTTGAAAAAAGTGACGAGGATTTATCGATATCGGTCATCAATTCATTAGTTTTGAGGAAAAGGTGCCTACGATGTTATTAAAGTCTACCAGCCACTAGCTACTGACTAAAAATTTTAATTTTTCTGTCTAGTTCGAGGAGCACGTAAGCATGTTTCGGGGAGTTTTGGGCATTCTCCCTCACTTACGCAAAAGCATCTCCTATCCTTGCGTTTTCCTTTAATTCTAACTTTCACAGAAGCAACTTATGTTGAAAATGAAATTCTAATAATTATTTCCATAAAACAATTTTTACGTTTCAATTCATTTTATAACATTTAGCCACTATTTGTGTTTTCCTTCTCTGTCAAAACTCTTGAACACTGAAACTTCTCAAAGTATATTTCTTTTACAGCTTTTCCTTTCTCCCAATTTAGCTTTTATTTCAAATTTGTAATTTTTCCAATAAAAATTTTTTTCAATTTTTTTTAGTTACCCTTTTTGCGCAGTAAAAATTTAAAACTAGAGGAATTTAGCTTTCTTTTATACCAGTAAAAAAATGAGCGAATCACAAATCCCTTCACACTTTTACATTTTTGCATAAAATTTTAATGTCTCCAAACCAAATAGTAAAGTTTAATAAGCAGTTAGTGTACAATGTATGAAAAAATATCAAATCAATGTTCTGACCCAACTTCCAATATTTAGTTTAAAAATGCATCATGAATATTAACAATTACATAAAATGTGAAGAGAATAGTGGCATAATTGTGACGAGTTAAATGTAGAAAAGCCGAAGTTGGCTATACTGCATCAAAAAGTAACTGATAATATGTATTCTAGTTAAGTTGCTCAAAAGGCGTAGTTAACCATATCTATAAACTGTCTGAAAACTGCCGTGATGACTCAGGGAATAGAGCGTTCGCCTTCCAATGAGGTAAACCAGGGTTCGATCCCGGTGATGGTTGTTCGATACGAATTCCGCATCCGGCTTGCACCGAACACTGTGCTGACGTGAAATATCCTCAGTGGTTGACGGATCATGGGTTAGAGTCCTCTTGCCGTCAGGCTAACCGTGGGAAGTTCTCGCAGTCTTCCTCTCCATGCAACGCAAATGCGGGTTAGTTCCATCAAAAAGTCCTCCACGAAGGCAAATGTCTCCTAATACTTGATCCAGGAGTTCCCTTGTCTTCTGAATTGGGTTCAAAATTACAAGGCTACGGAGTTGAACATTGTCGTAAGCCCAAAAACAATTGGGTCGGCTGTTCAACGACGGTTATAAAATATAAAATACTAGAGTGCCTCGAGGTACATGCATTTAACAAAAAAAAAAAAGGCAGATGTACTTTTGATATAAACTTCAGGGTAAATGGAGGTGTGATCATAATATAAGACTACAACATATTAAAAAACATTTTATACGATAAGAAAATTAAAATATTATAACAGATAAGTGTTATTATTCATTGCGACTGAACATGATCATAATAAATATGTTTTAATATGGATCCCAAGTTTTTAAACTTTTTTTTTTTCAGTGCTCTTGACCAAACACAACTTCTTCTTTAAAATATAGTCTGTGAAAGTGTGCTAACAATTGTGCAGTTCTGAAAGTCAAGTTTTCACAAATTTTAGAAATATTTGATTATGATATAATATTTGGTTCTTGAAATGCAATGAAACATAAAAATTAAATTACATTGAGAAAACCCTTCGGAAATTTGAGGAAGATAGGGTATTGGGCTTAGCCTATTTTTTATTAAGAAGGAGGAGAGGGACTAAGAACATTAAAAATATGCTTACATAATCTTCAAACGGCAAAGGAAAAAATTACAGTGGGGAAATTTTTTTTTCTTCTGTAGCATTTCTTCTGTAGCTTTAACTGATCTTGGATTTTTCATGCCACTGATTTCAAATTTGAAAACGATTTCTCACTCCAAAGTAAACATTTTTAAGTGGCATTTTTAGGCTATTTTCCAACGAAATGTACAAGTTTTTAAATGTTATATATAACATGGGTCTCGTAAATGCTGCAACAAACTGTTAAAGGAGTTAAGGTATATCAGGATTAAAATTACACAGAAATCCATTCCCCAAAACGCTGTCGTATGCGGCAAGGGGCGCATCCCTGTTATGACCTCTTCAGAAGCACACAAAGAAACAGTTCATTGTAGGTTAGCACCCGGAAGACGTATGACAACATTTTGGGGCATGGGTTCCTGTGCAATTTTAATCCTGATGTACCTTAACTCCTTTAACAGTTTGTCCCCATGCACTGCAGTAACCCATGCCCCAAAATGTCGTCATACGCCATCAGGGAGTTAACCTACTATGAACTGTTTCTTTGTGTGCTTCTGAAGAGGTTATAACAGGGATGCGCCCCTTGCCGCATACGACAGCATTTCTGGGAATGGGTTCCTTTACAAGTTTAATCTTGATGTAGCACCCTAACTCCCTGGAAGCTTCTCGCGATATTCACGCAACCCTTGTTACATATAACGTTCTAAAAACTTGTATGATTTGACAAAAAAAAAAAAAAATGGACTGAAAGTGTCTTTTAAAAAAGAGCTTTAAGAGCAAAACTAATTTTAGATTTGAAATCCCTATACCCGAATTAGGCAGGATCTAGCATTTGTGAAGTGCAAAAATAAATAAATAAATCAATAAACTAATTAATTTATTAATAAATAAATAAAATAAAAAATGAAGAAAAAAATAATAGTGCTCTAGTGTTATAAATTGAAATTTTATAACTACACTTATTTCATTTATTTAATAAGCATTTTTCTCGAGGACTCAAAAAATTTATATATAAAAACAATTTAATATTATGATGCTTTTAATAATAACAATAAAAGTTTGTCAGCTAACTATATCTTAAATCGTAAAAAATTTGAGTTAAAAAAAAAGCAATAGACAGTCTTTTTGAACATCGATCATTTACTGCAATTCGGATTGTGAAAAGGCACTAACAACACAAAAAAATATTGGATAATTTGGCATGCTTGAAATACAAAAGATGATATTTTAGAAACGGCAATTATGTCTTATTCATGATCAATAACTTAAACAGGAAAGATTAAGATAACGGGTAATGTTATTTATTGGTTCAATTGTTATATCCTTCATTCTAAATTACAAGATTTATTCAACACCAACAAGGGCGCCGCGAACTTCTTATGTTTGGGAGCGGGAAAATTCATACTTTTCCGAATGAAATTCTCAATTTGACTAAATCATAAATGAATGCTGAACGCGTGCAATCAAAAGCATCAAGAGCAGCTCTGAAGAAGTATATATAGATATGTGTAATACAAAAATTATAAATACTTTTGTATTAATAAAACCATTAAAACTCTCTCGTTTTCATAAAATGTCTTTGGTAAAGAATAAGTGTAGAAATTCCATTTTGGGACTTCAAGGCTGAAAACATACCATTGAATTATAATTAGATTTATATTTCAAAGGAGGAGTTATTTTTAGAATCTTGTCCCTCTTTCACTTCCATGTAAGAAAGCATTAAATGATTTTCCATAATGTGTAGCGTTACAAAGTATGCACGACTTGAGCCTGTTTACATCATTCTCTATTTGTATTTAATGCGGGAACAATTCTTTTCGCATGTCTCTTGCTGAATAACGTGCTCCATAAAAGATCTGCCGGAACCATCCGGAGTTTTACCCCCCCCCCTCCCTTGTGGAGTGGGGATGTGAACTGTTATAACCACCAGCCTACCTTTAAATAAACCTTTTGATAACGTATTATGGCTTACGACTGAATTCTTCAAGCTGAATATAACAATGATATCAGGGATGTAGCCCTGTTATTATATATATATATATATATAATAACATAATGTTTGCCCATATATAATGTTTGTATATATAAATATATATATATAATGTTTGCCCATTTTACAAATGCTTCTTGAAAGTTAAATGCACTTTATATATATATATATATATATATATATATATATATATATATATATATATATATATATATATATATATATATATATATATATATATATATATATATATATATATATATATATGAGAGATCCTTATTTTTAGTGCCAACCGTATACATGCAATCCAGTATGCAGATATACACGTTGTTTTATTTTATGTTTAGATTATTAGAATATTTAGATCATTATTATACATAGTAATTGCATTATGGCCTTTAAAATTCATAGCATTTTGCATTTATCTCAATAACTTAATTTTAGCGAAATCTTTACATTTTGCTGAGTAGTTTGTGTCAGACAAAATTTGAAAACAATAAATTTCCATGATTTCTTCACAACTATATTTCAATAAGTCCCGCAGTGGATTGATCGTTAAGACACGGTTCCCAGCAGATCACCGAAGTCAAGCATCACTGGCTACGGGCAGTGTGCGGGTGGGTGACCACTTGGGTCAGCCTGCGTAGGGACCGAGGGTGTGCGGTATTGGTCCTCGTTAAACTGTGCTACCGTAAAGTGCTCGACTTCGCGCGCAGGTCGTCGGGCTACCGAAGCGGAGGTGCCATCCCCTCCGCAGAGGATCAAAATTGTGATGGCATGTCTTCGGATCATCCTCCGGGATGTTTCCTAGACCGTCGCCAATAGCCCATTGTGCAGCTCTAGTGCGACGTAAATTAACAACAACAACAACATTAATCATTAACAAATTGTTTACATGGTTGATTAACAACCTGTTTCGAATATTAGTTTTAATCAAATTAAGGCAGCTAAAGCCCCTTTCACAGTCAACAGGTATTGGTATTGTTGCACAATACTCTATAACAGAAGTTATTAATGGGTACTGTTCAGACACATCATTGGTATATAAAATCTTGTCTGATCAATCCTTCTTGTTTGATCAAGTTTTTTTTCATGGATGTTAGCGTCATGGTTTTTCGCGGAAGCTTTTTTTTTTAATGGAATTTAGTAAAATCCTTTAGCAAAAATGCGAAAATGCTTTGTTTAATTTTAGCATTTTTGAGGGGTCTTTTCGCATTTTGCGAAAAAAGCTACCGTAGCGGAAACCCTGCTCCCAGGACAATTTTATTTAGGTGGCAGCAAGATTTATTCCTTGTTATTTTATTTAATAAATCTGATTTGAAACGCTCGTGTTCATGATTACACGTGCTTATTATTATTATTCATTACTAATTTAAATGTATACAAATTATCTAATGATCATTGATGTGATTTTTCAGATGTCGATGAATTATAAGAAAATTCTGCTTACAATTACTGTCGCAAGTTTTATTCCAGTACTACTAGAAAAAAACTTCTCAAAAAGTGTAAGAAATAAGTATGATTTGTCCAATTTTAATATCAACAAACAATAATATTTTTAGGTTCGCTAACAGCTAAGCTAATAGATTTTCTGTAACCTTAGTGAGAAAAGCCGTTATTTTTGATAAAGTAAATATAGACATCCTTATATATTATATATTACTTTATTCTTCAAAGAATAAATCAAATATGAACATCCTTATATATTATACGAGTGTATTTTAATTTTTTTAAAAATTGCTCAGAAACTAGTTCAAAATTTTGCAAAAGGGTTAAAGTTTTTTTAAATTTTTTTTTCATTGTTTCTTTTTTATTTTCATTCATTAGTCATAAAAAAGTACAAAACTGTCAAATAAATAATTTTACTGCACTCAAAAATTTCTTTAATTTCTTTTAATTTTACGTTTTCTCAAAAATTTCGAAAAATCGTCAAATATGTAACTTCAAAACTAATTTGAATTTGTCGAGTTTTCTATTCAAAGATATAAAAATAAGCTTCTGCTTTTTTAAAAAAAAAAAATTAAACTGTGACGTAAAATATTCGCATCAATAACATTTTGATATTCGATTTATTTCTCTAGAAATGTGCATGCAAAATCTCTCTCTCTCTCTTTTTTTTCTAATATGAGAGGTAATCAAAAAATACTTCCACGAGTTAAACATTCAACTTTGTGTTGTTTACGTGGTCTTTTAATTGTGGAAATTTTTATGTATTTTAAGATTAAAATAAGCTTCTACAGTATGTAATTATACTGATATATATATTTTGTTCTCTGACCTCATACAGCAGTGTTTCCTAAAGTGTGGTATGCGTACCCCCAGGGGCACGGGCAATTTAGTGGGTGTACGCGTTTTTATGCGAAACATCTTGGAACAAACGAAAATTTCAATTTTTTTTTTATTTAAAACAAAGCTGGCCATGAAAACTTACGATTACGTATTTTTCTATTGGCTATTTTTTGCAGAGTTAACAGTTAGTATTTAGTGGTGTCAACAGCCAGTTATGATTTTTAACTTCTATGCAGTTTTTTTATAGTAAAAAATGCATTCATTTATTTTATTATTGGTACACAGCGATACGAAAAATTTAGAAAGGGTACACAAAAGTCATAAGTTTGGGAAACACTGTCTTACAGCATTCGTCTACATTACTAAAAAACAAGCTAAATAAGAGGAAATGTTTATTTTCATAATGCAATGCTATGGCAAGTATAGCAAGGCTGTAATAAGAGAATACATATTTTCTATTTTCCTGTTTCTTGAAAAACATAAAAAAAGATATCTCGTTTTCATTCGATAAAATATCGTATTAATTAAGGTTTCAGACGCTCCTAAAATTACCTTTAAAAGTTAAAATGATAATTAAAATTGTTAAATTTTATTTTATAACCGGCGTTGACCGGCAAGTAATTTTGAACCCAACCTAGGAGACAAGGGAACTCTCGGATCAAGCAGCGGGACAAATTAGCCTTCATGTAGGACTTTTTGATTGAACTAAACCTTATTTGCGCTACATGCAGAGGAAAACCACGAAAACCTACCACAGCTAGCCCGAAGGTAAAAGGGAAAGCGGATCAGTCTACCGCTGATGATATTTTACGTCATCAGTGTGACCACTGCCAGGATTCGAGCCTGGGACACCTTATTAGGAGGTGAGCGCTCTATCCGCTGATCCATCGCGATTCTAAAATCTCTAAATTGAAATACAAATGAATGTCCTCATTTTGATTTACATTTAGTAAATTATTTATTTAACTACATTTTTTTAATGCTTCTCAAATTAAAGCCTTCTAAAAGGTTATACAATTTGCTGTTGCATGACTATGAATTATTGAATGATCAGGAATTATTGATAAAATGTATTATTTTATTTCTGATCTCTGCTATAAATCAATTTTCGTAATGATACTTTTTATTAAATCTGTATATTTTTAGGATCATAGTAAAAAATTTGGGTAAAAATTAATCTGGCAAATTAATCTTTAAGCGATGAAAAAATTATGAACACTGTCGAAAGCGTTTGAACCGGTGAAGTAGGCGAGATTTAAGTCATCAAAACTATTTTGAGTGCCTGTTACAATTTGAAATATAACATGATATAATGTATTATTTTATTTCGAATCTCTGCAGCCAATATTAAATTAATTTTCGTAAAGACACTTTTTTATTAAATCTGTATATTTTTAGGATCATAGTAAAAAATTAAGGTAAAAATTAATTTTGTAAAATTAATCTTTAAGCGGGGAAAAAAATTATGAACACTGTCGAAAGCTTTTGAACCGGTAAAGTAGGCGAGATGAAAGTCATTTTGAACACTGTTTGAAAGTCAACACTGTTTTGAGTGCCTGTTACAATTTGAAAGATTTTAGCAATCGCTTTTCACAATGTATCTTTAAGAGTTTCATTATTTTTTAAAAATTTAAAAATAAGGAGAAAATTTAATAAAAGTCACGTAGCTAAGCTATGTTAATTTAACACAGTACCAGGTATTAAAAAAATTATGCATTCCAGAATTTTATTTTTATTTAAAAAGAAGGGACAGTATTTAATAAAATCCATTTAAATATATTAAGAACAAAGAAAAAAAACTCTGTTTAAATTATCTATGATCATTTTTAATTCTTTTTTTCTTTATATTCAGACAAATTTTAAAATAATATTTACTAGTAAAATTAAAAACAAGTATAAATGGATTAAAAAAGGGTGCAATGAGAAATATCATAATCATGCTCAGAATTTCTTAAGACAAAATATAGTTTTTCTGTTTGTTGGATTTTCATTGTGAATAAAAGCACTTTCTTATCCACTCTTTTCTAGCAGCAATGAATTAAGTGTTATAAAACAATGTATGAATGAATTTAACGCATACTACAAAAAATAAAAAGCGATCACACGCGATTCCTGACACCCCTTCTCTGAAACAGCCTGCCAAGGAGGCAGAAAACGTTTATTAGTTTTACATCCAATCAAATAAAAGTATGTAAATACTGGCGCCATTTCTGTCAACATCAGCAGCTTCCATTGGATGGCTCTACCTTCCTCAGAAATCCCATAATTTGGCGATTATTTGCGATTTTTCTCTCTCTCTTTCTTTCTTCATATAATTCTACGAAGGAGTAAGATTGTTGTATTTTTCTATCCGATTAATTTATTATAAACAATGGCTAGTGCTGTAGTAAAAATCTCTCGATCTGTGTTGAAAAGCTCTTCGGGAAGCATCAAAAAGTCTAGATCAATTGTCAGCACATTACAAGATCGCAATTGTAAGTAAATTTAATTATTTCTGATCTTACCGGTGTCAAAGCCGGTAGCTATTTTCAATGAAAAGTAGGCTTAAGTATGAATTAATGTGTCAAATTTTGGCGTACGATTTTCGAGCCACGTGTTAAACAGATCGTTGTTTACAATAATTTACTTGTCATATTTAACATTGTTATTAGTAGCTGATCTAAATTTACTACCTGAGTACTATTAAAGTGCATGTTGTTAAATTAGAAAAAAAAATGAAGTCTCATTTGTGCAATACTGTGCAGGGCATAATTCTATTTAAATAAAATTTGTAGTGTTCGGAAATTTAATTATTTTTTTATGAAAAATATTTTATAAATACTTTTTGTTACAATTAATAAATTTGCGATAACATGCAAGTATGAGATTTAAATTAATTGCCAGTTTTAGATTAATGTTGTCACACTAAATTTTAATTCCAGTACATATTGTATACTTAAACATTTATCTCCTTTAGGGCTGATTAATTAATATTAGGTCTATGTATGTTATGACTTTTAAAAATTGTAAATATTTTTAAATTCGAGGCTTTTATTTAGTGTAAAATATTTTTGTTAATGCCTGTTAAGTAAGATCACTTGTCTTCAGTTCATTTTAATGATCAAGTACATAACTGTCAAAAATAATTAGAATCCTCAAAGTAAGTTGAGTTGCAAGTGGTCACCTGAAACAAGTTTCATAGTAATAATAATAGGAAACAAATTAGGGGTCTTTTGTGCCTTTTGGATTTGTAAACTGTTTGTAAAACCTGTTATGTTTACTTGTTTGTATTTAACAAAGATTTTGAAATAATGAAATAACAATTATTTTCCTGTATTTTTTTAAAAAATAAATGTAATCCTCAATTTCAATCAATATTTTGTATTAAGTTTTCAATGCAGAATATTAAATGTTCTAGAGAATAATTATTTGGATATTTTTTACAATCATTGTTTGTTAAAAACTATAGGTAAGGTATACCTTTTATTAAAGTCTTAAGTAATTGAAAGTATTTGTGTTAAATCAATATAATTATCAGTTTCTAGTTAATATTGCTGCATCACAATCTCATTTATATAATTTTACATTTAAATTTTCTTTACAAAACTTTTTTTTTTTGGAATTCATATATATATATAACTTTATGTTTTCTTTGTAAGGAGAAAATTTTAAAACAAAATGAAGTTTTTATTGAAAATAATATCTATTTTAAAAATTGTTTGCTATTTTAATATATTTAAATTTTTACCTTTAAAAAGAGTAAATAAAGAATAATTTTTTTTAAAAAACTTAACTTTTTTTTATTTAGTAATGTATGTTTAAACTAATAAATATAGCAATTTTTTTTTGAAAACAATTATGACTGAGATGCGTTTAAATTCATATTTTTTGAAATCTTTGGGAATCCTTTCTGTAAATAACGTGTACTTACCTATTATCGACTATCGAATATGTAATTTATGTGTTTTAATAATATATTTGTTCAGACTAAACAATATTTTGAAGTGTGGAATTTTAATTTGCTAGTGCTCTGTAATTGTTCAATTAATTTATTATAAATTTTTTGATTTTTTTTTGTATAAAAGCATGTAGCTTTATGATAGTAATTTATTTATTTATTTTATTTAATATTAATTTTTAGCATTATTAAATTAAATATTAAATAATAGCAAAAATAATATTTTCCATAAGAATAATAAGTTAATAAATAAGTTCTATATGTTTATTATTCTCATGGGATAAAATTAAATGATTAATAAGGTGCATAAGAAATGTTTTAATTAGGACTAGTTCCTGAAATTATTTCCCTAATTTTTAAAAATATTGAAAAATTATCAGAGCCACTACTTTTGCTATTTTGGGAATTTAATTTGGGAATTTAAATTTGTCCCTTTCTGTACAAACTGATTAAAATTTTCGAACAGTGTTTTGAATTGGTGGTTAAAATTTTCTTTGCACACCCACTGCCCACCAAATTTCAAGAACCTAGCACATACGGTTCTAGAGTTACAATACAGATAGACACACAAGCTCTTTATTTTATTTTTATAGATTAGTGCTTTTATGCATCAGTCAACGAATAAATTGACATTTTTGGAAAAAAATATATTACTGAGAAAAATTCGAAAAATTAATTATTAAATTTATTCTTAGAATAAGTTAATTTAATTGTCAACAATAATAATATAGAATAAATTTTATAACATTTGTATTAATCTATTTTGCTAGAAGAAATAAGTCTCCGCAAAAAAAAGAGAATAATTAAAATTACTGAAAGAAATTTTTTTTTATTTTTTGGTAATTTTTTTCTCATGTAAGAAAGCAAAAATTGTATAGGCTAGGTCTTCAGAATTATGTAATTTTTGCCTTACATTTTAATTTGGCTTATTTGGCAACCTATTGTTTTAAGTGAAAAAAGAAGGGAAGAGAAATTTTAAGGATAAATAAAAGTTTATATCTGATATGAGAAATTTAGATCTGATTTACAGCTATCTGATGTGTTTCGAAAGTGAAAATTACTTCATTGCTTTCTTTTCATATCTTATCTCCTTCTTATTTTATTGTAGTTGGATAATTTTTATCTCATCAATACTGTATGTAGCCTACTTTATGTATGTTTATTGAAATTTGTTTTGAAAGCCTTGGAAGTTTACCTATATATGGGAAACCACTTTGCATTTCCCCCCCTTAAAAGTTTAAAAAAAAAATAATTCGATTTTTTAATCTAAGATTAGAAACAAATCGCTAACAAAAACATAAATTTTATGATTATTTTTATTAAATTTTTTTATTTATATTTTTTTATTAATTTTTTACTTTGTTAAATAAAGCTTAAATGGAGAGCAAACTATTTTACCAGCACAATTTAAATTATAGCTGCATTGCAGTGATAGCAACTTGCTCCACTTTGTGGGAGAGAAATTTAGTGGTAGCAAAATTTATAATGTATAATTTTTAGTTTAAAAAAACTTATTCAAATTTATTTTTCCCACCACTGCATATGAATAATTCAAAAGTGTATATATAACAAACGCTTAGTTCCCGCTATGTTATGGGAAGCCTTTTAAAAATTTAGCAAAATTAGCCAAATTTCTGCAATACTTTTTTAAATAAGCCACCACTTATAAAAATCTTTTACAGAAAGCGGAGCAGTTGTTATACCTTGTATTATAGTTGTAATTAATAAAATAGTGTGCTTCTATTGAAATCCTAAAAATTTTTTTCAATTTGATTGTTTTTAATTACTTTGAATATCTTGAAGCTAATCACATGGAATTGAAAATCTAAAGTAATTTCAATTCTATGTGATTGAGTTTTCAAAAATTTATTTGTCAATGAGCAACATTTTGTTTAATTATTTTAGCCAATTTTTTTCATTTAGTGCACTAGTAACATTTGCATAGAGCCAGGATGTTACAGTGATTAAGGCATGGTTTTATCACATGAAGCCATTCCAGCTTGTAAGGAACGGTATAGGTGGATGGTGTACAGTGCTGACTAAATTACCTTCATTTGCCATTAGTCTCAAAATTGTAGAGCTTTAACTTTTGTGATCTCTCTAGCTGACAAGCTGAGCTGGTTATTGTGAGAGGGCTCATTTTCTTTTTACAAAAATATTAAAAACTGGTTAACTTACCATTTAAAAAAAAAATCCAGTTTTGAATGACGTCCCCCCCTTTTTTTTTGGTTAAGTAGGGGATAGACAGTCCTGGTTACACCCAATAGCAGTGTATATAGACTCCAAGTATTCCTACAGCACAGTACCCTTGCAACAATTTTTTTAAATAAAGGTATAATCATTCATTTTGTGGATGCTTTGTATGCTCATTTAACTTATAATCAATAATTTATATTCAAAAAATAATTTAAAACTGTTTAAATTTTTTGAAATTTAAAAAAAAAATTGAAACTGTTCAAAAATTTTAAATTTTTGGGCTTTTATATTTTAACATATTTTAAAATTTTTTTTTCTTAGTGCTTACAATATTCATCTTAACAATTTTTTGCATTCATTTGTTGATATATCAATTAGAATGTTTTTAATTGATTATTTTGTAAAAAAAAGGTTAAAAATTCCCTTTAGGTATTTATAACATGCTGTAAAAATTGTAATAAACCTCATAAAATGCTTATTCCATACACAGTGTAAATAAGTGTATTTTACTTAAGATAAAAAAGTTTACTTCAAAGCTTTATTTTAAATAGAAAAATTCCTTTGGGATTTAATTGAGATTAAATTGCAAAATTATCATCTATGAGAAAAAACACTTTAAAGTCTGTCTGAATTTTCTGTAATAGGGCAATTTAAAATCATTCATAACTTTTTTTAAAATGTAGATAGAGAGAGGTTTTTTTCCAGTGCATTTGAAATAGTTTGAAGTTTTAATGTAAGCAATAGTTTTCTCTCTCGATATTTTGGTCATTTTTGGGGTACTGTGAAGCTGGCTTTTTATTAAAACATTTAAACAGCCTATTGGAGCTCTTAAACTTTCACGGAACCAATTATCTCTTTAAGTAAAGTGAGTCCAGTCCACTAAGCTTTTGGTACATAATCAAACAAAAAATAATTTTTTTCAAAAGCATACTGAAACTTCTCTTTGTTTTGGATGGGGAAATTTCTTTATAAGAAATTAAAATCATTACGTTTTTAAGCTGTAAATCTTATATAGATTTTGAAAGAGGAATTATGTTATTTCTTCTTTTTCTCATGGTAATTGATTGATCGCTTAAAAATGTATCGGTCTATTGAACAGTAAATCTGCCTTAAACACCTTATTTAATCATTATTTAATTACAGGCGATGATTTGCAATTTCCTTTCCCGCATCTATCGTTAAAAGTAAACTTGCTGGTCATTGTTCTGGCTGTTGTCCAGATTAAAGCCACACTAACCTTAATTTCCTTTCTTTTTAGTCACACTGTCTGTCTTCTTGCCAGCCGGGTTAACAAAGCGAGTTCGTTTACACTTGTTTGAGGAATTTCAAAATAGAACATTCGAATCTGATATGTTTCGTTTTAACTGTTACCATTTTTCGAAGGATTGAAATGCCAGTATCTTTCTCAAATTCTCACAGTTTTTTAATAGTTTGCGTTATTGTTTTGTTGATCGCCTAAAATTTTTTTAAACATTTGATCTATTAAATTTTGTTGTAAATTCTATATCTCAGGCTACGAAATTTTCGCAAGTATACTAAGATATTGGAATATATTATGTTGTATCATTCAGAATTTAAATAGGCCCATAAAAGACTTTTCGTCCTAATAATCAGTCGTAAACGTTTTTTACGGTCTATTTCCCCTAGCGATAGTGAACTATTAAAAAGAAAATTTTAAATGTATAATGGATTTTTATTTTTCATAGATTTCACCGGCATTCATAAATTAATTATTTGACCTGTAATTTTTGGACGTATAATTTTGACCTGTAAAATTTGGACCTTTTTGCGGGTATTTTATCAAAAAAATGGACCCTTCACGAAAGTTTCTTTTGAAAAACGGAGTCTATTAAGTCTCTTATTCGTAATTTTAAAATTACAATAGCGTTTTTTTCCGTTTGTTTTTTATTCACAATAAGTCTTATTTTCAGTTTTCACATGTTCACAAACAGGACAGTCGTAAGAAGAACCCTATTGATTCTATAATAATTCTAGGTTCAGGAAACTTCTAAATAGAGTTTCCTATTAATGAAGTTTCCAATTAAAAAAAAAACGAACAGAAAACTGATTTTTGTGATTTTTTGTTGTTGTTGCAAAAACATAATATTTTAGGAAAAGCATGGAGAAACACTAGCGTTCTTCCCTCTTTTTGTTAGACTTAGTTTATAACGCCATTTACCCAACCTACGAAAAGTGTATACTGTATAGCAGTGTTTCCCTAACTCATGACTTTGGTGTACTCTTTCTAAATTTTTCGTAACGCTGTGTACCGCTAATAAAAAAAATGAATGTATTTTTTACTACAAAAAATTGCACAAAATTTAAAAATCACAACTGGCTGTTGATACCACTAATTATTAACTGTTAACTCTGCAAAAAATAGCCAATAGAAAAATACGTAATCGTAAATTTTCATGGCTAGCTTTGTTTGTGAATAAATTTTTTAGAAATTTTCGTTTATTGCAAGATTTTTCGCATAAGAAAGCTTACCCCCGCTAAACTGTTCCCGTACCCCTGGGGGTATGCGTACCACACTTTGGGAAACACTGCTGTATAGTGTCATTTACATAAAAAAATTTCGGTTTACTGCTTATTAAAAATTTACCGAATTAGATTGCATTTTGTAATTACTTCCATGTTTGCGTCGATAGTTTACTTAAGAAATGTATTTGGCAAATTAAATTTCAGCATTTTTTTAATTAGTATTTTTGTGAAGGATTTTTGGTAATTAAATCTGTAATTCCCATCTTTTTTTTTCTTTCTTTTTTACGAAATTAAAATTTTTTTTTATAATAGCACTTTCCAAATATTGAACGGAAATACTCAAACCTAGTCAGTCACTAATTTATGCTTAAGCGCGAGGCATTAACAATCTTTATTGTAAAAAAAAAAAAAAAAAAAAAAACATAAATTCCAAGTATTTGTATTTGGTGAGTCTAGGTATGTTATTTTATTCATCTTATTAATCAATGTTGAAGATATAATCAGAATAAATTAATAACTTGTACGTACAATTTCATCATAAATTGTGCCTTGAATTTCTCTTTGCAAATTTGTATCATAAATTTAAAAAAAATTTTGAACTCTACTTTTTTGAAAATTGTGAAGATTTCATCACTCATAAAAGTGATAAGCAGTTATCATTTTAATCTTATCAATTTTGAATTATCTCTAATATTTTCCCCTCTATTTTGTTATCTACAGACAGACGAATTGCTGAATGTGAAATGTCTGTAAAATGCATTATTCGGTGGGAGGGGATCAAAAAGATGTTAAGTAGAAGGAACACCTTGACTCAACTATTTGTTCAACAGCATTATTACTTTAATTTTTAAAAACTGAAAAAATATCTTCCCATCATTTGTTAACTTGATTTTTAGCTCTTGTCAAATGAGTAATTTTCGACCCCTGCTTAACAATTTAATCTTTAAAAAGATATTGAAGTTTCAATGTTATATCCCCTTAACTCCTAATTTTTGTTAACATTATTGAACCTCCTTAGCAAAGCAATTTTTAAATTAAAACATGTTATTTTATAAAGATGGGCATTTCATAAATTAAATTAAAAAAAAATTATTTAGTTCGATTTTGATGTTAAAATAAAATTTATTATGTAATTTAACATGAAAATTTTTTTTCCCCCACGTACATTCGATCTATTGACGATTCAATAAAAAAAAAATCACGTGGACGTTAAGATTTTATTATTTTTTTTAAAAAATGTGTCCACATTTTTCTAAGACTGTATTTATTTTATTACTAGGCACCTGCTTCTGATGATAATATTAAATAGAGTAAAATCTTGACAATCATGTCTGCTGTTTACGCCTTGGCTTTAATCCAATTCGTAAGGCAATACCGCCACGTTTTACGTTTAATCAGGTGGCTTCTGAAAAATGATACTAGTTAAATTAAGATTACTCTATCAGACAATGTATCAGTGTGCTTTTTAGATTCCACATGTTTTCAATAAGATATAATATATTGGATTTATTAAGAATGGCACTAATACATATGTTTCGAACAAATTTTTTATTTCGTTCATTCATTTTTTTTAATAGCCCTATCCCTATTTTTTTTTCTTTTTTCCGCGCGATATTTTTTTTTTCTTTTTGAAAAAGTTCATATTTTTATCATTTGGTATTGAGAATATTGGTATTATTCATTTTTATGAAGATGGATTTTATTTACCATTTTTTACAAAATTTATAATTTAAAAATGATTAATAACTTTTCGAACAATTGTTTGTTTTGTTTAACGCAAGCTCTTCATTTATAGTTTATGTGCAGCATGGTTTGAAACAACAGAAAAGAATAAAAAAACAAAACAATGTAGGAGTTGCGAAAATATCAAAGCAGCACATGTGCCATTCGTGGAAATAACAAAAGCATATGTTGCTAAGAAAGTTGTAAATTTAGTTTAAACATTATTGCAAATTTTTCTGAAAGCTTAGCTGATTTTATTTCTGAAAATACTGCTACGCTACCAGAATCTAAGAATTGCAAGAAATATTATAGTTTAACTAATATTAATTTTTAAAATTTAAGATTTTTTTATCACTAGAAAGACGGAAAATTAGTATATACCTATATTGCCTAAAAGCAGTCAAAATGACTAGATTGTGAATGCGTAAATAAATTTGTTTAAAATTAATTTTTAACATTTTTATATTATTTACGGTTAAATAACAAGTTATTAGTAAATAATTAACAATAAAAAAAAATTATGTGTTGTACAAAAAGTCACAAAATTCTAAGAAATTGTGTCATTATATACATCATTGTTTTTCTAATTGGAATTAAGAGCAGTCAAAATGATTTCCTTAGGCAATCTAGTGTTAATTAGGGGATGTTAGGCATGATAAATCGATGGAATTGCCCTCCTACAGTTATCGAGACAGTGAAAATGCTGCTTTGAGAAAATTCAAAAAAGAGTTAGCCTTCAGAATTAGTAACTTATATCTTAAAGAGAATGTTCTCGAATGGGCATACTATTACGTTAAAACAAACAAACAATGGAAACTTTGAAAGTAATACAGTGTTGCTCCTTTAAATATAGATTATCTCAAAATATTAAAATTGAGCAGCTTTAAGTTCAGAATGGTTTGTGTTGAAGCTAATATTGTTTGATAACGTAGTAGTATTAGTGGGAAATAGCTTGCTTGTTGTGTGTTGCGGCTGTTCCGCCGATAGCACTATCAATAAGAATTTATAGGATACTTGTTAGCGTCAAAATGCAGAGCTTGTTGTATGATAAGTTTGTGCGACATCTGCAAATTTCTGTGTAATCGATGTTTAAAATAGATGCTGCTAAATTTAAAACCGTTCTTACTCACTTAAAGACTGTAGGGCTGTTCTCTGGAATATTTTCTTCATTTACATTTCCCTAATATACTAGAATAAACTTAGATTTTTGCACAACTTATGCCCCGCAAAATATTTTTTTTATTAATCCAAAAAGTGTTTTAATTTGTCTTATTTTATACGAAAATAAAGGTTTAAAATTAAAAAAATAATCTAAAAATGCGCCATTTATCGAATCTCTTTCCCTCAAAATTGCGTTCGTTTTGCCTTTTTGTGGGCATCGTTTTCTCATGTTAAAATAAAGGGAAACTATTCTATAAGAATCATGTCGAAATCCGGTTTTAAATTTTGTTTGATTTATTATCAGTTAATGTCGAATAGTTATTAACTTAAAGAGTGTCATATACCTTATTTCCTTAAAAATTAGTGCTTTAAAATAATTGAGCGAACTTCTTTTTTGGGAAAACGATTTTACAAATTTCCGTTTTTTGGAATCGACGTCTCATATTCAATTTCTAAAATTCATTTTTATTATGTGTATGAAGCTTATATTTATTATTATTTCAAAATAAAATAAGAGAGATTGAGATATTATTTGAATCACAAGCTATCCCAGGTGCAGGCATTTAAAAGCTACATTTAACGCATTTTCATGTTTCTTTTAGAAAACGTGATTAATTCTCCTTTTCATTTGCATTAAGCGGCAAGGGCATTAAAATGTTTATTATTTTAGTAGAACAAGCGTGTGTTGGACAGCAAGCTATTATATTACAATACTTGAAAACTATTTTTTAAAATTTTTCTTGAACGTGCAATTTTCTTGCGGTGTTTTTTAAGTGCATCTAACACTTTACCGTTTTAACAGTGCTTTTTTTAATGGCCTTTCTTTACATTAGTATTTTAAAATTTGCGTTTTAATTCCCGATGCATGATTGATATTCTATTGTCAATCATTTTGTTTTAACGTTCAAAACTAAACGATACTTCACTAATTAAAAAAATTATATTTATTTAAAATGCATTTAATTTAAATTTATATATTTAAAAAAAAATTGTACTTTTTATGTACACGTTCGTCAACGAGGAAAAAATTGCCACTTGTTTTACACCAATTTGATCTGTAGCGTGGATAAAAATAGTTCCCATTGGACAAAATGTGCTGAAAGTATTTTTTTGAAAAGATAAAAGGAGTGATTGATGTTGATGACTACTACTGACACTTGCAGTTTTTGTAATTTCCGAAAACTAGAACATCTGTGAGATCGATATTTGCTGTATAAAAAGTAGCTGGTGTATTTTTATCCCTCTCTTCGGGATTAAATTATGGTGGCTTCACTTAGCGCGTGTTTATTTGCGTGGATGAGAGGGAGTAATATTTGTTTATTTTGTAGACTGAAATAGAATTCAAGGTAATTACGGTATACTTCACATTTTATGAGAGAAAATAAAAAAATGACCCGTTACATTTTATGTCTCTTGTTACTTAATTTTAAACGCTTAAGCTAGAGTCCAATTGATGTTATGTGCATTTCTGATTTGGAATGTTTTTTTTTTTTTTTCTCTCCTCGCAGTTTGCACTGCTTGATAAATCAAACGATTAATCGTCCTTTGAAAACCTGTTTTTGCTGTCTAAATTTTTCAGATTTTCTGAACCCTAAAAAATAAATGTTCCTGAAATAAACTCCAGACTAATTTTTTGAAGTTTTATTTTTGATTTTCCCCCTCAGATTATCCAATTTTGCTATGAATAAGAAAAACTAATCGCTTAGTTTTATTTATTTATTTTCTTGCTGTCAAATAGTTTTAAGACTAAAGTTAAGGATCTCTATTTTTTTTTTTTTTTTTTTTTTTTTTGAATTTCAAATTAGTTTTGTAACTAAAATGTTGAAAGTTTTTAATTTTTGATGAAACTGAAATATTAACAAAAAGATTTTCTATTCTCTTTTGGACATGATCAAACCATCTGCTTTTATACAAAAATTACTTTTTGAATGCTTTTAATGAGGGGATTCTGTAATGATATATATTTTAACTAATATTTAGTAAAATGCCAATTTCTTGATGTGACCGAAAAGTGTATTTTGTCGGAATTATGAGTTTTGAGTTAATATATTAAGTAAAGACATGAATCTAGAATGTCGATTTTTAGTAAATTTTAATAACTTTTTTTTCGTCGCATAACTAAGTTTGGTGAAAAGTTATTGGGCTATTATTAGAAAAGTCTATTATTAGAGTTATATTTCTTCCAACCCCATATTCTTATTTTTTGAGTAAATAATTGTTGGGGGTTTTTTTTTTTATATTCTTTTTTCAACGAACGAATATTAATTATCAATCCTCTTCAATATTTGAAATTTTTTACTACTTAATTAGTAATATATTAAGTGGTTAAACTATGAATAAAGCAGAGAAATGAGCAATCGAATTGAGTTTTGCAAAACGATTGCTTAAACATTTCTAAGGGTCAGCGTAGCCTGTAAATTATTAAAAAAATTCATATTTTATAAAAAAAATTATATATTTCAAATTTTTTTTTTTTAAATGTACATTTGCAACTTTTAAAAAAGCAATTTTACCTTTTATAACAAGAAGACTCAGAATAACTAGAGACGTTGCTGAGGCGTTACAGTAACTATCTAAAGTAAAAGCATATTTATCGAAGTTTTATTTTAAAACATTTTCACTTACATTAAAAAAGGCGTTCTAAATATTTTGATGAAAATGTCAAGGAACATTGTTAAGCTCAATACAAAGCTTGTTTTAAGTCCGGCGATCTCAGGCGTTAGTCGCCCATGTAATTCTGAAGTTCGGAAATAAATCTTGTGTTACAACTGAATTATTAAAAGTTTATAGTATTATTTGTGCATTATGTTTTTTTGATCATCACTCAGATTATGTTACAGAATTATCACAAACCGTAGAATAAAATAAATTTATTTGTTACTTTAAAACTTTAGCTATAATTTTTATCGCTTCGCTAATTAAAAGAGGCCCTGGTAAAAAAAAAAAACTAAATAATTAATATTTGGATACTAATATTTTTGGTGTATTCGTTGAATTGAAAATTATAGATAAAAGTAAATTTTTTAATCGTATTTTAAATTTTTTTTAGTCAACATATCGTGAATTCCTCCGTACAAAATATAAAATGAAATTATTTTTGGGAAACTAAAAACAAAACTTAGTTGCGGTGTTTTGAAGTAGTTGTTCGTAAAGCTGTGAAATATGTTATTGGAAATTGCGTTATTGTATTCAAAAGAGGTTTATAAATTGTGATTAACAAAGCACAATGAAGACATTTTCTTTTTCTTTGATTCAACGGCGATTTTCTTAAAGGGTGACACAGCATATTGCTTGATTGTGGTGAATTATTTTAGCAATTGTTGCTGTTGTAAACATTAAAAGCTGATTACATTGAAATCTAGACATAACTTTCTTCTTTCTTGTTTAATTGGTGATAAACAAGAATGACAAAAAAAAAAAAAAAAAAAAAAAAAAATACTCGTCTATTTGTAATATTTAGGGTGATCTTCAGCTAAGTTTTATATTCAAAACAAATTTTAATGAAAGCAGTAAGGTGTTCGTGAAAAGATAAAACTAAAGAGTAAATAAATTTTCTTCAAAAAAGAGAAATGCAGATTTTTACAGTTTTTCTTATTCTATTCATTACTTTATCTATATTCAATATAAATATGTTTTTTTTAAGTAGCTTTTTACGTCATTTAAAATTCCTGGATTTTTCTTTTATTGTTTTTAAAATAAATTTGTTGCTAACGGAAAAAAGAAATACTTGAGATAGTTTCACAATAAGCTCTTTAATTGAAGTGTTTGGGGCAATATATTGATTAGCCAAATTTTCAATTTGTGTTGGAGGGAGTTTCAGGTAGAAAAACATGACTTCCATTTAGGTAGTAGGGTGTTTACGTAATTTTGCAGTCTCTAAGCTAGAACTGCCTAGAAATAATAGTAAGGAACAGTTAAATATAAAAATGTCACATTTGGAAAAAGTATGACCTCAATCCCTTAAATTCATTCAATGTGTCTCTTGGTCTTAAATATGTAATAATTTCGCTTTCTTTAAAATTTTCTTATTTGTTTATTTTTATTATTTTTTTATTATAAATTATTGCACTTCTGTTCTTTAGATATTATACTATAATATCTAAAGAACAGAAGTTCACTAATAATAGCGCCTATAATGTAGGTGCTACTGCTTTTTAGATACAGATTATATGAGAAAAGATGTCAATTTATGGTAGTTCTTTTTAAATCCATTTTGCATTTAGATTAATCAGGTTAAAAAAAAAGTTTTTGTTAAACACTTTTTTTGTTTTGTTTTACAGGTTTTTTTTTTGGTTTATTTTCGACAAAAATTAACTCTTAAATAATATGATACATAGCTTTCTCCAAAAAGCTGTTTAATAAATATTTTTTTTTGTTGAAAAAAAAGTAAATATCAAACTTTAAACTATCTGTTTCTTTATTAAATTTAATTTGTTTTAATGTGAGTTATTCATATAATACTTGATGCTTGACAATTGTATTGGTCGTTTTCAGTTTCTTCCATTTTGTCTAGTTTCTTCTGATTTTATATCATTTTCTTCCACTGTTCTGGAAAAAATAGGTTTGTTCTGGACGAAAAACCTACTCTTTTTAGCATAGATATTTTTGTGAAAAGGTGCTTCTGCCTAAATATTTCAAAAATGCAGATTTATGTTTATTTGAAATACAGATTCCCATTCGGAATTAACTCAAAATTGTTAATTTTTTTTCATTTTGTTACAATCAAACTGAAAGAGTTTTTATAAATGATCGATCGATTATTAAACATAATATTTAAAAAAAAAGCAAAAAAACACTTGGTTTAGTCTATGGTTTAAATCACTTTGGTTTTAACATGCCAACCTTGGATTTGATAAAAGCCAATGATGAATAATTTATTTTCTACCATAACTGTGATTAACCTATAGGATTCTATTTTTGATGTCAAAAACAATGTCATAGTGCTTAGCACATTCAAAATTTAGATACATATAAGCTAATTTAAAAAAAAAAAAATCATATTAAGAAAGAAAATATAGTTTAGAAACATGCATTTAATCTTAATATTTTTTGTTATATTTTGCTTTTATCTTGAGAAATTTTAAAATTTTATGGAAATTTTTTACATTAAGCAATTATTATTTTAATTTTCATTCTAATTTAATATTTTATTGGATCAATCAACATGATTTTGATTTTTCTTAGATGGCACTGATCGCCGTATCACAGTGGACAAGCCCGTTGTGGAGTTGGATGGTGATGAAATGACCAGAGTGATCTGGGAGAAGATCAAAGAAAAACTCATCTTTCCATACCTGAAGATTGAATGTCTATACTATGATCTTGGTCTGCCTTACAGAGACCAAACAAATGATCAAGTCACTTTAGATGCTGCCATGGCCATCAAGAAGCACAATGTTGGTATCAAGTGTGCAACAATTACTCCAGATGAAGCTAGAGTTGAAGGTAAATTAGTTATTCTTTCCCTCAAAGGGTTTGACTCAAGGTGTTCCTTTTTACTTTGGATCCAGTTTATATCATCATTTGATCAGCTGACCTATTTGCACTAAGCTAATTTCTGCCAGCTAAATTTACCTTAATTAATTGTTTTATTCTGTTCAATTTTTAACATCTCTGTTTGTACTTTCTTTAGTTTCAGCTATTCTGTTAGTTATTAGAGAGATGATTGTGCTCCGGAAAAAGTCTGGATTTCCAGATTTTTTGCTAACTGCCATCCGGAAGTTTCTGGAAATCCACAGTCCGGAAGCTTCAAAAAATCATCGATCATATTTATAAATAAAAAGTCTTGTATATTTTATTTAAAAATATTAGAACTAGAATTTATACTTTGCATCTCTTTCATTTCTAAATATTTTTTCTGGTAGAATAATAAATGTGATTTAGAGATAAAAGTAAACTTATACATAATTATTCATTTAAATTGTGCTGCATATAATTTATTTAGAATTTCATGTTTTGAAAATATCAATGATTTAAATTTATAAAGACATAAATTTTTTGAAATGCATCATTGATGATTTTCTCTAGAAATTTTCAGGATTTTTGAGTTTCATCATTTTAATAATTACCCCTGTTATTATTAAAATGATTTGCTTGACTGAATCATATGTTGTTTTTTGTTCTATAACTATTATGTGATTTTGTTGATAAATATATTTTCTTTTTGAATTTATAATAAATAATTCGTTTTTTCCCCTATCAAATGTAGTTAAGCATTTTTGTATCCAACAACAAGTTTTGAATTTGAGCTTTTAAATCATTAAGAATTTAGTAAGCATTGATTGAGAAATTTCAGCTGCTTTGCTAACAGTCAATTATGATAAAGTGATCACAAGAATATTGTCAAATTTTTAAATGTCTGATTTAAAAAAAATTTTTTGTTAGCTTGAATTAGTTGACTAGATTCTGTTACTAACAGAAAAACTTACTAAATGCATTTTTTTAAGGAAAGGACACAATTTTGTGAAATGCTGTTTAAGCCTTAATTTATTTTGGAGTCTAAACGTAAGCATTTTAATGAAAAAATATCTTTTTTTAGTAAATGCGAGAAGGCATGTTCTCAAGATGCATTCTGTGTTTGTTTATTTTATTATATGTTTGCTTTTTGTTATGTGTTTTTAAAGTCTCAAATATTTTTTAATTATGTTTTTTAATTCAAAATATGGATTTTTTTTGATAAAATCTTATTTTGTTATAAATTGTGTAAAAGTTTCCATGAAAATCATTATTTAAATTTTACTTAGCAGACAGAATTCAGAAATATTTTTTTTCTTCTTTTAGAATTTAAATTGAAGAAAATGTGGCCTAGTCCAAATGGTACTGTTAGGAATATCCTGGGAGGAACTGTGTTCAGAGAACCAATTATTTGTAAATCTATTCCACGTTTAGTACCTGGATGGACCAAAGCAATTGTGATCGGAAGGCATGCTCATGGTGACCAGGTATTAATTTTTATTCATGCATTAAAGTCATTAATTGTTTATACCATAGTTGTATAGTGTGGCTTTCTGGAGAACTCCACCTGACACCCTTCTTGCTTGGTGGCAGGTACTATGGTTACGAAGAAAGGTCTCTTCGAATAGGAGTGTAGGGTGAATAGTTTTGTCTTAATCTGAGCTAAACTCCTCCTGACACCCTTCTTGCTTGGTGGCAGGTACTATGGTTACGAAGAAAGGTCTCTTCGAATAGGAGTGTAGGGTGAATAGTTTTGTCTTAATCTGAGCTAAACTCCTCCTGACACCCTTCTTGCTTGGTGGCAGGTACTATGGTTACGAAGAAAGGTCTCTTCGAATAGGAGTGTAGGGTGAATAGTTTTGTCTTAATCTGAGCTAAACTCCTCCTGACACCCTTCTTGCTTGGTGGCAGGTACTATGGTTACGAAGAAAGGTCTCTTCGAATAGGAGTGTAGGGTGAATAGTTTTGTCTTAATCTGAGCTAAACTCCTCCTGACACCCTTCTTGCTTGGTGGCAGGTACTATGGTTACGAAGAAAGGTCTCTTCGAGTAGGAGTGTAGGGTGAATAGTTTTGTCTTAATCTGAGCTAAACTCCTCCTGACACCCTTCTTGCTTGGTAGCAGGTACTATGGTTACGAAGAAAGGTCTCTTCGAGTAGGAGTGTAGGGTGAATAGTTTTGTCTTAATCTGAGCTAAACTCCTCCTGACACCCTTCTTGCTTGGTGGCAGGTACTATGGTTACGAAGAAAGGTCTCTTCGAGTAGGAGTGTAGGGTGAATAGTTTTGTCTTAATCTGAGCTAAACTCCTCCTGACACCCTTCTTGCTTGGTGGCAGGTACTATGGTTACGAAGAAAGGTCTCTTCGAATAGGAGTGTAGGGTGAATAGTTTTGTCTTAATCTGAGCTAAACTCCTCCTGACACCCTTCTTGCTTGGTGGCAGGTACTATGGTTACGAAGAAAGGTCTCTTCGAATAGGAGTGTAGGGTGAATAGTTTTGTCTTAATCTGAGCTAAACTCCTCCTGACACCCTTCTTGCTTGGTGGCAGGTGCTATGGTTACGAAGAAAGGTCTCTTCGAATAGGAGTGTAGGGTGAATAGTTTTGTCTTAATCTGAGCTAAACTCCTCCTGACACCCTTCTTGCTTGGTGGCAGGTACTATGGTTACGAAGAAAGGTCTCTTCGAATAGGAGTGTAGGGTGAATAGTTTTGTCTTAATCTGAGCTAAACTCCTCCTGACACCCTTCTTGCTTGGTGGCAGGTACTATGGTTACGAAGAAAGGTCTCTTCGAATAGGAGTGTAGGGTGAATAGTTTTGTCTTAATCTGAGCTAAACTCCTCCTGACACCCTTCTTGCTTGGTGGCAGGTACTATGGTTACGAAGAAAGGTCTCTTCGAATAGGAGTGTAGGGTGAATAGTTTTGTCTTAATCTGAGCTAAACTCCTCCTGACACCCTTCTTGCTTGGTGGCAGGTACTATGGTTACGAAGAAAGGTCTCTTCGAGTAGGAGTGTAGGGTGAATAGTTTTGTCTTAATCTGAGAGTAGATCGTCGTGAGTAAACCAATAGACACCTTCATTCCTCTATTTCACCCCCATTAGAAATGTGCTCTCGCTTGTTACCATAGCAGCAGACAGCCCCAGACTTGCAGTCTGGAGGAGTTGTCCTCAAAGCCGCACTATACATTACATTTAATTCACATAAACTCGAAACTGATAAATTGTTATGAATGCTTCACCAACAAGCATTGAGGTGTGGGGTGAGTAGTTTTGTCTTAATCTGAGCGTAGATCGTCGTGAGTAAACCAATCGACACCTTCATTCCTCTATTTCACCCCCATTAGAAATGTGCTCTCGCTTGTTACCATAGCAGCAGACAGCCCCAGACTTGCAGTCTGGAGGAGTTGTCCTCAAAGCCGCACTATACATTACATTTAATTCACATAAACTCGAAACTGATAAATTGTTATGAATGCTTCACCAACAAGCATACTATCTTTAGTAAGTTGCTTATTATATTTTGTTAAATAAATATATTTATTTAATCCATTTTGTGTCATTTAAATATTTAAAAAAAAAAGCTTTCAGAGAAATTTCTGTATTTAGTGTTTTGGTTGTAATTTCAAGACTTGAAAATTTTTCCATTATTATTTATTTGTTGCTTTTATATTTTTTATGTCCTAATCAGTTTAGATTATGAGTTTAAAATTTTGATGTAATTAGAAGCTGTTTTTATCTGTTTGTCTGTTTAAATTGGCTGTTAGAAATTTGAATAGAAAACTTGTATTGGTAAAATTCATTTTTTTACCATTAGCATAAGTAACAATTATATTTTTTGTAACAAATTGGAAGAACATTATTTGAAAAACTTAACAGAAACATTATTTAAGAAACTTACTAACACTCAATATTTAATACAAGATACATATGGCCAGAGATGCGATGGCTCAGGGGATAGAGTGTTCGCCTTCCAATGAGGTGAACCGGGTTCAAATCCAGCGATGGCTGGTCAATACGAATCCGGCTTGCACCAATCACTGTGCTGACGTGAAATATTCTCAGTGGCAGACTGATCATGCATTACAGTCCCTTTGCCATCAAGCTAACGGAGGAAGGTTCTTATGGTTCTCCTCTCCATGTAATGCAAATGCGGGTTAATTCCATTAAAAAGTCCTCCATGAAGGCAAAATTTCTCCCAATACTTTATCCAGGAGTTCCCTTGTCTTCTGAATTGGGTTCAAAATTACAAGGCTACAGAGTTGAACATTAGAAGCCCTAAAACTAAAAATTGGGTACAAAATTACAAGGCTACAGAGTTGAACATTAGAAGCCGTAAACCTAAAAATTGGGTCGGCTGTTCAACAAAGGTTAATAATAAAAAAAATATATAAAAAATGGAAAGTTATGAAAGTTAACATATTCAAATTAATGTTTTAAAAATGAAGTAATGAACTATTTTTTTTCTCGGTGTAATTAGTTCTTAGAAAAAGAATGATTCGGAAAAATATTTTTTTCAGTTAACCCCCCCCCCTCTCAATTACTTTGTGCTCCTTCTTCGCTTATGGTATTGACATAAAAGTTCCTTATAAGAATTTTATTTCAGTCGAACTCGTTTAAAATGAGCACAAAGGGATCGTAGCATGTACTCGTTAAATCCGAGTGCTCGTAATAAACGGGTCCTTAAGGCAGGCGTGCAATCAGAAGATGTGGGAGACTTACTTTAATTACATTAATTAATTTACTTAAATGCTTTTCTTAATTTAATGACAACTGACCCCCCCCCCCAACGAACTCAGAATATCCAAATTGTTCAGCAAATTTTTCTGCTTGCACTTTTAGAATAGGTCCACTCACAGCTAAATCAGCACCACGTTGCACCTTCATCCATTTCAATAAACGCTTCGTTCAAATCCTCTTTCGAGCACTTCTTCAGTCGTTTACAGTCTGTTTTATTTTGGTCGTATGCATCCATGAACTTGCCTTTGTTTTTTAGCAGTGTGGAAACAGTAGATGAAGGCAATCCATACCATTTGCAGATTTCGGCATTTTTAACACCGTCATCCTACTCCCGTAAAATTTTTACTTTTTCGTCAACCAATAAAGCTTTAGAGTGATAAGGGCAATTAAGTTTCAGTTCACGTTTTTATTTTTTTTTTATTTCTGATTTCGCGTGCATTTCTTATGATTTTGAAAAAAAGATAAGACAGAGAGACTAGAAAGTTTCGAAAAAAGATTGCAAGACAGAAAAATACTGCTCGCTAAAACCGGGTCTTGCTCGTTAAAAGCGACATCTGTTCCATAGACTTAACATTGATCCAACCAAATATTCTCGTTTCCCTCGGTAAATCCGAGTTCTCGTTAAACCCGAGCTTGTTATAAACGAGTTCGACTGTATTATTTTATTTTTATTAATTTATTATTTATTGTTCTCTGAATCTCAAACTTCATAAGATAGTGGAGGTAACATATAATATGTTTGGTAATCTATTAAAGATATGATTAAGTTTTGCAGGAAAAAAAAATTCGGTACTAATGTCAAATAATCTTTACATAAACGAATAAAATACTTAACAATCTTTATTATAAATAAATAAAGACATAAAATAATTAAATACATGATTTACAAATAATTATTTATCTTCTGTATAATGCTAGTTTTTAGTAACTTTAATCTTATACCGGATAATATTTCTCATACACTGAGTTAGATCTCTTACGCTCCTTAAAAAATTCTTATTTTTTATTCTTCTTACGTACTTTAAGATTCATAAAATGTTACTACTTTTGACTTCCTGCTGAAATTATTTGCTATCGTAAAATATTGATAATGTTGAGGTTAAAAACTTTTAAAAAGTTTTTACATTCCATCTTCATTTGAGTGTGGATGCTTAATAGGAAAAATATTTATCCATCAGACTATATAGGAAAAATTAATATTAACTTATACATTTATTTTTTATTTTATTTTATCCTTTTATAAGGAGGAAAATAAATGGGCGGAAAACTTAAAGTATTTATAGCAGATATATATATCGAACTTTGTTTTATTTTTTTAATATATGTTAAATTTTTTTTTGCTCATTTATTTCATTATTTACTTAACTTTTATAGATTTGCATGGTGCAAATTTATTCTTTGGCATAAATATTTTAAAAATATTCATCAGCATATAAATTTAAAGTTGAAAAATCAGATATTTATAAGCTAATTAAATTATTATAATCAAAGTCATAAATGAAAAATAAATTAACAAATACTTAGTTAAATTCAATAAATTTAAAAAAAAAAAAAAAAACATTTATAATGAACCACCGAATCCTGCTCAATATATAGTTTTGTTTTTCAGGATTGTATTTGTTGTTACTCCAACTTATAAATTATATGAAAGTAATTTGGTCTTTATTTTATAGTACAAATGCACAGACTTTGTTGTTGAAAAACCTGGCAGAGTCGAACTTCTATACACACCCCATGACGGTAGTGAGGCAAGAAAAATAGAAGTGTTCAATTTCCAGCAAACAGGAGGTGTTGTAATGGGAATGTATAACACAGATGACGTAAGTACATAATGATCTGGAAAATGTATAAGTATAAATGTACTTCTGTTGAAAGAAATGTATTTGAAATTAAGATACACATTTTTGTAGAAAAAAAACCCTGTTATGCTTATTTTTTTTAACGATTCTTATGATAATTTTTGATAAAAAAAAATCACTCGCAAATTGTACTTAATGAAACACAAGTAATGTGCAATATTTTTTTTAAGCTTTTGATAAATATTTTTGAAGTTATCTGAAATCAAAAAATAAATTAATATACCATATTTGTATACTTTAAGTAACTAATTGTACTTAAACAGTTATTTCATAGGAAACTAATGTATATTTAGAATAATTTTTGAAAGAAATAATGTGTAGAGAAAAACCTGTTATGCATTTTTTTAACGATTCTTATGATAATTTTTGATAAAAATCACTCGCAAATTGTACTTTATGAAACAGTAATGTGCAATATGTTTTTTTTAACTTTTAATAAATATTTTTGAAGTTATCTAAAATCGAAAAATAAATAAATAGACCATATTTGTATACTTTAAATAAATAATTTAACTTAAACAGTTATTTCAAAGAAAACTAATGTGTATTTAGAATCATTTTTGAAAGAAATTAAAAAATAAAGAAGAAAATAAAATTTTATTTTTCTCATGTGGTTGATAAATTATAAGTTTTTTGTCTTTTTAGTTTTATCTATACAAACAAAATATACTAAGTATATACCATACTTTTTTCATTTTTTTACAGCTATCAATTTACAGTAAAGATTTGTCTAGATTACAGCTATCAATAAAGATTTGTAACTTTAAAAGTTTTAATTATATTTAATTTTAAACAACAAAGCAGAAGTCTGATATCATAAAAAAGTTTTATTGCAAGTTATAATACTTTATGGTCCTCTTTGCAAGCAGTCACATTTAAAATTGCATTATTTTCTGCGTACCAACTCCAGTTTTTTCCTCCATCAGGTTAATGTAATTTAAGTATAAAAATAATAAAGTATTTAAAAAAATAAGTTGAAATTTCTTGAAATTGAAGTTTGGTTTCTCTATAAATTATTTTTATCGCTGCTATTTAATTGAATTCATCAATATGACAATCTATTTTAATTCATAAAAATTTCATAGATTAAATATACATTTAAGTATTAAAAAGAAAAATTTTCTATGTGGTTTTGTCATAAAAAAAAAGTGCCAAATATTTCATTTTGCATGTAAAAATCAAACTTTCTTGCTAGGTTATGAACTTGACCTAGGAAGTTAGTATATTTTATAATAACATTCAGTTTATTGTACATTTCTAAGCATGTTTTAGGAAATTTTTTATATAAAATTTACTGCAACTAAAATTTATTAATCATATATATAAAATGAAACCTGTGTCAATAAGTTTACATCTTTATTGATGTAGAGGAAGCTATTCTATGAAGTTTCAATGTTACCCAGCAATAGAATACTTTTAGAATTTTTAGAATAGAATTTTAGTAGTATCAAAAATGTTCTTTGCATTTGTAAATATTATCATACTATTTGCGAAACTGCTTTTTACACACATCATACCAAATGATTGAGCAAAAAAGTATTGACTTACTCACTTGAATTGATTAATTTTTATGAGTTAGGCGGCAATATGTTTTGTTGACTATTTTTTAATGAAATTTTTATTTGATTGCAATTTTTTAATAAATCTATTGAATATATATTAATTAATGAATTAATTATTAAATTGCATGTACTTATGTAGTTTTGAAAAGAACAAAGTTATGTATTTTTGAAAATTTGTTCAATCAAAAGTCAAAAACAATGTTAGTGAACCATATTTAGAAGGTCTACTTGTCAACTAAAGTCTATAAAGATTATGATAATAGGAGGATGCCAACTGCTACGGATTTCTTGCAATTTCTATTTAAGTTTTCTAATTAAGGGATTATGGAGAGTTTTAAAAATAATGGGAAAAGTAAAAATTCTCCTTTTTTATTTTTAACCAGTGAATAATTTCCTATTTATTTGCTTCATAACTTTAAAGAATTTTTTTTCAAATCTTTTATAAAATTTTCAATTTATTTATTATGAGAAAGATGGCAGAATATCAACCCACAGTTTAGTTAGTACTATAGAGAATTATCTGTTATTCAGAGGTGATTGTGCTCCAGAAAAAATCCGGATTCCCGGATTTTTCCCTAACTGCGCTCCGGAAGTTTCCAGAAATCTTAGGTCCAGAAGTTTTAAGAAATCATCGATCACATTTATGTATAAAAATTCTTGATTATTTTATTTAAAAATATTAGAACTAGGCCATGGCACAGAATAGATCAAGATGGCAAAAACTTATTGGGTACGCTTTGACCTGTCATGGGCTGTAGTGCCCAAGAAGAAGAACTAGAATTTATACTTGGCATTTTCATTTATAAATATTTTTTCTGGTAGAATAATAAATGTGATGAGAGATAAAAATAAACTTATACATAATTATTCATTTAAATTATGCTGTATATAATTTATTTAGAATTCAATGTTTTGAAAATATCAATGATTTAAATTTATAAAGACATTATACGTCTTTAATGATTTTACTCAAGAAATTTTTCGGATTTTTGAGTTGGACTCACAATCACCCCTGGTTATTACAAATATCCAAATTAGCATTTAATTGAAAAAGAAAAATGTTTTCAAAATCAGTGTTGCCACATTTGGTTAAAGTTCCATCAAACTCTACATCTAATAAATAATTATTAAAAATTAGCTTTACACCTTTTTAAAAAAAGAAATTCAAGCTTCACAGCTTTACTAATCATTATTTTTCTTTCTGTAGTCCATCAAGGGTTTTGCCAAAAGCTGCTTTGAATATGCTGTAATGAAAAAATGGCCACTCTATCTCAGTACCAAAAATACAATTCTCAAGAGCTATGATGGAAGGTTCAAAGATCTTTTCCAAGAAATTTATGACAGGCATGTATATTGTACAAAATGTATTTGTAAAATGAGGCTTTGCATTTATGCTTTATTTAATAATGTTTGTTTTATTTTATTAGGGATTACAAAAGTAAATTTGAATCCCTTGGTATCTGGTACGAACATCGTCTTATTGATGATATGGTTGCTCAAGCTCTAAAATCCTCTGGAGGATTTGTATGGGCATGTAAAAATTATGATGGAGATGTACAATCTGATGTTGTTGCTCAAGGTAATTATTATTTTATGTATTTGTTGTAATATGTGTAAATGTATCAAATGTGTAAAGTGCGTTAATTTCTATGGGGAAACTGATGAAAAAAGTACGGAAAAACATTGATATTTATCAATATCTTAATATGTATCTTTAACTTTTTTTTGTGTAAAAGCTTAGCAAAAATCATTTTATGATAAAAAAATTATTTTTAATCATAAATGCAGAGTAATTAACTATTTTAAGTAATCTTTCTCTCTCATATTTTAATACCTTTAAAACTTGTTTATTTTTTAAATATTTTACTTTAATTAAATATTAGTCAAATTTAAGGTACATTAGAAGAATAATATTAATAGATATAAGTTTCAGTGATCTTATTCAACATTTCTTTGATAACTGGAGCTATTACGCTCTCTCTGTATACCATTACAAAGTAGATAAGATCACTGTTTAATCTATCTTATTTGTTATGAAAAATAAATTGATAAAGATTGTAAGGATAAAAGCTTCAGAAAAAAGTTTAGTACAAACAGTTTGCAACTTTGTTTAATTATCGGCAATAGAAAATTCTTAATGAAATATTTTTTTGGTTAATAGATTAAATTGGATAAATATTTTAATAATTGTATAAAATGCTGAATTAGTTAAATGATGTTTTAAGTTAAATGAAGTTTGTTTTTATAGGTTATGGCTCATTAGGTTTGATGACCAGCGTTCTAGTGTGCCCGGATGGTAAAACAATTGAATCTGAAGCTGCTCATGGTACTGTAACAAGGCATTACAGGGAACATCAAAAGGTATTTTTCTAATTATTAAAAATATACTCTTCTGATTTTATAATTCTATACTTTATTATAAATGGTGAATAAATTTTTAATTAACATAATTGTAACAAAATAATCTGTGATTGCAGCTATCATGTATTATAGTGTAAATGTATTAATATAAAGAATATTTTTGTGGATTTTTCTTCCATATTTTAAAAGGTAATTAAAAATTGTTTAAACTAGTGTATTTATTAATTTTGTTGTTTGATTATTTTTGTTTACATCGAATTAAATTTTTCTGTTTTGACAATTCATACTTTTTTTAACTTTAAAATTTTTTGTTTCAACAGTAGATTTAAAAATATTTTATTTTTACCCGATTGCTGTTTAAAAATTTGTTTTGCAACCATTCATTTTAAATTGTTTTATAAATATAATTCTTTTTAAAAAAGATTTTTAACATTTCTTTTATAATTAAATTTTGTTATATTTTACTTTGCATTTTATTAGATTATTACTCATTTCTCTTTGACAATCTTTTTAAAATTTATATAAACTTCACTCATTTTAAATTAGTCCAATGCATTTACTGTATTATGTTAACTGTTAATAAGTTAATATTAAATTCTATGTTTAATTCCCCTTAGCTTTATAGTTTAATTTTTAAATGCTTATTATAATTAAAAAGCTGTCAAAACTGGATTCGTGGAACTCTCAGACGTTAATGATATTTCTTTGGTTTTTGCCAATTGTCGAAATATTCCTGCATTTAGTGTTACACAAATATTTCTGTGTTAAACCTCGAAAGAGAAAAATCGTCTATATTTGAATCCCTTTAGGAAGACTTGCTCTTGTGAATGGATACAATAGTTTTTAAATTTTATATACAGTCAAACATAGTGAACATGGTTTATAGTGAACTCTCGGATATAGTGAATGAAATGTTCGCTCCCGTTCCTTGCTATACACATATAATATTATTTTTTGTGAATTTAGTGAACCAAAAAAAGAGAGGAAATTGGTTATTGTGAACTTTTTTCTGTCTTCAACTGATTTTTTTTTTCCTTAATTTTTTGGTAATTTTGAAATTTCTACATAAAATACATATACCTATTTTTAAAGTGGAATGTAGCCATAAGCATTTTTTCTTGTTTGCTTCTTCTATCTCAGTTTCTCATCCCTAAATAAAGGCCAGCCCTAAATTTTTTGTACGCAAGACGAAGAGTAATAAAAAATAAAAGTTGACACATTTTTTGTTACAACATATTGTTTTTTAATCATTTTTGTATTTTTTTTTTGTCGGTCATTTATTTTAATAGTGTGTAATAAAAGAGAGCAGTTCGGAAAAATTAGTTAAAATTGTTTGTAGTACGGATATAGTGAACTCCCGGTTATAGTGAACCAAAATTTCGGTCCCTTGAAGGTTCACTATAGCGCAGGGTTTCCGCTACGGTAGCTTTTTTCGCAAAATGCGAAAAGACCCCTCAAAAATGCTAAAATTCAGCAAAGCATTTTCGCATTTTTGCTAAAGGATTTTACTAAATTCCATTTAAAAAAAAAGCTTCCGCGAAAAACCATGACGCTAACATCCATGAAAAAAACTTGATCAAGCAAGAAGGAGAAAAAATCTAAATATCTTGAATGAAAATATTACTGATAGATTGGGAGATTTGGATAAAATCGAAATGTTCAATATATTTATACCTAGCAGGATGCCCCATAGTTCGGAAGAATTACAGCATTATGGTGTAAAGGAAATCCGTTGCATTTTCAATTTGTTTTGGGAATCTCCCAGAAAAGATTTTCAGTTTACAGAAACTGAGTTACTTTGTGAATGGGAATTATTTAAACACATCTTAATGCAACGATGTAAAAACATGTCATTTAATGAATTACTTTTATTTTTATATACCAATGATGTGTCTGAACAGTACCCATTAATAACTTCTGTTATAGAGTATTGTGCAACAATACCAATGCACACTGTTGACTGTGAAAGGGGCTTTAGCTGCCTTAATTTGATTAAAACTAATATTCGAAACAGGTTGTTAATCAACCATGTAAACAATTTGTTAATGATTAATATTGAGGGCCCTGAAAGTGCATTTAACTTTCAAGAAGCATTTGTAAAATGGGCAAACATGAAAGAAAGGAAGATTGTTAATTATAAACCAAAATGTTTTGATAAATAATAAATGTGTTTTTTTTTGTTGTAGGTATTCTTTTTGATATTCTTGTACATTAAGCTATTCTTTGTCAGATAACTTACAGTACTTGTTTGATATAAAGCAATTTTATAAGCCTAATAGCATTTTAGCATTTTGCGAAAACTTTTTTCCAGATTTTAGCTTTTTTGCTAATGAATTTTTAGACTCAGCTTAAACCCTGCTATAGCGGGGTTTGACTGTATTAAAAAGTTTTGAGTGGTACAAAAAATTTAACTCTATACAAAATAAAGATGAGATGCAAGACTAGCAAATGATTAACCTTTATTCTGAAGTTTCCCCAAGAAACAATTTACATTTCACTCATAATTGCCAAAATTAATTCAATTCTAAAGATAATATGTTTTGAGTAATTTAATTTGTTTAGGCTAAAAGCCTGAAGTTGATAGTATTATAGTATCATATCTGTGTGTATTGTGTTCATTACATGCTTGTCTGCGTGTCAGTACTTATGTTGTATGCTGTGATATACCACCATTTTGAAAACAACGTAATACTTATTTATTTTACCTTTGTATTTTAGGGTAACCCTACAAGTACCAATCCTATTGCTAGTATATTTGCATGGACTAGAGGTTTAGAACACAGAGCAAAGCTGGATGGCAATCAAGATTTAAAAAAGTAAGATTGATTTTTTTCTTATCAAAACAATATAAAGTGAAATTCCCAAAAGAAATAAATGTCTGGGATCCTTAGTGTTAAACCAGTTATCAGGGATACTAGTTAAGTGTTAAGTTAAGGTTGCTAGTCGCAAACCATGGATTTTTTTATCTTTTTTTTTAATTACTATAGTTTTTACCTAAAAAAACCCATAAAAAAGAAATAAAACTTTAAGAAATAATCAAATATTGTAGTAATTTTTTATTGCAATTTATTGATTTATGATTGCAATCTAAAAAAAAAATAGTATTAATATCCAGGCTATTTAAAATATCATATTCATAGTTAAATAAGTGAAAACTAAAAAACAGCAGTTGGAATTTTTTTTTTCCGAAATTCTTAAGAAAGGGAAATTGTAGTTTCGTTCAGTATTTCATGTTAGTTAGAACATACTATAACCTAAGTATATACAATAAAGAGCTTTTAAGATATCATAGCATTATTTTAATAATACTGTTAATTAAAAAAGTGAGATACTAAACATTAAAGTACTACATATAAAATATTGAATTCACGATTATAAATAGCATTCTAATATGAATACTCGAAACTGATTCTCAAATAATATATATAGATTGTTAAATTTTGTATTAAAACATATTTTTAAAAAATGATGTAAAATTTTTTTTACTTTCTGGTATTGTAAAATATAATTTGTTTAAATTAAATCTCTTCTTATGGTATGTATTGTAGACAATTGTATTAGCTATTTTTAGTTTCTTTCATTTTCCTCAGTTTCTTCGAATAAATTCTTCCATGTTTTTCGTCTACAACAAACTTATCATGGTTTATCTGGAATGCTATTTCTAAGTTGTTAACCATGAATGAAATTCAGGACACTGGATATAATCCTTGTAATCTTTAATAGCCAATCTCTCTGTTGATTTTAAGTAACAGTTCAATTTATTTTATTTTTTAGGTTTTGCAAGGTCCTTGAAAAAGCTTGTGTAGACACTGTTGATGCTGGTAAAATGACAAAAGATTTAGCTGGTTGTATTCATGGCCTGAAAAAGTAATTTTTAAATTTTATTTTACCCCATTTTAATATATACTATACTTATGTTCATGGCATTTAATGTTTTAAAATTGAAATATTTTACTGTTTAATTAACATTATTAATTTTATCTTTAGTCACCAAAAACAAAAATTAAGCAAATCTTAGGGGTTATCCAAAAATTATTTTTAATAAAGGATATGATTTCATTGTTAAAATTGCTATCATTACAAATTTTGAGTAATTTATGGTTAAAATGTACATTTCTAGGTATTTAAAAAAATTTTTTTTTCAGTTTGAACTAAATGTTATTATTTTAATTTATTACATTTTAAATAAAATTGTATATAAAAAAGAACACTTCATCACATTAAGTTTTGACTATAGAAAAAAAGTAGTTTTATTATATTATTTTAATAAATAAATAAAAAATACATTACTGAAAATTTTTTAAAAACTTGTTTGAGATGTTGTGTGTTGTTAGTTAATTTCATTTTATGATTCTGAATTTTATACATTTCTTTTTTTTTAGTGTGAAAGAATCTGACTATTTGTATACCATGGATTTCTTAGAAGCTATTGCCCAAGAATTGGAGAAGCAGCTAAAACTATGAAGTTAACTCAATAAATAAATGTCAGTTTTCACGAAATGAGCTGGGAGCAAAGAATAAATTTGCACTAATCTAATGAATAATCAGTTGCACTGAATAAATAGAACAGATCACTTAATTCAAATCAGATATTTATTTTATTTTTAATGCAAAACTTAGAACTTATTTTGTAGTGATTATTTTACTATTCACTAAATTAGAAAATGTTTTCTTTTCTTTTTTTTTTTAAAAAACTCTAATCTGTTATTATCTTTATTGTGATATTATATTTTGAGCTTCTTTTTCACTTTTCTAAGAGTCTTATTTTAATATTTTTTTTCCCCTGTAAATTATTCAACAACGCTGTATATATTTGTCATTTAAAATCAAATCACACTTAGATCAAATTAGTTCTTGCAAAATTTTTCGTAAATCTTTTAAATTTTTTTATATACAGTAGAATTAGTGATGAAATCTTATATTTAATGGTAGAATTTTTGAATTGTTTTTAATTTAGTGGGTTAGTTTGGACATTACAGTCTTATGTATATTAATACTTTCTGTACCTGGTTTAAGGTTTATAATGAAGAAAGAGGCTCTTTTTGAATAGTAATTATGTGATGTTTTACTCGAAGTGTTTGAGTTGTGATAGATAAGTAAATTATCATGCATTGTTAAATTAATTAAATTTAGGTTGAATTATTCATTACTCATTTATTAGATGCTTTTAATAATTGAAATATTTTGAGGTTTGAAGTCTTTCAATAATTTCTTTTTGTTCTGTTACCAAAGTTTATATTCAAATTTATGGTAGTGAAGTCTATATAGTAAATTGTTTCACAAAAATATGTGTTTAAATAATATCAAATCAGTGATATTAATTATACTAGAAATTTTCTTCATTATAATTTGCCTTTAATCTGTTTTTATTATCCATTTTATTTATTGCTGTAATTTTTTTAACAGAAGGACAAAGTGTAAAATGTATTCTTTTCATTGCTCCATATTTTTTCAAAAAATATAAAACATTTTCTTTTTATCTTGAGTTTTTGTTTCATTTACAAAACACACAAACCAACTCTTTTAAACAGTGCTGCCATGGTGTTTAAAAAACCTTAAGTCCTTGAATTTTGTTGGAAAAAATCAGAGCCCTTAAAATTTTTTTGATAGTTCTCGGAGTAATTTTCAAAATAATAATAAAAAAAACCCGAAAGACATTAATCACACATCACAACTAGTATAATCAGGATTAAAGAATAAATTTTTGCGATTCTTATCAAAATAATTTATGAATCACCCATAGCGATTTTAATTTAAATTGCCTCTTGAATTACGAAACATGTTGCGCTTCAATTTGCAAGTCATACATAATTTGTGATCTTCAAGGCTTGCTTCACATTTAATATAATCTTGATTCACGTATAACAAATTGCGGTTACGCTTAGTGAATCGTATTCATAAAGTTTAACAAATCACACTTTGACTTTAAGACTTTTAATTTATTTTAAAGAAAATAAATTTTGATAAATCTTAATTTGTTATCTATAAAATATTGTACTACAAAAGATTTTATTATGTTCAAAATACGTTACTGTTATTTTGAGGTAATACAAAGATATTGTATTATCAAAATTGAAACAGATATGTTAGTTAAATAGATACGTTTTAAATTTTTTTATCTAGTAATGTAAATTAAAGTTAATATAAATTAAAGTTTGATTTAACTAATTAAAAAGAAGAGTTCATAATTTAATAACTTTGCAATTACATAAATTCAATTATTTATCATAATGCTTGTTTGATGTCATAATTATTTTTTTATTATTTCTAAGATGCTTCATCAAATTCATGAAAAGTTTTACTGGTGACAGTTTTTAAAATTGGCTAGTATGCTAATGTTTTTTGATAGTCTGATCTAAACCAACAATGTATCTATCAAACTATTTACATTGATAGCTGTGCGCTGCAGATATTAAAAAATGTTACAATTGTTAAACAATGTAAAATTGATAAACTTAATAAGTCGAACCCCGCTATAGTGAACCTGGGATATAGTGAACACTCGGATGTAGTGAACTTTTTTAGCGGTCCCGTCCGTATTCCTATTTAAATAATGTTATTTTTAACGCTTATAGTGAACAGCTTAGAACTTGGAAACTCGGTTATAGTGGATTCAAATTTCATTTCTTTAAATATCTTTTTCAGTCCTCCACCTTTAAACTTGTAGGTGTTGGGACTGAAAATGAATGCATTCCTATAAAATGTGTCATATTACTCTCCTTAATGCTTATCACTTTTAACTATACTGTAATAAATGTCAAACAGATCATTTATCTTATTCTCCCCCCTCCCTGACAAGCCTCGCTTTATCTCTTTTCCCCAAGCTTGCTCTACAACTAGTTAACTTGGACACCTGCTGAATTTTTGGAATTTTTTTATCTGTTCAAACCATATTCTTTACAAATCACCCCTTGACAATCAAGAAGGGGAACAATTTAACTCATTCTACAGCTGCTCTCTTCATATTCTTACATTATCTATTTGAGACAAGATTTTTATTTCAAAAGCAGTGAAAACGGCAAATTCTCTAAAGAGAAAAGCGTTTTCGATTGAGGACAAAGTTAAAATTGTAAAGCGTATTGATGATGGAACCAATCAATCGACACTGTGTAAGGAATTTTCCTTGTCAAAATCTACATTTGGAAAAATCGAAGTGCAATTCTTGCGGCATACGACAAAAACATGGTTTCATCGAAAAAACTGCGTGGAGCTGAAAGAGAAAACGTAGAAGATGCTTTGTCAAGATGGCTCGAAATCTTGTTCAAAATGTAAAAATCTTGCATTCTTTGCACACAGTCGATAAGAAAATTGATGAACTCAATTTAAAATCAAATTGTGTTCAATCAAAAATTTTTTTCATAAAAAGTGAAAATAAAACTAATATTTAGCGACGTAATTACTTTTTCCATCAATTTTTGCTTTATTATCTGTTAATTAATTAATAATTTTTTAAATAACTTATGCAAAATTGCAAAGCCAATTTTCAATCATTCAACTGTCTTATGCAAAAAATATTCTTCAAAAAATTTGGATATAGTGAACTATCGGTTATAGTGGACACATTACTGAGTCCGCAGACGGTTCACTATAGCGGGGTTCGACTGTATATGCTCTTTCTTTAACAACTAAGCGTTGTGCTTTAAAAATATATAATTTCTGCTTCAATGTAATTATAAAATCTGCTTGACATGCACTTTAGCATTCTAACTACTGAGTAGATCCTTGAATTTTTTTTGAAAATTGAGTGGGAACCCTTTTAAAGAGGGAAAAATTAGTGTACATTCCATCGGTAGTAGTGTTAATTCCATCGAATTATTATTTTTTTAAATTATAAATTTTGATTTTTGTAAAGTTTTAGGTTAAATATAGGAATTTAAGTTTTGATGAAGTAAGAATATTCAAATGTATGCTTAATTTGTGCATTAATGTCACAATCTTTGAAAAATAATTTGTTTTGTGATGAATAATAGCTTTTTTTAGTTTTCCATTTGTGGGGTTCTGCATTGGATTGCAGAATTTTTTTTTATTTCACTTTATGTTGCATGGATGAATAAATTATTAAATTTTGGAATTAAAAAACTATGTTTAAACATAGTTTTTTAATTCCAAAATTTAATAAATTTTTCATTTATTTTTATAGTTAGTTTTTAGACAGAAACTATTTAGACCATGGGTCGCCAAACTTTTTTCATCAGCGACCCCTATATAATTTTTTGAAATCTCTATCGACCCCCATAAAAGTAATTTTCTGTTAATTAAGATAAAACTCTATTAGATACTGTGTTTGTACATTTATTTTAAGATTTAAACATTTATTAAAGTAATAGTACATTGTGTAACAATAGTTTTATGAAAAATATATTACTGTTGAAATATAAATACCTTAATATTTATTAAATAATAAGTAATTATAAATAAGTGGAAGTAATAAGCAACTACAGATTTATTGCTTCTTAACCAATGAGATGAGTGTGCCTGGTGTTTTTTTGCAAGGTTCGCTATATTGGGTTCAAAATTGGTCAATTTTAATTTTAAATCCCCTCGTAACTCCACATTTAATTTATTTCTGTATTTAGTTAAGATTGAATTTACGTGACTGAAACCGGCTTCAACCATATAGGAACTTGGAAAAGCTAGCATAAAAAGGCTGAGCTATTTCATGAAGTTCTACATATTTTTGCATTATATTTCTTCAAAATTTACTTATTGTTAAATTTTTAAAAAGCGTCTTTGCTTCAAGATCCGATAAAATCTCAGCAAACTCATCTTGCAGGTTGATGTCCACGTTTTTGATGATGCGTTTATTAATTTATGTTCTATAAAGAAACTGATATTAAGTCAATTATAAAAAAAAAAAAATTACAAATTTTACATACTCAATTAGATATTTAGGATTTACGTTTTAAGAACTGTTTTTTTCTTCGACCCTTCCGATTCGGATCGACCCCCAAGCTCAGATTGACCCCCACTTTTGTTAAATAGACCCCTGGGGGTCTATATAGACCACTTTGGCGACCTCTGATTTAGACTTTAAATTTCAAAAATTACCTATGCTGAAATATTCTAAAAGTGAGCAATAAAAGCAAACTACCAAAAAAAAAAAAATTCGATCTAGCATTTTTGTAAAGAAGACTACATACAATAGCTATGTTTACACCCTAGTTAAGAAAATTTGACACACTCTGAAACCTGTCCTACATGTCGTGCAAAATGATTTTTACAAATCTATATCACAGTAAAAGGATTTCTCAAACATAAAGGTCTGGTTTCTTAGGACAAGTGCCTTATCTCAGCGTCAGCGGGACGTTAACGTCCCGCTGACGCCAACAAAATACTGGTTTGTTAGCTCAAGGCCTGGTTTCTTAGAACTAGCGCCTTATCTGGGCGTCAGCGGAAAGTTGACGTAGAGCTGACACCAAAAAAATACTTTTTTGTTAGCTCAGCGTGAGCAGTCGGTCCTACGCAGACATTATCTCTCATTGCGCATGCGTTAATTACGTAAACAAATATTTATTTTGAATTTGTATTGATTTTGTTATTGTCGACCAGTGTTTTAGAGAACAAATAATGACTTTGTCCAAGAAAAAACACATTATAGCTGAGTTAAATGAAGAGTGCTATGTTTAATGAAGAAGCTATGTTTAATGTCAAAATCAAAATCTTGGCTGATTTCAACGTGCTGTTGGATGTTGTCCGCCATTGCTTCTGTGGTTAACGTCACGCTGTAATCCAACTGCAGTTGAGTTGGACGGCAATTGTAGTTCAAGATGAGCGTTCGATGACGCATACTATCAAACTCACAAATGGACCAATCAGAGGTTAGCGCTGATTTCCAGCTGACGACGTCCTGTCCTAAGAAACCAAGCCTTAAATGGAAGATAAGATATTGGTTTCGGGAACTAAATTTGTAGTGCAACTACAGAATTTAGATTTGTTTTGTACTCCAAGAGTCCAAACTTATTGGAAACGTTGCTTAATTTGAGAACTGAAAATTCAGACTATAGGAAATTCTAAAAGTGAAAAAAATGTTTGCATTTTTTTTCTAAATAATCAAAAGAAAAGCTTCATTTTCCAATTGAGTTCCATTACGATGCATTAGGATTTCAGTGAACAATTTTTTTCCAGCTTGGCAAAGGTGTTTGCATTTGAACATTTTCGTTTCTAGCTTTACATTGTTTTAAAGTTAGAAGCAAACCATGCATTTTAAATGTTCCTTAAATTATCTTTGAAAATATTAAGGAAAGCTTCTGCAAAGCTCTATAAGGGTTCAATACATATCTATAGAAAAAGTGCTAACAGAATTATTTCATTATTCAAATTTTTCTTGGAGAAATAAGATACCTTTATTTTAATATTAAAAAAATTAGATAAAAATCTTAATAGCTGAACATTGAGCTTTCTTTTTAAAATTAAGAGTGTTGGTTAAAAGAAACATTTTATATTTTAAGTAAAAGTAAATACCTATGAAATTTTTTTTCTTCCATTAAGGCATTTTTGAGTCCCAAATATGAAAAAAGTAATTTAATTAGCAGTGTTTTCATCATAGAAAAAAAATGGGTGAGAATTTCTCACCCTTTCTCAAAAACAGGGTGAGGTTTCAAAAAGTTAAGTGAGATTTCTAAAAACTCTTGAAAAAAAAATCATTTCTTTAATTATAATACATTTTTAACGTCTTCTATTTTTTAAAGCATTGTATATTTTTGGTGCATCATCATAGAAGATTTTGCCTTTAAGGTATTTGTCCATCTTACACAAGTGCATAAAAAATTTGAACATCTTACACGAAGAAACCTTACCTTCGGTAAACACGTGGTTGCAAATAAATGTGTTCTGAAAAGGGTTCTGTTGTTCGAAAAGGTTCTGAACAATACTGGTAAATAGGGAAGCTAGATAATGGGGCAGATGTTGAAAATAATGAAAGATCCAGGAAGAAAAGTGAAATGGGTTTTATTCTAAATGGCATAATTCGAAGCTTTTTCCAAAATTCGCGAATTTTGAAATTGATTCATAGAATGCGCAAATTTCTCGCGGTAATCATTTTTTAATGCGAGAAAAGAAAAAAATATGCGAGATTCTTGCGCTGTAGTGAAAACACTGAATTACATAACAAATTTTAATACTTAGTGATGCAACCTTCACTGAAAAAGGATAAATAAAAAGAGATTTATGGTAAAACCTTGACTAGGCGGACATCTTTTGGACTGAAAAAATTGTCCGCCTACCTGAGTTCTACTTTTTCAGGAAATATACACTAATAACTAAGTTTAACGCCATAAATTGTTTTTAGAATAATTGCACTGATATATAAATAATCTATAATTACTATTTGTATTCAGTTAAACTTTAAAATACATTTTTTCAATATAGCAAGAAAAAGCTTAATATACAGTAGGGAACCGATTATCCGGAATGATCGGGACCATTGCTATTCCGGATAACTGATTTTTCCGGTTTTCTAAACCGCTAAAAAAAGCCATTTTTTTATTGTTAAACCCAACTAAAAAAAAATATTTGGAAATAATCTTAAAAAGAAGAAAAACCGAAGTAATACAGTAATGATTATTTCTAAAACGATGGTATGGTAAACATCTTTCAAAAAATAAAGAAAAATCCTAAAATCTTGTGAAGAAAAAAAATTCTTTTTTTAAAAATGGTGGGAAAATTTATTGAATTTCGTTCTGGTTTTTTGATTTCCGGATAACGGGTTCTGTACTGTACATTCATAATTTTAGATATAGCTACTGATAAATGAATGTTTTTCCAATTAACAAAGACATTCAAGTTAGTTGTATAATCTCAAACGCTTTTAGTCTTATATCACTTCCTCAATTTCTTCCTATTAGGTTTACACTCCTAACACTTTCCACCACTTGATAGGAAAAACCTTGTGATGCACAGAAAAAATAAAGCAATACATACCTGTAAGGCCCTATGAAGAGCTCTAATATTCACAATCATCTGTAAAGTGTCAAAACCATACAAGGCCCCCTTTTAAATAAAATAATTTTTTAAAATATTTTGTAGAAATTTTGAAGAAACTATTAAATATGTAAACTAAACTCAGCAGCGCGACAGCCCTTGCGGGCCAAGGCCTACTGTGCCCATCTCAGTTTTTTTTACCTTGGGCTCTGGGGTGCAGGGGCAGATGTTCCGGTCAGGTGGTTAGCCGAACGCGGAAGCCCCAGTGTTTAGTTCCCAAGCATGCTTGGTACTCATTTATCAACCCACTGAAGGGATGAAAGGCTGAGTCAGCCTTGCCCGGCCCGAGGATCGAACCAGGGACCTGTGGCCCGACAGCGCGAGGTGCTACCTCTCCGCCACCGGGCGTCATTAAATATGTAGTTTATAAATATATATAAAAGATTTTCCTGCAATTTTCTATATAAAAAAAATCTCAGTGCTTTTTTAGGTCCATAAAAGTTGTATAAAACAGTTATTTAAAACATTTGCTTTGCACATATGCATCATTAATTTCCTAAATAATATTCAATAAATTGAGGTGACTTACACTAAACACTAGCTAATCAATTATACCAGTAATGCTTAATTAACTGTTGTAAGAAGTACTAAGACAGCTTCAAATTGATAGATATCAACTGGCTAAGAAATAAAGCTGGATGGTGCACCACAGTGTTCAAATTCTGAGTCTCCTTGGCCATAATGAGCTACTGCAGGACACTTAACATACTAACAAAGGTAATGGGTGATTCATGCACTTGAAATTGATAAGAATCAGATTATCATTATATTATGTTGCTTACTCCAGTGTAAAGCTTTGATTAGAAATTAAGTTTATTTACTTTTCATAGCATAGGCAATTTACCATTTTGTTATTTGGACAAGTAGGTACTTGGTTTTACTCATAATGCAAAGGATATAAAAATGCAAAAAAGTTGATAACTTATCACCTATTCTGTATAATTATTCATGTACATAAGGTCACAAATTAAGCAAAAACATTTAAATGATAAACGTATGCTAAACATGCACTGTAAAGCACATTAAATTTTACAATAATACAGGACGGAAAAAAAAACCAATGAATAAATATCACTTTATTAAAATTAATGTTATAAGAACTAAATAAAATACATATACGTGCAAAAAAATTATGCAACAGAATATTTTTCACTATTGGTACTTCTCTTCATTCATAGAGAACTTTTAAGAAAGCTTAGCAAGTTTTTGAGAATGTGATCAAAATATACACATAAACACTTAGTCCTTTTAACAGAATTAAGAGCATATAAAATATTTTCAAGTCAAGTATTTAACGACTAAAAACATGATGACACACGTCACAAACATTCCACCAAACAAAACATATTTATCTTGATAGGCGCGCTTCTCTATCAGCCTCATAACTGTGTTAGACATACCTAACGTATTTGCTATGTCTAAAATTTTCTTGTGAGCACCTTTTAAAGACACCTTTTGCTCGCGCAAGTTCTGCAAAACACTGGAACCAGATCCTAATAGCTCATCCATTCCTCTATGAGCATTCTGCAAACTTGAGTTATGCTGCAAGGAATGATCTATCATTATAGCCGTATTCTCTTCATTCGTAGAGAACTTTTTAGTAAGAAGTTCTTCTCTTTCACGAGCTTCCTGTTCCTGTACCATTCGTCTGTGAATGGCATTCTGTAAGGAGGTTTGATAATGACGACAATCATATTTCAATTGATCAGCCTGAACCCTGGCTGACACCCGCCGATGTGGCAGCTCTTTATTGACTAATATATCTAATTTAGAACAATTATCATTGATAGTGGCTAAAAGGGATTGTATCTCTTGTTCAATTAAGTGACACTCATCTTGCGGACAGCGTTGAAGACGGCCGAAATGCCGGTGGACTTCTTCCATAAGGGCATGAGTTCTGTGATATAATATATCCATTTCGATATAAAATAAAACTTTTGTCTAGAAAGTCAGAGGCAATAATTTAGGAATCACCAAATCATAAGATATTTCCGCATAATCTCATAAATAATATACTAAGAGCATAACCAATATGTCAACGTGTCAGTCAATAAAGTTTCATCGTAAATCAAAATATTAAAATTTTGTAAATTAATCAGCCTAGGTTACGTCAAATATTTTTTCAGGATTGTTGCCAACTCACATTTACAAAAGTAAAATTACTTAAATAAAAATATTTCTGGAAAATCTCCGAAAATTTCCCTTCGATGATGACGTCAGACAAAAGCAGCCAATAGTGTTCTAATATAGAGGGAATAATGGGAAAAACTGTCTGCTGGAGATAATGGGAAACACGGGTATACTTTTTTAAGCTCCGCACTTGATAAATATTAATAAATTAATTTAAATTTCAAACTGACTTTATAAATTAAAACTTTGGGTAACATAATTTTTTAAAAAGAAAATCGTATTATTTTAAGTCAGTAGATAAGATCTAAATAATTCAGCAAAAGCAATCAAAACAAACAGCAGCTCTGACGTCATAGGTTGCGTCATCCTGCTGGATTTTATGGCAGTTTTGCAGAGGTAAACAATCACACGCTGGTATGTTGTTAAATAAGGAACCTACGGTCAGATATAACAGTCGTTAATTTACTATGCAATCTATGGAAAATAAACATCGCGAGTATGGGGTGAAAGATAAGGTAAGAGGGAAGTCTACAGTTTTTTCATATTTGTTTATTTATTTGAATAATGGAACTGGGGGTCATGTGATATTGTTTTGATGTAAAGGTAAGCCTAATCTGAAATACCAGAAATTTGGAATATTGACTTATTTCAAAGGTTCTTACAGTATTTAATGATCATCAGAATTCCTTTCTATTAAATTTGAAGTTTTACATACTTTTGAAAAGCGATTTTAAAAGAGTGTTGCTAATGAACTAATACTCAGCTCTTTGTTTACAATACTTCCGAGAAGCTATCAACATTCTTCTAGAATCGAAAGAACAAACCAAATAAAGTGGTTTTCATAATAAAAATTATTCTTGATCTTTGTATTCAGATATTTTTACAATAATTTTTCTGAAATGGAAATAAAAACAAATTTTATTTTTTAGTGAAGGTAAATGAAATTTGTTACCATTTCAAAATTCTTTCATATTATTAAAACAAAAAGGGTTGAAATTGTATAAATGAGTATCATTATAAACTTAATAAAAAAAAATCATTATTGTTGAATGCAAATCAATACTTAAAAATCATTCTTTTTTCATATTATTAACACTACAATATTTTCATAATTTATATTTTTGCTTTACTCATTGTTTAAATCTACATAATCACTACTAAGTATTTGCTTTTATCTATTTAAATTTAAGAAATTTTAATCATTTTGAAATTATGACACTCCTAATTCTTTTATTTAGTTGCACATCATAATTGTATTCATCAAAAAAAAAACACACACACAAATAATTTTTTTAAGTAATAAGAATTAAAGTCAATATTAAACGTAGGCATGATGTTAAATTTTCTTTTGTGAAATTTGATTTAAAAAAAAATTATTCTCTGTTCTGCGAGAAGTGATAAAGGGAGTAAACAAGAAAGCTTGCTATATACAGTGGAACATCGTTTATACGACGTCGAAGGGACCACCGAAAAACGTCGTATAATCGATTTTTACTTTTAAAACTGAATCTAACTCTGTTTTCAGTTCATTTTAATGTTTAACGTGTTGATTTACATAAATTTCTAAATTAGACAAAGCAAAACAAACAAATAACCAAAGAAGAAAAATTGCAGTGTGCAATTTGAATGTATGTTACCTTTAATTATATTTTCTTGCTATTAGTCTCTACAATGCTTTGAATATCGAGTTGAACTTACTGCTTTCTATGATGCAATTTTAGATTTCTAATCACGGCCAAATCTAATGGCTGAAGCGCACTTGTGCAATTTGCAGGAAAAAAGAGAGCTTTTACATTTTCCAAAATAATTAGTTTCGATGGGTGCGCTGGACATTGGTCGATGAACAGCAATGTTTCGTTTTTGCCTCTTCATAATATTGTCTAGTTTTTTTCAGTCATCTAGTAATAATTACGTTCGTCATCCAAGCATTCTTGTTGGCACCCTTTTCTGCATCATTCATGTTGGCAAATTCCACCCTTTTTTAAAATACACAAGAAAAAATAAAAAAAATTAAATAAACGTGAACGAAATCTAAAAACCGATGTATAACCGATTCTGTGCGTAGTATAAACGATATAATTTTACATTAAAATGAATAGGAATGATTTGGGAACACACTAAAACGTCGTATAAGTGATCGTCGTATAAACGATGCTCCACTGTATTACCAACTTAACTAAGATCTGCTGGTTTGTTCTTTTAGTATTGACTATAGATCAGCTCAGTTTACCATAACCTTGCTGCGAATCTGTCAACTATGCCTAATGTAAAATGGTTGTTTAATTTCACTATTAGTTCTTACTAGATACAGAATAGTAATGGTATCCATTAAGGATATTTCATATCAAACATGATTTTATTCAGTGAGGTATAGATCACATAACTTAAATGTAAATAAAATTAATAAATTATGTAATTTTAGTTAAAGGAATTTTTTTTTTTTTTGCAAGTTTGATAGATATTAAATTTGTACTTCTCTAATTTATAGTTTAATCTCCTCTGTATAGAATCTTGTCTATTTATTACATTCATAAAACAGAAAGATAATTCCCCTCCCCCCCCCCACATTTTTCAATTTGTACCATAAGATTTTATTTAAAAAAAATGGTGCAATTAATGTAAAATGGTGTAATTTAGTAGGAAGTTAAAACATAGAAGGAAGCTAGTCTGCTAAGTATAAAATCATTAAGGTAAAAATTTATCAGTCATACTTTTAGAATGTTAAAATACTAAACAGAATATAAGAAAGTAATCTGCTATTTGAAAACAATGCATTAGTCGGAATTATAATTTGATAATGATATTGACATTCTGTAAATAAATGAAAAAATATGGCAACTTAGCCAGAAGCCACAGTTTGATTTTTTTTCTCCAGTGTTTTGTATACTTTTTAAAAATTTTTAATTCTTAAAAAATAATAGTAGAAAAAAATGTAATTTTGTCTTGAAGTACAATATAGAAAAATGTTGTTTTCTCTCGAAGTGCAATAAAAAAAATGGTACCTTTCCATTTGTAGGCCATTAAGTTGCCAATCTAAAGTCACTGGGTGTAAATAATTCAACTGTTTTTATTAAAGTCTGGCTAATTTTTTTAGAAAACCAGCACAATGGAAGTGTTTATAAAAAAAAGCGAAAAACATTTTGTACTTTGTGCACACAAATTAATTTAAAGTTGTTTCATTCAAATAACTATTTTAATCTAACAGTTACTGTGAAGTATTTTTTTCTTTAATGTTTTATTGGTTGACATTTATCCACTTTTGAAGTTGTGTAATAGAATTGCAAAACTATTATTGATGCTTAAGTAATCATGGTAATAGGCACCTTTTTATTGTGGTAATGGATGTTTTCTAAACTAGGTTATACTGCAAGCTCTTTACTGCCTATTCTTTCGGGGTGCATTTTAAACCCATTTAGCTCACAACGTGATCGTTGTGTTTTGAAACTACCTTGAGTAGTATTTTTTGTGTACAAGTATTTGTTACCTGATTTATTATTTGTGTTTAAAAAAAAATTCGACATTTGAAGACCTGTCGTTTCAAGACATAAAAATTGCCATTTGAAAGAAAGAATCGTTTTAAAAACTTCTTACCTTGTCAACAATATACCAATTTCAAAATTTAAACCTAAATGACAATTTGTAAAATAAACTTAATCTCGCTGCTTGAACAATATGCTAATACTGACAGCTATGATGTTGCAGAGCTTGCAGCAAGAACAAACTGTAATAAACATGTAAAAAGAGGCCAAAATGTGAATTCTTTCTAAATTTAGCAATCATGTCACCTTTTTAAACAATACCTTTACAAATAACTAAAACAAATTATCACTTCTAACTCTCCAGAATTTCTTTACCTTAAGAAATACAGCAATATATAGTTACAAAATCAGAAATTATATAATTTATTTCTTTTATTAAAAACAAAATTATCTGTTTGAAAATATCGCCTTGCAGAATAAGCAACTGTATACTTTCTAACTGGAAGCAGAACAGGTTGAGAGCTCGAGATTGTTGTTTTTTTTGTTTATATTAAACACCATCCATAAGGTTTTTATATGCTCCCTCATTTAAAACAAATAAGTAATGCTTTCATTTTTTATAAAATTTTAATTGGATTTCATCTTGGTTAACCCATAAATTTACCGAAAATTGCACATATTCCCTAAATATTATAGGCAATACCAATAAATAAATGAGGTAGAAACCCAGTGCAAAAAGTGTGTACTGAATTTTTTTATTAATTAAACTCTATCAACTATTTAGGTATGATCACTAGTTTAATCCTCTTGAGGTAAAATTATTAATTTTGCATTAAAATATAACTCAAAGGTTTCTGAGTAAAATATATTACTTTTCTCCTATATTATAAAATAATGTTTTCTAAAATGTTATAAATAGAATTATTTTATATTTAAATAAAAATTTAAATAAAAATTTCAAGAATGTTTACAAAAGCCACAATTTATTAAACAGATAGAAAAGGCTAACTCTAATTAAAACAAACAGTGATTAAGAGAACTAGAGGAAATCTTTACAACTGCTTCATTATCACATACCCTTTTTACAGAATGAAAATATAAATACTTTATCTGTCCACCATTCTACTACACCTAAGGAATGTTGAACTAATTTCACACAGGTTGAAAAATAGCACATTGTGTAGATGTCTAAAAAAAAAAAATATTAATCCTTTACCACACTGCAGGAAAGAATTAAATTATTTAATCACAGGTAGCTTGGAGAAAATTATTAGTTGTTTTTGCGTCAAAATAATCTCTTTTGTACCACATAAAATACACAAGCAAAAAAAAATATTGTGGCTAGTATAATCAAAACCCGATCTGTCACTTCTCTTCGACCATATTTCTGCAGAAGACTTTTTGACTGGTGAATAAAATTTCCCATGGTTTTAAATTCTTCACCAGTTTCTTGCACTATAGATGAGGAATTGACCAGCGTGTGCAAAGCTTCTTCACTTTGTTTTACTTGGTTAGCCATCATGTTGCTGATAGCCATTAAATTATCAGTGATAGAAGATGATTGTTTTGCTAAACTTTCTTTGTCCGCTCTAGTACGTTTTCTAGGTTCCGATCTTTCAAACAGTTCTTCTTTATTTTGTTTATCGATGAGAGCGAGGCAGGATAAATTTGCTTTTCTCAACGCAAATTGATTAGCGGCGTATAATTTATGATATTTTTCAACCTCTTTTAATAAATTATGCTTGTCTGTATCCTTATCTTGTTCGCGTGCTAAGTTTTCAAGTTCCTCGATAGAATTCCTCATAGATTTCAGTTGTTCTGAAATTTCTTTATTTAGAGTATTTAATATTTCAACAGATCCTGTGCATTCACGTATGTCTTGTATCAAAGCTTTTGCCTGTAAATCTGATTTAACGATGTCTTGTTGTATTATCCGCACTGTTGTTTCATCGTATGAGTGATCATTCGGATTAGCGTTAGTTTTAAACATCTTTTATAATTTTCTGGCAAAATAAACCCCTGAGAGACGAGGAAATTAATAACGTTATTTACGTTTGACGTAGCTATCAAAAGAAACAAGCACGTTCGTCGTAACCCGTAATTTCATAATCGTTGCCAACTTTTCATGACAAATAACTAGTTTCGTTATTAATTTTTTAAACTTTTTGTAGTTATTTTCATCGAATAAAGTAACTAAAATATTTATATTTTTCTATTTAATTATTTTTTTAACAGATCTATTGTTTTTTTTTCATGACCTTAATACTTTTGTTTTTAAATATTACAGTAAATGGACCGTTAAATCGAGTTTCACTTTTTTATTTATAAAAAGTTTCATCTCTCATTCATTATCAGTTATTATCATATGTTTTTTTACTTTTATTCTTTTAATGAGGGTTAAATTGGGCGAGTTCATTATTGCATAGCAACAAGGGGTGTGCTCGCATATGGAAGCGTCCTTTCTACCGAAATGCGTAGTTGAGTTGGTTTTCTCCGTCGTGACTTCGTGCGCGAGAAAAAGACCGGTGGGCTTTGAGTACGTCTTTTAAAAATTTTTTTATATATGATTATTGTATTTGTTTAAATATTTTGAAATACCTGTTTAAATGTTACTATTTTATATTTTTTAACAAAGGATTTAAATTTGTTTATAATTCATATTTCTTTAATTTTTAATATGAAATGTTTTTATCACGTAACTAAGTCAAGATAGTTTTTCATTTAATTTTGCGTCTTATCTTGTGATATATATATATCTATATTTTTCTTATTAAAAATTTTATATTCCGATCTTGGACATTGTCATTTTTTTTTGTAAAATATTTAAAGAATAGTAAATGCAATACGTTAGTTTTTTTTTTTTTAGCTTTCCACTTTTTAAAAGTATTATTTACACTGTAAAACTTTTTACCCATAAACTGTAGATAATTAAAAGAAAAGCTACACAATGTAACTATATTTATTTGCTTTCTGTTCATTTGTGTTTATTTGTTATTTTGAATATGCATTTAAGATTTTGTTTATTATAAATTTTTGTTTTAATTCTGTCAAAGTCTGTTTATCTGTAACATTTTATATAGAAAAATATCAAAAGTAGATTAATTATTATCAATAGAAGCTCTATAATTGATTGTTAAGGGGGGATTGTTAAGCATGGTGGTTTCAATATCTATCCAAAAATGTCTGATACTTGATTTCATTATTTTTATATTACTCAATTTTTTCTTTTTTTTCAAACCTGTTATGCATATGATTTGCTGTTTAATGAAGTGTTTTATATTTTAAAAGTATATTATGATTTGTATCTGCTATTTGAAATAAAAAGGAAGACAAAAAATACAGAAAAATTTTGACATCTCTTTTTTTTTTAGTATTACTGTAAAATGGAAATGATTTTTCTGACGCTTGGAAAATAGTTTAATTGATTATGTAAAAGTATTGTATGGTTAAAAATTTGTAAACAATATAAGGGCAAACAAAATTTTTAAATTGTTCAGGAGATCATTTTTTAAGTGCGTTTTTGTTGGAAAACGCAACAATTAAAATGCAGGCATAGTGCTGTTATATAGTAAAAGTTTCAGAAACTTGTAGCATTTTAATCTGGAAACGATATCAAGGAACAGTTTGATGTAAAACTGACTCAAATGATTTATCATTATATTGCTTCAAGCATTTAAAGTTAATTTTTTAAAATTTTTATCCAATTCCATTTGCCATGTTAAATAATTTCATATATGAGTGAGTATAAAATAACTTTTCTATTGACTTTCTTTTTGCTATCCTGGAAATGATACTAATATTTAAATTATTTTTAATTAGGTGAGTCCAGAAAAGGAGGAAAGGAAAGAAGTGAGAAAAGGGCGGAAGCCAGGAAGAAAATCTTCGAAAATCGATATGAAGGCCAAATTGGAGAGAAGTCGTCAAAGTGCTCGAGAATGCAGAGCTCGAAAGAAGATTCGTTATCAGTACCTTGACGAGTTGGTGGCTGACAGAGAAAGGGCTGTATTACAACTCAGAAAAGAGTTAGAAATGGTAAATATATATTTCTTATTATGTTTGTGTGTATTATTATGTTTCTTATTCATTTTTTTAATAATTGTTTTAACAATATGCTGTGTATCAAAATGAATTATTACTTTGATTATTTACCTAATAATTTTTTTAATATGTATTTAACCTATGTTTTGACATAATTTTGTATTAATAGTTAATGTAGTTTAATGCTATGATATCATTGCTATTTCTTTCTCCTTAAGTTTAAAACATATGTAAAAATTTAATGTTTAAAAATGTTATTCCTGTGTGTACGAGATGTCCTGCTGAAAAAAAATCTGATTGTCTCAAGGCTCTAAATTGACTGTGGCCGCTGCCCAGAGACCACTTAAGTCTGACTTGTACTACTACAAAATAATGACCAGGTATTCTCAATCAAATGTAAAGAATACTGCATAATTTCTTTTTTTTCTTCAATGTGTTAGTTTGCGTTTTTGTCTTAAAATCTTCGAACTTTTTTTAAATCATAATTTTGAAAATTATCTATTGTCCGTAACTTTTAATCTTATTTCACTCTAGCGGCTGTTCTTTCGGGTTCAATATTACTTATTTATTTTAGTTTTTTTTTTTTGTAATGGACTTTTTTGGTATATTTTATTTTTAAAAAATGTTAAATTATTAGCGGGTTTGTTAGAAAACAATGATATTTTTAATTAAATTATTGAATCGACATTGAGCATTTGAGGTAGGTAATAAATATTTTAGAAAGATATTAAATATTTTAGGATGCATAATTGATTAATGTCGAGACCTGCCAACTTTCAACACTGTTTGGGAAAGTTTCTTCTAGTGGTAGCTAAATTTATACTTTAATGTATTATTCTTTCTTTAATAAATTTGATTGAAAGTTATTTTTTGCACCACTTCTTGTAAATGATTCGAAAGCTTATGTAAAAAGCCACTTTGTTTTAACCCTGTCTTGGTGAGGTTTTTAAAATGGTTGCAAATTTACCAAAAATACTGTAAGCATTAGTTTTTAATTATCGACCACTCAATAAAGTATTTTGTAAAAATTGTTGTAGCTGGCAACCCTGCATGTCTCTTTATAAATTAGTCAGGTAGTTAATAATTCAGTTTCCCATCTCAGAAGAATAAAATTTTATCTGCTTTAAGCAGCAGTTGTTTCATTTAGAATTTATATAAACTTCATGCAAGGAGCCTTCTTCTTAATGCACTATATTTTAGTTAGTATAAAAAAAAATCTCCCTTGCACAAATGCATTTTGATAGGAAATAAAAAGGTTATGCAAAAAAAATTTTGTAATAATTTTTCATCTGTATATATTTCTCTTTATTGGTTGTATGTCGAAAATGTTATAAAAGAAATTCTAGTTTCTTTCTTGTTGCTTATAATATCCTTAAAATCATGACAAATTATCTTATCAATATTTTTGTTAAATTGTAATAGCTTTAATGATTGAAAATCATGATTTGTTTAAAAAAATTGAATTTTTATTTTAGAATCAAAATTAATAATGTATTTGTAACAGGGAATACAATGTATCATCTATAATTAATTTTTTTTCTACTTTGGAAAATATATCGCCAATGTCATTGCTAAACAACATTATTAACTAAAATTTTTATATTTACATCAAAATCAGTTTTTTTTTTTTTTTTCAATTTATCTATTTATAGTTTTGCCATCAAAATATCCTGATTGTTATTGATTTAAATGCTATTTAAAAATTAATTTGTAAAAGAACAACTCTCGAAATGGATTGTATTTTTGGAACATTCTTGTTAAGCTAAAAAAATTTACTTTTATGTTTAAGGTATACATTTGTTGTATTATAGACTTAGTGGTTGGCCAGCTCCGAGGAGCAAGGCACATCGACTAGAGGTCTATTGTACCCAATCTCTGGATCATAATTAGATTGAAAAATATCTTAAATGGTAGATGGATCTCAGGTTAGAGTCCCTTTGTTGTTAGACTAACCATAGGAGGTTTTCGTGGATTTCCTCTCCACATAACTCAAACGTGGGTTAGTTCCATAAAAAAGTCCTCCACAAAGCAAATTTCTCCCAATACTTGATCCAGCAGTTCCCTTGTCTTCTAGATTGGGTTCAAAATTACAAAGCAAAATTGGGTGGGTTAATAAAATCTCCGTTATTTTTCCAATGCTGGCCAATATGGAGGAGTGCAAAATCTCTCCATTTAAAATAAAAAAAAAAACTTTTTTATTTCTCTGTCTAATGAAAAAATCCTGTGACTGTCACTTTAGCTACATCGTTTATTTATGCATGTATATGTTCTTATTACAGTATACCCAATGGGCGAGAGCTTTAGATGAAGGCAGCATTCCTGAAGGAGCTCTGAAGCTTTTAGAAGAAGAAAAACGAAAAGATAGAAATCGTTTGAGAGACAAAGACACTAACCGCCAATCCTAATTTCTAAAGTGTATCATTTCTTTCAATCTCAAAACTAAATTGAGCTAGCTGGAGTATATTAATCTAAATTCATATCTTTTGGTCAATAGATTTAAAAAATATGTTTTTCAAGATTCTGTTAAAATTTCAGGGGCCATTTTATGCTTATCAGATAGTTTACACAATTTTTTATCATTAAAGCAAACCCTTCTCAAAATGTTTCATTGTAAAAATGGATCTTTTCTTAAATATTTAAATATTTTGTAATGACACAATATTTTTAATGAAAAAAAAATCACAACATTAATTTTAGAAATCGAGTTATTGACATTTTCATAATAGAATTCCTTGAATGCCTTTGTATTTAACACAAAAACAGGACCCTTGCACCAATTATCTGGTTATTATAAATTCACTAAATTATTAGATTTTTTACAAATTTAGCGAAATGGGTCGGTTCTCAAGTAGTCTTGCCAGAACACTGGTTTTTGTGATTTTTACAAAAACAGGACTTACACAAAAATACTGGAATGACCCCTGAACTTTATATTATTACATATGATTCTTTATTTTGTAAGAGTTGCATTTATTATTTGTTAGGATTATTTGGCTTTGAATCTAAGCATGTAAAACTTAATTTGTATCTCAATATTTTTTTTTTCATATTGCAATTTAAATTTGTTATTTTATAAAATTTATACATTTTTTTTATTGGAACATATTCTGAATTTTTGTTTGTAAATATTCACATTATATTTATTTAGAAAACTTGTACTTTATTTACATTACATATTTTTATATCTTAGAAATTACTGACGATAAACTTAATTTGAAATATATTATTTTATATAAATGTGATTATTTTTATTGAGCATTGCAAATGTTAAAAAATTTTATCAGAAAGTTGGTTGTTTTTAATTTTTTTTAGAGGTGTATTATTATTGTTGAAAGTATAGGTAATTAATAAGCCAATTTAGTGCTTTTTGAAATTCTTCATTTGTACAATATATCCATTTATATAACTTGTCAGGATCACCAGTTATAATTTTTTTTGTTTTGTTTGAAAATTAACATTGATTCTGGTTGTGCAATATCAATTCATAGTTAATTTTATTGTCTGTTTTTAATTAAATTCATGTTTCTTTAAAATAAATAAAATAAAATTACAAACATTTAGTATTCTTTATTCAGTATAATGTTAAGACACAAATGCCATAAATTTTAGTTAACAATGCAGTTGCTTGTTTTCTGTTAATATTTGTGATTGCGTAAAATTTTGCTGCTAAATTAGCTCTAAAATCTATTATTTTGTTACATATGCCCATTTAAATTGTTTTACATTTACTATGAACCTATGAACATTTACTTTGAACAATATGAATTCCCAAATTTAGTGCTCATTTTTTACTAAGGAAATTGCACTCCCTGTTTGAAGGGAGTTTTAATTTAAAAATATTATACCAAATCTGAGCAACTGCATACATTAGTTGTGTGGCACTTTTTCAAATTATTTTACAATTTCTTATAAAAATGAATCTTGAATTTAAAACTTACAATCTTGAATTTAAAACTATAGAACTGTGTAAAGTTATAAAAAATTTAACTTGAATTTTTTCCTAAATTATAAAAATATGTTTCAAATATGTAAGGATTTTACAAGCAAAAGGAAGAATTAAACTTCACTTGATTGTACAACATCACAAATGAGAATTACTTTAAAGAAACTTTTCTTTAAATTAAAATTTTTTAGAAACAGAAAACTCAATTTCCTTACTAAAATTTGAAATTGAGTAAAATTTTTACCCCCAAAGTAGATTATTTTTAATTTATTTGTAGTTGCTTTACAAGGAGAGATATTTTTTTAAAATTCAGCTTGAATTAAGTTTAATTTAGATTATTGAAACAAAACTGACATAAAAAAACATTTCAAGTTAATAACTGATAAGTCAAAAGTAGAAATAATTAATTTCATAATTATTTATGTCAATAGTCAAGATTAGTTCAATCAACTTATTTGATTGCTTACATGTAAAATCATAGTAACTTCAATATTAATCACTTGAAAAGAGATAATTTGAAAACCAAATCATTTTCTGCCTAAATCTTTTTTTTTTGTTTTCACCTCTTACAGTAGCGGTATTCTTATTTGTCTTCTTCATAAAAATATTCAAATAAAACAATGTTTTTTTTTTCTTTAACTTATATCATTTAAATGTTTTTTATGAAGAGAAAAACATTTAAATAGATTTCACTAAATTTTTAATGTTACCTAATGCAATAAGCAATTTTTTTTTTAGCTTGTTACAATTTGTTTCAACTTTTAAATATTTTAATTTCTTAAAATATGTTGGGGGGGGGACACAATTTAAAGCTGTAATCTCTGCTTAATAAATTTCAAAGGCTTTCAATGAAAGAAATAAACAAAATAGAACAATTTGTTCAAAGTTTGTGAACAATTAAAACAATTTGTTCTTTATAGTATATCTATAATTTTTTTTCGGAGATAAGTTAGTTATAAAATAATGTTTTATTGGATTATAGTGAAATGATAGAAGTTGACGTTAATAATCATCTTGGCTAATGTTTAGAGGTTAGGTGTTGGCTATGGTAATATATTTCTCTTAATGGAATTGACAGAGGTTGATAATCTATTAAAAGAATGTTCAACCCTCTAAGTAAGTGTTAAGTAAAAATTTGTATTAAATCAATGAAATACTATAATTAATAAAATAAACCAACATAATAGTTTACTTTACGCATGCATGCTAGAGATGGTTAAATATTTTTTTAAAGAGTAGTTTTACTATTCTATAAATTGTTGAAAAGGTAACTTCGAAATTTTTTTTTTTTTTGTTTGCAAACTACTGCTGTTTTATAATATGAATATTATAATTAACTAATAAATAATATATAATAATATAAATCTAGGCAAAGTAAACACTCTGTAATTGAATAGTAACCAAAAAACACTTCAACTTTTAAAATTATTTTCTGCTAAGTTAGCATTACTGATTCATACAAGATTTTTTTTTAAAAAAATTTCTGTAATTTTGTCTCAATTGATGTATTTTTGGTGAGATGAAAAGGAAGTCCCTTACAAGATAATCTGGAAAGAAAATACAAATGCTTATCTTTACACAATACTTCCACAAGTTGTTATGCAGTAGTACAATGTAATGTAGTGCAATGTAGTTATTGGCAGTGTTGGAAGAAATAGTAATTAGTTTCTAGAGTTTAAGGATGAATACAAGGGGTAACACCACCCTCTCTACACTCACTAATGTATCATTATGCAGAGACTATTAATGCAGAGATGCCAACATAAATTTGATAACTTCATAACCTAAGACAGTAAAATAAAAATTAGATGAAATTTTTTTAAAAGTGGAATTTTAACAATTTTCCATTGTTGGACACTGGCACTTGACAGGGGTTGTGTTCCAGAATATATATTCAGTCGAAACAAAATGGTATCCACTTAGAAGTCAATAAATATGTAAAATATATTAAAAGATTTTTTTTTAAAGAATAAAATGATTACATGTTAATGAAATGTTCCTCAGTAATGATTTTTTAAAAAAAACAGGGTTGCCACTCAAATCTGGAAAAAAAAAAATTCGGTGTTTTCCCTGTACATATTTTACACAATATATTAAGAGGAAACAACAATTACTGTGCTCTTGTGTGAGCAATATTGGGCTAATTATTTTTATTAGTTTTAGTTGCTGGTAAAACAGCTGAACATACTTAAATAATGCTATAGTAAATTAAATAGTTTAGTATGGCTGAAATATCATGGTTAAATATCTAGATTACGCTCTGAGTCGTCACTATTTTTTAAAAGATAAAAATAAGAAACAATGAATAAGAATTCCCTGTAATTTCCCAGTTGATAAAGAAAAAAAAAATCAAAATTCCCTGTTATCTTAGATGATTTTTAAATCCCCTGTATTTTCCAGGTTTTTCCTATGGAGAGGCAACCCTGAAACATCTAGAGGAGCAAAATTCATGTATTATGATATTTTTACAAGATTGTTTGCGGATTTTTCAACTTTGTTAGCTCATCAAATTTCACCTCCTTATTTAATTTTATAATTGGGCTTTCATTCGTATTTATTTGCACCTTAATCGAGGATTTGATTTTCCATTTAATTTTTCCAATATAACTTCTAAAAACAATATTCTAGAAGAATAGAATGGAATGATAGGCTTTATATCATTTTCATTTATGTTTTCAGAATCGATTGGAATTTTTGGTTCCATAGGCTCAAACTGATAAATATTTAATATCTTCCAAAACAAGGTCAGTTTTTTGCTGTATCATTATGAATCTCTTAAACATGGTGCTAAGAGCAAGAAAAAATTAGCTAATAAGACAAATAAAAAACGGACACAATTTTCTTTAACTCTAACATTGTCAAATAACACGCGAGTGTTATTTGACAATGAGGGGACCATGTCAACCTTCATCTATGAAAAGGTACCCCATCATAGAATCAAGTTAACATGCCTTATATACTAGAATTTGAATTACATGTTTGTAGTGGTAGATATATATATACACTACAGCATGCAGATGTGTATTTTTTCTTTTTTACAATTTGGGATTGAGACTCTCTTATTTGTAGAAACTTCTTGATTAGTAAAAAATTATTCTTACTGCACATTTTTATCAGTGTTTTATCCAGATTTCTAAATATCATTAAGACAAACAGGATTCCTTAAAGAAGAAATAGTGTACAGAAAAACAAATCTTGGAAAAACCTTTGAAACTTGACTTTCCTTATATAAATTAAAGCTTAACAAGTAAGTTATAATTTAATTTGTTGTTTAGGGAGAGTGAGGTAAGTGAAATTTTTTTTATAACGGAGCTTAGATAAACTTCAGTATTTTTCATTAAACATATTTTTATATGACAAACTAATGGGCTTAAATAACAAAAAGTCTAGGAGCTACCTGTATTACCACAAAGCATATACAAGGGAAATGAAAAATCCAGTTTAAAGTCATGTTTTATAAACTTGATTGTTATTGTTATTCAAATTTATAAACTTAATTGTTATTTATTGATTTTTTTTCAAAAATGACTGAAGTACTAATATGGCCTTTTATTTAATTAAAATGGTCAGGGGTATACCTTGAATATTAACAGCTTTAGTTGCAGCATAAAAAATATTAGATTGATTTTAAAATATAAAATAATTGACATAAAAATTACTAAGTATCCCAGATTGTAAATTAAACTAATGAATGAACTCTTAGGTTTACTTTCTTTTTAGCAGCCATCCATGGGCACCTAATCTTGTTCTTGAATATCTATCTATCAATTGTACAATAAATCAATGAAAACTTCAAAAATAAGAAATGATATCTTAGATAAGGCATGTTTAGAACTTTAAGACATTAATGCAAAATAAAATGTTTCTGCTTTGCCATAGTTTTATTTCTCAACAATGGAATAAACAAATGAAAAAAAAAAAAAAAAATACAAATAATACTTACAAATGATAAAAGCATGTTTGTGAAATATAATCACAAGAAAATTTATAACAATCAACCTTGCTTAAAATTAACACACAGAATTTTCGTTTTTTCTGTATGAGTGAATAACATAAAGTTTAAAGATATTGGCAATTATTGCACCAATCATCTAAAAATAATTTATATTTTATAATTCACAAATTTTTCTATTCCAGGGATTTAATTCATTATCTTTAAAGACCATGTTTAAAATGTCACTTCACCTTTTTTTCTGAAAGCAAACATCGCAGTTATTGCTTAAAGATCTTAAATTAAACAGCTCATTTTTTATTTATTTCCAAAGTGTAGAACTTTTTTAAAAAAAATTTAAATAAAAATTGTAGAAACTTATAAAATTATTTACCTATTAAGAACCTTAATGTTTTATGATCATTATTAATCTTTAGTGTTTTTTGATCAGATTAATGAAGAATAAGTTTAAACTTGTTTTGATTTGTATATAAGGTATTATTGGTCATTCATATATAAGGTAATTCAAATGACAAAACCCAATAAATTTTTATTTCCCAAAATATAAATTTGATATGAATTATAGTAAAACTAAACCAAACCAATTATAGTAAAAGTTCCAAAATCCAAATTTTTTTATTACTATTTATCACTACTTGGGTGGTGCTTAAGAGCTTAAGCAATGGTAGGTAGTAAGTAGGGGAGGACACATTGAACATTTATAAGCTGCATTAAAAAATCTTTGAACCATTCTCTCTTAACTAGTATGTAGATATTGTATGTTCAATTTATACTTCATTAAATACAAATTAAATAAATTAGTTTGTTTGCTTAATCTTGTAAATTTAAAACCCTCTCCAATTCTTTTTATAAATCAATATAGTAATTATATTAATTTAATGGAAAATTAAAAATGAAGTGAAATTTTTGAATTGATTTAATGCAACAATCCCTCCCTACCAATTGCAGAACTGTGTAAGACTTAAATAAATACTTAAAAATTGAAAATAGCTTGACTATTGAGAAGAAATAATTTTTTCTTAAATTTAATGAAGACATGCATTATTTTGTAAAAGAAGTAAAAGGAAAGGAATATTGTATGGTATTCCAGTGTTTTTACTATACATTCGATGCATTTTGATATGGGGATGAAAAATAGGGAATTTGACAGCAAATGCCTGGAGAGGGCAGAAAAAAAAACTTAGTTAGCAAAAGAAAAATTAACCTGCTGTTTGAAAATAAACACAAATATGAGACATTGATAAACTCAAAAATTAGAATTTGCTAACTTAATCATTTAATTTGCACAAGGTAGTAATAAATGATTTTCTTTGTAATGATCAATCAAAGCAATAAATAACAGTTAAAGCAACAATAAAACTGAAATGGATATGAATACAATATGATTATGATAGGATAATCAGTTATAACAAGGTATATTAAAAAAATAACAATGGTAAATCAAACAGCCTAAAATAATAAGATATAGCTGGAATATAATTATTTTAAAGAGGCAGGGCTCTTGCTAAATTCATTGTCAAAATCTATAATGCAAGAGAACAAAAAAAAAGTAAGAGGTTTATTAGATAATGATATCACTTAGAAAAAAAAGGGTATTTTTATGAAAGATATTACAAGTACAGGAAATGGTAAAAAAGGTTATAGCAGTAAACAAAAAACACTGTTTTATCAAAATATTTTATAGAGAGATTAGAAAACATAGCTTTAAAAATTGTTACCCAATTAAACTAATTATTAAACTTGAACTGCAAATAGAAAAAAAAATAAAAAAATTCTATACACGACGATAGTAAAATTTTAGCAAATATTAGGTCATAAGAGTTGTTTTTGCTACCAAGTCGGCCGATTACATCGAAATTTTTTATGATTCCTTAAACGTGTTGCAGTTTTAAAACCTCGATTACAATCAACACATACAAATGGAGTTTCCTTGCTATGAGTGGCTACATGTTCATTTAGTTCAAATTTTACACAGAAGCTCTTAGAACACATATTACACTTATAAGGTTTATTTTTTTCATGTCTTAATAAATGTATTTTGTAAGTCTCTTTCCTGATAAAACTCCTATTACATATTTCACATTTGAAAGCTTTTTCAGGAAGATGCCAATTACGATGATTCATCAAAACTGCCTTGACGGTGAATCTTTCCCCGCATATATCACAAGCAAAAGGTTTTTCTCCAGTATGCAGGCGTTGATGTTTCTGAAGGCTTGCCTTAGAAAAGAAATTTTTGGAACAAACATCACAGTGAGCTGGTCTCTCACGAGTATGCTTTCGCATATGTACTTTTAAATAATATGCTTTGTAGAAACCTTTAGAGCAAATTGAACACACATGACTAAATTCTTCATTGTGCCTCTTTTCGTGGGATCTAAGATTATTCTTTGATGTGAATGCTTTATCGCACACAACACAAACAAAAGGTCGTTCTCCAAAATGCATTCTTCTATGATCTCGCAATTGACATTCATATTTATATGCTTTTTCACATTGATCACAAGGGTAAGGTTTTTCATCTAAGTCCAGAACTTCATCTTCTTTCTTTAAAGGCTTTGATGATATATCTATGAGATCCCCTTGTACGTCCCAGATTACACTTTGACTAGCTGATTGTTTTTCATCGGCGGAAACAAGATAGATTTGAGATGTACCATCATTGTTTACAATACGCGTTTCAACGATTTCTTGGGGCAGTTTTTTACCATCGTATATAAATTTAATTTGATCGATGTTTCCTGAGTCAGGCATTTCAACTTCACTCTCGTATTGCATATTTTCATCTGGAGTCTCCGAAAATGAATCATTCTCAGATAATGGGTCGTTTGTATCAGAAACATAAGAAAGTTCATCAGATGACAGTTGATTTTCATACTTTTCTTCCCGAATACTATCATCGGAATCATTTGAATACTCAGTTAAACTATTAGGTAATATTCTTTTCGTGCATTTTGACTCTGAATTTGAGAATTTAACAATAACGGGAGGCATGTTTAATTTAAAAATGTAATTTCCTTGCTATTTGCTTACTTTCTACACACAACTCAAGCTGTCTATTTCTGCCTCAAGCAAGATATGTTTAAAAAATGAGGTTTAATTTTTTTCTAACTATTCAATCAGAAAAGCTCAAAGCAAGTTGCTATTTAATTTATTACTGCCGAGTAAGGTTCTGACAAAAACAAAAATAAGCAGTTAAAAGCGTTCTAGTGTACAAAATAACAGAAAAAAAATTAAAAGCTAACTTTTTTAAAAAGTTATAATTAAGAAGTCTTATAAACTTTTCTCTGACATTATTGATTTCTTACATCATGGCACCTACAATTATTAAGCTTTCTAAACCTGATTTAGATGAAAGAAACACAGATGATACTTACGAATCAGTCTCCGAGGACATTTCTTTTTGTACTAAACTGGATAGTTTCGGAGAAGAGGAAGTATCTAGGCATTATCCTAAATATTATAATCAAGTGTTTAACTGTTATTTACAGAGTTCCAATGAAGAAGTAGATGACATAGAATCTACGGATAATTGCATTACACTTTTGAACTCATTGCCTAGAGAAATAGTTGAGACTTCTTACGAAGACAGTGACGGTAGCTCTAAAGTTATATATGTGCCTTCAACAAACCTTGTTATTGAATCTCCTGAAAAATTTGTTTCGCATACCAATTTTAAGCCAGTGACAAAAAGTGAATTTAAAAAAAGGAAAACACTATATAAGTGTGATTATTGCAATAAGGAATTTAAGTATGAGGGTCCGTTTCAGGATCATATACGTACACATCTCGGGGAAAGGCCTTTTGCCTGCGAGGTTTGCAACAAGACTTTTACTTCCCACTTTTATCTTCAAACTCATAGAAAAAGTCATAGTGATGTTTATGAACACATATGTCCAGAGTGCTCTAAAGGTTTCCACAAAAAATATTATTTACAAATTCATATGCGGAAACACACACGTGAAAGACCAGTCAAGTGTGAATATTGCTTTAAGGGATTTTATTCTTCTGGCAATCTTGCAAAGCATGTACGACAGCATACTGGAGAAAAGCCGTATAGTTGCGATGTATGTGGGGAGAGGTTTAGTACCATCACAGTAATGAAAAACCATCGTGATTGGCATTTTCCTGAGAATGCTTATAAATGTGAGATTTGCCATAAAAATTTTATCAGAAAAGAAACTTATAGGAAGCATTTACTCAGACATCAGGAAGATAAACCTTTTAAATGTGAATTATGTTCTAGAAGTTTTAGTGTTAAATTTGAATTAAAGGAACACATAGCTTCTCATAGTAAGGATCGACCATTTGCATGTGCAGAATGTAGGCGAACTTTTAAAACCTTATCTAATTTAAGGCGCCATGCTAAACTTCATACCTATCGACCAAAGTGGTAGCTTTGACATTGTAATTATCTTTATTAAAAAGTGTATTGTAACTTTCAATGGAGCCTTATTCATCAATTTTGATTATCTTGTAATATTTTATTTTGAAAATTTTCTAGAATTTTAATATTATTCGAATTGTAAAGTATAAATTGAATATTTATTTCTATATTATCTTATATCTAAATGTCTATTTGTATTTAACATTAGATTAATATTTGGTTAAGCTGGACAATGAATTTTAAAGTAATTGTTTCAGTTGATATGAAAAATTTGATCAATCAATTTCTGTTTTAATTAAAAGGTATTTGTCTTATCTTACTTTTATTTGTTTTTTCTTATGTATATTTCGTTTTTATTAACTTTTGCTCTAGTATAAAAAAAATGCCCATAAGTAATTGAGCAAGTGAAATATGCACTTTCATTGTAAACTAAAAATTAATGAAAAGGTAACATGTTTTTGTTTATCAATATGATGAAAATAAACATAATATTTTGCTGAATTTCTTTTGGTTATGAAATTTATTATTGAATAACCAGGGCCCAAGCTAAGGATTTCAAATTAGCTAAATATCAAAAGAATGAGCTGCATTTCAAAACTCTTAGTCAAAGGCAAATTTTAACAATTTCTTATGATTGATTTTTTTAACATAAAAAACATCAAACCAAAATACAAATCTACTATAAATTCAGTTATTTTATAAATGTAACAAAGAATTACTTAGCAGTTGGAGAAAAGCAATAAATAAGAGAGAGGTTGAAAAATGTAGATGTTTCATCATCTTTGAGGGAAAGAAATAGGAAAATGTTGGGGTTAATTTTTGATAACATATTAGACTAAATAAGGATAAACTTTAGGCAACATTTTGTTATTGTCGCGAGAAAGATATTTTCTACAAGAATATTTGGATGATAATTTATGGTAGTTTGTCTCATGCTTATATAATCTCTCTTGATACTTACCTTATCTGAACTCAATATAATTCTAATTGGTTATACTTTTTAATGTAAATTATTATAATCGAAATCGAATAAATGTAAAACTTGTTCAGAAAAATTTCTGATATCTTTTTTTTTCAAGATTGAGGGGAATGTATATTTTTCTTTTCAGTGGAAAATATCATTAAAAGAAACGCAAATTTTTTCCGCAGAATTTATTATTTTCTCACATTTGACGAGGTGTTGAATGCTTGGCAAGGGGCCTGCTTAACATAGTTTTTTTATTTTTATGCTATTAAATTCATCAAATATCTGAGAGAAAAAAGGTTTGAGGAGCTATGTCCTATTACTTTTGACACATTTATTTAAATAATTGCAATGTTACTTTTTGTGGTAACATTTAATTATTTATCATTGTAATTCTTTTCCATTATTTCTTTTGCATTTAAACAAAATTTACTTGTTTTAATTTGCCTTTCTGTTACTCATATTATTCTGAACTTAATTCAGTGTCATTTGAACAACAATAATAATAATTATTTGTATAGTTTTTTGCCAATTTTTTTGAGTCTGCCTTTGTGTGATTAATTTTTCTTGTTTATTATTGTAATAATTTATCATTATTCTATTACATTTATTAAAATAATTGCAATGTTACTTTTGTGGTAACATTTAATTATTAATCATTGCAATTCTTTTCGATACACAAACATATGTATCATATACATGAACCTATGTATTCTTGTATCCATATCTTTCGTGCTGTTTTCTAAAGCAATATTTTTTTGTTATGGAAAATATCTTTTTAAGTTGTATTATTTTGCTCATTTCATTCATATATATATATATTTTTCTCTTAAACTTGCTGACAAATAAAAAATCAATAAATGTGTGTATTTTCATTAATTCAATAATACAGTGAAACCTCTCAGTAGCAACCACTCTTCTTTCCACAGCTAAATGATCATTAATGGATGTTGGTGGTCCTTAGAGGTTACCTCCATTGACTTCAAAATTGTTATCAAAGGTACATGATTTTTCGCAAACAATTTTAATTTTTGTTAGTTTCATTTTCTTGGTGCGAAAAACCACTTCTTAAGTTTAGAAATGCCATATACTTAAGTTTATATTTAGTATTTTAGTCAAATATTTAAATTACAAAATCATTTCAATAATTTTGTCTTTTATTTTTATTACTCTACATTTAAATTGAAAGTTTTATGTTAATTAAATGTGTTATGTTATGTATTTATATTAATTAATTGCAAGTTAAATATTCTTAAAGAATTACGATACATCTAATAAAAAAGAATAAATTTAAATAAGAAAAATCTGATTTTTCCAAACCTTTCTTAAGACATACAATCATAATCTACATTTTCAAATTATTCTGAAGAATGTTTATGGTGAATCTCTGCGGTTGATAAGATGCTTCCAAGTATAGTGCTGTTATCTTGAAACTTCCATTCCTACGTGGAAACAATACTAAGATAGAGTTAGATCTAAAAATGTAATCTTTGGAAATAAATTGAAGACTATCGCTATATTTTTTACTCCTGTTAGCTAGGCAAAAGTAAACTCAGCTAAGAGTTTTTAATTTTTCAGGAATGTTATTTTTTATTCTGTGCATGTTTTTCATTTTTAAATTGAATTCAGTGGTGCCTGGCTAACGAAAAAATATCATTAATTATTATGAATTTATTTTAACAGATCAGTTTTTTTAATTTTTTAACAACAGACGGAAAAAAAATTCTAGTTGATTACAGATTTAATGACCTATTTAAATATCTTTCCTTATAAAAATAATAATCAAATAAAGAATCCTTTTAATATTTAGAATAAGTTCAGGAAAATATGTCAAAGAAAATTTATGTACCAAAAAGGTGCTTGTCCTAAAATGTTTACAAAAATATTTTAACTATTGCATTTTTATTTAAAGTAAGAAAAAAGAAAAGTAAAGTAGAAATAATTTAGAATACTGCATATGGAATTTATAAGTATTTGATTTCAAAGAGGTTAAGTTTGAAAATATAAATAAAGTAAGATAATAGCGAGATAGATAAATTTGCAAAATCAAGGAAATAAATAAAACATGATCTGTGTTACTTGTTCTCTTGCTACACGCTAAGTCAGGGTGCCGATCACTGATGCCATCGACTTTCGCTCGGACAAGGAGAGACTGAAAGAAGGGCAGGGGCGAAGACTTCACAAAATCTTTTCGGTTCTTTTAGATTCATATTTCCCCTTTTTTTCAATTCAATTTACAAAATATTAATTATGACGATAAATAAATTTGAGAATGGTGTGAATAAAAAATAAAATATTTTGTGAAGTGTCTGTTTCTAAGTTAAAATATTTTGTGAAAGGTTCATTTTTACAAAAAAAAAATATTCTGTGAAGAGTCCCGTAACGGACCCAAATTTCTTCAAAACAGACCCCTAATTAAAGATATAGATTTCTATTTTAAAATTACTTTAATGCAGTTTATTTTTATAAATTTTTGGAAGGATATTGTATATATGTAACAAACGACAAGTTTCATGAAATTCTTTATTTATAATGAAATACATAAAAAGTACAATTATACAGATGAAGTCTATTTTGATAGATCACTACATCTACTTCTAAAAATCTTATCAGAGTAACTAAATTCAAAAAGTGAACAGTAACAATTAATTGGCAGAAAGAGTAAAGTAGGGGTGAACAACCTTTTTGAGTGAAGGGCCACTCGTACAGCAGGTTGACTAATGAAGGCCACACACACACATATCAAGTCATGTTGGAGGCAAAAATGATAATTTTTATGTAAATGTTAGCACTTAATTTTTGTATTAAAAAAATTAGTATATTTGGAGGATAATTAAATACTTTTATTTACTAGAATTCATTTAAAAAAAATTTCCCTTTAACCAATAATTGATTTAGCAAATATATGTTGTAGGAAAAATATAAATTCCAAAAAAAAAAAAAAAAAAAAAGCACATATTTTAATTAAAGAAAATTTATAGGATTTAAACCAAAAATTTAAACATAACCATTATAGTACAAGATTAGATTTTATATTTACTTAGTCAATGAAAACTGCAAAAATGAAGAGAGTTTAAAAGTGATCACTCAAACTCGAAATTTGCACATCGTAATACCGTATGAAAAATACTGATTTTTAAAAACGATGTAGAATTTCGTAACAATAACCGTTGAAAAGCGATCGAGAAACAAAATAGACTTACAACGGAATCGGTGCAAATAGAGTGCATCAAAAATTATAACTCAAATTATAGATTAAAAAATTTCTCGAAATTTATTTTTTAAGAAAAAAATAATTGCGTTCAGAAGCTCTAGTGGGCCACAGGTTGTACATCCCTAGAGTTAAGTATACATTATCAATCTTAAGCTTTCATAAAAGAAAAAATTATTTTTTTATAAATTTAAATCTTAACAATCATTTTATATTATACATGAATAATGATTACTATAATAAACTCTAATGAGAACATAGTGTAGATACATCATCATTGCATAATCTGTCACCAAGCTGGATTTAGACAAATATTAACCGCAATCAACTTTTTACAATTCCTTGCCTTACCACAATGGTCGATTACAAAGAGTTTTTTTATGATACCTCAATTTTGTAAGTGTTTTAAAAGATTTAGTACAATCTTCACAAGCATAAGGTTTCTTGTCACTATGGGAAGCCATATGTTCAGATAGTTCAAACTTAACGACAAAACCTTTCGAGCATATGTGACACTTAAAAGGTTTATCTTTTTTATGCCTCAGCAAATGAACTTTATAACTCTCTTTTCTAATAAAAGCTTTAGAACACAATTCACACTCAATTCTATCTTCAGGAAAATGCCATGCACGATGATTTTTCATGACAGTCACAGAGCCAAACTTTTCATCACAGTAATCACACTTGTATGGCTTTTCCCCAGTATGCAAGCGCTTATGTTTGACGAGATTTCCTTGGGAATGGAATCTTTTGAAGCAAATGTCACACTGTACAGGTCTTTCTTTCGTATGTTTTCGCATGTGAATATTTAAAAAGTTTTTCTGCAGAAACCCTTTCGAGCATACAGTGCAAAAATGCTTGAAAACTTTGTTATGTCGTTTGGCGTGTGAGTCACGGTTGTTTTTGGATGTGAAACCTTTATTGCATACATCACAAATAAAAGGCCTCTCATTAGTGTGTGAGCGCTCATGATCCCGAAGCTGACATTCATATTGGTATCGTTTATCGCAATGTTTACACTCCCATCGTTTTTTATATTTTTGTCCACTTTTGCGCTTTTTAATAGGTTTCGAATCACTTTCTTCCCTATCCGAAGGAATAAAATACACACCCCCATCGTTATATAACTCCAATATTTGAGGTAGTTTACAATCAAAAGCTTGAGATGAATCATAACTTTCTTCATCAAACGTTTGTATAGTGGCTGATTCGTTAGCATCAATTTCATCATTTTCAGATTTCACATCATCATTTTCTTCATCGTATTGCGTTACATACAATACATTACCGTCATCTGTGGTAATGGAAAAATTACCATAAAACTGTTGTTTACTGTCACCATCATCTTCATACTCATCATCAGCACTCATTTGATTTGTATCCGATTCGACGTAATCATCTTCACAATTTTCCTCGCATATTTCCGAATTCGATATCTTTATAATTATGGGACCCATGATTAAAAAACTATACTACGATGAACCTCCTGATAAACTTTGTTATTAATAAGACAAATAATTCGTTAATCAAAATTATTTCTCCTTACTTAGGCTGATTTTTTTTCACCATTTATAATTATTATCGATACGTTTTTGGTTGCCAATTTCTGCTAAGTTTCAACTCAATTTTTTGAATTTGAAACAGTCAATGAAGTACAGATGGCGCAATGCGAAATTCTCTAACGGTCACAGGTTCCTCAACCACTCCAACTGAAGAGCCATTCTTACTGATTGAAATTTACATACCACTGATCGCCATCGAGGAAATATGGGAATCTGATTGGTGAAATATATTTTGCTGGAAAAAAAATCACCACATAGGTTTTTTTTCCCTCTCGGTGGGGATCGGAAATCGTATGAAGTAGGAATGTTCCCTGAGAATGGTTAATTAAAGATCATTTTAACTGTACACGATAAGCAAAAATCCGATGATCCTCGAAGAAAAAAGAGAAATCGATTTATGAAATATATTTTCGGGTGAAAGACTCACCAATCAGATTCTCCTTATTCCCGGCAGTCATCGCAGATGCGTGAATTAGAAGCAGTGTCAAAGATTCCTTAGTAGATGGAGAACTTTATTTACGTCACAATAAAAGAAACAGATACCTAAAAAAAAAGATTTTTATCTTTTTATTGGCGATCGCAATGCTCGAATACGCCATCTGGGGAGAGACCGGTTTCATGCTTTTGGCCCTTTGTCCTTACCTCTCCTCCTCTTTTCAGTTGTATAGGAATGTACTACGATACTTTCCCTTTACTTAATATTACAGGTTCAGACCCGAACACGAAGTCCAATCCTGTCTTAAATGCAGCAGAAATGAAATTATAGTTAATCCAAAATATTACATTTTAATGTAATTAAAATAAAATAATTAAAGGTTACATGAAATAAAAAAACATATCTCGCTGACGATCGCGAGTGAGAAAAAAATCAGATGAACAACATCTCGTGAACGAACTTGTGCGTGAATGTTTATATTTTAGCACTACTACAGTTCACTTCAGTTCAAAGTTCGGAAGTAGAAGTTGAAGTAGCATAGTCTCATCTCACAACTGCGTCAGGGGGCAGTTGTTGTTTGGGAGTTTGACTCGGTAGTGAGGATACTGCAGTACCCCCCTCCTAGTGTAACGTTACTTGAATCGTGCAGGGAAACGTACTTTACGTCCTGATCGTGTATGCTTAGCCTTGTCCTCTGCTTGTTCAACATTTGTTGTTGTTGGCTCAGTAACTTCCGGAGGTGGGCTAGGATGGTAGGTCACAGGCTCTGGTTCTGACTCTGGAATGTTCAAGATGTAGGCTGGCTTTAGTCTGTCTATGGTCACAAACTTGGATTTGTTGCCGACTTGAACTTTATATACCTTGTCCGTTCTTTCCAGTACCTCGAAGGGTCCATCGTAAGCTGGCTTAAGTGGCGGTTGAACAGCATCGTGCCGGATGAAAACTTGCTTGCACGATTTGAGGTCGGTCGAGATGAATGTTCGGCTCTTGGTGTCATGATTCTTGGTTGGTGAAGGGGACAATTTTGCCATGTTTTCTTTCAGGCGTTGCACAAATTCACTGGCATTGAAATCCTTTGGTGTTGGCATTAGAAATTCTCCCGGCAACTTCAAGGCAGTTCCGTAAACCAGTTCAGCTGTTGTAGCCTTTATGGATTCCCGGAATGCAGTACGCATTCCCAATAATACTGTGGGTAAGACCTCTGTCCAACGATCAGCTAGATGAGCTTTTAATGAGGCTTTCAACGTACGGTGCCAATTTTCAATCAAGCCATTAGAAATGGGGTGATATGCCGTCGTATGGATGTGTTTAATGCCTAATAATGTCATTAATGATTTAAATAGTTGACATTCAAATTGTTTACCCTGATCTGTTGTCACTATTTTAGGAATGCCAAATCGTGCGATCCAACTTTCGTATAACGCACTAGCTACTGTTTCGGCCGAAATGTCTGAAATTGGACGAGCCTCAACCCAACGAGTGAAACGGTCAATCATTGTCAAACAATACGAATAACCGCGAGAAGGTGGGAGGGGTCCTACAATATCTATATGTATATGTTCGAATCTTTTGTCAGGGACCTTTATAGTCTGAACTGGGCTGTTTGTATGACGGTTTATCTTAGCTTTCTGACATGGTATACACGTTCGTGTCCACTTTGTGATATCTTTCTTTATGTCTAGCCATACGAATCGCGACGTGAGAAGTTTCACAGTGGCTTTTATGCCTGGGTGAGCGAGATTATGTAATGCGTCAAAAATGCTTTTTCTAAATTCAAGCGGAAGATAAGGACGAACGTTTTGGGTAGAAGTATCGCAGAAGAGTTGGACATTAGTACCTGGTACTATCATTTTTTGAAATTTCAAACCCGTGTTTGATTTTCTGAGGTCCTGTAATTCGGAATCTGTACTTTGGGCCTGTGCAACGGCTGCATAATCTAAAATATCTGAAAGTTCTAAAGCATCTAACCTCGATAGCATATCGGCTGGTATATTTTCGGAACCTTTAACGAACCGAATATCAGTACTGAATTGACCGATATAGTCCAAATGTCGTAATTGTCGTGGGGAACACTTATCCGATTTTTGGAGAAAAGCGTATGTGAGTGGCCTATGATCCGTGAAAATCGTGAACTGACGGCCTTCAAGCATATGTTTAAAATGACGAATGGCTGCGTAAATCGCATAAAGTTCGCGATCAAAAGTAGACCATTTTTGCTGTGCCGGTGATAATTTTGACGAGAAAAATGCCAAAGGTTTGATATTTTGTTCATTGTTAGCATTCGTAATTTGATTAAGTGAAGCTCCTACCGCTGAGTCGCTAGCGTCCGTGAAAAGGGTTAAATGAGCTTCCGGGTCAGGATGAGTTAAAATGGTGGCCTCTGCAATCTGTTTTTTACATGACTCAAATGCTAAAGTTTGAGATTCGTTCCACTCGAGATAATTTTTTCCCTTACTTTTCTTGCCTTTAAGCATATCGTTAAGAGGGGCTTGAATATGGGCAGCATTTTTAATGTTTCTGCGATAATAATTTAATAATCCAAGGAAACGTTGTAATTCCTTTGTGGTTTGAGGCAATGCACATTTTAAAATTGGTTCAACGCGTTCCGGTTGCGGCCTAATTCCATCTTTATTTACTAAATAACCTAAAAAGGATAATTCCGGGACACCCAAGACACATTTGTTTAAATTTATGCGAATACCGTAATCCGCGAGTCTTTTCAAAACCATTTCGATGTGGTTTTTATGTTCTTTCTCTGTACTGCTTGCTATAAGGATATCATCCAAATAAACAAAAACAAAATCAAAACCTTGCAAAACTTCATTAATGAATCTTTGAAATGTTTGCGCCGCATTGGACAATCCAAACGGCGTGAATAAAAACTCGTATAAACCGAATGGGGTCGTTATTGCAGTTTTGGAAATATCGTCTGGGTGTACTGGTATCTGGTGATATGCGAAAACTAAATCTACTTTCGAAAAAATAACTTTACCGTGTAATTGACTGGAAAAGTCTTGTAAATGGGGCAAAGGATATCTATCCGGAATTGTGATCCGGTTTAATGCTCTGTAATCTCCAGTCGGTCGGAAATCATTTCCGTTGTCTTTAGGCACTAGGTGTAAAGGACTAGACCAATTTGATGTGCTAGGGCGGCATATACCATGTTCTAACATATATTCGAATTCGCGTTTGGCTGCCGCTAATTTCGCTGGATGTAATCTACGCGGTCGCGCAAAAACTGGTTGTCCGCGAGTTAAGATCCTGTGAACGGTATTATGTTTTACCTCTCTGATTTTAGGATAGGGGCGTATCACGTCACTGTATTTGTTCAAAATATCCCGATAAGTAGCGTCATTTGCAATTAAAGTTACTTGAGGTGTGTCATCCGCGGACTTAGTGCCCGTGCTGACAAGATTGGTCAGCGGATCTTTAAGACAGCCATGTTTAAGGTCTATCAACAAACCGTAATGTCGCAAAAAATCTGCCCCGATAATAGGCTTACTTATGTCTGCAAGAATAAATGTCCACTGAAATTTACGACGTAAATTTAAACTTAGTGTTACCATTTTAACGCCATATGTTTTGATTGTTGTACCATTCGCGGAATATAATGTTATGTTATTTTCGCTGCTAATTTTAAAAGCGTGTCGCTTGTACGGTAAAACACAAACATCGCTACCGCTATCCACTAGATATGTTAATTTTGAAACAGGGTCAGATACAAAAAGGCGACTTTTATTATCGGGTTTGAAATCACATTGCGCCAGAGTATGTGATTTCTTCTCTAGTTTTCCTGTTTTTTAAACTTGCAAGGGGACTTACAGCGTTTCGCTGCATCTCCGAATTTAAAATGATACCAACACTGATCATACTTTTTGGGTGTTTGTGAGCGATTACGCTGGCGAAAAGAATTGTTGCGTTCGCGATTTCGGGAAAGGCGTTCAACTTGTTTAGTAAGTTCCGCTATTTGTGTTCGCAATTCACTCATTTCAGAAGATGGATTTGAGCAACGTACTGCGTCGACATTACCGCCTGTGGTTTCATGAATTTTGTCCGCCATTACTGCGAGCTTTTCTGTATTATCGTCAGAGACTGAAAGTATCGCCTGCACTTGATTGGGCAAACGCTGAAGCCAGAGCGTTTTTAGCACATCCTCGCTAAGAATTTTGTCCGCTAGTTGTTTCATTTTCCGCAATAAATGTGAAGGTTTGTCCTCTCCTAAGGTCAATTCCGAAAGTACCGCTTTTATTCGTCTTTGTTCGGAGTCCGAAAATTCATTAATCAACCGCGATTTGAGGGCTGAATACTTCTCCGTGGCTGGCGGTGAGAGCACGATATCGCTAACATAACTCAAGATGTCGGAGGCTAGGGCCGATACCACGCAATAAAACTTCGTATCATCTTGAGTTATGCCGGATACCATAAACTGTGCTTCTATATTAGCGAACCAAAGTACGGCGTGTTTGTCCCAAAAGGGAGGTAATTTTAACCCTACTCTGCTAACCTGCGTTTGCTGAGTATCGTTGTTCGGCATGGTAAAGCTCAAATAACTGATAAGAAAATGGACAAATATAAGGTCTTACCTTGTATTGGAGAGGCTTTTGGCGATGGATCAACCAATCATCAGGCGGAGAACATCAGGCATGCTAAATTATCCATTCGTGCACGAAATGAAGATTTATTTGGTAGTTTAAGAACCGTGTCAGTTCATTGAAAGTTTCTACACGTGAAAGATTTCAATTAAATAAAGGATGTAACGAGATCCTCTGTCGCTACTGCATGCTTAAAAAATTTTTTTCAAGGGTCACCACTACAGGTTCAGACCCGAACACGAAGTCCAATCCTGTCTTAAATGCAGCAGAAATGAAATTATAGTTAATCCAAAATATTACATTTTAATGTAATTAAAATAAAATAATTAAAGGTTACATGAAATAAAAAAACATATCTCGCTGACGATCGCGAGTGAGAAAAAAATCAGATGAACAACATCTCGTGAACGAACTTGTGCGTGAATGTTTATATTTTAGCACTACTACAGTTCACTTCAGTTCAAAGTTCGGAAGTAGAAGTTGAAGTAGCATAGTCTCATCTCACAACTGCGTCAGGGGGCAGTTGTTGTTTGGGAGTTTGACTCGGTAGTGAGGATACTGCAATATTTTTCTTCTTTATTTAATAAAAATATTTTTTAAAATTTCCCTGATGCTTTTCTTGAGAACTATGTTTAATGTAGTTTTCAGTTCCATATAGTTTTCCAACTTAAAAGATTTAAATCTATATGAAAATCAAGAGAGAAACTAACGTACTGCCTTCCTCTATGACTCTCCACACGCTAATGGGGAAATCATGTCAAGTGTTGCCATAGGTAGAGAGTTCTTCTCTACGCCACCTGCAGCCCATTTCGATCGCCAATACTTTGCTTTCTCGTTTTCTCTTCTTTTTATTCAGCTAACTGTTTCTTAAGCTGATTCGAATGGAAAATGAGGACATTTTAACGTCAGAATAGCCGAATGTAATAATAGGGCGAATTGAATCATATACTTCCTTGTTGAACGGCGACAGCCAAACCAGAATGGAAAGCCCCGGTATCCATGGTGCCATAGAGTTCAGACGGGAAAAGTCTCGAATAATTTAATAACTCTTGTTTTTTCCATTTAACAATCTAATGGAGCATTTTTTCTTGATCCGACAACACTGCCTGTAGGCAGCTCTCTCCGGTCATGGTATCGCTGTTAAACTTATTTCCTTTTTTTTTTAATTAAATGTTAAGCTTCATTATTAAATTATCGTCTTTTTTCCTCTCTTGCTTCATAAACTCCTATATATATATATATATATATATATATATATATATATATATATATATATATATATATATATATATATATATATATATATATATATATATATACACACAAAATATAGACACGCAATTAGTCACTTAGTTGCCTGTGCCTATATTGTAAACTTATAAGGGTCCTATATAGAAAAAAATATTTGTCCGGAACACCAGGCCATTCTAGGATTTATTATTACGAAACTTATACACCTCAATTTCGGTCCAATGTCAGAAGATGATCTAAGACCACATTATGTAGAAATATATAGGACCGTTACAGGCTTGAAATACAGGACCAATTTTGCATTTACATCTATTGAACTTGGAAAGACATAAAATATTTTAACAATAAACATTCTATACCTAGTTTCCTCACAAATGATTCACAATACAAACAAATATACCTATAACAGATTTTTCCTTTTTGCTAAGACATTTTCGTTTATTTCACAAGAATATATATTATACTACAAGAATAATAGGTATTTTTCTCTGACTTTATCTCTTTATATTAACATATTTAGCAAAGTATTTCCTCAGCAGGTAAGAGAATTCTGGGGAGTATTATATAGTTACGTTTTATATATCATGTAAGTCATCTCCATAAAAAATGACAGTCAGGCTATTTTTTCCTGCAGAATCTGTCTGAAAATTTGTGCATTTTTGAGTGGAGTTTTGAGCACCCATTTTTCCTTGTAAATTATAATAGAAAATTGTATAGAATAGCTATAGAATTAAAAAGAATAAAAATATATAACAAAGTAGATAAGCTGTAGCCATAATAGGAAATCGCTAGGCGACAAAATTTTTCGTTAACCGTCCATCAAAAAGTTAATCGATGCATGGGTTATCAACGTTTTATGGATGTAAATAATGTATAGTCAAAATTTCTGGCGGACAGTTCGCAATCTCTTTTCACAGTCAGTATTTTTCATAAAGCTGAACAGTATTGATGCAGTTTCAATAGGTACCAAAGAGACTAATAAAATAGACTGAGACGCGATGACTCAGGGGATAGAGCGTTTACCTTCCAATGCGGTGAACCGGGTTCTAATTCCAGTCGATACGAATTCCGCATCCGGCTTGCTCCGACCACAGTGCTAACGTGAAATATCCTCAGTGGTAGACGGATTATGGATTAGAGTCCCCTTGCCGTTCGGCTAACCGCGGGAGGTTCTCGTGGTCTTCCTCTCCATGTAACGCAAATGAGGGTTAGCTCCATCAAAAGTCCTCCACGGAAGCAAATTTCTCCCAATACTAGATCCAGGAGTTCCCTTGTCTTCTGGATTGGGTTCAAAATTGCAAGGCTACTGTGTTGAGTATTAGTTGTCGTAAACCTATAAAATTAGGTCGGCTGTTCAACGACGGCTATAAAAAAAAATAATAAAATAGACTGTACCAATATTAGTATTTTTGTTACCTATTAAAACTACACCCAAGTAAAAAAGTCAGCAGAAAACTTTTTTAAAAAAAACTCCTTAATCGTTTTGGCACAAAATTCCGCAGTTTTTATTAAGGAATAGCAAACGCTTTGTTAAGTTTTTTTCTCTTTAAAAAACAGGGTGCGTAGCATTTCAAAAAGTTCGTAAAGGGGCTTATTTTTGATTTAAATTTAAGACTACTAATCTTCAACTCCGTAGCCTTGCAATTTTGAACCCAATCCAGAAATCAAAAGAACTCCTGGATCAAGTATTGGGAGAAACTTGCCTTTGTAGAGGACTTTGAATGGAACTAACCCGCATTTGCGTTAAATGGTGAGGAAAATAACGAAAACTGTTAGCCTTGCAGCAAGGGGACTTTAAGACATGATCCGTTTACCACTGAGGATAATTTACGTCATCACTCTGGTTGGTGCTAACCGGGTACGGAATTCGTATCGACCAGACATGCCTGGGATTTGAATCCGGGCCACCTCATCGGTAGGCAAACTCTCTATTCCCTGAGCAGCCACGGCTCCAAGAGTATATTTATAATCATCCAGTTAAGATCAATATAGGGGCCGTTCAAGAAGTACGTACACAAAAATGGAGAAATTTTAACCCCCTCCCCCCCTTCGTACATAACCGTACACAAGGTCTTACTCCCCCCCCCCTTAGAGTACGTACATTTTATTAGTCTACCCCCCTTTTTCATGAAAATTAAAATAATTATGCTTTAAATGAAATTAAATATTTATTTAATATAATTTATTAATTTAAATTATTTAAACAATAACACCCAACTTTATGTACGTACTTTGTATAATACCTCCCCCCTCCCCATCATACAAAACCGTACAAAATAGCAAATCCCCTCCCCCCCTTCGGGATGTACGTACTTTTTGAACGGCCCCATAATAATACTTTTAATGAAATACTAATACAATCTAGAACATGACACTCATGAACAATTTTGTCACTTAAATTTTTCCACTCTGAGTACCTCTTCTGTTCTAAATACTTCATAGCCATAGAGTCCATTTGAAATATTGGCGTTTTATTTTCCTCTAATATAAAAATAAAAGAAATATTAAAGATTGGGCAAGTATAGAAGTAAAAGATTGAGTTTTCACATCAAAATTTATCCTTTCATTTTATTATTTTAAATTTATGATTAAATTGCGATTGAAGTCTTCATCAAAATGTTATTTATACAATTTAATGTATTTTACAATTTTTTTAAACCCAAGTCGCTTTCTTTTTGCTTCGAAGAGATTTTAATATGGGTCGTCGATACTGCCAACATGAATAATGCTTGTTGTAAGCATAACTATTTGACGAGTCTTCAGTTTGTTTAATAAACTGAATTGAAGTTTTCTTATACAGGTTTTATATTCTTTGAATTTATCCATCTTTTCATCTGCTTTCCTTTTTGAAGCTACGTGATGGCTTACATTTATATTGCGTATAAAGTTATAAAAGTACTTACGCGACTGAATAAACTTAACACTTTTTCCTTCACTGTAGGATATCATTCTTCCAAATCATTCATAAGTTCTTTGATGGCACTTTTTGATTTTCTGCAAGATGTCCCACGCGCATTTTGGAAAATATTTTTAATTTCTCGACATCCTTGCATCTATGCTGATGACGAAACAATTAATTATCTCTTTGATGGAACTGTGGAGGAAATTTCTGATGGTTTAACATGAACAAACAATCAAAACGAATTGCTATTCTTACGTCGGACCATCATAAATCAGTCGGAATTCCTACATGGGGTGATGGTTACTATTACCATCAAAAATATGATGATTCATGATGGAACTATAGATGGTTAGCATCAAGATTTTGTTAGTCCATCAATGGAAAACATCGAAAAATTTCGGTAGGACTTGAGGGTTACTATTACCATCAAAAATATGATGATTCATGATGGAATTATAGATGGTTAACATCAAGATTATGTTAGTCCATCAATGGAAAACATCGAAAAATTTCGGTAGGACTTGAAGGTTACTATTACCATCAAAAATATGATGATTCATGATGGAATTATAGATGATTAACATCTAGATTTTGTTAGTTCATCAATGGAAAACATCGAAAAATTTCGGTAGGACTTGAAGGTTACTATTACCATCAAAAATATGATGATTCATGATGGAATTATAGATGGTTAACATCAAGATTATGTTAGTTCATCAATGGAAAACATCGAAAAATTTCGGTAGGACTTGAAGGTTACTATTATCATCAAAAATATGATGATTCATGATGGAACTATAGATGGTTAGCATCAAGATTTTGTTAGTCCATCAATGGAAAACATCGAAAAATTTCGGTAGGACTTGAGGGTTACTATTACCATCAAAAATATGATGATTCATGATGGAATTATAGATGGTTAACATCAAGATTATGTTAGTCCATCAATGGAAAACATCGAAAAATTTCGGTAGGACTTGAAGGTTACTATTACCATCAAAAATATGATGATTCATGATGGAATTATAGATGGTTAACATCAAGATTATGTTAGTCCATCAATGGAAAACATCGAAAAATTTCGGTAGGACTTGAAGGTTACTATTACCATCAAAAATATGATGATTCATGATGGAACTATAGATGGTTAGCATCAAGATTTTGTTAGTCCATCAATGGAAAACATCGAAAAATTTCGGTAGGACTTGAGGGTTACTATTACCATCAAAAATATGATGATTCATGATGGAATTATAGATGGTTAACATCAAGATTATGTTAGTCCATCAATGGAAAACATCGAAAAATTTCGGTAGGACTTGAAGGTTACTATTACCATCAAAAATATGATGATTCATGATGGAATTATAGATGATTAACATCTAGATTTTGTTAGTTCATCAATGGAAAACATCGAAAAATTTCGGTAGGACTTGAAGGTTACTATTACCATCAAAAATATGATGATTCATGATGGAATTATAGATGGTTAACATCAAGATTATGTTAGTTCATCAATGGAAAACATCGAAAAATTTCGGTAGGACTTGAAGGTTACTATTATCATCAAAAATATGATGATTCATGATGGAACTATAGATGGTTAGCATCAAGATTTTGTTAGTCCATCAATGGAAAACATCGAAAAATTTCGGTAGGACTTGAGG